>NC_066321.1:25526573-26920323 GCF_022539315.1 Serinus canaria
AGCACCATATGGTGCAGCTGTTCCAGAAATGAGATGGAGCAGTCAGCCCCTTGGAGCTCCTCTGAGACAGCTGTGCAGTAGTAGAAATTGTGTTTGCTGCCTAGGAGAAATAAACCTTTATTTTTGCAGGGAGATTATTACAGAACTCTCTCAGCTCATTAGGGGAGGAGGAGCTAAACTCTCTAAAGATTCTAATAAGCCAAGCAAAAATGCCTAAGCTGAACAAATCTCCTCAGGAATAAGGGTTGTGTTTGTTTGAATCTTTAGTATGTGATCATGTCAGTTCTGCTCAGTAACAGATTAAATTGTGAATTCATCCATGTTTCAGGACTGGCCTTGAAGTAGAGAAGTATTATTTTTTTTTTAATTTGCAAGCCTGAATAAGAATGTATAGTCCAAGAATAAGATACTAGCTATCTATCACAAATTTTACTTTTGTGGCTATAGAGACCTGAGTCTTCAGGCAGGAGATAATCCTAACATTAGAACTGCATAAGTGCTATATGTTTAAGATGATTTTAAAGATCACTTTCACAGTGGTTCACTATTGCCCTCCAAAGTTGATCTGCTGCAAGTGATAGATGATATTTGAAGTTTTCTGATTGATACAACTCTTTAGGGGTGCGGAAAGTATCAAAGTATGATACCTTTATTAAAATAAAATTTAGAATAGTCAATCTTAAAAGTAAAACTTCTTGTGATGATTTTTGAATGTTGCAAAGCACTCCCTGGATAGAATTGAAGAAGTTAAGTTCAAAATGTAAAGTACTATTTGTGAAGTCTGAAATCTAGTGTTATGATCCAGTCTTTATGAAGAAGTTAGAAGTGAGGCAGCTATTTGTTTAATTTAATACCTCCTACGAAAGAATAAATCTGTAATAGACTAGATAGTTATGCCTATTTCTCTTAAACTCTAGGATGTAAAAGCTGTTGGCATACCCAAACCATGCAGACAGCCTGCATGTTTCTGTGCTCTTGACTGCTAGAAAGTATTGGTTTCATTTGGGGGATAAAACATATTTCTGTAATTGATTATTGTATAATACCATAGGCTAGCTAAGATGCAGACTTAGTCTATAATGGGAGGCTGAGAACCTACTGACTGCCCTTTTCTTGAATCCTTTGGCAGGGAGAAAGGAGAAAGCTGCAAGGAAAAAAGTCAAGATCATTTTGGCTATTTTTGTTCCACACTGCTGAGTTCTAGGAGTTTCTAAGAAAACAGCTAAATATATCAGAAAGCTAGCATCTGAATGGGATGGAGATGCTTCATTCCTTAAATTTCTACCTCCATGTTGTTTGTTGTTCTAAAGTCTGTCTTCAGTACTTATGCACTTGTTTTGCTAAAATTGAATGTTTTGGTTGTATCAGGAATGCAGAAGTCACCAACTGAGCTTTGGCCTTTTTGTTTTGTATTGTTTTGTAGCTTTGTGTTGCTCTTCCATAGCAAGTGGAGTGTGTTCCTTGCAGGTCTGTGCTCCTAAGTGAGGATTATTCTGTAGCTTCTCCAGCACTCTCCTTAACAGGCACCACTTTCCAGCCAGCACTGCTTAGATTGTCTGTATCAGATCAGAAGGAAACAAGAAAATTCTCACTTTCTTAAAATGGACAAATTACGCTGTGGTATTTATGTATGACAGAAAAATCAGTGGTAGGTGGAATGGAGGTAAAACACTCAGTAAAACTGAAAGACTCATGTTTCAACAAAGGTTAATTCAAACAGGAAAGGTTTGTCAGATCCTCTACTAAGAGAATTTAAAGGATGACCTTGTATTTTATGGCTCTCGAGATCCTGAGCCATACCCTGTTTGGTGCACGCTTTCTCCAAATGAGAAATAAACCTTTATTTGTGATTTGATATGCTAAGGCAAGTTGGAATAAGTAAACAGGGAATAAACATAACTTTGAAAACAGAAGTTTTTTCCAAATAGGTTCATGCCTACTGCTAATATTAAATATCAAAGTCTGCCATGACTCTAAAGCAGCTAGTTGACTTTTCAGCTGAGCATTAGGTGTTCCTTAAATCAACAGTTCAACACAGTTTGCATTGACCAAAAAGGCTTTCCTATCTAGTTTTAGTAATGGTAGCCTTTGATCTTAGTGTGCCATTTAGTGGGCTGTGGTGATTGGTTTGGTGTTTAGTTTGGTTGTTTGGGTTTGTTTGGTTGTTTGGGTTTCCCCAACCCCAAATGAGTGTCTGCTAATCTTTATTTTGGGCTTCCTTTTTTTGTCATTTTCCTTGAGATTTTTTTCCTTGTTTTTTAGGGGAAGAACATCTTACAGCTGACGCTTTCTTGCTAGATCCCTATGTTTAAACATAGATCTACTTCAAAAATTCTTTGATCCTTGGATAAAAGAACAAGACCTTGCTCAGCAGATATTTCTCACTTGAAATCATCTCCCAGCACTGCTGCTCATCACTGAGTTTGAGCAGAGGTTTGCCTGAGTCCCTTGGACCAAGGGGAAGAGTACTACCCTTCTGAAGTGGTGGGACAAAGTGATCTGGGCCCTCACCTGAATAACTGGGGGTTGGAGAAGGCCCAGGGAAAAGACAGGGATAAGAGGGAACAGCAGATGGGATCAGGAGAGGAGCTGATTGGGATGTGATCATCAAACACTGGTTAGATGGGAAAGCAAATGGAAGAGGACTTTGAAGAGGGCTGTAGAAAGTGAGGTTTACCTGGCTAGTGCCTAGAGTAACTCTTGAAAGCTTCAGGGTGTCTGCATGCTGAAGTTATTAAACAGTGTTGAAGGTGAACAGATATTTGGATATATTGATTGTCTGTGATCTGGTTGTCTGTATCAGCTTGTCTGTAAATCTCCTTGCAGAAGGTCTAAATACTGTTCATTTGTTTCTCTTATATAATTTCATCTTATTTCAGGCATGTGGGTGGAGGTTTTTTCCTGGTTTTTTTTTTTTTTTTTAGTTTGGGGTTGGTTTGTTGTTGGGTTTTTTTAAATCCTAGTTAAAATGTTAGTTAAGTTAAAACATTCTGGTGCAAAGAATCAGCTTTTTCATGCCAGCAGTTTCATCACAGGGAAGGCTTAACCATCCTGTGTTGGTTTTTGTGCCTCTCTGTTTGAAGATCCATAGCTGCATAGGTTGATAAATGCTGTTGTCTATTTGGACAAACATGAAGCCAGAGCTAAAAACCAAATTATGCTCTGGTGTCTTTTCTTAGTATTCCCTCTCCTTTTTTCCTTGAAGTCACTGAGTTTTTCACCTTACTTGGACTGACTCTTGGTTCCCCATAAATGTCAATATCCCTTTCCAAAAACTGACTGGACATTCATTACAGAGGTGTTTGTAGCAGTTGCAGATAGTCTGTGATCTTGACAAATATAAAGTATTGGACTTTCTGTAAGCCTGAAACATGTTGTTACCTTAAGATGCTTGATGCCATGGCCTCTAGAAACAATCTATGAAGTACCTGTAGTGGAAATCACTGAATCATCCAGGAACAGCAATAAAATTTACCTGTAGAATTGGTAATTTGAAATAAAATAATTTGTTGCTGCAGTATAATATTTGTATTTCTGTACTTATGCTTGGTTGCTGCTGGCAACTAAAGAATCCTCTATCCTTTTTTTCTCTTCAGTAAGTCTTGGAGACTTTTGCAGCAGGCAAGTAAACCTTAGGTTTTTAAGGATAGTTGGTATAGAACATATGTGCATGAAGCTCATGTGGAGGGAGGCTGATTTGTGTTT
The DNA here is from genome assembly GCF_022539315.1 of Serinus canaria. Classification (NCBI taxonomy): domain Eukaryota; kingdom Metazoa; phylum Chordata; class Aves; order Passeriformes; family Fringillidae; genus Serinus; species Serinus canaria. The sequence goes on from NC_066321.1 coordinate 25,530,279, forward strand.
CTGGTGTGTTTCTTCAGTCTTTCAGCATAACAGGTATTGAAAGGAAATATATAATCAGAGAGGTTTGATGACACTTACAGAACTAAGGAAACTGAATTCATTTTAACCTGATTTTTTTTTTTTTTTAATCTAACTAATTCTGTGTGACTTACCTCTAGCATCCTTATCCTCTGCTGGCTTTTTGAGGGGATTTGCTGTTTTCCCTCCTACCTGCAGGGCAGATATGGTAGAACAGAAGTTCAGTGGCTAGAAGTAGGTGTTCTCTCAAGAGTGAGCATAGTGGTGAGGTCATACCAAAAAGCTGACTAACAGGGGAATGAACTCCTGCACAGCCAACAAAACAGAAAACCTTAAACCCTACTCCTCCCAGATTCATACTGCACATTAAATTAACATTTCTAGCTGTGTTTCTTCCACATGCAGGGAGAAGGAAGAAGTTACTATGGAAGGCAGGAGGGAAATTCTACCAAACATGAAAAACCCAGACCTTGCATCTGTAGATGTCTGCCAGCAAGTTTTTGTTGAGATTTCTAAGCCTATCTTTTTTTTTTGCTCATTACATCTAGAGTTTGAATGAGCGCTTTTAGTTCACACATTAGAAAAATAATATTTTCAGAAGAAAACTCAGAATGTTTTGATTTCAAGAGATAAGTGAGGATGGTACTGACTTAAAAAAACTTGGTGCTAATTATTTAAATATGTAGTAAAGCCAGCTGAATAAAATTGAAGCTCTTCCTTGCAGGAGATGTGAATATCAGGATTACCTTGACAGCTTACATAAAAATCCCCCTGTCAGCCAGGTAGCATTCTGCAATGTTTGATGAGCTGTGTGTGTATAGCACAGCTTTGCTTCTGTTTGGAGTTCTGAAAGGGTCTCAAATCATTGCAGTAATCAAACGTTGATTTTTTTCCAGTTTAATGAAAACTAACAGTGGCTTGTTATGAAATGTGTCAGTCAGGCTCAGATAGTAAACTGCTGAATGCCAGTATATTTCAAAGACTAAACCAAGTTTTTATGTAAAGCTCTTGGATGTGTTTTGTTATGTGGCTAGTTATTTTTCCTTTACAGAGCAACTGCAGGTGAGGTCCAGGCTTCATCTGAAGTTTGCAAATGTGAGCAATTGGAAGAGGTGAAAAGCGTACCACGTGCCAGTCCTTCAGGTGGCATGTGACACCAGCAAAGGCTGCAGTGTGTCCTGCCTTGCTCACCTGCAGACACAACCTGAGACTGGAACTTCTGGTACTCACCTGTTCTGCTTTCTGAACCATGGCTTGGAAGTGAGGCAGAGAACATGTGAGGAGAGTATGGGAAGGCTTTCCTTATGCCTGCTGTTGTCAGCATAGACCTAAGAGTCTAAAATTTGGTTACTCTGTATATAACTCTATATATATTGATATATACCAATTTTTTTTTGTATGGTTTGGTGGTTTTGGTGGGGTTTTTTTGTGTGTGGTTTTTTTTTGTTGTTTTTGTTTTTTGGTTTGGTTTGGTTTTTTTGTTTTGTTCTGTTTCGGTTTTGATTTGGTTTCTTAGGGAGGGTATTTGGTTTTTTGTTTTGGTTTGGTTTTGGGTTTTTTTGTTTTGGCTTATCAGTTAGAAAATTAGAGGTGTGGACTTCGACTTTAACCTCTGGTGATAGTGAGTTGTGTTATGTGTGAAGGGCAGTGTGGGGAATAAAAAGTGACAGCATAGAACTAATTCTTTGTCCTTGCCCTTTAAATGGTCCTGAATTAAATGCAGTACAGGAACACATCCCTAACAAAAATTAGTTACTTCTACAATCTAGCTTGTGAGCTACTGTTTTCCTTCTAGTTCAAAGATAAAATCTTAGGGGCATCTTGTTTACCACTGTTTTAAGTTGTCCTGCTTGGTGCAATAGGATCATGTTGGGATGTCCTGGGAAGGCTGTACACAGTGGTGTGGGTACTCCTGCACTTTGAGAAATGAAAGACCATGTATTTAATATGGTATTGATTTTTTTTTTTTTTTTACTCCACAGAAATTAACAAGTTACTTGAACCCTTACAGTCACCAGTATTTAATATATATCTGCACTTTTTCTTTCTAAAGTCTTCTGATTTTAAAAGCACATTTGAAATGTTTACTGTCCATTTCTGCAGCCCAGCTCTGGAGTGTGGTGTAAAATAACAAATAATTCCTTCCTAATTAAGAGAGTTTGTTGTATATTGAAGTAATTTCTGCATCTTTCTAAAACATCAGTGTATACTTAAATATGTATTGGTAATGATATTATTGTTTCTGTAGTAGTGCCATAAAAATTAGCTGACAGCTATTAAATAGCTTTAAAATATCTGTGTCTATTGTGTAAATTCACAATATATAGAAATAATCTTTTAACAATCTTGCAACAAGGAGAGTTGCAAATAGAAAGCAACCTATGCATGCTGGGCTCTCTGGTGCATCTGGAGTGGCTGGGACAAATAAACAAAGTAGGTTAAATGTAGAAACCAGAGTTGTAACTTTCCTAAAAGGTTCAGGGAAAAGAATTAGAGTAACATAATTTGAAGGAAAAAAAAATTTATATGAAATTACTGTTAGGAATAGCAGACTTTCTGAAATGGATTGGCAGATTTGCTCATGTAATTTGTTATAATTTTTACATTTTTATTGGCAGTGTTAAGTGGCTTGTATCTTTACAGCATAAGGTGGTATAAGGGAAACTCAAGCATTAGTCACAGCTAGTAAGTCATTGAGCAAGTGACAAAACACAATTTACAGCAAAGAGATTATTGTATTATTTAATGCTTTAAAGGTGTGCTGTATCAAAATGTTACTGCTGTCTAGTGAAGCAAAGGATGGGGCTAAAACTGTTAAAGAAAATGCAATAGTTTATTGTTCTGAAGCAGTGAAATTGTCAAAGGGCTGCTACTTAGTGTCATCTTTGTCAGCTTTATTCACAGGATAATACATGTAGCAGGATGCAATGTGTAAAATGTGTTTGTAGTAATTAGAAGTCACCCGTGGAGGTGTGTAAACCACAGATAAGTAGCTGCCATAATAAATTCCTAAAACCCGCACAGATTCTTACATGGCATGGATAAAAGTAAAGTCTTCATGTGGATTTTGTGTTGTGGAAAGGATGCAAGATGTTGAGCTAGGGCAGAGGTTTGCCTCTGAAGTTGATGTGACCTGCCCTGCAGGGGCTGTGTGTGCACAGAGCTGCAGAGGTGGCTGCGATTGTCTGCAGTGCCAGCCAGCTGCAAGAGGTTCCTCAGAGGGGACACGGTGGCAGAGGGAAGCAAGGTCAGGCTTCTCTCTGCTCCACCTGCAGGCAGGGTTGATCTGCCAAGCTTGGTAGTACACATGAGTAAATGGCTCTGAGAGATGCAGAGAAATAAGGGGGAAGGGTGTTTTTAACACCCTGCTCTCAGACAGGTGAAGTGCCCTTGTGTAGCAGCATTATTGTCCTGTTCTCATTTCTGGTGGGAATCTTCCCTTCTCACCTCTTTATCACTAGGTGTGAGGGTCTGATAGAAATTGTTTTGATTTCTATTGAGTTTATAGCCTCTAGAACAAAAATACTCTGGAACTGTTTTCTTGCTTTTTATATTATCCATTTGTTCCTCTCATTTCTCTCATTCTTGTTTCTGCATGTTTTAATTCCCATTATTGCTGTTTATCCTGTGCCATACATGCTTTCTTTTTCTGTTAGCTTACTGTGAAGTTTGAGTTTTCTGTCATACAACTTCTGATGCAGCTCCTACTCAAGACTTACTCTTACCTTCAGGGCTTGTATCTTGGCTTTGGACTCATAAGTGCTGCCAGGATGAAGTATTAGGAGTTGTGCTTGGTTGTGAGTCAAATTGTTTGCAGACAGATTTATCTCTTCCTCTGCCTTTTCTTTTGCTGTTTCCCATTAAATTTTACCTCTGCTCATGCCCTTATCTGCCTCTTGCCTTATGTTTCCTTCAGCTGTATTGCTGTTGCTTTTTGGTATTTCATGAGCAACATTGGCAGTTCAGGACAAGCAAATCACATGATTGGTTTTTGCACTGCTTAGAAAAAAGCATTGTCCAGGGAAAATGGCACAGGCAGGATGGTTAAAGTTCTCTGGCAGCTTCTAAGGGGAAAGCTACAGGAAGGTGGTCTGTTAAATGCAGCTTTCTTTACAGTCTCTTGCCAGACCAAAGCAGGTACTCTGTGTCTGCCCTGGCCATGTTACTGGAGTAACAAACCCAGCTACAGTTGGCCTTGATGGTTTCTGGTGGGATTTTGTACTGGGAGCTGTGTGATGTGCTTTGGACTATTGGTACCTTAACTCTGGTTGTATCCTCTCTGTTGTGGGTTTAATGTGCTGTGGTTGCTGATACACCTGGCTTCATCCAGCAGAAAGTGTCTGGAGAGCCAGTATGGAACTGGGGCCAGTGAAGTCTGTGATCCTTTCAGTTCTGTTCCTCTCCTAAATATGTGGGTCTGCTTGGCTCAGGGCGTTGACTCCTGTGGCATTGTCAATTTTGTGTCACTCAGTGCATGCTGCAGTGCTGTGGATCTTCTTGCCTGGAATGACAGGAAGACATTGGAGACCCTTCTTGTCTGGGATGAAAGTTTCTTATGTTCATTCTTGTGCTCTTATCCTAGACCTGATTTCTAACATGTGAGAGGCATAGATATAGGGACTGGCAGAGCACCAGGAGAGGTAGAAACAATGTAAGAAGTGAGCATTAACAAGTCACATGGTTTCAAAATTAATCAAAACCATAGGGAAGTCAAGATAGTAGTGTGTTTTTTAATGAGGTGAGGGAGGATGGATGTTATCCTGTATTGTCTCTTCCCTGGGAAAAAAAAGCATCTGTCCTGCTTAATGTTTATCAGTGACCTGGAGGAGGTGATGGAGGATGCCCAAATTGCAGATGACAGCCAGCAGTCAGTGTGCTGGAGGCTGCTTATTCAGAGGGACCTGCACAATGGGCCAACACCAACCCTATGAAATTCAGCAAGGAGAAACATGGAGTCCTGTGGTAGGAGTTACTGACTTCAGTGCCCTTTTCCTGCAGTTTTCCTGTGCTTTTTCCTCCCCAGTTTTCCTTGATGCCTTTCCCTAAATATGGCCCAAGACTTGTACAGTCCTACAAGCTCTTCCCTGCCATTCCACTGTGAGTCTCATAGCCCTGTAGGCTTTAGTCCTCCAGATGGGAAAGGTGACATAGGCTTTCTGGACCCTCACTGGAAGTTTTCAAGGCTCAGCTCAGTAAAGCCTTTAGCCAGCCTCATGTTGTCCCAAAAGCTGATTTTGTTTTCAGTGAGAGGTTGAACTGGAGACCTCTGAGATCCATTCTAACCTGACTTACCCAGTCACTCTAAAAGTTGCCGCTGAACTGTAAATAAGCAAGTTCTCAGCCATTTGCTCTGTTTGCATTATAACTTGCTGATAATAATCTGAATTTTAAGTCTGCATATTGCAGTCTTGATTGGCCTGTTGATGATACTTCACTTACTTTTAGGCTGGCAAAATACTTCCACTTCTGAATCACTCTTTGTGTTGAGTTTGTTAATGCAGTGCTAGCATTAGAAGCTGTGTACTGTCTTTTAAATGGGATTTTGTTAAATCAGTGTTAGAAACTTGTCAGACTTGAGGACAAGTTTTAAACAAGTTATACTGTTTTGTTAAGATGCTACAAGTGGTACTTAGAGTGTGGCAGTATGGCATGCTATTGCTTGCTGGTTTTTTTATTTTTTCAGAGAATCAACTGTGTATCAGAAGTACTTGAAGTATGAGCTGTGAGGCAAATTCCACTCTAGGGCATCTAAGCCAGGACTTCTTACATTTTACTGCATGAATAAATTCAGGTGTCTGTTCACTGCGTGCTGTGAATGAGCACAGTAAGGTGACAATGGAAATACTGGTTTTATAAATTAGCTTTTTAAAACTTTACAAGATGGTTTGCTTTCATGGCTGACCCTGGTCTTTTTGAGAGGAGGAGGGAATTCCCTTTTGAACGGTCTTGATGCTCCTAAACAGATGTTGGCTACTTAAACAGTAGAGATCCAAAATTACAGTGTCCACATCCTGGACCAGTGCCAGAGCAACAGGGCTGGACTAAGATCAGCAGTGTTGTAAAGCCCAGTGCCTGGAAAACATGGATGTGTGGACAGCCCTGTTGTGCATTCCCAGTGGGATCTGGAGTGTGGAGTTGTGGGGACTCATGCCCTCCTGCAGTCACATTCCCTTGCTGGTGCATGGGGGCTGTGCCTGTGTTGTGGGGAGGTGCAGCAGCACAAACAATCACACAGTCAGACTTCAGCACCCAGGCAGTTTGTGGTCTGGCAGGGTTCTCTTGGTTGGGTGCAGGAAAGATTATGGTTTTTTTAAAATTAAAAGTTGGTGGTGATTCTTAGCTGGCTTTTCTTTTTAGGGGTGTGGCAGCTGTGCTGGTCCCAGCTTGAACACTTGAGAGTGCAAGTGCTCATGCCCGAGTGTGTGAGCTTGTGTGGCTGGCATGGCATAAGAGTGGCAGCTGTAAGTGGATGCAGATTTGCTCTTCCCAGGACTTGGAGGATCTCAGTCCAGATTATTCTGTTCATGTGTTCCATAAGTCACTGTGTCTGTAGCATGACTTCCTCAGAACAGCTCTTTCTTCTGTCAGAAGCTGAGGCAGCTCAGAATTTCATCATGATGGTCACAATTTCATCAACAAACTTTTGTGATCACTTCCATCTTAATCTAAGGGAGTAATATATCCTCTTTTAAAGCCATCACTGCTCTGTTGTGGCAAAGGATTAAAGCAGTCATTTGGTTCTTCAGTAACTTTATTTTAGCTTTACATGATTTTATTTGAAATTCCAAAAGAACTGAATAGTGTAAGCTCTGTGTTTTGATATTTATCAGCACTGTAAATGTTACTTATTAGGTTCTTTTGTAAGACCACAGAGATTGTTTCCTGCTGTATTTGGTACATAAAGCATAGAGGGAAAGACCACAGAGGGAAAGATCAGCAGTGATAATTTTTTCTTGTTTTGGTATGATTTGTTTTAATGATTCTCTTGATAAAGTTCTAGCTTTGTGCTCACTACTGAGCACATGCCCCACAGCCAGCTACCCTAACATGCAGGGGCACAGGTTGACTTTTGATAAATGGACTTTAGAGATCTCCCTGTCCAGTTTGTTTTGTTTTGTTTTGTTTTTCTCAGAGGGAAAAATGTAAAATTTTTATTCATCTTGTCAAAAGTACAGTTCTGTTTCAGAGACAGCCCATTCTACATGGGTTTGATCATGTTCCATCACTGTGCTTGAGCACTTTGAGGAAGGGTGGGAATTGTTGCAGTTATCATTTTTTATTAAAGGTATCTCCTTTTTTTTTTTTGGTACTTCTTATTTCAGATTTAGCCTTGGAATCTAATCCATCTGATCATCCCAGAGCAAGCACAATTTTCCTGAGCAAGTCACAAACAGATGGTAAGCTAAGGTTTTTTTTCCAATTTAACAAAAACCAGGAAAAAATTGGAAAAGCAACCAAAAGTAACAGCTCAAGAACAATGCTTCAGTTCTTCCAAAGCACAGAGATGAGTAATTTATGTATTTACACAGAAACTTGTTTGCAGACCATTTTACTTAACACTTAAAAGCACTTGATCTTTAAAATACTTTAAGTATCAGATTTCAGAGTGCAGATCCTAGTAGTCTGAAGGAGCAAGGCTCTCTTTATTAGTGTAATTCAAGTTTCAAGCACTGGTGGGTTTTCTAACCAATGACTGTTTCAAAAATTGTCTTAAAGTAAAAAAGTTGTAGTTGAAAAAAATTAATTTTTCTGTAATAAATAATAAGCCTAAGCCATTAGTCTATACCAGTTGCTTTTGAATATGTTGTTTTAAACTGTTTGAATAGTTTCAGAGGATAAATATTCTCCAATCCCAGTTTTAATTATATAGATGTATTGGGATTCTCAATTTCTTTGCAGAGCCTGTATTTAAGTAATAACTCAATTTTCAATTTCTTTGCAGATCCTGTGTTTACCTCATAACTCAGTTTTGAAACAATTGCTGTAGCTTCTGCATTCCAAAAGGCTGCTAAAAAGTGGAGGCATAAAAATTCAAATTCTGACAATAGGACATTTTGAAGCTGCAGCTAAAACAGAGTCTAAGATAATATTTTTTAAATGCTTCTGTTTCTTTTATGGTTGGTTCTTGTTTGAAGCACTGTTGTGCACTTGAGGTTGGATGTGTTGATGGAAAGCTGCAGTGTGTCTTTTGACTTGGCACAGCTTTGCCACAGAAAAGAATTATTTTGACAGGTCTGTCAGTGGCTGTCCTGCTATTGAGTCTTGTGGCAAGTGGTAGAATTGTCAGTTGTATCAACTTTGCAGTGCTCAGATTATCTGTGAGCAGTGGGAACAAGCACTAGCCCGGTTCTCCAGAAGAGATGATACCAGAGAGATGTAAAGACCTCCTTTTTTGGGGCCTCTGAGGTCAGTGTTGAAACAGCCAGAGGGCCTGAGCTGCTCCTTTCAGACACCTCTGAGATGGGCAGTGCTGGAGGTGGAGCTCACACCCTGACAGAGTCCAGGAGCAGTCACTGTGCAGCCTTCCAGTCTTGCTCTGAAATGCTCCAGCCACCTGAACAGCCTTCCTGGGGGTAGTGGTGCTTCTAAATGTCATCTGGGTTTCTTCCAGTGAAATGGATTGAATTGTGTAGGCTTCTGTTCATGGAGAAAAATGCTCCTATAGAATTAGCAGAATTAATATCTGTAAGTTCTCTCTCAGTGAGATGTTATCAGGATTATGAGTTTTGATTTATGAAAAATGACTAAAAACATGTGGATACTCTTTTCCAGTTGTGAGTTTTTTCTAAAAATGTAAGAGAATGTGTCCTGTAAAGAGTGGTACTGGTGTGAGGTTAGAACTTTGGAGAGGGGCCTGTCCATGCTGGTCACATTTCTGTACTTTGTGCATGTGTGCAGCTCTCCCTAGCACACTGTTGCACTGCTGCTGTCACAGCTGGAGGTTTAACCTTGCAGGCTCTTTTGAAAGACTAACACAGTTTAAAATGATCAGATGATGTGGTTGCAGTTATATGATGAATAGGTGCACAGCTTGTGCCAGCATCTTCTGCACAGTGAAATACCTTCTGCTGATGGGAGGAGAGGGAGCACCTAAATAATGCTGGGCACCTCCCTTCCTCCTTGTGTGCCTTTGGCAGGCTCAGAGTGTGCTGGTTTTGCTGCTGTTTGCTGTTGGACATTGTCTGTTTGAACTGTTTTTCATGATACACAGCATCTTTTCAAAGCTGAGACATTTTTCCCCTCAGTGTGATGGGAAGTAGTTGTTCCTAAATGTGCATGGGGGGAGACAGAAGGAGTATGTACTTACTAGCTTGGTAAAACATGGGTTTTTTTCTTCAAACTACTTTTCCAGACACCTAAAATAAAATGTGAAACTTTTAATACTCCCATACTTTAGAAAACTAGGTTAATAGAATTGCTTTATGGAATGTAAACTGGGAAACCTTTCAGTTCACATTGCTTTTCCTTCTTTCTAGTGCGAGAGAAGAGGAAGAGTAACCATATAAATCATGTAAGTAAACCATATGTATGTATGTAAACTTGTAAATAATACTAGGATATGGGCACAAAGACAAAGGAAACAACTGTGGGAGTTCTAGGTATCTAGTCTTACACATGTTCCAAATCTTCCTTAGAAGGGTAGAACTGAATTACCTTTGCCTGTCTCTAAGCAAGAAGCAGGCCCAATATCACAAAGCATAGACTGGCTGATGTCAGCCCAAAGAATAAAAATCTTTTTTGTTGTCAGTTTTAAGCATTTCAGAACAGTAAGAAAGAAAATGTAAGTCAACCTGTCTGTATTTTTTTAAACAAAAAATAAAACTGCATTAATTTCTCAGCCAAGATGGCAAGTCTTGAATGATTTGCTGATTGAGTATTGCTACAGGACTTATTTTATCCAGTGTGAAAAGAGAACAATGAACAAATAGCATCAATATGATAAACAGGTGATTCTCCATTAGTTTTAAAATCTGAAATTATGCTCTGAGCTTCTTCCACAAATATTAGTTGGTTTGGATACCTCACTTACCAAAAAACCAGCCAAAACAAAAAAGATGCAATGTCATTAATAGGTGGATATAAAAATCATTGACTAGTAAAGGTAAGAATGGAAGTTAGTAACAAAGCTTAAAAATATCAAAAGTGTCTACTGATAAAGTACTGGTAAAATAATGGTATTTCAAGTCTCTTATTTTGCATGATTATGCAAGGTGTGGGGGTGATTCTTTTCCTTTTTTCTCTCTTTTTTTTTTGTTATAATTCCAGCTTTGGTCTGCCTGTACCAAGGTGAAATGTGATTGGAGTGTTTTTGCTGGCAAACTTCAGCTGAAATGGGAGATATTCCCAGGCAGCTGTTGAGTTTTGAAGGGTGTCAGCATTTCATATTTAAGACTTTCAAGTTTTAGACAAGGAATTAAAAAAAATTCTGGTGAAAACTAGTGAATCTTGAATTGTTTGATTAAAATTCCTCCCTCAATGATGATGTCCTATCTCTAGTGCAAGGCATTCTCTGAAAATGCTCAGGGAAGCCTGGGTAGGGTTATATTGGAGGATTCTCACAGTACAGAATGGACAGGATTAGAATGTTTGGTGGGGCATATTACTAGCTCTAAATAATAATAGTTAAAGTAAGGGTAATAGCAGTACTCTGCTTCCAGATGCTAAACAAGACATGTGTGAAGGGAGCCAAGTCAGGAAAAGGTTTCTTTTTTTTTTTTTTGAGACTGTAGCATGACAGATGTTAAACTGGATAACCAGAAACTGGAAAGGAATAGGGTGTAAAAAAAGGGAGAAGGTGATTGTGGAATCACAGGGAAATCTACTAGAGTACATCACAGAGAGGGAAGACTGGGACGCAAACTGAGAAGAATGGAATGGGGAAGAACTGGAAATCAGGACTTGCTGCTTTAGCTCAGCTGTTTCTGCTGTAAATTATCTAAAATCATGTTGTGTGTTACAAGGGATGGTTTATAAATTTATCTTACACAAAGGAACTAGATGGCTGCAGGGTAGCTTACACTGCAGCAGCAGCCACTTGAGGTGTAAAGCCAGTATTCAGTGTGCTAAACAAAAGCTTACAGAACCCCTCTTCTTGAATGTATTTCAGTTCTTTTTTTCTTTTTCCCCCCCAAGGTTTCTCCTGGGCAGCTTACGAAGAAATACAGCTCATGCTCTACAATATTTATAGATGACAGCACTGTCAGTCAGCCTAACCTTAGAAGCACAATAAAGTGGTAAGGACCCTTGTGATCATCAACAGGGGCTTGTAAGAGGGGCATTGTAAGGGTTATTTGGGATTCTCTGGGGGTCTTGTCTGTTCCAAAGCCAGCTGCACCCTTGAAATGAGAGAAGCACAGCACTGCTTGTGCAGGTTGGTCATGGAAGGGCTGTAGAGCTCTGGGTAACTGACTGCTGGAGGGAGCTCTTGTTTCAGTCCCAGAGCTCATGGACTGTCCTGTTTCAAAGCTGTTCTCCTTGTGCACTTGGGGCAGTGCAGAAGTGTCAGCACTCTGGCTGTGGGGGTCCCAGTTGTGGGTTTCTCTGGGTCTGGATTGAAGGCACTTGAGATGGCAGTTCATGTTTGGACTCAAGTGTTTATTATTTCTTATCAGTAAAACAGTCTCACCACTGTGAGTTTGGCAGCTTTTCATTAGAAGGCACAAAATGGCCAACAATCATACAATCACCAAGCACTACAACACTGAGCTGTCATCCCAGAGTCTGTGACAGCTGATGAACCTTCAAACAACAGAAAATTGGAGAAATCATGTCCAGATTTATGTTTCTCCAAACTCCCTCTGAAAATAGGCTCAGCTGTCATATATGGTCAAATTGCCAAGCCAAAAGGGCTTGAATACTTTTTGATGCAGAAAACATCTGGGTTGATTGTCAGTCACTCCATCCAAATAGAGCTAGAGCTTAGCCAGAGCCTAAACTCTAATTGGTGGGTATCACTTAACACATTTTAAAACAAGACTCTTAAAAATAACAGTTATGAATAAGAAACCTTAGGGTTAAAAACCAATCAAACCATCAAGTAACTGAATCCCTCCGAAGTTTCTGTCAGGATAGAGATCCTTCAAACACAGCACATCTCTTCTTCAGAGATGTGAATTTGGTCACAGTTGGGATTGTGAGCCTGGATTTGGACACTGAGAGTGGAGGAAGTGCAGCTGAATGAAAGACCTAGTACAAAATTGAAATTAAAAAAAAAGAAGTTAATGCTACAGCTGAACTCTCTGCTGGAGTACCTCTGTAATAATAACTGAAGAAAACCATGAAACTGGCAATCTGGATTAAAAAAAAAAAAACCAAAACCAAACATCTGAGTAGTTAAGAAACAAAAAGGCAGGATCCTGAAGAGACATGTGTCTTGTGGTGATCACACAAAGAGATAGTAAAACATGGCTGCAAATATTACAACAATACCTTAATAATAATTCTTATCACAAAAATCTGAGTGTAATCAACTTAGCAACAGGAAGTGTTTGAAGGGGTTGAAACAACTTTTTTAAAGCATTCATATACCATTAACAACAATCACTGTTTATCAGTATTGCTTATAAAAACCAAAAATAACAAAGGTTACAAACTCAATACCAACAATCCCTAGAACTCTGAACCACTGGGGAATCAGCTGATGACCCCACATTTCCCAAATGCTCTGTCTTCAGAGGTATTTTGGGTAATTGAATCATTACTAATACTTTTATCTTTACATGGTGGTTTCCCTCCCTGGGAAGCATTTTTCACAATAGAAGATTTCCATCTATATCCTATTTGGAATAACACTGATTGGCATAGTGTTCCCTTTTTTCTGCATCCTGGGCAAAGTCCTGGTGCTTTCACACTTTTCCCTGGTTCTGGACACTTCTTTTTCACGTGTCCATATCTTCTGCATCTGAAGCATGGTCCTCCAGCAGATGCTGCTGCCATCACTTCAGTGGAGCCAGCCTGTTGAAGAGCTGGATGCAGCACCTCGAGCGTTTTCGAGAATTCTTTGTGCTGCTCTTGAAGAATTTTTCCGACCAGTTCTGTCCAAACACCCCAGGTTTCCACATGTGGGTTTGAAAGTGTGCCTTGAAATGGGCAGTTCAGGTCACACTGAAAGCCAAATCAAGAAATTCTTGACCTGGTAAAACTTGAAATGGCTTTTGTGTGGAGTTGCAGGAGAAGTCGTAGGGCTGTGTTTGGTACTTGGCAGTGATATTAGTCTGCCCTCTAGTTGTGGAAAATCAGCATGTTGCTGACTTAGGGTTTAGTTCTGGCCTTTCTGCCTTTTCTTCACCTACTTGTTGTTTTAGGTAGGTGATTATTATGTTCTGCAATGTAAATGGCTGCTGGAGCTATTTTTCTGGGTACCAGAAAGTCAATTACTTGCACTTAGATGATACCAGCTGAGAATTGAGAAGAGAGTTTTATCAAGTAGATTGAGGCCCAGAAGGCTTTACAGATTTAATAGTCTAGTAGAGTTTGGAAGTGTCTAAGTTGATTTGTTATTTAAAATTTGGTTTCAGACAAAGGCATGCAGGATGTCACTTCTCCTTTTCTAGAGAAAAACAAAAGCCTAAAAAATTATGCTTGTACCATTCTGAAGTTTCAGTGTGCAGTGATTTTGTACAGCTGACAGCAGATCAGAACTTTTCATGATAGGTTCCTGTGATGGCAGTGTTCCTGTTACCACCATGAGTAAAGAAGCTGAAATTTTCCATGGTACATGAGTGTTTAATATATGAAACCTATTGCCTCTCTTAGCAGAGACTGAAATCTGTTCTTGTCCATTTCTTGGATTCTGCTGGTATAATACCATCTTTATTACTCTGTTTTTAGACAGTTTCTAAGTTAGACAGCTAGACAGGGTTAAAACATCTGCAGAATCTCTGCAATGGTATATGTACCACCAAGGAGAACTTACAATTTAGTTGGGAATAGTCTACATTTGCACTAAATATCACCTAATCAGGAAATTAAGGCATATGTTGAAAATGTCAGTTAACTACTTTGTTGGACAAATTTCTGTATCATGAATGTCAGAGTAGTTTGGCAGGCAGATTTGATTTGGCCAATTTCTGTCCAAACAGTTAAACATCAGAAATGAGATGTGTAGTGCATGGGGATGGAAGAGGCGGTCACTGCAAAATGGATTTGTAACATTCCACTGAATGACAGCTTTTGTATTGGAATAGCGTGCATGGAAAATGCTTTGTTAAATCTTTCTTTCTTTTATTTTATTTTTTTTAGTGTAACATTAGCAATATTCTACCATATAAAGAACAGGTGAGTGAACTCTTCCTTTGCTGAAATAGAATGACTTTCTTTTGGAACCAGGGATATAAAATCCTAGAATCACTAAGCCTAGAAAAAAACTCTCAAGATCATAGAGTCAGATATGGTCTTGGTCACTTCAGTGACAGCTGGTGAATCTCAGAGGAGGTGAAAACTCTGGCACTGTCTGCTGTATCTGTTTTCTCTTTGTACCCCCTCTTGAGCAGCTGTGGAAGGGTCAGTAATGCACCCATCCAATGGCACATAAAACTCCAGAACAGGGAGGGAGGAAAACACACCTAACTCATCACAAATCAACCTTTGGACTTTGTTCAGCTTTTCCTGAGTACAGAGGTATGGATTAGTTTTGATGGGTGAAGAACACTCTGTCCATGTGCAAGTCACTCTTGCCATTACAGCTAGTTCCAGCATCTGCTTCTGAATTACAGCTGACCTTTTGAAGTAATGCTGTTAATGAGTTTCACCTAGTTTCACACTTTGGGGAGAACTTTAGTAAGCATAACACAAGAGCATGGAAAGCTATTCATTGTTTAGCATCCAAAATATTTAATTTTAAGGACTCATCATTAAATACTTTGCAAAAATACAAGGTAGCTCCATGCCATATTCTAGGAAAAGCTGAAATATAAAATATGTCCCTTGATTCTTATTAAGGAACAGTGATTTTTAGTAGAGCATAGTATAACCAATTAAGTCTTATTGCTAATCCAGAAACTTTTGTTTTGTAGAGATTCTGACAGATCATTGGATATTTTTGATGAAAAGTCTCACCCTCTCACAGTAAGTATTTTTTTGCCCTCTGAGTGTATATCAGTAACATCTTGATTTATATATAAGTCATAAAAAAGTATTAGCACCAGGCCACAATCAAATTGATCTTAAATTGGGTCTTTATACATAATACAAAGTGCAGACAGTGACTTTTGAGATCAGCTAGATCATGAATAGAGCCCAGTCTAAATGTTACAAACTGACTTTGATTTTTATGCTTTGACTATAAACAGAAACAATCATGTGCCCAGTTCTTTTGTATTCCATGTCTGAAGTTTCTTGTCTCTTTTCTCCCCCTCTTTAATAACTGCTTTATTAGAAGTGCTTTCTGTTTCTTTAGGAAGACCTGGTTAGTAGGCATATGCCTAACCCTTTAAGTGACTGCAGGAGAATATAATACATGAAGCATCACACAAAGCAGGCAACAGTGAATGTGGCCTTTAAAAAAACTGGAAAAGCAACATTTTAAGGCAAATGTGCTTGCAGTAACAGCAAGGAGCATTCAGGATGTGATTTTAATGTGACTGGTCCTGGTACCCCTTTTCAGACACTCTTAAAGATGCAAAACCTCATAGTACAGGGAAGCTCAAGAGTAGAGTGTGTGCTTTTCACACCCAGTTTGAGCACCTCTAGCTTAATGCCTGTCCTACAGAACCACTTACTTTGTTTTTCATGTGAAATCAATTTAGCAAAGATCCAGCAGCTTTAAAAATTGAATTTGCTCTGGGGCTTACCTGAGTGAATGCAGGATAACCTATTTTGTGGATCTCAATTGTTAATAAACAGATTTTAATAAACAAGTTAATATTTTAAAGTTTTGTCCTTAAATAGAACCAACTGTGCTAGAAATTGTACAGTGCAATAGAAATAAATACAACTCTTTATTCAATTAAAAAAAAACCCACAAAACTTCAGGACAAGAGCTATATTCAGGATTTCTTGTATGGATGTAGCACTTCAGAGCAAAAAGTGTGGACCAAAACTATTTTACCTTGTGGCTGAGACAGTCACAATGCAAAGCAACACTCCATTTTCAGAAGGCTTCAAATCCTTTTTTATTTTAACATACATGCTTTTTATACCTTCTTAAAAAACTCCTAAGTTCACCCTTTACTCATTGGTCAGAAGAGACAAACAGAGTCCTTACTGGAATAGAGAGCTGCAGGTTTCTCTTACTTACCCTTCTCTCTTTCTTGGTGTCTGTGTCAATGACTTTGGTAGGAAATTCTTTCAGGGATAAACATGGATCCTCTTATCAGACTTCTCTCTGGCTCACAGAAGTCACTGTAGAACCTCTTCCATAAATTTAAATGCCTGAATCTGTTGTTTTGCATTCAAAATTATTTATGTAAGATGAACTCCATCAGACAATTTATTTAACAACCTGACATCCTTTGCTCCTTTCATATAGCCTCCCTCCTATTAAATGAGAAGAAAATCATTGTGTCCTCTGGGGAACACTTAAAGGTCTCTTCTGTCTTACTGCAGCATACAGACAGAAATAGAGTTAGGGCTGATTGTCACACTTCTGAGGGAAAGGCACTCGTGGCTTGTTGGTTTCTATAGCAATGGTGTTTTGCCTGGGTACCTACTGTTCCTTCAGAAGGGTTAATTAGCAGGAAGGAATCTCTGAAACCTTGTCTTCTAAAGATGCAGTCACAAGGAGTCCAAACCCAGCTCTGTTGACCCTAATGGGACCCAGGTACCAGTATCATGGATTTAGTCACAAATGCCAGTCTTGGTGCTTCCTTTCTCACTTGCAGTGTCTTGGTTTAAGACAATTTAAAAGGAGAACACTCTGGAATAAGTTGCCTCCATGCATAGGTTCAACCAATCCCTTTCCACCAATAAGGAATGAACACAAGCAGATGTAAGTGAAAAAGAACAGTTTACTAACAAACAAAACAGCAACCAGCAAAAACTGACAATAAATAACTGCTAAATACCAAACTGCTGGCTCTCACATCCTGGGGGAACCAAGGAGAGACCCAAAATGCCAGGAATGCCCTTCCCAACATGAGAAAGCCACTAAGAGCAGTCTCTCTGAGACCAGGAAAAAAACACCAAAATGGGCAAATCCTGTGCTCAAGGCAAGACCAAGGAGCTGGCAAAGCCAAGAGCACACAGCAGCAGGGCCCAGCTGCCTTCCAGAGCCAAGTTTAAAAGCACCTGGGATAGCACCCACTCATCCCCAGCTTCCCACAGCAGGGTCCTAAAGACACAGTGAGAGATTTTTGGGCACAAATGGATGAGGAATACAACACCATTTTGGGTTATCTCAGGACATCCAGTCAGCAAAAATGTACTTGAGATGTGCTTTTGTACCAGGTGTAGCACAGGAATGAGCAGTGTTCCTGCCCATGCTGTTCCTTGTGTTGCATGGCCCCCCTGCAGAGGTTACCTCTGATGGTTAGTGGTGCATTAGAAGGCTGTGTGGGCAGTACTAAGTTAACTTACCTCTGCACTTTACCTGACAATGCTCCCCAGCTATTTTAAACTACAAAACCACAGGAAAATGCTGCTTTGCTTACTATACAACTCTTAGCTTGGTGTCAAGCAGCTCTGCTGTCCTGACCATACTGGAGGTGTAACTTGGATTGGAGACAGAAGTCTGTTCAGTGTCAGTCTTGCAGAACCAGTGTACAGAGTTGGGGTTCTTGAAGTTTCATCCCTCCAGAAAAAGTGCTAAATATCAGAACATATCTCAAACACTCACTTTAGGATTGCTTTTATAGACTGTTTATTTCTGAGCTTTTCTTGTCCCCTGAGTGTAGAAACAGTTTAGCACCGAGTCAGATTAAATCTAGTTGTTCATTAGCTTTGTTGTCTTTCTGGAGTCTCTGAAGAATGAGTCCTATGAACGCAGTGTAAATTACCTTCTGCTTCTACCTGTGACAGAATTGTTGCCAGGTGTTCTTCAGTGCTTCCTCAGCTGGAAGAGAAATCTCATGAAGTCTGTTAATTTTGCCTTTTGAAGAGCCATGGTGTGTATATACCTGTGATTTCTTGCAGGGAGAAGCATTTTTTTTGTACATCTTTTTCAGTCTGAAGAATGTTCCATGGACAATGGTTAGCACAGAGCAGTGATGATGGTAGTCCCTGCTCTTTCCTGTTGGCCCTACAGATCAAACAAGTGTTCAGAAGAGAGGTGCCAGCTAAAGCTCCCGTGTTTTGTTTGGGATGTTTGCAGTATTGCAAGGCTGCTTCTTTCAGGGTTAGATCTGTGACAGGAAATGGATGTATACAGCTGTGCTTCAGAGGCAGTGTTGAGCAGGCAGCTTTTCAGTAACTGCAAGAGCTTTCTTTCAGCGGGAGGAGGTGCCAGATGACTACTACAAGCACGACCCTGACCACAAGCACATCTACCGCTTCGTCCGGACGCTCTTCAGCGCGGCGCAGCTGACGGCGGAGTGTGCAATAGTCACACTGGTAAGGCACTGCTGCAGCTCCTGCCCAGCAGGGCTTCCCTCTCCTCCTTCAGACAGCAGGGCTGGACTGGCATTGAAATAGCTCAGAGTGTCTCATGAAACCCTGTTCATGACAGCACAGTACAAGTGAGTTCATTACAGAGCTCTAAGTAGTCACAGAAGTGATCAAATAAAAGGGCTGTTCCCTTTTCCCTGTATAAATATGTAATGCTTAATTACTTGCTCAATAAAACCCTGCTTGTTTCATAATACATAAGTCACTGAAGAAGCTTGAGAAGAGCAGAACAGTGGGATGCTGTAAACAGTGGGGTGTGATTAGATCATACACAAAGACATTTTTTATTTCAGCTGTGTGCAAGGGAAGGTGTTAGTTTTGAGTTCATATTAACCACTGCTGTCTCAAGGGACCAAGAGTCAATCCTGTAGGAACTCTAGGAGAGGATCTTTCTCATTATTATGTCCTTCAATCATTGCCATCTTTCTACCAAACTTTTTTTTAATTAAACCAAAGAGACTATAGCATTTTTCCCCAGCTGCCATGGAGGTACTTAGAATTTAAGAACAATATTAACATAATAATCTCATTACAGTTCATTGTTTGATTTCAGAAAGCATGATGGATTAAAAAATTTATGAATGACAATGATTTTTTATGTACACATATATATATATATATTTGTGTGTGTGCATATATGTATATGAAAGGAAATTTAAATACCACAACATGTATAATTGCTTCTTTAGACTGTCTCTCAAACTGCATTTTATTGCACACTAAACTTCAGTCTTCATTGTGGCTTCTTTCTGAAAAACAGTGTGAAAGGAGAACAGAGCTGTCACCAAAAGACAGTATAGCAATTAAGCAAACTTAGCTTGAAGGACTCTCTTCAATAAGGAAATGAGTAATTTAAAAGCTGAATATTTACAAGCTGTTGAAACTCTGAAAGTAGTTGAAAGTTTTTGCTTTTTCAAAGACAGCCAAGCAATTTTCACAGAACAAGATGACAGGTAACCCTGGGCAAACCATGTGAAGTGTTTACAAAAAATGGAGTTAGTTTTTAAGTGAATTTTACCACTAGATGGCCCTGTTATTATAGGAACACCTTTCGGCTGTTTGAAGGCTACGAGCCAAGGATGGGAAGAAAGCACGGAGAGAACTCAGTGAAATCAATCCTTCCCTTAGACCTTAATAGGTGGAGCTTCCCTTACCCACTCATTTATCTGAAGCTACATTAGAAATTTGGATTTAGATGAGGGAATATAAAATTAAAACAAATTTATATTCAGATTTGAAAGTGCATATTTCTTAGTACCTGGGTCATTATAGGAGTGTGAATAGTAGAGAACTTTCAAGGAAGAGAGAGATTGAACATGCTGGAATTGGTTTGAGATCTCATGGAGGGAAAAGACCAAGGCACATCTTTCACTTGGGCATGTCTCACTGCCTAAGCAGTTGGTGATGGAAATGAAGGGATTGAAGTCTGTTCTACAGGGTAAGACAGAAACAGCACTGAAGGCCTTTCACTGTGGAAAGACAGATTTACACATCTTTGTCCCATCACTAGAGATCAAATGCAGGTTTTAGCACTTCCTGCTAAGCTACAAGTGCTGAACTTAACCAGGATGAAAGGCTCATGTGCTGTGGGGTGATCTGCTACCCAGGCAGGCCCCAATGAACCTGCCAGGGATGTGAGACTGGTGACAGAGCTGTAGCAGTGCTCATTGCTCAGAACTCTCACCTCACTAGCTGTTGTGTACCCTGGTGGTCCAGCTCTTGGGAGAAAATAAAAAATGGAACCTGGAGCTCCTGAAAATTTGGATTCTTAAGTGTAAGTAGTAATGACTGATACTTATGTTGACACACTTAACAGTAATAAATAGTCCTGTTGGACTGGCATGTTTGCTGCTCAGCTCTGCTCCAGGTCTTACTTACAAACATATAATTGTGGGGTTTTGCTGTTTGGTTATTTTCTCTTCTTCTTTGTATAGGTTTATTTGGAAAGGCTTTTAACCTATGCAGAGATTGACATATGCCCTAGTAACTGGAAGAGGATAGTCCTAGGAGCTATTCTGCTGGCTTCTAAAGTCTGGGATGATCAAGCTGTGTGGAATGTGGATTATTGCCAAATACTGAAGGACATTACTGTTGAGGACATGTAAGTTGCAAGGTTTGGGTAGTCTGCAGTGGTGGGGGTTTGGGGATTTTTTTGTATGTGACTTTTTTTGTTGTTGTTTATTTATTGTTTTTTAAATAGCACATGATCATGCTGAAAAAATCTCTCTGTTGCTGTGATATATATACATATATGATATATATGTTGCTATGAGATATATATATATAGAAGGTGTATATTTAGTGTCTGGCCTCATTCTCTTTTTTACCTCAAGAAACTTTGCATAATTACCCTGCTTTGAGACAAATCTCTATTAATAATTTTAATGACTTGTGTGAGTGACTTCAAAGTTAATTTTCTTTACCTTCTTAATCTCAGTGATGAGCCATGGAACTAAACTGCCCAGTTTATGGTCTTATCAAAAGGTTTTTTAGAAGGAAAAAAAAGTGAATTAAATCTGTCCCCTGGATTTTCTGGTTTAGAATTTGAAGAATTGCAAGGTAAACCATAACTTAGGACTGTCCTGTGTGCTTGTGTACCCAGTTAAGGTCTAAACACCTCAAGGTCTGAGCTCCAGTGCTGCTGCTGGCCAGCAGGTGTTGAGTGGGTAGCTGTGGTTGCCTGTGTTACACACAGGTGCTGCTACAGCTTATCCTCTCTGGATAGGTTCTTAGATGTGCTTACAGTGCTGAAAACAAAGTCTCAGTCTTATTACTGCTTGTTTTTGTAAGGCTGTTCCTTAGATGTATTTTTCTTAGACATCCATTTCAGTTTTTCAGGAATTTTGAATCTGCTGTCTTTTCTTGCTGCACTCAGCTTTAAGCCAGATTCTGCAGTCTGGGAAGGTATTCCATCCTCATGGCTCCAGCTCATCCTTTGGGCTGGAGGTGTGTTTATGTGAACTGCAGTTGGCCCATTAGGTTTTCTGAGAAATTCCTTCTCACAAAGTTCTATCTCAGAGCTTTGACATGTAATATTTTTCTTTTAATTCTGTTTGCTAGCTTGTTTTCCTATTTCTCTTATTATCACAGGTAGAAATTATACAAGTCCAGCTAAAACCACCAGGCTTTCTGGCCTTGCTTTCATGAGATGCTTTGTGTGTGTTTGAGTTTAATCCCAGTGCTGTGCCCTGAGCATGTGTCCAGGGCTGTGCAGTGACAGCCAGTTCTAGCACAGGAGCAGACTGAGCTGGCAGAGCTCTGCACACAGCCCTGGGAGGCTGCCTGTGTCATGGGGCACTGTTCTTGCCCCAAGCTCTCTTCCCTGGATTCAACCCAAACTCATGGTTCAAATGCACTAAGTAATTATTCATTTGGGACTCTCTAGGAGTAGGAATATCTACTGTTCTTCCTTTTAGGTGGGGGGCTGTATTTCTAAAAACAAGGGAGTTTTCCGCACCAAAACAATTTTTATTATTCAAATTATTTCACATCTCAAACAGCAGCCACTGTTAGTTGTTTGTATACATACCCCTTGCCTGGGAGTTCTTTGTCTCAAAATGCAGGACACTGCCAGCCCTGCTTTCAGGAGAGCACAATTAGTGATTTTATACAATGTACATCTCCACTTAGCCTGGCCCTGAGTGCTCATCTGTCTGAGGAACATACTTTAGGCATTGCTGCAAATAACTCTGAGATGGCTGAAGTGGGGTCAGCAAAGCCAGAAGTGCTGGAGTGTACATCTTGCTCTTTTTGATGTCTCTTCTTCTAACCCATTTGGGACAAATTAAATTGATAGCACAGAAAATGTCTCTAACAAGCAGGATATTTATGCTCTATTGCCAGTGCTGGGTCTCTTGAAATTGTCAGTACTTGCATTTTCAAAGCAGTGATGGTGGTAAGGAAAATAGATGGAATTTAGGCTTTTTCCCCCCTCCAATTTGAGGATGGGTTTTTTGTAATTCCCATCTCATTTGAGATTATTTAGACTTTGAATTTAGGTATGGGCAGACACTGTACTACCCCCTTCCAGTGGCACAGGTGGTCATCCCAGGCTCTGCAGCTGGGCAGAGCTCAGCACTCCTTGGCTGGATAACATCACCATTATAGTAGGGACCTTGGAAAATTGCTTCACATACTTGACAGAGTTGTTTTAAGTTTACAAGCCTAATTTCAATTCATGGTTGGTACATAGTTATTGTGAGTTTTAGTAGTTGCAGTATTTTTAAACCAGTCATTTGGTAATGAGTATTCCAAGTACAAGTGTTAGTGAGAGAAAATAATTGGCAAAGGATTTCAGTCACAGCTGCATTCTAATGTTGGGGATGGCTGGTGATGCTGCCAAAAAATCCACCCAAAATCCCAGCAGCTCTGCAGCTAAAGACAGCTTGGCAGGACTCTACCAGGTGTTGCTCCCAGGGTGGGCCATCCCTGTGCAGGAACAGCCCACTACAGACCTGGTGGTAAGTTCTGTTTGTGAGCTCCTCTGAACTCTCCTCTTGGCTCTCTCTCTAGAATGATCTCACTTACCTGATAGATGCTCTTGTTGAACCACTGCAGGCCAAGCACAGGGGCTGCACCACTCTGGAGCTGGCAGAAGGTTTTAAGTCTGATTTAGTTCACCACTTTGCAGATGTGTGGGTGTGTTGTGCTTACAAGCCAGGCACCCCTTGTGAAGGGTGCACCTCCTCCCCACCAAACTCTCCCCCACTGCTCAGGGTTGTGCTGGGTGCCCCCAACAGCTTTGGGCTTTTTTGGGAGCTGGGGGCTCCCAGGTTCTGAAGGGATACAAGATCCAGGCCTGGCAACTGCCACATGTGGTCATTTGCCTTTGCCTCATCCTGCTCAACATAGCTCAAGTGTTTATCTTAATCCTTCTATCACGAGCCCTTTTCTATTTGCCCAAGGCAAAGGTGGGGTTTTTTAATGAAAGACATTTTTCTTTTGGGTTTTGGGAGATGGGTTTTTGTTTTACTTATTTCTAATGGGAAAAAAAAAATCAAAGGAAATTCAGTTGACATTTAGAAGTCATCCTTTGTCAGAACTTGCTAGCTTTGATGAGACCGAATCCATAATTGCTAAAAAATTAACAGTACAGCTGCTAATCTTGCCATGATTGTTTGTAAGGAGACACATGCTGTTCATTCTTTAGGCTACATATATTTGTAAATAAAGCACAGAAAACACATGGGCATTATCCTTTTCCAGGTTTTAAACCACTGTTAATGGACTTGTTAATCCAATGAAGAATTGTATTTTTACAGAATTAAAATGTATTAGCCTAGTGAATACAAAAGGGGCAGTGAAGAGCGTTTACTCACAGGGTAAATCAAGCTCTGATCAGCTGATCATCAAAACATTATCTGATTTACATTTCTATGGGCTTATGACCATATGAACAGGAAATTAATTTTGGCACTAGGTTCAATGATACTCGAGTCTGCTGTGCTGGAAAGAAACACAAAGCTGCTATTCATACTGACACCCACCACCCAATACAGGACAACACAGATGATCCCTTGATTTATTTGCCCCGCACTGATAGGTAAAGCATCCATTTTAAAAGCTCCCAAAAAAGCAGTAACAGCCTTGGCACTGACTTGGTGTGCAGCTCATCCTCTGGTGTATTCACAGTTGGCCTGTACAGCTGCTAAATTCTGTTGGAACAGATTTGCTACCTGTAGGGGCTGTTGTTGAGTTGTTGTTGAACCGAATTGCTGGGTTTGAGTAGCACCAGTTTCTTTTTAGGTTAATTTGTAGAACATTGTTTCTCCTCTGTAGAACATCTCTGCTTTAGCTGACCACATTACAGTAGCTGAAGCAGTTTTTTTCATGTCATGGCACTCTCCACGCTTTCCTCCAAGTATTTTGCCCAGTGAAAACAGACAGGAGTAAAAACTGGACAGTGCCCTTTGACATAGTACTTTGTTATCCTGCCTAATGCTATTGAGGGGAAAATTCCTTCTCCCACCTAATGCTGCTTATTTATTTATTTATTGGAGATGAATCCATGTTGCTTCAAGAGGCTTTTTTCTGTGAGATAATAGCAGCAGCTCTTCATAGATCCATTTGTTGCCGTGGTGATCTGCCTACTCCTTTTGTTAGTCCGCCTCTGCTTCAATAAACCCCCTTCCTGTTATCAGCCTGGTGAAAATGTCTGCAAGTTCTTCAGAGCTAATAAACAGCATACATCATTCCTTTCATCTGATCACTATAGCGTGGGGCCGTAGGAGAGTGAGAATGGCAGATGAATTGTACAGCTGCACTAATGGAACTCGGAAGAATGAAGCTCCCCGCTCGGGCGGGCGGGTGCGCGACAGGGCACTGCCTTCCGCGCCGAGCCCGAGGTGCCAGCACTCAAAAGCTGCACCTTGTTTGGAGCACCAGGGAATGACCTGTCTCTCGAAACTAATAATGCACAGCTCTCCGTGACCTGTTTCAAAGTTGCTGGGTTTAAAACAAGCTTGAGGTCTCTTCAGTGTTTTCAGCCAGCTAAAACAATCTTTTTTTTCCTTTGTCTCCTGTCCCTTACGCCTCCTAGGAACGAGATGGAAAGACACTTCTTGGAGCTACTGCAGTTTAATATCAATGTTCCTGCCAGTGTTTACGCCAAATACTACTTTGATCTTCGCTCCCTAGCAGATGACAATAACCTGAGCTTTCTGCTGGAGCCTCTCAGTAAAGAGAGAGCACAGAAGCTGGAGGTAAATGGTCTGAGAGTGGCTGAGCAGGGGACTCCTCTGTCTTGTATGAGTAGTAAGAGCATCTGTTGCTAATCATGTTAAGTGGCAGTTAGAAAAACTAAAAAGCTTTTGGATTAGTGTATTACAGGGTAATTTAACCCTTTTTATAAATACAGTTAGCATTTCTAAAACCGTGCATAGGCTAAGCTAGAATTTGAGGAAAGGAAGGGTTTGGAAGAGATTACAAAAGTCTAGCAGATAGCAAAATAAAATGGATGTTATTTTGGGAACCGTAGTTCAGCTAGGCTACTTAAGATTGAAAGGATTAGTGTCATATGTAATGGATTGTCTGTCCTTCCCTGGTCACAGTCTGTATTCCAAGCACCTAGAGACAGTCACACTCAGACCCTTCTAAATACTACCAGCTGAAGGTTTCCCACTGCATCCCACTGCACAGCTGCTTTTAGATTTAGAGGGAGCACTCTTAACTGCTCTCATGGTTTAATAAACAATTTGTCTGGGGGCAGCTGCAGAAATAAGTTGTGGCTTCCCACCTTTACAAAGAAACGCTGCTTTAAGATAAACTTTTGGAATAGCCCCTTGTTGGGAACCCTTCAGAATGCCCAGAGGAATGCAGATTACTGTCCCTTTCTGCTCCGTGGAAAGGCTGCCCTTGTGGAGAGGCCCCACAGCCTTCCTGGCACGAAGGCTCATTTTAAAAAGCTTGAACTTCTGCAGAGTCAGTCTTCCTAGTTGCTGGAGATATGTAAGACTTTTTGAAAATATACAAATTACCTGGGTTCCCAGGGAAATTTCTTGTTGGATCAATGCAACCTTTCATGTGTCCAGGTTTAATTGATGACTCTGCATGTTGTTTTGTTGACCTTTCAACAAAAGCATTACCACAGGCCCTGTACACACTGATAGCACAGCCCCTTTCAGAGAGGGGTGTGCTCTGGGTTCTTGGCTTATATTGTTCCATTGTCCACCCCAATAATTCTGCCAAGGGCTAGGGATTTTATTTTGTCCCATAAGAGCCTGAACTTCAGGAGTAAGTGGGATCCCTCCTGGTCCTTTGGAATGAGAAGTATGATATGCCTATGAATTCCTCTGTTTAAAGTTGAGCAACGCAGCTCTTCTGCTTTGTCTCACCCTTGTTACTTGCACTTTAAGCTAACACTGTCACTAATTGTAAATGTGGTTGTAGGGCAGTTCATAGTCCACAGGAAATTGTTTACTGAACTGCTCAGTGCCAGGGCATAAGTGGATGATTTACAGATTGTGAGCCTGTTTTGTTTCTTCTTTCTTCGTATTTGGGGGCTTGGTATTTAAACCAGGGTAATTTTCAGACCACTGTGTAATTTGTTCTCATGCACTTACTAATGCATGTATACTGGACATTTTGGGGTTTAATTCAAAAATGTGATAAATATTTAGACTATTTGCTAAAATTTTTAATTCTCCTTTTCATTTAGAAGCATATAAGCAGCTGATAGGAGCCTGTATAAAGCAGTGAATTAGTGAATTCCAGAAACTGAAAACTGATTTACACCATATGGGCAACTGGGGCTAAATATGTCAGCACAGGTTGCTGTGTGATTGATGTGCTAGCTTTAAAGCAGGATGGAGAGTCTGTCTGGTCTTGCACCAGGAGCTCATGCCGCCAGTGTCTCAAAGAATGCCACTCTTGAGCCAAATGCATGCCTCCAGAAGGTCGGCAGAAATAAATGTAAATAATTATTTTAAAATACACTTAGAACTTTATTCATGCTCCGAGTGCTTTTCACCTTTTGAACTTGCAGAACACTGGGCTGTGCTGAATGGGTGCTGCCTTAAAGGGAAGGTGTAGGCTTGTAGCTGATCACAGGATTCTGAAAGTTCATCTGGTGATAGGTGGTAAATTATTAATGGAAGTAAATGTTCAGGGCTGAAATCCAGTTTGACTTTTTTATTACAGGTATCCTTATTAATTTGCATTGATAATGCCTGAAGGCTCCAATCAGAAACAAGCCTTGCAGGGGAGGAGACACAGTATTTTTTTGACAATTGTGTTATTAGGATTTAATTATTAGGTTTGTTACTAGAACAGCCAGATAAGCAGGGCAAAGGCAAGCCAATAAATGGACCAAAAACAGTTTAACACTAGATTGTCTACACGTGCTAATATTTAATTGCTGTAATAAAGTACCATGGCTGCCCTCCCATCTCAGATCATGGGGGTGATCCTGCTAAGAGAGAATATGTTGGGAGTGAGGGCGTAGAGAAGGCAAAGGCAGAACAGACACCCTAGTAGAAATTAATTTCCTTGGCTTGCTTGCCCTAGTGGCCAAGGGTAAGATGCCCGAGGGAGCACAGAAACCTTTTCAGTTTGAACCTTTTCTCTCAGAGAAATGCCTCTGTGCATTTTTGCACTGTTGGAATAAAATTTTTGTGCTGCTGTGTGCACCAGACCCAGGTACTGGGGTGATTTTCAACATAACTTTCACAGACTTAAGTCTGAAATGGATCCAAGTTTTTCATTAGATAGTGAGACTGGTAAAATAAAGAAGATACTCGCATGTGGAAAGCTCTACCTTTCAGATGGCTCGTGTTTACCTGGGGACAGACCCCATTACTCTTTTCCCTCCAGAGCAGTCCTTATCTTTTGGCATTCTAGATGAAATTCAGAAGTGTCACTGCTGCAGAGCAGCTGTGCTGTTGGCATTGCCCCTGTAAAACCTCCCTTGGAACTCTCAGACTTTGCTAACGCGGACTTTGCGTTTGTGTCTGTCTGTCTGTCCAGGCCATCTCCCGGCTGTGTGAAGACAAATACAAAGACTTGTCCAAAGCTGCTATGAGACGATCTTTCAGTGCTGATAACTTGGTTGGTATCCGCCGTTCGAATGCCATCCTCTCCTGAGGAGAGAGCGAGCTGCAGCAGCAGGAGCAGCGTCCCAGGAGCCGCAGGGATCACCAGGCCAGCCAGCCGGGATGGGCTCTGCAGCAAGGGCCAGAGAGTCAGCCAGCCAAGGGAGCCCAGGGCTTGAGGAACATACTTGGTGCAAAAGACAAGACTCTCTCCTCCTTCTAATGTATCCAGAGGTGCAAAAACAAACTTTTCTCCTTCTCTCCCCCACAGATGTTTGCTTACTATGTAGGCCTATAGCTGTGAACTCTTGAGGTTTTTAATAATAAGTAGTTTTAAATTTTAGAATTTAAACACTAACCACATGACTATAGTTACAATGTTCTTCCCTCCTCTCCCCTGTCATCCAGAGTCTTCGCTGCATTTGTATTTCAGGTCAATGCAGTGTTAACAAAAACAACACATGGGACTCTTAAAGTATAAAGCCACTCTGGAGCTGAAAACAGTAGCATAGACACGTGTTGATGGCTTTTCCCTGGTTTGGCTACTAAAAGCTGCTATTATTGGTGATGTGTTCATACCAAGAAGCTGCCCAGCAGAAGGAATTCCATCTCTGCGCCCACAACTTCACTCCAGTAAAGATTGTCAAAAGACTTTGAATGTTTTGACTGGGGGCAGAGATATGGTTTTATGTATTGTTAAAATGTATAGGGTCCATGCTGCATTTCTTGTGAATTATGGTGCTTCTCTCATTTTCTAATACTTCTATTGCTCTGGAAGAGATGTAATCTGTGTATTTTTCTGAGGCATTGAATGAAAAAGTTGGTCTGGAAACATCATCACCATCCCAAACAGTGTAGCAATCCAGTGGTGAATGGCGTGTGTGCAGCACTGCTTCTCTGAGTTCTACTGCAGATCTCTTGTGCTATATACAGTGAGTTCCTAAAGCTGATATTGTGCATCCTTCTGGCTCTCCTTGGGTTTCAGTTTCCTGGGAGGAAGTTACATTCATAATGAGACAATAATGAGTCTGAGAATCCTGGACTACCTATCACGGTAGATGGAAAGATATTGTGTTCAACTGAGAATTATCAAAAAGCTTTCTATAAACTTTTTTTTTTTCCCAAAGTGAATTTTATCTTGTGCAACTGCTCTAGAGGATTGGGGTTTGCTCTTTCTGAGACTTTAGAACAGAGCTTACTGTCAAGCTCTGAAACTGAACTTTAAACAGGATAAGTATTATTGTAGACTCTTCCTGTTACAAGTCTTTGTAGTATCTTCCCTTCTTGGATCCAAATAGGTTCTAGGCAGTGTCCTAGGAGCAGATCTCCCTCCCAATGACACGGGTTTTGTGCACTTCCTCTTACGGCCAAGGCCCAGAAACGTACACTGAACAACAAGTCCATCTGCCTTTGGGAGTGGGGCTGTGTGAGTGCCCTCCCCAGTGGGGCTGCACTCAGCTCTTCAAGTGATGCATACAGCCTTTTGCAGTATGCAAACGTGCCAGCCCTGGCTCCCAAACCCACGGGACTTGGCACTTCAGGTATTGAGCACAGTTCAATACTGAAAATAACACTACATCTTCAGGTGGTTTTCCTTTCTCATGTTTGTATTAAAAGAAAAGCTAATAAACTCTATTTTAATTAAAGTTAAAGGTGAAGGGTGTGTTCTGTACAGCTGTTGGATTCTACAGGGATAAAAACAAAAAGAGAAACCCCAGTGGTGTGTGTGAAGGCCTCTCCACTGCCCACACCAGCCTGCCACCTTCATTTGGTCCCCATGGGCTGGCAATGTCTGGGAGCAGGCTGCAGACTCCTGGGAAGGGTGCAGCTCTGCATGGCTGCCCAGATCTTCACACATGCTCAAATAAAACCACTCACTGACAGTTTCTTTGCACTTCAGTGGGCTTTAAGTAGGGCCAGTCTCTCTGGAGGCGATTTGATAGTTTTTAAGTCCTCCCTTGAGGAGCACTAAATTGGAAGGTACAAGTGACCAGCTCCTGGATTGACTTGTGACCTAATTGCTAAGGAGCTTTGCTTCCCTCAGCACGGCCAGGTGCCTTCAGCTGTGTGGGATCAGTCTGGTGCACTCTGCTGTGGGGCTGCTCCAACAGCAGCCACTCACTGGGAGCTGCTCAGCAGACTGGGGCCACTCGTTTCCCTTTTTTGCCAGATGAGATGGAGACTCTTCCTGCTGATCTGGGTGGCAGGTGAATGACATCTCAAGCTGATGGCTGCTTCTGCAATACCTCCTGCAGGAGACAGCTGCTATGAACCTAATTTTGCTTTGAATATTACTTGGCTTTAGTTTTATTGTAGCCCAAAGAACATTATCAATGGGATTTTGATCTGTTCAGCAGATACTAAGCAGGCCTGAACTACAGCTTAGCTTCTTAATAGGAAAAAACAGCAATTCTGTTTACCATTCTGGTACCACTAAAAGAGTTAGATTCTGGAAAATACAGCTAGTGCAATTCTTAGCTAAACAATAACAAGTAAACCATACAGCTCCCTTTTGAAGTGCTGGGCAGTAATAGTGTTTCTGAAGGAATTGCATAGGGGTGGTTCTGCTGGACAATGAGCTGTGAAGGGGAAATGCCCTCCAATTTGCACTACTCTGTATGCTGGCAACACTTAAAGAGGCAAAAGAAAAATTACAGTCATGGTCAGAATATTGAAATTACAGAGACTGTAACCAATCTCTGTTCCCAGGGAGGAGCAACTGGCTATGGGATCAATGTACCTTGTTTTTCTTAATCCAATAGCTGAATAATTAATCTATGTTGAGGTGACCTCTGCCTCCTTTCAGTTCCGGGGTAGCACTCCCCATCTGGCAGTAAATGCTGTTTGCAGAGACAAGAGCTGTGCAATGGCCCAGCAAGAGTGATGTGAGCACCAGCCAGACTAGCAGGAGCAGCGTGTGTTAGCAGGGGCAGGAGGCCATGGAGGTGTTTGTGGGCTACAACCCTAACCCTTCCCTTTGTGTACAGGGACTGTGTATTTTGTTTCCAAGGGAATTTTATGAGAACTACTTCAGTTTGGGTTTGGCAGTTAAGAGGACAGGCACTTGAGGGTGGAATAAATGTCAAGACCACGGCTCCTGGATAAGAGTATGGGTGTCAAGCATACCCTGAGCAAGCAGAATTGGACAGAAGAGCCATTGAGGCAAGAGCTTGCACAGGAGGTTGGCAGGAGTGCTCAGGGCAGGCTGAGCTGCTCAGTTCACAGTGCAGCACTGGGCAGGCTGCAGCCCCCCTCCTGTCCTGGGATTTCCCACAGCACCATAGTGCAGGACTGTGACACAGAACTGGTATTCCATATCATTATCTGGGAATTCCATCCTGGCACCAAGTAAGCTGTTTGGCAGCACAGAGTGAATTACAGGGTGCTGCCACAGTGACTGTAGTGCCCTTACTAACACCCACCCCACAATGGACTGGCAAAAGAGCACTTAAATGCCAGAGCATGGGCCTGTTTGCCTTAGCATGAGGAAAGTCTCAGGCTGCCTCACAGACAAGGCATTTTCCAGGTGAAATAACCACTTTGGCTTCTGACCAATATTAAAACCTATTTGAAGAGCCACACGGCCCCCATGCCATCAGACACTGTCATTCCCCACCCCACCCAGCCTGAACTTGTGCTGCACCTGCACCGTTCAGCCCCAGGGAAGCCGCTGACTGCCCCGAGGCAGAAAAGGTGACCAAGTGGAACCTGGAGAGCACAGGAGCACAAAGCATTAGGCCAGCTGTGAGGGAGCACGTGTGTGCCCACAGGGACGCAGGCCTGCAGGTGATTCACACACTGCCTGCAGGAGAGGCCCTTCCCTTGCTCGGAAACAGTGGCTGGGGGTAGGCGGTGGATGGCGGTGCTGCCAAACTCCTGTTTACCGAGGAGCTGAGGACACACCAGCTTCCTGGCAGGCAAGAATGACAACAAGGCTGCCAGCAGGCTGCTGGAGTTACTTCCTGGAGCAGGCAGTCAGTGTCCGCAGCTCCTTGAGAAGAACCTGGTGCTGAAATAATTCATGTCCCCTCCACAGCCCAAAAGTGCTGCCCTTCAAGCGATAGGATCAGCCCCATGGTGTGTTTTGCCTGTACTTGAGCATGGGGGGCAGATCCCTGCAGAATCAGGTGAGTCAGGCTGTGGGACTGTCAGGTTTATCACTGGGTGCTGGAATGCTGCTTCCAGGTAAGAGATCCTATCTGGTGGGACCTGGTGTGTGCCTACACACCTAACTAGATAGCAGAGTCCTGCCCCATTAGTCACCACGGAGCCAGCCTTAACCCCCTGCTCTCCCTCCCCAAGCGCTCCTTGGGTGCAGCATCCTGCTTGCCTAGGAGCTGTCATCTGCTTGGCCTTAGGAGTACCAAAGGGCACCTCTTCAGGGCCTGATCTCAGCACAGGGCAAGGGACAGTACTGTGCAAACTGCAGAACGCCAATAAAAGTTGATAGTTAACCCTCTTTTAGCAGCCAGGCATGACCTTGGCCCGTCAGGGAAGTCGCTGTCAGCGCGGTCACGGGCACAGCCAGCACGGCCATCCCCGAGCACAGAACCCGGCTCAGGGCAGAGCCTGGCACCGAGGGCACGGCTGTGTGCCATCCTCCGTGCCAGGGGCAGCGCTGCGTGGGGTTTGTGCACATGGAACGTGCTATTCCTGTGCCACACAAGTGCAGTTGCCTCACCCGCGATCCCCAGCGATAAGAGCCCGGCTCAGCCCTCCAGCACACGCCTCCCCCTCCCCCGACAGGTAAGCTTTCAAGGTAATAAACACTCTAACAGAAGCAGAAGTAAAGAAAACAACACACACTTATTTTTTATCCTCATAAATAACTAATCTTAATACTTCTCTTTGAATAAAATTTCTTCAGCTTTTCACATAATATAGTACAGTTATTTAAGCAACATTGAACAGCATCGGTAACGGAAGAGGCAAAACCCAACATGTAAATTGGCTGCAGCAGACAGGGCACACGGCAACGGCTCCTTCCCCCCTCCTGCCACTTGTTGCTGAGAAGCCAGGCTCAAACACGAGTTGATTGTGTTACCCTGCCATTACATCAAAGCTGAAAATGCCCTCGCATTTTTCAACAGGCAACGGTTTGTAGCTAATCTTGGATTTCTTTACACAGCCAGTTGCACTTTGGAAAAAACAAAAACAGCAAAATACCACCTCTGACATGGTTTTGTTCACTGTATTGCATGATGTGTGTGTAGCTGTATCTACAAAAGGCACTATAGAGAGAGAGGAGTCCAGCAAGGCGTGGACTGGAGGAGGTTGGAATCATTTAATGCCCTGGATTACAGCAGGAGACTCCCACGGTGTCTCTGCGCCTGACCTGCCTCACTGCTGAGAACACACCTGTCCCTAACCTGTACCAAAGGTCACTACATAAGGCTTCTTTAGGTACAAATTAGCCTATAATACAACTATTTACAGTCTGTAACACAACATGGTGCAACTCTGTCCACAATAAAGCACTCCAACATGCTGGAGGGGGTGAGCCCTATTGCAGGAGTGCAGATGGGTGCAGCTGAACAGTCCCTGCTGAGCCCCCCATCCTCGCACCTCTGTCTCCTCTATCCAGGACTCCCCAGAGACACTCATGCAGTACCTTTATCCGGTGATGGGCCACTTGAGAGTTCCCTCACTTCCCAGGCTTTGGTTTTAAAATGAGGTGGAAACCTTTTTGACTGAAGTGATCCAAAGGTGTTAAGAACCACCTCAGATCCTTGCAGTCCTGCAGGAGCAAAGCCAGCAGTTGCTCTCCAGTGCTTGAACAGCTGGGTCACAGTGCCACGCTTGAAGGAGGGCAAAAAGGACTCCTGTAATGGCTGGGTAGTTTCATACATCACTGCTTAGGACAGGTGGAAAAAAAACTTAAAACCCAGGTGCTTTCACAAGTGGCCAGAGGCAGCCAGCCTCGTTCCACGCCACAGCTGGAGCCCCTTGCCCGGGCTGCATTTAGTGACTTCGACAACAGCCCCCCCCCTCCATTATTCTACTTACTGAAACCCAGCTGTCACCACTGCTTAACGCCAGGCAGTGCTGCTCTGTCAGTGCTCAGCTGCTGTCTGATCCAGGGAAGTGAGAAAGGCTTGGGAAGTTGGAGGAAAAGAGGTATGAGTGCTCAGCTAAGTTTTCCTAAATTAACTGCTCCCTCTCAAACCTGGTACTCTCTCTAGCAGAGGCAGAGCTTTGAGAAAAGCAGCAACAAGTATTGAAGCCGACTGACTGGAAAACCCAGCTGCTGCTCTGGAGAGACAGCCTGCCACCTGGCCAGGACACCCCCGTGCACTCACTGCTCACAGCGGGGTGCAACCACCCTTTTAGGGTTGGCTGTGCCACGCTCAGCTGCTGGGCAGGACACAGGGCCTGCCTCCCTTGCCCCAGGTAACCCACACGGGATAAGGGGACCGAGGAACTCACCCCACTGCAGAGGCGCCAGGGGCCCCAACCCTGGCAGGGCACAGGGCAGGGAGAGCCCCGCTGTCGGTGCCAGAGCCAGCGGTGCCAGGGCTCCTTGCAAGCCCCGAGCTGGGCTGGCAGCCTCACACCCACTGGGCCCCTGTGCAGCCCCTGGGCTGAGGGGCTCCACGGGCAGGCCAGCTGGCTGCCCATGGCAGAGCAGGGAGCCGGTGCCACCCAGCTGAGCCCACCGAGCCAGCTCCTGCCCGCTCTGAGCCCTGACTGAAGGGAGCCCCATGTGCTTGCCCAGGGCAGAAGGGACTGCAGGGGATCACCTGCCTGCCCTGCAGACAGCTGGGACCCTGTCCCTGTTGCAGATGCCCTCCACGGCCCCTTCCTCCCTCACTGCCACCACCCATGAAGTCCCCCAGCCTGCACAGCTCCTCCCCTCCTGCTCAGTGTGCTGCTGCCTGAGCAGGGCCAGCGGCTGCTTCACACCAGGGCCCCCAGGCTTCTCCTCCTCAACATGTGGTGTGCCTGGGGGCTCTGGGGGCACCGAGGCCAGTCTCCTGCTCTGCCCAGGGCACCCAGGGAAGCAGCACTCCCTGCCAGCTCTCCCTGATCCACTCTCTGGGCTTTAGTGAGGGGCTCAGTGGCAGTACCACCTGGTGTAGGGGGCCACCATCTGCCCTGCCTGCTACAGCTCTGCCTTTCACCCTGGCACCAGCAAGACCTGCCCAGAGGCTCGCTGTGGGACACAAATCAGTGCCACCTGACTGGCCCACAGGCAGCAGCATCCCAGGACCCCAACTGGGATGCAGGACCCCAAATGGGGCATACATGGCAGTGCTGGGCTCCTGACCACCCCGTCCTTCTGCCCCCACATAATTGGCAGCACCTCCTCCTGCCCTGCCTGGGGCTGCAGCTGCTCTGTGCCCGTGGTCCCAGGCAGCACCACCACAGTGGGGCCGAAGATGCCAGGCGTGGCCCAGCTGTCACCCCCTCTTCTGTGGCCCAGGGTCTTCGCAACCCTCTCCTCCCTGTGGCTGGGGTCACCGAGGCTCCCTCTGGTCACACATGGGACAGTGGGACCTGCTTGTGGTAGGAGGCCATGCTGGGCAGTACCGTCCTGCCCACCAGGGCCGGGCTGGCCTCGCCATACACGGAGGCGCCCGCCGGCTTCCTGGCCCGGCAGCAGCGGGTGCCAAAGCGCCGCCAGGACTCGAGCGTCTTGCCAGACCAGATCCAAACGCCGGAGGTGATCCCCACCACAAGGCACATGAAGTACTTGAGCATGAAGACAGCATAGTCAGGCTTGGGGCGGTGAGGGTCCCCGGGGCAGGAGCAGTTCTGCGCCTGCTCCCAGGCCTCGCGGTTGTGCTGCTCGTAGATGTAGCAGGCGATGACGATGGTGGCGGGCACGGTGTAGAGCACGGTGAAGATGCCGATGCGGATCATCAGCTTCTCCAGCTTGTCGGTTTTGGTGCCGCCCTGCTTGATCACGCTGCGGATGCGAAAGAGCGAGATGAAGCCAGCCAGCAGGAAGAGGCTGCCGGTGAAGAGATAAACCACTAGTGGTGCCAGCACAAAGCCCCGCAGGTTCTCCAGGCTCTGGTTGCCCACGTAGCAAACCCCAGCCACCGGGTCACCATCGACAGAGCTCAGTGCCAGTACAGCAATGGATTTGGCACTGGGGATGAGCCAGGCAGCCAGGTGGAAGTACTGCGAGTAGCTGGCAATGGCCTCATTGCCCCACTTCATGCCAGCAGCCAGGAACCAGGTGAGGGACAGGATGACCCACCAGATGGAGCTGGCCATGCCGAAGAAGTAGAGGAGAAGGAAAACCACGGTGCAGAGAGCAGGGCCTGTGGTCTCGTAATGGATGTGGTGGTGCTCCGGGTTGCAAGCCACGTTGGCATGCCCTGCCACCAGCCGCACGATGTAGCCCAGGGAGACGAAGAGGTAGCAGGCAGAGAGGAAGATGATGGGGCGCTCAGGGTACTTGAAGCGCTCCATGTCAATGAGGAAGGTGGCCACGGTGGTCGAGGTGGAGAGGAAGCAGAGGATGGACCAGAGGCCGATCCAGAAGGTAGCAAAGGTCTTTTCATCCTGGGTAAAGTAGGGCTGGTAGCAGGGGATGGCACAGTTGAGTACCTTTCCAGTCCTGATGCGGTTGTACAGCGGATGGGACTCCTTGGAGATAGGGATCAGGGGTGCTTTGCACTTGCAAGCCTGACCACAGTCCAGTCCTGAGAGGCGCTGCCCATCGAGCGGCGTCAGGTTTTTGGCCATGTCCTTGGCAGGGCGCGTGGGCTTCCCGAAGAAAGGCGGCAGTGTGGTGGCTTCCGTGTGGTTGTATCCCATGCACAGCACCTCGGAGTCCCCCAGCACCGGCAGGCTGTCACAGCTCATCCTCTCGGGCCAGGCAAAGCCGTACTGCTGCATGATGGGCGAGCAGCCGGCCTTGGCCCGCTCGCAGACGGAGCGGCAGGGGGGCAGCGGCTTCGTGTAGTCGGACAGGCAGATGGGGGTGTACATGCTGCAGAGGAAGAAGCGCAGGTCCGGGGAGCACTGGATCTCCACCAGCGGCCAGAACTGGTGCACCTCCAGCCCAGCCTCGTCCTGCGTGTCGTGGTTGAACTGGTTGGGCATGTAGGTGAGGTTGTAGCCGATGCCCTTGCACATCGGCACCGTGATCTCCTGGCACACCAGCGCCTTGGAGGCGGCGCGCCCCGCCGCCGGCAGCCCCAGCAGCAGCGGCAGCCCCAGCAGCAGCGGCACCGGCAGCCCCCGGCCGCCCATCGCCGCCGCGCGTCCTACCGCCGCCGCATGTCCTGGGCACCTGCCGCTGCCGCCTCCGCGCCGGGAGCGGGGCCCCGCCGGCAGCGAGAGCGGGATCCCGACCGCCGCCGCTGCCGCCGCCACCTGCGCTCTGGGGCGGGCGGGCGCCCCCGCTCCGCGCCGCGCCCGCGCCCCGCCCCGGGACCGCCCCGGGACCGCCCCCGCCGCTGGCTCCGCCCCGCCGGGGCTCCCCGCGGCCGCCCCCGCGCCGGGCACCGAGTGCCGCTGGGCGGAACGCCGCTCTGCCCCGGCCCCGCTGCTGGAGGCGTCCCGCTGGGTCCCCGTGCGCCGGCGCTCGGAGTCCCGCGGCGGCCCGGGGGCAGGCGGCGAAGTGAGAAGATGACGGTGCTGCCTAAGCACGGACTGCTCCGCATCTGTGCATCGCCTTCGCCTCTTGCCCGCCGGGCCCCTCCCGAGAGCCGGGACCCTCCGCCCCTCCAGCGCTGCGAAGGCCCGGCCCGGCTTCCCCGGCTCGGCGCGAAGAGCCAAGCGGCTGGAGGAGGAGGGCCGGCGGTGCCCGCGGTGCTGCTGCCGCTTCTCCCCTTCCTCCTCGGGCCCTTCAGCCTCTCTTCGCGGGAAGGGGCCGGGGCCTCGCCCGCCGTAACGGGACTGGGACGAACGGGGGAAACCCTGGGTAGGGGAAGGGAAGACGCGAAGGGCTCCTGACCGGCATTGCCTTGCTCCAGCCATGGCACATCAGCCCGAGTACACGGGGCACTGTAGCGTCTACCGGCGCTGCCCGCGCAAGCTGCCCGGCGGGGCAGCGCTCCTGACTCCCGGAACGCTGAGCCTCGGCGGGAAGGGAAGCCGCCCCTGCCCGAGTGCAGACAGCTGCGCTACCACATTCCTGCCCCGGATTCCGGTCGCCATCCGCTCCGCCAGCCCCTTTTCTTCCCGGCCAGGCGGGTGGCAGGCGCTGCAGCGCAGCGCGAACCAAGGGCGAGACCGTGCCGGGGCAGAGGGCTCTCCCTGCCCAGCGCCCCGGGACCGCGGGCTCCTGCCAGAGACACCGAGCTGGTCACGCTCAGGTGCCAGGAAGTCCAGTCCTCCAGTCCATGCCTTCGTAAACACCGAAATTGCCAGCCCGATTTTCAAGCGCTTCCCCGAAAGCCCCAAAGCCCCAGGGCACACAGGGCATTTTCAGGGCACACAGGGGAACAGACCTGCTTCAGAAGCCAGATTCAGGGGTCCAGACTGCAGCTGCTATGGCAGAGCCTCATTCTGCCCAAGGCAGAAGACCTTGCACAGGAACTACTCACCCCACCTCAGTGGATGTGCATGGGAGGGCATTTTAGACCACAGTACTTGCATCCAGCCCTGGATCTACAGTCAAGACATACCCACAGCACATCACAGATGAAGACATGTTGCATTCAAGGCCTGGTGCTGGGGAACACCAGCACCCAAATTACCCCTGACTGCAAGACCCAGAGCCCACAAAGCAAATATTCCAAGCGTGACAGCTCCTGCCTTCCTCCGAGGAGTAAAACCTGGCTTGCTTATTGCTCTGAAGCCAGTGGCTGATGTACTCACAGGCAGAGCACTGACTGCTGATGAGCAAAGTCATCAGTCATTTAAAAATGAGAGACCTCAGGACCACCTCTGAAATCCACATCCACCCAGACTAGGCATGCATATTACTTGGCACTGTCAACTTTGATGCTTAACTTTTTTTTTTTTTTTAAGGAAAAAAATAAATCTCACATCCCTATACCTCCTTGCTTTACCCTGTAAATTCTCCCTGTAATAGAGCTATACAGAAGAAAATTATAAGTCACGTTCCTTTGGAAGACAGTGGCATATCCTTGTAGCAGGAGTCATAACTTTTAATTCTCCTCAACAATGAGTTTCTGTGAACTAGCAGCCAGCAGAAAGCAATCACAGACAGTTTCATTATGGCTGTCAGTTGATTATCCAAATTATAGCTCAGAGAAGAGGGCAGCCTTTTTATTATCATCATTGCTGTACAATTAGAAAATGCTGATGAAGCTCCATAAGAGCAGAAATTGTCTTTTTTTGTTGGCATTTTTCATTTTTATAAGCATTCTCTTGGGCAACGTCTTAGTTTGATTTGACACACAATGGGGAATGGGTACGTAAGTGGGAAGGGAGAAGCTAAAAAGGGGAAAATGGGGCAGCTCTTCATTTCAGTTAATCTATCAACTCTCGTAGCCTGGTTCAGGTTTTGCCACTCCTCCAGATGTATCTAATTCTTCGAGCCTGGCTGTAAATAACACTGTATTTGCTACACTGGGGACACATAAAATCCAATTAAGAGCCAGGTAGACATCTGTTGGCTTGCTCTGTGCTTCTGTTTCCTTTTTGTTTTTTATGAATATGTAGCAGAACAACCAGAGCAGGATTAAATATGGGGTAAGTGCAAGTGCAGTTGATAGGTTTGTTACTCATCTCTTCAGTAAAGGATGAGAGTGCAGTGCTTTATGTGCATCCAGCACATAAACAGAAGAATTGTCTGCACAGAATTTACTGTGTCAAACCCCACAGACAAAAAAGGAAGGGTTTCCTGGCCCGAAGAAAATGCTTTTGTAGTTAAAAAAATCTTAAATTATTAAAAATCACTTTACCTTTTATCCATGTGCAGAAGTGTCCATGAAGCTCCACCATGCTAGCCAGGTCTGCTTGGGAGCACATCTAACCCCTGCTCCTGGCTCCAGCCCAGAGGATTCAGGCATGGACTGGCAATATGAGTCCTCACAGACATACCTCCCACCCACTGAGGAGTTTTCAGCTGGGATGCAGTGGTTCCTGGTAGAAGCAGAAAGTAAAAAGGTGATAAATATTTCTGTATTTGGTTCTTTCACTGTTGACTGTCAGTGTACACTGTTTACCTGGACAAATTGCTTTTGTGAAGGATACCATGACTTTTAAAAGACTAGAAAAGGACTAAGTGAGTTTCCTTTGTAAAGACTGGCTGTTGCCCTTGCCCTTGTTAGAGGACTCAGCAGACTTTTGCAAAGAGCTTTTCAGCCCAGGCTTTGGGCAGGGACAAAGCCAGAGAGCACTGATCTCGCTCTCGGCTTTGCCGGCACCAAAGCAGGGCAGGAACCTCCTGCCCCTCTTGTCACAGGATCAGCACATCACCCCTTGGCCCTCGACCCTTCTTGCTTGAAGCAGCAAATCCTGGTTTTGTCTGCACTGCTGACAAGTCTCCAGCTCCCAGGAAGGGAGCAGGGGGGGCCCAGTGCAGGTGACACCGGTGTCCCAGTGCTGGTGGGCAGCCTGCCAGTCACCCCAGCTGGAGGCTGTGCTGGCTCAGGCACTGCTCAAATTAGCAGTGACCCCTGATAACAAACTGCTTGAGTGAGGGGGTGCTGAGGACCACAAGGTGGTTTGCAGCAGCACAAGACTGTGCCTTGCTGCCTGTCAGGAGTGCAGGAGCAGGCATCACTTCTGGCAGCACGGTGCAGCCCCAGGCAGGCAGCCCCAGCAGAGCAGACCACTGGTCTGGCACAAAAGGATATCAGTGTTTGCCCACACTGAGGGCATGCCTGCATGCTGCACCAAGGCAGGTGTGCTTCTGCTTCCACCCCTGGCAAGTGCTTGCCTTCCCACCTGAGAGCTGCAGCCCCAGGCTGCCTGTGCTGCAAACCCCAGCACCAAGACTGACCTCGTGCAAAGCACCTGGAGCAGGGGGCTCCTGAATTAGACCAAGGCTCTTGCTGCACTGCAGGCTGGAGGGACCTGACAGGCAGGGAGACAGAGGGACTCTTGGCCCTTTGCAAGCAGGCAGAGCAGAGTGAGAATCACTGCCAGCATTTGCAGAGGGACCCTGGCACCCAAATCCCACTGAATCCAACAGCAGCAGGGGGGAACATTTCTCATGTGCCCAGATGACTTAAAGGCTGTGGCCTGGGGACATTAATTCAAATTTAAATCACTTGAATGCTCTTAACCGTGCCTAGCTGAAATTCCCTTAAAAATCCTAGCTTACGTCAATACAATTTGGTTTTATATACACCTGTGCAATTACACACCTTAGCATATTGCAGGAAAACAAAACCATGCCAAACTGTAGCCATATCCAAAAGGTTACATGGAACTTGAAAACTTGTGAGTGAATTAATCCAAAACCTAATTTCTAACAGTGACACAGACTTCAGCAACACCCAAGTGCTGCAGTTTGAAAAATGCCACCAGGTAAGACCAAAGTAAAATCAGGAAGAGTGGCTGCACGTAAAACTAATCTTGCCAAACTCATCACTTATTAATTAACTGTACCTGTACTTATAAGTGCACATAAAATGTATGCAATAAGCTTTCTTTGGTCTCCCCAGGCACTGGGAACCTTCCCACGAGCCACAGCTGGAATACTGAAGGGCTGTTCCTGTCCTGAGGTGCCACTACCACAGCATGCAGAGGCAGGATCAGGGCCCTGGCCCAGAGCTGCAGGAGGGTTGGTGGTGATGAGGATGGACCTCTGCCATGCCACAGCCATGGCTGGTCTTCAAATCTCTTTGCTGTGACTCACAACACTGAGGTAAAGAGGAAGCAGTGAAGTTCCTTACATCTAATTTTCTTGGGGGTATAGTGCAGCCTGAAACATCTGAAACCTTTCAGATATGTAGTTTCTGAAACACAGCACATTATGCTTTTTTTTCTTCTTTTTCTCTCTAAAGAAAACAGTCCCCATAGTGAAGTTGACATGATAAATTAGTATGGCCCTGGCAAAGCCCTCACTCTTCATTTGGCAAATACTTATTTATGGACTTTCAATTTGTGGCTTATGTAACAACAGGGTGAGTGACTTTCAAAAAAGGCTCTGCCATGTATTGACCTGATACAGCCTAATGGGTCCTTCAGAGCAATTAGGATTTATTGTGTTAGGGTCTATTGTGTATAGAGACCATTTTAAAAACATGTGTTATTTACCCAGAAAGCAGTAATGACTGTTTAAATACAGTGAGATTGTTTCTTAAAACTCTTGCTGCTCTATACATTGCAAAGAAGTTCCTCCAAATGTTTTTCAGTTAAATACTTTGCTCCAGTGGGATTTCCAAGCTGGATTATTGTATGGCACATATATCTGTATGCCTATAGCTGAAAATGAACCAAGCTCTCAGGAAAGCTGCAAAATGAGCAGCCTGGAAGCATGGGATCTGAGATTTTTTTCCTAACCAAGGGGCCAGTGCTTGCCACTCTAGTGGTCTGAGACGCTCAGGCCTTTTCCTAACTTAGAGAGCAAAGCATTTCCCATGAAGCCAACAAGTTTTGCCCTGTGTGATCTGAAAGTCCAGCAAAAGTGACCTTATGAGCCACGAAGCTGTGGTTTGCATCACAGCACATCCAACCCTCTACCATGCACATGAGCTGGGGCCATCACACTTCCCTGTAACCTCCTGGGGGCCAGCATGCAGGAACACCAGTGTTGGTTTCTGAAGAGCAGTGCAGCTGGGAGAAGCCAAACCCCTGGCCAGGCCCCTCAGGAGGCCTGAAGGAGCCCAGCTTTGCAGCCCAGCACAGATCAGCCCTGGCTCTGATCTGTGAGTAAAAAAAAAAACCAGCTCTGACTCTGACCACAGAGTAAAACAAACCCCCAGCTCATCCATGGGAGCCATCAAGTGCCTCTATGAAACAATAAAAATATAGACTAATTACTGCTTGGTTCATCTTCAGACCAATGGTGTTTTAATCAGCACTATCTCAAAAACAGTTCTTTCCTTTTCTGCCTTTTTCCTGCCTCCTCCTCGGCTGTGTGAAGCCTTCAGGGTGAAACTGCTCAAAGCAGTTCTTTGACAAAATGCTTTGCCTGCCCTGCTTCAGATCACAGCCTTTGGAGACTTGTTTCTATCTGCCTGTTTTACACCAAAATTGACATATTATCTGTCATAGCTGCAGAGACAGAAATACTAAGTGGTTTCTTTATTCCAACAAAAAGAGGGACAGGTTTTTGTCTGAAAAATTTGTGGCAAGTATTTCAGAGTTAGGATGCAAGTTTGTAATGGCCAGTCCTCTGGAGAACAGTCAGGCAGCCTAGACTGAAGCTGGCTATAACTTATGATTTCTGTTTTGGGGGAAATTCCAACATTAAAAAGCAAATGTAAAACACACCAGTTTGTTCCAAACAGGACAAGCTGCCCATACTTCTGAGCAATCCTGCAGCATCAGGAAAAGCTAGAAGGCTTCCTTTCAAAACATGGAGAATTCCTAGAAGCCCCCTGCTCAGGAAAGCCTTAGGAGCAAAGGATGGGGGAGGACCTGGACTGAGGGACATGGAAATCCTGGAGAGATGGATCTTGCTGGCCAGCTGGGCAGACTTCAGGCAGGAATCTGCCTGGTGAGAATTTGTCTCTTAGGTCCTGCCTGATTTTCAGAGAAAGTTAATCAGTGAACTGCTCTCAGTATGAGCATCTGCAGTTATGGGTGGTCTCTCCTGGCCTTAAAATTC
Organism: Serinus canaria; assembly: GCF_022539315.1. Taxonomy (NCBI): domain Eukaryota; kingdom Metazoa; phylum Chordata; class Aves; order Passeriformes; family Fringillidae; genus Serinus; species Serinus canaria. The sequence goes on from NC_066321.1 coordinate 25,574,016, forward strand.
TATGAATTGGTGCAAAACATATGATAACAACTGTTGCTGTTAAAAGCAACTTCAGTCTGTGTTCAGAATAGTTCGAGTTCAGTCTGTCTTTTCCTGAAAGTACAGAGTTTATTTAAAATAGATGTCAAACATGTAAGCCAGTTTGACTGCATTTCTTCACTAACAACTCAGGATGCTGTGATCAAGACCTTCCAGATGCAGTGAGTCTGGACTCTCTTGAGGCAACCTTAAGGGATTGTTATTTCCAGAAACTGGACTCCTTTACAACATTCCATATTGCTCACTTAAGATCAGAAGCAATCAAAAATTCTGCATTTGAAAGCTTTATCCTGTATGTGTACTTATGTACATTACCCTAGAAGGAGAACATTCACATACACTTTGTGTTTCTCTGAGCCAGAAAGTATCAAAGCCAGAGACCTCCTGAAACAATGTCTTCTACCTGACCTTTTGGGCATTCTTGCTAAGATCAGGCACTTCAGATTTTCCCTATCTGCTTTTGACATCCTTGAAGTGCTAGAGAATATTAGAACTAAGATTTAGTGAGTCATGTCATTCACACCACGTGAATGAAACTGTTGAAATACAGATTTAAATCCCTGCACAATCAACATTTATTGGACACAATAAAAAGAGCCAGAAACAGATGAGAAGGCAATTAGCACTAGCTCGAACTACACACATTTTGATTACTTCCTTCTGCAAGTCATTCATGGCACAGTGTAATACACAGGTCAAAGTGATTGTGGAAAGGATGTTGCTAGCAACCTTCCATTCAGGTATTAGTCAGATGTGAAGGATTAACACATGCAAGTGACATTTATGTGCTGTAGTGGAATGGAAACAGGGAGCAGAGTCTGCAGCAGGAGCCAGAATGGTCTTTTTCCAGCTCAAGGCTTAGGGGTTGATTTCCCAGCTCTCTGTGGCCATAAGGGCAGGGACTAATGTTAACAGAATTGAAGCAATCCAGGAAATTTGCTGGGCAAAAGAAAGAATCTATTCTCTGAATCCTGCACCTCACTGCCATGTACAGCAACACTGAACATGCAGTTATGTTATCCAGCTTGGGTATGACCTGGTGATGCAAGAAAGTGCTCCAAAATATTCCACAAGTGCTAGCAGAGAGTTGCCAAAAATATTGATGACAAGGTTGTGTAGTCATCTTACATGGCTTTTTTTTTTTTTACCAAACTGATACAATCAAACTGATTTGTAAAAACAACAAGCTGACACAAAAGGCAGCAGAATTGCTGCAAAGATGGGGCTCATGTAGGTCAGCATCTTCCTTATGGCATGAAAACACTGAAGTAGGTTCAGCTTTTGGCTCAGAAAAGTCTGTCTGACTGCAGGAGAATTCATGCTGGATGTGCTGGTGAAGGAACTGTCCCACTGTTTGTGACAAAGGAGAAGCTGAGCCCTTCTCCATGTCTCCTTCAGGCTGGCAGTGCCAGACCCCCAACCATTACACCATCACGAGGCAGACAGCATTCTACTGGGTGCACTCACAGAAATTCCAGTGCAAGCTTCCACCTGTGCCAGGTGCTGACTGTGCCTGCAGTTCAAACTGCTCTTGGGTTAAGCAGACAGGGAACACAAAAAACACAAGAAAGGAAAGGTAATTCTCCTTGATGCTGTTCCCCTCTCTGTTCCACTAGCACAGGAGACTGAGAAGCTCTGCTCTCTGCTGCAGGGAGGCAAGGCTGCACCTCCCTTCAGTCAGGGCCAGGCTTACAGCCCTGAAGACGAAATCCATCTTCTGGTGGATGAGCAGTCTGGAGGGAAACAAGGCAGATTCCTTACCTGGGCCAGCCAGCTGCACCCTGACAGGAGCAAACATCCCTCTTTCAGGGAGGAAGGGATAGAGCAAGGTGAGAAGACAGTGTAATCCTTTCAGCTGAGACTTTGCCAAGGATGTTGCTAATTAGCAGAGGGAGGATGTACTGTGGCTGGTGAGAGACAGACACGTTCTGTGTTGTGAGACAGTGCCCTCACCCAGCTCTATCTGTGAGACAGTGAGCTCCCTGATTGTGTTTGAACTGCAGGAGCCATCCCAGCAACACCAGCTGAGCCCTTGATGCCCGCTGTGCTGCCCACAGCCTCATATGAAACCCTTGATGGGATTGCAGACAGACAAAAAGTCTTGGTTGTAAATCTTATTTTCACTGTTCTAATACAATCAAACCTGTTTTGTGTAGACACACAGAGTGGCTGTGACTTCCAGGTCATGGAAAAAACTGGTACTGGAGCAGCATCTGTGTTTCCTAGGCTTACCTGGATATCTGGGAGATAGGAGAGTGTTGTAACTACCAGAGGAAACAGGGAGACATTTTCAATCTCCACCAGCACTGAGATGGTGGTCCAGAACTGTGTGTATCTCACACACTGCAGTTTGGAAACATTTCCAGCTGAGACTACTAAATTGGATCAGTTGGTGTCTGGTCTAACCACACTGAGCTTAATCTGCAAGAGCCCAGTTTAAACTTGTGGGACTGTGTGTAACTTGTGCTTGAGATGAGCACCTGTTCCAGCAGCCCTGTATTCAAGGACAGCTGAAACACTCATCCATTAGCTAAGAAGAGCCAACCATCAGATCCCACATGTTTCTTCCATAGATTGTATTTAGATTCCGTGACAACGTAAAAGGAATGATTCTTAATTTTGTGCCTCTGTGTACTTTCCATGGGGGCTAAGATGCGCTGAATTTCTCCTCAATACTTAACCACATTTATTTATGTAGGGTCAAACCTGCCTTGTGGCTCTTTTAATGTTCCCAAGACACAGCTAACTGTGTTGGACACATAGGCTCCTGACTAAACCTAGTACAAGAAGTTCAGGAGATGAGCTGAGACTGCTAACAGCAGCAGCCTGATCTCTAAGGAAGTAGGGAATAAACATATTCAGCTGCACCCTAATGCAGCTGCCTAAGACAATCCCAAGGTGTGCTGGGCCAAAATGTTCTTTAGGAACTTCTGTATGTACTGATGAAGGCCTCAGTGTGACTGAGAGCTGGCATAGGTTTGAGAGGTCTGAGGGGAGAGAGGTGGAGGCGAGTGCTGTTTGCACTGTGCAGACTTTTCAAAGGATGGGCAAGGTTTGGTCTTCAGCCTGAGCGTATTCCTCACCTCTGCTAAGCCGACTGAGGTGTTATCAGGCCTTTCCCTTTGTTTTATGAACAAAGGGGAGAAACTACAGAAGCAAAACAAGAGCAGTGGCCTGCAGGTCTCTGCTGGGGAAGGAGGGACAAACAGCCGAGCCTCCAGGTGTGCCGTGGCGGGCTGCAGGGAGGGACGGGGCTGTGGAAAGGTCCTTGACACGGGCACGGCGCTGACTCCCAAACCATCCCCCTGCCCCGGCTGCAAAGTACCTCCTGGAACCGGCTCCGAGCTTTGGAGAACGAAATCCAATTTCCCTGCCACAAAGAAGAGCTCGGCGAGGCCTCCCCCGAGCCGGTGGGTGAAGGAGAGCTGCCAGTTCCCAGCGCCGGGCTGCCCCCCTCGCAGGCGGACCGGAGGGAAGGGGGAAGGGGCAGCTGTGGCAGTAAGCGCAGGAACAATTCACTGCAGAGCCACGGTGCGCTTTGCAGTTTGCCCACTAATTACTATTAAGCCCCGGCTCCTTTTGTGTTCCAAGGGGCGTCTTCAATGTGGCACTGCTTCTTGGGCCTTTCATGCGGCTGGGCTAACCCCTGAATAGCCGGCTCCCCCCGCCCCTCCTCACTACCTCTCCCTTTTTCTTCCCCCCTTTTGCTTTTCTGATAGTATTTTCTGTCCATGTTGTGTAAGGCCCTAAATGAATCTTGACTGCCCCTACAGCCGACTGGAGACGCACAAAAGCGGCCCATTCCAGCGGCCACAGCGCCATTGTGTGCCCTAACAATGCACTAATTGGCGGCGACAATGCTGCGGCCGGGGAAGGAGCGGGGGCCGCGGGGGGGTGGCTGCAACACGGGACACGGGACACGGGACACGGGACAAGGGACACGGGACACAGGACACGGGACACGGGACACGGGTCCTTTCCAACCGCTGAGGCGGCTCAAGGGAAAGAGAGAAGCGTGAGGAGCGAGAAACGCGCTCTGCCCCGGGCACGTCCGTGCCCATCCCGGCACCTCGCTCCAAGGGCTCCCCCCGCATTCCTACGTGGAAGTGTAAGGCGAGAAGTTGTACCGCGTGGAGATGCACAATCTGAAAGGGTCGTCACAGTCCCCCAGGCGGTCTCACCCTGCCAGAGGCTGGAGAACTCATGTGATGAGGACACCACCACTGAGATATTCATGAGAAAAGGTCACACTCGGAGCCAAGATGCTGGTGCTGGGGCACTCTGCCCTAGGTACACGTGGGAGACTGCTCACCTCTTTCTAAACTGAGCTTAACATATCTGTATTTTGCCCCAGGACAGTGGGATGCATGGGCAGGGTGTCCTACAGCACTGTGCTGGGGTAGGTGCTGGTCCTGTGGAGCAGGAGCCTGTGGTGCTGTTGGGAGCAGGGGAATGAAAGGGACAATAGGTGCCACGGGACTGAAGCTGCTTATTGCCACTGTGACACCACCCAGGACTCAGGAGGGACTAACTCCATCTCACACTGAAATATGGCAGGAATGAGCACATGGACTCTGAAAGCTGTCCCAGTATGAAATTTGGCCTGGAGTTTTAAAGCTGATGTGGCTGACAAGTGAGGGACAGATTTCAGCTCTATTCATTAGCTTTTAGGATAAAATATGAGACAGGAAATGGCACGACCAATGCTTTTGAGAAAGACATTTGTAAGGCTCATCCAGTTGCATTGGCTCAAAATTAATTCAGACAGTTGAGAGACAGGGGGTCAGATGCTGAAGTGCTCAACACCTACCCATCTGTTTTCCAAACAGCTCCTATCAGCTCCCTCAGAGAACAGTGAAGACCAGCAGGTGTGGAGCACTGTGGTTCCTGACAGAGAAAGTAAGGCTGGCAGCAATACTCAAGTTTATGAAGGGCTCTGAAATATCTTCTGGGCAAAGATGTTCTCTTATTTGAAGCTATCTGACCTTTGAGAAGCATTGTCCACAGCAGGGTCAGGAAGCAGGTAATTCTCCTATCCCTCTCAGGACAGCTGTGGGCCTGCTGTGGCTGGGGAGACTTCTTCTTTGATTAAGAAGAATTACTTCCTGCATCTGCAAAGAAGCAAGAAAAACACTGTCATACACAGTGGCATCTAAACAGGGAACAACTCCATAGGAACCATCTCTAGTGGAAGAGCAATACTTTTCTAGTAAGTCCCATGTATCAGCATGGCTTGGAGAAGCAATCTTGCCATAACCTCATGAAGGGCAGACACAACAAGCAGGGAGGACAAACTGGAGCTACAGACCCATGGACAGGCAGGCACCGTGCCTGGATCTAAACTCCCTGGTGCTCTGACTGATTGGGACTGGCGTTTCAGTTTGGTCCACTACATATAAACACTAAACTCAGATGAGAAGTCTGGTCCTGCAGCCAAAACGCTGAGGGGAAGCCTACTGTGAGCCCAGTGTGAGTAGCAGAGTTGCAACAGCCTAGAGCTGGAGGTGTGCAGAGTCCAGGGTACACTGTGTAGAGACCCTGGGACACTGGACTCTTGCCCTTTTCACCCCATGGCCACATGGAGCACAGCAGTTCTCTTATTGTAATCTCTCAGATTTTATGGTTCAGCATTTCTATGAAAAACCAAAGGACATCCCTGCTGCCAGGAGGAACCCCAATCTCTTCACTTATTGCAAGGTGGATTTACAAGCTGTGTTAGCTCCTAGCATTTGGTGGTGGCAACATCCTCCCCGAGACAAAACCACTGTGACCTGCTCTAAGCATTGGAAATGTGCTTCTGCTTGCCCTCCCCTAGCAGGCCTCCACACAGCTCCTGCTGACAACTATGGAAACATTCCCATGGATTACCACAGATGCAGGAGGAGGGCCTTATATAGTGAGACTTCCCTTTGCCCTAAGCCCTTCACAGAAGTGCTTTATTGTTTTATGACAGTGCAGTTAACACTTGACATAAATCTCTAAGTGCAGCTAACAATGTTGATACTGTGTAAATACCTACAGTAGAGACCTGTATTTTATTATGCTTTTGCCCTCTTTTACCTGTTATCACCCAGGGTTAACTCTGTGCTAGATGCACTTGTATTTCACAAGGAACCTGCCAATTTTATACACTGCTACAGCTCCTGTCTTTAAATACTGAGAGCCCAGCTCTGGTTCTTTGACAAACTGCAGTTTTCATTGGAGCCAGCAGGTCTTGGATCTGCTTAAAGGATCAAACTTGCTGTCTGTCAAATCCAAAACAAGTGTCCTTCAGAAGTGCAGAGTCCAAGGCAGAACAGGACATTTTGCAATATGTACACAAGAAAGTATCCACCAATGTCACAAGCCACTGTGTGACAACGTCTGATGACTGGATGGTGCTGGCATCTGTTTTCCACCCTAGCCTTGCTTTCATGGGCTTTTGTACCCCTGCTCTCAGAAATCATTGCAGGGGAAGCTACAAACTGAGGGAGAGACACAGAATCACAGAATAAGCTGAGTTGGAAGGGACCCCCAAGAACTCAGGAGTTGAACTCCTGGCCCTGCACAGCACCATCCCCAGGAGTCACACCCTGGGCCTGAGAGCATTGTCCAAATGCTTCCTGAGCTCTGCCAGGCTTCGTGCTGGGACCACTTCCCTGGGGAGCCCATTCCAGTGCCCAAGCACCCTTTCCCTACTACCCAACCTAAATTTCTCCTGACACAATTTTAGGCCATTTCCTCTGGTCCTGTTGCTGGCACCACAGAGGTCAGTGCCTGCCTCTCCTCTCCCCCTCACAAGAAGTTGTAACTGCAGTGAGGTGTCCCTTCAGTGTCCTCTTGTCCAGACTGAACAGACCAAACAACCTAAGCTCCCCTCAAAGCCCTTCACCACCTTTGCTGCCCTCCTCTTGGATGCTCTCTAATAGCCTGACCAAAACTGCACACTCCTTGTGTTTCATAACTTTGTTGCTGCACTTCAGGTATTTGCCTGCAGTGTCAGCCAGAAATGAAATTAATTTATAATCTTTAATGCTAGGAAAGCACTTTGGACTGAACTGCTCCATGCATGCTGAATACATCTATTACTTTCTTACACTGATTCAGTAATTTGCACTTTCTTATTTTTAAACACTACCTAAATTTAATAATAATTCCTTCTTATTTACCTCTAAATGCATCATGATAAACACCTGAGAATTGTCAAGTAAAGGAAAGTTCAGTCCTTTAACACAAGCTCTCATCTGACTTGTCTTGCTTTCCAGATGAGCCTCACATCTTCGTTTTTAATATATAAATGAATGCTAATGCCTTGAAACTAAATTATAGAAAATTGAAAGTCACTTACTATAAACAATGGACTGAGTTTTTTAAAGCATGTTTGCAGCTTCAATGCCAAGTTTTATATTTGTCTATGCTTAAAATGGATGGAATTTACTCCTGCTTGCCTTGGAGACTTTTGTCTGGTTTTAACTGTGACACTTGATTATCTGAGATGCTTTTCACCACCTTCTCATAGTGGTAATACTCAGGCCTTTAAATGGGACCACTATTTTGGAGAGTATTTAGTTAAACAAGAACTCTTTTAACAAGACAGTCCAGGGCTATGTACACACACTCCCAGAATATTTTCGTTTGCCCTCAGCGTGCTTTCACTGAAAAGGTACAGTAAGGCTGACAGCCAGAAGGGCCCCCTCAGTCCCTAAGGAAAGGAGGAGTTGCTAGCTCCATTCTTTCAGGAAACCAGTCAACTTCACATATTAACCCAAAGATTCTTAATTTTGGTCTGAGAGCTACAAGGGTAGCTCCTTTAAAATGAATTATCCCAACTTTAAAAGAAGAGCTAGAGCTTGGATTGGCATGCTCTTCCCAGGGCTCCACAGAGTCCCTGCTCTGGGTGGATGCTGTTTCACAGCACCTCTTCCAGGGTGAAGTGAGGAGGGGAGGTGGCAGTGAAAGGGGAAGGAGATGTCACAACAGAATTTGCTCATCTTGTAAAGCAAATAAGGAGGAAGAGAAGGTCTTGCACACTTGGTTTCCTTGTGCAGCTTGTGTGGTCCTGGTCAAACATTAACTCATTGCTTGTAGCGATTTCATCACAAGGATGAAGTCCAAAGGTTCCTGCAGGAGAGAGGATTGACATTCCTGATGGACTTCTGGTTTGTCTGAGGAGGGGCAGGAAGACAGTGAAGCAGGGGATATATCCTTCTCTTTGAAAGCTGCCAGAGCATAGGGCTGGGGGTGGAATGTTCTGGGGAGTCTCAGGCAGGGGTTTTAGGCCCATGAGCTCCACCACAGCTCTGTGCTGCAATCTTTAGTCATCAAATCCAGATTCAAGGAGCTGCAGAAACTCCTTAGCTGGTGCACTGGAAGAAGCAACCAAGAAGAACAAGAGTCCTGCCTGCTCCTACATCTATAGGATGTGAGAACCCTCCTAACATGGGCAAAATCCTGCCCTTCCAGCCCCTCAGTGGTCCCCTCAGCCCACCTGGGAGATGCCTCCCTTACTTAGAGTTCAAGGCCCTGAGCTCTGACCCTTCTGGCAGAGGACATGTGGCAGCCACACTGTCAGCAGCTGCCTGCTGGGAGCCTTCAGGAGCTCTGTTTCCAAGGGTGCCTCAAAGCCACAGTAAGCTCCCCTGGGAGCTTGTGGCAGGGGTCAGCACCATTAAAAATCTAGGAATTTGTGGCTTTCCAAAACCACTAGATTTAACTGGGAATCCAAACCCCCAGAGCCTGATGCAGACACCAACGTAGTACTTCCAGAGGCTCTCCTGGCTGAGATCTGGGAACAGTAAGTATCATATTTTCTTAGTTTCAGAAGAGTTTAACCAGCAGAGAAGCATTTTTAAGAAGGCTATCACTCTTTCAGAGCTTGCCCTACCCATGGTACAGTGACCACCAGAAGGAAAATTAAAAAGGACAAATAACGTTTTCTTAGTGTTTATTGAGAGTTGCCTTTACACAGGAGGGACTGGTGCTCTGTGTTCCAATAACCCAAATAAACCTTGCTCAAGTGTCAACAAACAATTCAACTCAGTGGATTTAAATTATAACATCATTACACATCAATAATAAATTAAGACTATTGCCCAGTAGTTGCAGATAATTTAAAAAAATATCCTCGTCAAAAGTAAAAAAAACCAAACCAACAATGCAAACAATGAAACACACATAACAATGTTGCAAATAAGTTAACACAGTAGCACACACACATAAGGGTATTCCAAAAACTCAGGGTGCACTGCCAGCAATGCTAAAATTCACTGTAATGGTGCAGGTGAGCTGCAGGAAGGAAAGCCCAGGCTGCCAGGGACCACATCAGCCACTGGGCTCTGCTGCTCACACCTGGCTTTCAACTGCCTTGACTGAACTAAAGTTGGTTTGGAAGCTGCCTTTATCACTCAATACCTATGAAACACACATTTTGCCGATGAATTTACTTTTGCTTACCTCAAGTATAGCAGGGACTCATGTAAGGTAACTTGGTATCACAGGTATTAATTAAAAATCAAAACTGAAAGTACAGCTTACTTGAAGCAAACTCAACTTGGGAAACAAGTGCATAAGTAAAACTGAAACAAATTCTTTTTCCACCAAAATAATGCTGTGTATTCAAGGATTCATAATGGTTTAACATGTGGATTAGATTAGACAGGAATAAATAAACAATTGAGCTGCTGACACCTGTGCACAAACTCTGATACACTTTGGTCCTAGACAGCTGATAGCCCTCCAGACCTAGGTATCTCTGATGCTGACCACAAGTGGCATGTTTGCAATTTGGATTAATGGTCACCCTAAGGAATTTGGGTGAAATTGGCATTTTAACATATGACTCCAGCCATCAGGGCCACGCCAGGGTTTTCAAGTAAAGAAGGATTTTGCACATTATTATCCAGGCTGTCTCCTCACTGTACTGCTAAAATGCAGTAACACTGCATTGCACACTGTAACAATGCAGCACTGCTGCTGCTAAGGGGATTCACTGGCTTGCACTGGACCCAGCTGTGCAAGCCAGCAGGGGGCTTGGTGTGGGAGTCCTTGGCTGTGTTGTGTGGACTGGCCAGGGGTTCCAGGAGGAGCAAAACTGCATGTGACCTGACCCTGTTTTCATTCTCTGTACCTGACATTATTATATATGCACGGCTTCTGCAGGTCTTGAACAACTGCATCTCAGGCTAGGCAGCCCAGCAAATCTCAAAACCACACTTAATAAGAACCAATACCATCTCCATGCTATCCTCTCTCAGAATGCCCTCACAAAGCATAGACAGTAAACAAATATCATGGTTACCATTCCTAGCACGATGGAAACTGTCACGAGCAAGGGTTTGAAGCTCCAATGCCAAACACATTGCATCATGGCAGAGCATTTCTAAAAAAAAATCATTCACTTCTCAAAATTTAAGGCACCAAAAGAAGCAAAAGTGAGGAGTTCCCACGCAGCTTGGTGTCTTCAGAGCTGGTATATGAAGCCTGTAGAGCCAACTTCACGAGGACAGAACAAGCAAACTGATTTACTCAGCTGCTCCTGCCAAAGAGCAGGCCCAGCCATAGGAGCATTTCAGTTTAAGTCTACAAGTTAAAACAGCAGATGCAATCAGGAAATCCAAAACAGGAAGAGAGACACTAATATACTCTACTGTAAGGCACTCCTACTGGGAAGGGAAAATTGGAAGGCAAATTACAAAGGAGAGAATGACTGGACTCAACTGGTTCAAAAGCAATACAATGACCTGTGAAGCTCCAAGCCTGGCTACAGGCTCCGTACTGTGAGTAAGGAGAGGGACAGAGACCGTGGAGAGAGAGGGGAGACTGGCTTACAACTCAGTGGCAGAAAAAACCAATTAGAAGATTATGATGATTATTCAATTAGTTTTTTTTATACAGATCAACAGTCAGCTGCAGTCCAGGCAGTGACCTTTGGGAAACTTCAGAAACTCAGGGGCTTCTGTTGCTACAGGGAAAAAGCAAAATTCAACTGGACAGCTTCCCCATTTCATTGTAAACAGACATCCCCTGCTCTTTTAAAAAAATCATTCAGGACATTATTATCAATCTATTGTAATACACACACCTAATCCTAATAATAAGAGAAGCCTTGACAAGAGAAGCTCTAGAGATACCCTGATGATTCACTCCTAATAGAGCCACCAGAGCCTGTGCAGTACTGCAAAAAACTGAAGTTCCTCTCAAAAGAGAACCTTTCCCTCATACCTACCAATTCCTATGGATCCCAGCAGTGAGCTCATATTGGTATGTGCCAGCCAGGATATTTTGTCACATCATGAGCCAATCATTTTCCACCACATAAGACAGGCAAAAACCAAGAAAAGCAAAAGGAGGATTCCTATACAAGAAATACAGATTTCTCTTTTTATAGATTGATAATACAAAAAGAGCTGCAGTTTGCACCCCCTAAATAGGCCCATCTTCCCATTAAAGGGAAGGTAGATGGTTAGGGTAAAGAGGAAAAGAGACTTGAATAAGAACCTTGATAGTGCCCTAGATTAAAATAATATCAGACTAACTGTAAGTACCTGTAGAGAGTGAAGCTATGGTCCACTGCAGTTAAGCATCCTATTTTTACACTGATGACAAGCCCTGTACAAAGCAAAAGCAGTAACTGGATTACAGATCAATTCCTTCTCAGTCAGCTATGAAAGCATCTTCTCTTTGAAGGAGACAAACAGCACATTTTATTCTTGATTCACAATGAAATGGCATAATTCAAATTTATTTTGTGTGTGGGTAGGACAGGTCTGAAGTATTAATGCATAATTCCACCTGGGGTGGGGGGAGGGTGTGGGCAGAGTCATGCAATCTGCAAAGCCCCCAGGAACTTTACCAGCTGATGCTCATCCCAAAGTCTGCAGAGCACAGCCAGGTGCAGGCTGTGGGCTGCAGAATGGGCAGACAGTAGCAGTGGGGACCAGCACAGAGCACTGGCAGTACAGCAGGGACAACCAGGCAAGGGTACAGTGCTGTCTGACACCCAAACCACCTGCAGAACCCCAGGCTGAGGCTCCTGCTTGCAGATGGCTCCTGCAAGAAAATCGACTGAGGGCAGCATTAAGCCTTTCATTATGCTTACAAAAATTGGTGACAGAATACTTTATCTTACCTATTCATAAGGAATAACTGGTTTTGGATAGGAGCTAGGCATCCCTGAGAGGACATAATCTTCCACATTACAGCCTGCTCCTAGAGCTACTGTGAAGCTGAGTCACTTTTCCAAAGTAGAAATGAATGTCCATTCATTTTAGGAACAAGCTGGTTTACAACAACACTGGATTTTAAAGCAAACAGCATGATCTGTCTTGTACAGTATCCTTTAACATACAGCTCTGAGCACTGACAGAATATCATAACATGCTCTTGCTCTGTGTCATTTGGAAGGGCAGTGGTTTCAGACCCATGACTAATTTCAGCAGTTTTGCCAACATCAGACTTTTTGTATCCTCTAAATCTCTGTTAGCAAAGAAACTGTTCTGTAGTACATGTGCAAACCCAGAGCAACTCCCATGCTATGTTGTTACTCCAGCATTCAATTCCAATACCTAACCACCCACATCACTGGTACTTTGGAGATAGGACATCTGTCAAAGTAACTAATATTTTGCAATGCCTGAACCTTGATTCCTTGACTCCAAATGGTTTTTGACAGTGCACTCAAGCAGCCTTCTCCAAACTGAGTTGGACATGAACAAGCACTGTGAGGTATTATAAATACCAGAGCATGATGATATGAAAAACACCACCATTTTTTCTTTAATGACCTAACATTATGTCTACAGATAATTCAGAATAGTACCTGCCAGATGCTGACAGTTTCAGAGCTACTGGCTTTGCCACAGCAGTAATTGTAGTGACACAAGCTGAAAAACAGGGGAGCGTTCTGTTTATTCAGCCAGTACCAGGGCAGTTCCTGTTTGCCTGACTAATTCCACAATACTTCCCCAGTGTTTGCATTTCTGAACACACAGGGAATTCTTTGCATGGGAATGGATTTGCAAGGAACATTACACCTTTAAGGGTGATAGCCAAAAGCAACTCATTTCACATGAGGAACAGTGAGCTGAGACAGAGACACCATTGTGTATGGGAAGTATTAATTTTAGTGACAAAGGTGCATGATTCACCAGGTTTATCAAGTATGGGAATCCCTATAGCACTTTGCCAAGAACATGGACAAACCCTCACTTCCTTCTAAAGAATCCCAGTGAAAGAAGGATTTCTGCAAAAGAAAGGCACTGGTTGTCTAATGTATAGAGATATAAACATGCTTCTGTAGATATATATAGTAGTTGCACTCAAATTTGAGAAAGCTACCCTTTTCTTTGACTGGAGGCTGGAAAAGGTAACCACTTATATTCCAGTACAAGGCAACTCACTGTAGCATTTTACCTTTTAATGTAAGCATGATGTACCCTGTTCTTTCATTTAAAATACTTCAGCAATTAGTAAGATGCTTCAACAGTCAGAACTGCCTTCTGCCTTGAATACAACAGTCAGTAGATTATATAGAAAGCAAAAACCAGTATTCCATATTTTCACAAACCTATATGAGAGGAGGGGGAAAAAACACATGCAACTGGCATTATTCTCCTGAAACCATATTTACTTTCTATATATAGATTGTGTGTGTGTATATATATATATTTATATGAATGCTTTCACAGGTATGTAATACACATATCACTGCAGGGTGTGGAAAAGAGTCAGGAATGAAATGGAGGGAAGACAATCTAACTGCTCATTGGAAGTGAACTTGCCATGAATTAAACATACTGCCAGTAATGACACACACCTCCCCAGTTAAATCCATCAGGTACTCCCCTTTAGAAAATAATTCACTGTGTTTTATACTTCCCTGTGTTCCAGGTGTGTGAAGCAGAATCATACCTTGAGGAACTTCACTGTCCACCATGGAAATCATTACAGAACTATAAATGCCTCAGAGCTCAGAGAGAATGCAGGACACAAGCTGCTTATGAAAACAGCAAAGTAGTGTTTCACCATTTTGGAGGTATTGGCTAACTAAAATAGGCAAGACCACTTCTCTGACTATCAGTTTAACAGGTTCAGATTAGAAAAACCTTTGAAATAAACTTCAGGAAATAAAAAGAAAACCAATGTGAACACTTAAAATGCCCTAAAGTTTCAGACTGGAAGGAGAACCAACATCATGTTACTACAGACAAGGACATAGCCTCCCATGAATCAAGAGTAACCAGCACCAATCTCAAAGGACTTCAGTGACAGAGCTTAACTGATATTTCCAGCCTGAACAAAAAGAGTAGCAAGTCCCATGGTTATCTGAATATGGAGTAGTTCACTGGGGTGGTTATAAATATATAAACATAACTGAAGGAATTATTCTGTGTCTTATGCTTGCAAGCACCCCAAATAAGGTTTAAGGGAGATCCATTAAGATAGTTCTCTGAAAACATCAGGAAATTAAACCACATGTCCTTATCAGAAGGAGACAGTGGATTTAAAATAATTCCTGCTCTACTGGGTTCTGTGAAACACCTCACCAGAACCCCTGCCAAGACTACTAATAAATAAATAATACACATAAATAAGTAGATTATTCATCAACTCTAAATGAACAACAAAAAAAAATGCAGTCATGGCAGCCAATATTTTCTGCCTTGAGATAAAGTGTTCTCCAGAGGTGGAAAAGAAAGTTGGGTACTTAATTAGCTAGACCTAAAGCATTTCTTGTAAACCACATTTTGTATGAGAGCCAAAGGCTGGACTTCAATGCAGTTTAGCCACTGGTATTTCAAAGCCAACAAGGCTTTATGGCCACTTTGGCAGCTCTTATTTCACAGCTGAAGAAGGTCAGGTAATATTTTTCAAAACAATTTCTGCCTGTCTAAGCAGAGAATTTGCTCGAGCTGGCAGCTGGGAGAGGGATTCTCTTCAGGCTGGCCACTGCCTTAAGGACCTCATGTGTTCTGATATGACAATTCAAACATGTTGTAAGACTCTTCAAAGTTCTCGTCCATATTCAGTTGCCTCCAGAAGGATTTCTGCTTCTTCTGCAATTCCTTACGCACACACCTGGGGCACGGCACAGCCTTCACTTTGCACTCAGAGTGGAAAACAGCACCACAGCTTTCACACCTGCAAACACAAATTAGTGTCAAATTGAATCACAACATAGGACCAGAGCATGCAACAGGCTTCAGGTGGGCTGTGGGCAGTAGGTATTCCTTGACACCGTTCTGGGAGCTCAGAGAGCATTGTGCTTCATTAGAGTGGTGCTGTAAAAGACACTGGTATGGCCACACCTCTGCTGGTGTAAAGTTACTCAGGAACACTAAAATAAATTGACTTGCATTCATTTTGCAGTTGCTGAGAAATTGTCCCAGCACTTCTGCTTCACAGACAAGTTTTTAGAAGGATTAATACTTATCTTCTTAGTATCTAGTATTCAGGTACATCACTGAAAAGACATCAACTTTGTTTTATGAAAGACAAGTCTTGCTTTGTTTGTAAATGAGGTGTGACTATATTATTTTCCAATAAGGTATATTTCAGCATTTGCAGAAACAGATTCTGTGATTTGCAACAGCCATGATGCAACATATTTCTCACTGAAGCTCCAGCGGTCAGCTGTTCTGGAAAGAGTAAAGAACAGTCCACTTCAACAGCAGAAGTTGTCATTTCAAAAGTACAGAGGTAAGTGATGTTGTCTGCCCTGTGTCCTATGGAAGACTGGACTAGATGAACAACTGATCTATGCTGATCAATTGATCAATACATTGAGCTATGCTCTGGCATTCAAAGCTGTGTCATTCTGTTCTCATATGTGACATTAGGCCTTCAAACAAATCAACTGCTCAAACAAACTGGTTTACTTTTGGGGCACTGTGAGGCAATGAACTTAATGCCACAGCAGATCAAGCCCCAGCTGCAATGAAACATCTGGCAGTCATCAGTGGGCTGCAACTCAACAGTTGGACATTCTCAGCCTTTCAATGCAAATATCTACCTGTAGTGATGAGTTGTCACTACAGCTCTGTAACCAAAGGATGAAGTAAAAGGAGCACTGTCAGAGGTAAAAAGTCTTAGATTTCAGTTGGATAATCAAATAATAAAAGCAACAAAACATGAAACTTTAGAGTAATCCTGAAATACAAACAACGGGTATTGGTCACCCTTCATGATTCCGTAGGACATCCTGAAATGCCTTGCACTTTTTTTTCCTTTCTTGTAGATATTGCAGTCAAATGACTACATAAGAATCCAAGTGCCCATTATTATAACTTTAGTGGGGTTTTTTGTTGGTATGCTTTGAACCTATTTCTCATAGAAATAAGGTTCTTATCTTCAAGACTGTGAAGAAAAATTAAAAACGTGAAGAAAGAAAACCCCCAAAAGGCATGTGGTCTGACAATACTGAGAGAAGTCCCTAAGTCCATATTGGCTGCATCTCACCTGTAACTTTAAAAAAAAAACTGTTCCTGTCTGGCTGCACTTGAAGTTTTATGCATGGCTCCAAACATGGTGTAAATTTTAATCACTGCAGAGCTTTAAGAAGGCCGTGCAAAGATTTAAGTAGACACATTTCTAACTAGCATAAACTGATAAAATTTAAATATGAATAAGAAAAGGCAGGTGACCAAGGCTAAGTGTAAAGCAGTATATCTACTGGCTTCCATGCTCTCTTGCAGTAAAACCTGACTGTTGGATTTCTCAGCCCAGCTACAGTCTAAACTGGTTTTGAATCAAGAAACTGGCTCTTGCAGAGATATTTACAATTTCTGTGCTCAGAGAGTGTGTTACTGCCTTTATCCAGCAAAGCACATGCACACATGCTTGGGCCTCATATCCCACTGATTTCTTTGGGATTACTGATCTGCCTTCCAGTAGTGCTTTGCTGGGTT
Source organism: Serinus canaria (assembly GCF_022539315.1). Taxonomy (NCBI): domain Eukaryota; kingdom Metazoa; phylum Chordata; class Aves; order Passeriformes; family Fringillidae; genus Serinus; species Serinus canaria. The sequence continues at coordinate 25,590,938 of NC_066321.1, forward strand.
GGGATCTCCACAAACAGACCCACTAATGGGCAAAGAAGAGACAGGAGACAGCAGTGTCTTTAAAACTTTACACCACCCTGAACTGACACTAATGGTGATTTTATCAAGCTAATTCTCCCTTGTTAGTCAGCAGTTTACAGTGCCCTGGAAGTTGCTAGAGGGTAATGATTGATGAGGAGTGTAATTTTGTGCTCTCATATCACCACCCCCTATGCTAGCCCAATATTTCTCTACAGCGTGCCTGGAAATGACAAAATCTATCAGAAATTACTGCTGAAGTGGATTGAGCAGGATGAGAGAGGAGCCAGCACACCTGGTCTCTCAAGTCAAAGGCCATCAGCAGAGCAAACAAAGACTGATGGTGTTCAAATTAATACAAATTCATTTTTCAGAAATAAGGTCAGTGGAAAAGATTAACAAATATTTTTCCCATCACTTAGAATGAAAACAGAGAGAAAAACTGAGCTGTAATTCATTAGAGCTGGTGCAGGAGCTGAAGCTGTGCCCAGGACCCCACACTGTCAGGCACTAAGCAGAGGCAGAGCAAACAGCCAGCCCTGATCACAGTCCCTGCAGTGGCACCCACTGCTGCCATCGTGGGCCCATTCTGGTGCCCCCTGAGTGCTGCTCTGATCTATTTTCTGCCTTCTCTTGTGAAGGCTGAGCACAACCAAGGGGTCCAGATGACAACAAAGCAGCAGCCTAGAGGAAGGCTGCTCTGAGTTGGAGGACAAAGCTGCCTCTAGCTCTGCACAGGAACAGGTAGAGAGGACACCCATTTCAGCCTTCACTGCATGCTTGTGTCCCCCTCACTGACAAAGTCACCAGGGCAGGGGGGCAATGCTGATCTTGCTTTGCCTCCATGCAACTGGCAGGTCACCCCTTTTAAAATGGAGCTACACTACCCCAAGCTCCCTACACAGCTCTGCTTTCCCTCATATCAAATACACTCAATCTTAACTGGCCCTGGAATGCCAACTGGCTGACCATTTCTAACCTCACTGTGAGAGATTCTCCAGTGATACCAAAAACTCCAACATTATATTCCTTTTTAGAATATTACAAGCAGACTGCTTCCTAGTCAATTCTGAGATCTAATTTTATCTCCACATGTGAATTTCACAGGGTCTTTTGTTGTTTTCAAGCCCCAGTATATTAAAATTATTTTCTCCAGAGAAATACAATACATTTTGTAGCCTATAAAAGGCTCACTTAATAGTTCACTACACCTACTTATCTTTCCCTTAACCCTTGTTGTTGTCATAGGTAATTCACAGTTCAGGTGCTATTTCTGAATTCTGACTTACTCTTTGTCTAGAGGCCAAAAAGTCCCTACATCCTTTGTGAGAATGCTATTCACCACTGATAATAAGCTGATGAGCCCATAGCCATTCAGGCCTTTCATGTTTCCTTCTTTAATGAATGATATTGTGACACTGCACATTAATAGCATCTTGCTATTTTTCAAACAGTATTTGAAGACTTAGTGAACACTGCATGTTGTTTTCACACAGACTTGCAGTCTTCTAAGAAGGCAACTGAAATAGATTCCTCTCTATTTTGGTGTTTTCTTTTTTTTTTTTTCCTCTTTCCTGACCTAACTCAATTTCTGTTGAGACTTTAGGGGGTGTTTTATGTTTTAAGGATGTTTTACTTGTATGGAGTAAAAAAAATGCAGAGAATAATTCAGTCCTCTAAATAATTTCTATTGCATTGGAAAGTGTAAGAGAAAGGGCAAAGCTCTCCACAGCCAGAGAGGCATTATAATGCTCTTATTAGTATCATCACTAGTTACAAAAGAAAAGGCTTTCTACATTAAAAGCACATAATCATTCCTTGTGTGCTGAGGAAATGCCCAAGTTAGTATCTCCCATTAGGTCTGGGCATTTGAAACACAGCAATATTTAGTAAATTGCAAATTCTGGCATGTTCTTTTCATGCTTCCCATCTATTTTCCCCAGGAGTATAGCTCAAGTAATGCTAGATGCTGCACAACCACTTGATTATGCTTATATTTATTCTTTGTACTGCACCACCATGAAGTGCCCCTGAGCAGAATCAGGTGCCTGAAGTGGGGGTGCAACACAAAGAGGCCTCAAAGACATTTCACCTGAAACAGACAAAATGAAGCAGGGATGATCAACAGGTGGCCCAGGATATCATCTGCAAGCCAGGTTTTTGTCTCATAGGAACCTTACTGGTTGACAGACTGGTACAAAGGAGGATGAAGCTGCTGGAACCAGCAAGGTTTATTGGGATACCCTCAGTCCATGCACAGGGGCTGCCTGTACAGATACAGCACCATTCCCACCTGAGAGGTGAACTGGCTTGCTCAAGGGCAGCCAGGGGCTCCTAGCAGAGCTGAGAAGGGCAAAGAGCTCCCCTGTCTCACTGCAGTGCCATATTTACCCACCACCCTTCCTTTGTCATTTTATATGTTAGCTTTCATTTAAAAACTCACTTCCTTTGTTGCCAGACCTCACACACCTTTGGTCAAGTGAGTAATCTCTTGGAAGAAATTTCAGCAAGGATTTGATTTAGGGCTGAACCATTCATGACTAAATTCTTCAGTTTCTTCTTTCCTGCCGTACAGAGTAAAAGCAGGATTAAATGGGATCATTCTTTATATTTTCCTTAGATGATGCTAAACGTTCACCAAGCACCCAAAATACTAAACCACCTGCAACTTGGCTGTTAAAAACCCCAAAGAGCAAACCACACTGGCTGAAGTGAGCCTTGCTGGGGATTCCAGCATGATCACCATCCCACACTATGCACATGTGCCTGTCTGCAAGCATTTCTGAATTGCTCAGCTGTGAATATCATAGACAGGCCCTTCAAACTCTGAGCCTTTAGCAGAACACAAAGAGAAGGAAAAAGGACTAGCCTGTGTTCACTTACAATACAAAAAAAGCCCCAAAGGCAATCAATGCCTGACACACACGTGCAGCAATATTATTCCAGTTGCCTAGGAACCAATGCAAGGAGCCTGCCTAGGGAGGGATGCCCACATGGTAAATGAATGGAAGAAAGCTGGCACTAATAAGACATTGACTGAACATTCTAGTTAAAAACCACTGTGACATGAGGCAAGTAAAACCAACCTCTAAAGCTAATTCAGTTGTAAAAGACAATACTTGATGAAAAACCTGGTATACTTTATTGTTTTCTGTTTACATCTTCCAGATAATATTACTGTGCTACCCTGCACAAACAAAAATGAGACAATTTGGGCCAGAAGATTTTGATCAGTTTTGACAGATTCAGGTGAAATGAAATTACCAAGAAAACTTAACATCCACTTAGGTGCCTCCATGTCCTTGAAGAAGTGCTGAGCAGATCACTTCAGAGTGCTTTGAACAAGCTATCAGCATCTGATAAGCTAAGCTCTTTCAAAAGTTAGGTACTAAACTACTGGCCCAACTCAGGTGAGCCCAGCCTGGGGAAAGGCTTTCTAGCAAAAGACAAACCAATCCAAGCAAGAGGGAGAATGATGTACTTTGAGTGATGCCTTTGACCTCTGCCAAGGTATTTCCTGCAAATTCTGTGTACTGCATATTTCAGTCTCTCCACCTAACATCTATCTTGAACATTCTCCCAAATGCTCAAAGCTGCATTTGTCCAGTGGCACAGCATCCTTAACACAAAGCTGTGACTTTGCAAAGACTTCAGCATGCACAGCCCAGAGCCTTTAGCAGGCCTTGTCACTATGTGCAAAGCACATTCACAGGTCTTATCAGGATGGTGGCCAAAGATTATGGAGGCATCCAAGCTGGTTGATAGAGTCAAGTCTGTTCTGTGGCACGTCTATTTTAAACTTGGGCCTTCTGGTTTGTATCTTAAAAGGTCTACATGTCTTAACTGATCAGCAGAACAAATTAACTTCACAAAGTGAAAACAGTTTAGCCTTGATAAATGAATATGAACACAAAAGAGCAACTCTCCGTGGTTCACATACATCTACAGCCAGCACATAAAAGGAAAGGAATGGATTAAATTGGTCTTAACAAGCAAGTAACTTTACCAGCAAAACACAACAAATTAAATTGCCTGCGAAAGTAATCATTAGGATGATGACAGTCAAGACCAAAACTTTATTAAATGGGTAACACAATCTTAATCATAACCATGATTGCTTAATTATCTGATGGGACAGAAAACATGTTGTAATAAATTCTATCCTCATTCCAAAGGTAAATTTCTCAGTGTTCCTTAAGATTTAAAAATTGTTAAAAATTGTTCTAAGTTATAAAACAAATACAGCCACTACTACAGATAACAGTGCCACTGCCCAGACTTCACTTCTGTTGTTTGGTTGTTGGGTCTTTTTTAAATTTTAGTAGAAAGAAACAAAACCTCTTCCCCACATTAGTGAAGAACAAGCAAAATCAGAGCAACTTGAGGGGAAGTGCCTGCTTGCTAACAGACAAGGATAGCTCTAACAAGCCAATTTAAAGTCACTGCACAACACCTGTAAATACAAAAAAAGTGATATGATCATTTAAAATGTTTATTCACTAAATTTTAGCCCAGGGCAAATTTAGAAATTAAATAGGGGGTAGATGTTCAGTTTATTTAAGTTGCCAGAACTCCAGCAAAAGCAGAGCTCAGAGAGTTTACATTAGCTGAAAATTTGGTCCATGAAATGTGCAATTAATTCAAGAGGCTTTAAATAGTTCTCATGATTTAAAGCCTTTGAAAACAAGGTGAAATTGAGAAATTTTGAAAGAACCCTGATGAAGTATTATATAAATATGGGTAAGATAGAAAAGAGGAAAATAAGGGACAGAAGAATCAAACTGACTGGAAGAGGCATCAAAGGGATGGGACGATTTTTAAGAAATTGTTTAACTACTGAATCACAGCTTTCATGAAGATCTGTGCAGAATGGCCACCTCCCAAGAACAGCCGGAGAAAGGATGTATCATTAGAAAGCTTATGACTTTGAGCCCACCCTTCCATTCAAGGCAGCAAACTGTTGCGTTGCATTGTTGAGCAGGATGTAAAGAGCCTGCCAAGCACAGCCCACAGACCCGCTAATTAAGTGAACTGATTGTGTTTGTTTTGGAACCGTTTGCCAACAAAGGAATGTGTCACACTGATTAGTGAGAGAAGGGTATGTAATATATGTGTATTCAAACCCCGAGGAGTGCATAACCCAGGTATTCACTCTGTTTGCCCAAGGACTGACAAAAATGACTCTCAAGCAAATAACCAGACCAAAGAGAAACTCCAGCCCTCAAGAGGGGCCCTCTGTTTCTCTCAGCTGTATCTATCTAAGGAATACCCATCCTTCATAAATTCCTACTGAACACTGTGCCAGAAACTGCTGAGAATATTTCAGAGAGAAGGAATATCTTCACCTCAAAGCTGAGAGACCATGAGGATGGAAAGTTAAGAGCCAACTGAGAACCACCTTGGAATTGTAATGGCCACACTGACAGCTGTCAGTCTTCTCTCAAAAGAGCAAGAAAGGTCAGGGAGGCAGCCAAAAATCCAAATGCCATCTCAACACAGACATACACACACACACACACAAAAGCAGGCTTCACTTTTCAAACATGCAGCAAAGAACTGAAGTTTGCAAAAGATGTCATGCACCCACTTTTGAACATTTCTAACCTAACAGCCCAGTTTGCTGGTAGAGTTGATAGCTCAAAAGTGAACAAACATTCAAATGCAAAAAGAAAAAGATGAAGTTCAGAGTTCAGCAGCTCTTTCCTCCTCAACTCACCAGCTTCAGCCAGGGTACCTGGCAGTCCACTATTGTGTACAAAATGTGAGTACTGTGCTGTAGATAGCAATTCCAGGAAACCAGGATGGAGAAAAGGGAGTTGTAGTCAATTATCTCTGTACACTGTGGACTCAGAATAGCACAGCTAAACAACAAATCTGAGCTGTTTTACTCAGAGCTCTGTATGACAACTGACAAGGAAATTCTGAGTACATCATCAGAATTTTCAGGTATAATTCCAAGTCTTCACATGGACCTTTTAGGACTTGCCATTCCATTTGCCACAGGTTACTCTGTACATCCCTCTATTTCTAACTAACCCCCTCACCTTACCTTGTCTTGTAGTGGTCAGTACACCTACTTCAGAAACCTCTGTCATCTTCAAGAGGTGGAAACAAACACCAAATCCCTCCACCTGGCCTCCCTCACTGCTTTGGAGATGACAGAGCTGCACAATGTACAGCTTCACTGTACAAGCTCCTCTGTTGGCATAACTTGCCTCCAGAGCAAAAATATGGAACTGAAATAATCTGGTTAGTTCCACATAGGTGCATGTGTAGTAATGAGATGAGAAAACTAACTAGGAAGGGAATCAGAAAATGCTGGGGATAAAACCAAGGTTTAGTTATAAGGAATACAAAAGGAATAAGCAGAATGATGAGATAAGAAAGAGAAATCTTGGAGAACCTTTCATGCTGATTGTGTTTTAATTAAAACCATTAGCAAAGACTGCTGTCTTTGGCATGACATCAACCATAACTTCACATTTGTGAAACATGAACACAAGTCTTTTCTGGCTTCTAACTCCCACAAACACAGGAGCTAGAGCAGCTTCTGTTGGCTTGAATTGCTGACAAATTCTATTTGATTCCAGAGGGTTTTGAACTCTGTAATTGCAAGGTATGTCTGATCTCAGCTGAAGGGCAGGGAAACAATATACACCCAATAATGGTTTTGGGACCAGAAATCCCCCAGACAAATCAAATTTTAACATAAACTTGTATTCCCAAATGTTCCTTCACGTTCTCATTAATCTTTTGGGACTATCTTCAATCACCTATTATGCAGTCTCCATAGACATCTTATGTTTTATGCCATCTTAGTTTGTCTTTTAACTCAGCCTTATCTCACCATGCACCCTAGATGCATTCTTTCTTAAAAACTGTTTATAAACTCAGCCACATACCTTGTTTAGCTTTTATCCACTGCTTTGTCAATACATTTTTTAGAATAAGACTCTGGAAAAACAATGTGCAAACAACCTTTGAAACTCAGATCAGACTGAAAATCCCTTAAGAGCAGTACTTGTAATTTAACATCTTTGTGCATGCAAGGGAACCAGATTCTTAACAAGCCCTTTTAATTAGCTGGTCCTGATTGTTTCCAAAGGTGGGTCCTTGCTTTCTTCCACTTTCAAATGAACACTTTGGAGAACAAATTACAATGATTGCATTTGAAACAGCCACAAAAATACTTATCTGGGGATGTCAGATATACTGCCTTTCTGTTAAGGGTGGAAGAAAGTGTATCTTCTTTATTCAAAATCCAGGACACTACTGAAAAAGAGTAGTAACACTGCTGTTTTGCCAAGTCTGCTTTGGTTTCCTGCATTTTGCTTCTAGGTTTCCCATGTGACTCCTGGCCCTGACCTGGCATCCAGTACTCTACATGATCTGAAATAAAGGTTTTTTGCTTAGTTTAGGATTTGCATACACTTACACTCACTTTGTTGCCATCTGAGAATAGCAATGTCATTAAAAAAAAAAAAAATCTTGTGTACACAGGCACAGAGGAATAAGCAGACCGAGCAGAGAACTAGCCATAACATTTCATGGGGAAGACACTTCAGAATGGATGGCTGTTGTTTTACAGTGGATGATCCCTGTACATTATGGGCCCAGTGATACCAAAGAACAGAAAGATGTCTGTGATCACTCCAGAAAAGTCATCTGGCTTTTCAGGACACTTTGCAAACTCAGAAGAGCTTTGATAAATCACACTGTGTGATGATACTGAAGGATTTTCCCTTTTTTGAACAGCTCTTCTGAGACTTACAGGACCTTGGGAAGTAGCACTTCTCATTTGCTTTCACATTTGCTCATGGTGGCCTCCCTGGAGCAGTGATCTACTGAAGCTCCCCAGAAATGTGCATTAGTGGAATCTAGTCCCTAATTATTTAAATAAAAGGTCATGAGGCTGAGAATCCTCAAGGCTTGAGGACTCAAATCAAATGTATGACTGACATTACCACACTGGAGTACCTGCTTGTAGAAATGTCCTCAAAGGGGTAAAGGATTTCTCCATTGTTGCAGATCTCACAGATGAAACCCTTTTGGCTACACAGGCTGCAGCTGTACACATGAGAGGTGGCAAACTTGATCACCTTCCCCAAGAAAGGAGCCAGCTTTCCTTCAATAACCTGGAATGAGAAGGCAATGTTGAATGAAGCCCCCAGAAATAACCAGAATGACCTGAAAGACTGAGACAATACTTATTAGTACAGAAATGTAGGAACATGCTGCTGGTTAAAATAATAGGGAAGTTACTTCCCAACAATCAGAGCTCCATGAAAACACAAGTGATAATAGTAATCATTGAAGCAGCAAATGATCTGAGCATGAAAACTAATTCACTATCTCTTTGTAAATCTGTGAATGGCAATAAGAAAATATTACTAGTCATTTGAAGTACAACAATGTGCAATAAGGCACAGAGAAGTAAATAGGAAACAAGTTTAAGGCTTCCACATTATTTCTGTCAGCTATGAATACTGCCTTACAATTTTCACTATTTGTTACTTTCTATGCACATATCACTGTTTTGGTTGTTTCTTTTCCTTCAAAGTTCAAGGTTTTTGCATGTATTTTGTGAACAGAGTCCTGGCTTTAGTCCTTTAGTAGTGTTTCCCACTGAAAACCATTCAAATATAATGTTCCCCTCCTTGCTAAAACGAAGAACTTCTTAGGTAAAGTCTTGAAGAGGAACTTGGTTTTTGTTTTTTTTTTCCTTTTAGCGTCCAGCTCTCAAATCAAGAAGTCCCAGAGAATCCTGCTAGACCATGAGAAGTGATTAGCACTCCTCGTGTTGGTGTGGAAAAAATGACCAAAGCTTGAACTGCTAACCACAACACTCATCTAAATTTGTGACCTGGAGACAATGCCTCAATAAGGAGTGCTATTCAGGCAAAATACTTTCCATTCAGATCAAACTTCTAGAGACTTTAAGGAATTCTGCTGCTGTAGGGAAGAATGAAGATGGAATAAGGCCCTAAGTGTATATTCTTCTCTTCTGGGCTTCCTGTGGTCTGAATGGCAGCTTGCCAGATTAGTGACAGAAAATGTGTCATGGGATTTGATAGCAACCTCCTGTAAAAAGGAAAAAGAATGCAGTAATTGCTGACTGAAGAGTGCATGGGGCTGTGCCCTGGAACCTAAGAGTGGGGAGTTTTACACTTAAATGAGTGTCACACTCAGTTCAGGCACCCCTTCCCTAAATATGGTAACACAGCACTTGTAATTTGGGTTAGGAGTACCCAAATCTAGAGAAAGCAGAGATACCAATGCAAAGAAGAACAACAGAGGAGCAAAGGCCAGGTAGTAAGGAAACAAATTTGTCTTCCAGGGCAACTTCCTGTCCACTAGCCAAGAAAGCCACTACTAACAAGTCCAACTGGAAAAGGAGGTGCATGGGGAGTGCTGGTGTTGATGGCAGTGAATGGCACAGGCAGAAATGTGCCCCTTCCTTGCCTTCAGCTCCAGCCTGCTGACAACACCTGCAACAACAGGAAGCAGCAATGTTATTGCTACTCCTGCAGAGAGGACATCTGCTCATGTCAGAGGAAAAATGACGTTCCTATTGCATCCTGGCATAGGAAGATCCCCTCCAACCACAATGTAAACAATGCAGAGAAGCTGCTGCATGAAATACGAAAATGAAGCCATAGTTCAAGGCAGTGATACTGCTAACCCTCTCACAGATGGTCAGGAGCTAATTTAGCTCCCCAAACTAGGGTTTGTTTTGCATTTTGAAGGAAGAAATATTTTCCTTGCAGACTCCACAGTTACAGAGGGGAGACAGGGAAGTTGACAATATTCAATAAACACAAAGAAAGAAACAGTGAAGCCACCCAGCCCGTGACAAGGCTACAGTCACCCTCCAAAAACCCACTTAGGCACCAACAGATGAAATGCACATACAAAGATAATAAATAAATCACAATGCATACAAATTTTCCAGAGAATTTTCATGCTATAGCAGTCACCTCAGGCCACAACCGCTCAGCTTAAAATGCCAGGCTAAAGACACAGTGAAAACAACTCTAAATCTGAACTAATGTCACTGTCAGCAAGGATTTAAAAGTTAAATATCTGAATTGAAGTAACATTTTATTTCATGTAATAAACACAATTACCATAATCTGTTACCTTCCTAAGCATTGGGAGTGAGTTTAAAACTACAAGGAACAAAATCTTTCCTGTGCTGAAGAGTTCACAACTTAAGCAAGATACATGGAGTGGGCAGCTGCCCTGAGGAGATGCTGTTATTTGTCCCTCTTTATTTATTTATTTGTATGGCTTGTTGTAGCACTGTAGTGGGTGGGCTTGTTACTCTGGCCACTGCAGACAGACAAGGAAGATGATATCTTCAAAGAGCCATGCATGCCAATTTTGCAATGTGAATTACAGGCCATTTTACTGCATTATAGGAGGAAGACAAAATGCAGCATCAAATTGATGTTATCACTGGTTTTAGCATCTGTAAATTTTGTGTTATTTTGTTTCATCAGAGACCTCAAGGCTGTGCACAGGATGATTTTTCCTTGCCGCCTTCTCATTCCTGTTTGTAGCTAATAAGAATAAAATCCTCATCTCCATTTCTGCTAGGCAAGCAGGAAGGAAGATTCCTATTTGCTGTCCCAAGTCTACCTGGCTGTCTACTCACTGTCTTGTGGTAACAGTTGCACAGTGAATGCTTTATGGCTTGGGAAAAGGAGCACAGACCATCTCATCAAAGGTTTTCAAACTTCTCCTGTGATTGCCAGAGGTCCAGAGTCAGGCAGTTTAGATATCCCAGAACCATGGTGGGAGAGTCCCAGGATCTTCTCCCAGTTGTTGCTAGAATCTGATTTTGAGTTTCAAGGACACATAAGTGATAAAAGAATAGAAGTGTGATAGCCAAATGTAATGCATTATCCAGATATCATGGAAATGATGGGAGGAGAAGAAAGACCTCAAGAGGCTGTCTTGGCAGAGGCACCAATATTTACATCACTCTTTACAGCTGTATCTGTTCCTGAAGCCTTTCAGGGACCAAGACTTCACAGCCCCCATGCAGTCTAATCCAGTACACGTCTGTTCTCACTGCTGGAGTCACTCCTAAGCTTTGACCTGAACCTTTCCTAAGAACATTTCAGTTTACAAAATAAGTTTATGAAACAGAGAAACTGTGAAATCACACACTACAAGCTGCAGAAAAGTACATCACATTTCAGAAGTGTGGCAGCTTAGCATAAAACTAAGTTGAGTATGACAAAGGAACAGAAACTGAAATTTTCACCTTTATCTCTTCAACATAGGGGATGTCTCAGCATACACCTGGTAAAGGATTAAAAATCTATGCCTGTCTCTTAAAAAGAAAAAAGCATCAAGCTTAAATTAAAATTTTGCTGAGTTCAGATTCTCTTCTACTTACAGCACATATCAAGCAAGGTCTGTTTCTAATCCAAACTCTTTGCAGAGCAGGCAATTGTTTAATTGGTCAAAACTATGGGTGAGAGGTTGTTAGTGATGGCATCCCAGTCAGCAAATGGCAGAGGGTACAATGCAGCTTTTTCTTCCTTAACTGGCCAAGGAATCCTTCCCAACATCACTGTGGACACAGGGCCATGCTTATCACTGCTGTACTGGAATACCTTGGGGTACCCTGCTTGGTGACAACAGAAGGAAAACAGCTGTGTCCACAAGTCCAAAGCAAGTTGTGTCTCTGAACAGCCCCAGTGTTCAGATCAGAATCACTGTTCATCTCTCTGGATCAGGAAAAACATTTCTCTAAGCTTCCACAAGACAGAAAGCCATGGCTTTGCACACAGCTCCTGTGTGTGCCACATTAGGAATTGTATAAAAACACACACCCACATGTACATACATAAAAGCCAGGCCCTGCCCTCAAAGCACTTACAATTTAAAGCAGCAAAGCAAACACTGCTTTTTACAGTAACTGCCATATAACTTCCACCTGAAATGGGACAAGCTGTGCTTTGGAGGAGCCTCCCATACAGGTTCCCTGCCGATAGTGCAGACCATCCCTCTGGCCAGAGTCTGGCTGCAGGAAGAGAGGAGAAACCAGGGAATGCAGCAGCTCCTTGCCCCAGTGCCCAGCCTCCTGAACCCAGCTTGGGAAAGCTCAAGCTGTACTGAAGAGCAAGAGGGGAAGGCAGAGACTTGTCTGAGCAATGGGAGAAACAAAAGGGCTACAATATCTAAACAGGTGCTGAAAGGGTGGTGGCACAATTATTTTAGATGACTTCTGAAACAGAGGCTGCTCATACAAGTCAATATTATGAATAAAGGTAAATCAAACTTTCTTCTTGGTATATCCTTGTGTTCAGCTGGGGAGCACTATAATTCTGAAGAAACAAATGCACAGAATAAGTGAGGTGAGGGGAAAATGCAGGGACTGCCAAACTGGCAGACAAGCCAACGTTGGCAAAGGCTGCCAGAGTCTGTGCAGTGGGAGGGCAGCACACATGCTCTGGGTTCTGTGTTTCCTGACTTACCAGGAAGACAAAAACAAGAGACAAAAGGCAGCAGTGGCTGTGCCACAAGTTGAAGTCCCTTTGGATACATCACATTAATATGATTAGGAGGGCAATGTGTGATCAGTCAAAGTTTAACTGTTTGTCAGGAGGGCTGCTCGCCTCCAGAGGTTTCCTGATCCTTCTATTCAAAGACTGGCTCTTAGTTCTCTCACTCTATCAAGGAGATGTTTTCACAAACAAGCACACAGCCAGCTGTTCCCAGAGATCAACATCTGCAAAGGCCATAGACCAGAGCATCCACCAAGCCAGAGTGGCCCACTATGTGCAGAACAGGGCTGCTGCTCACAGACAACACTCAGTAGCAGCAGGTGCTGCCCAGGGGCCTGTGACCAGAGTCCCTGGGTCTGACCTTCTCAGAGCATTTCTGAGCCCACAGCACAGCAGGAGAGGCAGCCCCCTCATCCCTGGCACACGCTGAGTTCCAGCTCTGCCCTGACCCCATCCCCCATCCCCCATCCTGGCTCCCTGGGCAGAGCACAGGGCTGGCACAAGCCCACCTCTGAAGGCCCCACTGCCCAGACCCAGCTGTGCCTCCATGCAGCACAAAGCCCCAGCCCCCATCACACACAGCAGAGAAGTCAGGTCACTTTGTCTTCTCTGTTCAGTCAACAAAAACTCCTTGTATGAGAACCTACTTGCCAGCATGAAGGAGGGTTGCACAAACCAGTCCCACGGGAGAGCAATGTAGTGAACATGGTGTTGCAATAGATGTTTTATATTAAAAACCAAACTAGAAAAGTGGCCAAGGAACAGTGGCAGAACTTCTCAAGTCTGCTGAGAGTTTTGACCCAGAGAAGGTAACCTAAACTCATGACTTGTAATAACTTTGTCAGGGAAACAGAGCAAGGCCAAAAACTAGGCATGAAAAAACCTTATTACAGAACTAGAGTTTGTTCCTGAGAGTTGTTCAAATTACAAAATACATTAATAGAAGCCTCTGGCTGGGACTAACTGAAAAGCAATCACAAGTTGATCAGACAAGGAAAGCATGGAAGACCCCTCCTAACTCAGGCTGTCATTTCCATAGATGTAATACACCAACAACTACAGCAGGAACTAGGGGAGAGATGTGCAGAAACAGAAGGACAAATGAGTTTGCTGTAATCCACCAGCACTTCAAGTAACACCTGCAATAGCCTTCCACCCACCCAGGAGATCAGGGCCACAGAAATACCCAAACTTTGCCAGGAGATCATGGCCACATAAATCAGCACTGAAGTCTATCAGATATGATGAACTTTCTGGACAGGAAAGAAAAAACAGCACAGTTTCCAGACACTGCTGAGGTCAGAGTGTTTGTTTTGAGGGCAGGGCTCCTGTCAGCATTGCTAGATAAGAAGCAAAAGGTACTGAGTGAGACCTCCATCCCTGCAGGAGTCTATGTTATGAATTTGACTGAGAGTCATCAAAACTCCTACCCTGTCTGTGCATTTTTACCAACTTCTAGGAGTGCAGTAGATGTTCACATCGAATGGAGATCATAAATAACTTTGGTCACCTACATTAGGACTGTCAGAACAGACAGTAAAGGGAATACAGCTTGCTGAGCTTTCAGATACACCATTTTGCTCAATGTGAGAAACTGCAAAGGTTAAGAAGTCTGGTCTCTCAACAGTGTCATGGTATATTGCAACCACATAAAGTGTTTCTGGATTAAAATACATTTTAAATTAAATTTGCCACTCTGAGTAATTCCTACCATATGATAATAAAAGAAAAATCTGACACAGTCTAAACAAAAAACCCCTTATTAAGATCCAAGATATGGACAAGCAACAGATGAGGGATATTTTAACAGAAGCTATCCAGAATCTAAGAGTAGGAAGATAAATCTACACACATCTTTGGGTAGATATTTTGCCAGCTCTGGCACAAGGGGCAATCAGCCAGAGGCATAATGTAAGAGTGTGCCTGTAAACACTGTCAGTTCACTGTGGCTAAGTGATCAGGGAATAAACACTGAGATGGGAATTTGGGAAATGTCCCCAGTGCTGCTGAACCCTCAGACTGAGACCTGCAATTTCCTCAGGTATCAGAAGCACTGGAGGAAACTCTGGTTATTATCCTCATAAAGGAGAACCTGCTGCTACTGCTCTGCCTAAGAGCCTGGCCACCAGGGTTAAGTAATTCAGGTAAAGTGGTGAAAATACTGTAAAACTCAGGTTCTGTATTCCTGTCACTGTGAGGCAAGCTAAATTTGCCAAATGGCTTTGTGACCCCACCCTTGTAAATCAGCTTGTTAATCATTATCGTCATAGAGGTGATAAAGTTGTTTTATGAGCCAACACTGAAGCAGTAACATTAACTACTTATGCAGGGACTGGTGTATTTCTCTGCAGATAACATTTATTAGAAGGCACTCTCTTTAAAGACACAGCTTTGCTTCATAACCTCCTTTTGAAGCACTGAGCAGTCTGTTGCTCTTATTCCTCCAGTCTGATCTACATGTCAGACACAAGTGATGCCTGGAGGGTATGGGTTAAGTGATATGAAATCCCTAAAACACCTTGAACTACAGGTTCAAATCTAAACTGGGTTGTCCTGGCCTCTCCTCCTGACAGAAGAAAATTTATGATTATTTCTCAAGGCCAGACACACACTTGGCTCTATCTGAGACAGACAGACATAGAATTTGCCAGGAGGCACTGATGCAATGCAGAAGAGACATGAAAGGCCAAGAGGCACTGAGAAAATAGAAGGGGTGGTGGACATGAAACTCATTCATGATCCCCAATTACATAAATTGAAGAGATAGAAAGTACTTTAATTCACAGGAATAATGTCACAGGCATGTCTGGCAGAAGGAACCTACCTGAAAGAGCAGTCAACAACTGTGGATAGCTTTCCACCATCCTCTGCAGAAAAGGTTTCTGCCCCCATTGGTTGTTTTCTTTCTACCTCTCTAGAAACAGCTTGTCTGAATCATGCCTTTTCCTAACAAATTCAGAGGTAAGCTCCAGCTCTGCCTGGACTTTAAAGCACCACAGAGAATATGCTTCCTGGACTGAATGAAAGGCAGATAAAATATCCTGAAAAGATTGTCTTCAATTCACCATTGGATGCTCACAACCCTCCAAATTCCACCAGTGGAAGCTTTGTGGAAGAGGACTAAACATTCAATAATCTTTCTTCACCCCCAAGATAGATGAGAAATATGCTTTTAAAGGAGCTACCAATGACACAAGAAAACAGGTCTAGAAAAAACACCTTTAGAAACATCCAGTTTGTTCCTTACCCTCCAGCACAACCAAAATGACTGTCTGACTTCCTTCAAAACTTCTCACCAGAGAGATACCACAGCAGTCCAGTGCTCAGAACTGGAAAGTTGTTCCTAATGCCTTCCTTGGATCTTTTGCTGCAGTCAGGATCTTTGCACTCTACCTCCTATCCTTACATTGCAACATCTAGTTCAGAAAACATTTTCTGACAAATTCTCTTATCTGTCACAGGTAATCTTTGTCACAAGTCAGGACAAGCAAAAGTGGACTGGGGGTGTAGGAAAAATACAATGATTGCCTTTCCCTATTTGTTTACTGGATAACAAGCAGGTATTTTCTGCCTTCATTAAACATGCAAGTTGGGCATTAAAGCTGAAATGGTAAATGCAAGCTCTGCCCCATGAAGATTTCAGTGGGGTCAGGACTTCTGTGATAAAAACACAGACTTGGAAACAAGCGTGCTACAATATGCTTAGCTAAGGATAATACAAGTTGCAGAGAAAATAAAGGGAAAACATTCCCTGGCTGGGAAGTTCCCAGTCATTTATATCTAGGGAACAGACAATGCTTGTGGACTGCTAATTTCCTTGAGGATTTTTTCTCTTCCGTTGGCCAGATTCTTAACACCACAAATTCTTGTTATAATTTCAATGCACAATTAATCTTTAGTTCAGAGGAAAAGGAAATGGAAGGAGGAAGGATGATCATGAGGTAAAAGTTGCAGAGAGGCAGATACCAGATCTTTTGTGCAATAAACTAATCTGCTGGCTTTCCTTGCTCCATTTTGACTCCCAGTCACCTCTTTCAGACTGCCTGTCGTGTTTATTTAAATTACAGGTGATTTAAGGGAAGAAGGATCTCTTACTATTTGTGTGCATGCACACTACAGTCAGTCACTGTGCACTGCCATACAAGAAATTAAAAAAGAATACAGGAGTAACTTCAGTTGTGACAGGCATGCGACAGGCCACAATCCCAGCTCCCAACAGCAAGAGTGATACCACCCCACCCTCTCCCTCCTCTTCCCTTACACCTTCCACAGGTCCCTCTCTGTCCCAAAAGCCTGTTCAGCCTGTGGTACAGGTGACAGCAGGGTGGGCAGAGCAGGCAGGGACTCTGCTCACCCACTGCTGACACCGGCGCACATTGCGCTGCACTAACTCATCACACAGGGCAGAGAGCAACCCGAAAGGAAACCCTGCAATAAACACTGCAAAGAACAAAAAGAACCCCACTAAACCAGCTGCCAAATAAATCAAACTAAAGCAGAGGAAACTAAAGGAGTGAGATTGGAATAAACAGAAATCAGAAGTCCCCTTTGACTTGTTTGCATCAGGCAGTCTGTGCTGATGGCAGAGCCCTTTGCTGTTCAGTCCTTCCGGACTATGAACCCCTAAATATGTTTCACCTTAATTTGCTATTAGAGAGATACTCCACAAATTAGCCCCTAACTAAAACAGGCACTGGGAAGAGGAAGAATTACAAGGTCAAGAACAAACACTGCTAATCTCTGACAAGCACACATAGGCAGGGGGCGAGGTGAAGATGGAGTTTTACATTGGCTGGGGGAGAGGAAAAACAAACTGGTGACAGTTCAAGTCAATTTATAGCAGGAGACAGAGAGGATGACAAGGTTCCTCCAAGCCCTCCCCCACTCTTCTCACTGAAAGGAAGAAATGCCAGAAATTTCAGCAGGTCTCTGGATGCAAGCTGACACAAGTAAAGAGGAGATGGAATTGTCTCAGTACAAACAACAGGCCTGGAAATCACCTGTGTCAGCTCCCCGGCCAGCTCTGCAACAAGACTCACACTCACTGTGTTTCAATTGTCTTTCCTCCTTTCTCCTTCCCTCAAGGTTTCCAGGCAGCTACATGTCAATTTTGTCACACCCCAAGTTCTCCTGATCTTGTTGCAGGGAAGAATTATAGGTTGTTTTAAGGAAAAGGCATTCAAGCAAAGGTTAAAGGCTGTTTTAATCAAACAAGGTTGAACGAGTACCAGGAATTTGGCTGGTAGAAAACAGAAAGCACATTACTGAGCTTAAAAACATACGTGACTCTAAATACAGAAGCAAATATGCATTCAGGCAGAGAGTATATATACACTTTTTTTTAAGATTAAGCAAGCAATTGCATGCAGAGATATTAACTGACTCTACATGCCCACTGAGCAAAATGCTATTTCATGAGTGATAGCACAAAATTAGAAACTTTCCTGCCTTGCATAGGACTGGATCTGGGCATTTTAAGGAGGAGTCCTCTGAAGAATTTTAGAACAAGAAAGCAACATACCAAGAAAAAGGCTAGGGCTACTCTGAAAAAAACCTCTGTGAGTACAAAGTATATTTAAAAGCAAAATTTAAAAAAAATGTTCTTCTCTCATCCAAGCAGGTAGCCCTGAGATACTATTTTATTTCTTGGGAAATCTGGTTTTTCAGGATGTTAGTCCTGAAAAAACACCCAGCTGGCTCTCCCAAATCATCATTTTAAGTGAAGCAGAGCAATGAGTTCAGAGCCCAATCTTTCACACTGCTAACCTGCTTCTCCAGTAGTGGGCTTTTCATTCTGCACAGCAGAAAATAACAGAAGAAACCTGTTCAGCACAAGGCAGCAGAAAAAGGGTAACTTATATTACTGCTGCTGCTTCTACAGGCTGAAAAAAAATTAAAATATCTCTGGAGATCTCAACTCAAAAGCTCCTGTGAACCCCTGACACCACTACTGGGTCATTTTAAATCGAGTTTCATTCTAAAGAGCCACACTTAGCCCAAGAGGCCTAGATTACATATTCACAAGGAAAAGGACTACAAGTATTTCAAAAGGACTACAAGTATTTAATAAACCCTGTTAAAAATTCTGGTTTCATGCAGTGCTGGAACCAGTCCTGCTATTAAAAATATCTACTAATGATCTTGCTAGATCTCTAGACTTGCCTGCAATACCTAGCTCAGATGAACTTGTCTTCCTGAGAGCCACCTGCCAAAATGCTCCTAACCAGCTCTCCATGCCCTAGCCTGGCTGGCTCTGCCATGCTCTCTGCCTGAGAGCCATTGTGAATGACAGCAACTCCCTTCCCTGGCAGAGCTGAGGTAAAAAGGAAACGCCAGTGCACACTGCCATTACCACTGATTGTAAGCAGAGCTGTCAGCACTTTGAGAATTACACACACACAGGAACATCAGCTAACCTGAAGCTTCCTGTTCTGCTGAAAGGCAGCTCAGTGCTGGCAACCTCCAGGGAGTGACAAAAATAAATGATGTGCCAGGTGCTTTAGGATGACCCTGCTTGAGCAGGGAGGTTGGAGCAGATGACACACTGTGGTGTTACCAACCTCACCCATTCTGTGACTCAGTGATAAAGGAGCCACAGCCACAGGAAAGTAGACAAGATGTTTAACTGCTGCTTTGCTATCAGATCTTTTAATATTGATGAAGACAGATATTTTGTGTTTATTCCCATCTTAGGACTATTTTGATATTCCTCTGCTAATATACTTAGTTTAGAACACTGTCAACAGGCACAGCTCATAAAGACAGCTATTAACATTGGGCCACTGTGGTCTAAGATGCATCCTCACACAGTTCATGTAGACAACTATCTGGTATTATTACACTGGTAGTAACACACTGCAGGACTTACACCTCTGTCACACATGCTGTGTCAACATCAACATCCCTTGCTTGGGAGGCTGGAGCTGTGAATTGATGTTTTCCCAACAGTGCTGAACTCTGAACTGTGGCTGCTATGGCACAGATGATGTGCCTGGCATTTTGCTGCCCTTGTTGAGCACAGTCAGTTCCCACAGAGAACTGTAACAGAAAAATCTTCAGTCATCTCAGCATAGCCAGGCCTGCCCAAACCTCATTCTCCTTCTCATTTTCCACCTCCTGCCCCTTAAGCAGAAAAAGGGCTTGCCTAAAATTAAAAGAATTTGCTGGTACAGCTACATAGGTAAACCTCTTTGGTAAATAGAAGCTTAAGATGATACAGCTTATACTGAATCACTGAATGACACAAATGACAGCAACAGACTCTCTCCTTGATATAACTCAGTTTGCACTCATGATTTCACAGGCTCAGCCACATAGACCACGAGCAGGAGGGCGTTTGTCATGTACCTGATTCAGTAATACTTCTGAAACTACAGGAAACCCAAAGTATGTTAGCCACACCCCATTTTTTTCAATCAATACAGCCACATGCACAGGCTCTCTGTGGGTGAGATGCTACATCCCATCCTTTTACTGTATCAATGAAAAGGAACTGCTGGGCAGGGACACCACCCCTGATGGGCTTGGAATTCATCAGGCTCTATGTTACAAATCTATACTAAGCATCTATCAGCAATGGGATGAGGACTGAGTTCTCAGGGAAGTTTACTTCTGAAAAAAACAGCAAGTAAAAGGCAAAAGAAGTCCACATCTTGCATTCTTTGCTATTGTTGGGACTGATGAAACAATTTGTCTAAATCAATCTAAAGCTTTGCATGTATAAAAAGAGTAGAAAGGGCATCTCTGATCCACTCCTTCAGTTCTGTCTAGGAGGTGCAATGAAAGTACAGCATGGGTTAAAAGCCTGGAGGAGTGAAGGAGATCTAATGATTTTTTTGCTCTTCTAAGACTTTCTACTCCTAATCTAACAACATATTAGGCTCAAATCAGGTAGAACTTTTGTTTCATTGAAGCTCATTTTTATTCCCCACACTCTTGTTAGGGAGCCTTATATGCAGAAAAGCTTGACCAGAAACATGAAGGTTTCCCAGTGAGGAATGCTTCTGTGAGAGCAGCAGTCCAGCAAGCCCAAAATGCTCCCAGGAGCTGTAATCAGTGCTGTGTGTAATCAGTCTTCCAAAAGTCAGAGGAAGATGAAATCATTGATTTGTCTGTCAGTAGGGAAGACATCTTCCTAATCCCTTCAGTATAGTATGTCTAGTCTGAAATCCTATAATCCCTTTATTTTATGTACTGTAACTGTGGATATTCTCATTATGGATACCTAATCCTCTCAAAGATGATACATTTCTGGCCTCAGTGACACTATTGTGGCATTAAACTCCTCATTCTCACTGTGTTTTGCAGAGAAGCATTTCCATTAAGGATTCCATTGGACTTTTATGCACCCCTCATACTCACTGTGTGATCTGTGCCATATCATTGTGAGAACAGGGCTCTCCTGTTCATCCTTTCTCTGCACTGTTCTTCACATTATTTGTGGGTTCATCTACAGGTAGTCAGGAAAGCTGATCTGAAGGCAATAATGTTTTAACTAAATTTCAACAGATTAGTTTATCTACAATGTTAAAATGGACAAATTATACTACATTAAATCCCTGTATGGACATACACATTCAGAATGAAAATGGCTTTAATGCAATTTATGTCACTTTGCTTCCAAAGTAAATGGAGATAAACCAAATGAAAGCCACTTATATTTTGAATAACAGTATTTACACAGTGATTTAAAGTAATTCAACTCATCTTCTTAAATTCCCATATTTTGTCACCTCATTATTTTTCCCTGAGTGTTCCTGTATAAACAAGTCTTCAAATTATCATATTTTTAAATCTCCCATGTTTCCATCCTTGGCATCCAGTAATTTTTGCCCTTATGTGGATCCTTTTTATTTCACTGTATCTTTTAGAGTTGGTATAACCAGGATGAAATAATTGGCACAATTAAGAGAGTTTCTACAGTAAGGACCATCAGAGAATCACAGAATGTGTAAGGCTGAAAGGGCCCACAGTGGGTCATCTGGACCAACCCCCCTGCTCAAGCAGGGTTATCCCAGAGCATGTGGCACAGAACGGTGTCCAGAGAGGGAAAACTCCACAACCTGTAGCAACAGGCTCCCATGCATGGTCACTGCACAATAAAGTTCTTCCCCATGCTCAGGTGGAACTTCCTGTGCATCACTGCAATAAGTTTTGTGCACTTGTGTATCTTGTTATTTAACATTAAAAAGAAGGAAAGACATGAGTTAACTCTCTATGGATGAACCATCTGAATTTGGAAATCACTACAATAGTGCCTTCTAGTCTTTTACTTCAAAAGCTCCCATCAACATATTATGTAGTGTAAGGAGCCAAAATTACTTTTCATAAGAAATACAAGACTCTTGTCTGAGTCAACTTTGGTCCAAACCAATATTTAAGAGTGTAAAAACTGTCAGTTTCAATACAAGCAGCACCATAATCACATCTGTAAAATCTAAATGGACAGTTTTTAACTCCTGTTGCATGAATTCTGTCCATTTATGCACAAAAGTATTAGCAATGTCAGCAGAGAAGAGTTCACACCTCCAGCAGGTTTAGGATGAAAATATCCTGGACTGTAACAGCACATCACAGCCTATAAAACAAATCCATTTTTTCAGTATACTATGTCTGCTAACACCAGCAAATTCAGGAGTGAATACTTGCTTCCTAGCCAGTGGAGATCTCCCTCTTGAAAGCTTTAATTGACTGGAATAACCCTGGATAAACTGCCTACCAGAGATGCAGAGGGTTATGGGTGCTGCAGGGCAGATGACACGAGGCTGCAAAGACAAACAAGAGCAGCCAATGAGGCAGAGCAGGCAAGCTGGGGGGGTTGTGCCTGTTAAATCACACCTGGTGTTTCTGCCTATTCAGTCTGAACACACCTCATCAGTTATCTCATCTGCTGACACCAGGATTCTAAGAACATCTACCCCACAGGAATGCCCACAGATAGACTTCTGTAAACTTTAATGTAGCCCCTGGGGCCTTGGGCTGCAGCAAAACCTTCTGGAGTCCATTTGTGAGTACATACAAATAAAGTCTGTCACTCTTTGCTTCTTTGGTTACTCACATCTGCACCACGAGCATTTGTTAACAATACAAGAACTAGCAAAAGCCACTGCCTCACCAGGATTTGGGACATTTCCAAAAGTAAGGCCACTTTGCTCCAATTTTTTTTCACTCTGCTTTTAACCTCACAGTAAAGTCCTCCCACTAGAGCCCTATCCAAATGGATCCAAGTGACAACCATCCCCAGACCAGCAGATAGCCCAAGTATATACTCTGCTAGACTCATAATATCTAGGCCCTGTTAGACATGGAAATAGATTGATATTGGATTTTATTTGAGAGTAGTATTATAAGATGCTTCATCTACTGGCAACAGGCATTTCAACCTTTTTGCAATGAAGAACAGACCCTCAAACCCAATTTCTGAAACTCAGCTGCTAGGTAGGAAACAACCATGTTTTCTAGGATCTTTAAAGGGAACTTGGCCAGGAAGCAAATCAGAATTGAGCTGGGACTAACCAGGGTAAAGGTTGCTTATATCTGCAGATTACCCCTCTCTGCTTTTCTAATTCACTCACCATGCCTTATCTTTCCATTAATCTTTAATAAACCTTTTAGTTAATTCCCCAAACACATGCAATCTACATGACAGCAGGAAACAGTGCAAAAGCAGTCCATGGATATGAGGAAATAGGCAGCAGAGGAATCAAAAGGAGGAAAAACTTTCAGGATTAAAACTACCCAAACTGCAGGTCAGGGGAAAATGATGAGCAACTGGGAGAAAGCAGCAGTAAGGGCCAAAGCAGACAGGAGGGAGGGGCTGGTAAGGGTATTAGTATTTATCTGACCATTGGATTCACTCTCTCATTGGGCCCTCCTCTCTTTTCCACTCTGGATCCACTTTGACAAAAACAGGCAATCAGATTTCAAACTTGGAGCCTCTGAGATGTGGAAAACCCTCTCCATGCTCACAACAAGGATATAGCTCGATTAAAAGGTAAATGTAATTTAACCCACCCCAGCAGCAATGATAATCAAATTATATTGCCTCTAAATATGATAAGTTTGGGACTGGGAGCCTCAGGGGAAGAGAAGGTGTCTTGAAAACACAAACACAAAGCAACATGTTATAGGAAAGTGCTAAATCAATGCATGAATTATGACTTCTACCCTCCTTCTCTCCCCCAGGGTGCTTGATAAGCTGCTGCTTGCTTCTAAAATATCTACTACCAATGTTAGGAACTGATTAAGCAGCTTACAAAGCACTGGGGGCTAATATACAGGCCCACCAGGGAGACTGCAGCTCTGGAGTTAAGTAGCTTGCTTTTTCATGGCTTGATTATTAAAGATGAGATAGCAGAACATGCTGAAAAGATGTGGAAACAGTTTCAGACCTCAGGCAACTGGCCTTTTTATTTTATATATGGAATCATTTCCAGCCTGTGATTTTACCAGCCAACAAAAGCCACATTTCCTGTTGTTCTGTAGTCTCCAGCTCTGAGGGGCATCTGAACTACCTCAACCTAATGTGTCAACTGAACATCCAGAGCTGACTATGCTACTCTTATCCTGAAAAAAAAGGCACCACTAGAGAAGGGAAACATAGGTGAAAGAAGCTTAAAATACTGTTTTACACACCACTGGCAGCAGCATTATTGTGAACACAGAGGTGCCCAGGTCAGCCAGCACACCTCACCTCATTGCTTCCTCCCCTGTGCATCTGAGCTTTGCAGCACACTCACCTTAGATTCCCTATTCTCCCCTTTTCAGCTCTTTTTTCCAAATTCTTCTTGTTTAATCTGCTACAGAATAAAATTCTGCTGTTCAGGTAAATGTACTTCAAGGTTCTTGCTTAGTTGAGTCAGTAACAATGCAAAGACAAATTCTGCTGGCACATGACCTCTTCCATGGTCACATCTGTCATGGTAACACTGCATGGCTCAGCTCTGTGTAGCAGGCTGGCTTAGCTTTGGGGGGAAGGGGGCTGGGGGTTAGCTTCCACCCTGCCCCCTCCTCATGGCCATGCTCAGCAGATTTGTAAATAATCATGCTGCATTAGGGACTGTACAAATTTCAAACTTCCTGAACTACTCTTTCAAGCAAAGAAATAAATTCTACTTGTCACCTATGGGCTGAGACTGATGAGAATTTATTGAGCAGATGAAAAATTTCTCATAGCAAAGTTCTCTTTACAGACTGCAGTTTTTTTCTCACAGTCTCTTTCCACCCCTATTTGAACAGTGGTGCTCTAGGCTTTCATCCCTAATCCATGCCACTGTTAACCCATTTTTGTACTAAACTACAAACCAAAGACACAGCTTGGAAGTACAGGTATTTCTGCTATGAATAGCTAGAAGGGAAATGTACAGTTAGCTCTGGAGGTGGGAACAGGCTCCATGTGTAACAGGTAGAATAAACCAAAGACACTCACCTGCTGAAGGTCTGCCAGAGAATAAAGATGGATTTGTTGAAGAAGATACTCTCTGGGAAAGATCCTGAAAAGAGATAAACGGGTATGTGTCACACCTTTTTGACTGGGAAACTCCTAAGCTTACTCTCCCCACCAAATAACAGCAGAACAGTGATGTTAGAGAGAAAGAAACTAGAATTATAACACCCTCTAAGCACCACCTATTTTTATGGTTTTCTGCATGGACACAATAGTCCCACAATAAGAATAATTTCTGTGCCAGTGTCATTCTCATATTGTCAGGTCATATACTGAGACATCAACAGCCACTGAAAGCTCTTTCTGACCACAGACCATGATTCTTTAAACAATTAATGCAGCAATAAAAATAAACAATGCAAACAACACATTAGAAGTATTTCCTATGGTCTGAGACAAGATTCTGGTCTGCTACAAAGCTGTAACACTTAGTTTCACATGTGATTTATGGTTTTGTAACTGAAATATGTATACTGGGGGAAAAGGCCATGCAGATACTGTTCTTCCAACATCAAGCTGACTGATAGCAATTCCCCTTTCCATACAGAAATATATGAATTGGTTTAGACTCTATGATGACTTACTTAAGAAAGCAATATTTACCTTACATAAGCCAAGGTTTCAGGGAAGGCCATTGTTTATGTACTGACAGACCTGATAAGTAAAGCTAAATTACAGGAAAGTGAACAGAGAAGAGATGCCCTAATTAGACTGATTGGCAGTAAAGTGAAAAACTGGGTTAATATAACATCACAGAGGGAAAAAAAGGACATTGGAGCGTTAAGTGGATATTAACTAAAAATGTTTATGAAAACATTTGTATCTGCTATAAAGATGTCAGGAACAGAAAAAAACCATCTTTGTGTGCATGCACAGAGAAGATGCAACAACATAACCAGCTAAACCACAGACCAAGAGAATAAGACTGCCAAATGCAATCTTTCCACAGAACATGGATTCTAAGAAATAATGAAAACACCTCTGTTTCTGATATTCCATTAGCTGTCTTAAACAACCTTATACTGATAGTTTTCAAAGCTGCATGTACTGAACTCTCACTGCTGCTAAGGTGGGCAGTACAAATAATTCATAATTCCTTTTGTACTTTTGAAAAAAAATTAAGATTTATTGGGGTAGGAGGAGAAGAGTTTTAAGGAAGGCACTGACAACTGCAGACCACCCATCTTATGGCACTCTGCTGCAGCAGGACTGTGCCACTGCTCCTTCTCAGCAAGCATATCCACTCTACCCAACCAATTCTCAGCTGCAATCTCACTAGGGCATTGCCATTTTCCCCTTCCAGCTCTGTAGGTTATACTAGTGCTCCTTTTTCAGGGGACTGTGTTGCAGTGGCTCTGCTGCATCACACCTTCAGAATACATTTGGCACAATGTCAAAGACCAGTGGAAAACAGTCAAAATCCAGACATCAGACAACATATGAGACTGGAATTGCCCATCTGCACATAGCAGACTTATTAAAAGATAAGGAGCCAACTCTGAACAGCATTTTGAAGCATTAGTGTTTTTTCAGCTCAGACACAATTTCTTTCATTAAAATTTACCATCATCCTCCCCGATCATACGGGCAGGCACTAAACAGCTTTGCCAGAAACTGTATTATCTGCTGATGCCCTTACCCTGCTAAGGAAAACAATTAGCTAATGAAACATTTCTTGTTCAGGAAATAGCATGAATAGCCCATAATGCAAAACCTGTAAATGACTAGTATTGATGACTAACATCACACTCCCCTGCCTTCAAGGATGGCATTTTATTTCCTTATTTCCTGCAAGTTCTAACTCCTAGTAAAAAGTGTGCAGGTGAAAAGCAAACTCATGATCAGCCAAATTCCTTTGTCAGGCAAGTCTCATCCAGCACAGGCCCTGGTGACAAATCTTATCCCTATACCTGTCCCCTTCCTTAAAACATGCTGATTTGCAGCAATAGCTCTGCAGAGCTGGCATCCAATGCACCTCCTCCCTCCCAAATGTACTTCCAGGGGGAAAAAATAGGCATTACCCTTCCAGTTTTATGCAAAACATGTACACACATACATACACACACACACACACACACACATATACTCAGCATTCAAGGGAGGGGAGTGATTATTTCCATTGCTACAGGAACTGAGGCATAAAAAAGCCCCAGGAAGTAAGGCTGGTCCAGTTTCAGATGTGCAGTCCTTCTCTTGACTTGCACAATTAAAACTGGTTCTCTGTGTGTGCCACAGAGGAACAGCTGGGCAGCCACAGCTCACAAATGCAACAGCATTTACAGAAGTCATGAAGTAACTGGGCCAGTCCCTGCATGATTCCCAAGAAATGCAGAGGTGGAAAACACTCCTCCAACATTTGCTCACACCACCAAAGGTGGAAACCATAGAGCCCCATGGCCGTGAAACCCTGAAATTGCCTAGAAGGAGGCAGCTCAGCCCCCACTCATATAAATGAAGTGCTTTCACCACACCTGTGGCAAGCTGAGCAACTCTACAAAAACAGGTCTTGCTGTGCTGCATGTCTGCAATTAAGTTCATCTCCAGAAAATTCCTATTAGTCCTGTTTGGAAAGAAAAACCCAAAGCTCAACAGCTACCTGAATGGAACTGGTGTAGCCACCTCCCAAAAATGTGTCTGTTCACTGCCAGTTTTTGCCAGCCTCTAGTGGGTGGGGAACAAGAGTATAACAGGCACCAAAATACCAAACCCAAACACATTTTCAAAAAAACTCATAAAATGCAAGCAAATCAGTTGGGGCAGGAAATCCACACAGACCAAGTCCTCCAGTGAGCAAGAGAATGACTGATGGCCACTTTCCAACCCTTTGCTTGCCTGCACAGGTTCTCTGAGCCTAATGAGGTCATGGCTGATATAAAGTCCTTTTCAGTAGGAGGACTAATTCACAGCCTCTTGCTTCCCAACAGTGCAGCCAGTAGGAAAGTAGTGTCTATGCTATCTCTGTCCCTCTGTCACCTACAACTGAAACTGTTCAAAGGAAACCAAAGTCAGTAGAGAAGAGCAGGTGAGATGGGGCTCACACAAGCACCACACCATGGCACTGGCATCCAGACAAAGCACTACAAGGCATCCAGGTCAACCTAAAATCACACTCGTGTCCAAAAATCTCACAGGGACCCAGAGCAGGCTAAGATAATGACACTTAGGAACACTTCACTAGAAAATAGGTGTTTAGTTTCTGCACAAGATTATGTCAGGAGCTTTGAGTATGCTTAGATTAATACAAGGCCTTGACACAAAAATACCAAAACATGCCTGAATATTACTTTTCCCCTAATATAAAGTCTTTTATACACAACAAATGAGAAATCCCTAATTAGTCATTTGAAAGCAAAATAAAATGTCAGTTTTGTAAATCTTTTGATTGATGTGGTACAACTAACTAGATTTTTTTTTTAAAATTGGTCAATTAAGAGCATTCAATAAACAGTGGCCTTTCAGCCAAATCTTAACACAGAAAAGAAACTGGAGTGAACCAGACAGAGGTCAAATGTGAGATGTAAAGACTCATCACAATAAGAACTCAAACCTCTGCAGCTTCAGAATGTGACCTGTGACCCTTGAGAGGCAAATGGCATCAAGTGCACGTCCCACTAAAAGCACCTCCTAAGCTTTCCCAGCCTGGAAACTCCCGGACCAGTTTCACCACTGATGAGTCACAGGACTGCTGGGCTGTAAACCCTGGCTACCAGTCAGGGGTTAACCTAAAATGAACAAAACAAGTTCAATGCTAACCAGCCTCTGGCTTTGCCAGTTACTGTGAACAATGAAAACTAAAGTCCTACCGGTTAAAGGTCTCTAAATTGCTTTATTGTTATGTCCTAAATAAAACAATCAGTGCAAGCAGAAAAGAAACACATCATCCAGGACTTTTTGATCCAACTAAAAGAAAGAAATGAGCATTCTCAATTTCTGATTATTATTCTTCTTTGCTTGATATTTTGTAATCTGAAGTACAACCTTCAGGCAAGACAGAAATTTCATCTGTTCCTTCTAGGATGATCTTATCAGGTAAGTATTTGCACAAACAAAGGTTATCTTTTAGTGTCCTCCTGCAAACAGAACCACTGATAAGAGTTTGCTTTTTGCATTTGGATAAAGTGTGTAGTCATGGTGCTTTGTTAGCACTAAGTAATTGCTCTGCATTTAAAGCCTGTTTAGCACCAGCCTAGGTAATTTTTCTTCAATGGGTTAAATACCCTGACAGCTCTGCTAAAGCTAAAACCAATTAATCTGCCTATGCCTGACACTATAACCAAAGTACAAACGTGATAAGCAGGGGGAACTCTTCTTTTTATAGTGCAATCAAAAGAAATCAAGTTAGGTGGCAGGTGGGCCCAACCAAGTCTCCTTTATACCAAAAAGCCTCTTAAAACCTAGGATGTGAGGGGGGTAGGTAGGGAAGGTGGCACCAGGGTTTGATGTGCCAGCCAGGAGTGTCTGGTTTGAGCAGGCTGAGAGCTGTATGCCTGAGCTGTGACTCACAGGGGACGCAGATGACCCGGTCCAGCAGAGCTCTGCACTCAGCCTCCCCTCCACCCCTGTGCAGGAAGCTGCCACACCCACAGCTGGCACAGCACCAGGGTACCAAGTCCTTGTGCAGCACTGCTCATACCCTGGCACTGCAGCCTACACCTTTGGAGCCCTGCACCACTGCACAGCAAAGCAGCTGAAGGCCAGCACAGGCTGATGAGCACTGCTCCTGTGGTTTTCTGGCCCTGCACAAGGGCCAAGAGCCCTCTTTGGTCCTCACCCTGCAGCCACGTGTGAGGCAGACGGGCAGGACCTGCGTGCAGTCTGATCTCACTGAGAGCAGCTCCAATTTTTCAGACTTACTGTTTGGTTCTGAAAGTACAGAGGGGTATCAGTGAGTTGCTAGTTATTGCAAATACACATGGCAAGGTAAAGAACACTTCTTGCTGGGTTTTCTCTTGCAATTCATTTGATATGGACATTGTCAATTCAAGGTAGAGAATGGCATCAAAAGTGAGAGGGAAGGCAGGATTTTTTCCAGTGTTGCTAATTCTTATGGCTTTCTTCAAGCTTTTGATTTTGTATTTCCTTGGAAGTCTTAGCTCCTGTAACTTTGCTGGGAGAGTAGAACCCAAACTTCCCAGCCAACTAAAGTTACTCAGAAAAGTAGGGCTTTGGGAACTTAGTGATTTTAAAGTCAAAAGGTAAAAATAAATGAATGAATTTTAACCAAACCAAAACACTACTTACTCATTTAGTTCTTGTGACATTATACCAGATTTTTAAAATTCTAATTCTATGAGCTTATGCAAAAAAGCTTTTGTGAATCATTTCACATTCATGAGGCATGAACACTTCTGATTATGTTCTGGGAACAGTCACTCCCACATATCTTCAGCCCACACTAAGTGCTAGATTTATTAGCAAGCATGTCCAGGTAAGGTATTATTTTATATTGTTATGAAATTCCCCACGAGCACCCCTAAGCTAAAACAGTTACTCTTATCATCCATCAGCAATCCTGAACCAGTTTATAAACTTCCTACTAAAATGCAGTACACCAACTCCCTCTCCTTTGTGATTCCTTGAGCAAGGTTACGGTAACATTGTGAAAGACAAGAATTACTACAGATCTAACTCATGAATCAAGTAGCACTGTTACTAAAAGCAGAACAGAGAATTAGAGACATAGTTTCATTTTGAAATCAAAATAATTTAGAGCCCCCAATTAACTTGAAATTAAGAATAAGAAAACAGTCTGTGCTTTTGTCAGGCACTCTTGAACCTTTCCACTTTGCTGCTAGAAGTTCTGATATAAAAATACAGGGATTAAAATGGCACAAGTCATCTTCAACATGGTGTCCACATGTAACAGGAACTTGTTTTTAAATCACTGGTTTTTTGAAATGGAAAACCAGTGATTTAAAAACAAGCTCCTGTTACATGTGAATGGAAATTACCATTGTGAAAGTGATGTAATATCACTCATCTCTTTGACAAGAAGATACAGGTGTGCCCTCCAGACCATAAAATGCTAACAAGAACTGAAAGACCCACCTGTCTTCTGGAAGACTTGCCATGGAAAGCTCTGGCAGGTCCCTCAGCTGGAGGCTTAGCATGGTAGAGCATTACCTTGGGCTTTTGACCTTCCCTTGACATGAACAGACAGCACCACTGCCTCCACCCTGGCTGCTCTGGTGCACACCTCAATGTTCAGCTGTTTCTTACCTCTAGTTGAAATGAAAGTTCAAATTCCACCTAACACCATCCCCTCAGTTTTAGGCAAACACTTTTTAAGATGCTAATTTGCAAGATCCTGCATGCACAGCTACCTCTTCCAAAAGAGAGAAGAGTTGAAGCAAAGAGTTGAAGGTAGTCTGTTTGTGTCTGCTCCATCAACAGGCAATTTTATTTCAGCTACTGCAATGACTAAAGGCATGCAGGATCTAAATAAAACAACAAATGCCTTCTAATGCAACAAAGTGCATACTTCTTTGCACTTATTTTCTCACCTTTCCTCACTTTAGGTTGTTGTTTGGTCTTAACACTTGTTCCTGTAAGGATATGTTGATATACTCTTTGAATAATTTTCTCTCTCACCCTCTTTCCAACCAGCCATGCAACAAATTTTCTTCTTCTGTTGGTCTTGCCATTATCTCAGAGCCCCGAAACCACATCCTTCTGTTTCTTCCCTGCTCAAATTTTCTTTTTGCAGTTTACTGCTTTCAGAATCTGTATCTTTGTTCTCCTGCTTTGGAATTTTCCACTCCCCAAATGGCCTCAACATTGCAAAGAAAATGGAGAGTCTCCTTTGACAGTCTGGAGATGACTTAATGACCTTCTGTTGTCCTCGGTCTGAAAGATGGCATAGCCCAGCTTCACATCCATGAGGTATTTGGAGGTATAGTGATTGCATTAGATCAATCAGTATTCCTGTGATGTGTTTAGACAGGTTCCCCAGTTGCCACACAAATATTTTGAAAGTCATCTATTCCTGTGTCAGGAGTGTTGTGTCTAAGGCCTCAGTGTAGGAAGTGACAGGACTCCATTGTTCAGCATAACTGAATCTGGGCTTGTCCCACCCCGTGCTGACAGAGCAGCAGGCTCAGCCAAGACCACACGTCTGCAGCACCCGAGGTGCACCTTTAACCTCCTGCTGCTAGACAGGAAGCCAAAACAGAGCCTGCTAAGTGATGCATCTAGCACTGGAGTTTTGCTGGGGTAAAACTGATGTATTGCTGCTCTGGAAATGAGAGACAAATGGTATCAGACCGAGATGAGGAACAAGAGAGAAGTTTTTCCACATAGATTCTCACCTCCATTCAGATTTACTTGCAGAACCAGGGCACTACAACAAGCACTAATGCACAGGAGAATGTGCTGCAAAACATTTACCTTGTGTCACTGCCATCTGTCCAAAGTATCTGGGCTAGCAGCCCCTGAACTGCAAGTTTAGATGTACAGCTGAGAGAGCAGAGAGCCCAGAGGGCTACCCAGATGGAGCTCCAAGGCTGGCCTAGGTTACTCTACCCTACAATAAATGTGCAGGCATCTGAACATTACCCCAAAAATCATTCTGCCAGTTCCTTGACTTGACTTCAATCATGACAAGACCAAAGCAAACCCAGAACAGAACCTGCATCATTCAGCACAGTTTCACAGAATATCCTAATTATTTAATGGACTCAGAGATTATGTTTCCTTCCCAGCCATCCATTTTATTGACTCCATGTTGGTTTGTCTGGGCCATTCATTCCCTGACTGCAGGAGGTGGTGGGATCTGTACAGCTCCCCTTGCACTAGTTGTATGTTGGCTCCAGGTTTCAGTCCTGTATGTCTCTGCCTGAACAGCATCCACATGGGAAAGGCAACAAAAACAAGCAAGAACTTGTTCAGTAAAGACATTTTAGTCAAATGATGTGTTGCAATACTGACTGTTACAGCTAACTAGGCATAACAACATCCCTTGTAAAACAGGGAGCTCAGCAACAGGCTGGGAATCTCATCTGGCTAATATCAGAGGAACACTGCTCATACATGCTGGTGGAGGGCCTTATTTCACCCCCAGACAAGTCCATGTTCCTTATTTTTTTCCCCCTGCAAATAAAAAAGTGTAGAATCCAGTGGAGCAATAGGTGAGAATAAATCACTATAACTGACAAAGACCATTTTTACTGTGAGCCTTCTAGCTACTATAATTAAGGATTTCTTCTGTCTTTTCCTTCCTTCCTTTTTTTCTTGTTTCTTTCTACTTTGTCACTTGCATCTTCAAGGTTCACAACGTGGTTTCGGTCCTGAGTTCCCTGCTAGATGCCAAGTTTCAAAGTTCTCAAAGTACCTATCTAGGCACACCAAACATTATAAATAACATTTCCACATTTAAGCTAACTGGATCCTGAGCTAAACTGGTTTATAGCCATCTGGAATTCTTCAGAAAAAAGTGACTGTAAGCATTGTAAACAGTTTTGTCTTCACAGAGGACACCAAGAGTTTCCAACTTCATTGCCATCTTCATTTTGTGATCTGGGCTGAAGAGCAAGGTATAGATTTAAAGTAGATGATAATGCAAATAGTATTAATAAAAGAAACCTCGGAGTGATCTGCCTTTCCCTAATAAGGCAGGTTCTATCAGTGTCCCAGAGGCAGCAAGGTGCCAATACAATTAATCAGTCTGTTTTTAGTTCTCTGCAGACAGCAATATTAACAGTTTGTTTCAGTCTGTTTATATGGGCCTGACAGGTCTTCAAGACGCTGTGTTCACTCTCTGGTGATTAATAGTCATTCACATACTAAGGTGAAGACCAAGCAGCAAAAGAATGTTTTTAGGGGAGGACAGATAACTGGATTCTCTCTCCCCATCTTTCCCTTTTAATTAGGAAACAGTACTAAATTTAGGAATGCTGTCTCACCATATTGTTTAAACTCCTCCTTTTCTTGCAACTTGCCCCTGGGATGAGCCAAAGGAAAATTTAAAATCACATATTTTCTTTATTTACTTTTCAGCTGTGCTCTATAAAGTCAACACATTGGTAGTGAACACCTGCACACTGGGATCCTAGATGAAGGCAGCAAAGCCATTGGGAGCATTTTGTGTGAGGAATAAATCCTTATGGGAAAAGAACTTCCTTCTTCTCCTCTCTGCACATCTCAGGTGACATCTGAGGGAACAAATGAGCACCAAAATCACCTCAATGGAGACTTCACAAACCAAGAAGGAGCCAGACTCTAAGGTGTGTAATGTACATTCCTTCAGGGGCTTTTACACTTGTAGCAAGTCCTATTGAACTGGAGATGCTTCCCCAGTACAAAACCAAACCTTTCTTGGGCTGGGGCCCTTCACCACACAGCTTTAATTGGAGATGGTGTGAAGAATAAGAAAAAGGAGCACCAGAAGCACTGTTTCCATTTCTCCTTCTAGCCCTTTCATTTTGACACAGGGATCTCTCTCTCTCTCTCTCTTTTCTCTGCTCCAAAAGAGCACGCTCACATTTCTGTGACAAATTTTGTGCACTCTCTTCTATTTCCTTAGCAATTGTCATTTCTCCATTTTGGAGGCAGATTTTGGGTTATTCCTATTTTGTCCTGATTTCTTCATTAACATAATTTCCTGAGGTTTCTTTCTTGTTTGAAACTCCTTCTCCTGGCTTTCTCTCATCCCTTTTTTTACCTCTAGTCAATTGATTGCTATGCTAGCCCTCCTTTGAACTCTCTTCTTTTACTGTCTTACTCAAGTCCATTGAATTCTTTGCCTCCTTCTGCCTATTTTAATAAGAGAATTACTTTTTTCAATACTAATCAGAAAGCATAATTTTCTTTCTTCTACTTTTTCTGAACAACCTTCAAAAATCTTTTTTTCCCTTCAGTTTTTATTGAAGAGGATGGCATAGAAAAGCAGCTCTGCAAGAAAATGCCATCCTCTGTAATAAAAGAAAACCATCCTAATTTTTAAAATGCTGTAAGCTGCCCTAGCAAATAATAGGAATTGAGCAGTAACACACAAAAACTTATTAACCCACAGTGCAACACCCTCCATAAACCTGCTGCTGTATCCTTCTACTTGTTCTAGGCAGTTCAAAGCAATGACACAGGTTATGTACCCAACAACAGGCCAGCTCTCCTTACCTGGGATAAAGACACCAGGGCAGCCTCCTCACCCCTCCAAAGAATTCAGGTCCCTAGAACACCATGTTCAAAGTACAGTCACTGATGTCTTCTGCTTCTTTGCCCTTTGGCAGCTCACAATTTCAAAGCAGTGGCTTTCCTACTTGAAGTCTTGTCTTAAAAACTGGGGTACACAAATGCTTACAGATCCATCAGGTCAGCTGCATGTGCCCAGAGCCACTCACTTCACAGTATGGCATGGGCAGACACATCTTCCCATCTCTTTTGGAGATCCACACCAAGAACTACTTGGCCTTCTTAAGATCACAACAGTGGCTTGACAGTTTTAAGAAAATTGCTCATTTTTAACTTGTTAAAAAAATGCAGTAGCAGCTGAATGGATTAAGATACAGCACTTCTAAAATGAAGTTCACCTTTTATAAAACTCCTGTTTTCACCACAGCAAACTCAATATGAAACACCTTTTGCTGTGTGACCATGTATTTGTGACCATGTATAAACAAAACATTCAGTGCAGCCATCTCAGGGATACTGGCTGAGCAAGAGACCAGCATGAATCATGTGCTGGCTCAGCTGCCAGGGGACTCTATCTGACCTCTACCTTTGGCTGAGATCATGCCACAGGGGAGAGCAGAAGTGCTGGAAAGGTGGTTGACTCTGGCCCCCCTCATGCTTGGCCACACTGTGAGGTGTTTCAAAGGTCCCAGCAGTGGCTACCTCACTGTGATGCCATGGCAGGGGCATGAGGCAGCAGATCTGACTGCAAATACACACAGCCAGAAAGCCTGAGGAGGAGTAAAAGATGCTCACCACAATGTGTGATGCCCTGGAGCTAACAGCTGTCAAGAACAACTTCAGATATTCAAACCCCAAAACATCATTTTCCTTGGCAGAGGATAGCCCAGCTTCCCAGGGAAGCCAATTCCACCACAACATCTTTCTAAATGGGTAATGCCTTCAGAACCAGAATGTGAGAGAAAACAAAAGAGGCAGCAGAAGAGGCAACATGCCAAGGAAGCTCCATCCTTGTGCTGCAGGCTGGCTGTGGCTCTTACCTTCTCCGCAGATCCTCAGCCACTGCTGCCCTGCAGCTGAACAAGTAGGCTCGCAGGGATTTCAGCTGCTGCCTCAGGCGGACAACAGTTGCCAGAGGTTCAACATGACTGTACAACATGGGATTTTCCTGCTGGATATCAATTAATGGCTCCTCATAAACATATTCCAGGAACTCTTTGGCTTGCTTTGACACCTAAAAAATAAAGCAGTTTAGTTAGGCTTTTCTGCAAATTCTTTTTAAGCAGATCTCCCCCTCTGTGATCTGTCAGCTACTCTACACATCTGAAAATTTAGTCTGTTACCCGTTAAAAATGGAGACACAGTTGAGAGAGATCCAGCTCTCTCTGCTTATAGCCAAGTCAAACTTCACCAAGCCCTTCAAAACTGAATGTATGAGATAGCTATTTACCCAAAGTACAGTGATATCTGCAGTCACATATGCTTTTGCTGCACAGTAACATAGCTTACTAGATTTTTTTGAAGTCTAAAATCTGAATAACCAGTTTCTTCCCTGCTAATATTTTTCTCTTTGTTCACTGCTTTCTTTTTTGCAAAAGGCAAGTTGTTGTCCTTCTTAAAATACAGATAAATAAAACTGAATCTTATTATTCCCAAAGTTCCATCTGCAAAAAGTTTTTCATGCATTTTTCATGGTAGTGCCCTGTTTTATCTCCACCTGCAAAAAGCTACTGTAATCTCGATAAATGAACAGGACTCTTGTTCCTTAAGTGAAAAGGCCAAACTCCCTCTCATTACTGATTTCTGCATTTTATCACAGCTGGAAAAGAGAAGATGGGATTACATGAAATGAGCTGCAAATCACCTGAAGCTCTGCTACAGAAATATTACTGGTTCCACAATTCAATTAGTCCTCCTGAACCCCTAAGTCAATGTTTACTCTGAGACAAGGGAGGGATGAGTTAGGCTAACAAAAGTACAAAGGGCACACATGCTACAGCCTCTTGAGATTTAGGAAGTTATTTCCCTTCTGGGGCTGTAGGTAAGAACAGTACACATCCTTATAAATAGCACCACTTCCAAAACCAGCACGAGTAGCTAGCTACTGACAGGGGAAGCTAGCCCCAGATGTAACCTTTCACAACATTTAATACAAATCTAACAAATATGCCAAGGCCAGCTTTCCACCAGTAACACACAGATAACAAGATGTGCCATTTTAAATATAGCAGACCATAACTCCACAGGTTTCCCAGCTCCTGAAGCTGTATTAAATATCCCACCTACTTACATTAAACACCCCACTAACTTTTTTTTTTTTTAATATCCTGCATGTACAAAGAACTGTGGAATCAGAGCTAACATTGCAACACAAGCACCTCAGATTTTGTAGAACAAAATCCTACAAACTCCAAATTTATTAAGTTTTTTAACACTAGCAACATTGATATTTTATTATGCTTACTGCAGTGCATAAAAAAACTGCAGGTAAACAACCTGCTTTTACAATCATTGGCCAATGACTGCAATATCTCAGCAATCCCTCAGCAACTTCTGTATCTATAGTAATTATTAGTCCTCTTCCACCAATGAGCAAATTAAAGCAGGTATTCCATGATTCCTGAGGAGGTGTGTGAATGCCTGGCACAGTAACCAGCCCCTCCCACCAGGAGCATCAGGTGCTCACTCATTTCTTTGTCTATCTCCTTGCTTTAAGCCTCTCTCGAGGTGATGGGCTCCTCATCCACCTGCCCTGCTGTCTTGGGAACTGGGAGGTGGTTCCTGTCCAAATACTGCACTCACACCTGTGCACACCTGAACCCCACGCTGGGCATCTCTCCTGAAGCATCAGGAGCACAGAAACAAAGAGATGCCACAACTGAGGTCCCCTGAGTGACTCTGCCATATGCAGGCACTGTGGTGACCAAGCACTACTGTGGTGCTGCATGGTCTGAATGCAGCCTTTAAGGAGAGAAGGGCAAAGCAAACCTTTGCCTCTCCTTGCCAATAAAATGCACCCAGGAAGAGCTGATTGCAGGAAAAGCAGCTTTGCCCAGCATCACTGGCTGACAGATAAGTGTCAGTCCACTCTGCATGGCTGACAGAGGCACACACATCTTGTAAAACATTAACACACATTGCCAAACACAGCAGTTGCTACAAGAGGCTGAAACACAGTCTTGAAACAGGAAGGGCTGGGCAGTCACAGTAATTCAATATTTTAGTACACATCCTTGCATACTCACAGTCCCCCAGTTTTACTGGGCAGTAAAAGAATCCTATTAAATCAGCCAGGAGTGAGAAGATGCAAAGTGCAACAGGGTTTCAGCTTTAAATGTCATAAAAGGATGGATGCTAACATTTCCAGACCTTTCCTTTCTAAAGCCTGCAAACTTACAGTTCAAAATTCAATTTTCTATAAGTCAGCTTCTCCTGAAACCTTCTAGCACAGGGAGTTCATTTCCTACTGTGTTTGTCTGGCATTTTGTGCAGGCTGAAAGCCACCTGAAACAAACTGCAATATTCAGTGGGCTTTGCATGCAAACAGGGAAAACACTTGGCCTAAGCAAAAGGAAGAAAGAGTGTTCACAAAATTGCCTCTTTTCTTTTGCCTTCACACAAACACATGAAAAATACAAATATGAAAACAGTAGGAGACATGGGGGAAAAAAGCAAACCTGGGAACTGAGCTGCAGCTTTGGTTTGACAGAAGAAACAGGTCTAACTGCCAAGTCCTTTCAAAGAGCTTCTACTGTAGCCAAGAAGATTTCTCTTTTCCTACCCATGTGCTACCAGATGTTAAGTGCATTGTTGTTTTTCAGGATCCTGGGTATGGGAAGAGACAGCTCTAGAGGGGTTCATTCTTTCTGATTTTCATGACCTGTCTTGCCAAAAGCAGACAAGAACCTCTCAATTTCCAAACTTAATTGATGCCACAGCTTATTTTACAGCTGCTGAGCTCATGCAGCATAAAAAGAGAACCATGCACATTTACACTGTAAAAGCTCATGTCCTACAGTACTTTTTGGTGTCTGCTTTACCAGAAACAGGACAGACCCCAGAAACACCTGAGGAGGTGGCAGTGGAAAGGAATGCAGGTTTGCAAACTCTTAATTCAATTTTGCTCCCAATTTGGTGGACTGACAGACACATTTCAGACTGTGTAAAACAAAGAAGCTTTTGAATCTTGGAGCCCTGTTTCAGTCCTGACCATCAAATGTGGCATGTGCTCATTTCCTGCAGGACCTCTTTGGGGTGTGCAGCCAGAAGTACAGCCAGGAGCACGTCCCCCTCTGCAGAAGCTCCACTTTCAGGGAGTGCTGTGCTACCTACAAGGGGCAGGGCAGTGTGCTTACCTTCACCTTCCCTCCCTGCCTTAGTTCCTGCTCTAATAGTTGGGGATGATGTTGGTTTTTCCTACCTGAGGGGTTGCGTTCCTTTCTTAAATTCATCTCTCTGAGCACTTTCACACAAAGACAGGTAAAGCAGCTGCACAGAATTTGCCTCTGTTCCCAAGGCACCTCATACCTGCTCTGTCTACAAAAAGTGCAAAATGAAATTTCTCACTATTACAGTGAGATGACAATAGCTTAAGTTTTCAATCAATGCTAAAGCTTTCAAGTCCTGCTTCTTTTTGTGCCTCAGCTGCCTGTACCACAGGAAACAGACTAGAGCACAGTTTTTATGCTGCAGGTTTAGAAAAAAACCCAGCTAATTTTCTTGGCAGTATTACTGACAGCTTGATACGAGGTCTTTGCCTTACCATCCACTAGCCCCATATCAGGGCTGCTTATACTACCATGTGGTAGCAAGTTTAGTCCTTGGTAAAAGCATCCAAAAAAAGAACTTTTAAATATTCCTAACTTCTAGGCATAGGAGGGCTTTTTGTCTCCACACCTTGGAGCTTTGCAACTTTGAAGAATCTTGCATTTCACAGAGCAAGACTATAATTTTCCTGATAGCAGGCTCTGGCTACCTTTTAATAATCTCCCCATCTGACAAATTTTCTTCAAGAGACCTGCTTTTCCCCTAATAGGGCATTTACTGGTTATTTTTTTTCCTTTTCAAATAGCACATAATAATAATATTTGCAGACACAAAACATCAAACAGCCTCTCCTAACAGTGGCTGCTAAGTCTGAAGCTCTAGCATGGTCTGGATTCCTTATGAGTTTGTTATTCTTTCAGCATATACTGCCTGAGATGGCAAAACAACACTGTTACTGTGTTTGCTGGTATAATGGTACATGCTTTGAGGCATGTAATCAGTGCCCCTATCTAGCAACCAGCCACCAAGGCAGCAGCAAATAGCAGATTATAAAAGTTTTAGGAAAGCTCTTGTGTGGCAAGTGAACAACTGTAGAATTTTCTTGTTATGTTACTTTCACCTGTTTGGTTCAATCAAGTGCTGCAGCAATGTCCTTCCAGTGTCCTCCAGATGCTCACGCCAAGAGACAGGACATACTGGGCCTCACAAACATTGCATTTGGTAAGACAGTTCCCTATAGGTATTTCCACAATTTAGCATCCATCAGTAAACTGCGCCAATCCACAGTCCCTGGTGGTCATGAAACAGGAACTCCTCAAGGCTCCAATAAGTGCAAGGATTAGAGCTGTTGTTGTGTGCTACCTCTCCCTGTCCCTTGAACAGCCAGATAAGCAATGATGAAAAAGATGCCACCAAGAAGGAGGAGCATGGCTGCTCCTGTGGAGGAACACCTCAGATCTGGCCAAGGAAACTGTGATGAAAACATGTCTTGTTGAGAAAGAGAGGCTCATTTTGCCAAGAGGGAGAAAGGCAACAGTATCAGCAGTCAATGCCTGCAGCCTTGGGGCTGCTGTGTTTCTCCCAGCAATTCAATTCACTCCAGCCTGCAGGGAGATTACCTTGTACTTGGAAGTGTCCCAGTTATGAACCAGCCGTGCAGGGATAAGGAAGGTGTCATCCACATGGCAGGTGCTGCAGTAATACCATCCACTGTAGCTGCACACCTTGGCTTTCCCATTGGACAAACCTATGGAGCGCTGACAGCCTAGAGAAAAGAGAGGAGCAAAAGTCTGGGTTTGTACACCAAGCCAGAGATACACTTTCAGGATGGAGTCAGAAAAGTATTCCTCCATCTGAGATCCTTTTAATATTTTATTTATTTTACCCTAAAGACATTTCTCATTCCATAAAAAATTTGAGAAATAAATACCAGTATTCTTGGACTAGCACTGAAAAAGCACTTGGGCGT
The DNA here is from genome assembly GCF_022539315.1 of Serinus canaria. Lineage (NCBI taxonomy): Eukaryota > Metazoa > Chordata > Aves > Passeriformes > Fringillidae > Serinus > Serinus canaria. Next base: position 25,632,285 of record NC_066321.1, read on the forward strand.
CCATGACAAAGAGTTTAAACAACAGTCAAAAGATACTTAGCACTTCTCAAAGAAGGCTTGCTTGTGAGATGCTGGGCATTTAAAAGCCATGGCAATCTGAAAACCACTGCCTGAAGCTTGGCCCGGCCACATTCTACTGTATGCTTGCTCCAGAGAGCTCCCATTTTCCCCACAAGAGAATGGGCCAGCACTGCCTGCCTGCAGGAGTGCAAGCCAGCTCCTGCTGACAGCCAGAAGGGATGCTGACTTGGCAGGTAAGACTCAGCCACAGAATTAGCACAGCCAAGGCAAACCACAGTCAGATCATGAATAATAACTGAGCAGCAGTCACACTGAGAATGAGTAGTTCTTGACCAGCAGTAGTGACACAGCTCAGCTCCCAGCAGGGTTTTTTTTCCCCTTACAATTGCATTACTCTGTGTCTTACAAGGTCTGAGGTCTGCCTGACACTTTTTTCACAGCTAGATCCCTTGCCTCTTCCCATGCCCTCTTGCATGGAGTCCCTGGGGAAAAACAATGTATTCAAAAGCTGCTGCTTTAGTTGGAAAGAACTAATGCAGAGATCTCCTTCACCTGACCACCTGTTTTCACAAAACACATAAAAACTCAACATACTTGACACTTCTGTCTTTCAATGGTGATTAAAATGAGCCAAAAGGTTCATATGATATTAGAGTGGATGGCTGAGGACAGACAGCACAGTCACATTAAACAACCTGCTCAGGAAGTGAGGCTAAAAATGTTTGGGTAAGGTACATCAAGATGTCTGTGGTTGTTAACAACACCTCTAGACACAGCTCACATGACAGAATTTCTGCTTGTCCTTCAAATGCCAGTGTCCCCACATGACATTTACAGTTTCAGCCAGAGCACCAGAGCTCCACTCTGGCAGGTGCTGTATGCTCAGATGGTCTCTGCTGCAGCTGGTTAGAAATACTGAGTAGCAGAATCTTTGTACATCACTTTTACTGCAAAAGCAGTGGTTAAACAGAGTTTTTCAGATAGAAGTTAACTGACCAATTGCTTTTGTCAATATAATTAATTTCATGAAGTGTAATTATGTGACTTCTCCAGCTGAAAGCATCTTTTCCCCCAGTAGAAGTTACACTGATTTGAGGAAAGATTACAGGTCAGCTATTCTGGGCATAAACTGAGCTCCTCCTTTCCCACATCAAATGATGTCACCACATCCCCCTCTGCTCTAATAAAAATCATTAGAATAACCTCACCAACACAATTAGCTCATTTCTGCCTCTTTCACACTCCAGAGCCATTTGGCCACTGATTCTCTGCAATACACACTACCAAGTGAATCAGTATGTGACATGTCCTGTTTCCATCTCCTTCTTCCCCTGCCCTCTTGGAAGAAGTAAACATATAAACTGGTCAGCTGATAAAAAAGATATTTATGTTCATATCTTCTCCTTTACTCTTCATAAGACCAGAGCACAAGTATTAACAAGCTCTAGTGGTAAAGCTGTGTCTGAATGCAAAAAGTCTCCCAAGTCAATGTCATTGAAACCTTCTAAACATTCCCCACCACCCAACACTTACTTGTCTGGGGATGAGGATGGGACAGGACATACTGATTTCACCTAACTAGCACCATGCACTCCACTGGCTGCTACCTTGTCTTAATGCCCCACCTCCTGTCTGTTAGACTGAAGGGAAGAATAAGCAAGAGTCCAATTTGAACTGCCAAAATTCTAGCTTAAAACATTTGCAGTTGAGAATGAACCACTTTAGGCCTAATTTCTGGCAGCCTCCTAGAGCCAGAAACTCATTCCAGTCCATGGAGACCATTTTCTCAGGAGAGGAGTGACAAAGCACAGAAATGCTGGGGGGCTTCTCTCCTCTTCCCTATATCCAACCCCTAAGAACTGAAGTCTCCTCTCAGGGTGAGGAGAGTCTCAGCTAGCAATCTTGGATGCCCTTCACCTTCAGAAAGGGTGGTTTTATGAAGGGGAGGAAGTGGAAGAAATTTGTACCCAAGCAGCATGCATTGCTTTCTCCCTTGTTACAGCCCTTTCCTGAGTCTGCATTTCCTCTTCACACCTAGTATTTTTCATTCCTCTTCATATCCTCAAGAAAATACATTCTGCAAGGCTACATAACAGTTGTGTAGCTGGGGTTTGTTAGATGATAATGTGGCTCTGGCATCCACTTTACATCCTCCCCCTACTTTCCAAGCTTTGCTGTTTGAAAATCACCATCTTTTCCATTCCTCTCTGTTGTGATTCATAATGATGGCTATTTCTACAACCCTTTCAAATCAAGTTATCAAAGTACTGATTTTCTTTGATGTTATGCAGTTCAAAGTGGTGTAGTGTGACAAACATATTTCTGTGGCATAGACCACTTATGCTACTTTGTTTTTTTAAGATGGAAAAAAATAGATCAAGAATGAGAGAGAAAGAAGAGCAAGAAGGAATAGCCATTGGCTTAATGACCTGGGAAATCTTGCACCTGGGCTTTCAGGTGCATCAACTTGCCATGATGCTTACCAGAAGCAAAGCTAGTACTGATTCCTGGCTTAAAACTCCTGAGCACATCTCCCAGCAGGACAATCAGATGTAGCTGACCACCTCCAAGATCAATAACACAATTCAACAGGTAGTTTAGAGTTTGGGAAGGGACCATGTTTGCAGAGAGAACATTTAATTGCCTACATAACTAGAGAAAGCACCTTGCAGAGGATGGGAGAAAAAAGCAGCAGAACTTTCACCAAACCTCTCTCAGCTATTCCTGATGCTCACACAGAATATTATCCACATAACATCAGTACAAAGGTCTGGCAAAGCTGGAGCCTAATGCAAAGAGATCATCCCTCCCTAAAGAATGTTATAGAGCAAGCTACAGAGGGAAGAAGTGTAGCTGTAAGGTATACTGTTAGCAAAGAGAGGGAAGGAATCATCCCAAACCTTTCATCATGGAAAATACAACAAAACAGCCTTGGAATCAAGGAAAGAAAATAGGGGTTAGAAAAAATAGCAGCAAGAAAGTGCTCTTGGGCACTGATGAATCTCTCTCAACACGTCTGTGAGCAGAGCAGGAGTATCAACATCAAGAGGCTCATGTCCAAGTGCGAAGCCTTCAGGAGGAAAATAGTACAGAAGGTGAGGTTAAAAAGTTGTAACAAAACTCTCTCCTTGACTTAAGGTGGTAGACTAGCATGGAGGAGGAATGCAAGACCTCTGAACACAATTCCTCTTCTCTGAAGCACGGAAAACACCACTTTCAGGTTGCTGCATACCCTTGTGGTCAAGGAAGACACTCACAACTATCCTTTTTATTCAGATACCTTCCTCTTTAATCTTTTAGCAAGAAAAGACTGGAGCAGCTCCACAGTGAAACTAAGAAAGTGAAAGACCAAATTAGAATCAAGTACACAACTGTTTTCCTTATTCAATAAAGTTCCTTGCTCGGTAACAGGAAAAAGCAAGTCCCTTGTGATTGTGTGCTATAATTAAATCTGTGACAGATTAGCTTAGAAGCTAATTCATTTAGAAACAACATACAATACAAAGAAAAGAAAATGATCCACAGACTTCAAAAGGCTTTCAGCTTGATAAAGGCATAAAGCAGACTAAGCAGAAGGAGCACAGCAACAAATTTTCAGTTTTAGATCAGACATACAACATTGCTCTATCAGCTCAGCAACAACAGAAATAAGGTGAGAATTACTTCAGCTGCTTACCTTTATTCCTGTGCATCTATTCCAATTCAGTCCCCCATGGGAAAACTCAAATTCAGAAGAAAGATACACTAACAATCCAATTCAGTTCTCTCTTATGCCTACCCAGCTTTGCATTACACTTTGTCTTTTTCCCACCATTACCTTCCAGAGCAATTTTATTTCAACTAAATAATTAAAAACTTATAAACCTCCAATCTGACACTACTCACCTTGCCTACATTTTCTGTGAGCTTCTTATGAACTTTAAAAAAAGACAATAAAACTGTGACAGATTAAAGTAAAAAAAAAAAAAAAAATCTGTGTTGAAACCATGTGGGTTTGACCCTATTTACCTAAGCAACATATAAAACTCCTAGCATGTCAGCAATGTACACATCCCACTTTAATTATAAACTAGATCAGCTTCTCCAGAAATAAGGGAAGGTTCACACATCCAAAGGATGGTCCAACTGTTCCAAGTCAATGGAAACCTTGACTATCAGCTACAGCTCAGGACTAAGAGCTAAAATAACAGACCTTCCATCTTCCTTAGCACCATTTGAAGGTACAGTGCCAGTCTCTCTTGTCTTACACATTCCAGCTCAGCTGACTTGGCCTACCAGTGCAGGCTTGGTGGCTCTGGGCTATGGCTCCAGATAGTGACCCATGCACCCTACTGGAGATGTCTCACAGGCACCCAGCTTCAGAGCAGCTCTCCAAAACACAGGAGAGGAATTATCTCCTAGACACCCAGACTTTCTTCAATCAGTAGAGATTGGATTGATGCAGACATCCAATATTTAGATGGCTGGGGGTAGGTGAAGTGACCAAAACCCTTTATACCAGTCATGCTGAATTCACAGAGCTGTGACTTTCTCTGTGAAGATGAACAATCAAGAAAAAAACCCCATGTTGGAAACAAGTCAAATTCTAAGAGTTATATTCTTCCCAGTGAATATGCTCTAAGGAAATTACAAACAGCTTTGAAGACATACTTTACACATTAGCTGTTGTTTGTGACCCTTTTAACACATGGCCAGTTTGCATTCTCCTATTCCATATTTTCAAATCTTTCCCTGTGTTTGCAGGACAACAGTGCTGAGGAATAACACCATACACCTCAAACTAATCTGGTTTTCTTTTCCCCATACCCTTAAAGGATTATTTTCTGCAGTATCTGGTGCTTTGCTGAGACTCTGAAGTGCTCCCTGACAGAAGGAAATGGGATCTACCACGAAATGACTTATTAGTAGGATTCAGGAATTCACCAGCTCTTGGGTCAGGAATGGGAACTGAACACACCCTCTGGGCCAGCTCTTGAAGCCTGCCTGCCAGCTAGAAGTGAGGAGATAATGTAAGCATAATTAATAATGGCATTCCCACTCGTAGAGTCAATTACATTCATACTTGGTTCTACATACTGAGAAGGCAGAGCAGAGAACAGAGCAAAGAGCAGGCCAGCCATTTGTGTGATCAGAACAAACACTGCTGCCAACACCTTCAGCCAGGTCATTCAGCAACATGAGTCTCTACTTAACCCAGTTTTCATTTCTGCTCTGCAGTTAGTTTGAAGACCACTTACCCCTGCACTGCTCTCTCCTTGACTCACACTGAAGGCTACCTGGTTTGCCAGGTTTCATTTATTTGATACAGCATTAGCATACCTAGAAATAACCAGCTCTGTTTCTGTTTGAATACACAACTGGTTTTGTATCTCCTTTTAACAGAAGGAACAGCTGTGCAGTAAGTGTGGTTACACATTTTTACCAATGCTAGTTGGCTGAATTTCTTCTTGGACACTCACCACTACCACAGCAGTGCCTTGGGCACATGCACTATCCAGTTTTACACAGCACAGTACATGTCAGAGACTAGAGATGTTGCAGAAGGCCAGACTGAGAATCTAAACTCTTCCTAGCAGGTGGCAGGTGGTTTGTTCTGTAATTTCTTCTCTGTTGACCCTGATTTGATCCACATGCAATAGTTTTGCAATAATACACTGCTTTGGCATGTGACAGAAGAGGGAAAGCCTTGCCAACACACACACAAATGCCTCAGTTTTGCAGCAGTGGACTGACCCTAAAGCAGCCATTTTCCTTCAGTGTTTGTCCCTCAGGGCTGCACATCTGCAAGGACATTCTGATGCCAAACAAATGCAGAGTGCACTTCACAGGATTTTTTTTTTTCAGAGCAGCATTAGGAGGGGCTCCCTGTGATGCTGGCTTCTGTGACACCTCCAAGATGCACACATCTTTGCTACCTCTCCTCTGTTAAATTTTGTTAGAACAGTCAGGTAGATCCAAATTTTATGGGGCAAGAGAAGAACTGAGCCAACAGCATTGGAACATAACCTTTGCTTTCTTAGGAAACTAAATTAACAGCCATGGCCCAAACCAACTCAGGAACCTGGTATAAACTGTAACTGCAGAGAAGGTGCTCTGCAGACACCTGAAAAATACTTCCTTTTGTGCAGATGTAGCTTTTTTCCATCTCAACAAAGGTGAGACTTGGACATTTAGACTGCCTGGTTTGGGCATTCTTTTCTTTGAACTCTACGCCAAAAGGTCCCTCAAGACTAGTTTCATACAACAAATGGACCAAAAAGGTCCCCAGACAACCAAGAGTTCTTTGGGGGTAGTGGAACTCATACCTAGCACCCACAAGCCAGGAAGAAACAAGGCATAGCCAAGAAGAGCCTGTGCTTACAGGAGAGACACGTTCACACCCAGCAGAACTGAGCTCACAATAGTACAATAAATTAGCACATCCTGAAAACCTGCAGGGTTGTTGACAGGGACAGATTAGAGCAATGGGGTCACCTATCCCCACAGAGGCAGAAAAGGCACCCCTCAAGGCTGCCAGGGGGAATATGTAGATTCATCAGCCAAGACAGCTGGATCAGCAGTTCCTCTTGCAGGGCTGAGACAAAGAAGTCAAACACCAGTTGATTGCCAAGTGCACATCAGGGCACAGAACAGGCACTGAACTGATCAAGTACTTATCTAAACTGCACTTCCAGGCAGCAGCAGGCCAACTCCAAACCAAATCCCATGAAGGAGAAAATCTCACTCTGTGGAGGTGCCAGCCAAATCCCAGGAGGGTGAAGGATCCAACTTCTACCAGACAAAGCTGATAGTTTTCACTGTCACTTCCTCTAGTCATGCCATCCTAGAACTGCATTGAGGAACTCATCTTATCAATGAAGGTTTAAATGGCCTCTGTGAGCATAACTGATCACTGATAAACACCTTTAATCAACCCAAGTACGTGATATCTCCCAATCTTTGTCCAAAATGAGCTGTCACGTGGCAAAGCACTGTGGCCCAGCAAACTCGTGTTTTGAAACATGTAGGTCCACTGCAAAAAAAGTGCTCCCTGCTACACAAATTCCAGTCACCCTTGTTTGGAAACACTCCCCCCACTCCTGCCAACAAGTCAGTCACTTTGTTTAAACATGGTGCATTTTCCAAATACTAACTTAGACTACGTATTTTTCTGCTCAGCTGGTTTAGCAATCCCACTAGCTAGCAGTGGAAGTTTTACTTTTAAATGAATAGAAATAGGGCCTGAAAGTCACATACAAGACTAGAAGACTAAAGCCTAAAGTGAAGATACCTAAACAATAGAACCTTTACAGTGCAAAACATTCCAAGGGGATTTTACAGAGTCTCAAATACAGGGAAGGTAAAAAGCTGCTGAAGCCTTGGAAGAAAGAGATCAATTGAAATGAAACCAAGCACAAAACAAATACAGCACTTAGAAAAAGCACAATCCTAAAAGCCCTGGACAGGTGAGAACAATGGTTATTCAGAGCTAAAATGTGACAGGAGTGCTAAAAACCTTCCAAAGGACCTTATGGTATTTTATTTTTGTGCTGTATTTTCTAGATTTATCCTCTAGCATTTTTATTTCAGTGACATGCTACAAAGTAAGTGTTGGGTGTAATGATGGTTCACTAAGTATTTGCTAAATTCAAGGATGCTTTTCAACTATCTGTATTTGAGAAGTTTCAACTTTAAGGCTTTTTGAGAAGTTGAACAAAGTTGATATTGCACATGACGATTTTGTTTTGTTTTTAAATTACACTTGCTGGCTTGCAATCTATTAGGAAATACTTTCTTTTCACTAAGGGGTGTGGGGGGGAAAGCAGAATTTTATTTTTACTGCAATAGGGACTGATTGCAGACCAAGGGGCTGAGATAGAGCAGAGGGTACATGACCCGTGCATGTCGCACTGGGCTGTCCCCCAGCTACACACAGGATCACAGCACTCGGTGCAGAATGATTCCTTGCAAGACAACAGCTCTCCACCTGCTGCTTCATTTGACAGGGCTGCAAGCTCAGGAAATAGCAAAATAGCACATTTAGTAAGCCTGGCTTCTCTGCACCTAGTGTGGAGCTCAGCCAGCCAAGTCATTCAAGCCCTAATAGCAGTATTTATCGTTTTGGCAAGGGAGGGGACATGGAGAAGCAGGGAGGAAAAGACAGAAGGCACCTTAGAAGAGGAGCAGGGAAAACCACACAGACAAATGAAAGCGTGCAGAGCGCATTTTCCAGAGGCAGAAATTCCCACATCCATTAGGACTCGCTGTCTAAGTAACAGAGTTCCTGGCAGACACAACTGACTTCTCTGGAAAAAATATCTGCTTTAATAAAGGACAGGGGGAAAGAAAACAAAAGGTGAAACAGAAGAGAGCCATCAAAAGAACAGGAGCTATGCAAAAACAGGAGGCAAAGGCAAAGGCCATTTGTCTTCCCCATCCATAGAAAAGTGATGCCACAAGACAAGGAAATAACGATAGTGAAGGCCTGGGGATATTTGCTCCTTACAGACCTCCAGGAGAAATGCTTACCTTTCCCTCGATGCCCTTCTCTAAGCCAAAAATATAAATAATGGCCACAAAAATTAAAAGAGTTTATAAACTCCCTGCCTCTCCACTGCTAATCAGTGGCCTGTTCATTTATTTTTTATCAGATTACAACAAGCAATGCTCTGCCCTCTGCAGTAAAACAGAGTTAGAAATGTGGAGAAAAGCTTTTGTATCTGCTGATCAAGCAAAAGAACTTTTTCCCAACTGCCCTTCTGACTCCAGGGTATCAACACTTTGTCCTCCCTGCCCCATGACTGCATCTGACACCACTGCCCTGGCTCCTATCACGCGTTGAAAAGTGCTAGCCAGACTCCAAGATAAACCTGTCAATAGCGAGGCACAGACATTCACATTCCTCCCTACCTGCTTGTGAATATCAGCTGTTTGTCTGGGACCAATTCCTTAAAAAGCTTTTACTGAGGGAGAAAAGGAAGGGGGATGCCGAGAGCATTTCAAACAGGAAAAAAAAAAACCAAAAAAAAAAAAAAAAAAACACAACCAGGGAGGGGAACCCCACAAAGACTGCAAAGAGAAAATAAATTTTAAAAAGCCTGTCCCCATCAGGTCCTCCCAGCAACCTTCTTTATCAGAGGTTCATTGTCAATCAATTAGCCAAGGCAGCAGGGGTCTGTAGGAAGGGGGGTAGCTCGAGAGACAATGGTCTGCCCTGTTGTATTACTATTTAATCGCTTTTCCTAAATAAATAAAGCAGCCCTGAGGTGCTGTCATGTCAAGGGAATTTATAACAAAAAACCCCTTCATTTTTCATTGGTCATTACTTTTCCTTCCCTCCCACCCCTGCAGGACTAGAGAGGGTTATTACTGTAGCCGTAAGTTCCATCTTTGTGCTGCTCGCCTTTGATTCCCACTCGGACCTTGCCACTTTCTGGCACTAATTTGTCAGGCTGAACAAAGGAGGGATTTGTACCTCCTGTAAGGTCTCAATTAGGAAAGGCTTCTGCTGTATTATGTGCCATTGGGACAGGACACAAAGACGGTAATTACAGGAATTTGCACTAAATGGCTGAAGAATTCACAGCAAAACTTTTCTTCCTCCCCCCTCCTCATCTTTCTGCAAGCTTACCCCTCCCAGCAGCCCTGGGGAAAGCCGCTCTCAATGCCTGCGAGCCGTAATTACCAACAGCAGGCCCCTGAGGTTAAACAGCAGCCCAGGCTGAACGGCACAACTGCCTGCAGGGAGCAAAGAACAGCGAGACAGGCTCAGCCTGCCCCTGGGCCTCCCCAGAACAAACCTGTCTGAGCCAAACGAGTTTCCCCAGCTTCTCCCAGTTATAACTAAAATTATTTCTTTCTCTGCACCATGGTAACAGCTCCAAGCTCCAGCTGGTCCTAAGGGTCTCAGGAATGGCAAAGGAGTGGCTCCTGCAGAAAGTGCTGAGAATCCCCATCCTCGGGGACAGATCCCAGTGACCAGCTTCCCACAGACCCACCACAACTCAAGAAGAGTTTCTCTGCACAAGAATATTTGTTCAGTTTGGCAGACTAAAAGGAGACCACAGGAGTATTGGGAATGCCTCAGGTGTCTCAGGAAAAGACACCATGCAACCCTGGTCAGAGCACCTCATTTTTGTGGGAATACATGAACGAGTGGATATTAACCATCCCATGTCTGGGAGAGGGAATCCACCCTTTCCCAGAGAAAAGTCTGCTCCCATTCTACATAAAGCAAAACTAAAACCTGTTTCACATTGGAGACATGTATTTGTTGCCATCCCAGGGCCTGATCCTGTTTTAGAGGAGGTAGTTGAAAGTATTCACTTGAAACTCTCCTGAACCTCAGTCACAAGATCAGGCAAAATATAAAAGAAATTACATTAAGTCATACAAATGTGGCCAAGAACAGAGCTGAATTCAGGGAGAAGCCCAAATACTGCGACCAAATCATTAACTGCAATGATGCCAACCTTCATGATGCTCCAGCTGCCAGCTGGATGACATGCACTGTGGAGAGACGAGCAGGAAGATGACCTGCAGGTGGCTATCAGAGAAGGACAAATCCAACTGCACCCACAGACAATTCTGAGGGCAGTCCAGTACTTCTAGGGCCCAGGTCTCCCCTGAAAGGCATTGAGGCCAGCCAGCAGGTCCTGGGCCCAAACAGATGCTCCCTAGAGTTGTCATGTTCCAGAGCAACATAAGAACCGCACCCCAAAGCAGCATGGAGAGGAGGCAGGACCATCGCAGCTCCCATAATACAAGAGAAAAAGTCTCCAAAAGAGCTGCTTCTGCTTGAGCTGACAATTTCTACGGGAGTGTAACTAAAGCAAGTCAGAGACTAAGGATAAAGTGCCCAAATTTGCTCTACACAGGTGCCCTTGCTAAAGTAAAATGACAATATACTGCATTCAAACATGATCTCTCTATTTTCACTTCCTTCCCAAACTGGATAAAAACATGATCTTGCCTATAGGACTAGAGTCAGACAACAAATTCAACCCCCTTTGATTCTGCACCACCTTTACGGTGTCCAGAATCAAGAAAACAGCTCAGCCCCCCTGCAAGGCAGCCCTGGCCCATGTAGTGGTGTGTGTGCAAGATCTGTTTCAGCACTGCTCATCAAAAGCAGATGAACCTCTGAATATCCCATAGGTTTTTCTCCACAGCTGACACAGAGAAAGGCTAACTACAGCCACAGTGAGAGGCAGGGAACAGCTGTGCTGCTAACATACACATGCTCTTTCAAGCTATTTTCTTTTTCTGTGGAGGGGATGTAGGTGCAGATGCTGCAACCTGGCTGCTCACCTGCACACTTGAAGCTCTGAACTGTGAGCCCTCTCTCTAGAGACAGCGTGGTCAGGATGCTCAGGAAACTGGTGGTCACAGACTGGCGCTTGCTCTTTCTCAGGTCATTTCCAAAGGGCCGATCTCCAGGTTTGTTCCTGAGCGTGACCTGTGGGTTCTGAGTCAAACTTCGAGTAGCATTGGCTGCTGCCTTCAGTGCCTCCATCCACTCCTGGGCCCTCTGCCGCGTCTCTGCGCGCAGGCGCAGCACGTCCTGGGGGAAAATGACCTGAAAGCAAGAGTCACAGCCATCCTGAGCGTCTGTCTGGACTGACAGGCACACATCCACATTGTAGCTCAGCAGGGGATCTTCATCAAGCCTACCAGGCTGGAACGCCATGAGATAAGACCTGTTCAAGACAAAAGTAAATGCCTTCCAGTTATTCTGGACAGTTAATCTGTAAAGAGTCCCTGATTTCAGAATATTTTGGTACTCTTTAGTGTTTTCAGTCAAATTCATGGATAGGAAGAGCTCCATAGGCTTCTCTAATAATCCATTAGTTTGAGAAAGGTCGCTGTTATTTTCAGGCTTTGGCACGTTCTCCAGTTTCTCCTGCTGTCTTGAAAAAGCAGGCCCAGAAGCATGCACCGCTTCCCAAAGTTTCTGTCCCCAGTCCAAAGTCTCCCAGGAGGACTCTGCCTTCAGCTGCAGCTGTGAGCTGTCTGACAGGACAGTGTCCACCACCTTGGTTTCAATGCCACCAGTAACAAGGACCCTCTGAAAACGCATGAGTGGATAGATGGTGGGAAGAGTCTGGTTGCCACTGCTGTCCAAGCAATACAGGTACAGTTTGTACTGAGAGAGTTCAGCGTAACAGGTTTGCCAGTAGCTGTCATTGTCTCTTCTAACTTCCAAGTATCCCTTCTTCAGAAGATTTGAGAACACTGTCTTGTGTTCTGGAGGGAAAAAAATTAGAATATTAAGATTTTTTTTAAAATTATCTCAAATTACTACATCATTCTGGCTTCTGCTTCTCTCCTACCTATACATGGCATATCTGAAGATAGCATCACAGAGAGAATCTTTATGTAATAGGTTATAGTTATCAAACACAAGCACTAACTCTACTTTTGAGCCACCAAGAATACAGCACTTTTTTACCCAGAGGTATCAAAACACCTTACAAAAAGGAACAAAGAAACAGAGGGACAGAAAAACAAAGCAATTTTATTGAGATATCCAGGACAACAGTGGCAGAGCAACAAAACACTGCAGGTCTCCCAGAACCTAGTCCAGAAGTAGACAATAATATCAAATAATCTATCGACAGCTAAAATAAGATTTTAACAGTGAAAAACACATAAAAATTAAAACACCTTACCCTCTCTTCCCTGGTCCTTCCCAGGCTCACCTTCATGTTTTCACACACACCACTTCTGCCTGCCTCATCTTAAGCAGCTCAGAAGGAAAGGGCATAGTGGCATCTGGTCAGCTCCTCTCTGCTGCTCCTTCCTTCTCACACCTTTGCCCTGCTCCAGCATGGTCCTCTCCAGGGGCTGCAGTCCTTCAGGTTAAATGTACCCCTGCATGAGCTCTCTGTGGCCACAGTTCCTTCAGGAAATCTCACATTCTCCCGCATGGGGTCCCACATGGGCCTGCAGGGAGATCCTGCTCCACCACGCTCTCCCTGGGCTGGAGCACATTCTCATCCTCTGACCCTCAGCTGCTCTTGACACAGCTGCCAGTGCTGTGCCCTTTCTGAGAGGTGTTCTGCCAAAGAGGCCCCACCTGTGGCTGATGGGCACAGCTGTGTCCTGCTGCCAGCACTGCGTGCAGCACCTGGCACCTGCACGGACCCGGTAAGTGCAGACCTGTGCCCGACACAGCAGTTTCCTACCACATTCCAGCATCACCTGGGAGCAGAACATTTTGTGCAGCTCTGTTTACTCTGAAGTTTTGCTGATTTATGAGAATCAGGTTCAGGAGTAGCAGACATGACCAAAAATGAAAAGTAAGAGGCTGCCCTGATGGATTCAAATACACACACCTGAGCACTTCAGGTGCTCTGGAGCAGACCACTTCACAAACCCCAGCCCAAGGCAAAGCTGAGGGGAATCTTCTTCATCCACAGAAAACCAGCCATGCACAAGTCACTCCAAGCACTAAAGTGATGCAAATTTAAAGGAATTATCTAAAGCATTTCTGAGTTTTAAAAAAAGGTTTCCATACAAAATTTGTTCCAATCTGATTTTCACCATTTTAGCCACCACAGGCAAGATTCATATATTCACCTTGGGCTAGGACTGTGGCTCTAGGCAATTTTTGTTGGTCCCTGTAAAAATTCAGAGGCATTCACTGCTATACTGTAATACCAACTGCAACACTTGGCACCCCAAAACAACGCAGGCCTGAGGAACAAACTCCTACTCCCATTGGAGTTTTACTTCACCCTTCCAGTAAGGGTACCTGTGCTGGGTCTTGACTTGCAAACAGTGACAGAATTAGAAGACACAAGTAAAGGTTTCTGTTTCTAATTGTCTATCTCCCTTACAGTCTGCTATTCCTGGCACAGGAGCAAGGTGGCCACCTGAAACAGCTCCTCATCCACTGCCCAGCAAATTAGGTCACCACAAAATCAGCATCAACTGACTTTAACACACAGCATTACAGACCACAGCAAGACAAGAGCTGGTCTCCTCAAGATTTCCACCCTGGGGCTGATGGCCTTTGAAACAGGGATAGCTGGAGGCATAAAACATTTTCAGTATCTCAGCTTAACCAGTTACACTCATGTCAACAGGCCACACTCTAACAAGCTTTAGACATCATCTCTGAGCATACCAAGGATTTCTGCAACGCAGAGCTAAGAGAACATTAAACATCTAGACTGGATGAAGCTTGGAAACAAAACAAAAGTATAGAAACTACATCCTTGTGTGTACTGGGCTTCCCAGCTAATGTGGCCAAGATTGCTGGCCAAACTGCCTTCACCACTGCTGGATAAGGGGTGAGTCTGTCTGTCCTCCTGGAGAACAAGATGAGTCAGGGACTCTTGAGTATTAGAGGAGCTTGCTGTCCAGGAGCTTCTGATACCAGCTGGGGCAACCTTGGGCTGTAACCTTCATTCTAAGAAAATGCTCCTGCCTTGGGCTGCAAGATCTCCTGTAGCTAATTCTCAGTTTCTTCTCTGGGCAGGAGAAAGAATCAGAATAGCAGCAGTGTAAAAGCTTTTGCCAGCTCTTCAGCAAAGACCAACTTTTAAGGATTTTTAAGGATTAAGCTCCAGTTAAACTTGATGAACATAAACTTCATTAACATATATGAAAATTAATTGCTTGATATACTTAATGGAAATCTCATGGGGGTTAAAAATGGGGGAAGGATGCTACCTTGCAGCTCCCCTAACAAAAAGGAGGCTCTTAGGTTTCACCTTGACAACTCAGCCTCAGCTTCCCCATTTACCCATATACTCAGAAGGGAGCCTCTTTCAACACCATGTTCAAAGGACTCCATCTACAGAGATTTCCTGCAGATATGGCAAAAACCATAACAACAATTTTAAAAATTGCTATTTTGGCACTAGGTCTAAAAAGGTCAGTATAACTATACCTTGTATATCAATAAACTACTCGAGGGTATTTCAGCTAAATATGAAAACTGAAAGCCTAATCTATAACCCCAAATGGTAGAGAAAAAGCACACTTTGATAGCCCAAATGGAGAGATGTGCACACACATGGACACACTGAAAGAGAACCAATTTTGTTCACCGTACATCTCTGGCCCTGACATTCATTAGTATTTCTGCACTAACTCAAAAGCCATTAATTTCTCTGAAACCCACACTAATCCCTTTGTAGTGCAGATAATGGACAGCCATTCTAGAGTCATCTTCCCTTTCTATTAATCCAATCAGGGAGGCAGCGCTTCTGCAGCTCCAACTGCAATCTCTCTCGCTTCCATCAAGTACAGATGACTGTTCAAGCTTCTCCATAATAAGACAACTCATAACCTTCCCCCAGCCACCCCTCCTTCATCCACACACAGGTTTGCCTGTCTTTTGTTGAGTTAGAGAAAGGCTATCTCTCCCTGTCTTTCACAGAGGCACCCCCCTCTCCCTCCTTCACGCCACTCCTTCCCTTCAAGCTCTGTGAAATCGGCTCCAATGGCTCTGGCTCAAACTGGGACAGAACCAGCAGCCACCTTGATTAACATTCAAATGCCTCGTATTGTTTAGGGCAGGGCAATAGATGCTGGCAGAGACAGGTTGAATTCATATGCTGAACATACACATCTCACAGCCCTGCTCCTTTATCTCTTCCACATGCTCTGTGCCAGATAATACCTTTTTACTCAGAGAGCAAATGGTACCATCTCTCTATCCACCTTCCAAACAGAAACTGCATCTCTTTTCTTTCTTATGGAGACAGGCAGAGTAAATTGAAGAAGAGTAAAAAAAAAATGAAATAATCACAGTAAATGGCTCACATCTGAGCCATCTGGAGTTATAATTTCAAGGAAAGAGGTGGAAGAAGGCAGAGAAAAACAAAGAGAGACTCAGCAGCTGGGGACAGAGTAGTATCTTCCTCAGCATCTCTCCCCTCCATTAGGAAATGTCTCCTTGTCCCACATAGGAACCCTGCACATAGCACTGAAACCAGGCCAGCCTAGCACCCACCTACCACTGGCCCACACTTGGGGCAGCTGGTGCAACCAGCACCCCTGGAGAGACAGACCAAATGTTGTATCAGCATGTCCAGAAGATACACACTCCAGAGCAACTGACTGTACTCCCATCTCAGTTGGCATGGCAGGAAAGCTTACTCTGTTTTTCCATCCCTGAAGCATTTCTGACAACAGTCATTCCAAGTAGCTTGGAAAAGAGGAGAAGCAGAGATGCCCAGTTTGTGAGGAGCTGGAGGGAGCACTCTTGAAGGGGCACTCCTCTCTGAATTCTCTAATGTTTAGTAAGTGATGAGTGTAAGTTACAGAGATTTTGCCAGTAGCTTTCCTCTTGGATTTTTAAAAAATTGAACATTTTTACAAAACATGTTTGGGACCTAAAATGCTCTCAAATTGGGTTGGGCTAGTCACCTTCTTTTGGATTTGCTGGATCAGAGACAAACTGTGCCTCAGATCCACATTGTCCACCATCTTCCTACTTTAAAATACAAGTCTTTTCCTCCCACCTGGGTCTGCAGATATGTATCCTTCAGCTTGTCAGCATGCAGGTGCTCAACACAGTGACAGCTCTAGAGCTCCCCAAGCTCACAGGCACAGCAGGCAAACAAAACAGCTACCTGGAAAAAGTACTGTAGCACCCACACTGTCAGGAGAGGCAGTGTTTGAGGAACACCCACCCATGACCATCAAGCCATGCTGTGTTTAAAACAGTGTGTTTTAAAAACCCAAGCCAAGCTTCACTGTATATTACAGAAGCAGTATTCACTCTTTGTCTGCCAGGCCACATGCCCAGAAACACAAGAGCCTGCCTTGAATTTGCTTACAACTTCTGTCTTTGCTAGCTCTGCTTCCTGCTTGTGCCCCATAGCACAACAGGGTTTATTTCCAGCACATGAGTTCTTTCACCAGCAGGCAAAGATACTGCCCCAAAAAGCACAGCTTCTTTTCAGGTCCTTTTGTTTCTCAGCACATGGAAAGTATTCAGTGCCATTTTATTTGTATTACAGTTTAGTAGAGTCAGCAGTGCTGGGTTAACAGCTGGAGGAGATAATCATAAAGGTTTTTTCCAACCTAAATGATTGTATAAAAGAGCAAGCAGCAGGAAGAGAGAAGCCCACAGGAATGGGTACACTATGACGGTAAGGAAAAAAAACAGTGAAGAGTTCACGTGTGCAATAACTGGGACAGCTCAGGAGGACTGGGAGACCTCTGCAGGCTCCAGAGGGAAGTCCTTTACAGCCGTGAGGACTGACAGGAGTTGCTGAATGTCCTCTCATTCATTTCATTTCATTTGGATTAAAACTCTGAAAAGGGATGTCTTCTAAGGATGCAACCACTATGACTCCTCCAACAACTGCAGTAGGTTTTATCTAACCCCCAAATACATTCTTCAATCTTTTCTGTAGAATAATTAGTAGCCACAGATAACACGTCTGCAAAACCTACTTTCTTGCTTTTGCACTTCTTTTTTCAGGTCAGCTCACAGTAGCAGCAAACTCTTTGTGAGGCTCTCTTGTAAACACAGAGGGAAGAAACAGCACAGCTACCTTGTAAAATCTGCACAGCTGCTGAACAGAACAGGTAAAGGAAACAGATTAAAAAAGTATCTTTTCAGAGCACAGAAGCTCTCCTTCCTCAAAGAAGGTACCCCTGCCTTCCAACACTCCATAGAGAAAGCTCTTGGAGGACACACAGCAAGCACTGACTACCTCAAGAAGTGGGTCCATGGGAATTTCATATCACAGAATCACAGATTAAGCTTAAAACACTATCAGGGACATGTACAGACCTTCAACAGCTTCATTTTAATGGAGTTCCTGTGGGCATATGAAGTTGTTACACATCAAACCCAGGAGATGCCCAGGATACAGCTGACAAAAACTAAGAGCTCTGTCTCCAGACTTGTATCATGTGCATTTCTGTTCTGCATCCTTTCCACAGAAAGATATAGAACATAGACTCCACTCTACAAGAAGCAATATATCTCCCTAGACAAAAATAGCAGCAGGTGCACTTGCCTTTGTCAACTAAGAACACCCTTCTTTGGGCTACAGCAACTGTGTCACAATATAACACAATAACCTACATGTTTGTACCTATATATACACTTATACATACTTACATGTTGTATATATTTATACACACACACATCTCCCCACACACAAACACTTAGGCACCTGCTTTCCATGTTCCAATATAGCTGACTTAGCTGGAAAACCCAACACAAAAGGTTTGTTTTAGCCCTAAACAGGCCACCTATTCATAACTGGAGTCAAGCCATCATATACATACATGCACCCTTTCCCAATCCCTTGATTTTTAGTTAAGCCCTGCCTTTATTTAGATTACAAAATCTTTGTGGCACTAGCTGCTGTTCCTCCCAGTAAGTGCCTGGCCCATTTCTGGCATCTACAAAATAAATCATGGAGATGGAGACACTGGATCAATGATTCCAAAGCCCTGAGCAGAACCCCTTCAGTGCAGTGCTTGGGAAAGGAAAAGGAAGAAGTATCACTTGCTGAAACACCACTTCACATGGCTCACTGGAGATGCCTGCCTCAATCTGACAACAACACTTCCTGTGCCCCACACAAGGCTGGCAGGAATGCCTCAATATTGACAAATTGAGTGCTTTAGTTTCTGCTACTTGCTCATGGACTAAAAATTCAGCATTATTTAAAGAAAGAGAGCAGAGATCTTGGGTCTTACAGTAAAGGTCTGTATGCACTCTTTTTAAAGGCTGCTCTATCACTTTATGAAAACTGCTTTTGTTTGGACTTGCCATTCTCCCAATAGCTTTAGCATTCAAAGCTTTTTTTAAGTTTGGGAAAATCATTCAAGGAAATTATCAGAAACACACAGCAAATAAATCATGAATCAAACCTGAGTCAAACTGAATAAGACAGAAGCAAAAAGTAAAACAACTTTAGATATTTAAACCATAAAAAGAACAGAAATCAAGGTAAGTTTAAAAAATGATCCTTAGGCAGGCAAACACACAGAGTTACATCAAAAGAGCCATACTGATTTCTCTTATGAGTTACCTCACAGTTGGATTTTGAGTGGGTTTTTTGTGTTTTTGAACATTCAGCTCCTCTTTCAAGACAAATATTAAAGTCAGATAGGAAACTCCTCATATAAACACAAACAAAGCACCAGCACAAACCTGTGTTTCCTTGGATATCCTCTCCCTTGGTTAGTGCCAGGTAGGAAAGCAGAGCACAGTTATTGTCCTGACCAGGTGCAGGTGGCTGCTGCAGGGAGGTGCCTGTGAAGACCACTCTCCAGTTCACGTGGCTGATATCAGAGCGTGACCTGTTGTGACCTGGTTTGAACACAGAGGCTTCCTCCTTCTGCACCAGGATGTCATTCACTGAGCGAGGCCTATCCCTCCGCCGCTGGCAGATCCTGAAGATATTAAAAGCTGTGGTGTCCCCTTCCCCTGCCCAGGCAAGGCTGTCAGCAGCTGTTCCCCTCTGCACCATGCATTGGTCTTTGGCAGGGAACACTGTCTGAGCTTTGGTTTCCAAGAGGCCATTTTTGCAGTGATCCCAGATGAGGCTACTTTTGGCTAAGGAGGCGACGTTCCTCAGGTTCCTGCTCTCTGTTATCTGATCAAATACCTCATGCCCAACCAGTTCTGGGACCTCCTGTACACCATACACCTCAGAGGGCTGCACAATCTTTTCAAGCTTAGTATCAAAACTATTGAAAAAGTCTTCAGTCACTTCCAAGGCAGGGCTGATGTCATCCACTTCCAGAGCCTCCATATCCTGTGCTGCCGTGGGCTGGAGGCGCTGCGATGCGTTAAGGAGATCCCACATCAATATGGACCCAGAGACTGCCTCACATCGATCCTGGGCACACCATCAACCTGGACGTGGTGGGCAAACAGTCACCAACTCCAACCCATAGTGGTAGGAAGTAGCCAACTCAATTTGCCTTCAGAGGGAAGATCTAACACCCGCTGACCAAGTGGGCTATGGTCCCTGTATGAAAACAGCTCACAGGGATGAAGAGTACCTGTAAAGAAAAGCAAAACATCACATCAGTAAGAGTCTATTCCCAAGCAAATATGTTTAATCACATCACCCCTTTCACAGTCATAATCCCCTTCATTTAACTTTCTCCTTCAATTGGCACCAAAATTATGAAGAAACCCTTTGTGGTTTCTGTTGTGCACTCTGTATGAACTCTGTGTATAATCACTTTTTGAACTGAAAGCTGCAGAGAGCAGGATGGGACACCAGATGACGCGAAACCAAAGCAATATCATTTGTTAACCAAGCTTTAGAAAGCTGCATTGAGAGGTAGCCACCTAAGGAATGCTTCATAGAATGCCCTTAGGCCTTTCCCTCCCTCTCTTTTTTCTAAGAAAAAGTTGATAAACTACAGGGTCATAACATAGGCCAACCAGCCCCAAATAGTTTCCCTTTTTGTCCAAGATTGCTTGAACTTGCAATTTTATGGAGACCAACATGAGTTTCACAGCAGCTACCTTGCCTATCCATCTGCATGAACAGAACTGTGACATTTGCCAAATAAATCAAGTCTGCTGCTGTCTTGAAGCTCCATCCACAGTGCTGCCATGCTGAAGGGAAATGCACAGTATGTTTAAATTGGGGTAACCTGTCAAATGTCTGTGAGTTCTTGGGACCTGGGGACTGGGCATTTGTACTGGCAGGAGAGCAGCCCTCAAGTCTCCTAAGACAAATCACAGTACCCACAGCCTGTATATGCAGAACAGCTTTAAGTCAGAGTTTTGAACACATCAGCTCAAGTCCTAGAAGCAGCAAAGCTGCATGAGCTCAGAGCTCTACCTAGATTATTACACTCTTAACAAAACTAATTAGCTGGGCTGGGCCGATAATTAGCAGCTCATTAGCTTGTAAATGCTGCTGAAGTGCTACCAGGACCCATGAAGATTTACACTTAGCAGGAAAAAACATCTATTAAACAGCATCAAAACCAGATAATACTTTATTTAAGGTGGGGTTTTTTTAATCCAGAACAGTCTTCTAGCCTAACTTCTGTTAGGAAAGTTGCTTAAATAGGCACCCTTTACTATTCTGAGCCAGGAATGTGGCCAGCAACCCTTTACTACAGCAAGCAAGAGAGGAAGGTGGCCAGCAACCCCAAAAGGAGGGGGCACAGAATTCTGTAGAACAAACCAGTCTCCTCCACAATCCCCCAGTGGCTTCCTCCCACCCCTGCTTCAGTTGTAGCCAGCCATGAGAGAGTTGTGCTCAAAAGCAGCAGCTCACCCTCCCTCCCAGTAGATCTGCAGTTCAGACTATGATGTCCACAAAGACACTCCAACTAAGCAACTTTCAAAAGCAATAACTAATCACATACACAATCTGGAACATCAAGCCTTTACACTGAGATCTTTCTCCCCTTAACTCTTTGCAAGGATTCACTTTGCTAGTCTCACAGCAAATCAGGGTAGGAACAACTTCAATTATGTGAAGACAGAGTAAGACACTGAAGACAGAGACAAAATCACAACCAGAGGGCTGAACAAAACAGACCTGGAGTTATTTCAAATCAGAACCGTATGGGAGCACACTCTTTGCGAAGCTGTGCAACTGTGCCAGTTGACAGCAGTGGGAATTTAAGTCATCCTGGGCACATCTGCATTGTCAGCTTAATGCAGCATTGAGTTTACTCTTGAAGCTCAGTCCTGCCAGCAGCCCCAGAACAGTGTTCTACTCCCTGGTACCACAGAGCTTGGGAACTCAAGGAACAGCCTAAGGGACATAATGTAGTGCAACCTGTCCACTCATTCTACACCCTTCAGTAGCACATTTTTACAGCAAGAATGGTATTTTGAAGTTGCAAACTGCAAGAAGCATTCATTTGAACAAAACTAGCACCAACATAACCATAAGCCTGCAGTGAAGGCTACAGCCTGGTCCATTCAAAGATGCTGCCTCATGGGGATTGGCAGGGGATGCAGCCTTGCACTCCCTGGAGCAGCAATCACTCCAGAAGGGCTTGTGACATGCCATTGCAGCATTCTAATGACAGCAGAACAATGCTGGCCTGTTCTTTAAGTCACTAGGAAAGGTGGAAAGCAAGGAATAAAAATTGACACTTACATTTAACAAGTTCATTTTTAAATGCCGGAGGCTTCAAGCGGCTGAACGTTTCTCTGGATCCTGTGAGACTGGAGCTACCAGCCAGCCAAGTGTGGTGATGCCAAACACAAACTGACCTCATAGCCAGGAGGATGCTGAATCACATGGTCATGAGAAGATGACAGGTCCCTGTACCACACAGCTCATAAACTGCAGCATTCCTATCTTCCCAAATAGTCTGTTTGCCCTGCTCAATAAAGATGTGAAAGGTGACATCAGTGGCGTCAGGCTCATCCTCCCCTACACCACCAAAAGAGCAGTGCCAATAATTCCCACTAGCACTGAGATCCTGCAATTACATATCCTCCATAAATGCAATTAGGCACTTTCTGACAGCAGCACTCAACAAAAATTTAATTGAGATGTCTGCATGGATTTGGTGCCAAATGAAAGCAAACTTTGACATGGTAGTAAACAGCTTCATCATAATCTCCTCCAGGAGGGAAGCAGTGAAAATCACTTCCTTCATGGGAGAGGTAAAAAAAGGCAAACAATAGGATAAGTTAAACTCCTTTTTAAGTTACTATAAAATGTATTGCTTTATGTATTGTTTCTTGAAACACCCTAAATTTTCCAAAGACATTCAGTCTAAGGCAGTGAATATGAGAGAAAGAAAGAAGCATCAGCCCAAACTATTATAGACTGATGAAGCTGTGGACAACCATAAGCTTGGATTTGTGCTCATCCAGGCCCCTGGGAACTGGTCTTAGTGAAAAAAGGATGAAGGAACATGCTGCATTCTACTCAGCAAAAACTGCTGGACACAGGGATTGCAGCAGCTGAGAAAGAGTTTTCTGTATATCTGCCCAGCATGAACATGGGCAGCAGTCAGATAACTAATGTGCACTTACAACATGAGGAGTCTTTACTATCACAAGTTTACAGTGGCCCCATCACTCACATGGCTGAGGTAAACAGCAAGGATTACTGGTCATAGCAGATGAGACTCTGAAGTTCAATTTACTAAAGATTACCTCCCTTGGAGAAGCCACATGGATTTAACTTGGGTGACAGCACAGTCTCACACAGAGAAAAGTCATGAATGACAAATGCCAAGGAACATACACTGGAAGGAATCATTTCACTTCCTGATACTGGTTTTCTGGATCCAAGCATTGCATGGCAAAATTTAAAAAGCACAGAAAATACTGTGAAGCAGAGGGGAAAAGCAGAAAGGAAGAACAGGAGACTTCACACAACCTGTTAAGCAATCTTGTTGGTTTTGGTGCTCAGAGGACTTCCTACCTCTCTTCCAAATTACAGAGATGCATAACACAACAAGTGATACACAACAGAAAAATAGAGACTTTCCCTTTCTTCTGGTATTTGGAGAATCAGAAAGGAACTAACAATGACGTTCATGAGGAAATGCAGAAATTACAGGACCTCCCAGTCAGTAAAAGGTAGCCAAAGACAGGTAATATTAAAAGTCCCTCAAGTCTCATTGATTCTTAATGACTCTTGAGCTCAGATTCCTGGCAAAGATTAGGGTTTCTGAGAATTTTATCTCAAGAGCACAAGAGGAGTTCTACAAGCTACCCATATGCAAATAGAGAGCAGGGGTGCCTCAGGCACTGGGGAGCTTGCCCTATCCCCCTTCCCAACACACTGGAACCTTCTGTGGGAACCACCTCTGCTTATCTCACACTGCATTACAACCATGGGCTGAAACTCCAAGGCCAAGAAGGAAAACAGAGAGAGATTCTTTCAGCTGGGTAACAATTGGGCAGCAGAACAAATTCAAGCAGCCAAGGGATTTTAATTTCTGTTACGCTGTAGGCCTGGATCACTACAGTCCAGCTCAGGGGCTATGTGTTGTTCAGACAAACCTGGTGTGAACACATCTGAAGAAGAGGCTGATGCACTGCCTCTGAATGCAATCCACTGGGGCTGGCAGAGCTAAGTACCTACTGAGCTTTTCTACCTGTCAGTCTGAGCAACCTCAGACTGTGACCTGAACGTCTTTCTGTGGTGCTTCAAACAACCACAACCTACAGGTTCTGCTGCTTCAAGGATTTCTGACCTGCTCTGTAGCTCACATCAGACAAGTATTGCCCTGAATCTAAACAGGGCACACTTAGGTCAATGATAGTCCTTGAAAACCAGGCTCTGCTGTGCAGAATCCCTGAAAAAAGCTATGAAGCTGATGACTTAGGTGCTACCTGGTAGTTAAGAAGTTGAGCTGTATTTGTCAGGAGGGCACACCTGAGTGGACAGAAGGGAGAACAAGGATGCACAGATGGCTGTGACACACACAGCTTTGACCATTGCCTATTCAGTTCTGCACATCACTGGCACCAGGTGCTTGCACAAGGAGCTGAAGAGACCTGTAAGAGTCCTGGTTCAAGACACTTCCCCTCTGAGTGGTTATGAACCCCAGGCAATGCAGTGGCCAGCTCTCTGAACAGCATTTGAAGGCTGCACTCCTTGCCTGCCACACCCATCTTGGAGAGGCAACTGATAAGGAGGAATTTCGCTCTATAGGGAGTGAGCATCAGGTGGGACACTGCCCCTGTGCAAACTACCACATTCCCTTGGATCCTGGCTGTATTTAGTTCCCTTGGCAAAAGGCAAGCCCTTTCCCACGTGATTCCAAAACCCCAGATGATGTACTGCCATGTACACCAAGTGAGACAGAGGACACAAGCTTGTTAAGATTCACCATTTCAATGGCTGGAGGAAATCTACAGTGCTTCACAAAGAAGAGAAAACTACAAGAAACTTTTCATATACAGGGAACCACAATTTCAAAAGGTTGCCATATGACAGTCAGTGGTTGGTTCAACATCACCTGGGCAATTGTCTTTAGATAACATTTTCAAAGCCTCTCTCCAAAGGCCTCTTTCCCCAACAGACAAACTGAGAAATGCATTGCTTAAATTTTTCAGACTATCCCAACTTTAAAATGTCTCACAGAAATATCTTTTGACTGATATTCCTGCACAAAGCAACTGGTTATACTCAGGAAAACTGCAGCAAGAGACTCCCTGGTCAGGAATGCTTGGCTACAGGGTCAACAGAGGGTAGCTGAATGCAAACATAACCATTTCCAAGTTGCAAACCCACCTGTTTGCCAGTCTCATTGCCCTTAAGGATGAAATTACCTGCCAACATTTATCAATGAAGAAGAGCTCCCACATCCTGTCTGCTAGACCTAGGGAGAGGCAAACAGCAGGAACAGCTGCAATTAACCCGGGGCCTAATTACAGTCAAGTTAAAAGACAGCTGTGATCTCTTCTACTCTACAGAAAACAAAACAAAACAAAACAAACCCAAAACAACTGCGAAAAGTTGAACTGAAGAAAGAAGCGAAATCAGGTAGGAAGAAGAATGCCACGTTCTGTGAAGGGAAGCAGGCCCTTAGCAAGGACACATGAGTCTGGCTCTGTGCAGCACAGATTCTCCCCAGCTGCTGATCTCACCCAGTGCCTTTAACAAGGAAGCTCCCCAGGTATCCTCCCCGTGTGGAAAGCTAACACACCACAGCTCCAGAACAGCTCACCCAGTGAAGAGCACACAGCAATGCACAATAAACAGTGCTTACAGTATACATTATCCTTAAACTGTCATTTGGAAACAGTGATTAAAACACAAGAAATACTAAGCTGCAAAGAGCACAAGGACCTGCACTAGAACAAACTGGGGCCAGAGGCTGAGGAGCACCCAGGAGTGGAGGAAGACAAACCACCAGAAGGATTTCTTTTCCTGAAACTGACTGCTGGACAGCTCTCCCAAGATCTTTATCACTCACTTGCCTTGCCTTGATCTGACACACATCCCTCCTGGCTGTGAAGCACCACCAAGAAATGAAGGGCTGTGCCACTTCCTGGGGATGAATAACCATTAAAAATCCCAGCAGCTGGACTGGGATGCAGGATAAAGGACTTTAACAAGGGAGGGAACAAAAAGCCAAGCAGACTGACCACAGGAGAGCAGCTGGTGGTGACACACAGCCCAGGCTGCAGCCAGCCAAACCCACCAGCAAGTGGGCACTTTCTTAGGTCACATCAGGCAGAAGCCCAGACTGCCCCCTCTGCACGCTGCCTGACCTTGCAAAATCCACAGGCACAAAAAGAACACAGCAGTGCAGTGATTTGGCCCTAGACGTGGATCTGTGGTCCTAAACACACTTGTAGCCTCAAATAACAACCCAAGGGACTGAATGATTTCTGTGCTCATATTCCAGCTTGGTCTATAGTTGGATTTTAGATGCTGTCCCTGTCTACAGGAACACTGCCTGTTCTGCCAGGCACACAGACACCACAAAACAGCCTGTCACCTCCTGAATTCAGCACCGAGTACAGAAATTGTCAGGGAATGGAGTACCCAAGAGGAGCGATCCAAGCTCCTCCAGTACAAGAAGAAACGTGATTGAACTAGACAAGCAGGAAACAACAAGCATGACTCAGTCTAATATTTCTAATTGCACCTGCCTCTGTGGAGCAGCCTGGCTCCTGATAGGATGTGGAACAACTTGGTATATGTCAGGTGAAATAACACTTTTCTTTTTTAAAAAATAAATATTTCTACTTAATGCAAACTGAAATTTTGCAGGTATCTCCTCACTCCACATTTTCTTGGATTAGGAATAACAGTCCTTAAATGCTTGACTTTTTTTTTTTTTTTTTTTTTTTTTTTAAGTTCAGAAATTAAGACATTTTCAATTTACCCTTGTTGAGCTGTGAACAGAAGTAAAAAACATAGCTGGGAATAACAGCTTGCATTGCCCCAGAGGCCCCAAAGAAGATAAGAAACACACCACCTCCCACAAGGACACAGAAGACCATTTCTTCCCTGAGATCCCAGCACAGCTGTAAGGAAACGCACTTGACATCTAAATCAGTACTGTACAGCTTTCTGAGTAGCCCTGATCTGCAGCTGGAGCTAAGTCCTCTCTCCAGCTGTGGCACCCAAAGAATCAGCTGGGACAGCACAAGCCATCTACAGTGAGACCTGCATTTCCTGTAACTGTTAGCAGTTGCATGCTGACATTGAGGGAAATACAGCACTTAATCACAGCCTCTTTTCAGACCTCAGACTAAGCTCTTCTCTTCTTTTTCAAACAGCCAGGACCACAGTGCTATGTCACCTAAACTGGCAGGAGAAGGAGAAGAAGCACTGATCCAAATAATGCTGAAGTTCGGCAACCTACCACAGCAACCCAAATGCTCAGGTCCTGGCAGCCCTGCCACAACAGCTGACCCTGAGGGATGGCTGTAACCACTGGCACCATGACAGAGCTGTGTGACTACCCAGCCTAAGAGCTTGCTCTTCTCCAAACTGAACTGCATCTTCACTACGGAAAATCATAGCAGAAGCCCTGTAGAAACCTCAAGGCATCTGATGATACTGAAATGGCAACAATAACCTGCTTTAGTCTGATCAGGTCCTGCAGGAACAATGTATCTAGCTACTACAGACTGATAAGAACCTTCATTCCTCTGTACAGCGCTCTGTTTCACATTAGATTTCTGATTTAAGTCCAAAATTTAATTCATTAATTTTGAATAAATAAGACATAAAAGTGGCAAGGTGAAAATCATTGTATGGGCATTGGACCAACTAAGATTCAGATGCTTTCTTACTCTTACTGCGACTTTTTGTAGTCAGTTAGTAGGGTATGCAGTGCTGAAAGTGAGA
This sequence comes from Serinus canaria, assembly GCF_022539315.1. NCBI lineage: Eukaryota > Metazoa > Chordata > Aves > Passeriformes > Fringillidae > Serinus > Serinus canaria. Next base: position 25,660,037 of record NC_066321.1, read on the forward strand.
TTTGTCTGTGCACATTTGCAGGATGAGGATCATTTGTGCACACTTGCAGAAGAGATCGGGAGCAAGCCACGATGCCCCACACAAACGCACCCACGAGTTTCCTCCCTCACCCCTCGCTGCCAGCGACCCCAGCATTCCTGCTGATGCTCCAGCTAGCACACGTTCATTCCCACCTAACACAGACTCCTGTCAGGCCTGTTGGATTCCAGCAGGTGTAACTCCACTGGCTGTGTCCGGGTGCCTGCTCCTTAAAAGAAGCAATTTTACTGCAAGGTAAGAAGACCACGGCATTATGTCACACTCTGGGCTATAAAAATAGAGAGGGATGTCAGCACCCTGCACCTACACGTACTGGAGTCAGACTCGAGGAGCACCCAAATTCCTGATGAGACCGTGAGCCGGCTGGGGTAAACGAAAGCACGGGGCCTTTTTATGCAGAGGGGATCACGTCCTTCCAGACGAGCACATGACTACAGCCGTGTTTGTGCTATAAATGCAAACGCGGCCGCGCCCGGGCCCTCGCACACAGCCCCGTACGCTCGGGCGGGCAGGCAGCGCGGCCCGGCCGCCCGCCCGGAGGGCCCGGGGAGCCTGGCAGCCCCCGGGGGCCCCGCCCCGCCCTCGGCCCAAAGGGAGGATTTATTTACCTGCGGCCGGGCCGCGCCGTGCCCGCGCTCCGGGAGGGGCCCGCGCTGGCCCTGCCCGGCGGCCCCTCCCGCCGCCGCGTCCTGCCGCAAAGCCGTCCCGGCCGCCGCGGGAAACGGCTCCGCGCACCAAGGTTCCTGGCGCCGCCGAGCGCGGGCCGGCGGCCGGCCCGGCAACCCGCCAGTCTCACTTCCCTTAAAACGCAGCACTCGGAAAACCACAGCTTTTCCTGGATAAACATCCAGGGTAATGCACCTTTCCGAGTTTAAAGCAGCCGAGATTCTCAGGGAGCTGGCACTTGACTTCGGGAGAGATGGGAAACGCAAAATCCTAAGGGGATTGAACAGTCCCAAGTGTGGGCTCGCTTACCTGGGCGCGAAGGCTGCAGGGAGCAGCGTGGTGCATGAATCCGGATCGCCACAGGGCAGCAAAAGGATCCCTAGCAGAACCTGTTGCCCAAGGAAAGCAAAGACTTACAAGACAATTACAAATGGCTTGTTTCAGGTAGCATGGCAACCCACGCGGCAATACTGGTCTGTAAAAATAACCTCGGGGCAAGAAATAGCCACGTGTGGATGCGGGATGCGCCTGGATTGGGATGTCCTGTGCACACAGAGCGCCTCTCACCAGCACCATGCACAGGTCTAGGGTGGGGGCACGGTGCTGTCTCACTGGCTGTGCCACCGGGGAGTCGGTGCTGTGCTGAGCAGCAGAAACCAGGTTAGTGCTCAAGGGGAGCCACACGATATGGTGCTGAATTGAATCCATCAAGCTGATTCACAACCCACAGCAAAAGGCAGGAGTTAGATCAGCTTCCGCCAGTAGTTTTTCATCTCTTCACACATAACCATTTAGTGTATATTGCAAAATGCAAGTGGCACAATTAACTAAGTAGTATTTGAATGGGTTATCTCACTTCGGTGACAGCAATGATAAATGAGAGCCTTTGGCACAGAAAATACCAGTTAACCTGGCTGAAAACAAATTAATCTTGGCCTCTGAAAATAACATATTACTAGACCACCATACATACCAAGTCCTGCTCCCAAAGATGAATGGTTTCTTCACTGGGTAACAGTCAAGGATTGATCTTTTTTATTCCAAGTCAGCTGTATCCACCTAGATCCCACAAAGGACAAGGCAGTATCATTACCTACCATGTTATTTATCACCATCCTGCCTTTTGTCAAATGGTACTTAAACATTTATCTCTTGGGCTCTTCAGAAGGAAAGAGACTCTCTAGAGCTCCTGTGTCTGACAGTTTCAGAACTTCACCTCTCTTCCAGTTACAAGCTAAAAGTTTGCTTTCAGGCCCAACCAGATCATGCACAGGGCATGCTGGTCCATTACCTGGGGGGATACAGCTGTCAGGGGAGAAAAGCAGGCAATGTGCACTGTAGAAAAATCTATCTCTTTCTTGCTTCTGATTCCTCTAGTTGGTTTCTCCTCTAGTAGATATTTTTCTTCCTGCAGTCTGTGTGCCAATGGAGAGAGGGAAAAAACCCCAACTATCAACAGTATCTTTCAAAGCTGCAGAAAAAACACTCTCAGTTCTGAAGAAATAGGAGCCTTTGAAAAAAATTTTTGGTTGTTATTACTATAAATAGCTTTCAGAATGCAAGCTTCAGATTTTTCAGTTTTCATTTTTAAGCATATAATTGTCCTCCCGTGAGCACACACCCCCACACAACATGAAATCACAAGCTGTTTCCCCTGAGATATACTGGTTAAAGACATAGTGGTGCCTTATCTATCAGAACCTTCCTCACAGCTTGACTTGGCTTCATGCACCGTTCAATGAGGACAAAGAACTGTCCTCATTGCTCACCAACCATCAGCACATGGCCCAACACTGAACTGTGCATGGAGCCATATGGTGGTTACCTGTATGAGTAAAAAAAAATTGTATATGTTTTTTCCATATGACAAGGACGTAAAGGAACTCATCTTCCTGCTACTTGGAATGTGTCAAATGTGATTTTTTTCCTTAGTTTCAACACTGTGTTGAAAGAGGAAAAAAAATATCTCTCTTTAGCAATACTGGAAACAACTTAGTTGCTTTTCCTGTGGAACAGTTTCCAGGACCAAGTGCTTCTTCAGTCTGAACATCTTCCACAAGTACTCCAGAATCATCTTACAAAGACCAGATCACTGCACCTTGTTTTCCTAAGTTTGGCTTCTGTTGTCAAGAATCCAAACCGCCTTCTCAAACTGGGAAAGTCTCAACAACCCTCTGGGAACATTCTTGGCTGGCATAATGTGGAAGGAGCTATGCCCATTTATTGTGGCCATTGACCGACTTGACAGCTCATACCAGCTGAGCATTAGACCCACCAGTCTTCCACTGCCTCTGAAAAAGTGGCCTTTTTTCACACGTTTTAATTACTGACTCCCTACATAGAAGCTATTTCCTCACAGAAAGGCCATTAACTGGAGCGTTCAGAACAAGATGAAGCCTTTCTGATAATTGTTGCTTGAATTCGTGTTTGTGAAAATAAATATCATCAGATGATTAAATTAAACACCACAGCCAGCCTGGCTATACACTATTTTCACTTATCATGCAGAAGGGGAGATCAAAGAGAAAGACTCAGGTAGAATTATCCCAACTCTTCCAAGTTTGGCTGATAGCTACCCATTGAACACACTAATTAGCTCCCTGCTTAGGGTGTGCAGCACAAAATTAACCCTCCCAAAATTGGGTGGTGCAGCCATTTTCATGCTCTGTAATCAACTGCATGCAGAAGGATGAGTATCTCATCTCTGTGTAGTAAAGCAGCAGCTCTGCCTGATTCTGATTTTGGGGGTTCTTGGGCCTCCATCCCCTTAGGAATTCTGAGTGGGTGCGAGGAGAGCTGTGCCTGGGGAGCATGAGGAAAGGCTGGAGGCACCCCAGTCCTGCAGGGTTTTTGCCTCCCTTCCTTCCCTCCTGGTCAGCACCCATGCCCGGCTCTGGGCTCCTGCAGTGAGTAGCAGCACGGCTCTCACAAGCCCCTGGCACGGGGGCTGCTTAAACTGGGAGATGCTTTGGGAGAGAGAGCTTGGCCCAGCACTTGCCTGCTTTGCCTCCTTGGGCCCTGGAGGGCCGGGGAGAAGAGCGAAGCAGTGGGCAGCGTAGTCTGTTCCCACTGCGAGCCCGCTGTCCTCCGTGAGCACACACCCCCACACAACCAGAAAGCCCCGCTATTCTTCTGCTAATGGGATTGGCACCGCTTAAAGCAGTCTGCGAGGGTATTGTCTGCAACCACAGCAAGAGAAACATTATTCAAAGGCTATTCAGGCCCCAAAAGAAGCGGCAGAGCAGAGTAATTATCGAAGACTCTCCATTAACGAGGGCATCTTTGCTCTTTGTCTGTGTTGGTTTAATAAGGGCCACTAATGGGGCCGGGGGAGGGGTGCACTAATGCTTCTAAACAAACCTCCTTCCCTTCCCCACCCCCGCACTGTGAGGAGAGCTGCCTTTATGGGCACTGACAGCCGGGCTGGGAGTTACCATATTGCAGAGTGACCTTCGGGAAAACTTAGTGTGAACCCAGCCGCATTCAGCCCCATCCCCACCGAGCCGCCTGGAGCATCGTTTGCCTAGCTGTTCTCTTTTTAGCCTTTCCATATTTCCCCATGCTTGCCAGACCCTTGTGCGCACCCCCTGCCCGACCTCTCTCATGTCATCTTGTGACCCTTCAAGGCTGGACACGACGGCACTGAGTGGCAGTAATGAGGGACGACAGTGCAGATTAAGTTCTCGCAGCAAAACCTGGGGCTGTTGTCCATTATCCGGCAGCTGTGACTGGGAGATGCTGCTGGGAAGGCACAACTGGAGCAGCCTCCCCTCCCCACCCTGCTGGAGAAGGCAGGCTGGGATTTAGCATGGGCCCATGTCTCCTACCTTCTGGCTGTGAGCAGTTCTCTGGTGATGAAGAGATGGATGAAGGCAAAAGCAAGCATGAACCTCTATCCCGACATTCTTCAGAGCCACTTTCAGGAGCATGCAGCTGAAATTCTCTGGAGGGCTCCTAAACTGCCCCCATCCTCAACCACCAGCTGTAGGGGCCAGCCAGTTTTGAGGCAATTTTTAATATTACAGGGTCAGATGCATGCTGGTCACTAAAACAGTGAAATGGAGCCAAGAGGTCTCAGGTGTCTGCAAAAGACAGCACTGAAAGAGAGAACTGTAATGGTCACAGAGATATGAGTATTGAACCATAGAGGCTGTTCCAGGGTGGTGTGGATACAGGGTTGAGAATTTCTAGAACCGTTTTTAGCCAAGGAGGAGCCTCAAGAACAGTAAAAGGAAATTCCCCCAGCACTTGGGAAGGTCTTTGCCTGAAGCCAAGATAGGGACACTGTGCTACTCTATCTCACCTTCAAGTAGATGGTTGTACTGCACAACCAGTCCATGGACTGCAGAGACAAAGCAGTGCCTTTGTGCCTGTACATGTGCAGGGCAGCAGTCTTGGGAACCTCACTGCTGAGCCTCTTTTGTTATGATAAATTATTTCATTCAGCTGAGGTATGGAATAACAAAATTCTCTGGGCACCCACCCAGTCCTCTCCACTTAGGCAAATATCCTGGTGCTAAAGGTTTATCACAAACAGGGAAAGAAAGATATGTGGAGACAGACTCCTCACTTAAACCACCTGACTGGTTTGAAGAAACAGCCTCCACAAAGGAGTTTACCCTTGTTTCCTCAGGGCTTGGTAGTTTGGAAATTTTCATGATTTTTGCCTTTACAACATTTCACCAGTAACTGCATCTCTTCTAACAAAAGAAGCTCCTCTGAACACAATCCCTATAGGATAAAAAGGTCTCAGAACAATCTTGCAAGTCAAAGAAAGAACAATCACCCTTTACACACAGAGAGCTAAGCCTCAGTGAAATTAAATAATACCTGAGGTCATTCTTGCCATGGCAGAGCTAGGAAGTTGATACAGTTCTTTCTCCAGAGTCCTATTGCAGCATATCAAGATCACTGGTATTCCTTCACCCTCTTGAATCACACTTCAGGATCATACTCCTCATACAGAAAACCCATCCTGTTTTCAGAATTTCCTTCTTCACGTTAATCACTTTCTGTTTATATTCTATCTTTTTCTTCTTAAAAGAATAATCATTAAACATGCATAAAGCAATGATTACTAGTAGCACAGGACCTGGCCTCTGGCATGAGTTTTGCTTTATAAGTGTCTTTAAAAGTCCTCCTTCTTTGCCACTAGAAGATAATACTGCCAGCTTTGTTGCAAATGAAGACAATATTTGAACAAACACAAAGCAGTGACTCAGAAAGAAGAACTGAAATCTCATTGATATCCAAATCAAGGGGAAATTAACAGAAAAGTTAAAAAATAAGTAGGTTTATGGCTTAGAAGATGTGGATACCACAAAACAAGTAACTGCAATATGTAAAGGAAAGATGGTCAAGCAGAGATTTGTCATGAGAAGGGGAGCTCAGTGAGCAGCTTGTGCATGGCAGGCTGAAAGGAGGAGAGCTCACAGTACCCTATCTCCCAGTGACAGAGACAGGATGGGCAGTGAGAGACTGGTGGATCTATTTCTTGGAACTTCAGCCACACTAGGACAGCTGAAGGTGAGGCATCAGGTACAAAGGAGACAGAAACTCAGCAAGTAAGGTTTTGGAAGCAAAGCTTCCATCTGAGAGGCACCATCTTGTCTGCAAGTCTTTGTCCAATTTATTCTCCTCCAAGTTCCTGCAGTGAGCAGGGAATCACTACATCAGGTATCATCTACCCAGTTCTGTTTAGACTCACTCATTAACACCTATAGTTTGGTACAGAGATATTCTCCCAGCACCCTCCCCCTTTATTTATTTATTTTTATTATTATTATTAATTTTACCAGCACTTGAAGCTAACAGACAATGAGTGTAAGTGGATTCTTCCAGGTTGTTCTACTTCACTCTACTGCTGTTATCCTATTACACTTTAAATAAACTATCTAACTGGGATCTGAATCCTACTAAAACAATGAAAAGGCCTTCATTGGCTGGGCAGTTTTGGATTGTGCCTCAAACTGTGTTTGATCTTACTTGAGCCATTTATCCAACTGCACCCTTGTCTTGAATCCCAGGGGAAACTGGACTGGAGTAAGGAGGAGTAAAGTATGCATTTCCAGAAAATCTTTTGTGTATGTTTGCAAGGAGAAGATATATTATATGGGACAGGAAGCAGCCATTAATCTCTGCAAGTGCCATCCTGGTTAAGTTCAATGCAACTTCCCTGCTTTGTCTTTATATCCTTAGAGCTCTTCTTTCTCTACTAAATAGGTCTTGTTCTGCCAGTTTAGCAAAAACCTGTCCCTCTAATGCCCTCAGCTGGTGCTTCCTGCACCTCCTTTTCATTCCTTCAGGCCATTCTCCTGGATAACTGGAGTGGTACAGAGAAGCACTCACTCACTCAGCAGCCTGGTAGATCAAGGGTTCACTAGAACAGGGGGGACACTAGTGACTGTGTGACATTTTTGCCTGTCCATGCAGCCCCATTTAGAAAGGTTTACAGGCAGGAGTGCCAGATTAGGGTGGTGACTTTCTTCCTTTACTCCTCTGGCATACCATGGGCTTCCTGTGTGAGTTTAAGCAAGCTGCTTTAGTCTCCATTTCCCTGTCCAGAAAGGGAAATGCTGCTGCAAGGGTACATTTGAGAACACTTAAACCCTACACTGATAGGGACTGAGAAATCTGGTTTTCATGAACTCCTGTCCTGACCAGGAGTGCCTTCTATATCCCTGCACCATGTTTAGCCTCCCCATCTTATGGAGGTATAGGCAGCCTTAAGGGATGCAGCTGAATGTCCAGTACTCTCATTTCCTGACATGTCTTCTACTCTGCTCTACCTACCTATGAATTCTCCCTGCTTACTTCTGCTCCAAGCCCTACTCTCTCCTTGTCCTGGCCCCATCCAGTGTCGTGGCCTTTTGTGGCCTGTTTTGGTGCAGTCCATGATTTCTCCAACTTCCCTGTCATAGGCACTGACCTTATTCTGGTGTCAGGACATCGCTCACTCGCCCTGTGAGCTCTTGAACATGGCAGGAGAGAGGAATATCTGCACCATGGGAGGCAGCTCAGTGCAGAGATTCCCCTATCTAGCACCAAACGTGCCAGCTTTGGGACTGGGAGGAACACTGACTCCTCATTGCTGTCAGTGCAACACTTCACTCACCTCTCTGTGGGGCCCTGTGAGCAGCCATCCTGCACCCAGAGCCTGGGCCAGTCCCTCTGCATGGCATCACAGCCATGTGGAGCCTCCAGCCAATTCAGGGATGTCTCACAAGACACTGCTTGCATTCAATGTGGATACAGCCTATGTGAGCTCCTTGCTGGGATGCAAATGCTGTGGGAAGGAAATATTGAAGCTGGAGTGAGATGAGTGAACAGATGTTTTACAGCAATAACTTCCACCCCAAACCCCCTGGAAAGGTTTGGATAGAGAGCCCTGACCCAGATCCCATCTAGAAGAAGTCTGAGATGCCAAAGCTTTCACAAATATAATCTATTGACTCTACATTTAAAAAAAAAAAAAGTCTTCAACAAATAACCACTTGTAATTGCTGCTGCTAGCAATTTAGCTTTTATTTTCCCCTAAAAAAATTTATTACTTTCTCTCAAAAAGCTTTTATTTTTTCCTGTGAAGTTACAGCCAGATCTTCAGTGTTTGCCTCTGTACTTCTCTACAGTGACTCTTCATCTTAATGCTAATTTAATTAGCAAATAGCAGAGCAGGGAACTCTGGTTGATGTTTTAGCCTTTCAGGTGAGCTGCAGTTCCATGGAACTGAGAGCAGCCTCAGGGCTCTGTTTCTTTCTGGTATAAGGACCAGAGCTCTCAAGACCATAAATGTGGCCCACAGGCATAAGGCCCAGGTATAATTTTCCCATAGCTACAACTGCTATACAAATACTAACCTGAGACCTAAAATCCTCTTTACTCCATCTATCCATCACGGTACTTATGCTGAAAGTACATCCAAGAATATGACCTGCCTCAATAATGTGTGTTATAATATTCTCAGCCTTTATAATTTAACTTTTAGAGTTAGGGCACAAATAAAAAGAAGAGGAAAGGCTGACAGAATTAACAGGGAATCCAAGTAAACGAAAACTGTATTGGTGTTCATGCCGATCAACCTTAGGTGATAAAGGACCTTAAGTTTGCCTTGGGGAGAGGAGTCTCTACAGTGTCACCTATAACAGAGTAACAGCTTTTAGTACTTACTGCATCCTGTAAGAGTAAAGCCCAAGCAATTAAACTTTAGACAACTGTGTCACAAGATGCCAAGGAGAAAAGCTTGGGCCCTCCATTTCTGAGTATACCCTGAAGAGGGCTAAAATATCTTCTATTCCACAAATCAGACTGAGCTGCAAATCAAAACTTTGTAGTACTTATGTGGAGAGATAGAATGTAAGAAAATAAAGACAGTGCAGAAGGCAGTGTCACACCTGAGAAGCTGCAGCTGTACTAATCACCAAAGATTAGGAACAGGCCTGCCCTTAATAGGCCACAGCTGTGTCCAATAAGATAAGTGCTACAAAAGAGTGGGTTAGCTGGTTGGGAAGGGAGATGGAGTTGTTGGTTGCGAAGAAGAAGGAGTCAGTGCTGTGAGGAGCTGCCCATAGGAAATCACTGCGAAGGTAAGAGAGCTTTGAAACATGATGACAACATGCTTAGGTATCTATGAAGTCAATGCCATTGTAATGCCTTCCCATCTTCAGCCCCCTTTGTAGCTCTTTGTAAGAGCCCCTTTGTCTGGCTTCCTTAATAGGACCTATATCCAGCAGGACAGCATGTTTCTGGCAGTAATATGCCACTGAAATACTGTGACTTACATTTGTGTGATTATTTTGTGTCATATCTAATATCCACCTGTCTATACAGACCTTCTTATCTGATAGATCACATTTTGCCTACCATGGCTACTCTGCCAGAGCCCGTGGCCAGGCATCACTGCCCTCTCCCGGGCAGAGCTGGGCAGGAATGCCAAGCCTGGCTCGCAAAGCTCTGCGCTGCAAGCAAGCCTGCTTTGCCTCAGGCACTGGAGCAGTATGATGGTCCATTTGTTGTTGCCCTGACACTTAAAGTAACCTCACCATTACAGTGACAGCTGAGCTTCTTCTGAAGGAGTAAGGATTAGCTGAAATATAACTAAACAGATTAGAGGTGGGGCTCACTATGATTGGAGGTCCACATGTAAAGAATTCTGAATGATGAAATGGATGTAATGTGAATTAAAATTTGTTCCAATTATGGAAAGTTATTTTAGCTAATATATTTAAGCTAGGCCAGTTCACGTGTGGCTGCGTTTCAGCCTTCAAAGACCCTAAATTCTGGTTGCTAATGTGCTGTCAACTGCACTGCTACAGTGACAGATCCCTAATGAAGAACAAGGAGGAGATGGTAAAAGAGTCAGTCAATATGTTTCATGATGTTACCTTGTGTTTTCAAGTCTCCTCCTTGAGTGTTTTGAAGAATTTTGCTTGGACTACTACTTTGTGTATCTATGTACACACAAGTGCTCCCGGTGTTACAGGTCCTGTGTATTCATAGGGATATGAGAGATAACTTATTTCCTCAGAGGAAGTTGGGAAGGTAAATCCAGTCACAGCAGGGAGGTGCTCAGATGTAGAAGAAATTGCAGCTACAGCACTTCAACGTCTGAGTGTCTCTAAAAGCCATGTGTAATTTCCTAAGCAGATACGTTCAGCCCTTCTAATTTTGCCAGTGATGGAAAAAGGTGCATTATAGTCATCAACAGCACTTTCCTTTCCATCTGTGTTTCCTCAAGAATTGTGCAAGGTATCATGATTCATTCTGACTGCTCAAGCCATGAGCTCCCTCTAGCATCAAAAAGGATTAATGCAGTTGGTACCTTTGTCATCCTAAAGGAACAGAGAGCAAATATAAGGAAATATCAGTAAGATGAAGGAAGTCTGACCCTTTTCTTCTTTTTTGGACAGAAAAAACCAAAATAAACCAACAAAACAAAATCCTTTAGCTATGTGCACATAACTAGCTTAAACACTGTCAGCCTAAGAATGATGACTCACAGCACAGGAAAAGGCAGGGGCTTAGTTTACACCCTAATCCATGGAATACAGGTACAGATTGTGCAAGTCCACTCTGCTTATTAGCTTTCACAGGAGACCAATATAAACCATCATCACCAAGATGATGGTTCTGGCCTTGGAGCTGTGTTCATTCTTTAGATGAGCTTTGTCACCAGAAAAGAAATAAAAAGAGAAAACAGAATGAACTTGGATAATAAGTGGGTGAAATGATCCTTTAGAATACCTCAGACCACAATATTCCCAGTTGGCCATTTAGAGATTTTCTAGTCTGTCCTTCCATTATATAGCTTTGGGAGCAAAACAGGATTGTTTCAGTGGTGTTGGAGCTCCCCTTCCCCAGGAGTACCTATTGAGTAAATCATGTGAGTGAGAAAGGAATCTTTGGGCTATGGTTTAAATCTTCCAAAGTGTGTTGGCAAGTTTCCTTTCCCAGAGCCAGGGAAAGAAGAAGCCATGTAGCCAACATCTTTTTTATATAGCTTTGGGAGCAAAACAGGATTGTTTCAGTGGTGTTGGAGCTCCCCTTCCCCAGGAGTACCTATTGAGTAAATCATGTGAGTGAGAAAGGAATCTTTGGGCTATGGTTTAAATCTTCCAAAGCGTGTTGGCAAGTTTCCTTTCCCAGAGCCAGGGAAAGAAGAAGCCATGTAGCCAACATCTTTTTTGGTTGCATTTGGGAGTGGTTGTGGAGGTGACAAGCACAAACATGCTAAAGCCTCTATGTCTGCTCCACAGACTACCGAATTTCTGTTGTGCCTGGGGCACAGGAAGCCTCTCTCTATGGCACAGCAATTCTCTCAAAACACAGAGAGAGCAAAGAATGTCAGAGTGAGGCAAAACTCCTGACAAGATAGGAAAGGTCAAATGGATTTGCTGCTACAGACAGTTGCTGGTGAAAGCTGCAAGCCAAACTGGTACATAGAAGTAACACCAACCTTTATACCAGTGCTCAGTAGTTTAGAGAGCTCCTTCTCCTGTGCTCAGAAGAAAGCCACAACTCTAGTCCAGGCAGGCATTGCAGATTTCAGTTGTTTGTGACATTCCCAGTGACTCTGCACCAGTGTCTGCTGTCCTGTCTTTGACATCCAAGTCAAGTTCATATACATCACATGTCCATCAGGCCTACCAATATTCCAGAAAGATCAAGAACCTAATTTAACTCCCTATGAGGCTTCAGTTTTGAAGAAGCTGTTAATGCAAGAAGGATCTTTCTCTGTGTTAAATCCAAACTGGTCCAGGCTTTCTGGGATGATCACAGACTTCATTCAAGGTTGCAAGATGCAGAATAAGTAGCACTGGAAGTCCAGGAACCTCTCCTTTCTCCCTTCATACAGTCTGAGATGCTTTAACTTTATGCACTTGTGTTGAGGCCAGAGAGTCCCAGTGACCCACACACAAAACATGTGCTGTGGCTTTTCTTAGGAAAAGAAGAGCATTGTGTAAGCAGGGACACTGCAGCCTCTGCCATACCCCCCTACTGCCAGGGCAGGGGAACAGACTCAAAGGGTGAGTGGAAAACCAGGTCAGGCCAGGCTGAGGTAACCACACATCTCCCAGTGCTGATACTCCAGAGGTGGTGCCTGATGATGCTGGTAATTGCTTAGAGCTCATCTACATTTAGAACTTTGGCACTGCCTCTCCCTTCAGTGCTACTTTTTCTGATGTCTTACATGCATCAGAAAAAGTAGCACTGAAGGGAGAGGCAGTGCCAAAGTTCTAAATGTAGCTCCTGTCTGATTGCATGGGCCACCCCACTGCAACCCCTCCCTCTCCACCTGTCTGCAGAACAAAGCAATGCCTGGACACTGGCTGACAGAAGCTGAACATGAATTTTTCACGTTAGCCGGAGAAAGCAGAGTCACTAATAATTCACAAACCATCCAGACCCTTCCCAAGAGTTTGAGTTCACAATTCACTGAAGACTGTCATTGATTACAGCTGCTAGTGATTTTATTACATTTCTTAATTTTCAATATCTAATTAGAATAAACCCTCTAATTCTTCTATAATGCCAGCTTGAAAACAGCTTGGAGACTGTATTCTCTAATCAAAGGTAAAAAAAAAAAATCAAATTTCTGACTATGGAATTATAATGTAGGCTTCAGTGACTGCTCAGCACAGAAGCAGCAATACATGGTAACAACCATGCTAAATGTTTAAAATTCTTTTAACACACAAGCAAATGACCTAACACTTTAGAAAATAAGATTTTTTTAAATCATGGCCTTTGTCAAACTACTGTACATTATACAGTTTCTGAGGTTCTTGCCTTATTGAGCTGCCACATGGAAAAAAGCTCTTTGTTTTTCATAGGATGAGTGAAAGCAGCTTTCTGCCAAGTTGTTTGTAGGAGTTACTATTAACAAATTATTACAGTTACATGTGTACATGTACTGCATGAGGCTGCACATACACCTCCTAAACTATACCTCCTAAATTTGCCCTCTCTTGATGTGTACAGAGAAGCCTGCTGCAGAAAGAACTGGCCAGCTACAAGAACTCCTACTAGTGTTTGTTGTCTGAGCAGGGTGCACTTAGCCAGCATTCATCTCTTCTCACAACCTGTTGGCCTAAATGGCACCATCCCTCCCAAAGGTAAGAACCAGGGAAAGGACAGCCTGGGATAGAAAATACTCTTTCCAAACAGTCTGAAGGAGGACTGGGAAAATATCCTCTCACTTCCAGTGCTACAGAAGTAGCTGGGTGACTTAGTGGAGTTCAACCAGATGCCATCACCAAGCTCTCACCTCTGCTATCTCTTGCAGTGCTGCACGTTAATTCCCCTAGAAATCTTTTGATCTGACATGGTAACACCAGAAGAAAAGCAGGGCTCACATCCATCTTCTGTTTCATTCCTTGTTCTCTCATCTGCTGGATATAGAGATGGTGGCTGTTTCCCCTGCCCACACTATTACCAAGCTGTAATATTAATAGCACTACCTGATTCAGATCCTAGGAAACTTTCCAAATAAGCTTAACATTTTTTCTTTTGTTACCAGACAATGCTACAGAGAGAGGAAAAAAAAAAACCAAACAAACCCAACAATTTTTCACTCCTCAAATATCTCAAGACACTCACCTGTGTAAAAATTTTAAATACACCAGCTGTTGCCTCCGTTTCTAGGTTTAAACAGAACATTTATCATGGACTCTCATCTCTTTAACATCTCAGCAGCAAGCCACTGAAAAATGAACACGAAGTATTCCAGGCATCTCAGCAGGCAGCATCACTGCCTCACACCATGCTATCCTTGGCTACCATGCTGGTCAAACTTCTCTGGAAACCTTGTTCATCTTTGTAACATTATGCCCAAAAAGTGGTGTTTCTCTGAGTGCAGAGCTGGCTCCAGTGTCTCTTCTTTTTTGGAAAGAAAATGGAAATTCTGGGCATTCAAAATTAAATACAAACCCGGTTTCTCTACTTGAAACCATTTGAACTGCAGTCAGGAATCTACAGATAATTTCAAAATAATAACTTCATTGCTAAAAACTCCTGACAGCTCTCAAAGAAATGGGAATTCATCAACTCTGAAACACAGACAAAAAGAGCAAATACAGCTTGTGAAGTCTCTCTCAAATATCTCCTGATAATTATCAAGAATATGCAACTTCTACTATTTGTTAGAAAATATATGAAATATCATATTTTGCCATTAATTACTTGTGTCTTATGCTCTAAGTATTAACTATTAACTTATTTTAACTTTCTCTACACAAGAGATCAGATAAAACAGACCCTACAATGCATACATAAAGGAATGAACACCAAACAAAAGCCTGGAAAAGCCAACAGAAACCAAAACCACCACAGACTGGCATTTTAGAAAGTGCTTTATTTCCCAGTTCTTTCTGCAATGGCTCATAAACATTATTTTTGTTTGCAAGATCAGAATAAACATCAGTGTACCACCAAAGGTATTAGCCTGTAGTTAATCTCTGGAAGATCTTACCTTACTAATGTTAATTTTGCTGGCTGCCTTTATGGTACATTTTGTTAGCACCTGTCCCCAGTGAAATGTTTTCCATTTATGCAGATATTAGCTAATCTCACTAGCAATCTGTCATTTTGCAAAGGAGTTCAGAAGTCTGAAATAAGAGGAATGGAGACACTTTTGTTCATAGATTAAACTAGATGAATAGAAACATTTCACTATGAAAACATCAATCTTTTTACAATTGCAACTGATGAACCCTAGGTCATAGCTCCTGAAGATGCTAGATTTGGTTCCAGAGTAGTCTGTCTTTTTTTTTAAGATGTTAAATTCACTTTGCCTGATCCAAGGAAAAATCTCAAGTTTATGGAATACTTCAGCACAAAATAATTTTGGCAGCTCTAGAACATGGACAATCATGGACTTTTCCAGAGAAGGTGGTGGCTAAAAAAAAAATGAAGAATTCCTTTCCCTTTTATAAAACTTAAAAAGAGAATATGTATTACATCTATGGCCCTGATATGGCCAGAAAAGCCTAACAAATAAATTATACACCAAATAAACAGTAAGACAATAATCAATAGTGAGTGATACAATTGGAAGAAAATACAATGACAGTACAGTTCTTTCCAAAGCTCATCTAATTCATTATCAAATAAGTTATTTTCATCCAACTGTTCATAAACACTTTTATGAACAACTAACAATTCACCATATTCCCTTAACAGAGACTCTTCCCTTTGTAGTGAAATGTGAAGAGAGAGGATGAGAAGATTAATTTAGCTAATGTTAGGAAGCTATCCATCAATTTTATATTCCAGTGCCCCCATTATAAAGCAGTAAGTGTGTCATGTCACCCAGTACCCTACCTAGCTACCCCTGGTGTCCAGTGCCAGGTATTTTCCAAAGGTGGTATAAGAACTTACATATAAAACTTACCCTCTAAAGGAAGTTTCCTTCCTAATCAGGAAAATAATCTCTGGAAAGCACAAGAATATAAATCTCATTGCCAAACTCTGCTTATTTCTTTTCCCAAAGTTAACAGCACTTTCACCAAAGATGCCACTCACCACAAACTTTGCCCCATTCTGAAGCACTGTTAGACACAACACTAGGAAGGGTGCCACACCCTTAGTACCTGTAAGAACAGTTTACTAAAGTAGATAAAGTAGAATCTACTGCTGCAGCATCCTCTCCTCAGAATGACTCTCTCATGCTCCAACCTGTAAAAATATGTCTGGTATTGTTTTCCAGCTGAAATGTAAGGGATTAGACATGTTCCTGAGTTAATGCTCCACCTGAGATCTACTCTATGGAAGTTAGTATGCTGAACTTGAAAGGCCTAAGCAGAATACATCCAGAAATGCATTTGCTGATTCAGAGAAGGTACCCTACTTCCTTCACACAAAATGAATTCTTAAAAATAAAAATTTGATTACTTAAAAAATAAAGGCAGTAGTGACTTGCAGTGATCAAAGAGACATCAGGATTTTCCACCACAACTTGCATCCAGATGTAAATTTCAATATTTGAATCAATATGAGGAAAGCTAATTTATTGCCAATTAAAATGGATTAAATCACTGAGAAACAAAAGCAAATCAAAACAGCACATTCCCTTCCTGTTGCTCTCTTTCCTCAGACTCAACTTCACACTTTGAACCCCCAGCTTCTCTGTCTCCCCTTGTCCAAGGCAGCACAAGGCAAAGAGAAATGTGGGCATTGCAGTCTGCAACAGCTCCTTTCTGTTGCTCCATCATGGTCCTCTCCACAGGCAGCAGTCCTTCAGCAGAAACCTGTTCTGGCATGGCTCCTCTCCATGGACTGCAGTTCCTTCAGGAAAATCTGCACCTGCTCTGGCATGTAATCCTCTGTGGTCTGCAGGGAACACACCTGCTTCTGAAGCAATTCCTCCCTCTCCTTCTCTCGATGCTGAGAGGACTTTCACCTCCTTCCTCACTCCTCTCTGCCATGCAGCATTTTCCCTTCCTTACAGACACCTCCACAGAGGTGCCCCAGCTTCACTG
This sequence comes from Serinus canaria, assembly GCF_022539315.1. Taxonomy (NCBI): domain Eukaryota; kingdom Metazoa; phylum Chordata; class Aves; order Passeriformes; family Fringillidae; genus Serinus; species Serinus canaria. The sequence continues at coordinate 25,676,716 of NC_066321.1, forward strand.
ATATGCTCAGCTGTGTCCTGTGCTGGGTCCATCGCAGAGCTGCCTGGAACCAGCTGTGTCCTGCACAGGGCCACCTGCTCCAGGGCACCTGAACTCAACAGAGAAGCACAAACTCCAAGCTGAACATTAAGAACTTCCTGGCCATCTCCTCTGCTCTCTCTCAAGTTGTGCCCGAGGAGTCATTTGTGGGGACACAGTGGGGCAGACCCACAGACTGATCTGGACTCTCAGCAATAACTTTGTACTGATAAGGTGCTGGTGCACAAAGTGCAAGACACTGCTGTCATCAGCACAGCTCTGCATTTGTGCTGACCTGTGTGGAGATGCTGGTGCAGGAGCAGAACCTGTAGCAGGTGCTTCCTCTAAGGACTTCTGGACTGAAGGGGGCAGTGGAGCTCACCCTGTATTTCCCATTCCTTAAGCAAAATGCAGATATCTTACATCTCAATCTAAGAAATCCAACTCCAGCACAATAAAGCAAAAACAGAACCCCAAAATGTGGGAAACTAGGGATAGAGAATTTTTTTAAAATGAGAAATTTGTTTCTGTGCATCTCTGGGTATGAGAAAGAGGTAACAGGAGAAAGGCAGAAAAGTGGAAAATCAGAACATGTTAAAACGATTTCCCCACTCCTGGAAAGCAATGAGTACAGTGGTAGGAGGCAACAAAAAACATGGCTAGGCCAGTGAGAGGTAATTTTATGGCTTATATTATGTGCAAAGTTAGAGATGCACTAGCACCTGACATGAAAAACCTGTACGGCCAAGAAATTATTGTGAGGATATTGATTTTAAACCAGTAAAGCCCTCTTTCCACAGATCATCAGTTCTCAGTAGAAGTCAGGTCAAGAAGGTTCCCACTTCCTCCATCTCCTTCCATGTACAGAACACCTCAGATGTGATAACAGCTTTGTCAACAGCCAAAACCATGGAGTTATCAGACCAGTTTGCTTTCAGAAGATAACCAGCACACTGAAGATAAAAGCAAAATACACAATTACCATTCTTTTATTAGATGTGAGCTCAGAGCATAAATAGTAACAAAATCAACAATTTAAAAGCAGTATATTAAAAAACATTTACCATCCAAAGTGAGCCATTTCAGCCATAAGAAATTGCAATCTTCAGCTGTAACTTTGAGAGCTTTCTACCTCCTGCAGGGAGTTTTTTGCAAACTTGTCTTCCTCTTCTGTTCTCTGCTCTGGTCTCTTGAGTTATCTGGAGTACTCTCAGACGTAAGTGATCCTGAGAAAACAGCAAATGAACTAAGAGATAGAAGTGGAAGACAAGGGCGAAACACCTGCACACTTCTGACAACTAAAGTGTCCTCTGTTAGAAAAAAAATTTCCAATTCTCTCTCACAATTCATTTTAGCTTTAAAAGAAACAGCTTTGCAAAAAAGATAAATTTATGTAACTTAACAGTGACCTGACAAAGCAAACCTGAACTTAAATCTAGAATAGATTTTTAGGCCCAACTTGTGATTAATTTGCAGAAGCATTGTTAAACTGTAAGCTGGCTGTGGGGAGAAATTGAGATTTGTTTTCTTCTTACTGCTGACCAGTGTTTTCAAGGAACATATTTAAGAAAAAGTATTGTGTAAGGGCAATGCTATGTAAAGAGCAAGAATGTCTACTCTCCACGATATTCTTCAGTTGCTTATTCCTTCTACCAGCTCCTATTTCTAAATTAAGGACACTTGAGGGTGATTGTTCTAGACACTCCCAACTCTCTGTACATTTTCCACCAAGTTTTCATACACAGAGGCTTCATAATCCCTTAAGATGGAAAGCAGAATTCCATGAGCCATCCTTCAAGCGATGAATATCAGCAGCTTTACATCAGGCAGAAACACAAATGCTGCTGATCTTGGGAGCTGGGAGATTTTATTTCTGCACAACAAGCACTGCAGAACATAGGGGTATGGCCTCAGAATTTGTCCCTAACTCAGACAGAGCTCAGATTAAGATCAAACTCACAACAGAAGGCTCTCAGTTCACGAGACCTATTTTTGACACCACTGGTATCAATAAACCAATGCAAATTCCATACACAAAGAAAGTTTGCCACATCTAGAACTGATGTGACAGATGTTAATCAACAAAAGGTGGCTGGCAGATATTGTTAGTGACATGCCTGCTGTCAAGTGACCAGGTAGATCATGTATATGAAAAAGTGCCCTCGTGTGATGGGATAGCTCTTAACTATGGATTCTGGTGATGCAAGACACTGAACACAGCACAGATGGAAGATCACCTACAGAGGAAGAAAAGTGCCAAACCTTTCAGGCTCTGAGCATGGTGCTTTTGAGGGGTAGTTTGGAATGCTTCATCTTCTGGATAAAAAGAAAAATAAAGTGAAAAGGCTTTGGTTATTTCGGGTTATTAAAGGGTTAGAAATATACAACATTATTAAGTTAAAGCTTACTCTGTAAAAAGTGTATATCTGAAAGGACTCTGGATAAAAGCTCTCTGTTGTTTCTTTATAAAACAAGCTTTCATTTACTTTAATAAAATCCACAGAGACAATAAGAAGATCAAGGAGATGCCACTGACCTACAGTTTCAGGACAACATGCAAACATGGCAATGTATGAATGAGTATTCATTAACATTTTGGGAACACACCATAAAAACACTGAGATCTGTCCAAACACTAGGCATTTTGTTGAGTAGACCAGAGAGAGTCAGCAATAATACTAATATTCTGAAAAGGAAGATTTACTTTTATTCTGTATTGGAAAATCCTCTTCCTCCCACCAAAGAAAGTGCATTACATAGAAGTAATGTCATCAAACTTTAATCTCCTCTGTTTCATTCCTGCAGGTCCTCTCATAAGATCTTACACACCTTCATGCTCTCCATGTTCCTTGAAGGCTTGTAGAGCTTCTTGAGTGGGCAAGCAGAAAGAAGAGCTATGTCAGCACCAAGACAAGCACTGTTTGTCAAGGCTGCTTTCAGGACTAGCACAGAAATTGTTAGTCTGGCACAAGGACACTGGCACTGAACTCCCTCTCTCACTGATCTGCCAACACACACCTCTCTGCTTCTGGCTCTCCTACTGCCACTTGATTACCACACCCAACTATGTGGTAAATAGTATCTACAGACAGAAACTGTTCTCCAAAGAGCAGAAATATTCCTATGATCTTTCCTGGAGCCACTGAACTGTCAACAGCAGACCAAGGGAGAGTGTTGAAATGTTTACAGTATTTTAGTGGGAGCTTATGCTGTATTGACACTGTCCTGCTATAGAAATCCAGACAAATTAGACAAATGTCCAAATGGCAGATCCAATAGTAGGTAAGCTTTTGCTCTCTAGCTCCTTCCTAGTGAAGACCCAGAAATCAACTCTTATGAAAGCACTATACTACAAACAGATTTTCATGATGAACCATATCAATCCCTGTTAGAAAAAAGATCAGGAAGAGTGAGAAATTTAATTTGCTTAGAACAGCATGCTCTTGTTTAAACAGGCAGAATGTCATTAACAGAAGCCAGTTCATGCCAAATGACCAACTGAGCCACACTGCAGAGAGTGAAGGATGGCTGTAGTAAAAACATGGATTCCAATTACCCACATTAAAAGATCTGATTACATGTGCCCTAAAATATCTGCATCATTTAATCACAGATAAGTGTAATTAAATTGGTATTAAAGAACTATGTGCAAACAACTATAGTCATGTCTCCATTTTATTTTCAGGTACATACATCTATATATGTATGTGTATGTATTTTAAAACTACTAATTATCCAAAGGTAACTTGTGTAAGGGGCTATTATATACATGCTTTTTGCAAGGTTTCTTTTATCTATCAGAGGCTAACAGATTACTGATGAGAATTACTCCCACAGATCCTATTTTCCTGTCAGAGAAGACTCCTTAGGACAAGGACACTCTTAGTAAAGCTTTCCATGCTTTTAAAACCCCTTCTGTACATGATCATGATGGGGTCCTAGTTGACAAACATGTACCAGTAGTTTGTATGATACAGCAGTACTATTTATTGAAGACTCTCCAGAAAACACTTCAAATCCCTTCAGAAAATAAACATGCCATTTGTCATGTGCATCAGAAATGGAATGGGATACTGAGATGTAAGAGCTTATACAGGAAAAAAAAAACCATGCACACACACTCCTGTTATTTGCTCTCCCCTCCTTTCCCCCCCAAATCATACCTTAGCTGCTGCTGTTGGATAGGCCAGCTGGATAGCTTCTGACCTAAAAAATTAACACCACCTGTTTTACACAAGGCTTGTTTCATTCATTAATGAGGTGCATTGTTTTGGGGAGAAGATAATTGTTACTGATGGGATAGGCTCTGAAGTCTATTCCTACGAGAGCTTTGTTCAGAAAGGCAAGGCAGATCAAAGATGATTTTCTCATCAGAGATCCATAAAGAGCAGTAACTTTCCCCAGCACCATCCTCAGCTGTATCACTCCCTCTATCCCTAATGGAACAGATTCTTTCTATCTAAACATCTGAGAACCTATCTGCTTGAATAGGCTTAAGGGAGAAAATTGCACTTTTGCCAACAGACAGACTACCTAACAGGCATCTACTATCCACAGCCAGAATCAGGAGTTCAAGTGGTATGAAAGAGGCCAGCCCTAACAGCTGGCAGAACCCATCCTTTCCTCCTTGTTTTATCAATCTTTTCAGTTGCTGTGAATGTAAATGGTCTGTGAAACAGGGCTCCTTTATACTCATCCCACTAATGAGGATAAACACCTATGCGAGCAAGTAAAAAACCTTAATGCCATTTAAAGGAACTTATGATTGTGGGGAAGGAGGGAGAAAAACTGATAGGGCAAAGCTCACCAGTGTTTACCTGTGCAGTGAACTCAGCAGCTCCTTCAGCAGTCCAACAGTGAAGCACTGAGAATTGGAGGGCATGGGATTTCTGTGGAGGCCTTAATAAGTGTGAAGAAAGAGACATTTGGGCAGATACTGAGCTGCAGTCAGTGGGATGAGAAAAGCAGCAGGTTAATTCAGTTAGAAAGAAAAGGTTTGTTTTCCTTGGTAACAGGTAAAGAAAAAGAGTCTACAGCCCTGGGCTGAAGAGGTGTTTCTTCTTCATATCAGAAGCTAAGAATGGGCACCTCAGACTATGAGGAGTCATTTATCTGCCTCTGGTCCTCACCAAAACTCAAGCAGCTTTTCTGTTTTTAAGGGCAGGGCAGGTTTCCCTTCTCTTCATACCTTTAAATTCCTACCATGAACTCACACTATCCACTACTGGCATAGAGAGGACTATGGATAGACTCAGGAACTGCATTGAGCCGTTGGGCTCTCAACCCCAAAACCCCCCAGGCACAGCCCCCATCAGCCATCCCACAGCAAGATCCTTGCTTTTCAGGAACTTCTTCCACCTGAAGAAGTTTTTCCACCTGAAGCTTCTCCCTGAAGCTGTCTTACTTGTATTCCATCATCCCTAAAATCCACTGCCCTGAAAGAGCTCTTGCATTTCTCCCCACGAGCTCCCATAGCCACAAAGTAGACCAGTACTTTAAAAGGACAAGTAGTTTACATTTGAATAGGAATATTATACATTAAGTTACTATAGAAAAAAATACACATACATACACAGACATTTGTGCCTATAAATTTTGTGGAAACTGCAATAATTTTGTACCACAAAAAGCACTCATTACCAGTGCTGGTTTCCATCCAAGAGGCCTCCAGCCTTGAATGAGAGCTAGAAATGTGTGTCTTTTTACACCTTCTCTACATTCTACCAAGAGGTTATCTTTGCATGAACATACAGAAGCACATCTCTTCTGGTAAAGCAACCAATCACTCTTACAGACAACCGACAACAAGGATAACTGGAGAGTCAGTTGTTCATTTACAGTACTGTTGAAGGTCAGGAATTGTAGGTTTTCAAAATAAGTGCTTGCACACAACAACCACAAGAAAAAGTAAACATCTGCAATTCCAGCACAAAGTAATAACCAAGTACTTTGTATAACCAAGCTACATAGATTACTCTGGAAAATCAGCCTTGAGTATTCTATTGAAACAACTTTAACCATTACACGTGGCAGCATTTACTTCTGATTTTTTTCAGATACATAACAGTCTTCTCTGTCAAATATAGGTGGATATCAGTGAACAAAGGCATTAAATCAAATATAGAGACTGGACATGAAGGAGAGTTCATATTCCTCCTCCAGCAAAATGCACAAAGCAAATGTAAAACACACTTTGAAAAAGAATTATTACATTAAATTAAAATAAACAATACAGTAATAAACTGAAATATGTATCTGGAAGATACATAGATACAAAGATACAAAGAACTGAAATTCTGTGAAAATGAAGAAAACTGAAGACAAAAATATGAGTATTGACTCAAGAATAATTTAAAATAAATTTTCCAATAAACAATAATAACAGAATTGCAAGTCTAATCCTCAGCTTTTAAAAACAACTAACTCTTTATTGCTTCTTTAAAATCTTCCAACTTTTTCCTCTATTGTTTTCAGAGTACCATGCAAATCAGGATAGAATGCAAGATTAATTTCAGAACCTGCAATTCAAGATGGACTAAAAGAGTGTTTTCTCCAGCTGTGAGCACTAGATCAAAACCAGAAATACCATCAGAAATACTGTGCAGCACAGGATGAGACTGTGGAAAGAACTGTGCAAAAACCAGAACTGTTAATGAGGGAACTAAGCAAGAACTGATGGAAATATAACTTGACTTTCCTTAAGCTTTGACTCCAATCACAAATGTATTGTCTGCTTTGAAGAGAACTAAAATGGAAATAACCTCTTGCTGGTAATCTTCAGCTGTAATGAATTCTTTTGAAAAGAAGGATTCTCAACAATGAGGAAAAATTCTCAAAAAAAGAGCAATATAGGGAAAGAGAATATAGGTTGGAATGCAATAGTTTAAATGTAAAGAAAAGCTGGCCATGATGGAATGATTGAACACAGCAGCATGGAAGGAGGTACCCATCCTGGTATGCAGTTTTGAGCTGGATAAGAGAAAGGGACTGCTGACTGAGTGCTCCAGAACTAACACTGCAGCAGACAACATCCATCTCGGAGATATTTTGACAATTAACAAAACAACCTACCAAAAAAACAACCAACAAACAAATAAAGCAAGATTAGAAACCCCAACCAAATAAATAAATAAATGTAACAGGAGAATCTTGTGTGATTTTTCCTTCCCAGGAATGAGTAAACCTACTATAAAACAAGTCAGTGTAGATACTAAATACTGGAGGCTCCAAAAAAAAAGAGATTTTTTTAATGCACTTGCATGGTAAAATACAGGCTCTTATTTAATAAAAGCATAACCCTGTTGGAAAATTCTAATGGGACCTAACCCAGAAAAATTAGCTTTAAACAAAAAGTGTTTACAATGTTAGTTAACCTCAGAGAAGTTAATATATGTTAAGACTAAGATATAGCACCTAACAGATTTTGCACATAAAGCCATTTGGAACTCAAGTTTAATCTAAAGCTTTTGAAAGTTTTAGCTTTAAATACTCAAAATAAAATGAAAAATTAATTTTAAATGGCCACTGTTTAGGAGATGTTTGTGAATGCTTGAATGTAAGGTAAAGTAACAATTCAAAATGTTAATATTTTGGTTCATATAATATTCACAACACTTTCTTCTCTACATAAATGAACTAATAATTTTCCAAGGGTTCTTTGTTTGTTTTCAAGTCTGAAAAAGAGAGAAGCCCTCACACTCAATTCTTCCACAGCATGCAGAAAAAACCCCTATTTTATGATCTCAACTACTTAGCAGGAACTAATAACAGAAAGGCTCCTATTGCTGTATACAAACTACTCTGAATGTTGCTCCAGGAATTCAACATCTGAAGCAAACAATGCAATTGCTTAACTTGATGTCTATGTTGTTATCAGTTTCACTTCATTTATGACTTTAAATTGATTCCAAGTTATTTGTAGGCGTGATTTTTTTTTTCTAAATGTCTGTCACACATTACACAGCTTGTCACTTACTATGGCTTTAACTCAAATATTACTAAACCTTAATTTTTATCACATTCAATTTTCTAAAGATTCCTGGTAATTATTTTCATTGTATGGACCACGTAAGTCTTAGAATATGTCACTTTTGAAAGAGATTAGTTTATTTTCTGAATGTTGTGGTGACAGCATACTTGGACATATTGCTTTGATTACTTCCTTTGTTTTCTTGGGCTTCTCTTTGTTAGGAATGTGTCCACAAGCCCTACATACCAAACAACAGCAGCTTAAATCACATTTGTCTGAGCTGATAGCTTCAAGTGCACAAAGCAAGAGGTAGATAAGCTGAAATGGCAGCATCAATCATTTTCCATGAGAAAGACTCCTACATTTAGTTGTTATGACCAACTGCAATTACAGTACCACTGCAAAGGAAGGCTGCATGCATCAATGAACCTCATTATAAAGCCAGAACTGAAGTTCAAAGATGTCAAGTCAAAAACATTCACTGTTACAATTCACACACTTTTCTTTATCATACAACCTTAGGTTCACCTGGAAACCTCACCTTTCTCCTCTCCTTGATCTTCACACCATTAACATTATGATCAGGTCAAAGCTGCATTTTCTTAAGCATCCATGTCCTTTATCACTTTGAAGTTTAGCATCCTGGACCTTCCTTTTGTCACAAAACCATTGCCATACTGATCCACTTTGCTGTTGGGATTCTGTGATCTTGGGGCTGACAGATTCTATGGTCTCTGCAGTACAATAAAAGTCAAGGGTCTCAAGCAGAAAATGTGAACTCAGCATTGTGATCCACATTCTAAAGCTAAGGAATTAAATTGTGGAAGACCTTCAGAAACAATGAACAAAATGGGCCATTTGGATAGAATCCAAATTACTCAAAACTTGAAACAGAAGAGAGGGGTGGTGTTCCACGGGGCAACGGAATGACCTGGAGTTGGCAGTGAGCCCCATCAGTCAAACCAAAACAGCTTTCTGTCAGAAGTACTCTAAAATATGCTTAGTCTGAATGTCATACACAACTAAAAAAGAATGGCAGTACTTTGAGAGCACCTGCCTTTCCTTCCAAGCCATTTCGAGTTCTCCAATTTGAAAATCTTTCCAGGCTTCACAGGTGAAGGCGAAGAACTACGGTGAGGAACTGAGGCAGTCTCTGGTTTTATCTGTTTCCACAGACAATGCTTTTTCTCTTGGTTCTTGTTTAACTTGACTCACACAAGTAACAACATCCTCTGTATTTTCTTCAGCTTAAAAACAAAACAAAAATCAAACATTGAAGTTCAAACTCCATTGACAATGCTTCAGCCCCAATAACTGTGCATTTAAAAGAAAAATATTTCAGGAACTCAAACTAATAGTTAAGGAATATATGAAGTTTACTGCTTTATAGCTTAATAGCCAGTTATGTCAGTTACGTCTACTGTGCTCTAAATCATTGCAAGATGACACAAATTTACTCCAGTAAGGCTCCCCTCAAGTTACAATATTTAAACCAATTTATATTTAAAAAAAAAAAAGTTTGGAGATATTAAATCCCATTCACAAAAAACATCTTTCCCCTTTCCCACAGAAAAATAAAAAAACTAATTAGAATTGTCTGAAAGAAGTCTCTTAGAGTTCCCCACTATCAACACATTTGTCTCCTTTCTTCAAGACACACAGCAAAATCCACTGTATTTTCTCTATTCTAATATTGACATATTATTGAGAAAACTACAACTTACTAAGTGCTGGCTGGTTGTCCACAATCCTTACTGGGATAGTCTGCACATCTCCCAAGAGAATCTGCTGCACTCCTCCTTCCAGGCTTCTGGAGTCATCCACCCCTTCAGCTGGTACCAGCTGGCCCATGGCAACCAGACTCTGATCAGAGGCAGGCAGAGCCCCAAAAGCAGGCACAGCAGCATTGTCCTGTGTCAGGCCAGCACCTGCTTGCAGACTGTGCCCCTGAATAAGTGCTAGAGAATGGCTGCCTACTGCACCCCCCAGGGAATCCAGGAGACCTGCAGGGCTGGGAGGGGAATGGTTATTTACAGCTAGCAGGGCTGTTGATCCGTTTGTCGAGGTAAATGCTGACTGCAGCTGCAATCCCTGTGAAAGAGAAGGCAGAAGTACCAACCTAGCAGTATTTACAGCACAAGGAGTTTGCATTTAACAGCATGTATTGTCTAGGTGGCTTCTGACTTCCTACTCATTAACTCTTCTGATCACGCAATCCCAGCAGCTCTAGGCTCAAAATGTACTTGAAAACAACCAGGACAATGGAATCCAGCAGCATTTAGAAGACTGCTTCTGAACATAAAGTTCTAATTTTGGATTGATGCTCAGTTTCAGATCATTTCCCAGTACTGCCCATTCCCACAAGAGTACTACAAGCTAAGCACACTGCTTTAAATAAAATGATGTCAGATGGAGTCAGGCTGTCCTCAGAAAAAAAAGGAACAGCAAGTAGAACAGAATCTTACTACAGATCGTATTTCTAGGGAAAAGATCACACATTTTGTTGGGGTTCAGGAAATATGAAGGCAGATTTTCAAAGCAGTAAAGGAAGAGGGATAAGAGAGCCAGCTTTGAAGGGAGATGAGCTTTAGAAGAAGCTCTTTTAGCATGACATTCTTATCCCTCCCTCTTAGGCCTTTCAATCTGCAAGTTTACAGGTCTGAGTTAGGAGCAGTTTCAGGATTTTAAGATATTTTTCTTAAGAGGCTGGAGAAGGATTTAAAAGGAATAAACAAGACTGCCTTATCTCCCTGCAGTTTTGCAGCATTTTCATTATGAAATGACTGGACCATGTGGAAAATAACGGGTACTTGGTTTGAGGTAGAAACCCACTGCTTTTATCCTCTTGGTTTTGCCTTCACAAGAGATCCTAACTTCAAAGTGTCAAAAGATGGTAGTGGGATCCCCTGCACCACAGCTATATGCTAATTGTGACATGCAAGAGCCACCAGAGTAAGAGCTGACAGCTACTTCCCAGTGCGTGTCTCCCAGCTACGTTTGGGATTTGCTGAGAGGGAACGTGCTGTTCTCAGCTCACCTCCAGCCCTTCCAGCACAGCATGTTTGATGTTCTGTAAATGACTTGACTGTACCTGAAGCTGTGCAAATATCTTGGGCTGAAGTGAAGAGAGTGAAGACAGCAGCTGAGCTGTTTCTGGTATCAAGGAGTCCCCACTCTGGTTGGATTCTGCTTTGGTGATGACTGACTCCACTCCTGAGCTCCCTATGGTGCCAAAGGGAGGAAGCAGACAAACAGTTATGACAAATCTCTTCTTCCTGTTTAATAAAGGCCTCCCCTGTGAACCAAACCAACTCCCTTCAATCTCAATACAGATATACAGAAGACATATATATATATACATACATATAGGCTGTTTTCTTTGCAGAACTTGGATGCTAAAGAAAGAAGACTGGGTATGACAAAGACAATACTGCAGAAAGTTTGTATGTATCTGTACAGAGCAAAAACCAGAGGCACAAATAAATCTGTTCTTGAGAGCAAAGTAATTGCACCCTACACTGTTCAGTTCAAATTAATCCATCACAGCAACAGCCAAAGTAAGTTTAAAAATCCCAAATAAAACAGAGCTTTTTTTTTAGTAGTAAATGCACTGCTGTAGATGGAACTGCTTCACATAAATCAGGTTCCCCAAGTCATTGAGGAGAACTCATGCAGCGAGCCAGACCTCTGGGGGTTTATATTTCCTGCTACAACAAATAAGAAATTGGCCCATGTTACTCCCTGACCTAAGGGGAAAGGGACACAAACACATCAGGACTTCTTCAGGCAAAAACCACAGGGTAACTGTTGACACAAGTAAACCCTGACCATGACAACTGAGGCCAGTGCCCCTTTGCTCCCTGTAGACTTCTCTATCAGCTGTCTAGAACAAAATGTACCCACCACCATGTTTGGGTTAAATGGGGAAATCAGCTGGCTCTGCTACTGAGATGAAAAACATGTGTAAAGTCTGCAGCATGATCTGAACCTGTGCACACAATTAGGCTCTTCCACCTCACTTCAATCACATCCCTGCTAAAAGCCAGGCATAGCTCTGATGAGTTTCACATCAAACCTATTACACAGAGGATGGGGAAAGCATTTACAAACATGAGGAAAAGTTCTTTTGGTGTCACACTAGACAAAATATTCTTGAAACAAGGGTAGGAAGGGCAGAATAATCTAATTTAAATTTATTACCAGCCACCATAATCCAACAGAACATCTTAGCCTAAGTGTAGTTCTATTTGGGTAGCAAATAGATCTAGTTAGAAACACCTGTATTTTGTCTTAGTACATGTTTTGAAGTAATAGTAGTAGGAACCCAGTTTCAACAAAGGAAAAACAGCATAACATCTTCAAAAAACCAGTCCTTCAACCAAGAATGCATAAGTTTATAGAGAAATCTACCATACCTACACTCCAGTTTTGCAACAGACTGGGAAGAAGTTTTACACTTTGTAGATCAACAAGCACTGGGAAGAGACGATACTTAGGTGCCACATTAATAAGGAAGTTACACCACAAAGAACTGAAGAAACACATCTCTCAGCCCTGCTGCCATTTAACACCCGTGTTTCTACTTCTGCTCTAAGCATCAAGGAAAAATGGAAAAGATTACTTTCAATTCCAACAACAGAAATAAAATGCTTGCTGTTTAGTGCCTGATCCTAGCACTGGAACTCATCAGGACAATAACTTTTGAGAAGCAGGAGTCTCAATGTGCATTGAAGTCCCTTTCAGCAAGACATTTAAAGATATGTGAAGCACAAATCCCCTGGAAACTCAAGTACCCTGCTGGATCCTAGTATTGTGTCCCCTGACAGATATATCTGTTCAGTAGTAACTTATTCTCTCTAAAGAGGTATTATTAGCACCTTCATCCAATGAAAAATGTTCTTTCCTGACAACCATCCCACTAAATTTTTTGTTTGCTTGAAGATGGTAAATAAAAGCCAAATTTTTAATTTTAATACTTCTGTCAAAAACATCATGACTACACATATTTTTTCCACACATGCAGTCAAATACAAAAAAAGTAAATCAAGATAGTTATAGCAAAATAATTCTTCTTAAGTTCACCTGAGTGACCGGACATGACAGCAACCTTCTGGGAAGGAAAATGAACTTCTGTTCATGACACAGCTAATAAAAGACATTTGGAGACACAGGTTATCCATGCAGTCCTACCATCTGAAGGTGGGGAGGAAAACGCGACCGTCACCGTTTCTGTGAGGACATTCCCGCTGTCTGTGGTCCATTGCAACTGAAAGGAAAAAGAAATCAGTTCTCAGAAAGGGTGCAAGCTTGTCTTGTTCCTGTCAGGAACACAGGCTCAATACAGGGCTGATAAGAAAGCAGTGTCTAAAGCTACATTTTCTTACTTTTTTTTATAATTATACATTTTAGGACCTCTTGACCACAAAAAAAAAAGTACTGTAAAAGATTTTTAAACATGGAGTGTGTATCAGGAAGATTATCTGCTTCATCTGCTCATAACAGTTTAATAGACTTTAAAATAGAAAACAGTCAAACCATTTGGCTAACTAACAAGCACACTCACTCACCTGGACTACACCAGAGTAGGGAGAGGGAAAAGACTGATGACATAGCATGATTTAACAGGACTGTTTGTCAAAGATGATTTTAAATCAGCCCTTTCCTAGCAGTTAGTCTCAGAACTGGGAAAACTAGAATCACTGTGTACCCTTTATTACTCAATACATGGAAGAAAATTAAGGAACGAGATTTAAGAGTTAGTGAGCATTCGGTAGATTCAACTCCAGCCCCACCGCATTTATTTTTACTATAAAGTGCATTTATTACTATTTACACATTCAAAATGGTTATTAAGTCCCAACTAGGATGGCACCTGAGACGCACCTCATCTCCATTTTTTTCAGCTACTGAAAAGTAGCAGTAACTTCTTCAAAACATAGACAGTGACAAAGCCATGAATAACATTTTATGCCACATGTCAATTTTTCAATACCAATGGCTTCCAGTTCACACAGTCATCAAGACGTGCTAATATGGTGTAATTTGTCAACCAACTAACAGCAATCTAAGGCTGACAAGATATATACTGAATAAGGTCAGAAGGTTTTATTCACATTTAATCCAGTCTTACTCAGCCTCAGATTCCACTGAAAATATTGCTGCTGCAAATATAAAGTCACAGAAAATTTTGGATGAAATTTGGAAGCTAAGTGGTAAAAATTAGGATTTCCAGTATTTAACTCCAAAAATCAAAAAGATACATAAAGACCAACATACTGTTGCTGGGATACTTTCTGAATTATACACCATCTCTCCATTCCTTAGGGACTTCTGCACTTCATGAATGTGGTTCTTGATATCATTCACAGTGGGGAAGAAGGACAGGTTATGTCTTTCTGGCACTTCATCAGGTGTGAACAATTCTCTTTCCACATACTTTCTGTCATATGTTAAAGAACATTTATTACCATACATAAATATATTCCACTACTTCCCGCTGTTAAGAGACCCTGCTACCTTCTCCCTCCCTCCCCTTGTTGCAATGACAAGACAAAAGCAAGCTAGATGATCTACTGAGCCAGTTCTTTGTGTTATCAGCTACAGAATTTGGAATTTAAGACCCCCATTTATTCAAGTAACTTTAAAGAGTACAGCAGCTCTTAGTGGCTATCTACAATGATATGAAAAGATACCAAAAGCTGGGAAAAACAGACTCATAACATCTGGGAATTAGATTCAGTAATGCACCAGCACTGTCCTTTAGCTGCAAACCAAATTAATCAAATACAGAAGTAGATATATCACTATGGACTGAGAGCACTGCAGACAGTTCTGTACCTTAGTTGCTTCCTCACTGCATAGACCTGCTCTACTCCCTGAGACACCAGTTCTCGGATCTTGTCTGCCACCTGAGGATGAAGGCGAGAAGGCAGAGTACTGTTCTCATCTCTAATGACTTCCTCCTCCTCCTCAGGAGAAGACACAGAAAGATGGGATGGTGAAGGAGGGAGACAGGAAGTTTCCATTTCATGATATTGGTGGGCTTGCTGAGTAGGTAACTGTACATACCACCTAGCAAGAAGGAGAGAGGTTATATACACAATTCTCAAACAAAGGCAAGAAATTAGTGTCTTGGGGGAACAGTCTGAGGATACCAACAACCTAGTCAGTGTGACAAGTTTTTACAGCCCCTGAGCAAGAAGATGTCTTTCAGAACTCAGGGCCCTCTCATACCTTTCAATGCAAAACAAACTAGATCAACCCTAAAACAACACAACTATTTCTATCAATACCCTGCATGGAAACACCGGCTGAAGTTCCATAGCTTAGTGCTTAACACATTTACTAAATTAATACTTCACTGCCACAGAAGTCTTACTGACATTGTGGATTTTTTTACTATTAATAAGTGACTAAGTAAAAAAAAATTTAAAAAAAATCAAGTAAAATACTGCTCTTTTCTGCTTCATTTGTGAAAATAAAGAAAAAAGTGGAAGTTTCACCTGAGGACACCACCAGCATCTATCAAGTTCTTCTTCAGCATGTTGAATGCTTTCTCCTGCTCCATTCTTATGATTTTCTTGTCAATTTTAGGGTCTGTAGGAACCCTGTATTCTGGAAACTTTTGGACCTTTTTAATATAGATCCTTCCAAGGAGGAATAAAAAAAATTCTCCATCAGTATACTTTGTCCTTGGGAAGGGAAAGGCAAAAATCCCACTTACTTCATATCAGGCATAATTATAGAAAAAGTTCAAGCAGAGTGATGTCAGGTGTGAGGAGTCTCTAAAAGAACTGCAAAATTCTTAAGGATACATTAATAGATATGGGTGCAGACAGACACACTTCTGTTCTGGTCTGGAAGCCACTCAGCCAGGTGATTTTACTCCTCAACAAAAGCCCTCGTCCCTCACTAAAGTAAAAGCACAACACCAATTGTGAACAGTCTGCAGTTCACCCAGCTATGCAGAATTGAGCACATACAGACCCAGCTGCAACTATCATCAAACACACTCTTAGCTCAGTAAAAACTGAACAAGCACCCAGGAGAATGCTCAAGGGTGAGGAAAAAAAACATTAGTGTTGAAGAAGGAGAAAATCCCCAGTGAACAGGAAGAATTGTAACTTCTTCAGCACACAGGACATGTGCTAAATTAGGATGATTGACTGATATCAGTGCAATTAAAAGCCTGAAGAAGAAACAACAAATAAGATGACAAAGTTTTAGAAGCAGAAATAGCTACTAAAGGACACCAAAATAACTTGTGAATGCTCAGGTAGATAATGAATCCCAGTTGTATTTCACAGAGTGATGTACTGCTACTTTGCATTCAGGGAACCTATCAAATTTCAGCCTTATTCAGTCAGACAGGACAGCATTTCCTCCTTACCTTTAAATGAGTATCAACCTCAAGTTATCAAGGAGATAAAGCAAAAGAGCTACAGTGAGTATCAGCTACCATCCCAAACCAGTGCTCTGTCATGGTTCACAGAAAGAATGCTTTCTTAGGATGCTCAGTCACTCTTACAGCTGTATGTATAATTCTTACCTTGCTGGACATGTGGCTTTGTAGAGCTGGCTAGAGGTGCTTTCCTGCTCACCAGCTTTTTTGGGCTGAAATCCTTTCCTCCTTGGCCCATATTGGCACTCCATTACAATGGCTCTGCTTCCTGGAAACAGAAAGTAAGGCACTCTGTTCAAGCAACCACTTAATTCATTACAGTAAAATACTAACTACAGAAGAGATGAGAGCTCTGAAGCAGTCATTTCTGTTTGCCACCAGACTCTTCTTCAGAAGGCAGAACCCTCAGGTATAGCAAGCAAATACAATGCAAATGCTTCTCTCCCAGCATGTAAGAACACAGAGCACTTTAAACCATTTCTCAAACTTATTACACCTCACAGCACTCCTCAAAATATGTGAGGGCAAAATATTGGACTTTGCCCTGGTGAGCACCAATTCTTCACAAGATGAGAAGTCTCGCAAGCTACCAAAGGAGCACAATACTGGTAATAAACATAAAAAGCAGAAGCCCCAAAACAACAGAGAAAATCCCCTGCTGAAATCAAAGGTGTGATGGTTTTGGACGGGATAGAGTTTCTTGACAGTAGCCAGTGTGAAGCTGCGCTCTGGATTTGTGCTGGAAACAGTGCTGATAACACAGGGATGTTTAGTTACTGCAGAGCAGGGCTTACACAGAGTCAAGGTCTTTTCTGCCTCCCACCCCACCCCACCAGTGAGGAGGCTGAGGGACACAAGAAATTGGAACAGGACACAGCTGGGACGGCTGATTCAAAATGACCAAAGTCATATTCCATGTCATATGGCATCCTGTGCAGCATATAGAGCCGAGGGAAGCAGGAGGAAGGGGGGGACATTCAAAGTTAGAGTGTTTGTCTTCCCAATAAACCATTACAAATGCTGTCCTGGGGATGGGAACTTGTGAATGAATTCCTTACTTTGCTTTGCCTGTGTGTGTGGATTTTCCTTTACTTTTTAAACAGTTCCTATCTCAGCCCATGAGTTTTCTGAATTCTAGCTTTCCAATTCTCTCCTCATCCCACTGGGGGAATGAGTGAGCAGTTCTGTGGTGATTTCCAGCTGGGGTCAAATCACGAGACAAGGTCAGCAGACATTTCCAGCCTCTTGGCTTAAATCAACACTTCAGACCATGCTACCCATGAAAGCTCAGCCCTGCAGTTAAGAAATCTTAACTGCTAAATAACAGTTTCAGCACAGCACACCCATACAGAATAAGACAGGCTCAAACAAATATTGCTTTGCTCTAAACTCAAATTAAGTGACTTCTTCCAGTCAGACCTCTAACAAAAGGGATTGATGAGCAAAACAATAAAGTGGTCAAGAAAGGAACATCTTCCAAATTTCTTCCACATCATGTTTAGTTATCTTTTATTTATAGTTTGTGTACTCAAGTGTGCAGGCAAGGAGCTGCCTATGCCACAAGTGATATACCCAGAAACTTCTGAAGTATTATATAACAGCAACATAATGTGTTTCCATAGGATACCAAATTATCTAGATGAAACTAAAGATGTCTCATATGCATGTTGGGGGAAAAAATGGGTAAGCTGCTTTGATTTTATTCTTAGTTTTCTTTTATCTCACAGTTTATGGCTGAAGCTTTAAAACTGGTGCTAACATTTCCCTTTTTCAGTAACTTTCAGGGAAAAAAAGAAGAAAAAGCCCCAAACACAACTTACATTCCTGTCACTCATTTTCTCTGTGTAGCAAGTAAAGCCCGTTCATTTTATAGGCAAATTAAACTCTTGGCAATTTCACATATGTACTGCATGAGCTAAATATGTAATTATCAAGCTGTGAAGTCTGCATGAACATTTCAAAAAGAACCCCAAACATCAAAAGTCTCTCTGCTGAGGTCAGTTGATGTTTGTCTTGCTTGTTTGTTTGGCATTTTGAATTTATTTATTTATTTATTTATTACTTTAAGGTTTGCAATTTAAATAGCTTATTGACTCCTGTGGAACAAGCTCTTCTAAAGATTTTCAAGTTAGGCAAGAATAATCGAACAAGCTCTTACCCTTATGAGAACTTTCAGGTCCTAATAGAGCAGATGGGACCTCTCCCTAAAGACCTCATCACGAGAACCCTCATGAAATGGTACTTAGCTAATCTCTAGAGGACAAAAGGAAATAATCACAGCAAAACATAAAAAAGGAAACAAGCTCCTTCAGACTCTCACAGCAGTGTGCAAGCTGCTCCTTTTTTTTAATATTTGTGTCTTGACCTTATCAGAACTAAGGAACAACATAAAGATTCTTCTTTGTGGCCAGCTGGGAGCTGACGTCAAAATTTTGAAAGCAGTTATTAAAAGGAAAGTTAGTTACCTGCATTGACAAAGGGGATCCCATCATATGGGACATACTGAGATTTCCACATCAAGCGTGTGGCGGGTTTGGCCGGGCTCGGCGACTGGCGCGTGCCCCACACGCTCTGTGTCTGCTGCTTGTGGAGCGCCAGGACGCTCTCTAACTCGGCCTCGCTCACGCAATAGCCGCGGTACGAGTCCCCAATTCTCTGCGTGGAAAGGACGGGAAATAAGAGCATTATCCACCCATCTGACTGCTGAACACTGCTCAGGAAAGCAGTCAGGGACTCCGGCAGGTGAGAGCATAGGCCCAGATTTTTGGCATTCCATGGTTTTTGTCCCCACAGTAGTATCCTCATAAAGAGATTTATCATAGGATCTAACAGGAGTACCCATTAAGGTCAGGAGTTTGTCAGTCATTCAAGACCCTAAGAACACCAAGAGCCTCTAAAAAGGTAACAGTCACTGTCAACTCTGATTTCCAGAAGACAACTTCACTCCTGTGGTTTACCCCCAACATGCTTCAGTTGCAGTCACTGACTAGACAAATTAGTATTAGATGAAGTTTTTCACTTGACTGCCAATAATTGTCTCTGCATCTACTGCAACACACACTGCACTGAGCTGGAGCAGAATGCAACTGCCCATACCACCAGTTAACTGTCTCACCTACTTAGTGCACTAACTTTGAACTGGATGTCTCACACAACATCCCTCCCAACCTTCGAGGCCCTCTTGATTCTCAGCATTTCACTTACTATACCAGATTTGCCATGTGCAAACTGATAATGGTTTCATTAACTCTGCTAATGTCTGGGCAACACCACAAAAACTGCATCTAACTTGACTCAAAGAAGTTATCCAGTTGCTACTCCAGCTACTCAGTTCCACCACAGTTGGTGCTAGTCTGCCAAGGCCAGCCAGCAAGCTACAAAATTACTGGAACAGAGAAGAACTTTTCATCCAAACTCAGAATGCAACACTTGTTTCTGTTCATATGCAGCTGAGGGTCAGGAAGGCCAAGCAGCTGTAACAGCCAGAGTAGTTTGCCAGCTCAGTCTTAAAGTGTATCTGTGGGACAAACACATGTTGAATGAGTACTAAGGTCTGATAGATTTGTTTTGCCACCTTCACTGACAGAACAGTCAGATGTTTAATTAATACTGACAGCAAAAGAGCAACAGCGTCTCTCCAAGATTATCAACAGATATCTTAGCAACAACTGCTTAAAACCTGCCTCACGCTCATAAGAAAAACAGAATGTCTGTGGTTAGCAAGGCCTAAAGTCAACAAAGAACCAATGAAGACCTTGTGAATGAACTGGGCCAGCACAGTGCTGCTGCTAGTGCAAGGCCAGGCACGGAGGGCTGTGTGTGCACTGCGGGGGAGTCCCTGGGACACGAGCTGTTCACACCTCAGAGCTCACTGCTCTGCAGGCACTGCTGCAGCAGCTAACCACGTCTGCACAGGCTGCACTCCCACCACTGTGGGAGCAAGAGACAATTGTTTAACTAGAAGTTATAAGCAATACCTCTGAACAAAACTTGATCTGAAAAATTCAGGAGAAGCAAAGTAGCCTGAGAAATACCAGAACTTCTTTCTTTCCAGAAGTCAGGGATGTTGCCTTTCAGATGAGGGATTACAGCACCACTGCACATAATAAATGCTGCAAAACCATCTGGATTTTTTTCCCATACCTTACACCTGTCACTAAAAATAGGTCATTGACTTTATTCTAGAGAGATGAGAATTCTGACAAAATTGTTGCGCCAGAAAAGTAGCAAAAAACAGGTAAGGAACTTTCTCCTATTCTGGCTTTCCTTGTGCACAAGTTTAGATCATTTTCCCTAAACTGGTGGAAGGGGAGGAGAAGGACAAGAAGGGGAGGAGAAGGACAAGCATGTAAGATCCCTGCTTTCTACAGGCTTCACAAGTAGGAAAAATTTGACAAACAAGACTACTTTTTTCAGACAGATAAATTAATTTTGTATAGTTAATTAATGCAGTTTTCAATTACATTTAGTTTCAGTAGACTGATACATGCAGGAAATGCATTCTGATCAGACCACTGAAAACTAAATATAAGTCATTGAAAGGAACTGTTTAAACTAACTCTGTAACAATGTCCTTACCTTGAAGTAATCACATACTCTTCAGCCCTTTAACTCCAAGGTTCAAGCCCAAAAACTGAGTGATTCCTTCTTTCTCCCCTGGCCTTGCCACTGCAAAGTGCATAAAAGCTAACCCTAAAGTACACACATCAAGACTGCAGTTTTCCTTGAGGAAACTCAAAGCAGCAGGGTACCAGGGGCACTTTGCAGCCAGACACAGCAAGTGTAAGCTGAACATTTCAAGGCAGCCAGCTTTTACTGCTCTGTGTTTGCCCACAGTACCAACTACCAAAGGAGCCACTGGCCTTTGGTGTGCAGGGGCTTCACCTGCTGACACCTTGTGTGACTCACAGAGACTTCGATACTGTTTTAAGATTGTTTCAATTCTGGCAGGCAACTCAAAGAGTGGAGTTGTGAGCTGACATATTTATCAGCACACCTCTCCAAACTGGTTCTCCAAGTTTCAGTAGGACCCTTCAATTCTGTTACAGTAACAAAACATTTTGACACCTGAAAGATAATTGACACCTCCAAATCCCAGTGTCTCTAGTCTGTGCCCAAAAAAAGGTACAATACAACCCAGCACTCTCTGGTGGATCGGGGAGGATTAATGCATACAGGCAACAGTTCTGCTGAACATCAGAGGGAGATGTTTGTGTCCTCAGAACGTGTTCAAATAGATATTATTTCTATTTCCTTTTCTTTCAAAATAATAACTTTTCTATAAATGTTGCTATAAATGTGAATTTTAAACACAGGCAGGTGGCATTTCTTGTAATAGAGAGACAAAGCAGACCCTCTGATACTGTGATACCAATAATAAGTGATTCAGATAAACCACATACAGGAAAGAATCTACCACAAAGTGCTAAAAACACAGTGAACCTTATGAACTAACTGGCCAACTGAATTAAGCAACTGATTCTATAAAAATGGTAACTCCACCATGGAAGAATTCATGCTAAGAATTTTCTGACTTCTTAACATTTATGTGGACATAAGAGTGGACAGTACTACAATAAATGGAATAACACAAAAGGAATAGATGAATATATTTAATTTTAAAATTGTTTCTAGGCAGATACAGAAAGAAATTCAATTTCTAGGTTCCTCAAACTGCAACTTCCAGTTATCAGTGCCCAAGCCAATAGAAAAAAAATGGTAGAGATACAGAAAGAGATTAGGCAGCTACAGAGTATGAGCTTTCCTTTTAAAAAGTATTAAGAGAAAGTAAAATAAACATCTGTCAGGAAGAGTCTGGCAGCAGGAGGAAGGGGTAGCTGATCTTTCAAGAAACTTCCCACCTCCCCTCCCTTCCCGTTAAGGGACTTATGATGCATTCTAGCTGCTGATAGCACCCAAGTCATCAGGACAGTTCTGCAAACTTCTAACAATATGCAAAAAAAGAAGAGTTCTGTTTAAGTCAAAAGCCATCACAGAACATAAAGACACAGCATTTTCTAACAGAAGAGGAAACAAGCACAAGTAGCCTAACTTGCTGTGACAAAAAATAAAAATCAGCAATAATATCTAAAATAGGAATCCTTACTGAAATATTGATATTAGGGTGCATTAAGTCTCAGACTTGACACTGGCCAATCACATGGATTTTGATTTCTATGTGATAACACAAAACACATGATCAGTTGCAGAAGTCAGCAAAATTTGCACTGTCATTCAACAGCAAACTCTAACATGGCACATAATGGCTCTTCCCAGCACTACAAGGTACCAGGTTTTCAGCAGCACTTCTTTTAATTCAGGAGCAGTTGATGGTCAGTTATTCCAAAATTCTCAAAACAGAGAGGGATTGCACAGCATTTTATGTGTTTAACTGTGCTAGCAGTACCAGTGCTATATACCAAGAAGCTTGAACACTTCTACAGCTATGAATTATTGCTTTCAAGGAATAGGAACATTATCTCAGAGCTAGATGATAAAACATTAAGTCAGAATTCTTTGTGACCCACCTCACAGTTCCTGAGACGGCGTGCCCATGCAGGTGTATTTAGTGGCAATGGCTGAAGAGGGGTGGGAAAAGAATCTTCCACTACCCTGAAAAAAAAATAATAGAAGTCTCTACAGACATTCAGAAAAGCAACAACTTAGTCTAAATTACAGGCAAAATCAAATCAGTGTGCATATGATTAAAGTATGGATATTGTATCAACATGCCTTAAAAACCTGTGGTTTTCATTTTCATATTCTATTTCATTGTTAAAGTAATTTACAGTGAGTAAAAGTATTAAAAATTCCCACTGGTTTCTACATTCAAGTCCTCCAAACATTCAGTACACAGTGTGTTCATAACCTCTTTTCCATGGGAATTTTGTGATAACCATTGCAAAAACAAATTGCAAGAAAAAAAAGGCAGTGCTAACAGTGGATGAGAGTGACTGTTCATGCCTTTAACCCCTGACCTACCTGGTGGTTGTTTTTTTGGATACAGTGAGAGATGCCTGTGGATGTAGAATGTAACTGCTTGCACTGTCTGCTATGGAAGCCACCACCACAGTCTGCAGGTTCCCATCACCACACTTCTCTTCTGAAATATCTTTACAAAAAAAAAGCAGCTTCCTGGTTAATAACTGAATGTAGAATGGGGAAAAACAAGCCATGATCAAACTTTGTGTGTTGTTAAAGCAAGCCTTTTGATGTAGGAAAGAAGTTTTATAGGTGATAAAGTAGTCAAATAGCTGTGAATCAGTGCTCAAACTCCCGGCACACATATGAAGATACACTTGATAAGGCTGCTTATGTTTAAGGACTATGGTAATTGTGCTACTGCTTACGAATCCTTCCACAACAAGGACAATAATTAGAGCAATTTACAAATTGCTCTGCTTTCAGGAATCCATATAGGATTGCACAAGCATTTTGTTCAGCTGCAAGTCACATACTGGTTGCTTTTAAAACAAGAAAAAAATGAGGTAATGATACTGCTTAGTACTTAGAAAAGAACACTTAAACAAGAAAAACAGGCCTCATGTAATTGAATCTGACATGCTGCTAGAACAAATGCCTCAGCCTTTCTTAGTAAGAGGGAGCAATCCACAAGCCAAAAATTGCTCTTAGATTGAAGCCTGTGTGTACAGTTAAACAAAAACATAATGGAAAACTGTGAAAGCAGATGTTCAATATTTTGGTCTCAACATAAACACATGAGGTCTCTTTAGATGAGGGATTTTTGCCCTTCAGTTATGAAAGCTTCTTTCCCTCATCCAGAGAGAGTGGTAAGCTATTGACACAGTACAGAAATGGATCCACACAAAGCTCCATAAGAAGATTCCTAAGTGTGCACTTGGATTAACACCACTCTGGCTCAAAGCACTGGTTCCTCCTGCAGAGATGTTCCCTTAAGACACTACAGGCTGCTCTGAAGTCTGCACCATTCTGTGCATTACCACCACGTGCAGACAAGTGAAACTCAGGAGCTGACAGGCCACTCTCCTTTCTCTTTTACCTCCACAGTAAACTGCTGGCAAGTCTTCCCAACTGTCTAAAATGGAAATGCAGAACTACTATCTAGTGTTCAACTTAGTGCTTACTAAGAGTAGCAGCAATTATTTTGTAACTAAAGGCTTCCAGTCAGCTTTAAAGTAGAGTAAGACTCTACTGTAACCAAACCTGGTTTTACCACTGCAAAAGCTGAAGAGAGGGAAGGTTGAGCATTAGGGTAGGGACAAGTCTTTAAATGCAAGCTCAGGGAAACATATTGCAACCCTAAGTGAAAAGAGCTAGATCACTACTTGAATCCCAAATCTTTCTTCTACCACCCAGCACCAGGACTCTATTCTTATTCTGAGCCATCATTCCACAGGAACATTTAACCAGTGCTCAAATCTTGAGAACTTTATAGAGAAGGAAAAAACAGTTTAAAAAACATTTGAGAGTTCAACAAATGTGACCACCTTGTTCTCAGTCTCACTCTGTGAATGCAACCTAGTACACAGCATTTTGCCATCCAGCAAGGACTGCAGATAAATAATCAATGCTTTCAGATTTCAGTATGTCCATTTTCTAGAGAAAACCTGAAAATTTGGCTTCCAGTTGTGTATCTCAGCACATGCTTAAAAGGTGACAACCAACACATCCCAATGAATGGAAAGTAACATCTTATTTTCCTTGACTGGGAACTGAATTTCTACCCAAATGATTCATTCATGGCTTCACAGAAGATGCATCATCACCAGTGATCTCTGGAACAGAAGATTTAATGTTCTTCTGACCTGTCTGTGCTACAGGAATTAACTACTTCACTCACAATGAAGTAAACAAGTACTGAAAATTTGAAGGCAATAGTACAGCTGATGGCACAAATATCCTTATTAAAGCTAAATAAGGCAAGAAACAACTCTGTGCTTTATATGTTAATCTATCCATTACACACCCTTCAGAAAGGGGGCATAATAGCTGTCATAAGCTTTCATTATGCTTTTGCCCAATAGAAAATGTGGTGTGTGAGGCACCAGATTCACAATCAGAAAGCAGGTTCAGGGTGCATTTTGTCTTATAACTAAAGAAAGGAAACAAGGTGCTTAAAAAAGAGCACAGAGCTTAGTCACAGGAGCACAAACCCTCAAGTCCTGAGGTTAAACTCACCCTGTGTGCTGGTCACATCCAGAAGCTGACCTGGAGGAATAATCACTTGGGTCACTCCTGGCTGGGCAGAAGGAATGACATGCAGCACCTGTCCATTTTCTGACTGGCTAGCAACAATCATCTGTAAGGCAGTCATACAGAAGGATGAATGGCTCTAGTTCATATGGTGATCATGCAGCATGACTGGGCTTGATTATTACCAGAACAGGAAATATTTTGCTTAGAGCTGGGACCTGTATATTTACTGTTCTGGTAATAATCTAACCCAGCCATGCTGTCTCTTTGTTGTCAATTTCTTAAAATTATTTTCCCACTTTAAAACAGGCCTTTAATTAAAGAAAAAAAAGAAAGAAAAAACCCCCAGTATTTTACCTGATTCTACAATGAATTACACATTTATTTGAAACTGACAACAACTCTATTATTACACACAAACACCTGAAAGCCATTCATAGTTGGATTCGCTGAAACTCCATTCATGGACTAGCAGAACGAATAGTAACATAAAAATTGTGAGCTTTACTTCTAAGAAACTGTCCTCTATGGGCAGCATTTCATGCAAAAGCAGAGAGAAGAAAAGCTCCAGGGCTTAAAGAACAATACAAATTAAATCACCTGGGATTCTGAAAAACTTTAACAGCTCCTTATGGTATATTCACACAGGACATAATTACACAGGACTCTGGGTGAGAGTTACCTTTTTTACAACAAAGCAACATTTTAAGAAAATTAATTGAGTGCTGGGGAAAGGTGCTACATAATGACTTAGCTTACTGCTAATGTTCTGATTCCCCCCAAAAATCAGAGATTTATCCAGAGGATGTAGAGAAAGCAGCAGCAGTAGAATACAAGATCTTATCACACTGCAGCACCCAGGCTCGATACTGACAAAGACATCAGTTTAAAATTAGTAATGGCTGCAGACAGGATTTGCCTACCTGAAGAAGGGCAACTGGAGCATGAACTATACCACTGAAAAGTTCCACCTTGTTGCTAGATCTAAAGTCTGAATCAGCTGTTGCTACAACAAACCACCAGTAAGAGAGTTCTTCAAAGAGCTCCCTCATCTGTGAACGCAGCTCCAGGCCTGTCTGCAGACACACTCACCATGGGTGCGCTGGGCCCTCCCAGGGACTGCAGCTCGCACAGGGGCTGCCTGGGCTGCTCTGCCAGCTGGAATTCCTCGGCAGAGTGGGGCCGTGGCTGGGGCGGCCGCGCCGGCACAGCCGATGCCGGAGGACTGCCCGAGAGGGGGACTGTGATGGGCAGGGCTGGGGGAGAGTCGCTCTGGCCAAACAAGAGATCCCTGGAATCCATGCACATTAGTTGCTTTCACAGAGGAAAAACAGTAAAATGTACTTGGAGCTGCAGCAACTTCTAAGAAGGGAAAAAAAAAAAAAAAGAAAAGAGAAAACAAGAAAGAGAAAAGGACATTTAAAACCAGTGTGCTATGCTGTATACTCAGAGGAGCTCTTGTCCTTCTGGATCAAGAGGCTAACACTAGCAGTTCTACTTTTGTTTTCTATTTCCATGCTGAAAATAATTCATATTCCTGCTTTCTAGAACAAAGTCTCTTTACTAAGACAAAATTAAATCCCTTTTGCTCAAAATCTGCTCCCCAAAACCATGTATCACTTTAAACACCTCAAGTCTCCCCAGAAACTGAGAAAACATACCAAAAACAAAACTGTACAATATTCACCAACTTGATTTGATTTTAGAAGAAATCCTAGATACTCTTCCAATTGGCCTTTCCATACATGCATTTAGCTATGAAGAAAAAAAATCTCTAAATTTTAAAAATTCTTTACCACAGAAGAAATACAAGCAACAGAACCTCTAATTCAAGGCCAAGAATTGTCTAGCTTTAGGTCAAAAATCAGAGTTTCAAAATCTTAAAAAAACAGAGTGCATCTTCATCAAGTTTGCAGAACTGAAGTCTTAGAGTACACACCATTTTCATTAAATTTAAGAGCATAGGCACAAATACTTGTCTTGTTGAAACTCTGGCAACACAAATATTAAGCATGTAAAAATAATGGGAAAATAGGCAGTACATATGCACAATAAAAAGTCAAGATATCATCTGGCCAATGCAAGAAGGGCTGCAATCTGTTCTATCTCTTGCAGCAACTGCACAAACAACTCTCATGTTTTTTTCAACAAAAATTAATACACTACAAATCAAAGAATGAGGAAAAATGTTTCTAAATTTTATCTAAAGCCAGATTTTATTTAAATAACCCCATCAAAAATTCTGCAGGTATAAATCCTCTGTGCTGAAACTGTCTATGGTGAACTATACCAGAAAAGCAGCACCAAACAAGTGGCACCTGTTGTGTTAAAGACATTGTGCAGACCATAAGCACACAAGTAAATCACTGCCTGAATGACATTTTATGTCAGAAAAACATGCTGCAGAGGAGGATTCATGCACAGAAATCTCCCCAAATAAGAAGATCTGGCAATACCTGATAAAAAAAACCTGAAAGACTCCTCTCCCTCAATACATACACAGGTGTCCTGGGTCCCCAAACTCTTGATTTGTCACATTTGGTCACTAAGCAATGCCACCTCATTTTCACCTGCTCTGAATCTCTCCTACTCCAATGCATGTCAAAAAGCATTTTTTTAAAGGGCTAACAAAATAAAACATGCATTTCTTCAGCACCATAGCAGGACATAATCACTGAAGGCTGTCAATACATGTAACATCTGGATATTCATCAGTTCAAAACTGAATGGCACAGGAATCCAAGTGAAGGATGCACATTCCTAAAAGACACAATGTATTACTCTAAAGACAAGAGAGAAGAAAAGCTCCAGAGCTTTTCTGGAGCTGCACTGATGAAATAGCATATTTTAACCTCATCAGAGTGGATGTGAAGGAAGCATCTACAAGGAGAAAGCATTCATACCTCACCTGAAAAATCTGATCATTTGTTTCTGACTCTCCTGTACCGTTACAGCTGCCTATGAACAAATCCTTAGATCCTTCCATAGCAATATCATGGTCAGCTCCGCTCTCTTCCATTACAAGGTGACCTGAAAAGGTTATAAAAGTTCATTTTAGCCTTCTGCCAGGAGATTGCCACAGGTGTTGTCTTCAGGTCTTACAAATTTAGTGCTACAAGTTCTAATGCTTTTGCAAAATAACAGCAAAGTTCTCAAGAAATCCTTGCCTCCTTATCACATTATTACTCACTGCAGAAAAATTCCAGTGTGTTGCTCCAGGAGTACAGCTTAGCCTTTTATACGAGACAATTTGCTTGATTTGTCATTGCATACACAGATAGAAAACACACATACGCCCTCCCACAATTTTCATCTGAATATGTCCAAAAGCACTGAACTAACAACCACACACATCCAGAGAACGCTTGATATTTAAGCACATGCCAGCAGCGCTTTATAAATACATTAGTCACCTTCTTCCATCATCACCAGACAGAATTTGCATTATGCAACTCTGTCATGCAGACATCTTGAAGTAAATCAATTTGTTTTAAAGGCTTATAAGACAGCATATAAAAGAAATAAAATTACTATTGTTAGTCTACAGTGGTATGCTTTGGGCAGAAAAAACCATCAGATATGTAAACAAATTTGGCATTAATCACGTGGTGAATGACAAAAAGACAGAGTTCCCAGCAGTTCAGAGATCTACCTCCTATCCCAAAGGAAGCTTCAAGATACTCAGCTGCCTATTACAAACCTTCAAAGAGACAGATAATATTGAACAGTGAATTGCCACATCCACAGGACAATGCTCTCATGCACACAGCACACTCTTTAAAGCAGCGACAACCCCAAACATTCACAAGCAGCAGGACAAAATCACAATTAACTTGGCCCCTACCTAACAAGAGTTTACATATATAAGACTGCACACACAACACACTCAACTGAATAGAAGAAAACTCAACTCCTGTAGTTTGGGGTGAAGGAGGGGGAAGGGTGGTCACGATTTTTCCCTTCAGTATTTAATTTTAAAGACAGGCTGCATTATATTAGCACATGACTCCTACCAGCTGTATCTTCTTCACCACACCACGCAAGTAAATTCCTCAAGATGGACCTTCTTGGCTGTGGTATTTCAACTGCTTACAGCTTTTGCAAGGAGACTGTAACAGGCTAGAGAGTAACTTCAAAAGAACTGTACAACTCTTAAAGCACAGATTTATTCTGCTTTGCAAAGTATAAAGGACACAAAGGCAAAGTAAATCCACATCTCCTTGGCTTTTGAAGCTGAATAAAGCATCCTGCTGATACAAACAACATTGAGAAGTTAAGCAGCTCATATGCTCAATATATTAATACTTTAATCTAAAGCAGATTTATTTTTCCACTCAATTTTCAAGTGATGACACTCCAGACCAAGTTCCAAATGAAGTTACCTCATGTTTACCAAATATTTTTGAACTTTGGATCTGAGAACAATTATAAGATGTTTCAGTTAAATGTCTGAAGCATCATAGCAGCAAACAGAAAAAAAAAAAAAAAGACCCAGAAAACTAGATTTCATTATCACTCAACCATTTCCTCTAAGTTCAAAGATGTAAAGAAGAGACACAGTTTTGCAAAAGCAGCACATTTCGTTCTTTGAGATAAACTGAGTTTGTTCCAGATACTGATAACACAGACTCTGAGCATGCTGGAACCCAACAACAGAGCACAAGGACAGCTCTATCGGGACAGACCAATGACCCCAGCAGCCCAACATCCTGTATCTAACAATAGTTAATAACAAAGCTCAGGGAAAAAAATCCAGCAGTAAGGTAAATACACAGTCATATTTATCCAGCTTCCTTTCATAAGCAGCCCAGAAATACCTCAAGTTTTATATTTGTGTTTAAAATAATCCCCATGGTACAATTTTGCCTCATGATTTTGTCTAATCACTGTTGTAACCCAGGCAAACCACTGGCACACACATCACTTGGAAAATCAGCTTCATGGTTTAACCACCCAGGTTTTGTTAACCTAAGTGCTTGTGTGCAACCACAGAGATTAATATTTTTTTTCTTAAAGAAATATGCTTCTACAGAGGTGTACAAATGCAGGCACAGTTAATAGATCTTATGGTTGTATAAATATTGCTGACCAATTCCCCCAACAGGATAGTTAAATCCTGTATATTTATGTATACGTAAGTGTACGGATATTTTGTCAGGAACGTGTAAATAACATGTAAGTATCTCTTCCTACACATTAAGTGAGCAACACAAAAATTCCCACTGTAACACCAGGGTATCACACATTTAACAGCTGGCTGAAGGAGAAATGTGGAAGTTTAATGTTAGTGTACAGTAGGAACAAGAGCTGTATCCTCAAAGCACGCAGGCAGTTCTCTGTGCCTCAGCTTTAGCCTCAGCACAACTCTACCCCCACCACTTTATAGGCTGCTTCCCGAGTTCAGCATTCCAAGGCCATTTCCAACACATGGGTTAGTGTATTTTAATGCCACAGGTCTATGTCCTTCACCCTTTTCTCAAGTAAAGGGAAATCTATGGCTATTGTTGTTCCTGGTTCACCTCTACAAAGACAGCAAGCAGCGACAGAAACTGCTAACACAAGCAAACATGATAACCATCATGAGCACTGTATGCAGGGTGTTGATTATATTTAACAGAAAATACATACAATTGAACGCTTCAACATCAAACTCTTTTGAGTTTTCCGCAAGATGTTGTAGAGGTTTTATAAGAAGACTTCAGATAACTGCATAGCTTACAGCAATCAAAACTTGCTGTCTGAACAAGCTCCCTCTGAGGGCATTTCCCTACAACCATTCACAGTGGCACAAATTCACAAGGGTATGAATTACAGTAAAACATATCAGGGAGGAAATCAGGGCATCGTGATATTCCCCAGTAAAGGAGTTACAATTAGCTTTGTCAATTTGTACCAGGTTTGAGATTTAGCATTATCTCTACTACGGAAGAGAAGGCAGATGCTGTTAAGAATACAGAAAAGTTCTGAGGACTGACACTTAAAACGTTTCTCAAGTCAGTTTTTGGTAGACAATGCCAATAACTGGAAAATGCACCTGCGTCAATTTCGCTGACCAACAACGTTAGATCTGTCAAGTATGTTTAAGAAACAGATGAGATTTCAGAGCCTCAGGAAACAGCAAACACCCAACACCGCCCGCTCCAAAACCGAGTCACCGCTCAGGGAAACCCCAGCTGCTCCCCAGAGGCCACGAAGGACTGTCAAAAAGGTGGAGGAAACATTTTTACAAACAGCGCAAGCACACAGCCAGTCTCACACAAGCAGCCTTCTCCCAGAGCACCAAACTCACTTACAGCTTCTTTTTAAGTCCACCGCGCGTTGGGTTTATTACTTCTAGTAGGCAGTTTATTGTGGGTGTGTCGCTTGACATGCAGAGAAACACAACCCGAGCGACTCCAAGCAGAGACCACCGCTCCAGCGACCCCGGCCGGCACACGGGGCACTGCCCCGCCCGGGCACGGCCCGGCAGCGCGGCCGGCCGCGCTCAGGACCGGCCCCGGGAGCCGCTCCCGCACCTGCCAGGGACCCCGGGACGCGCCCCCCGCGCCCCAGCCCTGAGGAGAGCGGAGGGCGCCTCAGCCCGCACCCGTCGCACCCCTCAGCGCCACAGCCCCGCGTCGGGGGCGGCGGGAAACACCGGCCGGGGCCCCGTCGCGGCGGCCCGTGAGGAGATGCCGGAGCCGCGTTACTCCACCTGGGCTCGCCTCCCGCAGCCCCGCCGCCATGCGCGCCGCCGCTCCGCGCACGCGCGCCCGCCCTCAGCGCGGAGCGGGGCGGGGGCGCGCGGGGTGCGCCGGGAAAGCGGCGGCGCGCGGCCTCTCGGGAGCGCGGCGGGCGCGCGGCACGCGGGCGGCGCGCGGTCCCGCGGGGGGCTCGGCCGGGGCGCGCCGCCACACGTGGTCGGTGCCGGCGTCGGCGACAGCGGCGGCCATGGCGCAGCTCACGGCGCGGTTCCGCACCGAGAACCGCAGGTGAGCGGCCTCCCCTCCCGGGCCGGGGGTGGGTTCGGGAGCGGGTGACGCAGAGGCGGTAACGGAGCGCTGTGCCCGCAGGTTCGCCGTGGAGGATGTGCCCTTCTCGGTGCCCGCCACCTCCGAGACCACCGACCTCAGCCACCTCATCAACAAGCTGCTGGCGGCGGCGCACGGTAGGTCCCGCGGCCGGGGCGGCCCCTCGGAGCCCGGCGTTCTCCAGGCCGGGCCCGGTCCCGAGCGGGCTGTCACAGCCGGGCGGCACCCGCGGGCCCGGGGAACGACGACAGCCCGAGCCGGTCCTGCCCCGCCGCTTTGGCCTGGCTGCCTACGGTGAGGCGCTCCTGGAACTTGATCTGAAGCGCTGCGGGTACCGGCGCTGCTGGGCATTCCCAGGAGAAATGGACCAATGGAATGCTGTGTGCCCGGCCGCACAGGCCAGGCTGCCACAGCAGATGGGAATGGAAATGTTGCCCAAAACCAGAACTAATGAAACCAGAAGTTTCGTTTTTATAACAGGCTTTAAGAAAACCTCAGCTATTCTGTCGGTGCTGAAATGGGCCGACTGACTTGAAAGCTGATCTGGGAGAGACACATGTCTGATGTTGTTGGAAAATCCCATTTTCTATAAGAAGCTGGTGGTCAGCGCTATTATACCCTGCTTCTTGAACCTTTTGCAAGTTGCTTTCAACCCATGACATTGCAAACAATCTTGAACAGAAAACTGGTCCACAGTGCCGTGCTTCTGCCAAAATGAAGAGCCTTTGTCATTTGTGCCATTACAAAGGGAGAAACACGAACCAAAAGTTCTTAGGATTTTCCTACTGCTGGCACAAATACAGGGCTCTGGCTGGTGGTAACAAGTGGCAAGATCCCTAAAGAACAGTCAGGAAGCACTGCTGGGGTTTGATTACACAGAGTTACAGAGAAAATACAATAAGAGGCAAACAACTCTTTGAACACCAACAGCAAATTTTCCTTCCTCTTAAATAATCCTGTGGAAGTAATGGGCTGCCCACTTAAAACTGGGAGAAGAAACTAATTGGTTGGGGGTTTTGTTCTTGTTATCATTTGTTTTGGGGGTTGTTTATGTTTGGGTCTTTTTTAAACTCTTCCTGGCTCCATTTCCTGAACCATTCATGAAATTAGGCCATTCTTGATGGTATCAAATAAACAGTGACACCTGACCATTGATTTTTCCCCATTTGTTTCAGCGGATCACAAGTATGTGGAATTTGACTTCCTTATCAATGGCCAGTTCTTGCGATTGCCACTGCTCACACACATGGAAATGGAAAACATTTCCACAGTAAGTCATACTCAGTGTCTCTCCTTGGACAGTAGAACATATTCAGCCAGTTTATTTCAATCTGATCTAGATATTATGCTCTTGGCTGGGTAGATTTCCTTGCTCAGTTTCATTTCTTTCCTGTGAGAATTCCCTGTATTTTTAAATCCATTATGAACTGCAGTGATTAGAGACTAGAGACAGAGCAGTGCAAGGAATGTTATCCAATCTGTTGTCTGTGTAGAGT
This sequence comes from Serinus canaria, assembly GCF_022539315.1. Taxonomy (NCBI): domain Eukaryota; kingdom Metazoa; phylum Chordata; class Aves; order Passeriformes; family Fringillidae; genus Serinus; species Serinus canaria. Next base: position 25,710,784 of record NC_066321.1, read on the forward strand.
TCAAAGAGGAAATTCTCTTATTCAGTTCATCATTAATACATTTTTGTCTCTGATGGTGGGGGATCATGGGGATGTTTAATATTATTCTATGTTGCAGTGTTTTAGACACCAGTTTTGTATGACTAAATATTGAAGAAGAGGAATGTAAGAAGACTGAAATCACTTGCTTTTGCTTCCAGCTTGCTATTAATAGTAATTTGATAAAAAGATGGAAGGCAATGTAATTCACACTTTTTTTCTGAATACTTTTGCTTTACTGATGTGGTGAAGGACTTGGATACCACGACCTTTGCTCAATAAATATATTTGTGCTGCACTCCAGTTAAATTTTACTGTTGGTGATTAAAAAACCCAAAACCGTGCTACATCCCTAAATAATATGTTGTCTGTGAGCTCAGGAAGAAGTGGTGGAAATAGAGTATGTGGAGAAGTACATGGCCCCTCAGCCAGAAGAATGCATCTTCCACGATGACTGGATCAGTTCTGTTCAAGCCACTGAAGAATGGTACCACACTAAGCCAGTTCTAAGTTTTGTCTTGCTTATTCATGTTCCTCCCTGGTATCAAATAGAGTGGTATTTTCTCTTTAATAATCCCTTGGGTGGGGTTTTTTTCCCCTCTTTGCATTATTTTTTTTAACGTGACAGGTCAGTCAGCTACTTGCTTTTATAAGCAGTTCAGTTGTTATGCTGTCACAACAGTGACTTTAACACAGGTAGAAAACAGCTAGAGACACTGAACTTGAGATATTGTTTATACAAATGAACAAATGCTGTTTAGTATTCTTTTTCTTAAAGGAAAACAGGTCTTCCTCATTACTCTTTTTTGCTTAAACCCTTGACTTCCAACATGACACCCATCAGCTACAAACAGAATAGCATTCCTTTCTGCAGAGATTTTACAGAAAAAAAAGCCAGAGGCATAATTGCCTTTTTCTACTGAATTTTCACATTTATTTGCCAATGAGCTTGGTAGTGTTCATATATTAAATAAAGATTTGAAAATACTTTGAGAACCTCTGGCAACATACTAAAACTAACAAAATGAGTTTTGAATTATGTAAATTATATAAGGGATCTTAAGTCCCATCAAGCAGAACATGCAGAACTGCTTGTCTTTCTAGCCTGTACTCTTGGCCTCCCAGTTGCAAGGCTTTAATGAAGCTTTGCTCTGTAGCAAAAAGATATTTTTTCCTCTTTCAAGCTAATTCTTTTAAACCAGTTACTCTGCTAATAGTTGTGCCAAGTTTCTGGTTGAGGTTTTATTTCATAAAAACATTTGTTGGTCCTAAAGACAAAGATGTTTCCAATGCTGTCCCCTGTAGGATATTAACTGGCTGCTACGACCAGACTGCTCGGATCTGGTCTGTGGAAGGAAAACCCATCACCACAATAGCTGGGCACACAGAAGTAGTGAAGGATGTGGCGTGGGTGAAGCAAGGTCAGTACATATAGCAGGGAAATAGTGGTAGTTTGATTTACTGGGGGAGAAATGTTAGCATTCCTAAACTATGAATATTTAATTGTCTACATGTAGTTATTTCAGTCTCTGTCAGTGGTGTAAGAAATTAAGTCATGTTGTGCAGAAAATAGTCCTTTGACAATAATGAATAGTTACTTTAAGTAACTATTAAGTAATAGTTACTGTATAGTTACTTTAGGATGGTTGTTGTCTATCCACCCTGCAGCCTCCATTAGCAAATACTGGTGTATTTATAGTTATAGTAACTGTACTTGCAGGGAAATGTGATGTAAACTGAAGCATGTGTAAGTTTCTGTCTGTCTGCTATTTCTTCTAGGATCAGAATAATTATTTATAAAGACTTAGGAAGCTGAGTTGGGCATGAGTGTAACTTTTTTCTTCCTCAGATAGTTTATCGTGCCTGTTACTCAGTGCTTCCATGGACCAAACTGTCCTGCTCTGGGAGTGGAACGTGGAGAAAAACAAAGTGAAAGCTCTTCACTGCTGCAGGGGCCACGCTGGCAGTGTCGAGTCCGTGGCTGTTGATTGTACAAGAACCAAAGTGAGTGACTTCTGGAGAGAAACCTTTGTGGTTTGGGATTTAGCAGCCTGTACCTCAAACATCCTGGTTTTGTCCTTGCGTGGCTATTCATCATCATGATTTTATGACACAGTGATAATTTTCCAGTCTTGTTATAAGTGGTGGTTATGAGAATTAGGAGAGCTACATCAGTGCTAAGCTGTAGAATCACAAAATCATTTAGTTTAGAAAACAACTTAAAATTTAAAGTGTATTTTACTTAAAATGCATTAGAATTAACTATTTCCAAATTTGACCTAAATTTTTGTGTTGGTTTTGGTGGGAAAAAAAGTTCCAGAGTTCTTGGAAAAAGCAGGTGGTAAAGAGGTTCTTTCCCTTCACCCAGGAATTCAACAGTTATGAGCACTCCCACCAAAGGTGGACTCATTGCTCCCAGCTTGACTCAATATCAGACAGTTTAAAGTCAAACTTTTTGGTGCTGAAGGAAATAGGTGTTTTGTAGATATTTTTCCTACAAAGGAAGTAAAAAGAATAATTTGATGTATGCCAAACATTCATGGCGGGGTGGGGGGGGGCTTTTAGGAGCCCAGCACTGTTATTTTTGTGTTAAAACCCATTTTTCAAGCAGATCTCTCTTCCAAGCTCTATCTGGATCAACATTTAACAAAATGTTTCTGTTCATACAGTTCTGCAGTGGCTCCTGGGATAAGATGTTAAAGATCTGGTCTGCAGGTAAGATGTAAGTTTGTAAGGTTTGTACACATCCTTGTGCTGAGTTACTGGTTTGGTTAACTACACGGTTTCAGATCTTGTTATCAGCTGCATGATGGCTGTAGGCACCATAAATATGGGGATTTGCTTAATTGCTTACATGGAGATGAAATTCAAAAATCTGTGGCTCAAGTCTGCCTGTCTTCTGTCCCAGTACCTACAGATGAAGAGGATGAAATGGAAGAAGCAGCTAACAGACCACGGAAAAAACAGAAAACAGAACAGCTTGGACTAACAAGGGTAAGATGAGCTCTGGGTTTGTCCAGGATTTTTCTTTAGAAGTGTAGCCACAACAAATAATTTCACTTTGCTAAAGGTGACTTTAAAACGGCTGGTATGTCTCAGGATAATCAGACTCTTTTATTTGTTTGTTAACTTACTCAAATCTGTCCCCATAAATTCTAGACTCCCCTGGCAACCCTCTCTGGCCACACAGAAGCCGTCTCCTCTGTGCTGTGGTCAGATGCTGAAGAAATTTGCAGTGCATCATGGGACCACACCATTAAACTCTGGGATGCTGAGACTGGAGATCTCAAGTCAACTTTGGTGAGATCATTATACTCTGGCTGTAGGTTCAGCTGAGTCCAGCTCAGAGAAGAAGAAAAAGCTGTGTAAAATAGTAGCTCCTGTCTTAGTTACTATTTTCTTTCCTGACAGACAGGAAACAAAGTGTTTAATTCTGTCTCCTACTCACCCCTGTGTCGCCGTCTTGCATCGGGGAGCACCGACAGACATATCAGGCTATGGGATCCTCGCAGCAAAGGTGAGCTTCAACATGCATGGTCTCAAAGATGTTCTTCAGAATCAGAACTTTGTCCTGTCAAGAGACATCTCACAAACTTTTCTGGTCCCTCTGCTTGAAACCAGCCACTTGGGGGCTTTTCTTAAATACAAAGCTCACATCTATTTTCTGTATTCCGGTGCAAGACTTGCTTTAATGTCTTACCTAATTTAAAAATTATTCTTTTTTTTTAAACTTACTAATGAATGTTCAACTGTGCAGTTGCAGAATGGATTTTTTATTCTAAGGTTCAGACTGAGGCTGGTCTGATAACCATTAAAGTGAAACAGTAGTCACTTGGACATGGTACCATATTTTGTAAACAGATGGAATTACAGATATTATGACTGAGCCTATCAGATTTATTTTCATAGGCACATTTCATAGAATGGTCTGTGTTGGAAAGGACCTTAAAGATCACCTAGTTCCAATGCTCCTGCCCTGGGCAGGGACTCTTTCCACCAGAGCAGGTTGGTTAGAGCCCCACGCAGCCTGGCCTTGAACACATCTCTTTTTGTAGGCTCTCTTCAGGTACTGGAAGGCCACAAATAGTAAATAGCATTTACTTGTTTGGCTTCTGTAAATCTAATCCAAAGTTCACTAGCAGATTACATGTTGTTAATAAAATTTTTTTGGTTGGTTTAAAAAAAAAAATCTTTGGAAAGGAGGTTTAGTGACAAGAAAATACATTTTGAGGGGTTTCAGGTTGGTTTCTTTTGTGTTTGGTTTGTTTCTTTGTGTTTATTTCTGCCCCAAAACTTGTGTGGCTTACCTTTTTGTTCACTTTAATATTTAGAGTTCACTTAACACTTAACTTGAACTGCAATTGCACTGGATTTTGTATACATCTTCCAAGTGCTGGTTTCAGCATCTGGTGATGTCTGTGTTTTTTCCTCTCTCCATTCAGATGGCTCCTTGGTTCTCCTGTCTCTGACTTCTCACACAGGCTGGGTGACATCTGTGAAGTGGTCACCTACCCACGAGCACCAGCTGATCTCTGGTTCTCTGGACAACATTGTGAAACTTTGGGACACAAGGAGGTAAAACAAACCTGTGTTTGTTGCTGTGCAAAGGCATGTAAGCTTACAGGGTGACCTACTCTTCACAAAATAGCAAAAGCAGTCTGAGACATTCAGTGGAAACACCTGGGGCATTTGTGAAAACCCTCCAGGTTTTGGAAGACAACCATGTAATAAAAGGGAGAAAAATGCTTGTAGTTTTCCACGGTGCTGGAAAGCATATGCTGTGGAGCAGCATCTACACATGGAAGAAGGAAGCTGTAATAAATTCTTCACAACAAGTCATTGAATTTCAGTCTCCAAGTTGTTTGCAAGCAGATGAAAAATGTTGCTGCTTGCCTCTTTGGGGATGTAGGAGAGGATAATACTGATGTGACTGGCTCTGGGGAAAGCAGAGGAAACATCACAGATGGTCAATGTCTGTACTCTCTCAAGGTGTTTATAACTGCTTGGTAGCATCTGTTTGGTAGCATTGGGATAGTTTTTCTCCCTGGGACCAGTTGTTGTCTGAGGTTGCTCACATAACTTCAAACCTGTTTTTTACCAGTTGCAAAGCTCCTCTGTATGACTTGGCTGCTCATGAAGACAAGGTTTTGTGTGTGGACTGGACAGAAGCAGGGGTAAGACTCTGAAGAGCAAGTTACTTGATTGATATGCATGGTGTTGAGGAACAGAGCTGGGGGCAATCATGGGCTGTTACCTCCTTATGCTTCAAGCTAGAAGAGAACAGGCAGCTGTAGCTGTGCTGTGTTTGATGTTTGGGTGGTGATGTCCCAGGCACTGCAACATGTCCCCACACTCTGCAAAGGGGAAGGGTGGGAGCAGTAGTTCTGTGGCTTGAACTGAGCACTGTAGTGATATTCCAGACAAGGAGAGATGAGAACAGCACTGCACCATACTCAGACAGCACATGCAGCCTTCTGCCATGGGGACTAAAGCATGAAGTAAAGCTGGGGTGTGTCAGTCAGCACATGCAGAAGGGGAAACTGTATAATGCTCTAGAGCAAGCTGTTCTGCTGCTGCAGTGGTACACACATATTTAAAATTACCAAAAACCCTCATTCTGTGAGTGTTCAAATTTCTCAGTGTGGCTCCTGTTCACTGTAAAAGTCAGGAAAAGCTTTAGCAGCTTTCCTACACAAAGTTTCACTTCTAATTTTAAGAAGAGAGTAAGAGACAAAGCTGCTTCAGCGCTCTGATTCTGGGATTTAGTCATGCATTAACAGTTCATTATTCACTACTGCTTTTTATAAAGGAAAGAAAAATTGAGTCCTTAACTTCTGTGTACTTATTTTGCTTAGTTCTGATAATAATCACAGTTTCCTTCTCTCATCAGTTGTTACTCAGTGGAGGAGCAGACAACAAACTGTATTGCTACAGATACCCAGCTACAGCCTCTGATGTTGGGGCATGAAGGTCAACAGCCAGAAGACTTTTTTTAAAAAACAAAGATTTTTGCAGCAGTTGCTCTCTTTTAGCATCTCCACACAACCAGCTTCTGAAGAAAGGAGGAGTTTGTTGCTCAGAGAGCTGTTCCTGATTTTTTATTGGTAACCTATATCCAGATTTGTCACAGAAAAATAGAAAAGCCCAAATGGGATTCATGTGAAACAAAGCAAAGGTCATTTCCTCCCTTTTGGATGGCTTTGAATTAACATCTTTTAAATTACTATTTGTATAGCCCTTTTAATAAGAAGAATACTGTTCACTGATACTTACAGAAAAACTACTCAATGACTAAATTATTTTTTGAGTTTACCTGCTTTATGCTGGAAAAAAAAAATAAAGCTTTTATCAACAGTTCATTGGTTTAGTGTGTCATTTCAGATAAAAATGAGATTTCAGCTCTCCTCTCAGTCTGGCTGTTGGCAGTTCTTATGATTTAGTCCTTAATTAAAAAACCAGGCTTCTTTCTAGGATGAAGACTTGGTATGTGTGTAATATAAATAGCATACATTTATATGATGATATACAGGAACTTGACAGATTTATTGGCAGATGAAATATTCCATATTTTAGTGGCCCATAAATTAGGGTTGTAGATTATAAGAATCAGCCTTGCACCACAGTACTTGTGCTGCAGTACCACTAATGTGTCTTGGACCTAAGGATGCGTACAAACAGTGGTGGATCACACAGAGAAGGCAGAAGTAGAAGTAATTTGTTCTTACAAAGAACAGATGCAAAAAGTTGCAATAGTTTTTAGGTCGATAAAGAATAAGCACTATTCAAACATGCTCAATTTCTCTGCTGGTGGTTTTGCTTTGAGTTCAGCATTCAAATGAAAAAACATTGCTGCAGCTTGTTAGATTACATACATGTGATGTTCAACCAGCACACTGTTAAACTCTGGAGACCTCACTTGAATATCCTTGAATATCCTCAATGTCTTGGTTTCCAATTGGTGTAACACCTGTACAGCACTAGCAAGTCAAATGCTTAAATTAATAATTTTTGTTTGAAGAATGGGAACTCTGGAACTACTATTATAAACCAGTTTATAATATAGACATATATATACTTCATATATAGTTCTGAGTAAGGAGTTTGAAGAAATAGCAAAGAGCAAAACTGGTGAAAATGGCAAAGGACAGGGGAAGTAGCTCTGATCCCTTTGCTCTGCAAGTGAAGTACTGCAACTAACAACTTATATACCTATGTCTAAAGACTCAGGTAAGCAAGGGAAATAAGCTTAATATGGTTTTCTTGCCTTCCCAGAAAGATTTACAAAACACTTCTTAAAAAAGATCACGTTATCTGAAGTGTCAGCTTCTCTTAGTCTAATATTATTTAGACTCAAACAAACCCAGTATTAGTTGTTTTAGTTTCATTGAATCCATTAGATCTACTGTTACCTGTAAAAAAATACACAGAACTTATCTAAAAAGGTAAGTTTTGATAGAGCAGAGTGAAAAGCAGGAGCATTTTTATACCCTTCTCTTGTCTGGAAAAGTACTGGGGCAAAGGAACAGCCAAAGAAGGAACTAAGTAAACCATATTAACATGAAGTGATACCAGTGCAATGTATTTTTGGAATATCTCTATTACCACTGTCCATAAATTATCCTGAAACCAAGACATTTTACATTTGACTGACAGTTGTTTCAATAACCTGTAATCTTAAATAAACTGTTTTAATAAAACTTTTGAACATGCAGTCCTTCCTTTTAAAATAATCATGTGAAATTACAGTGATCAACATAAGTTGATTTTAAAACTGCAGAACTGAGTCAAAAACATGGTAATTGAGAGTCAAGGTGCTGATGGTGACTCTACTCACAAAAAATACTTCTTTCATCCTCTAAAATCCATTTCTGCATATTCCCAGTGCCCTAGTAGCATAATACAAAACCGTCAAGAATTTTTGTGTACTAACTGCCAATTCTGCTTAAAAATAAAAGTGATTCTACAAGGGAGGGGAATAAAGACAATAACCAGCTACTGCAAGACTGACCTCTGTTTGGTTTTTTTATTGATGGGAGGTGGGGGTTGGTTTGTTTTAGAGGCTGTGCAATACACATTGTTCTATTTCTGTCTTTTCATTCTGTGCTGACACCTGGCCACCAGCACACATGTGCTGCCTCTAAACACCACCATGCACTGACACACATTAAAAGCATTAGCTCAAGACAAGGTTTCACCTGCTTGGTCCCTGGCTTAGTGTCACATTTGCATTTTCTCTCCATGTGGTTCCTTTTACCCAGCTGGTTCTTTCAGCTTTCTTCTTGCTTTGAGAATTTTGTCTTTGCTTCTGGATGGCTGCCATCCCTTCCCTACAGCCAGCCCTGGCAGAGCACTGGTTTTTCTCTCTTGTTGGCATTTGGTTTTTTTAATCTGTCTTCTCTCTACTGCAAGATTGAATTAAAACAAGGGAAGGGGGAAGGAAACATTAAGTAAATATTCCAGTGACACACAACCTGAATGGGTATGTGTGGATAATGTGGACACAGGAGTCTGGGCCAACAGTGCAGATCTCCAGCCAGCACTGCTCTGCCTGTCCCTTTCAACCCACAGAGCCTGGGGGGAGGTTTGTCCTTAGTGAAGATAAACTTACTGAAGTTTTAATTGCTTTTGTACAGGCTGATAAATTTCCAGGATAAATTCAACATACTCCTCTAGATTTTAGCATGCACACCTTAGGAAACAGATCCAACCACATCTGCTTAAAGTGACTTCTGCAATTTAAACAAAAACGTTTCACCGAGATGGGAAGGAAGCACAAAGATAAAGGAATACACTTCTAATGAAAACTCCTGAGATGTAAGGTTTTCTCCTGAATTTTCTGACATTTCTGCAACAGAAAGCACTAGATAGACACATGCACAAATTCCCCAAAGGAAAAACACACTTTTGTTACACTCCTATGTTAATTTAAATCTTATTAAATGTGGCTATAACTTGAGGAATTGCAGAATTTTTAAAGGTTTTCTCATTACTGAATTAACAAAAGGTACAAATTATCTCCAAAACTGTGTGATGATAAACATGATTCTTAAAAAAGCAAGCAACCCCTCCAAACAAAACCAAACAAAAGTCCCAAACAAGATTTAGGCTGATCTGTTCCATGACCTCTCTGAAATTTTACCACGTGCTCTTTCCCTTGCTGTGGGGAAGGCAAAAGGTTTTATTAGAATAAAACTTAATGAGAACTAGGTCAACACACTTCAGATTTCCACTCTCTGTCAGAACAGGTCTGCCAAGCTGGCCCTGGCACACCCCAGTCCAGGGGTAAATGCAGTTTATGGATTAACACCCTGCTTGAATTTGAGAAGCACAAGGCTACAGTGACCTGCACAGACATTTCATTGGCTAATGACACATTGTAGTAGCTTACATTGCAATTTATATGCCAAAACAACTCCCATCAACTTTGAATCACCAATTTTGTTTGATGCAAGCTCATTGGCAGAGATCTCAAATTACAGGCAAAACTTGGGTTGAAATTAGTTGTCATGAAAACCAATTTAAGTTGTCCTGTAAATTGCATGAAATAAGTGGCTTTTCAGCTGCCAGTGAGAAGTTGGCTAAGTCTGGTCTAGGAAAGACAGCTGCTCAGTCTGGATGAGTCTATCGAGCCATCCAAATCAAGACATGTACTCTGGGGAATGCTGAAAACATAACTCAAACCACAAAAATGTAAATTTCTGTAACAATTTCAGTATTCATACTTGAAACTTCAAAATGTTGATTTTGCATGTCTTTGCAATCTATTCCATTGGACAGCTAGGAACCTGTGACCAACAGGGGATCTCGGGAGAAAAACACAGTGGAACTAAATAAACACTGAAATAAATGCTCTGTAATTAGTACTTATACTTTCAGCCTATAATGTATCATTTAGGCAAAGGAATTTCTTTAAATGCTTGAAATTACCTCTGAATGCAAACCAGAACTCACAAAAAGCTGTACAGAGAAACATGATAAGCCAGTTAGAGCAAAACATCCCAATAATCTATATTGCTTCTCCAAAAGTCCCCCCATCACACTTCCTACTGTCTATGGTCTATAAATTTAGAATAGGGAAGTACTGATCTTCAGTCAGGCCACAGCTGTTCTAAACTGCATGTGAAAAACAGCTGAAATCCCTTGGAAGAGCCTTCAGGAAATGCTCAGTGAATTCATTCCTCTCTCTCTACCCCAGTTCTTGAAAACTATTCAAGTCTGTTATACACACATGCACAAACCAGAAATCTCTCATGGATTTCTGCTCCCAAGACAGGGCAAAAAATACCAGACAAAGCACAGAAGAAATACTGGTAATAGATTCATTCAGCAAAGAATGAAGATGATTGTGTGGTAATATCTGATGCAGAGCTGGGTACTAAATCAGTGATAAACCTGTGGACCATGGAGAGAGTCAGTATGAATTGATAGTTGGAATACAGATACATGAAAATGGCTCAGTCTCCCAGCCAATAACAAGTACTAGTCACTCTCAACAGGGCACCCTCAGTTGCCTGTATCATTTGAAAAACCCAAAAAATGGTATCAAGTGATGGGATGATATTGCTGTTTTCTGAAGCTGTTCAGCACCAGAGAGGAAGGCAATCTTGAGCTGTTTTCACCAGCATATCTGTGCACACATCCCTGCACACACATTTGGTGGAACAGCTTAGCAGGTTTGAGTTTGCCTCAGTAACCAAAGTGTTAGCACAGAGTTTGGCAGCCAGGCTGAGAAATCTTTGTCATGTGGGCTTCTTTGGGGATCAGGAGGGTGACAACACCAAATAAGCCACACTCTCCTTTTTTAAAACACTTGCAGCATTGAAGGCTACCAGGTGACATAAATTCCTTATCTGTGTCATTCCAAGCCTTAGGCACAGTGCTGATTGAGCAGTGGATGTGGGCACCCAGAGCCATCTGCTCAGAACACAGACTGAACCAAAGGCTGAAAGGTGTGGCATGGCTGGGCATTAGTGGGAAGTGCTCTTCATACTATGATTCATACTATGATGCTTGGAATTCACAACAAATTTGTTTTCTAATGTCCCCTGTTAAAAGCCACTAATTTGTTTTCTAATTTAAAGAGCACAAATTTTCATCTCTCTCCCATTCTTTTCCTCTCAGGTGTTGCATAAACTTTAGCCCAAGTATGAAAATATTTGTGCAAATCTGCAAAAACTTTTTGATCTTAGAAAAAAAAGAAAGGTCAAAATTGGATAGAATTTCCCTGAGTTCCACTGGAGAGATCTTATCTCTCAGGTCTCAGATTGGTAGTTTGTTATTTTGGTGGATTCTGAGCATAGAATGAGCTGTTAGAATTTGCTGGCAGTAGGTTTTTAACACTTAGAGTAGAAAAAAGGACTACTTTTGATGTTACACAAAAGATCTTGTTTCCATCTTACATCAACATGCAAATGGTCCTCTTGATAGAAGCACAGGATATGAAAGAAGAATGGATTTAACAATCATAATGTTTTGCCTTTGGGTTTCAGAGTATACAGAGACCTCCAATGGATATTCTCTGCTCCTTCTCAGAACACAGTACTTTTCTCCTGCAGCTTCAATGCTAAACAAAGTGTTTCCTAGATCTAAACAGCACAAATTTAAACAGATCCTGGTTTCAGCTAACTGCTCCAATTCCAGAGCATGTCAGTTAATACAGTGAAGCCTGCCCAAATCCATGGCATTAATACAGATTTTCAGAGAAGCTTACATGCAGCCTACCTGGGTGCAATTTACAATTATTAGATCTTGTATCTTAATGTAGCTGAAAAGTGAGTCAGAACCCATCTCCAAAAAATCAAATGCTCCATGTCAGTGAAGCCTTTTCTGACAGGAAATAAAGAAGATTTGTCTTCATAGTAACTAAGCTTTGGACAGAATGGTGAGGGGGAGGAGATGATGGTTTTTCTCCCCTTCTAATCCAATCTATTTAAACAGAGGAATCAAAACAACAGCTGTTTAGGACAGTACTGGTGCCACAGAACCCAGCATGAACTCACCAAAGTTTCATCTTTTTCATTCACATTGGCCTTTGCTTCACCTTTGGGAGGAACTACCAACATTCTGCCATAAAACTACAACATTTGATGTCCTCTGGCACAGAATAGAGAGAAGCGAGGCTGTGAATGAAAGATGAATCCTAGAAGCTGTATTCCTGACAAGAGCAAGCAAAATGAGACTTCCAAAATGTAAACATTCACTCATCCAAGTACCATCTACACTGCAAGAAGTATAAGGTTGCCAACTAGCTCACTGTGATTTAAGTGGATGCAAAGACGTGTCATCAGTAGCTAAAATACATACTGAGGTATTTATTGTATCTCAAAAGTGAGCTCAGCAAACAAAATAAAAAACAAATCCCTTCTACAGCTGGAGAACAATCCCCTGCTGTTCTCTATATTTGTTATTAAAACTGAAGAATGTGCTTACCACCATCTACAAGTCACCATAAAAGAAACCTTGCAATGAATTTGTTACTCATTTAGACAATTGCCTTCCAAAAAGCTTCTCCTCCATCTTTGTCCCTCCAGCAGTTACTCTTTAAGTGCTTTTCCTGAGCAAACAAAAGGGCAAAGGAGAGCTTTCCTTTCTGCCTGAAACACTCCCCTCCAGGATGACAGAGTAATTACATGCAAAGTGCACAGTTAAGTGTGGAAGATGGAACAGGGACTTGGTAACCAAAAAGATTGTGTTGCTACAGGAACAGGGGCAAAGGGGTCTGAGTGGAAAAGTCTGTACAGAACTTGGAGAACTAGAAATACTGTGATTAGTGTAACAACCTGGCCTTGCTTGCATTGCATGGCCCACGTCTCCCAATCCCCACAGCCAAGATTCTGCAAAATAGAATGGATCTAAGCCAAACCTGCACATCTACTGCTAGGTTACTGTAAAAGATTACCTTCACTCCTCAGTTTTCACTTTCAGGAATTGAAGAGGTTATAATTACTATCCAATGGTTATACATTTTTCTCCAATAGCTGGTCAATGTCTGCACAACAGACAAGATTACATCACATAAGTACAAAAAACTTCATAACAATAGAAATCTGTAGGACTGGGACTTAGTTGTTTTAAATTCACAGTCTATCAGGTATCTCCTCCATCCAGACCCCTCCTGCTCACCTGCCTTTGCCAATTCCCCATGATTTGAGTGTGCATCTTCCCATGGTAGGTATGGACCTGATGCCTTTGTCTGCCTGTCTGTGGGAACGACCTCTCCTGAACTGCAGTCTTGCACAGTTTACCAATCTTTTTCAGTGAAAGAGAGTAAATGTAACTTCAGAATTTAAGCATTTTTTTCAACCAAAAATATAAAATAGGAAGAATTCTGCAGAGCCTTCTGGGAAGCAACACAAGGAAAGACTAAGCCCTAATTCCTTGTCTTCCTCCAAGCAAATAGTTTGTGTGCTCATTCACCCCCAAATATTCCAATTATCCTTCTAATCCAAAAAACTACCTGCACAAGTACCTGGACATGAGAGCTGCATTCCCAGCAATGAGTTTTTCAATTTTAGAATATCTGAAGCCTTATGAAGAAGTGGCTATAAAATTGGATTGTATTTTTCAAGCTTGGGATGAAGCTTTTTTAAAAAGTTAATTGATAGGAAGCCAACTGTTTGAGGTCTACATACAGTAGAACCACACAGTTAAACAAAATGCAAATAGCAGCCAGCTTTAAACTAGTTCAATGAATTCTTCACCTGTGATTCTGTAAACTGATTGAGCTCATGCCCAAAGGCCTTGAACAGCCTGTGGATTCCCATCTGTATCATTCTGTTGCAAGCAGGCAAATTTCTTTTACACTAAGAGAGGCTTTCTTACAGATCTGAAGTTTCAGAAAAGGAGCTGATGAATTCAGCACACTCAAGGTCATTCCCCATGGTCATCTGCCAATGGATACAGAAAAGCAGAACATTTATTCTCCTTCACCCTCACTTTTTCCTCTTTTAAATCTCTCTGGCCATATTGTTTATTAAAATTCCACCTATAAAAGTATTTTTATGGAATTAAGAAATCAGATGAAATTAGTACATGGCTGTACAGCATTGTAACTTAGAAAATGGAATCTTCTTAAGTGTGACCAAAATTTTGGCATGCCATCATCTTCCTGAGGAAATACAAACAGTCCCAATGTTATGAAGTACAACCAGAATTTCTGTAACAGTTTCTAAACACATTATTGAAACTATTTTTACAAGCAGAAACTTGAGAACATGATCATTATACATTGTGCACTGGAAGAATCAATAAATTGGGGAGATGGAACAAGAGGTCATTGTGTTCCTTCTTTCTCAAGAAAGATTTTTCCTAGCCATTAGAGAAGTCTCCCTTAAGCAACCCCAGTGAAGAATGTGGAGAGGAGAAAGATGACATTTCCAGAAATATCAATAAGCAACAAGCACAAAAAATAAACTGCACTCTAGAAGAATCATAAACATTCTGTACATGTTTCATTAGAAAGGAAATAGCTGCTTCCCAGAATTCTTGAAAAAAAGCCCTCAACTAAAAAAAGACTAATTTCTACTTGCAGCCTTTCATGTTATTTCTTTTTCATGTTCTGAACACACATTTCACAGTGTGTCTAATATTTTACCCAGCTAACTGAATCACCAGGAACAGGAAAGTTAACACTTAGATTACTAAACCCTTGAAACACCTAAGATAGTTTCCCTGCAGATTGAATGGTAGAGTTGAAAGGTCCAGGACCATGGTAATGGGGTCACAAATGATTGCTCTTCATCCTGGGCCACTGACCCACAGTGCCAAGCAGTCCCTCTGTACATTGGGCTCACATCTCCAGCCCTTAGCACTTCTTGTTTGTCCTCTCTAAGTGCAACCCCAGCTCTCAGTCTGTCCTTGAAGCAAATCAGAGCTGACCAGCCCAGCACTGGGGCAATTGGCACACACAAGAAATTGGCTCCATTTTCACCTGACCCCCCCTTTGGGGGGAAGGGAAAGAAAACAGTTTTGTTTTTATTCAGATTTCAATAGCAGCTGTCGGAAAGCTGCTCAGCAGTTTGGAATGTCAGAAGTAGTCCCTTTGGAGCTGGATTAGAGGGAGATGGAGACAGCCAAGAGCACTGAGAAGATAGCTGTGTAACCATGGAGTAAAACTTCCTGCATACTCACAGACAGAAAGAACCCATTCTCTGTCACATGCAGCTCACCCTCAAACCTTGCAAGCAAGGCCCAAACTAAACCTATTCCTTAGGCTTGTCTAATCCATTTTCATTAAATAACTGTGTAAGATGTACTGGGACAAGAACTCTAAAAATAAATCTGCCAGTCTTATTGGAGGGGAAGCTGCAATGCCTGCAAGCCAACAAAAATAACAATTTTTCATTCTACTCACAGTTCAGGAAAAATATTCGTGTTTGCCAAATTTAAAAAAAAGACAAAACTGATGGGAACGGAAAATATTTTCATGCTGAAAGAGGATATTACAAACAATGGAGACTCAAAGTCAAATGTCTCTTTATCCTTTTTTAAGGAACTTTCTGAAATACAACACCCAATTTTTGCAAGAATGATGTAACCTTTAAACAATACTACTCCAAATACTTTGTCATCTAACTTTCATACAATTATTTAACAAATTATGATGGAGCTGACCCACCCATGCCTACATATCTGAAAATTTATTCTGGCCTCCTGGCTTTAATTTTCAGTCCTTCTGGTAGTATTGAAAAAACTGAAAGAGAGCTCAAAATCTCAGGCCTGCTTTTATTTAGAAGTTATTCCAGAAGTTCAGAATACAGACGTTCAAAGAAGAAACAATGTGCAGATAAGCAAGACTGATGATTCTCAGATTTAAGCCCAGAAAATGGTTTAAAAAAAACCAAACAAAAAACCCTAGGAAAAAATGCCTGTGACACCTGTACTCAAAACCATCTTTTGACATTTCTTATTATTATTTTTCAGAAGAGAGGTAAGTAGAACAGCTTTTCCCTGCGATCAGCCTAAATATATACCCTAGGGCTGATCTAGACAGCACCTGGAAGTACCTGCAGAAGCATCAGTGGGGTTTGGGGTCACTTGGTCTGTTCAGCCTGGAGGAGACCTCACTGCAGTCACAAGTGAGGGGAAGAGGAGGGGCAGGCACTGATCTCTTCTTGCTGGTGACCAGCGACAGGACCAGAGGGAATGGCCTGAAGTTGGGTCAGGGGAGGTTTTAGACTGGATATTAGAAAAAGATTCTTCACCCAGAATGTGCTTGGGCACTGGAATGGGCTCCCCAGGGAAGTGGTCCCAGCACCAAGTCTGACAGAGCTCAGGAAGCATTTGGACAACGCTCTCAGGCACAGGGTGTGACTCTTGGGGATGGTGCTGTGCAGGGCCAGGAGTGGGACTCAGTGACCCCTGTGGTCCCTTCCAACTCAGCATATGCTGTGATTCTATATCAACCATCATTCCTCTCCTCTAGCTGAGATGGTTTGAAAAACCCAACCATTCTGTACTGAAACATGATAACAGCAACATGAATATTTTCCATGCAAAGCTCTGCAAGAAGAAAAGGATGAGGGAGTGTTTCAGCCTGAAAGACCAGGAGTCACCCAGCCTAAGACAGCAGTACACATTTTCAAATGTTTCCCAGTCAGAGGCACATGCATGATAATCTCCTGCAAAAGAGAGGAACAGCTGGCTCATCAATACCTTAGCCACACGCAGTGTTAGGATGAATCAATCCAGCTACAGCTTCAGAAGTCCCAACACATCTGCAGAGAGGAACAGCTTTGCTCTGCCCTCTTATAGTGGCCAACAAACTTCCATGCCACCTGCAGAATCAGTTATTCCAAAGCATGAAAAAATTTCTGCAGACCCTGGACTTTCAAATGAGAACATGCACTCATTTAAGAAATGCCAGTTGAAATGTACAGCAACCAAATGAAAACTTCAGTACTTATAGAAATTAATTTTTCATCTTGAAAGTAGGTTATGATAGAGTTATCTGAATAAGTTTATTACATCCCACTGTCCTACTTTACACATTGCTAAATTTTGCAAGAGAGAAGACAACTAGAAAACTAAAGGAAGTAAAATTCTGGTGTGTTTTGACAAGTAGAAAATTGAAAGAATATAATTAGTTAATTCCCAATATATCAGGTTGATATTCTGGGAATCTGGATCCCTGACTAAATCCTGATTCATTCAGATTGAAGAGTAGCCAGAAAAGTGAAAATACATTAAGTATTGGATCTAGAATTTCATAGTTTGAATGCACACTCTTCAAACATACATTTTAAACTACTCTGCTGAGTTGCTTTTGCTAGACAAAGAAAATAAACATCAGAAATAGACTTGGACTGAGCAGATTAAACTGAATTCTTGTAGACTTTCCCGTAAATCCACGAAAAATTATTTTCATTTTAAAATTTAGGTGCAATTGTCTTGTATGCAATAAATACAGTTCTAGTGTTCCTCAAATCAGTAATTCAGCCCCCCCATAAAAGTAAGGGCCATCATCTCTAATTCTTTCAATAATCCTAGGTCTTGTAAAGCATGTTTTATAATGTAAATTATGTAGTGTTAAGCACTACAATAAAATCAGAAAGGAATAATAGCTGATGCATTATTTCCTTAAGCTGCTCAAAATTCAAACAACTAGAATAAGCACTAATTTATAATAACTGAGTCACCACAGGGCAGCTTGTGCCTTGCACTGAATCCAATAGCTCATATTTTACAGCATCTGAATCTTGTAGTTGGCATCCAATTCACTACCTCCCAAAAAGTTTTTAGCAAAAGTGATAACATCTGAATTTGCAATAGAAAAATGAATCAACATATGATGGCTTGTCCTATGGATATTTTAGGCTCCCACAAATTCATTTTTCACTCTGAGATGTTAACCACATTTGGCACTTCCCAGTGTAAGCACTACACTACAATGTTGGCCAGCAGTACCACACTCCTGGTTCAGGGAGAGAATTTGTTCTTTACTTTGCATGCTCTAAGCCCAGTACTGCCAGAAAATGTTCCAGCAAGAGAAGGGGAAAAACATAACATAAACACAGCTATCAAATAGCATTTCACACTGGCTGCACCCAGTCTCTTGTAATGGAACTCAGGCCGAAGGATGGAGAAAACGTTCCAGCAGATTTCGCTCTATTGGATTATGAAATACTTTTTGTAAGAAACACCAAGTTTGTACTTTATTAGGATCTCAGTTCTAAGTGATCTGAAGCATTTTTTGAGTTGCATTCAGTATGTAAAGTAGCTCAGTCTACCCCTTTATTGCATGGACCAATCAACTCAAGTTAGGCCAGCACTTTTAGTTTGTTAAGACAAGAATGTACTTTTTGTCTTCAGATTTATCCTGAGGTCAATTAAAATATTTTATTATTTAAAAAGGTCTGATTGTATTTAATAACAAGCATTATCTTTTTTTTCTAGCTGTCTAGAATAGTATCATAACTGTATCAGCATAGTTCAGTATTTTTGCAGCTCTGGATCTCCTTTCAAATCTAGATGCCACTGGATATTCAGTGAACTGCTTAATGTTTAGGCAGTTATCCTATGGGCAGATATTGACAGTATTTTACTACAGTGGTCTTTAAAACAGACTCGTTTCATTTTACTTTTACAAAAGGGTTTAACATCCAGCTACAGACACATACCATCATCTGGTGTGATGGTGAACATTTAAGTTCCAAGAAAAACAGCATTAAAGGAGCCTACTATGAGTTGTAAGAGGAAAATCAGTCTCTAACACCTTGGGTTTGGGACATATTGGAGCTGTTTGAAAGCCTATTAAGTGGGTATGGCTCAATGCAGATAAGATTTGATTTGTGATGCATCACAGAGGATAAAAAGGGGGGAACTAGATCTAGCTAATTATTTTTTATCCCATGGCCATCTAAAAATAAATTCCCTGGGGTTACAAGCAAATAGTAGTTCCAGGAAAATACTCCAGGGCATACAATGGATTCTTTTTAATTGTTCTATCTTCAAGGAAATCACATGCTTACGACTCACACCTGAGACAGCAAAACTGTATTTGGGACATAAAAGTGGATGTGACAATGGTTAATTTCCCAACCCTGAGAAAGCCATAAATTTTGGTTTTTCATAGAATCATGTAACACCTTTGGCTGGAAGGGACCTTACAGATGATCTTGATTCAACCCCCCTGCAGGGGCAGGGACACCTTTCATGAGACAAGGCTGCTCAAAGCTCAATCCAATCTGACTTCCACGGATGGGGCATCCACAGCTTCTCTGGGCACTTTCAAAGCTTTGGAATTGTTCTGCTCTCTCAATTTCACAGGCCCTTCTTTGGCAACAAAGGTGAGACTGAGCACAGGCTCTGCATTGTTTCTCCTGCACTTATAAGACATTTGTGGTATGCCAAAAACAAGACATGGTAGAAGCCTTGATATTGCCAAAGAAACACATGAAACACCCATCCAGACTAGGCCAGGATGCAGCCCTTTTATGAATTTGCCCATGAAAT
The DNA here is from genome assembly GCF_022539315.1 of Serinus canaria. Lineage (NCBI taxonomy): Eukaryota > Metazoa > Chordata > Aves > Passeriformes > Fringillidae > Serinus > Serinus canaria. Next base: position 25,730,254 of record NC_066321.1, read on the forward strand.
GCCTCTGCCTGAACTTGCCATTAACTTCCTGCAGCACCAAAATCAACCCTCTGTGGGTTCCAGTAAGGCCAAGACCATGGATCCAATCCCACTGCAGGACAGAGTTTGAAGATTTTTTTTAGTTTATGCAGACTCTAGCTGCTCTTGCCTTTCTGATCCTGTCATTGCTGATTGCACAGCAGTGGGTTTTAAAAGATGTTTTGACTGGGGTTGTGGCTCTACAAAGAGATTTATGGAACCACTGGAAGTGCTATGGAAGAAAAGAACAGATATGTAGGCAATGCAGCTTTAAACAAGCAATGCAACTGAACACGTTTGTGAAACCATGCTTCTGAAGTGGCTGCATGTGATGCTGCCCAGAGATCACAGCCTAAGATCAGAATCAACCTCTGACTCCTGGGCTCTGGGACCTGCTGCTTTCCATGGGTTTTCCTTACTGTGTGGATGGGTATGGGTGATTTGGGATGGCAGCTGTCACACACCTGCAGGAGAATGCTGCCATCCATCCTACTCTTGGAACGAGGACAGGTCCCTACAGCCCTATTGCAAGAAATTTTTGGAACTTAGCAAACATCTCCCCAAAACTTGAAGGTAACTTTATGGGCTGAAGACATTGCTTAAAACTTGAATCAAAAATCGTCACAAAAAGGTCATTTTTTTTTTGTGTGAGGAAAGGAAATTGTTTCATTGAAACTGCAGGAACATGCTATAAAACAACCTCTTAATGAAGAATTAAATATCTACAATTCACAAAAGGTTGAGAATGTCTAAAAAAAGCCCCCAGAACAACCCTAGACCAAACTTCTCTATTTAAACAGGAAATAGAAACAAAAACTTCATCCCAAGAGAGAAGTAACTCAATTATGTGACTGCTCAGCCTAGTTTGTGGCGTCCCAGCTGATGTTAACTGTATTCACTACAGCAAACACAGGTAACTTTGCAAAACTGCAAATCATAAACCAAATTCTGTTGCAGCCCTTCATCTACTCTACACAGCACCTGACTACATCTTGCAGCTGAACAGTGCTTTTATGAACCCTGTATATAGAAAAATATTTTTCAGAAATGATTAAAATCTTGCAAAAGCCACACAAAAGATTTGGGCTAGGCCAGGATGTACCTTCTTTGTTAATTTGTCCAGTACAAGATGTTGTAGGTCAAGTTCTAACTTGTAATTAACTTCAGAAATTTGGAAAGATGAAGGGCAAAGAGAACACACTCTTACCTGCTGCCTGCCTGACACACACAGCCAGATTAATTCTGGCAGTGCTCACTGTTCAGCTACTTGCAGTGGACACCCACTGGGAGAAAACAGAGAAACCTCCCTAAAAGCCACTTCCATCAACAGTGAAATTAGTGTTTACAGTGGTCAGCTACACATCTGTAGTTGGAAAAGGCATCCACAACAAACTGTGCAAACAGTTTCTTAATCAACAGCTTAATCACAGCAGTTACATCCCCATGCTCATAAGTGTAGGAATTAATGAACAGTGTTCTACTTTGCTTGCAGTAATGAGGTTTTAATCTACTACTGAATCTTTTCTTTACTACAAGCAATGCCACCACAGTGTGAAATTGCTATTGACCACAGACGTGCTCCTACGTCAATACAAGCATCAGTTACAGGGCCACAGCCCAGGTTACATGGAACAGGAGTTCTGTAAACAGACAGGGCAGGAGGAGATGAATCAGGCTTGTTTGGCAGGAGTAAGACTTGAACAAAAGTATATGCAGTGGAGATGAATCCAGCCAATTTCAAGTGTGGGAGAGCTTCACCTAAATTATCTCCTCCATCCTAGTCTAACTTATGTCTGCACTACACAGCACTAAACCAGGACATGGCTAGCAATGAACAGTGCTTCTGTAAATGCTGTATACAGATGAAATAGTGTCAGACAGCAGCATATCAAAAGTTTGGAAGTCTGGGTGGGATTACTATCTTACACATTTTCCAAATGCTGAGTGAAGAACCAGGAAAAGTACAGCAAGCGAATGTGATAAATTTGGCTTACAACTTCTATAGTAATTGCTACACAGTCAGATCTAACCCCAAGAAAAAACTGAGATACCTGAGAAATCCTCCTAGCAGTCTCCTGCCTGATTATCTCTACAATCTGAAGAAAAAAAAAAAAGCAGCTATTTAACTGAGCAACATAGGTGCTTATAATGAAAACCGAGAATCAAAAAATAGAAGATGGTCACTGCTCACCACAGAGATGCTCTTTCCATTCTCTTTGCCTTCATAATGATCTTCACCAGCATCTTAATGTCTCTGGCAGTTTTCCTATATGTAATGCAAGGTGTGAAGGTATTTTGAACACCAGACATATTTACAGTAAAATCATCCTTACATGCACAAAACCAGAAATACTAGATCTGTAATCAGTGGTGAAGAAATAGTTTAATAGAGAATGAGGTCACAGCCTATTTAACAAAGAATCAGATCCTGTTCATCTGGACACAGGCAAACATCCAGAGACAACTGAACAGGTGAAAAAGACTAAAATTTGAGAAAGCACCAAATACTGCAGACTTCATTGTCTGTGAATTACTGTTTTACATTTCAGTCAAGCAGTTTCCTATTTGGATGCAAACTGACCGGTGGTCTCTCGTTGTGAAATGCACAATAATGGGAACTTGATGTTGATGTCATATTTACTGTCCTAAACTTTTCCACCACTGGAAAATCACAAGCTAGCCCTGCCTTGAGGGCCACACACTAGTAGTCCTTCAATTCTTCAAGATTCCAAGAAATCTGCCTCTCCATTCTGAAATGAAATATAGCTGACAATGATTTTCCAGAAGGGGAATTGCTCCAAGCCTTTTAGGCAAATTAGACCAAAATTTAATATAAGAGCTAGCAAAAACCCCAAACCCAATAATTTATCTACTTTACCACTTCTAGTTTAACAAAGTTTTGGCTCCAAAATCTCCTCATGAACAAAGATGCTTGTTTGGAGTAAACAGACAGATGTAGAACATGAAACTATTTCAACAATCAGCCTAAGAGCCTCCTCAGGTAGCCTTCAGCAATTGCATTCTACTGAACAGCAGAATGAGCCTACCAGCAGGAATCCAGGGCTTGTCCTCAGTCCTGCTCTCACACCTTCACTCCAAGGAGAACACATGCTGAATCCTTCTGTTTCCAAAATCCAGGATTTGATGCACCTTCCCCTAATGGTGGAATTGTAGTGTCCTCAGGAACTGACCAAACTTACAGCAGATGAAGACAGGGAAAGGCAGAATTTTCAGGACTGTTCTCCAGGACGCACTGGAGGAATGAGGGTATGAATTAAACAAATATTCCCATTCTGATGATTTTTTTCCAAAAGGGTTTAAAAAGTGCTTATTTGTAGTAAATGCCCATTACCCTCAGGGCAAATGCTCAGGCCAATCTTCAGACTGTGCAAACAGAAAAACCCCTTGCTACTAAAAATAAATCCAAATTAGCCCATAGCTTCAAGTGACAACTTTTTATTTTAGGCAAAAACAACAACAAAAAAAAAAGGCCAAAAACATTCCGCTATTGCAGTTTGTAAAATTTTCACTGTTTTCAGTAGAAACAGTTCACAAGTCAGAACGCAATATTCAAATAACATTGTGCAAAATTGTACTGGCATAACTACACATAGCAAAAAGACTAGTGTAAATCAAGAATTCCATTGAAATTAGTTGAGCTGCTCCAGTTTTACAACAGTGTACATCACCTCAGAATAGGCCCTTTTTTTACAGAACATCCCTGGAATTCCTCTTGCTTACAAAAATTGCTTTACATGCAACAAGTAACCTATCAGTACAACATAAGCAAGAACATCTCCACAAGTTATCACAGTGTAACAGAGGAAAACATGTCAGCCAATTTCATACAAAGGCAAATCTAATGGCAGTTTTGAACATCCCTTGACTGCTACCCTCAAAAATTGCACATTTCAATGTAAGAAATAATTTAGAATGAAGCCAAGCTATGTTCTTAACTATCAGTACATGGACAATTAGGATGGATGATGGGGTTTGTTTTCTTTTTTTGGCTTAGTAGATTTTTCCAAAGAGAGTTGTTCCACAAACTTGTGTAATAAATGTTAATTTGCAGTGTTATCAGGCCAAGTCCTCTTCTGCTATTCAGACAGATCTGTCAGCACTACAGAAGTCTCTGTAGTCAAATACAAATCCCAATGAAGAACTATTAAACAAAGACCATACATTAAGTATTTACTGATGACATGCAACGAAACCAAGCAAGCAGTAACAGGACTCCATTTCTGTTTGGAGCATTCAGAAAGAGACCACTGTAGTTAGCTGGGGTACAGGACTGGAATTTCACAGAACACTTGTGAGTAGTTAACATTGTCCTCCCACTTGATGTGCAAAGTAACAGTTTCCAAATAATGCATCGAAGTCATTCTTTGTATAAACAGAACCCTAAGAGTGGAACTGATTTTCAGAGATGCTGAATGCTCACCAACTCACATCAAGAAAATACACAGGTACATCTCGCAGGGATTGGTAACTTTGTTCTCCTGTATACCCATACAGGAAAAACAATTCCAAAAGAACTCTTTGATCACATAAAACCAATTGTTCCCCAGTGCTTTTCAGCTCCCTAGGTAATGAAGGGCTTACCTTCTCTTGCCTTTCCTAAGAACAAACATTTTTGGTTTACCATATATCAACCTGGCTTGGTTCTAAGTCATCTGATGAAGGGCACACACCTGAACTATGGAATTATATGGAGAAAGCACAGTCCTGATGTTCTCAAGTGATTGGGTGCTTTTATTTCCTTTTTTCAGGTTGTATTAATCTCACAAGGACAAGCAAGAACAACACACAAGCTTTGCTCTGGAGATACATGTAAGTGTGCATCAGTTCTGCAAGAGAACAGCTCTGCAAGTCTGTACATACGAAAAAAATAAAAGGTTCTTAAAAATACCAACTCTGCCTCCAGCCACACAAATTAAAGCAACAGACCTGTGTGCATGCACACAGTAAGTCAAATGGAAATCAAGATACCCAAGAAGTCACCATGCAGGAATGATCTCTGTAACTGCAAGTCTCTGTTGACTTCCTATGCTTCCTCCTCTGCCCTCTCAGCTTGATGGAGAAGCTGTCAAGTACTCAGCAAGGAAACATTTAGCAAGGAAATATGGACATTACTGGCACTGAATTTCTGTGAAGACATCAGTCAGCATTTTAAAGATGGCAGGGAGAGAGTACAGATAGTACTTCAGCAGAGAATTACGGTGGTACCACTGAATTCTCTTAAGAAGCAACAAGAAGTTTGGCCTGAGGCAGAGGAAAGGTTAATGGATATGACTTTGTTTCCTTCTTCCCAAAAAACTCGGCCTCAGTGTTTTTCAACAGTCTCAGACTCTGAATTCCAGGAAATTGTATTTTAGAACAAATCAAAAAATAGCCCTGAGACTAAACATACTTTATAAGAGCTGCTATTGCTTTACGTAAATCAAACACAGCAATCATTTACTGCCACAGTAAGCAATATTTCATTTTCCCTCCCTTTTTTGCTCACTTGGGATACATACCTGAAAACAAGAATTTCTTTCAAGATGTATGTACTTAAGCACTGTCTGTTACTTTACCAAGCAGTTAAATGCCACAGGATTATGGCACCAAGCAAGGAAAGAATAGCTGATGCAGGTCAAACTTTACAAAGGAGCCCTCTTCTCCTGTGCTTTGAGTTTTTGAAAAAAAACAACTCTAATAATCACAACTGTCACCATGGACTTTGTCACAATGAACTCCTTCCTTGTGATTTAAGCAGAATTTACAACTGGAGTAACATCATTTAGTATATCTCAAAATCAACTCCCAGTGTTATTGAACACAACCACCAGCCTTTAAGCGTGGCTAGAAGTGTAGCACACCAAGAAAACAAGAATATCAAATGCATCAAGTTGTGCATAAAAAGACCTTTACTTTCTCTTAAGCTACAAAGTAGGCAATCAGGGAACTGACTAGGTCTATGCATAGTTAGGATTTTAAGTGAGCCAAAAGAATTTGAACTCTTTCAGTAAAACTGTGCTTGTGTAATGCACAGGTCAGCTCCCTCCAAAAAAGAAGATCCCACTCTATACATAAAAGAATTTTTAAAAAGCTCCATGCACTCTCAAAGCTATTTGCAAATCAATTTAAATACTTCAGCTAACAGCTATGCTATGGCACAAGACAGCACAAAAATTTAAGGCTATTTTTTTGTCTGCACACAACAAAGCTGGTCTCAGAACAAGAGCTGTCATATTTTCTTAACTCTGAGTCTTTAGTGTGGATTTGTAACAAACTTGAGCTGCCACAGGAATAGTAGAGTTGTCCTGCATATAAAAAAGACTGAATGTTGTCCTGAATGCTGTTCTTTTATAAAAAGCAAAAACTTCACACATTTACATTTGGTTTTTATCAGAGCAGCTCACTAATTTGTACAGTACATTGTCCAATAACATACAAGGTAAACTACCAGAGAGATACTCAAGTCCTACAAGAACAGGTGCAAAAGAAAGTCCCACGGTAAGAAAGCCCACTGCTGTTTGGGAGAGTCACAATGTGATGAAAACAAACATCAGAATGCATCTTGGTGAAGTCAGTTAAGTGTCAAGGCTGTAATAAAGGCTATTTGTTAACTTTAGCCCTTCTTAATGGTTCTTAACCATTCAGTTAAGATCTCCTAATAAAGCACTAGGCAGTTTGGCAACAATGAAGTTCTTTACATGCTACTGTTACAGAAATAGAAAACAGACTTAAAAGCACTTCCTTCACCTGAATATGATCCAGAACAGTCACACCAGGTTTAAACAAACCTATCTAAAGCAGTAAATTTCAGACTTCAAATTGCACTGTAGTGTTTCAGAAAGAACAAATTAATATTCACAAAGCCTAGAAAAGAACTATCAGATGGCAAAATTACACAAGTTTAATGAAGAAATCTGCTTATTTTTAAAGCTCTGTTCCTCAACAACTCCAGGTGACTGACAATGTCAGTGCAAATCAAAACTGTTACTTCAAAACAATCCTGTTCATTTTCATGGGAAGATAGATGGTAAACTAAATTATTCTTGTTTGCTAATTTAAGTGGTGAAATACTTTCATACAACCTGGTAAAATTTTAATTAACTGATTTTTTTTTTTGCATAACATTTTAAAAATACTATAAATAGAGAACTTGCCCATTCTAGCATGATTTACACTTACTTGCTGAATGAAATACACTGCAGTCATAGTTACTAATACAGGACATAAAGGAACAGCAAATATGCATCAAAATCATGATTATTATCTGCACACATATGCAGGGATTTTTTCCCTAAATCAAAACGTTTGCAAGCAAATTCATCATATTAAGAACTGAACAAGTCTGCTATATTTGCAGTATCATCTTTAAATAGTTGCCATTATGAGGAGACCTGAGAATACAACTGATCCATGGAAACTATGTCGATGGAAGTTGTGTATATGCAAGCCAGTGAGACCTGCTTGCATCTAACAGACCAATATTCAGACCCAGAGACTGTCCACAATGACATTTACTTTGAAATTACTGAATCTAGCTCTGTTAAAGAGCTAGATCAATTTGTTTTATAGGTGACTATGACACTGGTATTCAGGTCATTGGAGCTTTCTGCCTATCTATAATTCTATTGACTCAAACCCAGGTAATGCACTCCAGGAACACATGAGAAACCTCAGTGAAGTTCCTGAACAGTTTCTGTTTGCAGTTGCCTTCCCCCCACCCCCCTATTTTTGCCTTTCATTGTAATTTCAAAGCAACCATTAACTGCCACATTATCAGGACAAACCAAATATCAAAAAATCCTGTTTTACATGCCAGCCTAAGCTGCTAGTCAAAAAGAGAGAACACATCTGCTGCTGTAAAGTTCTGCATAACAGATATCATGCCTGACAAACCATCACCTTCAACAGACACACAAACACCACTATGACAAAAGGGAGGAAACCATGCACAGGTATTTCAGCATTATGTGGCCAGGGTCTATAATACAGGGATGAGTCATGTCAGAGCAAATTTGTACCAAGAGTGATTAATGATTCAGGCTGACTCATAAGGATCTAAGCAAGCCTGTAAGAGCCAAGTATTTTCTGGAAGAAAGAATACTGAGTAAGAGGATAATATGTTTTTTCCCCTACATCTGCACAGAAACTCTAGGACAAATAGAACAATAGCAGGGCAAGTGCTTTAAAAATGCAATTTTCCAGCCAATAAACCAACACTAGTAGGAATTCTGTGAAGGAAGGAATTTTAAGAATGTGACTTACCAGAAGCACAAATTTTTGATATCAAAAAAATTTACACAATACACTAACACTGTTTTTGCATACTCTTCTGTTTTAAAAGTTTCAAACGTATTAACTTGTTTTGCTTGGTTTAGGTCTGAGGCTGTTCAGCAAGGTCACATCATTTGAGACTGCCACAATAGTTCAGCAATCCTTTGGTCCCATCAGCTGTAAGCCGGCCAAGTATAAAAAAATCCTTCCCTACCAAAGGAAAAAAAAAAAAAGGGTAGGGGGATCATCACCAGGAAACACCATCTGCTACAAACCAGAAAGGCAAAATTTTGTTACAAAATACACATTTTCATACAAAAGACATCTTGCAAAACCATCTGATTGCCCCTCCCTCTGCAGATTACAATGGTAAATGGGATCAGCTGGCTGGTCTTGAGACTTGTTTTAGTGGGGAAAAAAGTCAGAGGACACACACCATCACAACAACTGGTCCTTTAAATGGGAAAGGATTATGATAGTCTTTGTTTTCACCAGTGTTTAAAAAAAGCAGAAGAGAAACAGAACCAGAGTCTTCAAAAGCAGAAAGTACAACAGCATATCAGCTGCTGCATCCTCCTGAACTTCTCAATGTGCTACAAACTGTCAATGATACAAACAGTTTGATTATGGCAGTGCCATAAATTATTAAAACAATGCGTGTGTGTGTGTGATAAGAAACATCCGGTCAACTGGTTCCATTTTTTTCCCAGTAGTTGCCCAGAAAAATGTCAAGACAATCTAAATTATTCTTCAGCTTCCTCAATACATCCTGACTGCTGGAGCAGAGAGGTCTGTGGTATTACTGTACTTGTTCCACGAGAGATCCTGTCTTGATCTGTGTTTGTAGTCAAGGAGGCCATAGAAATGGGCTGTAACAAACCAGGCGTCATGCTGGAGGAGACAGTCAGGCTGTGTGTAGTGCCCTTAAGTGTGAGATCCTGTGTGGGAAGAAGTGGCTTGAGGATGCTGACAAGACAGAAAGCAGAGCCACTTTTCGGAATGAAATTCACTTTGTTCTTGTCAGGGCAATAGAAGGCTGGAATTTCGTGCAATGGCTTTGGCCTAGAAATAAAATACACACAATAGTTTTAAGGAACAATCAAATTCTGCCAGTGGCAGGGATGTATTGCTGAACACATCATCAGAAACAAGTCAAGATTTCAATTTGAAGTATTTCAACTACTCAATAATGCCTCAATGACACTCACAGCACACAGCAAATGACAAGATGGGTTCAAACCGCTGGTTTAAACGTGCTGCAACTAACAGCATGATCTTAGGGCAGGCTGTTTCCAAACCCAAGTTGGTTTCCAAACCAACTTCATGCTGGATCACAAACCCTATCCATGAATTAGCACATTCATTATATGAGAAAGCATTTTCAATCATGTTCTCCAGAAACTTTCACAACCCAACCAGTTCTGCCCCACATACAGACACTATTTATACAGCAAGCCCTGTGAAAGAAAGCTGGCATAGCAATGATCCTAATACTGCATATCTCAAAGGAGGTCATAATCATCTGGGGTTCCCCTTTTCTATACTTTTGCCTTCTTTGCATGAGGTGTGCCCTGACTCTCCACAGAAGATGACCCCAATCTTACTAAAAAAACTCAGTGCAGAGAGTAAAATGTAATTTTCCTCATCAAGTACTTATAATCTGGGAAGGAAGTGTGGAACACAAATTTAGATCCTGACTTGCACTTTTGCCATCTCAGCATAGAACTCAGCCCAAGACATGCTTTAAGAAAAACAGAGCTGGAATGAAAATCACGGATAGCTTAGGAATGCCTTCAGTGTTCTAACGCTGCAATGTAAAGCTACTTATAGTAGCCAAAGTCTACTTCAAGACAGAACTATAGAAATCTGCTTTAAATTCTCTCTTTACTGCTTGAAAATAGCCACCAGAAATTTTTATTCACTTTTTGTTGTTGCCAGCATTGTCCTTTAGCCTATAACCTCTCCCTCCCTGTGTTTGTAAAAGAGCCATGTTCACTTCTGTCTTTGTTTTACTAAGCCAAGCAAGCCAATCTTCCAGTAAATCTTTGTAGAGATACTTTATTATGAAAAGAAATCCTGCTCATAAGATAAGGTACATTTCCATGCTAGCTGATTCTCCCCAGTGTCCAGAAAATTCAACCCCACTTGTTAATTTTCTTCCCAAATGAAAATCTTGTATAGGATTTTCAAATAGAAATTACATTAAACAAAGGTTGAGCTTAAAATAGTTACACTCATGTATTCCACATACACATGGAATTCAAGTAACAGATGTGAAAAGATGTTTTTTCATCAGACTGCAGCATCTGAGGACTGCTCTGGCTATGTAGTAACTTCTGCAGAAGCCTGTTTCACTCTACAGCAGAACAGTCCTACAGTTATGCAGACAGGACTTCTGAAAAGAAATGTGAAGGTGAGTCAAACTGCAATAGAGTATGTTCCTGTAGGCAAGGAATACTAACTATCCATCTGTCAGTGACACAGTTTACAGTATAATACACACAGGTAACTTCAGTTACTTAACCCTTCCCACATTGCCATGGGACAGGCTGTAGAGACCTCTCAAAATCCATTTGCACAGGTCAGCCAAGCTCATTTTCTTTTTAACTAACATTTATACTAGATGGCATTCTTGAGATAATATTAGAGAATTGTAAACAATCTATACTCCTTGTGACAAGATGGAAGTTTTAACTGTAGATTAAGATTCTAGTGTACAAGTGACCTAAGGGTATAAAAACTACTCTGAAATAATAATAAAACATAACCTCCTAGAATATTCCCAAATCACAAAAATTGGCTTTTCCAGTATAATCAAAGCATCAAATACTCAGGGTCCAGTTCACTCCTCTGTCACTAGAAGTTTCACAACTACTCTGCTTTAGCTGAAAAGAATATGGTCCTCAGAGTCTAGATTACTGGATGTGCCTGTCAAGCTGTGACATACATTAGCTGATGTTATGGCCTGTTATTACCTCTCCCCCTATCTGATTATTTGAGTTCTTCTCCCACTATCTGCCAGGTAAAAGACTCCTCTCAAATTATGCTGGTGTTTAAAAAACATCGCTCAAGATTTTAACACTAAATTTCAGCAGTAAAATATATACAGATATGCCAGTATATAGTCACACCAAAAAACAGAGATCAGGTTGTTAGCACAGCTTTAGCAACTGGACTAATAACTTCAATCTGACAGAAAATCAATAAAGCAATAATTAAACTGATTCTTAGATGTTATTTCTTATGTAGCAAAAATGAACTTACAAGTTTTCCTCAAAGACTTTCACCTTTTCACAGCCCTCAGGAGGTTCACGCTTGAACATGTAGCTGTTGTTGGGTTTTGGCGAGGTAGCGTATTTTGGCAAGGGAGAATTATTCCCATTTTCTGCAGGAACAGAGTTTCTCATTATGCAAATGTGACACACTATAAAAAAACCACAAGAGCTACCTTTAAATGCCCCCTGAATTTAAAGCCACTTCATTACCAATGTTATGAAATTCAAAAACATTTTCATCTGCCTTCAAAGCCTTCATTTGCAAATAAGCTTTCTTATCTCAATTTCTTTCCTTCTTTCTGTTTCTTCTTCTAACATTTTCAGGCTCCTCTGCAATATCTGATCATTCCTGGACATTTTCAGTTTTTAACTGCAAACCTAAATCTGTGGTTCTGTACTGTCACCATATACCCAAAAGAAAAGGGCAAAAGCCATATACTTTAAAAAACTAAACAGGTCTATGTTGAATTATAAAATTCTCCTAGGATCTCTCAAAAGATTCCAGATGAAAAAAGAATAATTAAATAAACTCTAAACACTTAAACTTTTATGGGTATGTCTATGAAATGCTATAAGGTTGCAGATTTTGGCCAAGATCATAAAAAATACCCAACACAAGCACCAGGACTACTGGATGCAGGATTTACTGATGCAGTTATGCACGTGGCATAAGTTCAGCACTGTTGAACTTTTAAAGCGACACGGTACCTTTATCTCTGGAATCACCAAGCAGATCATCTGCAGAACACGGGCTTTCCTCACTGCTCTCATTACAGATGGTGAGAAAGGAAGTTGGAGACACCGACTGGGAGCGGCTGCTGTTGTTGCTGCCCTTGTCTGCCCCACCAGGTGTTTGGGTGTCAATGCTGCGAGTGCTGCTGCTGCGCTGCACCAGCGGGGGCGGGGCACGGTGCCCGTCTGGAATATCTTGAGGCTGTTGAAATTAAAGATATCAGACAGCTGCTCTTGTCTGGATAGCAGTTTCTTTAAATCCAGTAACAGTGAGGGTCTTTTTTGGTTTCATAAAACCAATTGAGGAAGAAAATTTTATTAGCTACATGCAACTTCAAAAAAAAAATAAAATATCAGGTTCAGAAACTAAGGACAACAATTTCTAAGATTTCTCATCATTACAGAATTCCTGAGGCTGGAAGGAACCTCTTGAGATGATCAAGTTTAACATCTCTGCTCAAGCAGACTCAGGTAGAACAGTGTATCCAGGACTCTGTCAAGTTTTTAATATCTCCACAGACAATGATTCCACAACTTTTCTGGGCTTCACACATTTGAAAAACCCTCACACATTTGAAAAACAAAAAAACAAACAACAAAACCCTAAGATTTTTAAATTTATGCCCACTGCTCCTTTCCCCATCACTGGGCACTACTGAAAAGAGACCAGCTCTGTCCATTTCTGCACATGAGATGTTTATGCACATTGATAAGATCCCCAGAGCTGTCTCTCCTCAAGGCTGAACACTCCCATCTCTCACAGCTTCTCTTCATATCAAAGCCATTCTGGTTCCTTAATCATCTTCACAGTCTATATTTCCGATACCTTATTGCTAAATTCACCTCTAAAAACCATTAAAATAAAATGAACATTAAAAATGGGTAAATTATGGTTCACCTAGGATGGGGATACTTCAGCATGGGCAAAAAAGAGTTACTACAAAAACTCAAAGACATGTTGCTTTTCCCTGTTTTACTGAGATATCTTATTTAGAGGAAAAGGTTCAGATTCAAGCTTTAACTCTTTCATTCCTTTTGCTTTCCAAGAGACTTTTCAATTTACCTTAAAGAAAATAATAAATAGAAATATAATTAAAATTAATTCCAGACAAATTTAATTCAAAAATGGTGCAAAATAAAGTTTATGATCTCAAAGCAAAAGAAAAATAATTATATAGAGCAAACATGGTGGCAGATACATACAACAAGTTGTTCCTCTTTGTCTCCTGTCTCCTTGATTATTATCTCAATCTCTTGATTCAATCCTTCTACACTGTTTCGGAACCGTGACCCCGTTGATTTGGTAATAGGTATCACAGGGATGAGAGCACTCTTTGGGATGTGAGCCTAAAGAACCAGAGATAATAAGAAAACAATGTAGATTTAGTTACAATACAAAGTTACTTTTTCTACCCAAAAGTGACCCTTGAAACAGAACACATGCACACTTCAGCATCAAGGATTTACACGAAACCACAGTGATTGTGTTCAAAAGGATGCTTGATCTGAAGGCAGACATCCTGAATTTTGTTTCAAATCCAATTTCTAGCAGGAAAAGCTACATAACCTAGTCTCAAAATCACCCTTGATATGGTCTGCCTCTAGCTTGACATAGCTTTACAAGTGAAAGTGAAACAGTAAACATTTAAATGGAAGTAATTCTGAAGCCTTTAAAATACATTCACACTCCTCCTAAAGTGAGCTACACCACAATGTCAAATCACTCACTGTTGGATGGTAACTACATTAAAATATTTTAATGGAAATTTGTGACCACCTGCAATAACATGATACATGCAGAAGGAAAATTATTGCACAAATGCAAGATTGCACTACATTAAAAATTAAGACAAATGTATTAACTGTATTAAGACAGAATAAAACATTGACAAAACAGCTTAGGGAGACTTCCACATAAAGAATAAAATCCCAAACCCAAATGTTAATACTTAGTTGCTTCAGAAGGAAGATTAACAGTTTAAAAATCCAGTGTTTCAAATTATGCACAAAAACTTAATTCTTACAAAACACATTACTGAAATTTCCCAGAGCTCCCTTTGGCACACCACAACTTCTTGAGGTTTCCCAGTCTCTCCATTAGCATCTGCCCTCCCGTTAAAAAAGTCTACCTATAGAATACTAGAAGATTCTGCACTCATTAAGCAGTGGTGTACTACAGGTAATGTAATACTTTCTGCAAACATTTAGTTCAACTCAAAGAACAGCACAACACACTTAAGTCACAGTAGAATTCCCATGTAAAATTCCTGGACTCTGTGGCCTAGTGTGCCATGATTGAGAGCCAATTCTCTAATGAATGAAGGACCAGCATTATTTGGTCTTCGGAGTCTATTTTTGTGAGTAGGTTTTATTTTAATTTTTCCTTTAGTAACGAGACTACATAGGACACCAAAGCATTTTAATTTCCTGTGTACATTCTCAAAAACCACACAAAGCTTGTCTGGCAGAAAACTGACCTCAGAAAAATTAATGTACACAAGACATTTTAAGCACAGATCATAATGGAAACTTCTCACAATCACGAACCTCTACAGCAGCAGAACTCATGAATTATATTGGTTCTGCTTTCCTGAAACATTAGGTTAGCCATAAAAAAACCCAAAAACCAAACATCTCAAAAAAGACACTTGCACAAGAACTACAAAAGCTTCTGTTCAGGAAATGCTTGTCACAATGTTTCTGTCAACAAAAATGAAACAGTCTCATACAAGTCTCACACTTGTAAAGAGTTTCTAAAATCTGGCCTGAAGATGAAAAAAACCACTGGAGAAGAGTGCAAAAAAGTCTGAGAAAACAACCCTGCTAATTCTGCTCTGAGCAAGGCCTTGGACCAACAATCCAGTAAACTAATACAGGTTGATATGCAGTTACAATATAGATACATCAACACAAGTTCAGGCATTCTTAGGACAAACTGAGCTTGTTAAAAAGTAGAACACAAGTATGCTTTAAGATTTCAGCAGCCATTAGCAAAATGTGGGAATTCTTCACCTTTAAATATGATTGCCTACCACAAAAATTCTTAGGTTCATGCTACTATTTGAAGAGCTCAAAGTAGCTTCAGTAGAGTTCAATATAGTTCAGTACAGCTTGTTTCACTTCCAAGAAAAATAACATTCTGTACCTGACGGAGGATGATTTCTTAGCCCAGGGTGCTAGAGGGTGGAAAGGAAGGAGGTATCGTGACATGGGTGGAACAATCAGCCTCAAAACAAGAAACTTTATTAAAAATACTGCCTTCACAGAGGTCTGCATGGACATGCAGGAATGGGCTACCAGCTCTGGACTACTCATCTGAATACCCAGGAATGCTCACAAGGAGGCAAGGTGCCAACCACAGGATAATTACTGTGCTCACACTGTAACACATTGGCACAGACTTTTCAGTTCTGAAACTTACAGGTATGGCATACACTCATGAGGTAGGAAAAAAGGGCTGATGACAAAGCTAAATTGTTCACAGGTATTTCAAGAAAAACCCTCTAAGCTCTTCCAATTTTTCACAAATAACCAAACTTTAAACAGAATCCCAGGACTTGTGATGCTTTTACATCAAGCCATCTCTAGGTTGAATGTATCATGGTAATTCTACTCAAAAAATGAAATGTTCCACCTGGTGAGCTGGTAAGAGTGACACCAAAAAAACCCCAAGCCCCCAACACTGTGAACTGCATGCACTTGATGTCAGTATCAATCAATTGGTCAGACACTGGGGACACAGGGTTGCTAGGAAAATTAAAGGAGCAGGGGCCTTGATGGTTCAGAGTGCCAAGTAAAAATGTAATATCAGCCAAGTGCACTGAGGAAAAAACCATCACTTTGGAAAAACATAATCCATTTATTCTTCCATCTGTTTTCAGTTCTAGCCTCAATTCTAGTTTCTTCCTTATACCAACACTGAGAATATAAAAAGATCCCATTGTTTTGACTCCTGTTCACAGATTTAGTACCATGCAATTAACTCAAAATGTTCTCAGAAGCATCCTGAGATCACCTGAGTAGGCTATGACCTTTCTGCAAACTCCTCTTCCAGTTAAAGAGAGATAGAAAAGAACATTTGCTGCATAATGAGAAAAACACACAAACAAAAAACCAGTAATTCATTCTGAAAAAAAATGTAGTCAACAGCAAGGACTTGATCCTCCCCAACTATTTCCTGATTGTGAGCAGAGGGCTAGGAACAGCTAACAAGCTTATTCTATAGAGATGGTGTGGATTTCTTTCTTCACACAAAAATCATATTAGAAAGAAGCACAAGTAAATGACCAATTAGAAGCTTAGCTAGCAAGAACTACTAAAAATTTTGCTATAATTCAAGAATTCCAGAAAAGTTTAAGTAGAGAAGGAAAGAGGAAATAAATCCACTAAAACTTCTTTTAACTAGAAGAGAATGCCATTTTCCAAATGTTAAACAGAGTTTACCTGGTCTCTGTGAAGGAACTACTGACACAATTTCCTAATACTTTTTCTCATCTTGTCAGGAATCCAACTCCTTTAGCTCAGAAATCTTTACACGACCCTTTAGAGTCAACAAACACAAAAGTTTCCTTCAAGCTAGGAATGTGAAAAAAAAAATTTCTAAATATTCTAATTACTAAATTCTACTTTCCACACAGTCCTTCCCACAAACCCTGAAGGAACAGAGCTGCTGCCAGAAATTCTACTTTAGCAGTTCTCAAAAAAAGGAGAAAACACAGGAACTTTGCCCTTGATGACTACAGTTACAGATTTTCACTGAGTTAAAAAACAGCTGCTAAACGCCATTAATCTAAATGCTTCACTTACTCTTTGAATCCTTCTTTAACTTTTTCCCTTTGCAAGTAGCTTGACACAGCTGGCACAAAATTCACCAAGAAAAACAATGTTTTGTTTTGTAACAGTCCTGGAAAAGCTGCTTTGCTTCAATTTATATTTTATAGTTTGTTACACAAGCATTGCATAATATTTTATTCATGTACTATAAGATTTGGCAGAATGTAAAGACATCCTTACCAGAAACAAAATAATAAAACTATAATGTTTAAAAAGTTATATAGATAATTTGGGGAGGTATTTTTCAGAATAGCAGTATTGTTGTTCATTTTTGAAATTAAAACTCAATAAGATCATCTGTGCCCAGGTTTGTAGAATGCCAAGCAAGCCTATGTATGTAATTTCCCAGTGAACTAAAGGGCCTACACCAAAAGCTCTTCAGTATACTTTTTGGTTGAAAATGTCCTCAAGTTCTACAAATTCAGAAAAACATAATCAAGTATGCTGATCTGTCTTTTGTTTTGGTTCAGTTTTTTAAACCCAAAATTTGACAAATTTTGTATTTTGATTTTCATGAACTTTCTCAAAACCCCCAAGAAAGGGATTGGGTCAGTTGTCTTTCTTTGTTCAATAATTTTGGACTGTCCTGACTTGAGCAGTCAGTAAAATCAGCAGCACAGTACACTGCACCCACACTTCAGTAATTCCTAAATTGCTACGTCAAAAAATGTAATTTAAAAAAAAAATTTCTAACTATTTCCAGTAGCAGACAATTCAAACTGCCAACAAACTGAATTCAAGAGGCACACAAATCCTGAAAAGTCATGACTGCACTAAGTGTTCTACAGCAGGGATAAGAAGTTAGGGTCTGAGACAAAAGGTGCTCATGACTTTTATACAAAGTAGGAGTTAAGATCAACAGAATAGAAGAAATTCAAAACACTCTATTTTCTTATTTTCATTCTTGAAGTAGAACACATTCAGTCAGACACCACCTGACTTTGAAAGAAAGAATGAAAGAACCTGACCTAAATTATTTCCAGAAGGACGGAATGACAAATGAAAATTTTTATTAAGTGTTGTCAGATTATCATATTTGTTGGAACAATTAATGGCATTTCAGGAGTAATTGGGAATGTAATTAGATTTTCAGAGAAGTTTCACAGCTGAACTACTTTCTCAATTCACAACACTGACAGCTTCCTAGTTGCTTTCAAAACATTGAAAGAACATTTCATACATTGCCTTGCCAAGGCTATTGTGAGGGATTTGTTCTTTTTGTAACTGTTAAAAAAAATTTTGTGTATCAAATGTACAGTCATGAGATATCAGTAGGGAGAGAAAAAAAACTCTTTCTGAAAAAAAATCACCAAACTTTTCTATTGGTTTTCTTAAAGTTACTCAACAAAAACACACTTGAAAAATGCTCTGTGTTTTTAAAAGCTGGTAATTTTTTTATGCCTGTTATCAATTGAGCTAAAAATATTACACCTCTGTCAACCTGACCTCATTAGAAGCCTTGAAATAAAACTGAAACTGCACACAGAACGTTTGGTGGCCTAACCATCACAATTTTTGTAGAAAGGATTATTACTTTAAGTCTCAAGGCATGATAAATGGGAAAAAAAGACAAAATCTTTAAAAAGCTGAATGATGTCATGAAGTGTGTAAACAAATAAATGATCTCATGCAGGAGCCCTTTTCAGGTAAGCTCTCTGAATCTCATCACAGTATTAGATGAGTGTTTGGCAAGACAACAAAATGTGCTCAGAAAAGCTACCTTTTATCTGAGTACACAGTTTTAGCAGCAGTTTTCTCCACACCAGACTCTCTGTGCAAAGTTGTAACTGTCACAGTAACATGTAATGAAGATGGTCTGTAGTTTTAGATTTAACTTATCTGTCATCCTTTTGTGGAACCAGTAGAATGCACTTTAAAAACCTTGCTTCAAGGACAAATTTAACTACCTCAAATTATTTGAAAGTGGGAGCTCAAAGCCAGCTCACCCAAGTAACAAAAAGATCTGGAGCCCCATTCACTCAAGCAGCCAAAAGAAAGAGCTCTATTTCACAGAACTCACCTATAGCTACAACATATTTAGGAGTCTGTGGTATTTCTGAGTTCCCTCTAAGACAAATCACAACCTTGAAAGGACCTGAAAGTAGTATTAGCTCCCCAATACAGGCAGAAAGCACTCAGCCTTACCTGGCTGTGGTTAATGGCTGCATGGCTGCCATGAAAAGGAGACTGCCTTTCCTTGTCCCGATGATGCCTGCTGCTGTGTTTGCTTCTCTGCAGCTGTTGACGCAATTTTGCAATCTAACAAAGGAAAAATTCACATCAGAGTTCAACGGGTGTATTTAGGTACACAGGTAATTTCACCCATTTATTCCATCACTTAGTTAAAATTCTTTACTACCATAACATTCATAATTATTGCCAGCACTAGATTATCCTCAAGTTCATGCAAACCTAGTATGCTAGCTAGCAGTTCAGCCAACACACAGAAGACACCTCTAGAGGTTTAGTGGAAGAACTTGAAATACATAAAATTTGAAAGTAGTGAGGTCACTGCTGTTATTTCCCTCTCTGATAAAAGAATGTCCCTCTCATTTAACATTTTCTTTCCCACACATTCAGACTGAAAATATTAATTGACCTGCATTTTATATTAATTAAATAGCAAATGAAAAGCAATTTCATATTTTTAACCAAGCCTGCCATCTGTATAATTAAACAAAGTAGTAAAATACTCCTGCCTTCCTGAAGCATCATGATAACAGTGCATACCAAAAAAACATTTCATCTAAAGTTCTCAAGTAATTTCTGACCTCCTTGAGCTGTTCATTGCTGCCCCATGATGATGAACGTTTGTGTGAGCTTCTCTTCTTTTCTAAATATTCCTCAGCCCAGGCACTTTCTGTCTGTAGGAAGAAGATTACAGGACTAATTAAAAAAGATAATTGCTACTTTCTGGCAGAATATTTTGAGACAAATTTGAAGAGAGAACATTTAAGATCAGCAGGATTCAGAACTGAAAGTGAACAGTAACCAACTAGAAGCCTTTCTCACAGGTGAAGTACCAAAAAACTGAGTGAAACCATATAAATAAAAAGCCCCAAACTTTCAGACCTAGTGTAATATAGGGATGTGCTAGTTTCCCTTCCAAATGACTGAGCATAAGGCAGTACTCACAGCCAGATGTACCACAGGCTGCTACAGAGCTCTGAAGAACCACTGTGAGGGTGCTGAACTGGGGGGAGATGGTGGATTTCATTTCCTGCACAGATGCTGACCTTGTTATTTCTGAAGCATTAGCAAGGGTGGCTTGGTGTAAACGCTGTGGAAGCCTGCACCAGCACAGCTTCAAAATCACCTTCTTGCTCTCAAGAATGAGAAAAAGGAAAGCAAGTCATATAAGCACCACTAGAGCTATTGCAAAGCAGGGAATAAATTTATTAATGCCTCCAAGGGTTCCAGGTTCACAATTGCTCCAGGCCAAGCAGAATACTAAGCTGGTAATACTAAACTGGTTTCACTGAACCAACAGAGCCATTCGTGTATAATAAAAAAAAGTCACAAACATACTGTGGTAAAGGAGTTTTGAGAAATGCAAAGTATCATTAAGACACTGTATCTCACATAAGAAAATGCACAGGCAAGCCTGTGATAATACTGCATGCCTTATGGGCACTTTGTATTCCCACCTAGCCACCTCCAGAAATGTCTTCAAACACAGTGAACTGCAAGGGCTCTAAGAAGACAGATAGTAGCATCTATCAGGAATCTCTGAGCAGTCACAGGAAGTAAGGGAAAGAACCTAATGAAGCAAGGGGAAGAATTTCTGGAAGCATTTTGCACACTGAAAAAGACAGCAAATTCCTTGAAATCCACTCTTGCCACCAAGCAATTCTTAGCACACAGTGGTGATCTAGCTAACCTCATTTTCTGGATATCTCACTTTCTCCAATCGAGAATTTTGATTGCTTCAAAGTCTTCACATCTCCAGTGTGCCATGGTTGTTCTTACACATGAGACTAATAGCTTGCAGAAGCCACATGCTGACCTTTCCTAGCCCAGCTGCAGTTGTATCAGAAATTCAAGTCTTTTGTGGTATTAATCCCTATTTTGCAGGGAATATGGAGCCTTAACTCCAAATACCCAGGTTGCAACCCCACCAGTTTCATTTACAGACACAAGTTTCATATAAATGAAACCATTATCAGTACTTTTAAATCTTCATCATTCCAAATAAAAAACTAACTAGGACAAATCTGAATAATAAAGTTAATAGGGTTGCTTTGAAATTCCTATTTCATAGCAAAATCAGAATCTATTACAATCTGTTTTTCTAGAGAAGCACTCACTGATCTTTATCATAAAATAGAATAATTGATAACCCCCATTCCCAAGAACCAATCTTTCTCTAATCAATTCTCAAATGTCAGTCAGGAGTATCATCCTATCCTCAAACTCCTGGAACAGTAAGCTTTAGCTACTAATTCTAGCTTCCCAACTCAGCACAACCATTATACTTGCCTACAGGAGAATAATTAACACTCTAATTAGTCTTTGCCTTTAATTTATATTCAAGACTTTGACTCAAGATTCAAGAATTATCTAATAAATTAATATCTGATTCATTTTAAAGCATTAAAGTTGCTTTGATGCTCATCCTCAAAACAGATAGTTAGAAATCTTTTCAGATTCAGCTATAGGGAACCCGTGCATCAAAACAGAAATGCAAACTATTTTAGCAAGTCTTCTCCTATTTATTCCCCAAATTTTGATTATTATATTTATTATCAAGAAATAGACCAAATAACCAATAGGCAAAGTGGGATTTATATTTCTCTGGTTTCTTGAAGTACTACTACTTGCTTATTAGTTGTTACCATGCACAACATCCTCCCTGCTTTCTAAAATTACAAAGAAATTAGTTTAAGGCTGAATTTATTACTGACAGTAGAACATTTCAGAAAAAAAATGTCTTAAGAGGCAAAAACTTTCCAGTCAAAATGAATTATTTATGAATTTAAAAAATACAAAGTAATTGTCTCATTTTAACTGCTAAGACAAGCATGTTTCACTCAAAGCAAAAAAGACAAGATTATTAACACCTGTTTTATGAGCACTTAATAAGTACAGGTATAAATTCTAGCCAGACCCTTGGATGCTCAATAATACATCTATTCATCATCCAACAACTACTCTTCAGGTACACAATTCAGTCTAGTTTTATAGACAGGTTTCATCAAAATCCTCAGTTGCAGGAGGAGTCTGACAGAGAGACGGTCTCTGCATGACCTGGGGTCTCTTACTCAGCTCAGCCATGACCCATGACCATCTCTAGAAAGGCCTTCAAGCTGCAGTGTGCCACTAAATGCCATCTCTTCCCAGTCTGCTTCCTCAATGACTCTATTCCCTGTGCCATAACTCCACACAATCAAGATACCCTGCTTACTCAACTTGAAGCCTTTGATACATTGCCAATTAAATTCCTGTTCTCAGAATCAGAACACATTCATTTCTTGTCAGACTTTGTGAAATCTGAAGTTACACACACTGGAACCAGAGTGTCTCACCAGTGAAACTTCATCCAGATACGACATTTTCAGAAAAGCTGAACAGTACAAATGGGCATCTTGTATTATCTTGGGAAACTAACCATTTTAAGTCACATTTTATACTTGTCCCTAGCTCCACTGGCTGCTCTCAGGAAGATTAAAAGCAGTAATACCTCATCACTGTCATATCAATATCAGCTTTGGCCATACAGATGTACATCTGTAGCCCTAAACTTTCTACTGGTTTGATAAATTCTAAATTAGGAAGTGCAAACAGATCATTCTGGTTCTCACAGAAATACACTACCATGTAAACCACCACTAAATGTACTCATTCTGCAGAAATATCTAATGCCCTTTACAGTCTTCTCATTAATTTTTCAAATACATTTCCTCTACAAAAACCCCTAATAGCTAGGCACAAACAGCCACTCATCTCTTATATCACATTCCTTTCTTCATTCTCCTCCTCTTACTTCAATCTGCTTACTTTTTTCACCCTGTCTACTACCATTTTTCTAATTTGTTCTCCTGCAGAGAAAACTTGTTCCTCAAGTCCTTTCTTCTTCACCAGCTCCTAATTCCACCTTATCCACATGAACATATTTCCCTACAAAACACCTTCCTTCTCCACTGATCTGCTCTTTGAATTGTGGTCCTTCCCACAAAAGGCTATAGATCTCAAAAAGGCCCCACAGTAACACTGCAGATCTCATCTGCTCAACACCCTACATGTTCTTAAACACTGAAAGCTATATGGACACTTTTTTTCTACTGTTACCAAACCTAACAGAGGTTCAAACACAAGGATGTCCCATATGCTATGAGGTCCTCTTCCAACTGCATTTTGCTTATGTTCTTTGGAGTCAGTGGAGATTTCTTGTTGAAACCATGTTCCAGGAATAGGGATTTCATTCAATTGTTTGTTGGTTCTGTTTTTACAGGTGGCATGGGACTGAACCTTTAGAGCTTGTAAAATTTGGTTAAGCAGGTGATGTTTATTGGCAAATCACATGGTTTTTTTAACACTTTCCATTTGAGCTAGATTTCAACACCATTCAGGGTTCAAGGAGACAGCTCTCCAATGCATATAATTCTATACTTGGTGCATAAAACACAGGTGAACATTATGGGGCTTTTACAAAGAGAGGATGAAGAGCTGGAGACAGACATACATATACGGATACCCCACTAAGTTCTCTGTATACATCTAAAGTAAACAGTACTTAATTCCAGCGCTATCTAGTGTACTGCACCCTGTAAGAACAATAGAAATACAGATGTACAATGCAGAACTGTTTTCCTGAGGCAAGAAGGAAGTGGAACACCTAAAAGATACTACAGTTCTCAGCCTTTACTTAAAGAATGCAAATAATTCACACATGCAATGGTAAAGGTAGGATTCCTGCAATTTGAAAGTGAATAGGAACTTGTGAGCAAGAAAGCTAAAGTGAATGTTTTCAAGGGAAAAGCTTCTTACATTTAAATCCTGTCTTCACACTTAAGTGCTCCAAAGGAAAAAAACTCTGTCCTACCTGGGTGGCTTTGTCTCTCATACAGGGAGCAGCTTGTCCGTGATTATCCCGAGGCCACTGCCCAGCGAGGTACGGGGCAGCGAGCGTATCCAGAGAAGAGGTGCGGCGAACAATACTGGAAGGGCTTGATGAAGGTGGTCTTGATTTGTCTGTTAGAGCAAGAATATTTGAATACAAAGAAATTAAGAGATCTATTTAAATAGACTACAAGAAATCATATCAAATTGGAACTATGTTATTACCTACACAACAAGATACTTTCATTATGGAAATTAAGTTTGCTTTTCCAGGCTCTATTCTGTTTGAATAAGCTTGAAATCTGTTTTTACCGTTTCCTTAAAAACAAATGTTCCATTAGTGCTTACACAACACTATTCATTCCTTTAAAAGTCTAATAGTCATTTGTCTCTTAAATGATGAAGGTGTAGAAGAAATAAAAACAGCTATGTTTACACATAAATAAAGGTTAATGAAGAAAAACTGAGTTGAACTTCTTCAGTTTAATGCTGAGCTTACAGTTCTTCCCACCAGCTCTTCACCTACTTTATGTCAAGGGACACCATAAACCTGTATGTTTTAACCACCCAGCACATGACATATGGCATAACCCTCAGATTTAGAAGTCAACTTTGATACGGTAATGATTTACATTTTACAAGCTGAGACATCTCCTCCCTTTACATGCTACTTGGTAACTACATTCATATTTGTCTGGTGCTGTATCTTCTGCAACACCTTATCTGTAGTGTATATACTGGCATCCTACTTCAGAACAATTTCAATACTAGGAGGAATCCTTACTAAAAAAGGTTTAATACAACAACCATTGGAACTAATATGAGAAGGAAGACTACTGTTAAAAATAAAAATTTGTATCTATCTCATCTGTCAATGATGTCTTAAGTAAAGTGTCAGTAAAAGACTACACCACAAGCTATGAAGAATAAACACTGAAGAAAGTTTCCTCGAAACAGTAACTGAGGTTGGTAAATTTAAGAGATTGATAAGCAGCAAAGACCCAGGGTCTAGATATACATATGTGTTCACACATTTTGAGATGAAAAATGCAAATCCTGAGATCACAATGAGCTAAGCTTACTATCATCTCATCTACTCCCCACAAAAAGAATTTCAATTATGAAATAATTGTGCATTAATCTTACGTATAATTAATAGAAAGTCCTGAAATACATGGCTACAATACAGCAAGCATGATTCAGAAATCAGATGGAAGCTTTATAAAAGGGCACTGGAAAAACTCAGTCATCTGTCCTCTCTTTCTGTGCCTTAGCATTAATTCTGCACTAAAAGTATTTGTATTATACATGCACTAGAAGTATTTGTATTATACATAAACTCATTTACAGGCAAAGAAAGTTGTGCCTGATTAGTGTCTGAGTGCTAGTCAGATAATAAAACCACTGACAGCAAAAGTCCAAAATTCCATTTTCAAGCTGTTGCAATCTACTAAAAATACATATGAGAAATACTAATAAAACCTGTTAGGTATAGATTTCAGTGGAGTGGACAGAACCCAAGTCTAGTAACATTCTACACTAAATAGCCTCATTCAAATTTATTAGAAATGTACACACTAAAAATGTGGGAAATATTTCAATTCAACTATAAGGAAACAATTGCTGGCACTATAATCAGCCACACTCACACAAAACAGTCAGGAAACCTCATCTCCGCTATTATTTCTACAAGTACCAACAATGATACAACCTTACTACTGAGCTCATTGCAGATTTGCCTTCAGGGTGCAGCAGCAAACATGTTTTGGAGTTTGCACTTAAGACTCCTCCTGTATCAAAGACATTCTCTGACTACTGCTACCACCACACAGCACACTGAAGGGTCTGTTTGTATCAGATGACTTCAAAACTATTCCCTTTGTGTGTACTATAGGACAATGTGGCATGCTAACGCAACGTGCCATTCCTTAAAAATTACACTGGCTTCCAAAGTTAAATCAAATATGTTATTTGTCTTAGAATTAGCTGCCATATCCTCCCTGTTTGTTTTTCTTCTCAGTTATTATTCTTCCTCTTCAAGAAGCTTCTCTCTTCTTACCAAGGGGAAACAGAAAGGATGTGAAAAAAAATTATAAATCAGGAAGTGTACATAGTCAGCCACATCATCTGCAAAAGCCACTGCAGCAGACAGCTTCAAAACTGGAGAGGCAGAATCTATTACCCTCTCCTCCCTGCCACAAGCAAAACAAAAAGCAACTGGAAGACTATTTTGATGAACAGAGAGAATGAGAACTGAAGAGCCTGTTTACTATTTAAGTTCAAGGGAAGCTGCTCCTTTCAAGGCACAAAGCCTGTAAATACTCTTTTCCTCTGATTTAAAAACCCATTTAAGAAATTCTGTTTTCAAATGATTTATATTTAGATGGGGGAATGACGTTTGGATATGTTTTTACTTTTCCACCTTCGTAACCTGTCTTTATACAAATTCAAAGTCTACTACACAATTCTTACTGTTTCAAAACATTTCAATGGGAACATACACAATGTTTTCATTGCACTTTCCCCTACAATACTTGAAGCAAGTGTTCAGCTGCTATTTTTCCTTGATGTGACCTACATAACAAGAGATCTGCCTCCATAGAGATAACAGTTACAACAGCTGTGGCTGATGAAAAACAATGGAGCTGTTTCATCAAATAGACGCTTCTTAAATATTAGATCTCTTTTAATTGGCCTGATTATCTCTCTAAACCAGTATTTGTGAAAAATATCAACCCTCCTATCCATCCACCACTAGTATAGATTAATTTAGAAATTAAAATCTTCCTGCAATCCAGTCTCAAGTAAAGCAAATTAAGAGAATAAAACCAAAGCAAACATACAGAGTACAGATCAATGAAGTCCATCATGTGGGGAGATAACAAGCAAGCTGCCACCTCTTCACCAGTCACTGCTGAACAGGTGACCAACAGAAGTTGCTACAGGTGACCTGGTATCATACACACCACCTCTTACAGAGTAGAGCCACCTCCCAAAGGCAGCATAAGTTCAGGTAATGTAACAGTGGGTCTGAAGAGCAAAACTGAACAAATAGAGATGCTTACCAATAACTGATTGAAAGGTATAACAGAAACCAAAGAAACACAGGCTAACACATACTGTGAGAAAACAAGCAGCAGAAAAGCCCAGGATGCCACTGAACTCACAAAATTCCCTGACAGTTCCACTTGAGGCTTTTTTTATACAAGTGGACTACCCAAAGTAGCGAGAAGAGGTGGGACCCAACTAGCTCCTCTGGCATCGAGGCATACAGCTGACCTTTTGGTTCTGTTTTGGTCAGGCTTTTCCCCAGAAAGGACATTCATGGGATCTCTCCCATACACAGCTGGCAGAGTCATCTTTTCCAGAACTGCAACTGATCTCTGGGGCTTCACCTGCTTTTCATGTTTCATTAAAAGAACTGAACAGACTCAGTGCACTAAGAACAGGACACACCACCCAACTGTGTATACTCCCTTCAGAAGATAATCTTGCATAAATTTAAAGAGAGCTATTCACTAGTAATTGTTCCACTGCAGAAGAATAACAGAATTAGTGGTGTTTTACAAAACCAAACCTCAGAAAGCCCAAGATGTTCAAGCTACTTAACTCTAAGAAATGAAAATATTTTTAATCCCAATGAGTGCACTTCCCTAAAGTGCTTGCTACAAGAAATCTACAGTATGATGCTGCAAAAATTAATTCACTTTCTTTACTCCTACCATTTGTCAAACAGCTTAGGTAAGCAGAGCAGGGAAGTAATGGTACAAAAAGTCTTCTCTCTTATCCTACAGAGATATCTTTCAAAACTACTGCAAAACCTTGGTCATTAAGGCTGACAGGTCTGCAGCTAGACAAGTAGCTTTTAATATTACCCTTCCATAGACAAAACAATTAAGTTATCCTCCAAATTAAACTAACCAATTTTTCTCCTTAATTTTCAGACTGAGTTTAGATGTCCAATACAGTCAACTGGAATATACCAGAAAGTCCAGCACCCAGCAAAGAACTCTCTCACTACCTCAAAGCACCTGAAAGTAAACAACTGCTATGGCTCTGGTCTTGACCTTCTTGTTTACTCAGCCGGGTACACTGTAACATTCTTGCAGCTGAGCAGCTCAACTCCTCCAAGACATGTTTCATATAAGGACACAATAACAAGATCCCATTAGATCTTTACTCAGTGAATAAACCAAGGCAAAACCAATGAAGATAGAGAAATGTGTAAGCTCTAGCTCATGTAACAGCAGTGTACTAGTAGGTCAAAACAATGGCCTCTAATGGGAGGCTTGCAGACAGCTGAAGAGGCATATGGGAAAACTGAACCAAAACTGGAGATTGCAGGACAGACATTGCAGTGTAGAAATGAGGCCTCAGCAGTGATGGGAAGGGCAGAACATATTAACAGACAATTGGAAGCTGAATTCTGGGAAAGAAGTGAGAGAGACCAGAAAGGCAAAGTAAAAGATGAAAAACAGGTAGTAGCAAGATCTAGGTTTCTGGTCATATTTAGGAGGGAGAGAAGTGGCAAGAAAAGCATGGAAAATTAGAAATTGTATGACAGAATCTTCAATTTTTAACTATCCCATAATCAACAGAAAATTCAGTTGGGTATTTCCAACATTTAATTGCAATTCAGATCAGAAAACAAGGGCTAAAAAGACCCTCCAAAAACCACACCCAAAACCCACAGAAGTCACATTTGTAAAGTCACAAGTTACGGCTCTCAAGTGTAAAGCAGATTCACGAAAACTAAGTTCAAAACTATTCAACTGTTTTCCAGGAAAGAAAATCTGAAATATTTAAAACTGAATCTGAAGCATACAACTTATATTTAGATACAACTTAAACTTAGATACAACCAGTATCTAAGCTCAGGAAAAGCTATCATTTGTCTAACCTCAAGGTTCATTTTTATCTAAAGAAATATGCCTGCAGCTCTAGGAATGAACAAAAGCCATCATTAACTGAAAGCAAGAAACAGAAAAACCCAAGTGATTCTGCAGCAGATTCTCACCAATATCCTCAAGTGTCCTGTGTGTCTGCACAACCATTGCCTCATTGGTAAAAAAAGTTCCACCTCCATGTTCTCAGCTCACACTGTTTACTCATTTAGATGAAGAAAAAACCTGAAGTTAACTCAGCCTCTGTCAAGCACTGGACTGCACAATCCAAATGTTAAGCAATAGGAAAGAGGTTTAGCTTGCATTTGGGGCCAGTACAAGTACTGCTCAGGAACTGGAACATGTGGAAGCAATTAAATGGACACCACTCTTCGGTTTTCACACATCTTGTAAAAAGCTAGTGGAGTTATCTTAACACAGTAGAGTGATCAAATGACTTCTTTCCTTATACATGTTAATTCTTCAAAGCAGTGGAGAGGCCAGCACGGTTTCAACAGGCTTCTCCACAGTGACTAAAAGACAGTGCAATTCTTCCACCCTAACTGGTCTGACACATGCCTTTACAAACAGTTTTTGAACCTGGACCTCAAGGCTAACCACACTCTTCCTCATTCTCCAGGCCAGCAGATTGTATCTTAAGCAAGAGTTTCATGAAGTTCACAGGAAAAAGACAGGATTCTGTGATATGGATAAAGTCTTTCAGGTTACTGATTAACAAGAATCTCAAATGAAGAATACACACATTTCTTGATCCAAAGCCTTTAATATAATACAGCCTTAATAAAACCCTCATTACTCTTATCTGGAAAGTGGAAAATCTAACTCAGAACCCTATCAGTCCTCTTCTTACACTAGCAAACTAGGAGGCACACAGTCATCTTGTACCAACTGGTTATGATTGTCTTATTTGGCAGTACCACTCCTCAAAAGCCAGGACAGGAAAAAAGAAAAAACCCAACGTGGTAGTCTGGTTACAATCATTATTTTAGAAAGGGGGAGGAGTATTAGGAGAAGCAGAAGTGTTAAAGGGGGGGCTAGTCCCAGATTTCCACATGTACACTTCTGCATATTAGTCAGCTTTACTCTTTAGATTACCACAGGCAATTTCATAGAAATGAGTAGCTGCAAGCTTTGGTATCTTAAACATAACAGATTTGAGGACATGAACACAAAACCTCACTGATGCATTTCTGAGCAAACTTTTAACCCAAAAAATAAAAAGGACTTACATATGTCAGCCTCTATTATCCGCAGCCTGATGCCATACATTACTTATATTCAAGCAGTCCCAGTAAGATTTAATTATTCAAGAAGTTAAAATGGAATTTGTTACAACACGTATGCTATTGCCACGCTATTTTCTATCTTCATTGTAGCACAAGATTGTCATCACTCTCAAGTACACAAGTCCTTCTGCAGGTTTCATGCTGAAAGCAACTACTAAGAGAGACATTGAATACTTTTGTTCTACACCTATCTGCCATGCCTACAGCACTAGTTAGATCATTAATTACAAGATGAGGGACACTGTTTGGATAACAACCACGTACACCATCTGGCACGAGGTGTGCAGAAACGGTAAATGTGAAGGCTCCACAACAGCCCCCAAACACCAAATTCACCTTAAGTTTGTGCCCAAGCACCTTAAGTACATCTACCCTCCTGAATCCGAGGCAGTACTCGCGGTACTACAGAAGCGGTCACAACCCCCACATGGCACGCTTGGCTCTCTATTCCTCTTCTGAAAGCCAGGGCGCAACAGAGCAGCAACAAAAGCAACGAGCCCTTCCACGCACGCACACCCGGCAAGCCCTGCCGCCGGCCAGAGAAGGGGCAGGGCGAGCACCAGCCCGGGCACAGCCCCGTCCCTACCTCTGCCCCGGGGCACGGCACGCTCGAAGGCACCGCCGGCCCCAGCCCGGCACCCTGCATCCCGCGCCCGGCCGGGCGGCCCGGGACGTGCCCTTTGCCGCTGGCCCGGACCCCCCGTCGCTCACCTTTGCAGACGGGGGAGCTGGGACTCTTCCTCTCTGGGGAGCTCCTGCCCGGCTCCGGCGACTGCCGCCGGTGGTGGTGCCGGACCCTGCCCTCCGGCAGCGGAGGCACCGGCGAGGAGCAGGGCGAGGGCCCGCTGCCCGGTGGCGGCGGCGGCAGGTGGTGGTGCCGCGGGGGGCTGCCCCGCGCCCCGCCATGGCCACGCGTGGGGCTGCCCCGCGAAGAGGCGGCGCCGCCGCCGCTGCCCGCTCCCCCCGGCGGGGCCGTGGCGGGGCCGCCGCGCCCGCCGCTGCCGGGGGGTGCCGCGCGTGGGAGCCCCGCTCCCGGGCCGCCACCGCTCCTCGTGGGGCTGCCATGTTGTTGCTGCTGCTGCTGCTTGAGCTGGAAGGGCACCGTGGCCCGCATGGGCTGGAGGCGGCTGCTCGCTCCCGCTGCTCCGCCGCCCGCCGCCGCCGCGCCGCCTCCCCCCGCCAGGGTGGTGGCGGGGGTCGGGGAACCGCCGCGCCTCACGCGCTGGTGGGACATTGTCCGTCGGGAGCCGGGGCTCGCGGAAGGCGGCCTGAGGCGGGGAAGAGAGGGAAGGGTGCGAGGCGCGGGCCGCAGCTCGCGGGGTCCGACGCCTCAGGTGGCGGCTGCGGCCGCCACAGCCCCGTCCTGGTTCCCGTCCCGCTCCCTTGCCCGTGCCCTCCGCGCCGCGGCACCCGCAGCCTCCGTGCGCCTCATCAACAATAGTGCCCCGGCCGCGCGCCCCGCCCACCGCGCCCTCCCATTGGGTGCGGCGCCGCTCAGCTCGCGCAACTACGGCGCGTCCATTGGCTGCGGGGCGCGCGCCTGAGTGGCCGAGCCCGCGCGGGGGCACGAGGGGGGCGCGGGGCGGGGGCAGCGCTTAAAGAGCCGCACGCGGGCGGCGGCGCGGCCCCGGCGGGAACGGGGCGCGCTCCCGACTCCCCCTCCCGACTCCCCCTCACGCCTCCCCCTCACGCCGGGCCGCCGCCGCCACGGGCAGAACTGCGAGGTGGTGGCGTCTTCCCCGCCTCTCGGTCCTGTTCTGAGGGACCATTATCCCTAGTCCATCATTCCTAGCCCGAGGTGCGCTCCAGGAGGGGACGGGGCTCCACAGCGGTTTATCCAATCGCTTTGCCACCAGCTCGGTGTTACCGATGATGGCACCAGAGACGTGGGCAATATCCAGGCAGACTTGACCCTCTTTTCCCTTAACTGCTGTGTTTACTCTCCTCCGTTAGGCCAGATTAGTTGCATCTTCATTGTAATCTTTTAATAATATTTGTTAACTGCTGGTATCCTCTTAACTAAATTTATACATCACAGCAGTGAATTAATGCATGGAACAGGCCTTAGTTCATGTGTTTGGTTATTTAGATGCAAGGTAAATATACATTCGTACCCTCAACATGAGAATCAGTAAACCTTTTTTCTGTCTTTATTGCAAATGCTTTCTGAACTACTTACACAAATTCTTTTCAGTACTGCTCCACAAGTAGCAATTGAAAAGCATTGCTATGATACAAACGGTGTGACAACAATTTACATATTGGTCCCTCTTCATCTTGGTTGCGCTTGGGTTTCTTTTTTTCCTCTCTCCTTGGCTGTTTCTGATTGAAGCCTGCTTCACTCAAAAATCCCTAATTCCGCTTTGAAGAGCTCCATCCTTGTGGCTGAGAAGTTAAACAAACCTGAAAACCGAGACACGGTCCTTCTAAGGGATGCCTGGATACTGGCCTACCTAAAGCCTTGGAGGGCAAACCTCTTGTTAGAGTCGAGAGCTCTTTGTGAGGAATCAGACTGGCAAAAGAGAGCAGGACAGATGTAGCGATGAGGTTGTTGTCAAGTAAGCTCTTGCATTCCGGATTAATTACTTTTATTTTGAAAGGCATTATGCTCTCTCACAGGTACTGTAAATGCTAGTAATATGGCCTGAAGGAGAGCTGTATGGGTCAATCAAAACCTTCTGCAAAAGGCTGTGCCCAGTCTTAAGAATTACCCTGTGCTACTCCTGAAAGCGGCTGCCAAGTGAAGGCACCAGAAGCCCGGCAGGTCACCGTCAGCCCTATTGTATCCCTTCCTCCAACTGTGCAACTTACTTGTTACCTTGTAAATTACACACAGGGACACTTCCCAGTCAGTTTCCTGTAGCCATCACCAGCACTGCTGGTACAATGTGGCAAGGCATCAAAATCCCAGATTACCCATAGTTATTGGAATATCTGTGAGACAGTGATCTCCTCGCTGGGAATGGCTGAGGGGCAGAGAACACTACAAGCTGTGTACTGCATCACTGGGGATGAACGGATCTTGTCATTCCCTCAGTGACTCCATGTACATATTGAAAAACAGAACCTCAGCTTTAAAGCTCTCCACAGGTAAACACCCAGGAGGTAGAAAACCAGCACCCAGCATGTCCAGAGAAACAAATGGAACCTGTCTGCTGCTTTGTCCTTCGGTAGTTTCTGTGACTCATCTGTGGGGCAACACAGCAGAATAAATTTTTGAGAAGGGGAAGAAAATAGTTTGAATCCTTCTGAAAGCCAGTTTTGCCATAACACAAAGCCAGGTCAAGACACAAGGAGAACAAGTTTTTAGGAACTAAATGGCAAGATAACATCGTCAGAACCCAAGGGATGTAATCAACAAATAACAGCTATGTTTTCACCAACTAGTAAAACACCACAGCTAAAGAACAGCCCTACCTGGAGCTGCTGGCAGAAAGAACGAGGGGAAACGTGGATTTTTCAGCTCCTCACCTAGTCTCACCAGCAAGGAGGCTGGGGGGCACAAGAAGCTGGGGACAGAGGCAGGACAGAGGCAGGACAGCTGATCCCAACGGGACAATGGGATGTTCTGCACCCCACAGCAGCAAGCTCAGCACGTGAATGAGGGGGAAAGCTGGCTGGGGGCTGCTGCTCAGGGACTGGCTGGGCAACTGCAGTCTGCACCATTTGTTTTCTGTATTATTCTATTATTGTTATCTATATTTTATATATATGTAATATCTACCATATTCATATCTATTATCATCATCATATGCCCTATCGAATTGTATCTTAACCCACAAATTTTCATTTTTTTCCCCCTCAGTTCACTTCCCCCACCCACTGGGAAAGAGCAAGTGAGAAGGCAGCTGTGTAGGGTTAACCTGTCAGCTGCCTGACAGGTTAAACCACAACAGCAGCCCAGAACAGCGCAGTTATCCTAAAGAAGGTTAATTTATGCAGCATTTGTTTCACTTCTTTGCTACAGTTTTCAGTCAAGAGCAGAAGACTCAGTTCTTCCCACTGTCACAGCGCCCACTCCCAGTGCCTGTACAGCTGTGCAGCAGACTTTCATCCCAGTTTACACTCTTCAGAAATATTAGGAAGCACTATCTCCCAATACTTGCAAGCAGTGGGCCATGAAGATACTTCTAAAGCACAAAATATTCTGCTAGCACTTTTATTCCCGTTACTGTTTTGAAGAGGCCAGAGTGACAGGTACTGATTCATATTTATTTTCATGCTGCATGCTATGGAGCCAAGTCACGACTTTGATGGCAGAAGATACCTGTTACAATTATAGATAGTACTTCCCACATTATTGTCACACTGCAGAGATGACACTGCTCCACAGAGTAGCTGTGAGAATATAAAGCAAAGCATTTAGGTGCACTGCTCATCATCAGTTGTGTTGCTTCGCACGCAGCAGACGTGAGAGCTTGACATGTAAAGTCATGTACTCAGACCTACTCAAACACCGTGTACTTCTTACGTTCATTTGTTTAAACTGTAACAAATGTGTTACAACAGGATCTTACTCCTACACCTTATGGAAATAATGGAAAGAGCTAAAGCAGGATTATGAACTTGAAAATAGTTTTGAAACTCGTTTTCAATTACAAAAAACCCTAAACCCTCAAAACAAAACCCCAGCCCCAAATGAAACCCCAGCCCCACATGACTTGGATTTGGATCTCCCAGACTCTCCTTGCAATTCACACCTCTCAGGCTCTGGGCTTCTTTCAGCTGTCACCTTCCTTTCTGCCTGCACACTTTGCCAAATGCTGTCCAAGCCACCTCTGAGCAACACATTTCTTATGGTTTCATGTGGAACCTCTAGGCTGGGGTTTCTTCAGATCCATGACACTCTAACTCTGGCCATAACACCCAATGTAACGGTGCCAACAGTGATCCAAAAAACAGGAATGAATCTCCTCATCACCACAGAGGCTGTGAGCCTTCTACCAGCAGCGTGTGTATCTGCCTTTTAGTGACCACAGTCACTTCAGTGACTCCAAATGCCCTGGAGTCACATCTGACCCCACATACACAGGGCCCATCTCTGTGTCTCCAGCTCCTCCCTGCCTGGAATTTTTATCAACCCACTGGTCCTGGGAGCTCAGCAGATACTGCTGTGCTCATACACCAGGCTGAAGTGCCACCCACATCCCACTGCACCCATCCAGAGTCCTGCCAAAATGTGCTGCTCTGTACTCAGGGCTGGGAGATGAAGCCTAGGTATGGCAGTGGCCCCTTATGTGCAAGCTGTTGGCTCTTCCTTAAAATACAGCCTGTGGTAAATGCTGCAGATACAAACAAATCAATCCAAAGGCTGAAGCATATTGAATGCCCTCAAGGGCAGGCTGATCAAACACACAGAGCTGCATGAACAAATCTGGAACCTGCTGAAAGCAGGGATGTAAACAAGTCAGGGAACTGTTCAACTGCTAA
The DNA here is from genome assembly GCF_022539315.1 of Serinus canaria. Classification (NCBI taxonomy): domain Eukaryota; kingdom Metazoa; phylum Chordata; class Aves; order Passeriformes; family Fringillidae; genus Serinus; species Serinus canaria. The sequence goes on from NC_066321.1 coordinate 25,766,062, forward strand.
CACCAAATGAAAAGCAGAGAAACAAGGGTCAGAGAGGTTTAACTAAGCTGAGAGGACCAAATGCCACTGTACAGCTAATAAAACAGATAATACTTAGGGAGTTTTCTGGTAGTACAGACTGAAAATGTGAGTAGTACTGCTCATGGCTCATAATAATATCCATGATAAATGTTCTGCTAAAATAATTGTAATAATAATAAGCTTTACAGAAAATGACTGTACTTCAAGCAGCTTCAAATATGCTATTGTCTTATTCCAAAATTAAATAAATGCAAAGCAGCACGTGTCGAGGGGCAATCTACTGCCTGAAATTGGTTTCTTAAACCTACAGTTAATGTAAGCAATATTGAAGGTTGAAAGACCAAAAGATTCTGGGAGCCTAATCTAAACATTGGATTATGCCTCAGGATATTTCATCGCATTTCTCATCTCTCTCCTGCAGAGTGAGTTTGTTTTGCTTGTTTCTGTGGGTGTTGAACATCAACCGGAGAAAAAGACATTTAAAAAATAGGACAAATATAATAGAATTTGCTTCATGCAAAACCTGTAAGAGCCTAGTTAATATTCCAGAATATCTGTGGGGATTTGAGAAGGCAAATAGATTGAAATAAGGTATTAAGATTAAAACAATAAAAAACAACAGATGGGACCTTGGACATAAATCAAACTCCCCACAATAAGAAAAATGCAAAATACACTTCTGTCACATTATAAGGTACAATCTTTAGGAAAAGTTGTCACAGAAATAACATTCAGAGGCTTCAGTGCCTCACTGGCATTAAGACAACACATTTTTGACAAAGAAACTTAGTTCTCAATGCAACACTTACATGCAGGCTTGGGAGATGCTCCCACTGCACATTCCTGGCACACATAATTACCTGGGAGAAGCACGAGGTTAATTCCTTTAGAAGCCAGTGCCAAGCTCACCTACATGTGACATGTTTTTCCATGCCTACAGACCTGTTTTCTGAGCATGGGCCATGCAAGTCAGCAGCAGCACTCAGCAATAACAAACCTATGGTGAGTGTCCAGCTGCTGAAGGAGCAACTGGAGCCTCACTTTCTTCAGTGATGGGACTTGAAACTCTTCTTGGATGGGGATGAAGGAAGAGAATGAGCAGCAGGAAAAACATGTTGTCCACCACGTCCCAGTCTCTTTTTGTCAGTAACACTGAGAGAAGTGGCCTAGTTCACTTAAACAAGGGTCAGTATAATCTCCCCCAGGTATCCTACAGGATGCTGAATGATAATTTGCACATGATTCCTCCCATTCAATAATAAAACTTTCCTGCCTTTTAGGAAGCAAGGAAATTTTTTTATCTTTCAAAAACTTAGCATTTTTAGATCATATTTACAGAGGAATTTATTTATTTATTTTATTATATTTGCAAATATAATAGATTTGTCTGTATTTGTGTTGTGTTTAGACATGTAATGCGTTTCTGTATTTATAGTATCATGTTAGAAAAACACATGCAAATTACAGAAGAAATTCTTCATTTACAAACATTGAACACTAATTGCTCTGGCAAGGCACCAGCACAATTTCTGTACTGTGAGGACAATGAAATTACACACCATAAATTACTTGTTTCAAATGTTGACACTATAAATTAATTTGGCAAGTGACAATACTTCAATACTGTAGGTTTTATGACCATGTTGTAGGATGATGAACATCCTGTGTAAGTGATGAATAGGCATGGAACTACTGACATTTAAGAGCGCGGAGAAGAGAGTTCACTCTTTCTGATTCAGGCCTAAAATCTTATTTTGTTTCTACTTGTTCATATAACATTTAGAAAAGGTAAAGAGTTGGTGGAAAGCATGTTGGCATGGTTTATTCATGCACCGAGAGGCAGTGACAAAATTATTTTTCTTCTCTCTCCACAGACATACACTAGCTCTGCAGTTAAACTCATTAACTTGAGCAGAGCGTGTGATGGAGCATGAGCATGTGATTCTTCAATTTGGGAAAACACTTACTGGGAAAGAATGGATCAAGCAAAGTCCTGAATCCTCCCTTGCACTCAGCCATAGGTGGCAGGGGAGCTTTTAACTTGTTTGGTCACATCTGAACCAGACATCAATTTGTCTCTGTGGTACCATCCTGTCCTCATGCACTGCATCTCCCATTCAGCCTGAGTGCCTCCAGGAGAGCCAGAGAGCCATCACTGGGAGAGAGGATGTCATCTTGGAGAGGAAGAAAGCACAGGTGGGCAAAGCCCCAGCTCTGCTGCTGTTCACAGCCAAGTGCTCAGACAAGGTGTCAGGCTGATTCTGCTCAGCACAAGCAGGCAGACATCTCCAGCAGTTGTGGCTGGCATGGCTAAGCTGGTGCTTCATCATGGTGAGCCTGCAGGGTGTCACTTCTCCTTGAGGCCCAACCCGAGCTGTCCTGGGCTGTCCCACCTCCCCCAAGGAGGGGCACCTGCCTCATGCACACTGAGCAAGAGCTCAGCCTGCAAGAGCTGTTCTGAGCTCTGCCACACGCCAGCATGGAGCCAGAGCTCTTCCAGCTGGCATCCCACCAAGAGCTCATCCTGAAACAACTCTGCCCTTCCTCCTGCTTCCCTCCCCCACCTCCCCAGCAGAGTCCAGTTCCTCTGCCTGCCTCCTGCACCTCAACCCAGGACAGGGGAAGGATTCCCGAGGCTGTTGGTTTGCCACAGGAGAACCTGTGAGCCCCTCCTGTGGCTGGCTGCTGAGCTGGGGTTAACACAGTGCCCAGATCAAGTCTTCTTGACACTGCTGCTTGCTTCTGCCTGGCTGCAAATACTTCTCATGTCAGTGTCAGTCTCAGTCCACAGCTTATGTTAATGGATGGGAACCTCTGCTTGTCTGTGCCTTAAAAGCACATTGCCATCCCTCATGATCACAGGGTGAAGCTCAAACACATGATTTAGTTGCATTCTGGTTTTCCAGAAACAAACAATAAATAAAGTTAGCCTGCTTAATTGCGGTTTTAAGCCAGCCACTTCCAAGGCCTGATTCAGAATTGTTATTGGTCCTGCAAGAAAATTCTTGGAATGGCAAAAAAAAAAAAAAAAAAAACGGGTTCCCAATAAAGTGTTTCCACCTCAGCAGAGATCAATTCTGCAGGAAATTCTCAGGTCATCCACACACATTGGCTGCATCAAACAGCTGATGTGTGTATCAGCAATGCCTACCTCCTGGGCTAGTCAGACCTATACCCTGCTACAGTGAGTTGTGCCAGATCTGATTTTTTAACCAATCCAGAGACCTGGAGGTGCTGGAAGTTACTCTTTACAACATATCTGCAAGGATCAATTATTACCTTTCTAATAAGAGGAAAGAGGAAGGAAAACAAAGGGAGAGAAAGGGAAGGGGTTGGAGAAAACAGGTGTAATTTCAATATTACAGCAGACTGGCAAAATACCAGTCACCTGCAAAGCACACAGGCTGTCAGGAACAAAACCAGGAATAGAGCACAAGCCTATCTTCCTCCCCAGGCACACAGACCCTTGTGCACAAAAGTAGCTTAAGAAAGCTGTATTTCTAGTCATTCTGATTAGGAAATCTGATAGCTTGTGGCATGAACTTCTCCCAAACAAAGGCTGCAGTAGGTGACAGAGGAAGCAAACAGGCCTGTACCTTTCCTAAGATCTGCTTGCAGGCCTGTTCACTAAGTGGCACGGGTAAAACGAGCTGTACAATCTCTGTACCCTCTTTATCACAACGCCCCACACTATCCTTTCCTGTTAGCACTTGGCAGCAACAAAAAAGAAATTGGGCCAAAGACAAATGCTGAGTTCTACATTGTTGCCGATGCCTGAAACAAGTGTCCCTAGTCTCCCTTCATGGTTTTTCCTTCCTCAAATCCACCTCCTGTACTCGAGGTGCTGCCCGCTGGCTTTTGTCCATTATCTGCCCAAGCCACCTGCCTGCCCTCTACTGACTGTGTGTCCTTGTTCTCAAAAGGACTTGATGGACCGTGATAGAGAGGGTGCTGGAAAGCTCCTGTCCTGTGAATTGAAATGCACCTGCATCAGTTGTTTCCAACATTTCTCAATACTTGCATCCTTAACATTTTTCCAGTGCTCATGTGAGCCCTGTCTGGAAATGCCATTTGCTCAGACGCTGCATAGTAAATACAGACTTGCTTTCCTTAATCACCTCCCACAGACCAGCTGTCCTCAGGCAGCCTCATTTGTTGCCTTTGTAAAAGAGGCATCAGTGATCCCCAAAGCATGACTTCAGCTCAGATCACCATTTGTGGATTTCTCACAGACTTTCCCCATGGTACTGAGAGCTGAAAGAAGATCCCCTGACATAAAAGCAGAATACCCAAGTGTGCCATTTAAATTCCAGGAATCCAAACATTTCAAGTCTTCCCGGGATGGAGAATGACAAGGTTTCAGGTTAACACGAAAGGCTGAATTTATACAAATATTTTGGTATAGTTGAGCTTTCCTGCCTCTGCAAAATTAACCTTCTTATCCAATAGAATGTGGTTTGGGTCATGGCAGTGAGCAGATGTGAATAATCTCCCGCACGTGGAGAATTTCCATAACATCAGAATTAGCAAGAAGTAAATAGGGAAAAAGCCCTGAATGGAAACAAATAGAAGACTGACATGGCTGTGTTCCACAAAGTACATTCTGCAGCTGCATCCCTGCTCTGGAACAAAGGGGAATATAATTATTGTTGTTTTACTTTCAATTCCCATTAGCAAACCAAAAGCAAATAAAAGTGGTTATTTCTGCAGGAGAGAGCTGGCAGAGGTGAGTGTATGAGGTCACACAGGGAAATCATCAGGAGACTTTCCTAAGGGCAAATGGCTCATGCACCCAAAGAAAAACCTATCAGTAAAATTCACCATTGACACTCTGTTCCTGCAGGGCTGAGTCAGGCTTCTCAGATGCCCTGGGGATAAGGCTCAGCCACACCTGCTGGGTAGGGCAGGACTTGGCTGCTCTTATTGTCAGCCAAGCCAAAAGTGAGAATTGCTTTTGGGGACACAGCTACTTTGGTCACACTGGCCTCCACTCCCAGTGTGCTTCCTGCTTCCAGGGAAAGCAAGGCCTGCCACGGTCCTTTCCTGTAGCCAAAGGTTTCTGGGTTCACTTGTGGGGCTGAGATGATTTGCCATACAGGCAGATACTCAACCATACACTACTTGCCTCATTTTGTTGTTTCCTCCTTATTTATGTCAGCAAGAAATGAAGCTCCTCATTCTGTCTCCCTTCTTTCTTTCAATTTTTGAGTTAGTTCTTTGGTCAGAGACTTCCATCACTTATCTGCTTGCAAAAACCATCATTGTGGATAGTGAAAAATAAATTAACAATAACTGAGGAGAAAAGATAAAACAACATCCAAGCTGCAGAATGGATGCCACCAATCTGTGTACAGTGGAAAAGTGTCAGTGGAAATTTGCAGCATCCTTCTACTATAACTTACTCCATCCTTTTCAGTTCTGTTGGATAGGACAGGAGCTCTGGGCTGAGAAAGCTTCTGCTTGTAAGAATGCCAGGATATTGTCTCTTCATGGGGAGGGGAAGGTGCTGTGTTCCTGCACATGCCTGGTTGTCATCCCCAAGTGCCAACCAAAACTGCAGGAGAAAAGCATTTCCTTTAATACCTCTTTCTCCTGTTTTTCTTCTTTTACACTTAGCAAGCAGACAAAGCGTGACAAGAGGTCATGCAAGGCCTGCTGCCCTGAAATGTCTGTAAAACCTTGATCAGCTCCAACACAAGCACCTGACCTGGCTGGACAGTGAGAAAGGGGGCAGAGAGGAGCAGAGGCACTGCACTAGCCCAGCAAGGGCAGGCCCCAGATTCCTAATGCACAGGACAACCTGGGAACAAGGAGGGTGGAACCTGGTCATGCCAAAGGTGCCTGGAAGTCCTATTCAGCCCTTAGCAATCAAGGAATTCCTTATCCTCCAACCAACCAACCCACACAGCTGCAAGGGGGGGTTTCCTCTTCCTCTCATTCCTGGAGCATGTTAATACTCGTGGCCAATAATGATATGAACCACCAACAAAAGACCATGCTTTTTGTCATTAATATGATCTTTAATAAATGGAATAATGCACCATTTTTACAGCAAGCCTTTTCTCTCAGGCCTAAAGAACAGCCTTTTAAATGTTCTTATCCAATGTCTCTGTATCAATACAATCTCTTTATTTAGGTTTATATATAACAAAGCAATTCTTACAAGTATTCATAGAAAACTCTGTAGTGGCTTTAACAATGTCAGCTTTCATAGTGGCATCCACAGATGATTAAAAACCAAAAATTAGCTTTTTATTTCATACTCACACTGTTCCATGAAACACAACTTATACAGCATAGCAAGGGTATTGCGCAGCTTATACAAAAGAAATAACTGAAAGCAATTATTTATAAATTCATACATGATATTTCCTCAGTCGTTTGAGAGGAAAACCGAAAATACCCGTTAACAAAAGGGTTCTGATGAGACTCCATATTCTAGGATTTCTCCCCCTCTTCCCCCAGAAAAGCTCGCTCAGAAAGTAAATGCTCTCTTTACAGTCTTTCATAAGGAAAATGGCAGTTTCACATCTTCTTACTTCAGCCTTTACAGAAGACCAAACCCTAAAAATTCATTCTTGCCATGTTTATTTTCCTCTTATACTGCATTTGGGGGGGAAAATAATCAACAGCGATTGTAAAACATTATTCCAGCTTATATAAATGTGAATAGAGCACGCTTTCCTCTAGAGACAAAAAGCAGACAAGAAACATATACATACAAACCGTTTTAAATACGTTTCAACAGTGTGAAAGAGAGAGAAGAGTCACCAATCAGGAAATTCAAAAGTGACAAATGAGTCAGCTATAACTTGGACTTGCCTGTTTGTTCTTGTGACTTCTTACAAACTACAAAGACCAGAAACATTAACTATTTTCTGAATAAACAAGACTGAAGTGTAAAACTTCATGATACAGTTCTGAAGCACAAAAAAAGAAAGTGAATCAAGTGCTCTAGAAATAAACCTCACACATGTTTTTTCTGTCTTAAAAACAAGTGAATGGGCTACAAAAGTGGAGGTTTGGGAGACCTTGGAACTAGAAAGTTAAAAAGGCTAATTATTTCTGCTTTAAAAGTTACCAGGTGAGATGCTGTGCCACGATGGACACGCTCCAGTGATACATCTGCAGAAGCCTGTAAGGACTGGGAAGAAATCCTTCCTTCCTGTGCTGTGGAAGCATGGTGTATGCACTGAAGTTAACCAACTGAATGACTTGCAAATTCAAACAATTGCTGATGAAAACAGCAATAGGCTTTGAAAAATAGCTGATGATTGAGCTAAGAATTAGCATAACTCCAACTAGTTCCTGCTTATTGTGCACATGTGTGTGTTAAACCACAGTGAACTAAACAGAAATGGCCATGAGAAATAACTTGTATTAATAATGCACTGCTAACACAGAGCTGCATGGAGCCCAGATCAACATTAAAGGGCCTTGGTGTAAATGAGGATTTATCTTGAACCTTCCATTCCCACTCCCCAATGCAGTTCCACTTCTTGACAAAGCCACAGCTGGCCTGTGCTGACCCAGCTCCACAGCCTGAATCCCCCAACTGCAACACCCTGCAAGGCTCAGGAGCCAGGGCTGCCCCTGCAGTCCCACATTCCACAGCAGCTTTCCCAGGGCTAATCCTCCCCAGAAATGTTTCACAGCAGGGCCAGCAGAACCCACCCCCTCCTCTGCCCACTCCAAAGGCAGACTCGTGCTGGATTCCAAGAGCACTGGGCTCAGCCATGAGCCCTTGAGGTGCCCATTCCCTTGGGAACACAGGTGCTGAACATAACATCCATTTGGATTTGCAGGAGCACCAATCTGTTCTTGCAGAAATGGAAGTTCTGCCTCCAATTTTACTCAGTAGAAACCCCAAATGAGAAATCTGATTTGCTACTCCTTTATGTCAAAACTGAACCTACTTGGGTGATGGATGAGATCAAAAAGGGATGTATTTCTATAGCTACAGTTTCATATGACAATATAGAAGCCTAAAATGTAATTTGATTTAATGGACTAAAATACTATGTTTAAATGGCAACCACACATGTAACTATAGCTACTACATAAAAAAGCCTTGTAAAAATTATCATCTTTTAAGTGTTTTGGGTTATTTTTTGATCTTTGAGAGAGGTATCTTAAATTACACAGCTTCAGATAAAGCTTGTCATGTGCATTCCCAGGTTTCTCTCTCTCTCTCTCTTTCTCTCTCAAATCCATTCCACCCAAACAATCAGTGACAAGTCTGTCACAGGAGATCCTGAACTACTGGACTGTGTGTCACAGTCTGATCCCAGCTTAACTGTGATGCACTACAGACAATTTTAAAATGGCATATGAAAAAACCCCCCCACGTTATACTTTCTACCAGTGCTACCATCTGATGCTGTAACTCACAGAATTTAATCCTGGAACTTACACACAACATACATATGCATCTAAATACACACAGAGTTTACATAAAAATATATATATATATATCTGGCTTCACTGCAATATGTATAGTTTTTTCACTGAAGAAAGGCTTGAGGTTGAACGAAAATTAGTAAGCATTTTTTAAAAAGAAGGTTAATAAAGTCACCTGTTAAAAAGGGTACTGGGAGACCAGACAGAAAAGTTCAAGTAATTCCAATTTATGCAAAATATTAAGTTGCCCAGTCTATGATCTTTCAAAAACTGATCAATCCAATTTCATTTTACTTTGATGAGCTGCTACAAATCTTCCAATTAGACATCAGGTCATTTATATGCTACTGTGCTTGGCAATTATTATTTTTATGGCTTAAACCCAGCCTATTTCAGCAATGGGAGCAGCCATCATTTTTATACAAGTAAAAATTACAGCATAATTAATTTCTAATGTATAGACTAAATATACCAATTTTAAAATTCACCCTAATTAGGCAAGAAATGTCCACAGTAAACATTTCCATGGAAGAATGGTTGGGAACTTTTGTGTTTTTCATTTAAAGAAAATAACAATCTGAACATCAACACGGTAATGTTGTATTAGTGGATATTTTTTAACATTTAAAAATGGAATATCATTAGAGCAAAATGCACTGAACACTGGAACTGGGCCATATACAATGTATACATATGTATTTTTAAGTAAGTATTCATTAAGTAAGTATTCATTACTATTAAATTTGGGGCCAATAATTTATTTCATACAATTAAAGAACTTCCTTATTCTCCTCTCTTAGGCAGGTAGGATTCCAGGTTTCTTTTAGAGAAAGCTGACAGGTAGGAGGATGTGAACTTTCTGAACATATTTATGAGGTGGGAGTTTTTTGTTGCTTGTTTCCTGAAAATTGCCAGCATCTATCTTGCATTGTTTTGTGCCCAGTGCACTGAAAAAAAAAAAAATCAAAATGTGTTGCCTTTGAAAATCAGGTAATTTTCTATATGAAAACTAGAGACAAACGAGTGACACTAAGAAAAGCAAAACAAGAAGGGAAATGTTGTTTCTGAAACAGCTGTGCAGTGTGAGTGCATCTGGAGTTCCAAGAAAGGCCTTGGTAATACTAACTGGCTAGCACATCCAGCTGTAAAGCTCAAGAAGCAAATCCAGGGAAGTGTTGCAGATAATCTGCAATTTTAGAAGACTATGAGGCATGTCTGTTCAAAGGGCTAGAACTCAACAAACCACGTTATGTTGGTATCTCTATTACAGGAAACAAACAAGAGACAATGCATTAACCTAAACAACTGCCCTGCCTTCTGCTAGCAAACCATTTCCTGTACCCAGCAGGATGGTGGATTCTGTCTTCTACAGAAAAACACTTGAATTCTCCATTATAAATTATGTAACAAATTTTCTACTATTGCCTATTGGACAGTGGCACAATTAATAGGTATTTACACTACCATTCTATTTTAATTTTGCTGTATTTATCTTGTCTGCAATATACATGAGAAACTGACAGAAAATTATCAACTTTTAGAACTTTCCTTTTTTTCAAAATCAAATATGCAAAACCATAACTCACAAGGAAATAAATCACATTTGCTTTCCTTGTTTATTGTATAACAACCATCCCTGTGTTGGATTTGTAGAATTCTTTCTCTTACATGTATTTTGTTTGGTTAAGGACAGTTCCCTGCAGCATGAAAATTCAATTTCATTTAACTTACAGAGATAGTATTCTATGGACACTGGATTATGTGCTGTGAAGAAAAAAATGGCATTACTAAATAAAACATTAAAACCAAACTCCTAATCTGATTTAATCTAGCTGTGCAGAATTACAGTATTTTGGTACCTACTTTAGAGTTTGCTTTGACTGACCTTTAAAATCAATTCTTTTTTAACTGTTTAATCTATAGGGTATTTCCTGATAAAGTACATTTTTCTATCATGTTACAAATTATATTTATCCCTGGTAGATTGCACAGCCAATCTTGCTACTAATTATAATTAATTCCAAAGGCCCTCCAGCAACTAACAGAAATAGACAAAGGAAAGAAAAAAAAGTATTGTTTAAGAATGTTGAAGGAAAACTGCAGAATAACATCTTCATCTGGTATTAAAGTTTTGATTGCATTGATCACAAAAAAGTTGGATTTCTTGCAAAGGCATGGCCTGCAAAGAAAGGCTAAAAGACTGGTGCAATTCTGTCTCAGCAGAAAGAAGCAGCAGTCAGAGAAGTCATTTTTCTCTCCCCAGAATAGTCTGACTTAGTAAGAGTCCTAAATATTGTTTTCAGCCCACATTCTGAAATGCTGATGGATGATCCAACACAAGGCAAAGAAAAGTCATCGGGACAGGAGTGAAGAATCCTCAAGACCACAATCAGTGCTCACCAAAAACCACCACCAAGCCCTCCAAATGGAGACTCCCAGGAGGCCAGAGGAGAAGAGAGCCCAGTGAGCAATATGAATAGAATGCCAGAAATTCTGATTCAGGTCTTGAAACCCAGCTGAGCAACTGGCAGGTTTTCAACATCTGGGACGTGAGACTGCAGCAGATGGGAAGCCAGAGAGTGAATGGAAAGTCAGACCAGAAGAAGGCTGTTTTTAAAAAGGGGTGATATAACTGCATTATACAGGGGGAAAGCATAATTATGCCTCAGAGACAAGAGGTACTATTTGAACTGGTGCTTAAAGAACACAGGGAGCTCAAAATGTGCCTTGTGTTTCTACAACTACATTTACTCACAGTCTGCATTTATAGTGCTATCTCTTGGAGATATATAGGAGAATCTAAGAAATGTTAAGAAGTTTTATGAGAGAAAATCATAGCAACCAAGAACAAGCAAGGAATTTTGGGGAACAGCAAGAATCATATGAAGCAAGGCATGTATTAGATTAGCTGTATCAGCAGATAGAGAAGAACAGGGTTGGCAAAGTTTACCTCAGGGGGGAAAAATGGTAAAACAGCAAGGAAACAAATGAGCTTAAAAGCAGAGAGCATCTGCTTCAGTCAGCTGAAAGGAGACAGGCTGGGGGAGGCAATTGTTTGCTGCCAGTATCCTGCCACAGGAGTCTGGCAGGCTGACTGAATTGATTTTCTTTCTTTGAACATCACCAGTTTTCAGATGAAGTGATAAATCTTTGCTTGTTACCAAAGACTGATGTGTTACACCTTTTTATATCCAAATAGTTTTTACTGAAGTGTTTTCAATTGGAAAGAATGCTTTTCAGGTGGAAGGCTATTTCTTAGGTGGAGGGAGGTTCTAACTAATAAGAAAATTATTTTCTTTCAGTAGACAGTAAAACCAATCATTCCAAAAGAGGGAAGGGTTTACTTGAGATAGTGAATAAACAATTTATCTCAATACATATTACATTCACATTCACTGACAGCTAAAATCAATGTGCATACAAACTGAAAGAAGGGACTAAGCAGAGGGGAAAAAAAATCCCCAACCCTTCCCCACAAACACCCATGATTTTTAAAAGCATGCAATAAACTTTAACAAGATGAACGAGGGCCTCTAAGAACTCTGAAGGGAGGACAAGTTTCAACTTGGCAACAACAATCAATTAGGATGCACCTACCTGCATAAGTAATCAGGCTCATTTTTACCCCATCCTGTCTGTAAGGAGGTAAATCAGGAAAGACTTGTGACTCATCACCAAAGTGTTTTGTGCCAAGTAAGATCGATGGTTTTTTTCTTCTCTGTGTAAACAAAATACGTTCACAACCTATCTTCACTCAAGCTTTTAAGTATGACAATTATTAATATTTCTGAATAAAATGTATTTTGCAATGTACATCATTAGTGATCTAAATAAGGTTTTACATAATACAGGGGGTGAAACTGCACACAAAATAAAATGGAAAAAATGGCTGACACTGTCTCCTTACATTTGTTCAACATTTTGTTACTCAGCTTCATAGGCTGGCATCTACTACTATAAAGGAAACACATTTTGATTAGGGAGGATCAAAAGAAAGGTACAGAGCTCAGATTTTTTTTTTTTTGTTCCTTTTTAAAGCCCTTTCAAGTTGGGGAAAATTCATGCATCATCACCTCTGAGCACAATGTGATATTGGCAGCTGCTTCAAGCTGGCTACGATGTGCAAAGTTCACTGTCATGACCGGCTGACTGCTCAACTGTCAAGGAAAAATTAACAAACACAAAAATGGGAACATGTGGCAGTTTTAGAAACACACTTTTCAATAAAGCCTACTGTGAACTACAGACTATTGCACATTTCAACATGACACGAGGAAAAGAAGGGGTTCAAAAGAGAATACGCTTTGTAACATAGAAATATACAGACTAGCTTGTGCACAGAAATCAAAACATGGTTACAAGACACCACTGCAGTCAAACCTGTCTTATAGTCTGCTTATGTTCTTAGTGACCTTAAGAAACTGGTCCAAACTGATTATCAGCAATACTTTTTTTTGTTACTTTTTTTTAAAAAAATATTTTGAGACCACATCTTTGATACACATATATATATTCCGTGGTCAAAACAGACAGACTTAACTTTAGCGATACTAAATAAAAGTGCAAAAACGTTCAAAAAATAAAACAAAATAAAAAAATATGGAAGCATAAGCTAAAAATTTTCTGCATAGCTGAAATCTATTTAAAGCGAGTCCTTGGTAGGGGTTGCTGACAGGAGGAGAAAGCAGTTTTTTTTTTTTCAAATGTCTTCTGCAGGTTTGTTTCAAACAACGCAAAACAAAGGTCGGCTTTTGAAGCACTTCACAGGCAGTTCACCCCTGCGTCCTTGGAGACCATGGTGGTGGCAGTGCCCCCCTCTGCGAGGTACACAGCAGTGCTGGACTTGGGGGGCACTGCCAGCTCGCTGCCGTTGTTGTTGACCTCGCAGGGCAGCGGCTCCGTGGAGATGACCCACGTGGATGGACGCCACCGCTTGAGCGAGTAGGGAGTTTTCACACGCTTCTTGATCTTCTCTCCTGAGCCTGATTTGCCATCCTGTGAGGAGTCACCTACTGAAGGGAAAAAAAAACCAAACCAAAACAAGAAAACAGAACAGAAAAGAGTATTATGAGGAAGGCGAGATTAGACTGGAGTCCAGGGTTGTTACTTGTGTGAAACAGAAAAAAAAAGAACAAAATCTATAAACACGGAGGCAACTGTGGGGCAGAGGCATGGCAGGTGTATCAACTACAACAGCTGCCACTGAAACAAGGGCTCTGTTCTCTGTGAAGTAATTTGTATTACCTGGAGTACACATTGGCACCAAACAGGAGAATCAGCACTTGACATTTGAAGGGTTTTTGCAATCATAGTATCTTATATTACCTGCTATGGGAGGTACAAAAGAACTGCTACTACAGGACAGCAAAGGCTAACACTTAAATACTGCAATGTCAGGCTTCCTAATCCTACTCCACCTGGCAAAGCATTTGACCTGAAAACAAAATAGTCCATTCTCTGTTAAGACATTAAGTCAGGATTTGGAATGCTGGGTTGTAAAACTGGCAACCTCAACTTTAACTGTGATAAAACTTCTGCAGTTGAAGTCTGATTGTTAAAAAAACTTTACACAACCCCTTCTTTTAACTTAACCTTCAATTAAAGAAAGTTACTGCAATAATATTTTTTCTTTATCTTGTTAAGATTTCAACTCACATCAACATGTTAAGACAAAATTTAAGGTTTGCTACTTAAAAGGAAGGCTTAAACATTCCATTACTGAATATTCAACTACATTTCTTGAAAGATATGTTCTCGTTTGGTTTTAAACCTTTTATTTCCAAAGATGCCTGGCATCCCAGTTTACTCCACCAGTATCACAGCATCTTCCTAAACACAGTCATGAGATTTGCAAGCACCTTCCAAGGCTACAGTGACTTCTGGAAATGTATTCTCTTTAAAATGCACACCAGGAGATCTTTCCAATAGCTCAAACAGGCTCAAATCCAGAGGATGTACCTAATTTAACTACAACTATATGATTACATTCTTACTGTAAAAAGGAGAGCTCCATTGTAACCTCTTAGACCTCTGGCCATAAAACCCTCAAGGAAGTTATTCTGAAATAAGCTATTAAAATCAATTCCTTCTCTAATTACTTAGATTAATTTTTATGTACATGGCAAACTGATGAAGAATTGCTCTAATTGTTGGAGCTAGGACAGCAAAATAGAAAATGCCTGACCCTCCATTTAGGCTGGGCTAATCCAGTAAAATCAGTTGCTTTAAAATCATGTAAGTAGTTACATATAGTAGTTCAAGCATATAAGTAGTTACTATAATAAATTATTTTAATCAATGCATTTTAGAGACACCTGCTCTTGAAAGAATGAGGAAAAGTAAGGAAAAAAAGGTTTAAAGTGCCCCTGCAGAAAAAAAAGGACACTTTTCCAATATGTTTTGCAGCTATCAAAGGAGGAGCCTTGCAAGGAATAATGAAAGTTAGGAGTGGATGGGTTAGAAAGAGACAGATTTTTTATTCTGTGTATGTGGAAGGATGATAGTGATCTAATATACTGGAAATGATGAAGACAGGACTTGATCAAAAAGACTGAAGCTGTGCTGAGGGAAATTACATTTATATGAGATTTAATGAGTATGCTTTGAGGAGCAAGGGGAGAAGGAAATAATGTCTGTTCAAGCAGATATATGCAGTTATTAGCTAGAGAGGTGTCAGCCCTGCAGGCACTTACACTGCATACTACTGCTATCCAAACTACTCGTGGCTGACAGATCCAGCGAATTGGGCCTCTGTGCTCTTCTGCTCTGGGTGTGCCCGGGATTTCTCACGACATTCTGGACAGCGGCCGCAGCAGGCTCTGGACACGGATTGCTGTTGTTGTTGTTGGCGTTTGTCCTCCCGCTGTCCAGCGCTCGCTCCCTCCTGTCCACCAGGCGGTCCAGAACGCCTTCATCGTGCCCAACCTGCTGCTCCCGCCTCAGCAGGGGCTCGTGCTCGTCGGGACTGGAGTTGATATTCAGCCGGCTGTCCTCGCCGCTGAACTGGTTCTGAAGCATTTCCTGGGCCCTCTGCGCTACCGAGCCGCCGCTCTGGCCAGAGGGCACCGTGCCGTTGGCGTACTGGGCTGTGCCAGCGTGAGAGTTCATGCCGTGGCTCCTCCCGGCCACCCCGTTCATGGTCACTGTCACCACGTGGGGCTCTGCGGCGTTGATGGTGTTCATCTTGGCAACGCCCGTTTCCACTTGCTTCAAGTTGGATTTGTGCTTGCCGCCAAATTTTAACCGCGGCTCCTTTGTTGAATTTTTGGTGTTTAGAGGGAGGCTGGTAGGCCTCTTGGGAAGGTTCTGCTGCTTGGGGAGAGGATAGACCTGAGCAGATGGGACGTCCGGAATCAAACATGCCTGACCGTTGGTGGCTTGTGTGAAGTCCTGCTGCCCTGTCACCTCTACTGCCAGTTTTATCAGGGGATAAAGCAAGCTGGAACTAGTGCTGCTCAGCGGATCTGGCCCACTAAACTGCTTAAGCGAATGTTCCATCAGGTTCTCATCAGAGCTTTCTTTCAGGTTCTTATCCACTTCTTTTGGATCCAATTTATTTGTCTCCAAGTCCTCCTCTGTTAGCTGCAGACAAACAGGGGTGGGCCCCCCCGGCTGCATGACATTTGTCGTGTGTAAGTTTGTCTCATCCGAGTAAGGCATTTCGGAGATGGTGGTCATGCCGGTGCTGGGAGTGAGGCCAGCTGTATTGGTGGTGGACAAAGTGGTGACGCTTGTCTCGGGGCTGGGGATGCGAGCTTGTGCTTGCTGCCGCTCGTAGTTAATGGAATTTCTGTTCTTTTCCCCTGAAGTCAACGGCGTCGTGGACATTGAATGTTCAGAAGAAATGTTCTTTACTATGCTGTCAGTGTGGTGGATTGAATCTTCAATGTAAGAAGAGGAAGAATAATCTGGATACGGCCTTATCTTTGATACGCGTCTGTGATGCGACAGATTCCTTCAAGAAAAAATAAGGGGTATTAAGATCATATATGTAAAAATCACCTCATACTGTAACACCTCTCATTTAAGAGAGCTGCTTGTCTTTCTATTTATTTTCATGCATAAACTAAGGATAGATACAGTACAAACTGAGGTATTTCAGCAACTTCCTTGAAAAGTGCTGGGGATAAGAAAATTGGTTTTACTAGGGCAAAATTTAATCAGGGATGTTATTTCCTAGGAGAACAGTAATGTTCTATTTGTCCAATATGCTGTTTGTCCAGCTGGCAAAGTACTGCTAAGGTTCTGCTCTAGATGCAGGGAAGTGATGCTGAAGAAAGTCAACAAAAACGCAACAGACTAAATAAAGAAAGAGATTCTGGGAAAATGTCACAAGGTCCTAACCCATGAAAACACTACTATTTTGACAATTTAGGTATTTTATGATTTGAACATAATATTTTTTTCATGACAATGAACAGTGTCATGTACAGCAACATTATTCTTCTCTCAAATCTGGATTTCTAGAGTATACTATTAAGCACTGAAGTCAGTTCTGCAAATTCTCATTCCCTCTGGATCATATATAAGGAGAGAACATGCAGCACTTCTCTTGCTGAGGTCAGAATAACAACAACTTAAACAATGGCCCTGCACTTTGTTAACTGAAAAACCACAGGTTTGAGACTTGGTAATTTCCTGAACTCATACTGACTGCAAATTCAGTTTTTGGCAGAACACTTTAAACAGAAGTTTGATGCATCATTTAGCAAGTGTACTTAAAGACAATTCACTCTCTCACTTCCCATCATGGTAAGCCTGCTGAGACAGTTTGCCTAAGCAAAGGGCCCCTCTGAGAGTAATACAGTTGTATCCATAAAAACTGCCTGACTTCTGGGGACACACAGGAGATCTTAAGAACACAAGCAATTTGGATTATGCCATGCAGTACCCATATGCAGACCAGGTTATGTAACACACATCACTTAATGGGTGCAACAAGCTGTAGCTTCTGCCCTGGAGTGAGCCAAGCGCTGCACTGGGCATTTCCTGCTGACTAAACCCAAATGTGCTCTCCTCTTACCTCTCATTTTGCATGGCAGTTGACATAGGATTGACTGTTGGACTAACTGATTTATTCCTCTCCCAAATCATCATGAGCTCTGCCATTCTCTCCTCAGCACACTGTGCTGTTAGTCGAGCTTCTGCATCTTGATCCCAACAATCTTCAATTGTTTCTTTAAGTGACCTCACAGCCTGCCAGGAGACAAAACCCCTTTAAGTTATTTTACCTTTATACTGTGCTTCTAATTTACTGTTCTATGGCAGCATTTTGCATGCCTGAAAGCAGTCACAAGCTGGTGGAAGAGAGAAACAGAAGATACACAATTTCATTCTAAGGTAATTTAACATAATCCTAGCAATGTGCAATTTATTATCACCACACCTCACATACACAGATGGACTGGGAAGACACTTAGCAAAAGCTACATCCACCAATGTCCATACAACCTTCAGCCAGCCCTCTGATGGGATGGGTGCTCTGCTCACTCTCCTGGCCTTATGAGAGCTGTGCACTAAGGACTGCTGATGTTGGAAATGCTGCCATGGTTATTCTCACAGTTCTGCTAATGGTCACTGCCTTGCTCCCCTGCACTGTGTGCAAATAACAGCTGTGCTCACTTCATCACCCTTGTCTTCCTGTTTAGCACAGTGACATCCAAACGTCTTGTAAGTATCAACGACTTTGTCTGCGCCATGGGAGGAGATTTTTGCTGCATTTGTTTTACAGGTGGAGAAACAGAAACACACACGTGCTCCTGGCATCACACTGTGGGATGAGCTGCACAGTCAGGATTAGAGCTCAAGACCTCCAAAAGGTGCTGCCATATGTTGTGGGAACTGGAGAGGAAACAACTGAAATGACGAGCACTGAACACTTCTGTCTGAGCTCCATCTGGAGTACAAAAGCCAGGCAGACATTTATGGGCCCCTGCTGCCAGCCCATGGCCAGGGAGAGGATCTGCTTTGCCAGCACAGCTCACATCAAAGCCCAGCTCTAACCTCTCCAGCACTGAGGACTGTGCAGAGTCCCAGCTGGGCACTAAGGCATTCAGTGAGTCCTGCTGACTGTCTGTGTGCCAGAACTGCCTTGTGCCCTTCTGGCAGTGGAAGCCAGGACCAGCTCTGAGCGTGAGCCAAGAGCTCCTCGCCCACAGAGCGAGCTCCTGGCATGGCTTGCATCTGGCAATCCCTGCTGCTTGGTGATGCAGCTCTGGCTGCACAGGTGGGGATGAGCTCCCCCACAAGCAAACCTTTCATCTCCCTTCCCTCAGCAGATCCCACGGGGGATAAGCCAATACCCTCCCCTTTGCTGAGGGACACGAGTCAGGGTACTGGCTCAATTTTCTCTCCCACAATAAAATGCTTTCATTCAGCTTTTAGAACTTGCTTTTGTCACCATTCAGACTAAGTCAGTGGGCACTCTAATCTCCTGCCTTCCCTCTTTGCAAGACTCTCTCTACAGGTTTCATCAGCAGCAAATTCAACCAGTGTTTAATTGAAAACTCTGTCCTGTAGCAGATCCTTTCCTTCTGATGTGTTAAGGATCCTTAAAGGACACAGCAGTGACTGTACAGACAGTTATCAACACTGGAGTTCTTCAGTGTCACATTTACCACAATTATCTGTTTTCTATGAATTTCAGGTTAAAAGACAACTATGCTAAAATGAATTATTTACAAGTACCAGCACTCATCCAAAAGACAGAAGGTACCAGAAATCTGCATGATTCTATTATTCTGTTAATATCCTTCAGTGCTGACCCCTGAAGTCAAGCGTGGCCCCACTTTGGCAAGTGAGACAAGAGTATAGCAACATCTCAACACAGTTTAAAGCCTTTTAATTCTTTTGTGTACATTCTCTGCTCAGGTTGTTGTTCTATACTATGAAAAACAATGCTGCTAATCAAGGTCTGTAACATAACACAGATGCTTCCAGAAGCAGACTAAGACTGCATAGCTAATCACAAATGAGGATTCCACATCTTTTGAGTACCTTAATTATGTGATGAGAAAATAAAAACATTATTTTTATTTGTATTTCTCAAATGAAAAGGACAAATGCATTTGTTTCATAGATGGATTTGCATGAAAGTGTTATAACCCAACGTAACAGCAGAGCTTTAAATAATGGAGAAAAGTCTTTTATCCCATGCATTAGATACAGGAGGTTAGGATGTGGGTCCACAGTGAGGTCATCTGGAGCTTAATTTTCTACACAATCTGCCCTAGAGTGCTCATTCAGATATTATCCTAGACTGGCACAGGGTGCAGGAAGTTGCTTGACACCTGAGATTATTCTTCTTTTCTCTTAAAGCAATGGTGTAGATCAATTCTTAAAGCTGGAGCTATCATCACCATTTTGATTAGACAGAACACAAAATTAGTAACACCACAAAGAATGTGCTAGGCATTTTAAATATGGGGATCATCTAATAATGCTGGAGTCTATCAGCTTGATAGAATGTAATTAACATTTAAAATGGCAGTCTGCAAAACAAAACAAACCTCGAACTGTTTCAGTTTTAACTGTCTTCAGAAACAGCTGTCAGGCTTGGTTCTTCCAACCCTGCATTTGCCAACATGGCTATAGTTAAAACAGCTGTTGTTTGATTTCCTACATAGTTAGTGCACGGATGTCTCTTTTTTCCTCTTCCCCCTTTGCCCCTAAGATGGGTGGCCAAAGGTGTGTAATAAAAGCACCTCTCTTGGAAGCTCAGCTGGGTTCCAACATGTTTTACTGCAGTGCATCACTGCAGGCTATGCTCCTCTCAGAGCAGGCTCCTGCCTATCCACAAGTACCAGCACCAGGTGAGGCCTTGGGCTCCTCCTTGTCTGCACAGCAGCTACAAACTTATCAACCACCAAAGTCTCTGAAGATTGAAGGGCATCCTTTCAACATGGGAATAACAAGAAGTATCTTTCTAAATAACAGCCAAGCACACCATTTTCAGAATTCAGCTGTGTTACCCTGTATCAGGTGGAACCCAGTCACTGTTCACACCGCACTTTGCTTGTAATAAAGGACAAACAGCCCCCTCTAAGCCAAGGGGATTCACATTGCCTGAACTCTGCTGCAGATGAAAGCAAGCACAGACTCTCACCAGAGTTCAGCTGACTTACTCCAACTTGTTGGCCCACAGCAGCAAGGCTCTAAGCCATTAGCTACACTCACTCAAAACAACAAGCAATGTTATAATGTTTATAGTCTTGAAAAAAAAAATTGCAGATCAAATGAAGCCATATAAAATCTTTTATGCAGTTAAAATGAAATTATTTCTAGAAGCTTTAGCCTCTGCAAATCCTGAGGTCTATACAAGTTCAAAAAAGTTTATTACAACGTTTACCAATTTTAGTTTTGGAAGAGGATATTGATGTTTTTGCCAGCTATTTTAGTTGGTATCCTAGTTCAGTTTTATTAGTTTATAAGATGTCAAAAGGCAAAAAATGGCTGTGTGTTTCTCATTCAGCACACAGAGAACACATGGGCACTTCATGCACAATGCTACAGAAAATGTCTAAAATAAATGTAACAGGTTATCTTCGGTACATCACACTGCAGCATGCAGCAACAACCACAACAATAATAGCATTTTTCCTTAAAAGAAATCTGTCTGTCATGTCAATAACTTTTAAAAACTGAATTCAGTATTTAAGAAGTCCTTGCAGAAACAGCTCTCAATCCTTAAATATTAACAAAGAGGGAAAAACCCCCAAATCTAAAAAATTGCTTCTAAGAAATGAGTACACCCTAAAGCTGGTTAAATCACTGTTTCTTTGAGAATATTCTCTCTCACCAGGCTGTTCTCCTTCCATGCTTCAGGGAATTTTGGTCTTTGCTTCTCTCTAGACACCAAGACTTGCATATCTTCAAAAGTGGGATGGTTTCCGACTTCAGTCTGGAAAGCCATCTGGTACTCTGGCACAGATTCTCCTGTTAGCAAAAGAAAGAAAGTTAAAAAAAATCAATCACAGATTAAAAGGCAGAGCAAAGGCTTCCAGTTGATGAAAGGCATTATCAAAGTTGCTGTCTATCGAGATGTTCCCCACCTTCCCCAAAGTCTAACTTCCAAAAAAAGCTGAATTAACTGCAAATGAATTAAGTGCTGTTCAGCAACCTTTCAAAGGACAGCATCCTGAGACTGTGCTGGTTCAGTGGCACACTTGGAATGACTTGGAGCCTGAAGATGACACTGACTTTCTGTGAAGTGCCACTGACTGATCATGTTCATGCACTTCATTTGGGGGAAAGCCCAGCAGGATTACAAGCCTCTGCACACAGAGTGCAGCTGTTTGACTGCAGACAGCATGCTGCATTTCAGATCCATTCTACATGCTGTAGCTTGGGCAGAAGATGGTGCATGTGGCACAATCTAACATGCAAATTTTAAGTCTACTTCCTTTTTGTTTATGTTACAGGTAGGGAGGATTTCCCTAAATTTTCAATGTCCTATCATAAATAAAAGCACAACTGACTAAAGGCTACAGTAAGTCATAGCATTTTTTTTCATGGTGATAAGTCTGAAAGACACTTCAAGCACTTCAATCAGTTCTCAGAACTGGAAACACTGCCTTTGCCATCAGCCTACCTCTCGGTGTTTTTAAACTCTGGACAGTAATAACAACAATACTAACGCTCAAATGGCACCTGAACTGCCTGAACAGGTCGCACTGAGCCTTTGGGCAGGAAGCACCGCTGGCCCCAGCTGCACCGTCCTGACAAGCACCCCCTCGAACACTAGGTGGCACCGACTCAATGGCACAAGCAACCGAGGAGCTGCTTCCCTCCTGCACTTTCTAAAGCTCGGGCTCAGCAGTAGCTGGGGGTGCTGGTGCCACTTCCTTCTGTTATGGTTTTCTGCAGTTCTTCTCCTTACCTGGGAAGAGGTCTGTACATCTCATGAATATCTCCCAGTAGATCAGGCCCAGAGCATACATATCTACTTGTTTCAAAGCAGATTCACAGTCCCTCAAGTTCACTGCTCCTTCAAGCACTTCTGGGGCCATATAGCGGATCGTACCCACCTGGGGAAACATCCAAGCTGCACATCAGGAAGGAATTTCCAAATTCAGTGAAGTTTTTTAGTGCCCTATTCTTGTATTCTCTACAGTTAAGGAAAACACACCTCGCTCCTAATCAATGTCCTCAGTTTCTAGATTCTTGCCACTCCAGTCATAACAAAACCCTTCCCCTACTCTGTCCCTGCTTTGTATGTACCAAAACAAAATTATTTTGTCCCTTACTTAACCTTCTCAAATGAAATATGATATAGCTTAAGTGTTTCTTTTTCCAAGTTGCTCTGTTGAACACCAAGGTATGTATCATAATGGAAGAGGATCCTGCTGAATAAGAAACTTGTTCTCTATTCCTGGACTGTCAGCAAGGTTCCACCCTACAACTTCCACAGTCAAAGGTTATTAACAGTCTTGGAAAATACCATTTTCACTAGAACATGTGTTAGATTAGAGCACTTACTCATCAGTATTTGTAGGACAGTATTTTGTCAGAGAACTATTCCACATCCCTGCATTTTAACCAGCAGTTTCCCTGTTTCTTTGATCAGTATGGAAAGATCTAGATGGAGCTATTCTACATGAGGTATTTTCAGTTTAGCCCTTGATTTCTAAGGGAGAGTGATTAGCACTGTGTAGCATGTTCTTTGAATGACATATGAAGTTATTCTGGAAAAGCACAGATAACAACTACACTGAACTATCAGGCACTCTTTACTTAAAACAGTCTCACTGTATTTCAGTAGCCTGTATTAGATGTCAAGCAGGAGATGCAGAATGTGGTATGTCACCATTTCAGAAAAATTAACAACAAAACCAAAAATTAAAAACAAAACCAAAGAATGTCTGGTCTTCAGTTACCATTTGCAGTACAAAACCAAAGGGACCTGTACCACGTAATCACAGAGAACGTGGCAACCAAACTTACCTTCTGTCTTCTCATAGCTCACACAGAACCCTCAGCCTGCCAATCTGCACAGAACTCCCAGTCTGCCAATCTGCACAGAACCCTCAGCCTGCCAATCTACTGCCTTTCAAAATGGCAGGTTTGTGATGAGCATTCTGAGAATAAAACCAGTTTCTTCCTGTGGAGGCTCCAGCCCCTTCTCACCCACACTGCAGTCATTCCCATTACAGAAACTGTACCCCCTGAACCCTGACCCAGCCATGGCACTCACCTCACTAATGGCTGCATTGTCTTCCTCACCCGGCCGTACCAGTCTGTTCCCGGTGAGCTTCATGGAGAGCCCAAAATCGCTGATGACACACGTGCCATCGTTCTTGACCAGCACATTGCGGCTGTTCAGGTCCCGATGGGATATTGCAGGTTTGTAGTGCTCTGTTTGGACACACACAAGGCCTTGTTACCATTTGAGCAATTCTACTGCTTGGCAGAATGAGAGAACCTCATTATGACTGCTCAGCTATTATGAAAAGAGAATCAACCTATTTTTTAGAAAGCTGATGTTTTTGTTTCTTTACAATGAGCTCCAGAGGACTGGCACCCAGAATTCCACTGTATCTATACGAGGCTACTGCCATACACAGTTCTAATGTTCACCAACACTCTTCTTCCCAAGGGATATTTCAGCATGACTGTGGCAGTGGAGACATTGTACACCCAAACACAGACCTGCTGCCACAGCCCTAACAGCCATTCCAAACACTCTGTCACTTCCACGCTCCTGTGTCAAATGCAGCATCAGTTATTTACATGACAATTGGAATTACCATTAGCACTTATTCAGAAGGTGTGCAGACAATATTATTCCAGAGAGTCTGAATATGTTCATCCTGCAACAGATCTGACCTTTTCCAAAGAATAATCTCACTTGCTCCTATTATTTTTTATTTTGTTAGTAAAGCAGCCAGCAGTACAGAACTCATTTTAGTGTGCAATTCATTCTACTCCATGTGTTCCTTTCTAGCATTCACAGACTGTGGCTGTCTCTCCTTTATGATGGAAAGCTTACACATTTTCTGGTTGCTAATGGACACACCTGTCTGCACATCTCAAAATGATGAAGTTAAGATGATTGCTGCAGTTTCAATGGCACACAGGAATACTGATTTGGGTACTTTCAGCACTTTTAACAGCATCTTCAGTTGTCATTCTTTGCTAGTGCTCATTCTTAACATTTGAGATATATAGTTTGAAATTTTAATCCAAACATTAGCACCTTAATGCAGATATAATGAAACCAGCCTTTTTTTACTGCCAAAACCCTAACAGTTCAGTGCCAGGCCATATTCTGCAGCCTGATAGATCTCAGAATATCTCCTTTATAATTATGATACTTCAGCTGCTGAAATACTGGGTGTAGCATGCACACAGACATAGATAGATCCCAATCAATACATTGTCACAGCCAGTACTATAATAAAGTACCAGAAAAATCCAGAGACATGATAAATAAAACTACAGTGGGGTTAGAATATTTAATTTTTATAGTATACAGTTCACACACAACCTACAAATTGCTTTGGTGATTTGATTCTAATCTGCAAAAACAGACAACACCTCATCTGTTTACCCTCTGCCAGAGAAGCAGCCAGTGCTTCAGCTCTTCAGCAATCTGTTGCCATGGTACAGCAGCACTGCACAGCTCTGCCTCCTCCTGCCTCCCCCACCTCGGACCCTGGGCTGGCACACAAGGGCCACAGAGCCCAAGGAGGGAACAGAGCAGAAGTTCTGAGCAATCTCTATTTGCATTCATCAATTCCTACTCACAGCAGGATAAAAGCAGGGCTGGAATCCATGACCTGACAGGAATAAGAATGTCCTGAGACCTTTGCATCCCTTCCTGGCCTTACCTCCTCGAGGCAGCTCCGTGTGCAGGTACGCCAAGCCCCGAGTTATCGAGTGAGCCAAACGACAGGAGCTCACCCAGTCACTCGTGTGGAGACTCAAATATTTGCACAGAGAGCCCTAAAAAGAACCCCAGAAAAAAACAAAACAAAAAACATGGATTAAAATCATTGTCCAGTAGAATAACTCAACATCTTCTGGAGACTCAGTTTTATCCACAACTTCTAACCTGCAACTGCTTACGTGTTTATCCACATGTTTTAAATCACAATATTTGACTGAAGTTTCATTAAGTGCTCCCATTTTATTTCTCTAAAGTGGAACAGGAATTTTATCACAGAATGAGGGACTGCCTCTAGAAAAAATGATATTAATTATGAAAGTCTTGTTGTAGAACAGAATAAAGGTAACTGCTTTGGACCATTATCACTTACAAAATACTCAACATCTCTCACAGGTCTTGCTATAATCTATTTATGTATCAAAACAAAAATACCCCAAAGGCAATTCCAAATAGGAGTGAGTCCACATGCACTGAAGAAACATGGAAAAAAAAGAATGTCACATTCCCCTTTTCTTGAAAGTGAAGTTAGATGTGTAAAATGAGGGATCTTCTAGTGATTTGTCATGGCATCTCTAAGAAAAACAGAAGGAAGTGTGTCCATTATGATATTGAGATAGTCTAGAAGCTGAGACTGCCATCCAGAACAAGAGCCAGACACTGCAAACTGTGACACCATCCATGCACAGTCCCCAATGATTATACACTTAGGTTAAACTAACTAAATCCTCCAGCATAAAGTGCAAGTAATCTGCCTAACTAATTCCTGCTAACAGGAATTTTTTCTTGTTTTTTACAGCTTTTTAAGAAATATACGCCCTCTTATTATCCTCCAAATGTTATCAGCTTGGCTTTTTTTCTTGGCTTAGTGAGATTCCAAGCCATTCTAATGGAGGCCACAGGACTGTTGTTTTAGAACAATTTTTCTGTTGTTCTAAAGTGACAAGAGTGTCTGACTACTGGGGTGATAATTCTGTGGCTATTACATATTTCCTTCCACGTCACACCTCACAACTGACTCCCTTGCTGAGCTGCTACACCTCAGAGTCCCACCAGAGCAACATGCTGATTGATAAATGCACACACCATTCCTTTCACTTGCCTGTTTCCTTCAGTCTGGAGGCATGTCTGGATAAAAACACAACCTGGCTCAAACCTAGCTGTCTTGCTTTCACCAAGGTAACACCAAGAACAATTTTCCGTGTAAAAATGCCCTGGTTTGTGTGTTCTTATTTTCAGGAAGGAAAGTATTATGAGAGAGGATGATGTTTTGGATAGGGAATATTTCATCTGCACATCTTGTATTGGTTAGTCCTTATTGAAATCAGATTTATGGCTCCAGCTTGAACACTGGAATTCCCTTCTAGCAGGGCTGCCACAGCAGGCTTCCTTTTCTGCTGTTAACTCCACATACAACAGAACATCTGCTCACTCAAATACAGATCACACTGTGCATTAATTACACCTGCTGTGCACTTTTTCCAATGACTCCCAAACAACCAGTGGATTGATTTTAGACTAATCTTGCTGTTCTTAATACCACATTGGGAAGGAATCTGATAATATGAAGTCATAAGCTTCATCTCTACATTTAATCAAGTCATTAACAGATCCTATTTACATCAGCAAAGACACAATTTTCAATCAAATTACATTTTCAACTGAAAATCCTTTCATTCAAAAAACAGCAAAACCAGATCACCTGTGAAGACAGTTATGCTGTGCCCTCCTAGGAGCACAATACTCACTTGATTTTACTTAACTTTCATTTGGTTACATGAAAACATGCCACTTTTGTCAGAATCACATGCTTTGCCACTGTCCATCTGGTATGGGCACAACTGACCTTTTTTGTGGTCACTTCCAGTTTCTGCAATCTCTTCTTAGATGCCTGTCTTACAAGCTGACATGGTTGAGTGTGTTCTCACTTAGAAGTTTGAGTTAAGACACTCTTTTGATATTTGTGCTTTGCTGCCCTAAGTTTGTATACAGTGCATAAGTGTGTAAATACACACCCATGTTTAAGGTATGGATTTATGTGGGTGCATTTAACTTGCAATACAAGCATATACACAGAGCCTAAAAAGCCCTAAGACAGGCCATCATTACTGCTATGTAGCACTGTTCTGCTCCTTTCTGCCATTCAAACAAGCAGCTGTTGTCCTGCTGCCTCCATAAAAGATCAGACTTCAGCCATTCCCTTCACACCCTGCAGGAAACAGTTTGCTTACTTGAGACTAAAAAGCTTGTTAAAGAAAATGATTTCATTGAATAACTAAGGTGCTTTCCCATACACAGGCAAAAAAAAAATCCCCCAAGATAAATTGTGACACCATTTTTGCATTTTCATACATATATCCCCCACATACATTTTATGATTTTTCAGGAAAGCTATTCACATTCATACTGTGTATTTTTTAAATGTTTCTGTTTCTGTGTGTACACACACAGAGGATGAAGTACCCTAACCCATGGATTTGAGAAATACAAGCCTTCAGTTAGCTGAGGAGATTTGAAGATATGGTTCTGGAAAGTAAGGCTGCCTTCTTAAGACATGTCCTACACCATCAGTATATACCACAGAAAGCTTTAAAGAAGATAACAGGATAAAAAGGCACCATGATTTATAGTCCCATAAACTAGTTTGACAACAATCTTGTGTCTATTACATTTCACTGTAAAAAACCCCACTATTCACGGCTATTGAGCGATGTCATAAGACAGAGATCATGTCTTAATAGTAAGAAGTTCTAAATTTCTTAGATTACTTTTAAGTAAAAACAACTCTTCAAATTCTGTCATTGAATAAGGACCAAATTGACTAAAAAACCAAGAGCAAATACTCCAGAGCTAGGAATTTGTAAGACTACATTTGGCAGCACTAACCAGGAAATCTAAAAAGATATTACAGTAACCCACAATAAAATCCATTAAAACTGCCATTGATATGGATTATTTTTACATTACTGTGCAAGAAGCACCACCAAACCTAAAGCACATCCTTTTCATGTGGCTATTCTTAGGATTCTTAACCACCCCAACAGATTTCTCTGAAGCACTTACATTGGGGTAGTATTCCATCACCAGTAAATATTCCATCCGGCCGTCTGCGGTGAATCTCTCATCCCCCACGATGAAGCGGGCGATGTTCTCGTGCTCCATCAGGGGAATCCTGTAAATGTTCCTCTCATTGACAAAGTTCTGACGGTTGGCAAAGGAAAAGACTTTCACAGCCACAGGACGTTCATCCAGGGAACCTTTATACACTGCTCCGTACCGGCCCCGGCCAATCAGCTGCAAAAAACACAAAGAACTGGGTCACAAAATAATAGATGAAGACAAAACCTGAGTTTTCACTCCACAAGAATTGTATGCCAACTTTTATCTTGATTTATACTACAATACAGAGAAAATAGCCAGTACTTTGTAACGAAAACCAGAATTAGAATGCTTTCATAGAGGCTATTTTGGAGTTAGAAACCTCAGCATAAGCCAACATAGGCTTTGCTAAATTGATTTATAATTGGAATATTCAGTACATATATCATAAATAATCTATTCAGTACTTTTATATACAGAATCAATAAAACACTGTGTTTTGTACTGCTAATTCTCTTACAGCTTTTGCCTACTAAAGATTTGTAGCTTTCATGTGATCAATTTTGTTTCACTCCAGAAATCACTTTAAGGGAAACATTTGAGGTTTAAGACAGTTTATAAGCTGTATCTTTCAGTTTAGTAGTAACAAAATATTCATTTGTAGTGCAAAATAGATGCCAAAAGACGTAAACAGATTTTAACAGAAGTAAGTAATTAATTCCTGACTACCTGTGAATGTTTATTCTAGCCCCCACTAGATTAGAGAGTCTTCAAGAATGGCCTTTCACATCTCCATAGTAACTGCAGAAGAAAGAAGAGATCTCTACTCTAAACCAAAATGCAGGACTGCCTTCAGGAAGAGCCCTGATTTCTAAAGCTCAAAAAATTCCAACTACATAAGAATTAGCACCTATTTAAAATATTTTTCAGGAAGACCCATACATGAAACTCTAAGGATTTCATGAGCCATTTTTAAAACTTTTTAAATACTTACAAATAGAGAAGGAAGAGAAAAGAGAAGGGATAACAAAAGTAATGCTTCTAAAGATTATAACATTGTCTTACAGGAGAGTTTTCAAAAATAAAGTACCATTTAATTGAGAGACTTGCTGTTTCTCAGTCCTTTGATATCACTGGGTTGCAAAGCAGCAGCAAATCAGTTCAAGGAATGAATGTGGAATGTAATCTACCCACAGAGATGTCTAAAGGCAAGCCCAGGTTAAAACATTTGCCCTACAACACCCTGTGACTGGAGGCAAGGGGTCAACTCCTTAGGGTACAAGAAGCAGGACAGAAGACACCACTGCATTTCTCTCTGCCAAGTTTCAGACTCAGAGAAAGTCACTGCTTTCTCTAAGACTGCATGATCAGTACAAGGGCTTTGCACACTTGTACAACACACACTGTTAGACTCTCCTAAACTCTGCCTCAAGTACTTTTTGGTGTCAGAAGACACCCAAAGCTCTTTGCTGCTCAGTGCTGTCACCATTAGAGCAGCTCATGTCTGCAGTCTGCATCTCTAGGTGGGGCTTCTACTGGGAAAAAGAAGAAAAGCAGCACTCTGCATCTCAGTCGTTCTACTCATTTTTTTCCTGGCTAAAAGGTTTTATAAATTCCATATGTTCCATCAAGCATACCAACTGGAAGCATAACATTTTGCAGTTTTGTGATGATACATCTAACACCAAGCTGAGCAGAAAGCTCTGGTTGGCCTCTAGTTGCCATGGAGCTGGATAGTGCCCCACACAGAAGAATGACTACACAGAAATGCACCACTACTGAAATATCCTGCCCTATCTGCAGTAAATTCTATTTTCCAAGAGTGTTACTAAGGAATTTCAAATTCCTACAGTAGGACACTGTATTAAAAGCAAGCAGTGTCAAGCAAAACAGATGGATCTTTTGATGCAAGGCTGAAATGTAGCACCTTCTCATTTTCCCCACTACTTCCCAGTGTTTCTCTTTTTGCTCTCAAGGTAAAACATGTTCTAGCTAATGCCAACAACATTACAAACAAAATCAGACAAAATGTACCTGCAGCAACACCTTTTTTTTTTAATTTCTTCCTGAAGGTGTGATTTAGAAGAAAATATTACAGGAGCACTGATACATTGATTTCTGTAACCATGCCTGGGATATGACCACAAGCATTCTATTGAATAAAAATGAAGATTAATAACAGAGTTGAATATTTACCTCTAACAACTTTAGATTATCCAGATCCAATGAGGGCTCTGATGCTGCTGCCTCCATCATGTTCATACTGTGCAAACCTTGTTTACGGTCTCCTGGGGAAGAGGGTGAGGAGGGAATCAGTTTCCTTTCTGGACATGCTCCAAGTGAAAAAAATGCAACTTACCTGCAACCTGGCAGAATTACATATTGTAGGCAAGGATGAAATAAGTAAAAAGGAGTCCTGTAAAATCTTCTGAAAGTCAGCAAGATGAGCAGTGAAGGTGCTGATAAGCTACAAACTACAGACACTGCTACACAACTATTTTGATAATTCAAAGTCACTGGCAATAACTATAAAGCATGTTCACCACCTCACTTAAGCTGTGCTGAGCAGAGAATTTGTAGAAGAAAAATGGGTCCCAAAATGCCAGCTTAGAGAAGTCATAACTCTCTCCAAACTGTTATAAAAGGGATATCACCATAAAATGTCAGAGAGGAGAAAGGGGAGCAGCATTATGTACAAGCATGTAATAGGGGCTGGGGAGAACAGAAGACCTAGGTATAACTTTGAGCAATAGCCAAATAAACAATGGGAGAAAAACAAAGCCAAAAATATTGCCAAGCCCTACCTGCAAGCATCCTGTATCCAAAGAACAGAGCAGCTATCAGAACAGCCAGCACAGACACAGATGCCAGGGCAATAACGATGGTCTCATCTCGATGAAAAGAATGAGAAGAATCTGAAAGCAAACAAGATGAGGACTCTTCAATTGCAAATTTGAAAGAATTGACACTATAAAACAATGAGAAGAAAAATGTACTCTGGATTGTCAAACATCCCATATCCTTTTCCCCTCAAAATCTAGGGATGGCAAAAGAGCTGATCAGCCCAAAACTAGCTGGGCACACAT
The DNA here is from genome assembly GCF_022539315.1 of Serinus canaria. Taxonomy (NCBI): domain Eukaryota; kingdom Metazoa; phylum Chordata; class Aves; order Passeriformes; family Fringillidae; genus Serinus; species Serinus canaria. The sequence continues at coordinate 25,797,550 of NC_066321.1, forward strand.
TCATCAGCACCTTTGCCCAGGCTTCCCTTGCCCTGGAGCCAGCAGAAAGTGATTCTTCTTTCTAGCTGGCAAAGCTCAGCACAGCCATACAAGGCCAAGCTGATGCAGTCCTCATCTGTTATCTGTGCCTTAATCCAGTTTCCTGGTATGAATCAGGTTTGTCATCTTTACAAGGTTTTTTTGTTGTTTTTGCCAGGACAAAAATCTCATGAGTTTGCAAACAGGGCTGCAAATATGATGAAAATTGAATGTTTCACATTCACTCAAATACCTAAAACATACATAAGTCCACTTATGCAAATATCTCAAAATACTTTGGGGTTTTGATTTGTGTAAGTACTCAGATAATTTTTGGCATAATTCTTAATACACAAAAAGAAAGAAGTATCTCTACAGACTGAAGCAGGAAACCTGAGACAAAAATAAAATCAAACTATTTTTTTTGAGTCTGTGTAAAATATCATTTGACTTTTTATCAAAATGAGTATCTTGCTTTTTCAGGTTTTCTTGGTTGGGTTTTTTATTTTCCCAGACAGGAAAAAAGATTTCCTGAAAACATTTGTTAGTGCCTTGAAATGTTCCTCCATGTCAGAGTCCAGTCTTGCTTCTTGCAGGCATGTAAAAATCCAGCCACTTTGATACAAAAAAATTTTTAGTGCAGACACTCTTCTGGTGTCAGAATCACTGGAATGTGGCGCTACAAGACCTCATTTACTTTGGCTTCCAAACCAAGTTTGGGAACTGTGTTTAAACATGTCTTACATACTGCAAAAAGTACTCCTTAAAAGACTGTAATGAGACCTAACTACGCTAAAACCACAAAATATAAAATGCACACAAGACTTAAACATTGAATAAACTTTTAGGTGAGACTGAAATACAATTTATCCCAATCTATACTAGCTGAATAAACTGACAAATTCACTTTTCTTGAATTGCATTTAAAAGAAATTCAACATGATTCACTAGTTCATATTCCGAGTATGGACATACACAAGAGAACCATATAAGAAGGAAAAGCAAATTTAAAAGACAACAACTGCCCTTTTTACATAACCACAACGGAAGGGGAAATAATGAAAAGCTGGTAAAATAAAATGCCAGAGAAAATTTCAGCTGTGAAAGCATGTGAAAAATCATCTATCAAAACCAACACACAGCTCATATCTGATACCCCCCTTAAATAAAACAGAGCTTGTGATAAATCACAATACCATCAAATTTACATTTGTTCTGTCAAAAGAAATACCATCACTACTGGTTTTGATAAAATAACTTTGCCATGAAAATCAGTTATTGCCATAGAACACTAATGTGGAATATGAGCTGTGACTTCTGTAGTGAGGAGATTAAAAGATACACATTACAATTGTCATCTAAATTATGTATTCAAAACAGAGGCATACATGTATATTGAAAGCCACAACATCATAAAGGGAACTGTTACATTATACAAAGCTATAGGAAGCATGACAAGTGCAAGCAGATGAGTAACTGCTGGCAGGGAAATGGTAGTTTTGACTTTCATATTTTTATGAATGGAATTTACATTTTATTGGGTTATCTTTTAAAATATATATTAAATGTGGCAGGTTTTGCATCAGTTCAAGACAGTGCCTAGCTGTCTAAGGATTACAAAGGACTAGCAGGTTTTGAGACTGACCCCTGGGTTATAATCCCAGCTGAATTTTCATTGACTGCTCAACTAGAGCACTGCCACTTGCAACCTTCCCCCTGCCAAATAACCAGCAATCATTTCCCCCACGGTTTGCCAAATGATATCTGGTGCTCGAGTTTGACTGCTCCTCTTTAGTTTTCTGTATAATCAAAGGCTTAACAACATGCCTCCATCAGGAGGGCCCTCCTCTACCCTGGAATGGGATTTTGCAGTTCGAGGGCATCCTGAGCAACACGTTCCTCCACAGCTCTGGCTGCCTTGGCACACTCCCCTTAGAAGCCTGTGAATGTTGACATTCTGCAGGCTGAAGAGATACCAGAAAATCTCAAGACAGCATTTTGTTCCCATGAGCAGCTGAAAAACACATAGAGAAAAAGGATCATTTCTCTCTCCTTCCTTGATGGACCATCCCCTCTGCAGCCTTTTTCTGTTTAGTGGGTAGCTGTGCAGCCACCAGGTAACCTCACAGACCTCCCTGGCCTTCCAGAGGAAAGAAAGTTTGAATTTTTTTTAAGCAGAGTTGTTTCATAAGAATTTTAGATTGGCATATCTTGAACTAATTTTCAATTCTTACAAATATTTAAAAATAAAACTGTCAACATTCCAACAACCAAATCAGTCCTACAGTGCGAGTTACTACTGTCAGGGCGATGAGCAATATTAATAAATTTAAGAATAAACACAAATTTCTTAGTAAGGATAAGTGAGCATCTCAATGGAGTGATAACATGCAGCTGAAACCAGCATGAGTGAGTAAAATGCTGTGTGTGACAGCCAGTCCTTTCCCAGCAAGGACAACTTTACTATATTTTGCTTGTAAATCTACACTAAAAGGAAAGCACAAAAACCCTGCCATGACAAAAGGCCCAGACAATCCCTCCCTCTCTCCCAAAATTGTTATTTCTATCAACCTCTATCTGCTTTGTAAAACAATTACTTTGGATGTTGTCAGATTATCAATCTTTCTTAAACAGATTCTTTCTTATGTCACTTATCAACCCAGTTTCAAAACCTTCCAAAACTTAACAGAACTCTTATTAACTCACTGCTTTTATTAATCCTTCTCTGGATATATTTCATCTTTAGTCTTTTACACCATACTCCCCCTTAAATGCCTGCCTAAGAATCATACAGGACCTCTCAAGGCATATGGAGAGGTTCACATTTGTTCTTTTATATACTTCAAAGTAATTCATACAAGTTTTTTATATACATATGCACAAGAGTCGTATTTCTCTTGGTATTATTTGGAGATAAGTTTTAACTAACTCACCAAAAGACACATCAATGTAGTCAATAAAAGTAAACATTAACTTTAAGCAAGGCACTTTCAAAACAAGGATGTAAAATGCACAAGTATAGAAGTTGCTTTTCATGCTTTTGTCCATGAAAAGTCTGGTCTGGGTGAAAACAACCATGACTCATCATGATTAGGACATTCATTATGAAAGCCATGATTTGATATTACATTTTTCTGAACTAACACTTGGTTGGTCTTCAGCTGTTGACAACCCCTCCCTCCAATCAGTGGATTCTGCTTTTCAGGTTTATTTACAGGATCAGACACGTGCCCCACAGCTTCAGTATTTCTTCATCATGCCATTGTACAAACTCACTTAAAACATGTCTAACAGCCACTCAATAATCTCATTTGAATTTTTGGAATCATTACCAATATTTGGGTACATAGTGACAAATATGAACTGATTTAAAACCACTGTTTTCAAATCTCAGACTGGGAGTGCTGGTATCTCAGTATTATTCCCAAACCAATGTATTGCATAAAAAAAAACCAATGCCATAAAGAGCAGAATTAGCTGCAGACTCTAGAAAATCCAGGAGTTGGCTGCTAAGCTAAATTATACCTACAACTGTACACAGAAGAGCTTGTCAGAGCTCTCTCCTACATAGGTTATTGAAACTGAAAAGAAGGCTAATGCAGGTGTGCTTGTTTCACTGCTACTTGTAAGTGAGGCTTTTATTTCCAACTTCAACTTAGGCTCAACTTGGGCTCCCTGATCTACACCAAATGTGCCACAAGGAAAAAATGAAACCAACAGAAACCGCTGTAAGGCCCAAACAACCTTAAAAGCCAATTTCTTATCCCATTGGAATGGGAAGGGGAGCACTGCTCACAGACCTACTGACTCTACCAGCAGCAGGGCAAAGATTCCATGTGGAACACACCCAGCATGTACACACTTCTGTCTTGAAACATATTGCCAGTAATTCTTACAGTCTACCAATCCCATCACAAAGAAATATCAGGGCAGAAAGTGTAAATTGTTTTTTTCTTTAAAGTAAGAAAAAGAAACAAAGCACAGCTCATCAAAACAGAAGGACAACCTCCTTCTGGCTGGGGAGCAGCTGGTAACCAACAAGCCACCATTCCCAGAAGTGTCCTGACCTCATCATCAATAAAGGGCTTGTTTTCAGGTTCCAAAACCCGAGTACAACAGCTCCTGTGTATGGAGAAGGTACACACAAATAATTGGGAATGTATTTCAGAGCAAACCATGAAGAGGAATGCTTCCAGTATTCAGTTGGAAGTGAGTCATCTGGCTGAACCCAGCCCTGCACTTGGGACACTCCCTGCAGGCACTTCTACCACATTAAGCACTTCTCTCCCTTTTCTCAGACATTACTGCCATAAGAGTTTCCAAGCACTTATACAGTATCTTTGATGAATTGAGGATTTTGGATTAAATTTCCATACTGCCACACATGGAAGTTGTCAAACTGCAGCTTTCCTAACCTTCCCCAGGAATGACATACAATGAAGAATACTGCCAGGGCTAATGGCATCAGGAAGAACAATGATTTTTCTTCCAAGTAACTTCTCCACTATAAACATAAGCTTGTAATATTAATTAATGCAAAAGGTATTCCAATCTGCACCCATGCTTGAACAAACTTTTTATTTCTCTCTAATTTAACTTTCAGAAATTAAAGCCTCTTTTGTAGGCTTCCTGTTTCCATAATTCAAAATTAGCATTTATCCTATGACCAAAGAAAGTTGTGAGAAATGAGAGAAAAATGAGACAAAGCCAGGAAACAAGAGCTAATGGCAAATGAGTCTGTAAACACACAGAGCTCCTTCCTGGGAGCCAGAAAGGGGATGCACCATTCTTCTATCTTCCTTCCCCTTCAGCAAATACTGTGAGACCTGCAGCCAGGAGGCTGCTCTGGAAAAAACACCAACTAACCCACCACTGCCAACACCACAGCAGCAGGGCAAGCACCCACGTCTGTGCTCTTGGAGGTGAAATAATCCAGCCTGGATGATGAACTGTGAGGAACCCAGGCAAGTTCTCCTATTTCCTAGTTCATCATACAACACATTGTCTCCCCAGTACTGTTACTGAAATGAGAGGGTATGAAGCAAATGGAATGGGAAATGAGAAGGAAGGATAGGCTCTTCCCTATGGCAGCTGAAAGCTGTCCAGAAATCTTCTCTCTAGCCCTATACCAAAGGTGCTACACTGCAATGGCCAGAGAGCTCCCTGGGACACAGAGAGGTCACTATTATGATGAGACATCTACAGACAGCCCTGAGAAGACGCACTAAGTGTTAACCAAGGTGAAAAACTAGGAATTCCAAGGGGGAAAATTTGATTGTGGAATTAAAGGCTGTATCCCAACTCAAACACACAAAAGGATACGGCCTTGAAACCAAGCAATGACATTGCTTCCTTCTAATAGCTGAATATGAAACCCTGGGCTTTGGAATGCTGTTTCCATGCTATGTATTTACATATGGTGGTGATCATATAATAAAGGTCATTTGCACATAAATTTCCACCAGATCTCTATATTGCTATTAAAGCTTTTCATTCCACTTTCAGAAATCTGCCTGCTCTTCATGTAAATGACTCACAGCTGTGTATCTGCCACACGCTAGTAAATAATTCTAGAAAGTATATGTGTGTATTTAAGTTTAGAGAAGCATTGTATAAAAACATTTTAGACAAACATACAATTATTCTATATAATCAAAACCAGTTTTAAAAGTAATTACCTATGTTCCCACAGAATTTCTGGCAGCTATGTATCAAAAGCCAAGTGATCCTAAAGCTGATTGGTACCAAAATATTAACATTTATTTCATTTGCCATATCACACATAAGTAGCAACATCAGTCTGAACAAATAAGGAAAACACCATCCTTTAACCTCCACAGCACAACAGTAACATCTGATTGTTCAAAACAACTACAGCTGCATGGACTCTGATCAAAGTCAGTAAAATTACACAGGGATTCAAAAGATCTGCCCATACAGATCACTTTGAAAAGAAGCTGAGTTTTCACGCCATCCTACAACTATGTCTTTGATGTGATAGATTCAATATGTTCCTAGCCAATCTGGTGCAGAAGTTGCTCTTCCATTAAGGAATCCCAGTGATAGCGAGGATGAGATCAGAAGGAAGAGGGAAAGCTTTTGGTTCTGTCACCAGCACAGCGCGAGATGGAAGGCTGCAGGGTGGGGGCAATGTGGCCTTCAGCTGCAGATAACTGCAAATATGCTCTGCAGATCAGAAAGAGGCCTTTCAAGTATATTTAATTCAAGCTTTTTAAAGTCACATTTCTTTTCACAATTTTCATGACATTGATAAGATCTCGATCCTTTGAAAAAAGATGCAATTAGTAATCTTTTCCAAGGGCTCACAGACCTCCATTCCAATCTGTTTATCTGTTTTGTCTACACAAAGCTTGTATCAAACATGTCCCTTCTCCACAACCAGTAAAATATGCATCTCTTACTGCATTCTAGCAGCACATTCCAACCAAACCAAAACACTTCTTAAGGTCTTTTCTCCTCTCCTCCTTTCTGGACAGGAATCAGCATTTCTTTCTGACCAAGTGACCACTGCTTCATTCCTGATCCACTGTCCTGCAGCAAGAGAGGACAGTCTTCATCACATCAGAGCAAATGACAAGAAAGCCTCTGATATAAGCACTGTGCCAGAACAGCCCAAATTGTTTTATGTAAATCCTAAATTCATTCAGTGCAGGGAACAAAACATGTAAGGGGAAAAAAAGCACAAAATTTTAACAAAAAAAAATGTTAGTAGCCTTTTAGATACCAGGGACACAGGTCAGATTATCATCTAATGAAAACAAGAGTCCCATCTACAAAGATTTAATTAAAAGCATTTAAACCTATATTTTTAGTTAAGTTGGAGTTACAAGGTTGGAATACCTTTAAAATATGGTCTACAGACATTTACAATAGACTCCAGCAGGAGCTGTTCCCAATTTTCTATTAAATCTATGTATAGCTGAGAATGATGAAAGGAAAAAAATAGCATTTCCTACCAACTTCTGCTATTGACCTAAGCTTTTATAGGTGCATGTTTTAAAACAACTGTTACCCTAATTCTGTTTTATGAACCCATGCATAAGAGGTAAGGTTACATCTTTCTGTGAGCATTTGACAAATTATTAATAAAATTAAGATCCATGTCCAAATTTTGTAGTAGGACTATAAAAAGTTATCAACATGACCATCTTCAATACTTAAACCAAAGTTAAGGTAAGGAACTACTCTTTCACATAAAATTTTGGAGGCACTTGAAGGCACAAAAAAGTTAGCAAGATAATTTCTATGGAAGAGGACAGAGCACAGTGCACACACAGATGGAAAACACAATGGGAACTGTACTTTTTGTGGGAGATGGTGCAACATTCTTTAACAGAATAATGCTGCCAATCCATAACCCTAAGGCAGTTTTCTTTCATAACTGAAAATGGATGCTTTCCCTGGACTTAACAGCAAGTCTCTGGTTTCTAGTCTATTGGCTTAGATGAAACAGATAATTTGCACTTGCTTCCAATCATTGCAGTGTTTGAAGAAAAGATTTAAACAGTCACAAATATGTTTCCACTTTGCACTCAGCATCATCATATTTGACTGATTTTAACTTTTTATATAAAATTTTATATACTTATTGTCATAAGGTGCCCTTTATGACACATCTTTTCATATTTTTCTCCACACCAGGAGAGCTAAAATTTTAATGCACTTTTCACATGATCACATCACTGTGTGGAACATGGATGTCAGAAAGCACCAGTCCCTCAGGAGACTTGCAGTAACATCAAAACCTGGCACTCATGTATCAGAGATCCATCTGCCTCCTCAGTGAAAGCCTCAAAACATCATACAGCTTGGGCTGTAGAATTTATTTCCCATAATGTGCTCCAGAGGAATCCTGCTATAGCTGGAAGTCAGTCATCTGTGGTGGCAGAGTTTCAGCAGGCAGATCTCTCTTCAAAAATCTGCTGCTGGAAAATGCAATTTGGATGTAAGCTTTGTCTCTAAAAGGAGGACTCCCTCACTGTCCCTGCAGCCAGGCAGTCCCAGAGACTTCAACAGAACTCCCCTCCTCTGTCCTCTGGTGTACTGGCTGCCACCAAGCTCCCAATCTGGAGCCAGGCTGGGGAGTTCAGATTGGCCTTTTTTGTTCATTTGGAACGCCGAAGATTGCCGTGATACATCAAAGTTAAAAATGAAGCAAGAGTGGTAATGTCTTTGGCAGGAGAGTGGGTTATGAAATCCCTAAGTGCTCTTTCTTTGATGACTAGATACAGAGAGGTGAATTAGCAGCTTGTCACATGTGTGCAGAAGAAATTAATGAGTTCATCAAAACCCAACAAAACTTTTCTTCCTGCCTTTTCTTCTGGGAGTTCAGGGATCTTCAGTATAATTTCTAACACTACTGAATTGAACCTTATAATCATGATGTATGTAAAATAAAGAGCAATCCTAACACAAAACTAAATCTAGGTTAATCTTTCTGAAGTTCCCTATATACCAATAAATATTTGATTACTAGAGAGATAAAAGAAATATCTTGCTTCTATAGTCAAACTGTTTTTGAGTACACCTCAATCTTACCTTCAAGCTAAATGGAAAGCTAATTTGAGCACTTAACAACATACTGCAGACAACTTCCATATTGGAAAAAAAGTCAGAAAAGTGTTTTTTAACAAAAAGGCTGAAAATAACATTTACATTATCCCCTTATATTCATCTTGGACCAACAGGACTTCCTGCTTATCAAACCAAATGGTACCACCAGCTTTAACATATGGCACACTTCCAGCCTCTGTAATGCACTGGATCAAAAATTACATGTGCTGCAATGGAAAAAAATCAGTGCTTCAGAAAGCCTCTTTAAAGATATTTGAAGTTATTTTAATTCCAACAGGCTCAATAGCCACATATTCCATGTCTGTAATGTTCCCAGGCACCAAAAATAGAGCCCAAAAAATTACATCAAAACACTGCAACGCCTGTTTTTATACGGATGAGCTAACAAGCAACCCATCAAATCCTTCAGAAAAGGCAGCTCAGACCCCTTGTGCTGCATTTTTCATCTCTTCAAGAGTGCTGGAGCCCAACAATGCTGTCTACCAGGCAGTCCTGCTGCCCCTGCTCCTAGAGAAAGCCAGCCCCCCTTGGCAGCCCTGTCCTGGGTGGGAAGGCGAGCCAAGCGCAGGCAGTGTGGGACGCTGGGCCTGTCCCAGCAGGTTCCTGCTGGGCACACCCCAGGGAGGGGCAGTGCCTCTGTTCCCAGGCACAGCACAGGGATGGAACACAGAGCACTCATGCCCTGTCAGCAGAGCTGCACACCTCTCACTGGCTTTCTGCAATAGTTCTTTTTTTCTTGCCAACCTCTGCAACAGGCAATGAAGAATGAACTGATTTAAAGGACGTGATTGTACAGGGTGTTTATTCCAAAACATTTCCCTAAGCCTGCAATGAAATCTGAATTATAGCACAATTTTAGGCAGCCAACCTGTTTCAAGTAGAAGGCCAAGATCAATACAAACAAAGTTTATTTGTTGATTTCTGACAAAATCTTTCCTTATACAGTTGGTTTATGTGCTGGTATTTCAGATGTAATACCCTAAATCAGCTTAATATTGTAATCCTCAAGTGTAATCCTCAAGTGTAGCAAGTATTTTAGTACTAAAACTTAACTTCTCCTACTCTCTTGAATTCAAGAACATATTTCTATACTTCCAGTATAACTCTGTAGAGGGTACATTCTTGTACATAATAGGTTTTGTGAATTTAAATGTGAAGGCCGACACTACAGAGTTGTGAGTTAAAAGTGTCTGATATTTTAGAAACATTCACAGTTAGTAAAAGATTGTGTTTGTCTGGCTAATACAAATTCAGACAATGCCTGTATTCTGCCAAAAGGTACACATCTGCTCCAGCTCTTGCTATCATGGTTTAGAAGGAGAATGTAACATGAATGTACATGTCCTGTTTTCCCATTAATCCTACCTACTTACTCACCTATTTTCCCCAATCATCTTCTCTACCTGGCCATAGAATTTCTAACTTTAGCAAATGCTTTTTCTAGGACTTCGAAAATATTTTAGAAGTCTTCTGTAATTTTAAAATGAAAATAATCATTACATTTCTCTATGCTCTAGCATTGTACTGGCTGGTCTTAGCAAGTATGTCCCAGCTGAAATGGTTATTGGGAGGAACTGAGTGATGAAGCAGAAAGTTGGGATCAGACAGAATTCCCCTCCTACCTCACTCCAGGGTGCCTGCAGAACACTGTGAACAGCACCTCCCCTTCTCTTCCCCAGGACCACTGGCAGTCTCACTCAGTCTGCATCAGTGTCTCAGAGTCTCAGTCCTGTTCCTCACTTGGTCCCAGCCAGCACAGGCCATCCCTGAGGACACTGCTTGCCCTGAGCAGCTGAGCCTCTCCTGGTTCCTGCTGAAAGCCACCTCTCCTTCCCAGCTGAGAGGCCTTAGCAAGGGCTATTTCCCTCTGCTGCCCTTGCTTAAATGGAGATTCAGATGGCTTTCAGGAAGGAAGAACCTCTCTCTCAAAGATACTTCACAGATATGAGATGCAGTTATTTGGGGACATCCTCAAGCAGAAGGAACTAAAGGACAGAAAAGGCTGTGGGAAGCTGACAAGGCAGTGAGGAGGAGGCAGTGGCAGGGCAGGAGCTGACACAGTGAGAGGCCCAGAGAGGAGAAAGGCTTTAACCTCCCGAGGACCCCAGCAAAATCAATAGTCTCCTCTGCCACACAGCTTCTGTTTCCAAGGCACCAGCTGCAGTGACCTTCTTTAAACAGAAAACTGCATCTTGTCTGAGGGCACACAAGTGCACCTTAGATATGTGTAAATGCATTTTCTTTTCCTAAAGGAAAGAAAAAATTTCCAGAACTTGAAATATAAAACAAAGAGAAACTTAGATTGTGTTTCTGGCTCTGACACAGAACAGCCTGATCTTAGGTAGGTTACTTCTTAGTGCTTTATGTTAGTTAGTTATATAATGGGAAAAACAGTACCTCCCCTAACTTCAAAGGTTATTCTGATCACTTTAAAACAGCATGAAGATGAAAAAGGCAATAATGATAAATAGCAATCCTTAGTTTGCACTTATGCAAAATCCCTCTACAGATCTAAGTACTTGATTTCAGATGAAATACAGACATCTTTTGATGTTCAGCTCTTGCAGCACAAGTGCCAGCTCAGGCATCCCTTGCCTCCTACTCCCAGGTGCTGTTCCAGCCCAGAGGTGCCCGACAGCTGTGCTGCACAGCCACAGCTCTGCTGAGCTAGGGCAGCCAACAGGGAGACCATGGGAGGGAGGAAGGACCATATCTAAGGCAACATCCCTGCCAAAATAAATATACATCCATCAAGTACAAAGGCTGGCATCAAAGCTATCAATTCGTGTTACAGCTGACTTCACTTGTATAACATGTTCTGTCTGCCCTACAGTAACAAACTTGTTTCAAACCAGGAATAAATATTTCAACACAAATCTGAATAGGTCATGAGGAGACATTTCATAATCCTATGGAAATGACTTGCAAATGATGTTGGAATCTGCATGATTGCTAGATGGATTTCACAGACTAAATAAAACATACTGAATGATATGGCTTCTGTAACTCTTCTACTTAAACATATTTTCCATGTAATAAAAACTTTCTTAAATGAATCCCTGAACTGGTCACAGCCCTGAGTATTTGCTTCAGCTGTTTTAATGATGCTGTACAATTAAACAGTAAGTTTAAAACAGGTACCTTCACAAGACACTTATTTACACAGATGCTGTAGAAATTAGAATGGAAAAAGGAGCCTTTTAAAAAATGAATATAAAGAAGTCTTCTGTCAATCTAATTTACTCAAATCCTGACCATACCATGAAATCCTATTAAATGAAAGGCAAAAACCTCAAGTCCCATTAAGCAAGTAGAAATCTTTTTTTTTTGCAAAACAAAAAAATCAAAATTAAACTTGTGACAGACTCATTTCTGACAGGTGTTCCCACTTTAACACATCACAAAATATATGCAGTCACAGGCAAGGTTTTCAAATGCTTCTTCTGGTTCCCAACTGGTCACCATCAAAGCATTGCTAAAGTGTAGAAATGAAGACACTTTTAACACATCCTTGTTTGGTCACTTGAAATTTAAGACACCCTCAATCACTAGTCTAGATTTAGGAATATGCAACTCTCTAAGCCTCCTCAAAGTGAAAATACATAACCAGGACAAAAATGAGGATTTATGATTGCAAATCAACTTCATGCTTTCAGCCTTAACTATGATTTCATAGCTGGGTCTTTTTTTTTCTTTTTTTCCTTGCTTATTCCTTCTAACAACTCACAGGTACTCACACCAGTTATGCCTCTGAGCAGATATTGTCTTATTATTGTTTTAGACAAGAGTTCTAATTCCCAATCTATTGTTTAAAAAAGGAAATCCAAGTGTTCTGTGAGTTCTATGATGCTTACACAACACACTTTCTACTTTTCTTTCTAAGCTGCCATTTCCTGAAAGGTTTCAACACCTGGAAGGGCCTGTCAGGAGCTCAGCTCACTGCAAAAATGTAGGAGGTTGTCAAATTCTTAAGCACATTTCTACCAAACAATCAAAAGATAGCTCCATTACAGGCAGAAGCTGATGGCATTTGCAAGGACATATCTGCTTCTCAGAAAAACCTGCATCTACCTGGTAACTGCTTCATTCCAAAACCATCTAGAAAGAATGGAAAAGCCTGCCTTCCAATCTCATTGCAAGGGCTCTATCATAACACAGGCCAGCCTTGTGCCAACAGCACTTCTGGGGATAAGACATAACCCATTACAATGGTTACCAAGAGAGTGCAAGAAATTCATGTCATGCTTCTGGTATCAGATGTGCTAGCCTACTCATCAGGTTTGGCCTAAGCACTATAAAAGCCTAAAAAGTGGCAATTTCAATTCTTATACAGGTAGGAAAAACTAGAAAAAGCTCTAAATTGACCTGCTTATGTCCACCTACCAACTCACACTTAAGTGTGCAGGCATAAAATGAACATGTGAACATTCAGGTGACACATGATTTTAGTTAATCAAATACTTAGTGCTGTGTCCCTTTATACAACAGGAAACTTCTGCTCCATAGCAATTATGGCACAGTGACCACACAGCCAGAGTCTTCTCAAAGGTAGGACTGTGCTCTCCTCCACTCCCTGCTCTGAGTAGTCTACTACAGACCATAATGTTACACACCAGCTCAGTGTAGGAGCAAGCTCAGCAGAGCTGGGAGAACCTGCTCAGACTGGTATCTGTAGTACCTTATTTCACTTGGTCTATTCTGGAATATCTAGTGAAATTAAGGATTTACAATTTATGAGTTTCCCCTCCCTTAGCAATATTTAATTATTATTGTCTTCATCACAGGTATTTAACATTTCAAGACTATTATGAAAATTTTCCCCTCCACAAAAGAGCTTGCTCTTTTCAGTTTTAATTGAAATCATAAAAACAAAAGCACGCCAAGCAAACAAAAAAAAGCCCCCTCCCCAAAAAACCCAAACCAATAAACATTCCTGAAAATAACACTTAAATGTAGAAAACAAAGGAAAAGTAATGTTAGCACAGCTGAGCTATACACTGAAATCTCAAATTAGTTTCAAACCTTTTCCTTGATGCACTCCCTCCCACTGCTCTCACTCACTAACCATTCTCTTCATGCCAGACAGAAATCTCCTATTTAACCCTCCAAAGCTGGCCAGGGACAGCCTACACCTCCCTGGGCTCTGTGTCCCTGTGCCTGGGGACAGTGCTCAGAGGTGTGTGTGCAATGCTCCTGCCTGCAGCCTGTACTTATGTCACCCACACACAGCTTCAGTTTGCTCCAGAGATGCTCTGAATGGCCCTGCAGCTGGGAGTGTCTCCCACAGGGGTGAGCAAACCCAAACCCAGCCCAGCCCCACCTGCAGGTAACAGGGACAGGATGGCTCTGCTGACCCTGCTGGTACAGGCAGAGAAACTCAAGTTACTCCTCAGACTCACTGAAAATGCTTCTCAAAAAACCAGTTAAAATATTTGCTAAAAGTTCATCTGTCATTGATTTCTCTGGCTTTCCATGCCTTAATTTGCAGTAAGTTTTCACCAAGTTCTCTCTGCTTTCCCACAGCACTGTGAAACAGCAGTGTCTGGACCTGCATCCAAAATAAGAACACTGCTCAGTGCAATTCACTGAGGCTCAGCATCATCCATTTTGCCTTAGTCACTGCAATTATATCCTCAGAGAACAGAAATGGAGAAAAACAGAACCACAGTTTGAATATAACCAATTTGTATTTGCTGCAGTCTGAACATCTACCCTGTCAGGAGTTCATGTTGGTGTGAATGTGGGTATTTTCTCCATGCTTGGGGGTTATTTTGTCTGGTTTTTCTATTGGGGAGCAGGGGGTGGATTTGGGTTTTGCTTCTTTTTGAAGTTTTTATGTGCATATTATATTGGTTTTAGTTTTCTTAAATAGGAAAGCCCTCCAGGTCAAAGGAATACATACATAAAAACTGTGCTTCTGTTTTATTACACTAGTACTAATTGATTGGGATTTAAAGCTCAATTTCTACCTGCATCACTACTTTTAGAACAGGTTAATGCTTTAGTGGGAGAAACAGAGCTACAACCAAGCAAAAATGATCCCAGTGGCTCCATTTAGTTGGTTCAGCTGTTTAGAGCACATATCAGCAGTGTATTCCTTCAGACAGACACATCAGCTTGTGAGCAAATCAACAGACAGTGCATTGAACCACAACTCAAAGAGAAAAAGAAATAACAGAAAAAAAAGATGTTTTTATTTGGCAAAAGGGGAAAAAAAATCCCTTTCACTGCTACAGCTCCAACACTTGTATTTCCTGTTCTAGCATTATGAAAGTGAGAAGTGTTTTCACACAGGATGCAAGGATACCTTACACCCTTGCTCCAACTATATATAGCTTTAAGTCAATACAAATGCCTGAAACAAGGAATTTTTTGCTGGTCTCAGAAAATACTTACAGACCTGCAAGCAGATCCTCAATGAGCCTCATGCCACCAGGCTGGGGGAAGGCAAAAATCCAGGCCAAAGTCAAAAGCTGTACAATATCATTCACAGGTACTCCAGAAGCTTTTAGGAAATAATAATGCCAAGAAACATATATGCAGTATTTTGTAGGCTCATTTCAAAAAAATGCATAAAACTGTAGTGATTAAACATTTGAGCCCACCTCACTGGAATCTCAAAGGAATTTAAAAGAACTGGATCACAAACTCCTATCTCACTGCAAATTGATATTAATGTCTTAGAAAAAGAAGTCCTTGCTCACATCTCAGAAAATTATAAATCTTTCTGCTTCAAAATAAGAGAAAAAAAGCTAAAGCACAATTAAAAAAAAAATAAAAACCAAGTGAAGGTAATGGAAAATCTTCACACTTCCCTCTTTCAGACATTCCTTACCCTTAAAGATTGAATTCCTAACTTCCCCCTTTAAGACATATCTATACAGCCAATGTTTTTCCATTAATTGATTCTGCATGGAAGTACACTACACAAACTGAAATAGGGTGAAACTCAATAAGTTATATTTTAAGGCTAATTAATATATTGATTTCTTTCAAATTAAGAAATGTGTTACAGAACAAAACATCTTAGTATCCCAAAAATAAAACACTGATAAACAAACCAGGACTTCTGAGAAACAAATGTATGGACTGTCTAAATGAATCTGATGTTTGGTTTTTCAAAAGATCAACACCTATTCTGATATTGAAAACATGGAAGCTAAAAAACAAACAAAAAAAACCCCTGCAAACCTCTAACAACTGATATGAAAAATCAGATCTCCTACCACAAAATTCAGTCCTAATGAGAATTGCAACACGGGAAAAAAGGTCTGTGTCAGACAAAAATAGACACAACACTAATGCTTATCTATTAATGTCCACAGCAACACCTCACCAGTCATTTTATTTATTAAATACAAACCAGCAAAATTAATAATAGTGAATGGTATACATCAGCAACAGCTAATTCAATGCATAAGGAAGGAAGAAACATTCCCAAACCTATCAGAGAAAAAAACCAAAACTGCAGCATGACTAAGAAAAGTAACACCACAAAATACCATGGTAAAATAAAAAGAGACAAAGAAATACTCAGTATTGGTATACAAAAGTAGTTATGGATTGAGGAACTCTTTTCTTTATAACTTCATTTAGGTCTCCTCATAACTTTTTCAGGAACTCACCACACCCTAGTCTGACCTATTAGTCACAGTAAGCTTTCTTCATTATACAACCAACACAAATGTAAACAGACTTGGGTATCAACTTGAATCCCTGTTTAAGTACAATTACATCCACGGGACCCTTCACCAAGATTTTAGTGAATACACTGCCATCATCTTCCATTTGGACAGCAACAGTAGGAGTTATTCCACCTTAGAAACCCCAGCTTTGAAACAGCCTGCCATTGGTGTACAATCAGGGATAAGGTGATCAGGAGCACATGAATGCAGTGCTTCCTGCACTCCACTGCCTCACCTGCATGCTCCAGGAACTCTGTTTTCCAAGCACGTGTGTTCTGTTAGCCAGAAAGCCAACACATCACCTCAGGCAACTTCAAAACAGCCCTGACATTTCAGTTCTTTAGGAATAATGGAGATATCTATAGCCAGCATGACATATGTCAGGAGCTAGATGCCCAGTTACGAAACTTCACATTCAGAATTCCAGAGTTAGTCACACGATCACAGTCCAAACACTTGAGGCACTTGGCTGATTTGCCATTCACTCTTCTAATAAGAAGGATGTGAGCCTTCCCTTGCAAGGAAAACTAATTTAAAACACTGATCCCCAATATCCATCCCCATGCAAAGATTTTGTCTGATATGATGAAAAGATGAAGGGAAAGAGACAATCCATAGCTTCTATCAAGTATAGCTCCTAACCCTTTTTATACTCCCAACAGAAGATGGGTTGATTTCTTTCACAACCAGCACAGTTGTGAAAGAAACCAAATCCACAAAGAAGAGTTTCTTAGTGCATATATACAAAGACAGCAGAGTCTCAAGTTCAGGCTCTGGCTGCAGCACCTGCAAGCCAGATCCAGCCCAGCACAGGGCTGCCTGCAGCCTCTGCTCTCTGGTTTGGGGGCAATGCTGCCATCTCCACCCACAGCCTGCTCTGCACCAGCCTCTGCTCCACAGGAGCCACCTGGCAGCTAAGCTACATAACTACAGGTTTTCTGTCTAAAAGTAACTCAAGTGTCCTTAGAAACAACATCACACTGTTAAAAACCGAATGCTTTCTTTACCTAGAGCTCCTAGGATTGTGCCAGATTGAAAGGGCATTAGCATTCTCTCTGAAGATACACTGAATTCTGTGTCATAAGGAAAGGAGCCAGAAATCAATGTTAAGTAATGTATTGGATTTTCTGGACCCCATTATTTTTCAGATAAAGAAAAAAAATATCAAAGATGGCTCAATAAGGAAACATGATAAATGACCAACTTTGAAGGGCCAACGTATTTTAAGTGTCTGTCTGGACTTTCAGTCTCCTCTGAGGCATTGTGCTGAGCTATAGCTGCAACTCAGGTAAGACTGAAAAGTAGCTGGGCTGAGAGATTATTTTAAGAGTAAATCAAATGCCAAGAACCTAAAGCTTTCTTTATAAACTGTATCCATTTCAAAACCATGACAGAGAATCAGGTTTTTGTCAGCAAACTAGTACATAGTGCAGAAACAAGTGAGGCTTACTGAAAATGTCTAATTAGGGAGCAAGAAAAAGACATGAAAAGTTTTCCATGATCTAAACACTGCTCTACACAGATGAGCCTAATAGCACGGAACACCAAATGACCCAATATTTATAAGTGATCTTCTGTTTTGCACTTAACAGCTCCAGTCCCAAGTCTGCCTCTTCTATGCCAGTAGGCTGAGGACAAAGACTATTACTGTGCTGGGCAGAGGGTAGGAATTTATTAGTAGTAGCTGGCAACACCTAGCAGTGCTTTATAATCAAACTTCACAGAGCTCTTGTGCCTTTTAATCTTAACTCCATTCATTGCAAAATTGTTCAAGAAAACCAGAGCAGAGCCATGCTCAAAATCCTGAGCAATGCTCTGTGGGTAACAGGGCAGGACAAAGGGGGTTATGAGAAGCAGAGTTCCCAGCAAGCCCAGCAGCTCCAAGCTGCCCAGGGAGACACAAGTGCAGGACTTTGAAGCTAATGCCCTCTGTCAGGAGCTGGAGCCACAGAGCAGCCTGTGCACAGCCATTTCTGCCATTCCAGCTCAGAGCAAGGAGCCTCTAGCATGACAAGGCAGGGAAAGCAGGAGATCAACTCAGCCAACGTGAAAATAAACATTTGAAAAAGCACAGGGACACAGACAAGCAGAACATCCACAAAACATAAACAGTGTTTCCATTTTGTTTGGCAGTGACTTCAATGTACACCATCTTGGCTAATTCAGTGAGTATGCTTTGTTGAGCATAGTTACCTAAACAAAATTCACAAGTCTTTAAAGGAGAAATGCTTCCACAGAGGTGTAGTCTTAACTCCCACTGAAATATTAAAACTTACAGCACCCAGCTTTAAAATATTTGAGGAATAGTTACTGAAACCTATCAGCATTGGAAAGCCTGTCTATGTCACCCAAAAGTGCACTGACACATCAATCTGCCTTCCTACCTATTTCTCAAATTATTTGTCAGAGAGCTCCTACCTATTTCTCAAATTATTTGTGTTAAGCAGTAGTGTAGGGTCTGTTTAGAATAATGAAGATATTGCATACATGTATTACACTGCATATTGCAGCATGTGAATAAAGACATAAAAAGTACAGCACCCTTGTCTATTCTCCACTTTGCCTTGAGATGAGGTGAAACAATTCCCTATCTGCTACATTTATTATTTACAGTCCAGCTTTCCACTAGTGCATTCTGAGAGAGCATCATTCTTAGGAGCCTTATCTGCTTTTACCTTGTGTCTGTAAGGCATTCACAACAAAGCCCCAAAGCACTCTGTCACAAAAGGTATCAGCTAATGATGACATTGAATGTATCATGCAACAACATAAAAGTCTGACAGTACACAGCATTCCCATGAATGGAAAGAGTATCTTTATTATATTTGTATTACCCAAAGATATTTGCAGATCTTTAAACTCTTAGAAGTGCATAAAACATAAGCAAGTAACTTCCAGCTGAGATGCAAATTAGTGCCTCAGGAACTGCACATGATACAAGACTGTGAATCACTTATTTACAGATACTGGTTAACTTAAAATGCACATTTTCACTATTACTGAAGATGGCAAAACCAGTGATTACACTACAAAAAATTTGTGTTTCCTTTCTTAATTTTAGGTCTTAAATATGAATAAAATATTTGCTGTGGAGTACTAGAAACAAGCAGGCCACTTCAAGGGTGACAAAGATGCAGATCAGGCAATTGTATCAAATGAATGAGCTAGAAGTTATGCTCACATGTACTTGAAGAATTGAAATCTCTAAGGACTCATGAAAAACATGTTTAGCCCTCTGAAACAAAGCACAAATACAGCTCTAGTATTTCACAAACACACTATATTGCAATGTCAAGATACAGAAAAAATCCCACCTTGCACCCCAAAAAAAGCCCTTTTTAGATTCCAGCATATTTTTAAGAGAACTTTGCTGAAGATCCTTGCTCTTGGCCCTCCAGGTCATAACACACTACTAATTCCTGCAGTTCCCTTTCCCACCAAGTGTGCTCCAACAGGAGGCTGACAAAGCAGTAAGGAACATACTCATAAAAGGGAAGGGAAAAAAAAAAGTGTTTGAGTTTTGGGTTATTGGTGCTTTTGTAAAAATAATATTTGAAATGTTTCTGCTTTTTCAAACAAACATGTTTGCTCTCTTAACATGGTCTTCAGCATTTTGTAGGTTTGGTGCATAGCAGAAATTTAAAAACATTTCCAAAACATTGCAATGTCAGTGCAAGTAAAACACTTCAATTTCATCTTCCTGATTCAATGTTTCTGTAAGAGAAAAAATTTACACATCCAGTTTCCTGATTATGTATGTTTTGCCTTCACAGCTAACATTTCATATGCAAGACTCCAATTTCACATCAAAGCTTTACTTTTAAATTCAGTAAAGATTCAAATTTCATCTCAGGAGACTATGATGTCTTAGAAGTCAGACCAGTTAAGTGCTGCTACCAACAATCTCTAAGAGATTCTGCTTTTGATAGATTCAGTTTTAATGGGAAACTGAAGTTACTCAACGAGCATTACCAGTTATCTTGAGAGATTTGCAACACATTGCACTGGTTCTACAGAAGTTAAGGCTTTCACTTGAATTTATTTAGAATATTAAAGCAATTGCTTTAATACTGTGCCTCCTGCAAAAACTTTCACTTCTACTCTTTCTCCCCTACCCTAACCCACAACACCCTCACTTTTCCCTCAGTTGCAACCACACAAGACACAGCCTTAATTAGCCCACAGTTCTGAAATCTTATCACTAAGCATTTGTAGCAATGTGTACCCAGTGTCACAGCCCCCTCCACTGTTAATTAATTTCCTGTAACCAAATAAACAGCAAAAAATGCCCCACACTAAGCACTAAATTTTAGAAAGGCAACTGAAGGTTCATGAAAATACACATTTGTAAACAGCTGGCTAAAAATCCAAATATTTCATAATGAAGCCAGTATATTAAGAAATTGATAAAAAAAGCCCTGAATTTCATTCCCCCCCCTCCATCAGCTGCTCCACATCCAATCTCTTAAGAGAGACACATACTAAGAAATGTCCCTGCACATTCACTGTATCTCCTTCAGCAGCCCTGCAACTTAATTTTCTACAGCACCCTAAAACAACTTCCTCAGAGGCACAGTACCATCCTCCTGCATCAAATGCTTAACTGTCTCCAAGTAAATTTCTTTTTTTAGGAGGTATTTAGGCTCTTAATTAGTGTCTTACTATTTCCTCCCCTGCCTCATAACACAGTGAAGGTGCACTAATGACATGGAATGACTCCTAAATGAAGGAAGAGGTGCCCACTGCCTCCCAATCATTTCAGGGGTACAAGTTTTATTCCTTGTGTAGATCACTTCATCTTTTAAAACCTGAGATCTGCCACCTTGCAAAGGTTTGTCATTTCCTCTTTACATCTAAATCATCTGAAAACAAAAAGAATAATGCACATGAAGGAAAAAGTTTATTTCCAGAGTGGTTATTTAGATTAGGAAGATCAGAAATTAACAACCAGCTGAAGCAAATGCATTTCAATTATAAATTAATATCGGATGCTGTTCTCTCCAGAAAAAGCAGTTCAAGACAACTGAGAGTGAGCAGGGTTAGAACTTTCCAAAATTAGCCTGACATGATCTAATTCAGCTTCAGTGGGAGTTAGCTTGGGCCACTTGCCCACAGCTACATGAGTGTAACTGCTGCCTCTCAAAACAATAGTTAAATGAAAACTGTCTCATTACTACCATCATTAACCTGCCCCAGTCACATGCATCTGTAATTACCTTTTTTTTTTTATGGTAGCTTTTGTCTAAGTTTCCACACAATTCCATGAGCACTTCAAGACAGACTTTTATCACCTATTTCATATACAGAGCAAGAAGGCTGGCAAAGAGAGGCAAGAATGTTACACTGGAAAGATAAGCCTGTTATCAGTATTTCAGAGTGAAGAATAACTTCCTTGACTGTGTGAGGTGGTCTCTTTCTATCCACAACTCAGTGCTTTTATTTAACAGAGGTTTTCTAAATACTCTAAAAATTGCAGCCACCATTTGCTGTTATGAGATGAAAACCCTATATAATATTCAACCACAGGGATCAGTCACTGCTCAACTGTTGCTGCCAGGGATTTTTTCCACCTATCACACAAATACATCACCTGTCATAGAAAAATACATTCTTAACACCCAGTTGCTGCTCCATTAATTTATTTGCAGCACCAGGAAGCAGCCTTGAGGGAAAAAATAATTAAAAATTGCTCTTTCATCTTGATGTTATTTTAATGTGAATGTTTCATTACAGCAATGTATCTATGACCAACAAGAGAGATCATTTAAGTCTTTAGCTACTTAATTTCTATTTAACTGGCTATTAGGAATGATTGAGGAACTAATAAATTTGTCTTCTGTAGTCACAACAGGCAGATATTTAGCATGTCAAACTAAATACTTGACAAGGCCAAAGAAGTAAACACATCTCAAAACACTGACCCAGGAAGCCACAGCTGACCCCTTTTAAATAGGGTTAAGGGGAATATGAGTATTCTGGCTGAAAATATAAGATGGAAGAACAGTGAATCTATCCATGAGAGAATTATCACAGAAGAAGAAAGCAGATATTTCCCTTGTCTTGCAAAAGTGCAAGTTAAAGATAGAGGCTGAGTGGTTTCTGAATGTCTGCATTTGAGCAGCTCCAAATTCCACAGGCAAATCTTGAAATGGGAAACAGACACCATGCTCCAACCACCACTTCTCCAGGCATCAGGAAACAGTTGTCTTCATCTCTGCCTTCTTAAAACCTCCAGACTGAGGCTCCTAGACTATCACCCATCCTACAGTATTTGCAAAATTCTAGCTGGAGGGATTAGCAACCAACAGCTACTCAAATCTGCCTGGATTATCTTTGAGATAGAAGAGATGAATATTATGACTACTCAGATGCATGATTGTTTTAAATTACCAGCTGCACGTTAGGAAGCAGTAAGGATTAAATTTCAGGTTTCAAGAACCTGTTTGTCCTCAATCTTGTATTTCATTTTTATAAAAATTTTGTTACAGGACAGGTTGGATTACATATATTTACACCCTAATCAAACATAAATTAAAAAAATCCAACAAGCTGTTCTGTTCTACACAGATACAGTTGTGAGATAAATGTTTTGACATCCTAAAAACAACATTATCTTAAATGTTACACCTAATTTTTCTAATTGCTATATGTTAAAACAATGATAATTTGATCTATCTAACACGTATCTTAAGTTAATTTTGTCTTCTTGAATCATTTATGGTCTAGCTGAATCTTTTAACACACCACTGCTCAGTATCATAGAAAAATGGCAACCAAAAGATTGTATAAAGTAATTGTTTTATTCCATTCTTTTTCTGGGTGGATTTAGCTCAAGGGCCTAACAGTATTCTGCTGTTTCCACAGTTCCTTCATAAAGCTGCAAGGAAACATCTTGAAAAGAACAACTGCAATTTTCCTTAAAAATTCAGCTTTAAATTGATTAGGGTCATCAGCAAGGTCTCCGGGTTCCATTAGTTTTTAAACTACAGCTGAATTTCTGCTTGTCATTGCAGGAACTTTTTATTCTGTATGATTTTACTGGAAATGAGAAAAAAACCCCATTTACAAATACTTAGTTAGCTGTTGGCTAAATGAATAATTGTATTAATTCAGGCTTCACATAATTGGGCACCAGTCACCTCCACTTCCACATTTCCAGGATCCTAAGTACAGTTCTAGGAGGTCTCACACCTTACTTTGGGCCATTCAAGAACTTTATTTACCAAAAATACAGATGAAAAACAGTGCTCTTACAGTTCACAGGCAACAGTGAAATAACCTTCTGCAGAAGATTTCCCATGTGACTGTGACCTGTTCAATTTAACAATCTAACAGGTATGGAAACACAGATTGCCACAGCCTGTGCAGCTAACCTTGCTAATGTCCTTACAGCAGTCTGTCAGCTATAGCAGAAAGGCTGGATCAGTGCCCAAGAAAGGTATCCAGTAGCTAATACAAAGCTTCCCAACAGTTCTATAAAGACTCAACCTTGCCAAAGTAGGAATTCTGCACTTAACATGCCAAAATATCATCTTATAGCACAAAAATGGGTTCTGGAAGGAGCTGAGAGACCATGAACACTGCACCACCTGGAATGTGGGTCAGAAACAGTGCAGGGGTCTGTGTGCTGCAGCCTCCCTGCTTTTTCACACCTGCAGCTTTCTCAAGTATCCTGTACTTCCAGAGTGCTGGATTTGAACAGGAGCAGCCCCATCACTGTCAGATGCAGCAATGGTAGAGCTTCCCAGATAAAACACCAGAGTGGCAAATGAGGCTATCCTTGCTGCTGGAATGGCCCATCTCCAGCTCTTAACCCAGTCAAAGCAGACAGACAACTGTGCTCTGAAGCAAGCTCCTTTGCTTGTGCTTATGCCTAAAGCCAAATTTGCCTATTATGAAAATGGAAGGTGACACAATAACACAAAGCAGTTTGAGTCAGTAGAAATGTATGCTGCAGCACTCAATTACAGCTGGGTGAATTAAGGACTGTGTTACAGATTTAATCACCCCATCCCCTCCACCCCTTTGCAAGTCAAGATAGATCTTTCAGTATCAAAAATTCCATTTAAAATTATTTGAAGATCTTATCACTCAACAGCTGAATTAATTTATCCTTTGACAAGAACAAACACAAGTCATTTGGTAAGATCCTGGTCTTCCTGTTTTGGGGGGACAGAAAGGGACAAGAATTACCTTTACAGCTGTTTTTCCCTGCACAACACTAACTCCAGTTACATTTGGGAAGCCAAATCTGACTGTTACCAAAGTCAAGCAGAGTCTGTTCTGCACTGTACAGTTGACATGATTCCAATGGTGACTGTTTACTGGTGCTACAAACAGTACTGTCAACCAAATGTTTTACAAACTTCTT
Organism: Serinus canaria; assembly: GCF_022539315.1. Taxonomy (NCBI): domain Eukaryota; kingdom Metazoa; phylum Chordata; class Aves; order Passeriformes; family Fringillidae; genus Serinus; species Serinus canaria. The sequence goes on from NC_066321.1 coordinate 25,822,219, forward strand.
CACCCATTCATACTCTACACATTTTGCAAGTTAAAGACCACTGCTTTTTAGCATGCCAAACCAAACCCTCATTTTGATCCAACTTTCTTAAAAATACCAGACCCTACAGCCATTTTTGAAAGCACCAGTGATAATATTCAGCATCTTCACACTGAAGTTAATTCAAATACTGTCATTCCTAAACACAAACTATTCTTTTTGCATTCTACAGCTGTAAATGCTCTCCAATTATACACCTTCATCTCACAAAATACTTTCCACTGATAAAGAACTCTTAACATACAGAACAGTTGTGCCTCCATTTACATACCTAATTTTCTTCAAGTTCCCTTTCACAATTCTCATTTAGAAAAGGCCATCCATGTTTAGATTGGGCACTAACTCAGCTTCTTTACAGGTTCTTAACTTTTGGAACACAGCACAACAGTGTACCTGCTAATTATGATCTTGCTTTGTCATACCAGGTTAAGGGGTCTGATCCCTTGATTTGGATCTCTATGCTAAGCTGATTTGATAATAAATAACTGAAAAGAAAATTACATTGCTCAAACTAGCATTCTTTGAACATTATGTCAAAGTTAGCCAGATTTCAGAGACTGTTGGAGAGAACTTCTGATACAAGACCAGTTCTACCACTCAAAACTACCTGTGATTCATGACTGAACAGACAGGCCAAACTTTCCAAAGGTGTTAATGAAACCACTGGCCTCTTCTCAACAGAAGTCATCAAGCTTCTGAATACCTCCACAGGCTTATGAAGCTGAGCATCCAAATAGCAAAACACACAAGATCAGAGACCATTTTGAAAAATATCATCTGTATTCAGCAGTTGCCAATACAAACAACCCTCCTGTAAGCATTTCTTTGTGGAGCAATGTGGAATATGAGTGTGACAAACTTCCTAAGGGAAAGCTCTGCTCTGTTTGCCCCCTCTGTGACACAGAAAGATCACAGGTTTCACATTTAACAGTAGCACAAAAAGAAGGTTCTTTCCCTGAAATCTTTATACCATGAAAAGACAGAAACACAACCATCTGACTTACTGTAAGGTGTTGTATCAGTAGGGTCAGGAGGTGGGAAGTTTTCTGTGAAGTTGACATTACACAGGTCTGTACTACAGCAGCAGAAGCGATATGTTCCATTCTGAATCAAGGAAGGGGTGGTTGTAACTATGCACTCTTCAAAGTGACACTCCTGGGGGTCTCCTATATGAGACCAACAACCTGCAAAAAGAAGCAAATGACTTTTCTTTTTCAAGTAACCATAAAATTAATTCTACTGACTGGATAAAGACACCTACAGAAATCCATACATGACCTGATTAAACATTACAGAGTGGGGTGAAAACAGTTATCATAATTTGCTTATCTGACTTTACTATCATCTTTTAAACCAAAACCTGAAGAATTTCTTTTAGAGCTCCCCATAGACAAGGAGAAGAAAATGTGTGTAGGGATGAAGGTCAATGTCCAGCTGTTGCCTTACTATGATAAAATCTGATTTTCTGAGCCTTCTAAGCAGAAATATGCTATTCCTCATCTCTTTCTGGTCCACAGACTAAATGAACTGTGACCTAATCCCTTCCTTAGGCCACAAGACTGCATCTACAGCTTGGTGCTTCTTGCATAATTTTCAAAATTCTGCCCTTCCTCATTGTCAGCATCACTGGACTTTTCTACAGGACCACAACTCATTGCCTGGTTCATACCAGGTTCTTTGTCCCTGCAGCAACTGTTCATTCCCAAGCATGGTCAACAGCAGTTAAATGTCATTTATTCACAAATACCTAGAAGGGAAAGGGGCAGCAGTGGGGCAGAGGAGAGGAGCCAAGCTGCTCCCTTCAGCAGATTGCCAGATCAAACAGGAATCATGGACTACAACTCCACAGGCTATCTGTAAATACCAGCTGCATTTCATTCAGCATTATACTACATTAACTTGCATCCAAGTAACAAAGAGAAGATTCCCTGAGAATCACAATCAAAACATATCTCCAGGAACTGCAAGGCCCTCCACACCTCCTACCTTCATTCTCCCCACAGAACAGCACTGAATTACAGCGCTGATATCTGAACTATAGCTGCAATTTTCTTTGTAAACAAACTTCCAATCAATATGAATATACACTTTTTACTTAATAAGACATGGTTAAATGTATCATTACATCAATATATATACTGAAATTCAAGAAAGCCATCTTCCTCTGACATCCTACGTAACAAGAAATTGGAATGCTTCTTCTTTCAACTGTACATCGATGTCTTTGGTCTCTTTTAGAAGTCATTAACTTCAAACAAACTTTCTGTTCACATTTAAACAGTTAAATGGAATTTTAAAGTTATGCATTTCAACAATGTGCAAGAAGTCTAGTTCTGCAGCTGTGCAGCTTTGTAGGAGCTGGCTAGATCACAAAGAAGGGAAATAAGTAACAAAACTACTGCACAGAAACTGAACTGCTACATACCTTGTTTTACAAGATGGATGTCTCCTTCTCTTGTTTTTTCCCAAAGTCCATAGCAGGTACTACCTTTCATGCACAAAATGGTGCCATTCTCCTGGGAGATTCGGCTCTCACTGATGCCATGGTCCTGCTGATACGGGTCTTTAAATGCACACAGCCGCTCCTCACTCTGGGTAGCTTCAGCCAAAGAAAGAAAAATAATTTTTGTCAGTGATTCCATGCATAAAATATTAACTTTAATAAAGAGATTATTAATGTCTTCTGTAAAGATACATTCAAAAAAAGCTAGATGAGTAACTACAAGGCACTTAGATGCTATTCAGAAGTACAGCTCAGCAAACATCCAATCACAGTAAGAATCTGTAATACATTTTTCAACAACTAGACTTCATCCAGTTCTTTAACTCCCATCAAAGCATTGGCAGCAAAAAGATGCAAGATGAAGTAGATTGGTCTTTTGAGTAAAAGAGATTTCTGAACCTCGAGTAAAATTATAGCATATGTAATTGTAAATTATTAAAGGTACTGTATAAAATAGCTTCTCACAGATGGTTCATTTGTTTCTTTGATCATTCTTCGGCACTGGCCCCAAAGAAGCCATGTTTCAGCAAGGCAGACTGACTGCAAGAACACTGCTTCACTGTGTCACCAGCTGGGGTGATTGGGTAAGAAAAACCAAGAGACCTGGATACATGTGTCTCACTTTTAAGGCTATTACTAGTCATTAGGAGTCAAGATTTGTAATTCTTTTATGCTGAGACAGCTGTAGATTGCTGCACTATTCAGGCCAGCATTCTGTCAGTGTTTCCCAGTTTATGGTGTGGCAGCAGAAATTAAAAGAGCACAACTTAGCTGATTTTTCTACTCGTCTGGTAGAGCATGTGTGATCAGTTGAGCTGCGTTCAGCTCAGTGGGGGCAAAACTCTCAGCTGAGGAGAGAGGAACTTCTTAAGGCAGTGTAATTCAATCACTTGCAGCTCCCCACACCAAGAACCTGGCTGGCAGTCCATACCTCTCTGAACCCTGGTCAGAAAGTCAGTCGCCTAAATTTCATACCCGATTTTTTAAAAAATCTCTCTGAGCAGAGTTAGTCAAGTTACTGAGTACAAAAAGGTCACACATGAACAGCCAGCACATGCTGCCTGCAGCAGAACTTGCCAGTTGCACGCTGCAGTTTTATTCTCAGAACAGCTGAGTATGCCAGGCGTGAAGCATCTGTCCTGCATTCTCTGCTCCATGACATGGGACTGGCCAAGAGACAACGTATGAAAGGACAGCACCCCACTGCTGTAAGGGAACTGCTTCTGACTCACTTTTTCAAAAGTCAAAGAAGAAAAAACTATCACAGAATTATAATTTTCAAGACACAATGGGACAAAAGTATACAGCCTTGTGGAATAGGACACATCTGCTCTGAGGGACAGTAAGAAGGTTTTAAAACCTCTTGCATATGATAGCTGAGTGGGGCTAAGGCCATCCAAGATCTGGTTGTTTACAAAATGCTCAAATTGCTGCAAGATAAGCCCTTTCACAACTTGCCTTTGTGAAAAACTGATTTAAAACAGAATTTATGAAACAGCCACACAAATCTGGTTTCCTTATTTAAAAAGAAAAGTAATTCCAGGAAAGTTCACTTTAATAATACCTCAATATGTTAAAAAAGGAAAAAAAATTTTTGAACCCATGAACTAATAGAAGAAGAAAAAAGACCAAAACAAACCAAAACCTTTTGAGTTTGCCTTGGACTCAGACAAAAAATAATGACATGTATCATGTCTGTGCACCACTGACTGAGACAGCTTTAATTGCTTACTTTTCAGGTTGCTTAATCTTTTTAAAAAACTCCTAGGATCAAGAGTGAGAGGTAAGAATATCAGAAGATACTCAAAAAAAGAGAAGCTGTTAAAAGTCATGCTAGATGCTGTCCAACCACACATGTACTACAGAAAATAAAAGTAACTACCAAAGGCTTTTCTGATTTAAAAAGACTGCATTGGCCTATAAGAATATCTGCAGAGGGGAGGATGGGGCAAGCATGAGAAAACACAACACAGAGCTAGCAACCTGAGTGTCTATCAATTTTCTTGCAAAGTAATAAAAATACAAGTGAACTTGACACAATTTAATGTCAGATGATCTCAGTGGGAAACTTTTCCAACAAAAAAAATAAAGGTTACTCATCCAACAACTAGAGTTTTCATGCTGATCACTGCACATTCCTGCTTCGATTATAGCTCAGAGAAGCACGGCCCCTGTGGGAGCAGTACCCACTGCAATACTCTGCTGACCCCTGCCCCTTCCCTGATGGCGTGGAACATCTGGAGAACAGGGGACATGGAACAAAAGCTACTTTATTTTTCTCTGTGGCCTCTGTATGTTCATTGTTGAAGTTGTAATGCCGAAGAAAATTGGGTAGGGCATTCAGATGTACAGAAACCATCTCGGAGAACAACAGAATAGATGAGCTGCTTCAGTTACTGCTCGTGATTTCAGTACATTCCTGCTCTGAGATTTCTTTCTTCCAGGCAGTGGAAACTAGTCAGATTTAAAACCTTTTAGTACTGGAATACTTCTAGGTCAGGTCTTGAAAGCAGCCTCTAGCCTAGGTGAGTATGCTTCTATGCCTTCAACCTCGTCCAAAGGAAGTACTACAAAGTACTACTACAAAAACCACACAGAAGTGCTAGACTGCCTCTTTATAAAAGCTGACCTATTTCAACAGAAATCTTACTCTTCAAGGGGAAATACCATTGCTCATTTGGATTTCCACATGTTCCACAGGAATGATGCTGTTTGTCAGTCATCAAGGAAGGCAGCAGATATGCAGGGTGCATGCAGAGCTGAAACATATCTCCCTGTCCCTTGGGAGCTGTGCACCTGCAGTGCTTCAGGGCAGCCACTAACACACTCTGTAGCAGTTTAGCTGGAAACAGTTCCCAAGCTGCTTCTCCATGCTTGGACATAGCTGATACTGTCTAGATACGGTCCCAGGCTCTAGGTGACCCTGCCTCAGCAAGGAGCTGGACCAGACAACCTTCAGAGGTTCCTCTCAACCTCAACCATTCTGCAATTCTTGCATGTCTCCAATGTGCAGCAAACAAGACACAAAAATTACTTCTCATCTGGGCTACTTGCTCTTTTTGTCTCCAAGGCAGGCAAGATGGAAGGGTAAGACTAGAACTACTGGATTCTCTTGCTTGTCTTCAGTTAAATAGATCCAAACAGACCCGAGGAAATACGTTAATGTTAAGATCTTCATTAAACAACAAAAGCAATTAAAATAAATAACTTCGCTTATGAAGACTGAGGCTGCTGAACCACTTTATTTGATAGATCCAGTTCATTTGCTACCTGTCAGAAACATGAAGGGCAAAGTCCCTGCAGACATGTGTGCTCCCCAGATCCTAGGGAGCCATGAGCAGTTCACTGTTCAGTGCCCTTTTTCCTTACAGATTTCACAGACCCTGCACCAGCAGGGTATCCTCAAATCAGCAAAATGCAGAAGCCAATTACAGGCCAAGCAATGCAGTGTATCTGCCCAGACATGAAATGCCCCAGCACACAAACACAACCAAGACCTAGCACCAAAGTGGCAGCATAGGTTTCACAGGACATCTGCTGCATGGCTGAAGCCATCCTTTAAAACCCTAAATTTACCTTTATAACATAATTTCATAGTAAACTCTGTTCATCACATTGAACTCATTACACATGCAGATCTTTTCTAATTAACCCTTTAATGAAATTTCATGAGAGATTTTGAAATAAATAAATGGCAACTGAATGCCTACATGTCATACACCACTGAAAAATTTGCTAATGGAGAAACTGTAGAAGCAACACATAGGATGACACTGAAGAGGACAAAAAGTAAAACTTAAACAAGAAATTATGAAGGATTTATAATGAAATGTCAATTTTCCATTCCTCTTGTATTTGCATACCAGACAAACTATGTCAAAATACTTCAATAGAAACAATAAAATGAACTCAAGCTTCTGTTCTCTCATCCTGCAGAGATTTCTAACAAAGTCATGAAGGGAAGCACCATTCCCACAAGTTCTACCAAGGAAAAAGCCAACAAGAGCATGGCAAGCTCTTCAACTCCCTATCATGAATCAGAAAAAAACCCAAACCTCAAAAGGAGTCTTGCAGCTCTTCAGCCCATTTTACATCTCTATGTATACAAAAATACACTTTTCTCTACAGTTTCAGAAACAAACATAAGTGGCATTTGGATTGAATATGGGTGCTCCAAGCAGTCATCTAAAAAAACACTAAATGTTCTCAGCTTTCCTGCTTGGCTGCCACTCCTGGTGAGTCTGATCACCACACGCACTTGTAACAGACTTTACTTGAATCAGACTGTGAAAACTTGCTGTCATTTTCCAAGGATGGGTTAACAGACTACAATAAATTACTCTCCTGGAATCACAAAGGAACTGGGAATTGCCCATTGTTTCCCACGTCCATCCTGTGGCTCACGCTCACTGTCTCAGTGGTCTGGAGGCGTAGACTTCACCCCCATACCACTATACAGCCCCCAAAAAGAGGACCAGGGCTTCAGGAATTTCCTTCCAGCACACAGCTCAGGTTTTTATGAGATTTACCATCTTAGAATTAGTCAGTTCTACTGTCAACAACAACAAAAAAATCTGAATGTTATCAAGGAAAAAACACTAGATATATTTTTTCAGTATTTTCCCCTGTAATCACGATGATATTTCCAGCTGCTCAGAAACAGAGAACTGATTCACACTGATAAGTGAATTCTGTCTGCTCACCACAAAAACACCCTGAGATGTTTACTATCTGAGTATTTGCCTTTTTCCCCCACTAAAGACATTTCTGAACAGCAAAGATCAGAAGAAAATTCCCAGTGCATCTACTATGACAGAAATGCTGGATGCGACTAACACACCGTTCATCCACACCAGGAGGAGTTTAAACACATGAATGCATGGCTGCTGGTTTTAATATAGTAATTCTTTCACCATCACTGCATGTTCTAGGAAAACAACTACTGAAAACAATGAAAGAGAAACACCAAAAGTTACAGCAATCCAACTGCAAATCCTTAGAACATGAGTCATATTTTCATTAATAGCATCGGAAGTCGCTTCCATTAGTACTTAACTGGAGCTTCCTGACCTTGCATCTACTCAATGCAGCACACAGAATTCACATCAAGTGCAAAGCAAGGGGGAAAGAAACAATAAAAAGGACTCAAATGTTACTTGAATGCTACTCCATGGTCTAATCATTGGAATTAAAGATAAATAACACACTTGCCACTTTATGATTAATGCCAGGCAAAACATTTTGTGACTCAACAGTGACAAATAAAAGAATGAGAAGAATCTGAAGACAAACCTGCATGCAATCTACAAGAACAGACCTGCTGGCATCACAGACCACACACAGGGGTACCTTGTTGGTAATGACACCAACTGCCTTTAAGTCCATAAAGGTGATGACTTAAAAAAAAAGGCAAAAAAAGAAAAAGGTTTCTGAGCATGTTTGCCTGTGATGGAATTTCTTTACATACAGGCTACCACACATTCAACTGGAAATCTCAGTAGGCTGCAACAGATTTGTTTTCAAAGATCGAGGGTTTTTTTCTGTAACTTGTCCTTTCAATTAGTGAGATTTTCATCAGAACAGCCATAGACACAAAACCTGTTTTATTCTGGCTCTGTCAGCTTTCTGTGGAACTCTTTTATTTACACAATAGGGGGAAACATCATTGCCCTCGAGACAGGGTTATGAGACAGTTTGCATCATGAAGACATGCTATTCTAAGGAAGGTACACACCAGGAAGCTCCTCTGAGTAATCTTTTCAAATACTGATAGCTGAATTCTCGTGTGATGTACAGAGAAATAGAATCTTGAAGAAAACATCACTTAGCAAATACTTTGTTGCTTTTTTTATCCTTTTCTCCTCAGAGGCTTTAATAAAAATATTTCTAAATGTGTATCCACTTATAATATAATATATCATAAGCAGATGTCTTTTGAAGGAAGTTGTGCTTCTCCAGACAGACCACCCTCAATACTAACTTAGAGTGGGAGGAAAAGAAGTTAAACTACTGGTAATCTTCCACATATTTATACTTCCAGTATTCTGTTTTGTAGCATGTTTGACCAACTGAACAGCAGGGCTCTGCACTGACTAGTTAGAAAAACAAATAAATCATCTGCCTAAGGATTAGGCATGAGGACATGAAGGTCTAAACCAACCTGAAATGGCCTGGAGACTTTCTGAGCAGGAGGTCAGGAGCAGCACAGTGCAACACAAAGCCTGGCAATGTTTGGTCAGGCAGGCTGCACAGCCTATTGCTTTACACAACCACTGGACTGATATTTTAAAGACATGAAGATGAAATAATGGAAATTTGCACATGAGAATACAGCAGAACTTTTGGGAAGGAGGCAGGAAAGTAAAGAAAAATGCTTCAGAAATTTACATCTGTGGTAAATTTACATATTTTCCTCTCCTCCTCAGAAAAGGAGGGGAAATAAAAATCACCATAATCATTAACTCTTTTACAGGACATAATATGTACCTCAAGATATACTGTAAAATATATTTTGACAAGAAACCTTTTACAGTTTATACTTGGTGTTAAAATCTGGAATAATCTGTTCCCAGTACACTGCATGTCCTTAGCCTTCGTTGATGAAAATTATTTTGGTTTTGTCTGCTTTTGCTGACTAACATCACAGTTTCAAATGCTGGCAATTACACAGAGCCAGGCTTTGATTGAGAACTAGTGCCAAAACTAAAATGAATGCTTGTACTGATACCCATTTCAAAGTGATTGACTGCACATGCAGATGACAAAATAACTTATGTTTACTACAAGGTCCCTTGCCCTTGAAACAGACTAGAAAATTCAAGTGTCTTTTTTCTGTACATGGATACACATGGTCTTTCTTTCTCACTTTAGCCTGCAAGGAAGCAAGTAAATTTGAAATCTGTTTCCCTTCCTTGCTCACTTTCTAACACCGTGTTGAGGGCTGATCAAGGCTACCAGCAGCAATGGAGACACCAATGGAGCCTTTTCCTGTCGAGTTTTCTTTAACAGTCCTTGGCTATCTTGGTGTTTCAGCTTCATTCTGAAGAACCAGTGCTCTGCCAGCACTAAATAAGTGCAACAGAGCCAGATGATGTGGCAACTGCATTGGGTCATGCTGTGCAAAAGGCTCACATTTTGCTTTCCACTCAGGCACTGCTGTCTCAGACCACTTTGGTACATAGTCCCTGGCTTCCTCTGGGACCAGCTGCCCCTCCTGGCACAACCTCACTGGCTCCTGGCCACCAACACGTGCTCCCCTTGCAGCCTTACATTAGGATTGTATACCTCTGACCAGATGCATCCACCATAGCAGCAATCTCACTAATTGGAATTAAATGTAAATAGCCATGTATGGAGAGGGCAAAAAGTAAATTGTCAACTCAAACTCTGTACTGAAGGCCTTTTTCTCCTTTTACCCAATTAACTTCCAAAAGAAGTGTTGCCTTAGAAGAACCCAGCTTATGCAAGAGAAGCCAGGCAGCAAAGAACCAGGATGGCAGAGATTTATTGCTAGCAGCTGACGAATTATGTAGTTCCCAAACGCTGCCAGATTTTATGAAAAAATACCTGAGTTTACTGCCAATAAACCATGTCACTGCCTTATTTCTACAACTTTCTAAATGTTTCTGAGGACCACCAGACCACCTTGCTGTGCAGACTTCATGAGAACCAGACATTACCACAGATGCCAAGTTTTATCTGTCTAGTAAGAGAACAAGACACGGTGGCAAGAAAGCCAGCAACACCTGTGTTTTGGGGCAAAATTCAAGAATGTCAAGTGAATTTGAACAGTTAATACTGCTTTGCATGAAGAGGATGAGCATTTTTCAGCTGATATGGGAAGAGATTCAAGCTGAATCTGTAATGAGGATATTGACTCAGCCAGGGTCAGAGAAGGACAAACTGCAGAATTAAACCCAAGTGTCCTGAAGTCTCCACTACAGCCATATCAGGTTGACCTTTGACTACAGGGGCCACTAATCAGAGCTTCCTCCACCTTACAATTTCTCCTCCACCACGTATACAATTAAACAAGAAAAAGAGTCTACCTCTCCCAGTGACTCAGCATTTTCCTTAACACTGTTGTATAGATGTGCTCAGCCAGTATACAATAAAAACAAATGTCCCAAGTGTGTCTGTCTAGTTCAGCAGGTTTCCTCCTTCCATCTTTTTCCCCCCTCTGCTAAAGTCCCACTAATTTTTGACAAGACAGAATTAAAACAAAAGGCACGTAACAAAAAGGCAGTGGGAAAAGGTTATCCATCTGACCAATATGAAATTCCCAAATATATCACCTGCTAACTCTTAAAAACCCCTCTGGTATGTTAAAAAAAACTGTAACAGTATCTTAGTGCAGTGATTACACAGGACTGATGACATTTTATCACACAACTTGGCACTTCAGAAATAGCTGAAGGCTTTAGAGCAAGAGACTGCAGCAGGTTTCTTGGTGTTATAAAAACAGTAAAATGCCATGGCATTTTAGCATTCACTTCATTAAGCTTTAAAATACTCATCTCTGTCATCAGACTTCAATTTAGAGTAATTTCCAAAAACTTTTCATTTTGTATTAAAGCAAAATCCAGTCAGTGTGTTCTATATGGAAATGCAAGGGTCCAAGCACATTCAAAAAGTCTTCTGAAAAAGCTGTTAAGCTCAAATACTCCAAAGGAGAAGCAAATTAGCATAAAACATGATTAAACCATTAAATACCATAAAAGTGTCAAATCATAGAATATGTTTGACACTCACTTAAAGGAGAACCTAATCAACTAATCTAAACACATTAGTGGAGGACAAAGCATAAAAAAATTACCCTCAACTCCAAATGCTTGTTTAAAAAAATCTTAGAGCTTCCAAGAAATTAATAAAGTTGAAAATGATGATTTTCTGAGAGGATTCACATGGCAAAAAGCATCCTTGTGGCTGCAAATCACACTGACTAGTTTGCACTGTCTTGTCTCTAGATGAAATTATTTTTGCTTGTTTTACTCCATGAGCAAACAGGAATTCAAGTCTTTACACAAGGCTGAATCACCTCAGAGAGAATCTACTCACAGACTCACAATGTACAGCAAAAAATAATTCAACAAGATGTATTTTGCAAGCCAACTTTAAGTGTACCTTCCACTTCATTCAAGAATTAGTCCAACATGCACTAAAGTTCATTTAAATGCAGATTTCTGGAAAAGCACAGGAAAGGGAGTAGCTGGCTTTCACTGACTCGACAGGATTTTAGACATCCAACTTCTCAAGGTCTCCCTGAAAAATCCCAGTCTACATTTAATCTGAAAGAGTGACTAAATTACAGGATTTAAACAAGTCTAGCATTTTTCCAATTATTTTTTATATATTTTTAACTTCCTAAATGACTCTGTCTCCATTCAAAGAAAAAATAAGTAAGTTCATGTTACTGTTTGGCAATTATGTCAGAATAGAAATCACCACAGCCTTAGTCACACATAATCTTTTCCAGTGGCCAGTGTCTATTCATGGAACTGAAAAAGCCTGAATTCTTTATCTTTGCCCTAGACTGGAGTTCAGGATTTTTTTCTGGGTATGAGCGTCTGGCTTTTGTTTATCTGGGCTGTCAAAGTAAGGTATTTGCATGGAATAACACAGGAAACTCTGCAGCAAAAGCAACAGTAAAGCAAACTAATGATGTGATATTTATCCCCCAAACTCAGACTTCCCACAGCAAAATTGCTTATTTCAGAGTCTGCTTTACATTCCCTCTAAAAAAAGATCTGCTACTTGGTAATCCCCCAACACATGTAATGCACTCACTTTTCTACCTAGCTGGGGTGCCATTTCTACTGCAGATATTACTGAAACACTTTCTGAAGAACTTTTCAGTACCTTAAATCTGGGAAAAGATAGAACCCATACAGCCTGTGCCTTACAGCATATTACAAAAATTTTTCCTATAAACATTTTCAGGACGCTGTGAATATGCTACTGTGAATATGCTGAAACATTCAAAAACTGGCAAACATTCTTGGACCTGAAGCTACAAGGAAATTGTGCTCCAGAATCACAATCGTATTTTGCCCTCAGACAGAAGCATGGTCTATTTGGCTTTGAAATCTTAAACCCTGAAGAAAATGACAAGAGCAGCAAAAGGCAGAAACTAGCTTCTACCCAGACATGCTTCACCAGGGTTTGAAGCTTCTCACCTTTCCAAAATTCCTCACTGAATATATGTTTAAGTTCAAAAACATCTCAAGTCTTAATCTTCAAGACATTTATTAGCATGCCATGGAATATCCCACAAACCATTGTTATCTTGAGTCAAGAGCAGAGTCAACATGAAAAACCAGCGCAAGGTGAAAGGCAGCTCCTGCAGAGGACAGGCTATCAAGGACCTGTGAGAGATTGTGGGCTGCTACAGGAACTTGGGAATTACTTCAAACATTCCTACTTTGTGTTCCTTAAGTGAGAGCAGGAATGGAAAGAATTGTCAGCTAAAGGTAGTTCTGGTGTTTGTGGAACTGGTCAAAACCAGAAAATATTGACTTTTGCTTCTGTTAGACTTCAAGGTTATCAGCCCATTGAACAGAGATCACTGTTCATGTATTTCTTGATGTTATGGTGCTTAAATTGTTAGAAATTTATGGGCACAGCACTGCACTATGTAAAATCAACTCATATATTTTCTTTATGCATTTATTATTTTTCCATTTAAATCCTTGTACCAAAACCAACTTCACTGGCTAAGAAAGTTGATATAGGCACACTTTTGCCTATTTTTGTATAGTCAGAAAAAAAATCAGTGTCTAGTCAAGACAAGCTCTTCATTAACTTCTGATTTCTAAATGTATGCAGTTAAAAAGGGCATGGTTGGTACATGCAGACAAGCCCAGGTTACTGAGCACACTTGTTTCAAGGACTGCCTTTCACATACCGAAGTACAACACATCACACCAAGGAAACAAACTTCTGGGGACAAGGAAACAAACAAACAAACAAAATAATTAAAACAGAAGGAGATTGTTTTTAATTATCTCTGTTGATGCTAATGACAGGAAACATGGAAAAGGGCACTCCCAAAATAGACACTCAAGGAAAGGACTGTGATCAACTTGCTTAACATTTTGCATTACACACCTGAGGATGATGGCTAGAGCTCTGCTCAAAAGACCATCTGAACTCCTCACCCTGCACACATACTTCAGGTAGCACAGGTTAAAACATCTCTCAAGACACAGCAGAAGTGTGAGCAGAAAACATCAGGTTCTTCAGGTCCCAAGCCAGCCTAATCCACCAACCAGCTGCTGCAGGAGTGAGGCAGAGCCAGACTGCAGGGGCTGCCCCACACACTGCAGCTCTCTACCACAGACACAGACACAGACAAGATCAGCATTTCAGTCCAGCAGAGTCTGAACTTCTTCTGATTCAGACCTACTTAAAAGGAAGGAAATAAGCACAAATAGCATCTTGGCATTTGGGACTAGTAAGGAAGGAACAATGCCAGATCTCATTATGACAACCAAAAAACCACAACAGCATAGAGGCTTTGCAATGGCAGAATTTACCAGTGAAGAGCTGGTTTCCTCTGGTTTCACTTTTTAAAATGACTTTGGGCTTTCAACACCACAAAGTGTTATATACATTTATTACAGGGACAATGAAAAAATATTACTTAGTTGATTTGGTGTCTTTTGAAACAAAATTGTGATCAAGCACTTTGTTAGCCTCTACTGAGAACATTTTCACTTATGACTGGGAACATAGTTTAGTGGTGAGCACAGAGGTGCTGTGTTAATGGTTAGACTTGTTAATCTCAGAGGCCTTTTCCAACATTAACAATCCTCTGATTCTATGAACTGATTTTTTTTTTCCTCTTTAATATGAACTAGAAACATTAGAAAGCAATATAACTTGCAACAAACATTTAAACAGCAGCTTGAAATAAATTCATATCAGGTTTATTAATTCATGTACTTATTTCCTAGCAAACTGGCTCTAATTTATGAAAATTCAAGTGCAACATAAAAAAAATGTTTGCACACACATTATTCATGCTTTTTTATTTAAAAAAAATGGTTGTACAGATTACTGCATATTTTAAGTCATCAATATGCACCTACAAAGTAGATTTTCTATTAACAGATTTGTATAAAGGAAAACTTACTGCAATCTCTCTGTAAATAAGAGATCCTGATCCGAGCCTGAATTACTTGGCAGGGTGATAAGCCAGATAAGGACAACTTCTGATGATTAAAATACAAATCCTTCCAGTGTTAAATGAATTTAAGTTCAGTATTTTGCTAAGCAGTTTTATGACAGACCTGTCTCTTTTTTTTCTCCTTTAAACATAAACATGGGTATCACAAAAGGGAAAAACCCAGAAAAAACACAACTCATAACCTGAATATGTGTTTTAGAGTCTTAAGGCAAGATATAATTTATTCTAAAATATTCACTAAACACATTTACAGGATCAGACAGGTTTTCAGAATCTCTGAGACAAACTAATACTGCAATCAAAGGATTAGCAAACCAGCTGCCTATGTGCCATTACAGCTGATTATCATAGACTGTAGACAGCTAGCTTACTTGGAAAGTGCTTTCAGGAATACTCCATTGTTGCCAGAGAGAAGGGTACAGAAGGATAATGTGATAATAACTCCTGATTTTATTTATGATACATAAAAAGGGAACGTATGTAACAGGAATTGCGTGAGGTTTTTGAAAATTTCCTTCTAAACTACATTTACAGTAAAACCTGGCAAAATGAAGAACTGGAGGCTTACTAAACACTGCCATTCAGAGCTAAGGATGCCATGCAGTGAAGGTTTGACTTTTCAGCCTTCTCCCCCAGTCTCACTAAAAACTAAACCTATGCCAAAATTCATCTTATCATGAAACCTTATCACCTTATACATGCTAGAATAAAATCATGGAAAGAGAAAGAACTGAACAATTTGAAAGTTACAGGCTTCTCTTCAAAACGTTTTCAAGTATCTTTTCAGTTCACATGTAGAAAAAATTGTGAAATAGAAACTTCCAAGAGCTCTCAATAAAAATAAAAGTCCTTGCTATTAGTCCTCTAATAGTTTGTTATGTCCAAATATTTTTCTCTCCCTGAGGCTGTGAGAAAGAATTATTGTTCTTAGTGGAGAC
The DNA here is from genome assembly GCF_022539315.1 of Serinus canaria. NCBI lineage: Eukaryota > Metazoa > Chordata > Aves > Passeriformes > Fringillidae > Serinus > Serinus canaria. The sequence continues at coordinate 25,837,886 of NC_066321.1, forward strand.
TGAGCTACTACCAAACAGGAAAGCAGCAGAACCCAGCATATTTAAAGAGATACTGATGTGTTTATAGCATTGCTTACAAAAAAAAAAATAGGAAGTGTATTTCATTTTCTGCTGACACTAGTAACCAACTTACTTCATCCCTCAGGTAGTTGGCAAAAAAAAAAAAAAAAATGTTTTCAGAGGAGAGCTGTGTATCTCTATCAGAAGTATGGACATGGCATTCTTTTTGCTGCATATGGTTTACTTTGACTAGAACTGGTTTTAGTCTATGTAATTTGAAATTCAATATTAAATCCTAAATTCCTGTACAGGGAGAAAAACCGGATCATCTTGATCACAGTATCTAGCTATTGATATGGCTTCTATATCTCACAAGAGGAAGCCAAAGGCAGAATTTCACAGCCAGTCAAAAGAGTACAGACTGCCTAGGGGGAACTACAGAAGTATAAATATGCACCAGTTATTCAAAGCACAGCTTTCCAGAAAGCTTTTAGATTAAATAGATTAGTCTTTCCTACTTGCTTTTTCTCTAGTTTGTCTTTTCTCCCTCACCTTCTGGGGATTTAAAGGTCTTTGAACATCCTGTGTTGGAGAGGAGATGAAACAACAGCCACTCACAGTTTTTAAATGCTCTGTCTGAACAAGGCAGAGTAGTTAAAGAAAAGCAGCTTATCATAGTTTTATCCTCAGCTTCTTTGTTTACAACATGGTTACTCTGCAGATCTTGCTTGCTGTCTCTATCCCATAATACTGAAAGGTAAACCTCTCAGGTTTGCAAGCTTTTTTTCACTCTTACATAAAATCTCTTGAAATCCACCTCCCTACCCTTTTATCCAAGTGAAGATGTCTAAGAAGATCTAAACACAAGTTCATCCTCACTGCCTTTGTCTTCTTTATTTTCCATTGCACCTTTTTTTCCTAAATCACAGTTGCACATCATTGAGGACAATGAGGATGAGAAAACAGGAAATATTTGATTGATGTGGGGTTTAATGTTACCCAGCCACTGTATTATTCAGGGACCAGAAAACACTAACAGAAATTAAAGTGAAGAAGACCCCAACAACAGAATCAGTTGGATCTCAGAGGAAATATAAAAGGAACTCATGCTCAGCTTCATTAATCCTTTCCCCCTGCCTCTAATTAGTATGTTGTAAGTGCTCTCTGAGAACACTGGACCATAAGGATGTATGACACAGGTATCAACACTAAACTGAAATTAAAATAATGAAAATGTTGGCAGATAAATAAGTCTCTTCTCTGTGAAGAGGAAAACAGAACACAAAACACAAACACAAATATCCAAGCCAGGTCATCTTTGTAGAGTAAGAGCAAAGTGAAGAAAGTCCAGCAAAGGAAATGTGCAACTGTTACCATGTGACAATAAACCAGTGACCACCAGTTACAGAAAAAAAGGAGCAGAAAGACACCATTCCTTTCAGCTGAAGCTCTCTTGGTTCAACACAAAGCCAAATGAGGAAGCAAAAGACAAATGTAAATAAAGTTCTAAACAAAAATAATTGGTTTTTTCTGTACATGAAAGTCAAGTTTCAGGGTATTTGCAATACTACAGAAAAACGTTAACTGGACACGACAATTCTCAAGCTTTGAAAAATACTAACTTGTACCTGAAAACACAGGCAAGATATGTACAATGACTTTCAGCAATTTCTGAACACATGGAGTAGCTTACTCATAAAGATACTACCACTGTAATAGTAGTATTAGGACTTTAAAAGCTAATGAAACAGCAAGTGCAGAATCTGTCCCATGACAGTCAAAGTTCCAGGTAGGTTTCACACTCCAGGTAGAAGGCATTATTATGCACCTTTCCACCCTCCTGCTGCACCCCTGAAGCAGTAAGGTTCTCTCTTGCTATTCCTCCCTCCCCTTGATGTTTAACCTCGTTACACCTTACCTTTCAAAATCCCACCACATTCAGTCCCTACTGATTTTTTTTTCAATCAGCTTATCATTTCCATGCCTGCTCCTCCCCTGATGCATTTGATAGCAGCTGCCAGTTTCTCTCCTAAGCACCACTATACCTTTTCTAGGTCACTCTATCCACACAGCACAGTTCCTGTGAACAGCTGCCAAGTCACCCTCACTCTCACCTAATTTTATCCAAGCTTGTGCAGATATTAATTCCTACTACAATATAATTTCACAAGGAAGAAATTAGTTCCTCTATTTTAAACTATTAAAAGAGTATCAGCAGCAAAACCCCCACACTAACAGAAGCATTAAGTTGACACATGGCTCCATTGTGACTGTCTTTGGCATTCTTCAGCCTGTGACCAGGCCTCCACACTTCAGTATTTTTTGCCCTGAGTCATTTCACTGTCTTTATTCTGATCATTAATAAACTGAGACAGGATCCAACTCAGGCTTTCATCCAAATAAATATCAAAAACATTAAAATAGGAAAGATAAAATCCATCCTGGTTACTATCATGTTGCCTGTTACCATAAAGTTCTTATCCAAGTCCCTACTCAGGAGAAGCAATTTGTTCTCTCATTTTATGGGATAACATATGTGACTCCAGAATCTGAGGGAGGGAAGGTGAGGACATTCCAGAGACCCCTCTGGGCTCTGGTAAATTGACTGGCACAAGTGCCTACTGTGGAGGATTCTCTGGGTGACCCAAGGTGAGCCTGCCAGCCAAACCCACAAACTGACCTGCAGGAGCTCGCACTCACACGCACCCAGCAGTGATGGACACAGCATGCAGGAAGAATGACAGCAGAGGAGATTTCCCCCACTCATTTGTTGCTACCCACACAAAAAGGAGTCTCTTTCTTAACCCTCTGTCTGCTCCATAACCTAGAGACACCAGATACCAAGACAAGAGAAGTTTTTTTACAGACTCAGTCCTCCTCTCCCACCCATCATAAAACATTGCTCACTTGCAATTTCCAATGAAATTTGACAGAAAACTAGTAAAGATCTCGTGGATATTCATTTCTGCAGAGTTCAAAGAAAGCATGCTGGCTAGAGAGCGGCACCAGAACCACTCCAATGGAAAGAAAAGGAGGCACAAGAGATTTTACAGCTGAAGGAAAGATTACTTAAAAGTGCCTCCTACTCAATCCCTGCACAGCAGCTCTCAGAGGACCTTTGGCAAACACAGCACTCCCAATTTGGCCAGAAGTTTTCCCATCATCAGATCTAATCCCCATTTCTCACTTCCATACCCTTTTTAGCATACACATGTAACCATTTACACCTTACTTAAACGGTACTGAAGTTCCTGTCAAGTGCCAAATGGCAGTGTCAGAGGCAAATACCACGGCAGTGCCTGTTTTTAAAGCAGCACAAACATCTGAATCCTGTAGGATCTACACACACACCCCCATCTCCTTCTGCTGAAGCACACACTAACATTAATCCTACACTGGCACAAGCAGCATTCTAAAAGAATTAAGAGTTTTGTCTATCAAAACCCAAAAGTTACACTTGGCAGTAGGATGAACTGAGCAGACATTCTTTTAATTTCATACAGTTTTCCTGACATGCATAAATTGATTTAGAAGATTCCACGCCAGACACCATTTAAAGCTAAATGAATCTGAGGCTGGCAATTTTTTATTTTCTTAAGCTTTACTTTTTATATGTGTTCAAAGAAAAGTATTGAAAAGCATCACTGCAAGCATCACTATAGCAACTGCAGCTCTTGAAACTTCCTTGATGCAAGACACTCAGATTCCAGATGGAACAAAATGCCATGTCTATCTTGCTTTTTTCTAAGGAGCCTCTCTTTCCTACAAAGCCTCCAAAGACTAGCAGGGACATCTGCTGCAGAAGTTGCTCCTGCAAAGACCACACAGACTTGGATAAATTCACCTATTTTCACATTTTTGAAAAGAAATAAAGCAATCAATACCTGCACCCAAATGCCTGCAGGAAATGCCACTAGAACAAGAAAAGAGTTATGCAAGGTATTTTTTTGAGTCCCTTTACAACCCAAGGGTTGACCTCATTAAAGTCAGAGGCAGTTTTGCCACATATTTCAGCAGAGCCAGAATTCCACATTTACAGGAGATTTCTCTGGTAGCCCAGCTCTTTGACTCACCATGCTGCATCTAGGGTATTTTGTAACATTTCATCCCATCTGCTGCAAACCAATTCTGCCTAGCTACCCGGATGCAATTTGCAGAAAAGGTTGTGTATCCTTGAATCAAAATCTTAGAAAAAACTAACAGCAATAGTAATTTTTAAAAAAGTACTATGGAGACTGTAAACAGATCCAGGGTTGTATGACCTCTAGGAAAAGACAAAAGACTGGAATAAAGGCACCACTGGCTTATCTTTTTTATGCAGCCATCCAGGGGTGAATAACAGACATTGTGTATTTTGTTCATTGGTTCCACTGTTCCACATAAAATTCAATGTTATGGAAGCAAAAAAACCCAAAAGATCCTTTCAGGTGCCAGTGCAAACTATAAGTGCCATTATCATATTCAAGTAAAAATTAGAATACCATCAGAAGGCATTAGTTCTCCACTGCACTCCCATTGCCAAAACCACGTGGAATTAATGAAAATTCTGATAGTTTCTCTGGTTTGGCTCCTAGTCTGAAAAATAATTACCAAGGCATTCACCAGGCTCTGGGCCAATCAATTTTTTGGAAGTGGCCCCTCAGTTGCAAGGTGAACTTGTGATATTTATTGTACCTTCAGTGCCAAATGAAGGCCCTGGGCAGGACTGTGGTGCCAAGAAAGATGAGTAACTCACCACTGCTACCAGCAGGCACAATGCCAGCATCTGCAGGGGGCTTGCAGGCCACCATTTCCAAATGGCAACATGGTCCTGTACTGGTAACATCCTTCTGCCCTGGAGAGTCAGCCCTGTGTCCTCCCATTCACATCAATGAAAACAAGTGTTACACACCAAAGAATACTGCCTATAGTTCTTATTGCAAGTTTCTGCTAGAGCTGACAGATGGCTCGGCTCTTATGAGTGGAAGAAAAAACATTTCTTAGCAGACATCAAATATTTGTGCTTCCTTGGCACACCTCTCAAAGAATTCAAGAGTAGAAAAATAGGGACAGTATGAATTCCCATTCTGAAAGGAGAATGAATAATGGAAAGAAATATACAGGTCATGAAATTAATATTGTGCAGGCCATATGTGAAAAATAGTAGACTAAGCAGGTATCTGTACCTCCCTTCTAGAGCCCTGGGCATAACACTCAGAACAACCTCAGCTGCCAATTGACTGGAGTCCCTACAAAATCCATCTATTGCAGTGAGGAGTCTGACAGTCACTAGTGGGGGAAGTACAATAAAAAGGTTTAAATTACCACTGTCATTTGACAAATGCGTAAGTAATAACTAAAATTTTTTTTCTTCAATAATTTTTCGTTTTTAAAATCATAAATGAGGGAGTGTCTACAATTTCTGATGGATATCTTATGCATAGAGTTGAGATCTGAGAAAAAGTTCAAGTAGGACCCATATCTAACTGGCAAGCAATGATGAGAAGTCACCATCGACAGCAATAACAACTGAAAACATTTCTTAAATGGTTCTTTAAATTCTTAAACCAACTACATAACCAAAAAATATTTTCTAAATTACATACATGGAGCTTTAGGTACTAAATACAAACCCAGACATGCAAATTTGATTACACATTTCTGGCACACTATCAAGGCACAGAAAAACACCACATATACTTGTCTGCTTAACTTTAACAAAAAATGGTTTTGCTCATAATTATTCAGAATCTTTAAAACTTTTTTTTGTGAGATAAACAAGTTCAAGGAGATCACCTCTCACTTGTGCGTATTTTGTAGGGGGAAAAAAGGTAAAACTTCAATGAAATTACTTCCTTCTATCTCAACTACTTTTAAGCACAAAGATGGCATGCAGGATCTATGGCTACAGAGCTCCCATGGCTCAAAATATGGCTCTAAAAACATCCAGCATTACTTAGACTGTGTCAAGGGAACCTACAACTTCTAAATTTGCAAATAGATACATCTTTCACATCTGTCTCAAAATATGTCATTGTCAAGCTGGGGGGGGGGGGGGAAATTAACAACAAATGCTTTTGTGAGGATTTTTACATTTGTTTTCACCCATTCTAACATTACTAAACAAATAAGCTGCAGTGGTCAGTTACACTTTTCCTGCATACTACTATCAATAGCTGTGTACTATTAACATAGTAAATGATCCACTTATCTTTTCCAGCTGGGGGGGAACTCTGAGTTTTCTGCTTGGTCAGCAATATTTGCAATATTTTTTAGCTTTTGACAGTGTTGTTTTAAATACATGTAGAACTGCCATTTCTTGAAAAAGAAATCGACAAAAAATAATAGCCATTGGTAGATCCTCCTCTCTCTGATGCTACATCCCCTAAAAATTAAATCAGTATTTTACAAGAAACTGTAAATCAACTCCCCTGAGGCTCAAGTACCAACTATATGTCAATACCTGTGTATCAACTCAGTGATTACTCCTCTCACACATAAGATTTACTAGCAAAAGACAACCACTTCACTGACTTCACACCAGTTTGTTCAATCCTTACAGTTATTCTAAATCCCTGTGAAAAAGCAAACAAAAAAAAAAGAAGTACATTTTCTTTCAGACAACTTATCTGCATTGTAAACCAAATGTTGGTTTAAAGGTAACTGTAACCACCCAGCAGCACTGCCCCTTGCACTGCCCTGCTCCCAGAAAATGATTAACACCACCGTATGGGACAGGCTGCTTCCCTCCCTCATAATCAACCCTGTTAAGTTTTCAGACAATACAGGACTATTCAGATCCCCATCCTGGCCTGCTTCTTTATGTCTCTATTAACTGACCTGCAGCTGTACAAACAGCAGTGTTTCACCAGCATACAGTCCCCTTTACTACGATTTATCTCCTTCAATAGCACTTCCTAAAGCTTAAGTAAGTCCAATGTCTGAAAAACAGTAACAAATACCTTCAAGACATACTCCCTAGTCTACAAAACTATACATACAGGTCCCAAACAGTAAATTGCATGAGAGTCTGTCTACTGCATCTCCACAAAGGGGTTTTGCTGAAATCACAAGTCCTGGGGAGTCTGAGGGGCCATGTGTTCGTTTTATGAATATTCTGACTCATTATCAGGTTCCCTTCTCCAAACAGAAAACAGCACTGTGTAAGCTTTGCCAGCACAGCCATCAACAAAAGCCACCATTTATTTCTTCAGGTAGAGGAGGTTTCCCCAGCTGTGCTAAGAATGCCATCATCTTCCTAAATAAACTATTAAACTGATGAGGGGAGTGTAATTTCTAAAAAAAAAAAAAGTCTGGAAAGAGTTGTTTTTTCAAATTTGCCAAACAAGTCAGGAACACGAGCAAACAGTCCCTCTCACAGCTGACATCCCTGGCTGGCAGCAGGTTGTAACTCATTTTCATGCTTCCCACCCCTGCTCCCCCTGCAATCTTTCTGGGCACTTCTGGATAAAAGAGAAAGGCAGAAGAGAGAGATCCAGACACATCCAGGCAACACACATCCAATCCACTGTTAAAAGCAATCCACATGACAATGGCTCAGCTACACTAAATTATTCTGGATTGTCTTTGCTCAGACATCTCAGGGCACAGTTTTTCATCTTAGTTGTTCAAAACATTCAGCAGGGGAGCACTTAAATGAAAAGGTTTTTCTATTGGTGCTGCTCAGAGCTACTGTGTTTTTTAGAAAGTCTTAAATCTTACCCACATCAAAATCATAGGTTCAATATAGGAGGTAAAACATGGCATCAGAGTTGAAAATCCTTCCCTCATGCAGAATTTCTCAGATTGTGTTTTTTCTTGACCTCTTACAACAGTTCCCCCCCATTACTGAGTATTTCAGAAAATTTACAAATTACCTGAAGCTTTTGCCATAACTGATATAGAGGATATACTTTTAGTATTAGCAAAAAAAAGTGTTATGCCTCATAGAAAGTATTATTTTAATCATTCACAGTTTAAGAAAACGGATTTGAATCTTTTTTTTTAATAATTTACAGATTGCAAAGAATGGGACATGTGAAAATAAGATTGTACTTTTCTAAGGTGGTGATGTTTACATCTTTAACACATTATTTCTCATTTGATTTTGAGTATGGAACAAGAGTAGGACCAAGAGCAGGGGGAAAACCTTTGAATGTCCTGTTACAGCTATTGTGTCTCACTAACACCAAGGCAAAAGGCCAGAGATAGGAGGGGCCACATTCAACTTTTACAAGAGCCAGCAAAAGTTACGGCCAGGAGTTTATTTCCAAGAACTCAGCTAACCCCTTCAGCACAATAAAACGCAGCAATTGATGGGTGAAGCGGTCTTTTCTTTCTTCCCCTCCCTTTCTGAGCTGGGAGAGAAAGCGCTGAGGCTCCCCTGCCCTGAATGCCTGGCTCTGCTCCAAGCTGCGCTTAATGAGCTCCGGGCAGCTCCCGGGCACTGCAGACGCTTCTCAGCGCCACCAACAGCCCCCACCAAACACAGGGACCGCAAAGGGCAAAGCCGCGCCTGACAGCAGGGCTGCTTCTTCCAAAATAAAGAGACAGACAGACATTCTAGAATATCGCACAGCCCGGACTTCATCTCAGCTAATCCGATGTCACTTCAACTCTCCTCCAAGAAAAGCAGGCGCTAGTATCTTGAAACAGTTAACAAAGTTTACATATAGTGCTGTTCAAGTCACCTAACATTTGATACCTTTAAGAAACCTTTAACTATCCTAATTTCAAGTGCTTGAGACTCAGTTATGTATTCAGTATTTGAGGGGAAAAAATTCATTTGTCGAGAAGTTCTGATTTCTTTTCTAAGCATCACTGATAGGGACAATAACTACAACAGGAACCAAATTCTACAAAGCAGAATGAGATTAATGCTTTAAACAAGTATCAATTAAGGAAACACCTCAGTAACACGTTAGTGTCACCATTAACTCACCTTGCTCAAGAATGTAATGCTCACTCAGACATTTTTTAAGTGACAGTGATTTTAATGTTTCATATCCATGTTTTAGATTATCTCCTTTTCTGACTGACAAGCTTGGTTTAAAACAAAAAATATTACAAATAGAACCTAACTACACAATAGAGAACAGTTTCTCTGCTTCCCAGTGGATCTACATTAAGTTTCAAGTGAAAAAATTAGCTACAATACAATGAATTGTGCACAGAAAGTGCTGCCTGTTACCCATTTATGGAGTAGGATTTTCTTGTTTGGCTTAGGGGTTTATTTACTTGAAAAGAAATATCACTTTTCTCTACAATAATTTGCAAACTTTATTAAAACTGTAATTTGAGTTTGACTGACTATCATGTTACAGGGTATAAGCCAAATCCCTGCTAAAAAGGCCCAAAACACATCCTTTCAAAAAGATCACTTGTGCACAGGAGGGACAGACACCCTACAAGAAAACATACATTCAAACCCTACTGGCAGCCAAGTTCCATCTGAAAAGGGAATAACTTCTGTAAATTACCAGCAGTGAACCAACAAAGAATCCCATCTCCTCAGGCTCAATGCCAGCACTGCCCAAGCTCAAAAAAACCACCTAGGAGGTTTACTCCCATTACCATCTTGTGCTGAAAGCAGTTTTCAGCCCCAGCCTTTTGTTTCAAACATAAAAATTACATACACGCTGCTTAGCAAAGGCATTTACTCTGCAAATCTTACATCACAGACATTCTGTCAGTAGTATTTAACGAACACACCAAATACATCCTAGGTTAGGACCAGCTCTCTCCAGCCAGAATGGAAGAAGCTTTTCCCAAAGGGAAGGGAGAAGGTTCCTGCTTGATCGTGTATCACTGAACAAGGAACAGCAAGAGACTGCACCCAATAAAATACATTAATGAGCTTTAATGAGCACAAAGTGAAGTTGTAATAAATGTTACAGATAAAACCTAATGCCTCCCCACTGCTGAGAGGAAGAAGGGGGTGCAGGTCTCTCCAGATGACACTTGGCAACGAGACATTACTCTCTACAACAGGCATTTCCTAGCGTGCTGCTCAGTAAAGCACTGCACTTGGGCAGATCTGCTAAGGAGAACCATTTCATTAAATAAGGCAGTAACAGCACACACAGGGTGTGGGAAATACACACAGCAAACAAAAAGTACAGATAAGGAAGATTAAGGGTGCAAGAGAAAAGAGTCTACAAGACAGCAGGTAAGTCCATCTGCCCAAGAGGGGCAAAGCACTGGCTGGGTTACCATTGCATGATAATCCATTCCCACATTCATCACAAATTATATCTACATTGGTCATAACCCAGTGAAATGTAAAACCATTTTTATGCCTAAATAATGATCTAGTGTATTAGTTATCACTTAATTTGAAAATTAATTAGCAATCCACTATATGGTATTGAAGGAAAGGGTTGCAACTGCCATCATCCTCTCACTTTGTTAATTCAGATTATGAAATACATACAAATGAATGCCTGTGAAATGCAAAAATAAGAATTTATACATAAGAATATTTGAGAAGAGACACTGATTCTACATAATTAACAGGATGGAAGAGACGGAAATGTTTGCTCTTCAGCAACCTGTAATTTAGCAAGCTGCTATCACGAAAAACCTGTTATTCCATTTATCGTTTTCTCACCCAACTGGACTAAAATTTCAGTCTGGATTCCATTTAAATCTTTGTAACAGTGCAGCTGAACACGGTTCCATAATCACACCACGGAGTATTTGCTAAGTAGGCTATGTTTTGAGAGAGAAGGAGGTGAAAGACCTTTTCCTTTAGATACACTAAAGTAGCCTTTGAATCAGACTGAGGGACAGAGTGAAAAGGCATCAACAATGCCCACATCAGGGTAATGAAGCAGAAAAGCAGCAGGATCAGCAGCAGCAGAGGGAAGGAGCTGAGAGGACACCGGACCTCCCCCACCGCGGGCAGGATGGCACCAGTGCCTACGTGACAACACGGTGACAAAGCACACACACCACAGTGAGGATGAAGCTTCAGATGAAGGCCATTGCCCTTCCACATACTCCTTCAGGAGCAGTTATGTGCTTTGGAAAACCACACTTCTGATTTATTTCTGCCACTACGGGTGTGCAAGCACAAATCCCCTGCATGATGCTTAACAAGGAGATGGGAAAATGCACAATATTGGCCTTTCGCCATTCTTAATGGATGGGCAAAATTATCAGAACAGCATTATTTCCAGTATGAGAGAAAAGGTTTTTCCCAATGACCAAATGCACATCATTTACAAGGATTATCCTGCTGGTTAAAAGGCATTTCAGCATTTCACCTCACTGCTCAGGGTGTTACATGAGTTTCCCTCCAGCTATTCACTTGGTGCCAGTAACAGAGCACAGTACTTCTGAAATCCAACACTTACATTGCATATGTTTTTTGGATGATTTCCAGTTCTGACCAGTTTCAGATGTTAGACACACAAACATACAACACTTTCCAGTACACTTTTCTGGTTTCTAAGCAGCAGCAGTTTAGGGCTCTCTAAGTCAGAGATTAAAGCATTTTGTGTAAAAAAAGAAAAAAAAACTCTAGAAATTTTTCTTCAACAAATATGAAATGAGTATTTCTCCTTTTCATCATCCTGTTCTATCCTGCACATCTACCAAGTGTCTTTAGAAAGAGACCAACTGTATCAAATCACAACTTCCATGGAAAAGCAGCAATGGGCTTTACCCAACTAAAACGCAAATATGGATGTTAAGCAATGCAAAATTTTAAATGCAATTCAATACCCTTTAATGTCATTAATCAATATTCTTTTCAGGAAGGTAATGGCATGAAACAGCTTGCATTAAAAGCAGCAAAAAACATTTTGCTAGCAATGACCTCCTTCAATCTCGGTAAGATTTACGTCTTTCTCTAGAGTTGGAATAGACAATTATAGCATTAGAACATGAAAGCTGACATTTAAAATGTCCATAACTGACTACCAAAAACATTTGTTTACCAGGTCACATAAAAAAATGAATTATCCAATTGTGTAAAAGTCCATTATAAAGTATTACTTTATAAAAAAGCAATTAAGCACCAAGAAAAGTCTGACTTTATGCAAACCCAAGCTGTTTATTATGAACACAAGATAAATACCTTTGTTTGGCTTATCATTCAAGACCAGTATTCAGCAGAAGATTTGTTAATTTTCTATTGTACATGCCCCAGGAAAGTACGATTTTGAACCTGGTATTTAGCAAGTTTGCAATAGATCATAAATACAGTGGTAAAATCAATGGCCTTTGTATCCTTCTTTTCTTGCAAATGCTAGTATCCCTAAAAATCACAGACTAACATCAAGTATCCATCCTGTATTTACTTCAAAAATGAACATTACTTTCTAAAAACCTCAAGCAATATACACATTGCACATTCTTCTGTGTGTTGTGCTTACAGCTAATCCAAACATGATGCAGAGCCCCACAGTAAGAGCTCGTGTCCATAATGCAGCTATCACTTCATCAAATAATCCAAAACAGCAAGACGAAATGGAAGAAGAAAAAAAAAGACCCCAGTCCTAATCAACTCTTCAGTATGAAATATTTAAATTATAAATAGTTTAAGTATAAGGTTATGCAAAATGGAACTGATGATTTATTTAAACAAGCAGGTTTTCAGAACAGCAATAATTATTTTAATATTATAATAATTTATTTTATATTATTTAGTATTATTTTAAAAGACATTAAATGTGATACAGTAGAAGAGCAAGAAACAGCTCCTCAGAGCTCTCCAAGTTTTCTGTTTCAATGTCTCATCTCTTACTTTCTCTCCCACTATAGAAGTCTCTCAATAACCAGCTATATCCACACTATAATTTTTAGACAAAAATATCCACATCATTTACATATCTTTATTATTTACATTTTCTCATTATCTTAAGTAACCAAAGGCTCACAAACCCTAAAAGTTTATAAAGCCTCTACCCTCCTTCTGCCAGGGATTAGCATAGTTAAGCATTCTAGGGAGGCCCTCATGAAACAAAAGATAAGGGCTGGGAAGTACCACAAAGAAATGCTTCTCAAGTAGAAATGGGTGCTCTAAAATAAAACAAAAGGAAAAAAAAAAAAAGGGAAAAACCCCAACACTTAAGCATTCACACCACTCGCTATTTACCCAGTGACAGAAACAGAGGTTAAAAAAAAATCAGTGCAGAAATTCAAAAGACGGTAACAAAAGTCGGTGTATCACACACAACCAGCTCAGAGTTATTCAGCTCCTTTTTCCTTGCAGCAAAGGTCTGCTCCAAAGATCACTAAAAAGCACAATATAGTCAAGCCCCAAAACATGCCTCCATCTCCTATAAATCAAGTAAACTATCAAAGGGAATAGCAGAAGGAAAAATAAATCTCTCTCTCCTCATGCAAGAAGTTCCCAAAACATCAACACTTAAGCCAAGATTTTCATTGAGACAATGCAGTTTTAAACTGTTTGATGTGTTTTTTTACACACCAGTAGTGAACTACTGGGTCTCTTGTGCTCCACGGAGCAGTTGTGGTGAGACAGATTTTTCTCCTAATCGGCTGCTCAATAACTCCAGACAACCCTGTTATTCAGTAATCCAGGAATAATTCTCTCTCTCTCTCTCTCCTGAGGCTATTACACTGCCTCTCAACCCACACTGAAGCAGGATTAGCACCATTTTGCCTCTTCTCCTCCACTTCTTGCTGATTCTCTTGAGACAGAGCTGACACTCCTGGAACTGCTCAGAGCACCAGTTTGGGGATGCTCTGGGAGCAGGGGGATGTCAGTTCTGAGCAGCCTGCTCTCCCAAGGGTCTCACTGAAGCCCTGGGGCTGGCAGGGGAGAGAAGGCAAGGCCAGCAGGCTACTAGTGCATACTGGAGGTGGGTGGAAGCCTACAGAGGTAGTCCCTGCCAGGTCAAGGTTCAGACCAACTTCAATCACCACAGAACTGCACCCCAGACTTCACTGCTTCCTTCAACAGCAAACCAAACATCCAAGAATTCTACAAATGCAAAGAAACCGGTATTTTTGAGCCAGTGGTCGTATCACTGAAATAGAAATTTGTACTCATCAGTGCTGGCTGGAGGCATGTTAGAAAACTGCTGTTGTTGTCTGATTGTTTCAGTATTCCACTGTGTCATTCCTTCCACACATCCACAAATTAAAACCAAGACCTTTATCACGGGAAAATTATTTTTAAAATCACTGACTTGTCACGGTGCCTTTATGGGAATTTTACAGAAGTTTGTTTAAGCTGCAACCTCGTCCTGCACCGAGTAATTAACAGTACAGAATTGTACAAAGAACAGTAAAACACTAAACCTTTGAGCACTAAATGCTACTGCACTGCATTCTTTGACCTCTGTGGAGCTAAAATGTAACACCATCTATTTCCCAGCAACCTATTACCAAGTACATCTACCAGTTGATGAAGAAATTACAAATTTCTTGGTAAAGAAATGAGAAATGCAAACAATCTGCTATGTAACTGATAACACTTCAGGATCGCTTGGTTCAATTTTTTTTGAAGCACTTTCATACATTTTTGATAGCTCAGTGAATGGATTTCTGGGTAGTCAATTTGCATACATTTTGATAGAATATGCAAAGAGGTTCTCTGAACATTCCTTTAAATAAACTATAGAGAAAACATTCATTATTTCAGTAACTACGAATGATCGATGTCCCTGTCCCAGAGAAATCAGACACCCATACATTCTCTGCATTAAAATTTAATTGGATTATTTACTAACAACATCATTTCCTTCCTGAAAACCATTTTATACTCATCCCTAACAAGCCTCTAGAAACCTCTAGAAGTCAAGCAAAAAGTTGAAAAATTTACCACAATAATATATTTAAAACCAGATTTTTTTGAAATAAACAAATCCACATTGAAATACCCAAAATCAAAAGCAGATTGTTGGGCAACCATCACTCAAGTTGAAGAGCAAAATCAGCAATGAGCCTGCTAGTCACAGGTGCCTGGATTCTCCCCAAATTCTGTAACTCATCAGTTTTGGCTTTTCAGACTTCTTATTCCCATACAGCTTCCTGTGAATAATTACTCCACACAGACATTTCCAAACCATCTCTGAGCAGTAAATCTGGTACCTCCTTCTTTGTCCTGACCCTGAGTAACTTCACTCCTGGACAAACACCAGTGGACTGTGGAATTTCAAGTGTTGCAAATAATAAAAAGTGTTGCCTTTCCTTACACGCAAGTATTCATGAAATTCAAGACTACTTGTCCAATGTAAACATCTCAGGTCTTCCTCTAGGATAAGGCAAAGGCACTGGGAAAAGGGAGTGTTTCACAGAGAGATGATGGATAAAGACAGGTTCACCACACAAGACAACTGCACTGTATCACAACAAAAATGACCTTAAATTAGTTTTATGAGAATGAATTTTGATAATAACGGAAGATAAAAAGGTGTTTGATTATTCAGAACATCCTTTTAATTTCCTTTATGTTAATGATTACTAAAATAAGGAAAGATAAGCAGGCAAATAGCTACCAAGCCTTTCAGCTTGGAAGGCAGGTGAATCTATCTGCAGGTAAAAAAGTTCAAAGATTTGTTGTTAGAAGAAAAAATACACAGCAACAGAGTCTTAAAAATTTGTACCTTATGAACTTTGCTAGTTAATCACCCAGATCTTTCATAATGAAGCATTTAACTGCTTACAGCTTGTAAACCATTTTGTACAGCACATAAATATTGTATTTTTCTACAGAATTCTACAGCAAATTTCACTTTTTAAGTGTTGTTGTGACATTATAATATTTCACATTGTTACAATCATTCATCTCCTCTGCAGAAGAGTCCTGCTTCACCAACAGACATGAATTGTGTTATCAGTCTGATACATAAAGGGTAAGTTTAGATAGCTAGCTATGAAACCTTGCTCCAATAACATAAAAGAAGAAATACAGACCATTCTGCACCAGAGGGAAGTGCCATAGGCTCTTCAAATTTAGATTTACAATGGGATATAGATGTAGGTTATTAAGAAATCCAGACACTCAAAGAATCTAAGTACATACACAGATTGTGTTTCACCATCCAACAGCCCGAAATTCCTGAATAAATAGTGAGCAGGCAGAGCTAAATTTCTTTCTCAGAATAATTGCCAGAAACATTGCAAATTTCAAAGCAGAATACAAAAGCACTGCACACTCCCACTATTTAACAAGTGTTGGAGCTGACCCACAGCAGGAGCCCCACGAGCTGCAGTAACTCACCAGTCTGGCAGAAAACTAGGTCAGTAGCCCCACAAAAACACTGCTTAAATTTCTGCCAGTCAGAGACTTTAAGCTGCTTAATGAGGGGTTCCAGATGAGTACAAGGGAGAGGAAGAACTACATTGCTATGAGCAGGAGAGAAGCTGGGAGAGATTTCCTAATGGATTGCTGCTGGAGAAGGATGACTAAATCATCAGCTCCAGAAGCCTCAGTCTCCTGCCTAGCTCCTGAAGGCTCTTGCCACAATGCTTACTTGTGTCCCATTTGTCTCAAAGAACTCCAAGTACCCCTCTGCCTCTCCCTACCTCAAAGGACACTCACTCACCAACTCCAACAACTGTTAATTGCAGACACTTCTTCAAAAATAATGCCATGCAACCCCCAAATTTGTATTCATATGTATTCATAGTTACAAATTTATACATCATCTTTAAAAACACATTAAACACCATCCCCACAGAGAAATTATTTCTGTTTGCCCCAAAATAAAAAGAAGAGAAGAAGGGTGGCAGGGGAAGGGATAAGGCTGAGAGAAATGCATTTCTTGATAAAAGTATCTACATAAAAGAAGTGCAGCTAGTATTTTGTAGAATTTAGAACAGAGTAACTTATTATCTCATGGGTTACCTATTTTCAAGGTAACCAACCCCACTAAACCAAAAATTGTATGAATGGTGACACTGTAGCACCATTTGCAAATCCGAGTGCACTGACTCTGGCAAGCACCATTCTGCATCAAATTAATGACAAGTGAATATTACCCTTTGCTTCCAGCTGCCTAGCTTACATACCAGTCCTGAAGTTTCCACTCTGTCCTACCTGCTCAAAGAGCATCAGTAACACAGATTACATTTCCAAAGCACTGAAATGCAGAGTACATCCCACCATATGACTACCTGCAGCTGAAAGGATTTGAAGTATTTCTAGCTATGGTGCACTACCTCTGTGTATGTTCAATGAACACTGCTCAGTTGTAGTTGTTAAGAACAACAGATAATTAATTCATAAAAAGGTAACTTACTCAGAACTCTTCAAAAATTTACTATTTAGCCTTACCTTAAACAGGAACCATGAAAAGTCAAAAAAAAAAAAAAATTTCTTACAGTGGTATACATTAGCTCTAAAACCATTTCCTGTGGGATAATGGCTTGCTTCTAATGAAATAGCAATTCCTAACAGGGACTAGTTAAGAATCAGAAAAAGAAATG
This sequence comes from Serinus canaria, assembly GCF_022539315.1. Classification (NCBI taxonomy): domain Eukaryota; kingdom Metazoa; phylum Chordata; class Aves; order Passeriformes; family Fringillidae; genus Serinus; species Serinus canaria. The sequence continues at coordinate 25,855,271 of NC_066321.1, forward strand.
AGACATCTATTACTATTTATGAACAATATTTACAAAAGTTCAGAGAATTTGTCTGCTAGCTTCAGTGACCATTGGGGGTGTGTATGGGGGGAATCTACCTTTGAAACTCGTTTTTCTCAGTTCCACACAACTTTTGAAAACTTATCATATCCATAATCACTGTAAACACTGTAAAATTAGGAATTAATTATAGCAGTAAATATTGTAATGTTGGTTAATATTTTATATTGGAGTTAACACCAAATACACACCTAAAAACTCCCACAATCTGCTTTTAAAGATGTGCTGACATAACCTAAAGCCTGTAACTATTGTACTACAGATAATAAATTCAAGTTTGTAGTAACAATATTTGAAAGCAACAAGAATCCATGAGATATTGAAATGTAAGGTGTTCTAAAATTTCCCTTAAAATCCAACTGCTTATTTCTGCTGAATTCCTCCCTGATGTCCATCCAAGACAGCCAGCTGCCTCAGTCCCCTGCTCAGACGAGGCTGTGGACCTGGGAGGCCGATGCAGTCATGCTGGATGGTCACAACAGGAATTTACCATCTGCTAACAAGTCTGTTCTCAGTCAGGCTGTAGTCAGGGTAGAGAGAAAGAAGTGTAGTTTTGTTGCTGTTGTTTTAAATATCCTATTTCTGCCATATCAAGAGTGGTCAGCATGCTCTTCTCAACAAGCTTGAACTGAAGTGACCTTGTCCACCCAGCCTTACTAACAACACCTGAGAAGAGGATCTGTGAATCCCTTACAGGTGTTTGATCAGCAAAGCCATAGCAGCTTATCAGAAGATGGTATGCCAAACACACATTTTAGTCACCTTATAAACAAAACCAGAAAGCTCTACAAACTTCCAGGGCTGCAGTATCAGATTACAGAGACAAACCCAGCCAGTACTTCAGAAAACCCCATCTGACCTTCTGACTGGCTGCCACACAATCTTTACTTCCTTTAAATTCTGCTCCAATTCTACTCACATTGTTTCACTGCTTTAGGGAGCTTTCACTTCACAATGAGGGCATCTCTGCCAATGCAGCCTTGCCTCTGTAAATAATTTACTGGTTACACGATTTCATCATAAGCAGTGACTGGAACTGCAGCACTGGGGAATTTAAAACACGAGTGTCAAAACATGCACTTACCAGAATCCCCCAACAACCAGTGGCCTATCACCTGCAATGCCTGGCACACCTGGAGCAGGTCTCCCCTTGCTGCAGGAGCCACCAAGTATGTTTCACCAAGATGGGGATGAAAAATTCCCTCCAAGAAGGGTAACTACTCCAACACAGCCACAGTAAGCTTCACCTGCTGTACACAAAAGTAGGGGGTACTGGACACTGATTCCCCCCTATACCTTTCAACCAGTCTCTCATGTTCCTTTTAATATTCAACACATCTCATGGCCACAGAAAAGTCTTGAGTCAATTAGGAAACATCAAACCTCCTGCTGGCCCCATCAGAATACTACACTGCCTCGTGCAGGCTCTCCAAACTATGGAGGGTGTGATAAGGTACCTCAACCACACCAGCCAGCTGCTCACCTACACCTGCACCACCATTACAATGCTGTCTTCACAAGAGGGACCATGACAACAGTTATTTCTCCTGTAAAGGACTCTAAAACAATCTCTCATATATAAAACTAATTGTCAGACACACAGTTTATGCCACTGGGACTTCCAAGAGACAGAACACAAAAATTTCTTTCTATTGGGATACAAGGTTTTGTTATTTGGGAGCCTGATTGTAAAAACTGGAGCATGTGCAGCTCTGAAGAGTTTTATGCTCTTGTGAATAGGTCCATTAAAAACACTCACCTGAATACACATTCTTCTGCTTACAGAGCAGAAAACAAGCTTGAGCAGTCCCTAGAATACTGTCCTCCACAGATGGTAGCTTGTTTGAGAAGCACCAGGAGTGGGGACAAGCTGCAGAACAGCAGTGATGTCAATTCTCCATCATTAGATAATGGAGTGCTTGCCTGTCTTCTTCAAAAGATTTTGCTAGCAGTTACAGATTTCTTCATGCAAATTTCATTTCTCCATGAAATTACTAACTATTGAATTGATATTTTTTAGAATTTGTTAATAATGTTACAAGACAAATTCAAGCAGAAGGAAAGTTTGCATCAAAACTGCAAAACAGTGGAAGACAGTGGTAATTCAGGTCAAATAGGTTACAAATATTTACATTAACACACTAGGTCTGTTTTGTCACTGGCTTTTTATCATGATTCAGTTTTGTTAAACTGACAACCAGAAGTACTCCTGTTCTCATTTATCTTCACATTATTTCATCTCAGTATGTTCATACACATAACCTGAAATTCAAGTTTTAGGACCTCTTCTAAAAACTAATTGCACTGTTAGCCACCTTTCCAATGTTAGCCAGTTGAGGACATCATTGAGGGACAGCTGGATTGACATTATTTATATTTACTTACTTTTAATTTAAATTGAGAGGGAAGGGAGTAATTACATTTATTATAAGCCAGCCTGGAATTCTGCCTGTAATTAAGGATCTGACACATCTTAGAAGAACTCCATTTTCAGTAGCTTAAGACATTCACCAAACTATCAGTGAGGCCACAGATTTCATCCAGCAAGCACTTTTCTACCGAGAAGTTAAAAACAGACTCTGTTAAAATGATGCTGTCACGACTGCAATAAGACTAGAAAAAATAGGTTGTGAAGTCCATATTAAAATACCTTTTTAAAGTATTCTGTTGACAAATTCTAAAAGTGGAAGAAGCTGAATTTAAGTTGTGGCAGACAGCTGCCTCATACCAAGGGTGTGGCTCCTGGTTGGTTTGCGGTGAGCTTTTTTTTTTCTTGTGGGGAAGCAGAAGGGGAACAGAGAGAGGATTGCTCATTTTCTTGACAAAGTACCAAAATTATAGGCCTCTGAAAAACTTCAGAAGGGGTTGTTAGTTTGGAAACTCAATTTTTCACAGACCAGCAGCACTGGACGTGCTCTAGTCTCTCTAGGACATGGGATTGTTGCACACGCTGCTTCCATAGGCAGGGAAAAATCTGGTGCTTTATGAATAAGCTGAGGTGAACTTCAGCTCCTCATCCAGCAGCCAAGCACCTACTCTGGTAAAGATGGAACTAAAAGCATGACCCTGTCTTCTAATCTTGCTCTTCCCAGGGAAACATACAAAATAGAAAAAAAACCCCAAAAATAGGAAGAAAGCTGGTATGTGGAAAACAGTGAAAAGGCAGAATGCAGGTCAGTGGAAAAAGCAGCACTGGAACCACTGCTCAGAAAAGCAGACAAAAGCAAAGGAGGTCAAAACCAAGTGAAAAGGCCAAAAGCCAGGGAGAAGATGCAGCTGCAACAGAGAAGAGAAAGACTGGAAATGCTTGTGGTCTCCAATAAAGAACAACTCTGCTTTGTAGAAGCAGCTTTTTTGTTCTTCCCTTTCCCCTGCTCACCCTCTCGGTCCCTGGCATTTTTTCTATGATTCTGATCACAATGTTGTGCTTAGGAGAAAAATATTATTGTAGCAAACAGTAGGAAATAAACTGCTCACTTCAAAGCATACAACAAGAGATTTTTTTTAATAACATCTTGTTTTCACTATATGAAGTATTGAGTTTGTGGCTGTCTTTTTTTCCCTCTTTTTAAATTAATTTCTTCCATAACCTTACAGCAGAAAGCTCTCACTGGGGTTTCTGGATGCAAGACTGCACATTTGTTTTCCATAGTATTTAGAGAATTACAGCAGCAAATAAAAATTGCAAGATACCATGTATTTTTCATTGATTCACTGCAGATTCCTCTTTAGTACCAACCAGACTACATACTCCAATTGAGTATCACCCATCCTGAAAGAAGGAACACTTCCATACTATGGCAGAGACAGATAATTATGCACAAACTGTGTGCATGTGTCATCATCAGAAATCTACTCCTTAGTTTATTTACTAAGAAATCTACAAAGACTTTAAGCAAAGAACAATTCCTCTCTATCCAGTCTTTTCTGGTGACTAACTCAAATAGGGGGTTTTTCCCCACAAGATTAAACAGATCTTTATTCCCTGGCCCCTGTGAAGAGGATTCATTCTTCACACTAGCCTAGAGCCTACCTGGTGCTTCAGCCATTCAGTCACAGGGGAAAATCAAGACAGAAAAAAGTTAATTTCCAATTATGTTATCAGCATTCTTGCACCTCACTAAATTTTCATGTGCTTCCAAGTAGTGAATCATTGAAATAACCTTTTCTGTTAGAGATGTCTGATCTTTCCATCTATTAACCAATACCACACATTCATTTGTATGCCACAAAAGATTGTGATACTTTTAATTCTAGAGTGTAGAGGGTGATCTTGTCCCCCAGTGAGTTGCAGCTGGGTCAGTTGCTGAAGATTGGAGGTGGGGGGCCTGATCTTAACAGGCCACACCTGTAATCAATAAGAACTAGTGCTATATAAGAGTAAGGAAAGAGGCGTGAGGAGAGTTAGATTACTGCGAGAACCTGGAGAAATCAGTGTGTAGAGGAGCTGCCTGTATGAAGACGGTATGAAGCTCTGATAATATGAGATCCTTGTACTATGATAATGATAGAACTCAAGATATCTAAGACAACAAATGGTGACCCTGATGTGATTCAGCACTAAACTATATTGCCCCATGGACTTGGGATGCCCCATGGACTTGGGAGGACCCGTGGATACGGGAGAACTGGATTTGACCAAATAACCCTGAGGATACAGGGAAAACTGGCTTTGACCAAGTAACCCCATGGATTTGGGAGAACTGGATTTGGCCAAATAACCCCGTGGATCTGGGAACAGGACTTGAACACTAAACTATTGGCAAAATATATCAATTACAGCTATTGGTGTTTGCTAAATATGAGTGTAAAAGACCTTGAAGATAAGTGCTTTTGTAAATTGGGAAAAGCTGTAGAACTAAACTAATATTTAGAAATATATATATGTCTGTGATCTAATATGCTGTTTTGAACATTTGTATAACTCTTAATTCTAAACAAAATATACAAATATGTAATAATGTTAATTTATCTGAATATGTACTTCTGGAAATGCTGCAACTCTGTGGTTAAAAGAAAAGGGGGGAATTGTAGAGGGTGATCTTGTCCCCCAGTGAGTTGCAGCTGGGTCAGTTGCTGAAGATTGGAGGTGGGCCTGATCTTAACAGGCCACACCTGTAATCAATAAGAACTGGTGCTATATAAGAGTAAGGAAAGAGGAGTGAGGAGAGTCAGATTACTGCGAGGACCTGGAGAAGTCAGTGTGGAGAGGAGCTGCCTGTATCAAGAAGGTATGAAGCTCTGATAATATGAAATCCTCATACTATGATGATGATAGAACCTTTGCTAACTAAGACAACACTACTGTACTTTTTCATTAATATAGTTTGAAATCTGTGCCTAGTCAGAATGTTTCTCCCACAGTAAAGAAACTATAGCTCATTTGTCATGTCCACTTTCATAATGGCTTTCCTGTGGCCATAATGTAAGGTTTGGCAACTACATTTTAATTCAAGAATCTAATAACACTACATTGTCCATGTTGGAATTTGGATGTTCAGAGTTCCCACTGTCCAAAGATAACTTAAAATGTCTCCTAATTCCAAAGCCAATAATTTTATTTAAGACCACAATCATCCTGAGCTTGCTCTCTCTCTCTCACATACAGAAAAAGCCTTAAGGAAATTACAAAGCTCACAATTAACAAAAATAAGGCTTGTTACAAATAGGAAGGGATTGGAAGTCAAAAGATAACAAGAAAAAAAAATAGCCACAATTACAAATTAAACTAATTAAAAAATAATTAGAGTTTCACCACAGTATGTTTATCTTTAAATTCACCAAACTGCACTGAGAAGCTGGCAATACCTGAGTAAATCCATGTGATCTGCTTTTACTGATTCTCAGACACTAGCCCACTGGACTCCCTCATCCTAAACTTACTACTTGTGATGCAAAAATTAATAGTTTCAGAAAAGGTTAAACAAAAACACTCTTAGGGTTTCATCTGTTCATTTGAATGTTCTTGGAGTCTAGGAATTTCTTGGTATCTACAGAGAAAGCAGGACTCAGAATAATTCCACCTGTACTAGTGTTAGACACCAAAGCATTCCAGCACCATAACAGGATAATGCTAAGGCTCAAATTACCTCTTCTCTCTTCTACACAGGCAGAACAGACACTTGAAGAACACTGGGCAGAAGAGAGAAACAAAAGTGAAAAAAACCAAAGGAAATACACAAATATGAAAAAAAAAGAGAAAGTAATGAAATTTTAGCAATGTGTTCACGTCTCTACAATGTGTTTTTTCTCGCAGTATAGAACCCCAACTAGATTCACTCTCAAAAGACAAGGAAGAAAATAAGTTACACAGGGAACATTCTAGTTTCCTGCTGCTTCTAAGAAAAGCAGTGAAAGCATGTCAGAGTAAAGAGACTTGGAACTGCTAATTTAGATGCTGCTTAAGATTAGAAATTCACTTTCATCTAAAATAAGGAACATCCACCATGTGTCTACCAAATAAAAACTTTTTGCTGAGTCATTAAAATATATTTAAGTAGTTGGGCAATTTTACACACTACCTCTTTAGTCATCTGTTTCTTAGCTGTTTTATTAAATATCTCAGAAGCAGCTCAATCAAAAAAGACAAAGAGCATAAGTGGATGATAAAAAACTACAGATGTTTGGAATCTGTGGCTTGCTTGGCATAACAAGTTGAAAAAATGTAGTTATCAGGAACGATTATAAAAAAATCAGTTTAACTAATAAGAATTCAAACAGCAATAGGGTAAGGCACAAAGTAAAACACTCCAAAATATATTTGAAATGCCAGCGTTTTCTCTTTTGAACTTTTTGTATAGAACTAAAATACAGCAGTTAACATTGGTGAGAAAGTAATAAACTAATTTCTAAAACAAAAATTTCCTTTTATAATTGCCATCTCTAATAGTTGTATGTTTTGCAATAAAGCTGCCACTTTTCATAACTTTTCTCTCTGAGAGCAGCTTTACTTAGTACAAAGCTATCACAACCAGCTTTCTACCATGCTAAATCTCAAAAAATCCTTCAGTTTGGGACTGTAATGAACAGATGCTGAAGTGGATGACAGTGCACTCCAAAGCAGCACACCAGGTATGTGCTCTCTTTGCTGGTAGCACACTAAGCAACAGCAAGACACTTCATCTCACTGTGGTCCTCCTCCCATCCACTGTGTATGTATTTAAGTCCTGTCATGCTTTTGCTCATTACAATCACAGTTGGGCCTCAGTGTTTGTTTTTTCCCTTTAAACATCTGTCCTGCAATAATCAATGTGCACAGAGCAAGTTCCCAAAACACAGCCGGAGTTTCAGAACACAGCACCCAGGGAATGAGACTTGTCTCCAAGTCCCAAGAAAAAAAACAAGATTTATGGTAACTTAGACAATTGTTTAGAGGGGAAAAGAAGCTATTTTTAACTATCCTTCTTAGTGGCTGCACTTAAGGGAGGCTCCCATTTCCTTTCTTCATCTTATACAGCAGCCGTAACTACTACTTCCTTTTCTCTCAGCTGTTTTTACAAAATATCAGGGCTTGCAGGTTGGAACTAGGCACTGTCTTCAATACTGTCACAGGTTCAAAGCAAAAGCCAGATACTGCTTCCAAACCAACTTCTGCCCTGAAGGGCAGCAGGCAACTTTACCTTTGAGCGTATCTATTTCTGTTCCACACAGAAATAGCAAGCCTGAATTAGGTAGGGCCCTGAGGCCAGCCAGGGGATCCAGATTCAAGCTGCTGTGTAAAGAAGTGTACAAAGGGATGCAGACCTCACACAAACTACTACAGATTGTGATTGTGCTGCTCAAGCACTGCTACTTGGTGTGATCATATGCACTTGGGACAATTAAACTCCAGTACAGCAATCTGAAGAGACAGACAGCACTGCTAAAACAAGTCTTCTGCAGTCCTTAACAGAACTAGATAAATGCTACCCTATGCCAAATATGGGACATGAGAAAGGAACTCTGTCTTTGTCCTCAGATGGAGACATTTGAGACGAAGACAGTATTTGTGTTCACATTTGTGTACATTTGGGGAATAAAAACCGGAAGGATAGGAAGGGCAGAGCAAGCAAAGGCTACAGCAGTTCTAAGCTAACTTCCAAAGACTGATCTCATCAGTCTTGCACAATACAATTCCAACACAAAGATGAAAATTCAAAATAAATCCAGCATAACTACAAGGTATCCGCTATCACACTAATGACCAGATACAGATCTCCAAGAAAACACGATCATTTTCTTTTTGAACTCTCACACCCACCTTCCCCTGCCACACAGGAGTTTACAATGCTTTGGTTTTTGTCTATGCAGTGATGAATTATATTACCAGCTTGCCTCTCAAAAGTCCTGGAACCTTTTAATAAAATGCACCATGAGAGAAATAGTTTGGAAATCTATGGAATCCATGGTGGCATGGAACCTGTATATTCCTCAAGGACTAAAATAGCCCTTCCCACAATTTTACCTTAACTGCCCCTCTCCCCAGATCTTAACTGAAGCTTCTTATGATTCTTCTGAAAGCCTTATTTAAATATATATCTGAAATCACTTCCTTAATTACTCACTCAAGCTCCTGCATGTTTAAAAGAAGTTTAGTAGGTGAGCCACCTCTTGTGAGCTACACTGAGCCAAGTTTAGGTGGGCAATGACCGTCCTACACAGCCTCTAATCTCACCCCAACAGCTTCTCCCCCAGAACAAATGCTACATCCACAGTGGATCTGTCAATTAAGAGTCTCAGAATTTGTGTTCTGCAAGACAAAAAAGTAGAAAAATAAAGGAGCCTTACTTTTTGAAAGCATACCAGAAGTCAGAGAAGCTAAGCATTCCTCTAGGGAAGAATAAACTTCAGTCTCTTGCACTTCCTTTATGCACCCCAGTTGATCTGAGCACTTATCAAAGATCTCTTTTTAGTAACATGATACAACTCGTTTCTTTTCATTAAAGAGAAGAAATGCATAAAACAGCAATGTTCAAGTGGAAATAAAAATGTCTTTCTACAATAACTGAAATAAGGGCAGTAAGTGAAATTTAAGAAGAGATAGTATCAAGAAAGAAGCACACATAAAGAACCAACTCTGAGCTGGAAGATACAGCATCCATGGGGAAGAGAGAAGCAGAAGAGTGTGCAACTGTGAAAGTTTATTCCCTGCAAGGCCTTGAAATTATCCCTTTTTCACCAAATGAGGCAAATACCCTGCAGAGAAACACCTCATAAAAACCATGATAGTTATGCACAAAGCATCTGAATTAAGGTCAGATAGTTGCTATAATGATAGTTTAGGGGTTTATATGACTCGTTTCATGTTTATTTATAATGCTCTGATTTTAGGTAACTTTGATTTTGTGAGTGAAAACAAAACTACAGAACTGTGCTCATTCTCAGCTAAGAACATTTGCATCTTCCCTTCTTCAAATGCTCCACTTGGATCTTAATCTGCAGGATTACAATCTCCTGCTCAAGCAGAACAATTGACAAGGGAGAAGGAAGGATGTCCACAAAGCCAGATAACATAAAATATGCAACTACAGTGTTAATTTACTTAATTTATCCTACAGCAAGTCAGCATCTGCATACTCACAACTTCTTTCCAAGAGCTGTCTTAACACTTACCACAGGTTAGGAACATGCACAGAGTTAATCAAAGCACAGCAGTTGGCAAACTAGTTTCCATCTGAACTCACTCTCTTCCTTTACATTTTCTTTCTTTGTTAAGAGTTCTTAACAATTATCCTCAAGCTGTTATGGTGCATCTCACTCTTTGTGCCTCCTGTGCTATTAGGGGCATCTGTATTAACTGTTTGTCCTCACATAACCAAGAAAACTTGAAAATTCCTTTCCAAACTTTCCTCAATAGCTCCCATATTTTTCCACTCCTAAGTCCCCTCCAACTAATTCTGGTAGTGTCTATGTAGAGATAAGGCTACCAAATCCAGCAGAAATATTTCACAGGGCTCACTTTGGGCCACATCACACTTACCTTTTAATTTTGCCATGCCTTAAAAGTAGACACCATCCAATTTCATAAATAAAATACAATAAAAAAAGCACTTTTCCTGTAGATGCTGTTTGAAAAACCCAAAGCTCGCTCTGTTCCTCTTCAATTAAAGGGCGCTGAGTTTCTGCTGGTGTTTTCTAATACTTATTGCTATAAAAATGCACTTCAAACTTCCTCCCACCTCAACTAGATAATAAGCTTTTCCTTCAATCAAACATAATTAACTGTACAGCAATTCATTAAACCATTTCTTTCAAAAACCACCACCCCTATAAAATGAGGAGGAGCCAGCATTCTGCAATTCTGACCACATCCCTTCAGGTGAGACCCTCAGCTCCAGGACCTGTGCTGTTGGTGATGGCACTGAGCTCCCCAGTTGCCTTTGTGCCCACCACAGCACATTCTTCAGCTGCAAGGTCACTTTTAAGAAGGTGATTAGCCTGCCTTGTTTGCTGCAGGATGAATGATGCTCTCGTGCCTGTCTAGACTGAGACTGGATGGAATGCAGTTACCTCTGCACCTTGTATTCCCACACCTCAGGGAAGTGAAGCAAGCTTCAGTGTTATCAATGAAGCCCTGAAACAAACTGCTTTATGTCATTGCCACAAAGGAATTTACTATCGCATTCCATCGCGGACGTCATCCTCCCGTGCTATTAAATGTTTCAGCTAAATGCAATAACTGCTTGTTTGTGGCACTCCTGCATTTTACACCAGTCTGCTGCAGTTACATGTTGAAAGCACATGTCAGTAACAAAGGTAAACCCGTGGCATGCTTATTCTAACCATCCTAAAAAGAATAACAAAAGCGAGGGTGGAGAAGGATGGACAAATCTAGGAAAGAATCAAGACACAAATACCTTCTTCTGTAATAACACTGGTAAACATCCAGCCAGGATGTCTAGTTTTATCTGGGGAAGCCAGGATATTGCAATAGGCTTACTTCTCTGTATTTCCTGGCAGTCTCAATAAAATGCCTGATCTCCAAAACCTCTGTCAAGTTCAAAGAACTACCTACAAATGTGTACAAATGAATAAAGTATTCAGAACACAGGAATACTAAAAAGGCTTGTGGGATTACACCAGCATCTTGTATAATAATAATCTGGAAACAGAATATAACTGTACTGGACTTCATTGTCCCAAAGTGATTCTGGGTTTAAGCTTATAGCATGAACACAAAAACACAAAAAAAAGCAACATTGAGAGGCTCAGAACTGGCATCACATCAACACAGAAAGGGAAAAGTGACTTACTTATTAAATTTCCATTTAAATAGAGAAGATTCATATAAATGTTCATTTCCCCCTCAGCAAAGATATAAAAGACAAGTTAGTTGATACAGTAAATAAATTCAGTATGTAGAATTATCTTGATTTATCTTCAATTAGAAGCCTGTCTAAAGGCTGTTGATGTCTTTGGGTTTTTCTTTTGCATTATATGCATGAACATATTGCAGGAAGACTGGAAGTGATGTACAACAATGTCGTTAAGTGTATGCTGAATTCTGATGTCTGAAAACTATGGATTTAACTACATTTTCAGATTTGAACTTGGCAGAAAAGATACCATATGCACAACAAATAGATTAAACCAGCACCAAAGTAAAGTTGGATCTCACCTTGCTGTAGTAAAGCAACACTAGAACACAGGTACTCTGTGGAAAACTCCATAGCCTTTCAGTCACTTCAATTAAGCACTAGTTTTCACTAATATGTGACAACAAATTTATGGAAGATTAATCACAATCAAAAAGACAAAAACATAAAAAAGGTTGAGATTTTAAGCAAATTCTTATTTCAGTTAGTACAACTGTGGATTATTCAGTCTCTCTGTGAAAAGGTTCTGTAAATTTCTGGATTATATGCCACATAAAAACTTTGTTGAAATGTTCTTTAAAAGTTAAAATTTTGCTTTTCATCTGTTTCTTTACAGGTCAAACCAAAACCTGTTGCTGATATTATCATGAGCATTGGCTACACACAGTGCAGTTCAGAGAGAGTTCTAGGGCACAGTCTGGATTTACTGGCAATTTCAGATGCTTTCTCACTTTGCCAGTGCAAGTCTCCTTCTGAAACAGGGCATGCAGGAGAGGACAATGCACATTGCCCTGGTGCTACACACAATTCACCCTTCCTCACAGTGGGTCTCCTGGTGTTTAATGAGAACCTTAATTAACTGCAGAGCTTTTTTTTCCACCTATCTTCTTCCCTCGTTATTGGATCACCAAGTCTGTTCCTAGTTTTGTTTATACCACATTAAAAGCCCATTCTTTATTTTTCTCCATCCCTTATTATGTTCTCAGCTCAGCTCTTTTGTTGCTAACTCTTCTCCCACTCTTCCAAACCCAGTCAAGAAAATCAAGTTGCTGGCCATGATATCACTTTGGCAATATTTGCTTCCTTCACAATATTTGCAGACCTTCACTTCTTCAAGATGAAAGACTTTGTTTTGATGACTACTTCAAAGTACATAACATCTGAATGGTTGTTTCCACATTTAACTCTTCCATTCCTCAACAGAACTCAATGCAACATCCCTTTGAGTACATTCCCTCTTAAATGCCCCTAGATTTCCTCAGTGAAGTGACTCCTGCTCACAATATTCTTACCAGTCTCATATATTATGGCACCACTTATTATTCAGTTGTCTTAGGACCTCACTGATTTTTTCCTCTGCACATTGCAAAATGAGAAAAAAATGTTCTTGCATTCTCCAAGTGAAACCACAAAGTTGAGTTGTTATATTACTACTGTATCACTAGTGTTCCTTACTTTAAACAACCCCCCTTCTTCCCATTTTTAAAATTAATTTACTCTGTGATGTCATATTTAGATTGTGTATTCCTGTACCCAAAGGCCACATCTTCAGTTTTAAGCAGCTATACAGTCTACATACAGATTAGTAAAATAATGATTTGGGGGTTATTTGTTTTGCACACAAACATTCTATTCCAGTATTTCTTAAAATAAGGGAAGCTAAATTTTGCTGACAGCTTCCTTAATGCCACTACTTCTCTGACAGGAAACAATAAAAGACAACAAAGTCTCTCTATCTGCCACTTTAGATATTTCTAAGTCAGTATGCAAAAAAAAAATCAAGAAAAATACTAGTTTTGAAATTCTTGGCTAAAACAGTGAGAAAAAAAACTGTGACCAAATAATTGTGTTCTGCTGCAACAGCATTAACTACTACAGATTAAATTTAACTAAAATTTAATTAGGTCATATTCATCTTAGCATAACTAAAAGAAAAATTATTTAACAGGTCCTGATAGAATCTGGATGTAATTAATAAGTGTAAAGTTTATCCATCCCACAAAATAAGCCATTTATGAGGACTTTTTGGAAATTAGGAACAGTAAATTTGCTAATATTAAAATATTAGGTTTTAGCAGCAGAACATACTGAATTTGGTAGAATTTTGGTAACATACTGAGTATCTAAGGATACACGCAGACACACACACACTCATATATACATGTATGTCTTACAACTCATCTTCACTGTATCCATGTCATATACATTAGAACTGAGAATGTGCATGTTTTCTATATTAAAAGGTTTACAGAGATCCAAATAACGCCGCAGCGGGCATGAGGAGTGATTTATCCTACTGTTTCCACATCTTTTTTTCACTCATTTAAATTCACTGAGTCATTCATCCCTGCCTGCAGAGCCGAGTAAGAATAGCACAGAAGGCTGGAACGAGTTCTTCCACTTTTCAGCAGCCGAGTCGCGCTGCGGCAGCCCGGGAGGGGAGCGGGGAGCGGGACCGTGCCCGGCTCCGGTTACAGCCGGGCCCGCCCGGGTATTTCGGTCCTGGCAGCTGCTCCCCGGCCTGCGCCGCCTCAGCCAGAAATAAAGGAAAAGAACTTCAAACATGCAAACAGAAGAAACCAACACCGTGGTGGCATCCAGACGGACTTCGTTACAGGGTTCCTTTTATCCTTCTCTGATTGCAACTGAAATTATTTTAATACAGAAAGCTTCTTCTTGGGCTAAGTGACTGCTTTGCATCTATATGGCAGGGCCACTGTCTAACTAAAAAGACAGCTCCTGCAAATTTCCTACTACAACCTTCGTTTTCTTCACCTTACTATATTGGTTTTACATACCATTCATATCTCAGGTAAATATAAAAATTTATATTTAAGAACTGATAATAATTTAAAAACATCTTAATTTTCAGCTAAGTCCCTTCTCTACAAATAAATATAGAAAAACAATTTCTAGTGTTTAAGGTTTTAAACAAATAAAAAGAGTGACAAAAATTCACAGCATACAGCACATTATCTTCTGTAAAAAATACATCCACACCAAGATTTTTGCAGCTTGGAAGGTATAGGAACACTAAGCCTCCCAAAGAAATCAGCTTTACTGACTTCTCACTGAAGGACAGCATCAGAAAGAAGGACTAATTTCCAAGTACATTCAGCAACAATCTGACTACAACAGAACCACTACACTAACAAAAGCAAGCATTTTTTTACAGTGGATAACTAAGCATACTGCTGTGAGATCATTAATTTAATATAATCACTACTAGAGAAAATGGCTTTAATGGTATCACAACCCACTATTTTTCCTGATACAAGTTTGTGAAGTCTAACAAAGGATTGCGGATTAATTTTAATTCCTGGAAAAATCTAATTAAGGTTCTTTAATATGGATGGTCTAGGAGTCTTGTGTCAAGTATCTGCTGCCTTAATTGTAGAAATAAAATGTTTTATTTTTAACAGAAACCAAACCATACTGAGGAAGTCTCATAAGGGAAAAGCAAGAGCAGAAGATCACGTTTAGTCAGTTGCTCTTGTCCTGAACTACATTAAAGCTTCTCACACCAGGTAAGCCTGACCTTTGTGACTTATGGAGAGGGAAGTGCACTTCATGCCAAGAATGAGGAGCTTGAGATGACACTGCCAACACCCAACACTTTGATATTAATTAGGTGTTGCATTCTCCAATGTATAAACTAAGGAGCCCAATTAACATACGTGACCTACGATCATACTTACAGCCATCTCACCACCACCAAAAAAACCCAAAAAAGCCTCTTACCCATCTTTTCTTACACCCATCCTGCTTACAACTCAAAACAGTCAAAAGATATATAGTAGAAGCAGCAGCATAAATGTCAGCTTTTGGCTGGACATGATAGTAAGAGCTCCTGTACTGACTTGTTAGTGGCATGTGGGCAAGGTAATGCAAGGTTCCCTGTACCACTGCCAATGTCATTGTCTGCCACTTCTCCAGCCCAGAAGGTGACAGTACATGCCTTCCCATTACTCCTGCTTAAACAAATAATAAAACTACTTTTCATGAACTTCACAGATTGAAGCAAGTATAAAAAACATTCAAAGGGACCACTGGAAAAGCCTGAGTTACAGCACTGTTAAAAAGAAAATCATAAGGAAACCTGATGTGTGGGATATCTGAACTACAGAATATACACAGGACAGTCAGCTAAAAGCAGTTTTCAAAGTGTGAAAAACAATGCATACCATTTAAGTTACTCATACACACTGTGAAGTTCATAAATGGATGATAAGCATTCAGTAAAATGATTTGGGCATTGTTTTGCAAGTTCAGTCAAAAAAATTGGCTACTACATTGTCTCAGAAACACCAGTTGTTCCACAAGCAGCAAACTAATTGCCTAGAAATGTGACTCTTCTCCCACACTTCTTAGCCAACTCCCACATCTCCCACAGAGGGATCCCTCATTCTCCCCCAGATCTCCTACAGCATGCCAAGTGAACAGGAAAAAAAAAAAATCTTCTGTGCATAGTCCAGAGCAGTGTATGCACCAACTCTTACATCCTGGGCTGAGTTACGTTCCTCTTTCCCCTTGAAAAACCTCTACCTTGGAAATTTTTCCTCTATTCCTCTATTCAGTTCCTAATTTTTCATGAAAATGGTGGCAAATTAATCTCTTGAGACTTTTCTCATCTTTCACATATGGTTGAAATTGGCTAGCAGATTACAGAGTTAGAGGTGGAGACAGAAGGGTTCACAGATGTCAGTCTTCTGGGTCCATAGTTTTCCTTCCTTCTCTCACAGAAGAAACCAAAGAGAGAATACAGAGTACTGAGAGATGTAAAAGGTAGACACATTTACAGTTCAAAACAGAACACACGATTCGAAGCAAACTCAGTAAGGCAACTGACAAAACTGACACATCCCAGTGACTTGAAACAAAATGCCACCACCACCCAAAAGCTCGTGGTTTCGAAACTTACAAGACTGAGGGAAAAAGAGAAGAGTAAAGGCATCATCTGAATGACTGTGTGTCTCATTCATTCTCACAAGAAAGAACAGAGATCTTCTGAACTGCTACCTAGAACTGTGCTTTCTCTCCCTTCCCAGGGCAAAAGGTTCATTCCACTCATTCTCCAAGGAAATCTGACAAATGCTCAGACACTATCTCTGTCTGGCTGTCTAATACGCCTTGGTTCTCATCCCACAGCAAACCAGACCAAATCCTTCATCCTTTCCAATCTCTCCTGCCCCAGCCTTTCTTCCTGCTCACCACACCCCCCGACTGACCTCTCCTATCAGATTCTCAGCTGCTCAGCCCAGCTCCCAGCTCTGCAATTAACACATTAACAGACATCTCCAGGCAGGAAGGCACCATCAGGAATCGAAATTCTGGGAAGAGCACAGCTCTCAAAATTTTTAAAAACTGAAAAACTGCATTTTAAAACACTGATGATCACCTCAAAGTTTTCATCACAAATTACTGTAGCCAAGGTCAAGACATTAAACTTAAACACGGGAACTTATCTAAAATGGTATTCCCTGGCAATGGCCTGTGTATGTACACTACACTACATTTTCAGGTGGATTGCCACATATTAATTATGGCATATCTTAATCTTGCATGATAAAAGAGACAAAAAAAAAAACCTACTAGTGTTGCATTATGAAAAACATGATAATTAAGTTCTGTAACAGGCCAGACTACTAGACAGGCTGTGAAATCCCTCTTCACTGGAGATTTTAGAGATGTTAGACAGACATTATTATCTTATGCATGATATACTTATACAACCAGGCCATGGAGGAAACAGAGAAACAACTTCCAGCTTTATACTTCTGTGAACTTACACTTCAGAAAAAAAAATAAGAGAGGGAAAAAACACCACACCATCAAAAAACACAAACAAGTAAAAAACAATCTACCAAAAAAAACCCCACAAAAAATCCCAAAACAAAACACCATAAAATCCACACTGTAGAAAATCAGTTTGCATACTAAAATGTTAGTCTTTTGGGGAACAGTTCCTGTATTCCACTTGTTCTTAAATTCAAAATCAAGCAGTGAGTAGCTCCACTGAGTCTACAATCTCAATAAAATTAATAGTTACTGCCTGTAAGCTATGCACAGATTCCAGTCCTACCCAACCTAAATCATCACCCAGCCTGTTTTATTCAGGGCATAAACATTTTTGTTCCAATTGAAACTTTACACTCAGCTCACAGCCCTGGCTATAAAGTTATATTCTGCCCAGAAAGTGACAGCACATATTCATAGCACAGCCAGACTGAGTCCAAACACAATGCAGCTCCAGTACCAGGCACTCTGTTGTTAGGAATAAAACATTGCTGAAGAGCCCAATATAAATTTCTTGTCTCTCCAGGGAGAAAGGCAGAGGAAAATGGTATCTGTGTAATGTCTCAGGGCTTGAAATTTGGGTTCCTTGGCCACCAGATGAGCACAGCTTCCATTTCCTCACAGGCTGTGCCAACACTGCACAGTGAAGTACCCCAGTACTGAAGTCTGCTTGGGAACTGGAAGCAGCTGAGTAAAAATATCACAGAGGGTCATAGAGGCTGATGTACCTAATGAAAAAAAGGCTCTTCCCAGCAGGGTGAACGGCTTGCACAGCTACACAAGTTCTTTACACAAGCACACAGCCCATGAAGGCCCAGCCTGGCGTCCAGGCTGCACTTGTGCTGTGGTTATCCTTCAGGCATACCAGTGTGCACCTCAAGCCAACAGCCTGGCTTCCCTTTCCCAGGCCAAGATTTCTGAGATGACTCCCAACACAAACAGAAAAATAAACAGAATTTTTAGGTTACATTTGAAAAAAAAACCATAAACAATGGCTGTAGCTCTAGTAAATAAGTAGAAATTGGGGTGCAGGTAAGTTTAAAAAAAAACTCACTGTGTAATATGCAAGATACACAGGGTCAGTTACTAATTTGAAACACTGAATTAGAAGAACTGAGTTGAATAACCAAAGGAGATTATTCCTCATTCCACCCAATTCACATTTCAGACAAATTATGTTGAGATACCAAAGTAACTTAAACGAGCAAGACAGAATTAGATAAAAATGCTTCAGTTCACTAATTTTAATTAATAATTAAAATTATAATTTTAAAAAATTCAATCTCTATCCAATTCCTTTCACGCTTTAATTTTTTTCAGCCCTGTTGAACTGCACAGATACAGAATTATGAAAATACTCCCAAAGATAAAAGGATATTCTGTTTGCTTTAATTTTCACCTTATACTTTCTGTAAATAATTTACACATCAGACAATGGAATGCTGTCTACCCTGGACATGCATGCAGAAGGAAAAGTGGTTCAGTATTGCATATCACAGAACGTAAGCAAGTGAAATGAGGTAAGATTGTATCTTTAATATCTGGTCCATAAGAACACCCAAACAAAATTCTTTTGCAATACTGAGGAACAGCTCAAAGGTTCACTAACCACCTCTTCAGGCACAAACCCTCATGATTAACACACCAGAATCCTCTACAATATAAAGACATATATAAATATGTCTCACAATTCTAAACAAAAGATTTAGAAATAAGTATTTCAAATAACTTGAAAAATAAAGAACAAAGTGTTGCAAACCATTTTTGTCCAATATTGCTTTTTAAACCTCTACCCAAGACTGCTGTCAGTAAAATGTCCTCACTAAAGCATTTCCCTTTACAAAGACTGATACAGTACTTAAATGCAGACTTATCAGATAACTGTTAAGATCTGTATTTTATGGAGGAAGCCAGTAATATTTTGCTCCTAATAATCAGCAAATATTTCTGCATCTAGAGCTAATTGTTTATTATATCCTCAATTAGAAAGGAGAAGGAAGAATCACTGTCTTGTTTCATTCATATTCCAGAATATGAGTGGAACTATCATCTACAACCCCACAGTAAGATTTTTTTGTGTCATCTTCTTCATTCATCATTTTATCCTCCCTTCCCTGTCCATACTAAGCCCAGGTCCTTGTGGAGCTTTCCCCAGAGAGGTCCAGATATTCTCCTCCAGACAGAAACTTAAAAACCTGTTATCAAAATACTTTCCCTCTGATGTCATGATTTTGCATTTATAGGCACTCAATTCTATACACTGCTGAGATATAGTATCTGTTCACTAATCAGAAGAAAGAATTAATAGGGGTTTCAAAGCTACAAAGGCAGCATTTTCACTCTGATGGGAGCATACAGTTCATACTTTGGGGGAGGGGAAGAGAAGAAAGAGTGTTGGCTCTTTCATGAACATAAAAGGGCAGAATTACACATTAGTGTAGCTTCCCCATGTATAGACTTTTTTTTTCTGAAATGCAGTGTAAACTTAAAATCAGCCATTAGCTTCCTTAACTAAAGCTCAAATCATCCATGTAATTACTTTTACAGAGGATTATGACCAAGTTTTTTTTAAATGTGAATTGTTAAAATTTCACAATTAAGAAATAAATCACAATGGGAAAATAGGTTCCTATTCACAAACCAACGGACCAAGCTGGCATGGTTAATACCCTTTTAACAAGGCAGAACTGAAATACTGGGAATGCTGTTGCCAGGTCAGAATTGAAGTGAATTGGGTAAACCGTGCAAATGGGCTCTTACAGCACCTGCCCAGCCCTTGGCCTGGTACAGATCTGTACTTGCTCCTTCACTGACCCTTCTTGATCAGGGCACAGAAATTACCAACTCACTGAAGTTTTCACAAAGGCAAAAAAAGCCTACATTTAAAAAAAATATATATATTTGAAAGAAAAGTTGAGATGCTGAGCATTCTTGATTCATATGTGCTTTAATACCAAGATTTTTGACCTTCAGAAGTCCCTTCTCCCAGGGGAAGAAAAAAAAAAAGAGGAGAATAAACCAAAAACACTCCTCAGAAACGACCACAGAGAGACGCTGCAGACATCCATCTAAAATAATGGCAGTCAAAGGTCAGGATGATATAGGGAACATCAAGCTTTTCATTTATGAATCTTCCTAAAGAGACCTCTTAGTAAGCAGAAGCAAGAAAATCAGGGAGTATCCAGTCAGAGAGACGTAGAAACTGCCTAAACATGTGTCATTTACAGGATTTTCCTAATAATGACACCAAGTATCTTCAACTTTGACAAATTAATTTTAAGACTTCACTGAAACATAACATGGAAACCACCATCAGCTTGTTGGGTCATCTTAGCAAGATTCAGCAATTTTCCTCTGAAGATCTGCTTATGAACTATATCCAGAAGATTACAAAATATCACGAAGGAAGCACTGCAGATTGGATCCGGATCCAGTAAAACGACAGAAAAGTCGTAGGAGTCTTCCAAAAGTGCTGGAAAACGCATACTGCAAGAACAATCGGTATTCCTGCCTAACAAAGCTGGGTTACACTCGAAGGCTCCAACATGTTAATCTGTCACCGTGACAGAAAAGCAAAGGATGCCAGACCAACACACAGCTCTTTTCCAACACCCTGCAATATCTAACACTGAGCTTCCGAACACAATTAAAAATAGGACTAGAGCGTCCAAATATATGAGTAAGGATGCTCTTAGCATTTCTGCTTCCAACTTCTTGTTATAAAAAAAGAGTACCCTTCAAGACCTTTCGGAATTCCTTAATAGTGTTTTTTGCGTTCTAAAATCACAAGTGACAAAAGAAATAGCTCCATATTTGCTTCAGATCTCTCCAGGGGGAAAAAAAAATACACATTACAGTAATTCTCTTACAAAGCTACAGCACATGTGTAAGGCCCCGAGAAGCACCGATGCTGATAAAATTAAAAATGGCTGTGCCCGAAGATCCCACAGCGAAACAGGCACAGCTCTGCTGACGATTAAAATATATATTAAAAATTCCTGCGTTACCTTACAAAGGGCGAGGTATGCAAAACAAAAAGATTATATATATTTCCAAAACTGAAGTAAGTTATTAGACAAGAGATGCAGATCTAAGCAAAGCATTCTTACTGAGTGCAGGTCGAGCTCATTTACACAATAAAGCCGATTTTATTCCCCGAGACACTCAACGTATCACGATTTCAAAACTTTTATCAGGCTTCGCCGCTAAAACAGAGGCACAGCACTTTGTAAGGAGGCACAGATGTGCCCAAATACCAGCGGACCCCACCCCCTTCCCGCTGCCAAAATGGCCAGTTCGTTCCACCCAGTGGCTACTCACCAGCCGCAGTGCCGAGCAGCAGGGTGGCACTGGAGAGCAGGAGCACCAGCACAAGGTGCTGCAGTGAGGAAGGCATACCTGGGCAAGCCACGGTTCGAGCCGGCAGGAGAAAAAAAAAACCGGGGGGGGGGGAAAGCCAAACCCCGAAGAGAGGAAATTCCTCCTGCTTTCGCACAGCCTTCCTTAACTCTCTCGGTTTACAATCCCGTCTGGAAGGGCAAATGGCAGATGAGCGGAGCCGTCTTCGCTCTTACTCCATTACAGCCGCCTGCCTTCATGCCTCGGGAGCCGGCAGCGCTCAGCGGACACGGGGGAAGCGCCTGGCTCTGCCTCCCAGCCCCGCGGCATCTCCCCCGCCGGGGAGGACGGCGGCACGCTCCCGACCCCGCTGGGAACCGGGCTATTTCCCACGCAGCTTCACGACATCGAAGAAAGCGCCCGGTTGGGAAGTGAACATATCCAGACGCGCCCACAGCGTTGTCAGTCAGCGCGGGCCCTGCGGGCTGGCCGGGGCACGGAGGGCGAGCTAGGGGCTCACGGCGGCGGCGCGTCCCATCCCGGCAAAGGTTTCTGTCCTCTGGCCGCCCCTCCTCGCTGCCTCACGCTCCGGGGAAGGCGGCGGCGCGGCCCCCTGTTCTCACGGCTGCATCCCGGCCCATCTGCCTCCCGCGCCGGGCGGGATCCTCCGCGCTGCCCCGGCCCCCGCCGCAGCACCGAC
Organism: Serinus canaria; assembly: GCF_022539315.1. Taxonomy (NCBI): domain Eukaryota; kingdom Metazoa; phylum Chordata; class Aves; order Passeriformes; family Fringillidae; genus Serinus; species Serinus canaria. Next base: position 25,877,459 of record NC_066321.1, read on the forward strand.
GCCTCCCCCGGCCACCCCGACAAAGGTGGGGCCCGGGGCGACGAGGCCCCTCCTCGGCGGCTCCAGCTGCGAGCGCACCCGGCTGCTCTACGCGGGCAAAGGCCCTTCCCGTCCTCCGCCTCCCGCCCCGAGTTTCCACAGCGCCGGGCAGCCTAGCCCGGCCTCCTCACGCCGGTCTCCGCTCAGCCCGTCCGCGCTGCCAGCGCCTTCCTCCCCCCGCGCCGGGCTCGCCGGCGAGGGGCCGCTCCGCCTCCTTCCCCTGCCCGCCGCCGGCTGCGGGCGGGAGCCGAGCGAGGGCCGAAGCTCCGCCGCCCGCGCCCCCTCTCGCCCGCCCGCCCCAACAGCACGGGCGGCTCCAGACACAAAGGGGAGTCGCTGCAGCCGCCGGCCCGGGCGCCCGTCCCGCCGCGCCGCCCCCGCCGCCCGGCTCCGCCCCGCACCATAGAGGTGGCTCCAGGTAGGCAGAGCGGGACGGCCGGGCGGAGCTCCGCCGGCTGAGGGAGGGGGCGCGGGGCCGAGGGCATCGCCACGGTGGGAGCTGCGGGCGAGAGGCGGCTCCGTGAGAAGGGGAAGGCCCCGCTAGACCTTGCCGAGAAGGCCGCGAACGGCCCCCCCACCCCATGCAGGCTGTCTGTGAGGGAGGCTGGCAGCAGGGAGGCGTGAGCTCAGGATTCACAAAAAAACGCCTGTAACAACAAGAAAATAATGTTTAGCAGTCTCCGAGATTGCGTCATGTTTGAACTCGGTGGCCTGCCTGTCAGACACCCGGAGCTTCTGCCTCGTCCTCGGGTTCAAGTCCCCGTTATCTGTGTCCCTGTGAGCTCCCCGAGCAGCGCTGGCCCTACCACCTACCGCTCTCCCGCGGTGAGCCCGGGCAAGTCACGGAAACACAGATCGCTGGGGTTGGAACAGAGCTCTGAGATCATCGAATCCAGCCTGTGACCGATCACCACCCTGTCAGCTAGGTGCCGCATCCAGTCTTTCCTTAAACACCTCCAGGGACGGGGACTCCACTACCTCCCTGGGCAGTCCATTCCAATAGCTAATCCCTCTTTCTCTGAAGAATTTCTTCCTAATGTCCAATCTGAAATCCATTCAGCTCATATGGCTTCAGCCACGTGACTCTCTCAAGTAAAACCATTATCTACGTCTCAAATTAAAGATATTTTATGATTTCAAAACACAGACAAAGTGAGCCCACTCAGCTGTTTGTATGCTTTAACCTTTGCTGTATTGTACAGGACCAAAGAGATAAATTGAGGGCAGCAGCTGAAGGGAGAGCTGTGACTGGAACATAGTGTCTGATGTTCTGGCCTAGCAAGGCTCTTTCAGACAAGTTTTACTGGCTGTTACATAGAAAAAAAGGTTCTTCAGATCACCCTGCACACCAAAGGCACCTTCAAATCTGAGCATTACCAAAGGTTTGGTTATGGGAAATGCTTCCCTGTGCCAAAATTCCTGTACCAGTTTCAAGAGTGGACTACAAGTTCAGAAATCCAATTCCACACCTCAAAATATTGAATGCTACTACATAAAATGGTGTAGTTGCAAGTCAGAGTTGCAATTTTAGTGGTAATAAAAGCTTTCTGCACAATTCCATTCCTCTTCACAAGCCATAATGGATGAAATAGATGTAATCTGATACTTTGATCATCGAGAGAATTATTAAATTGTACTAGGATTTTCATCGCCATGATGCTTTGGCCAGGGTCATAGTTTGACATTCCTAAGGTCAAGGTGAATTTACACTGATAGTTATAACATATTTTTAAAGTTTCCTACAATATTTTTACTTCCAATCTATACAGATCCAACATGAATATTGGTGAGACAATAAAATATAGAATTACAGACTGTAGTTTGTATTGCCACTTTCCAGAATTGCAACCACATGTTAACCACAGTATCCTTCCTGTTATTTGTGAAATGTGAATGTCAAGAAATAACCTTTAACAATAGCCTTTTAACACCAACACCAACTCTCCCCCTCAACAGCTAGAACAATTTTACCTCCAAGAGAGGGAAAAAACCCCAACACTGAATATTTTTTTGCAGCACCAAAATCCAATGTTCTTTTCTGGGTCCACAGACACCAAACTATGCAACACACCTTCTGTCCAGCTGTACCTACCAATAAAAGAAGCAAGATCTACTTTGTTCAGAGAAAACAAGAGCCTGCCATGTTGGTTGCACAGCACTGCCACTGTTTAGATGGTAAAAGAAAATTACTGTAATTGTTTATGATGTGTATGAAAACCTGCTCAGCCTGAAGTTAATGACAGAGGTCTCACTTGTTTCAATAATTCTAGTTTTGGCCCATTAATAAATACTAGGAGTTCTTCTCCACAAGAAATTGGACAAAAACATCTATTCTGCCTTAAAATACTTTTCTTCTCTCCACAAAACGATTTGAATTTTGTTCTGTTTTCCTAAAATGAAGGAAAAAAACATGCCATTTTTAATTCAAGTATTTCTTTTTAGTTTCACGAAAAACCCAGCCCTGATCAAGAGAACACCCTACTGAAGGGGAGGGTGCTGTGTATCTGCTTTCCTGGAGCTTCTATCAGCCCCCTGGACTAATCTCACACACTTGCAATCACAGCAGTTTGCAAGAATTTCCCCTGCTTCCCTAAGCTGTGTTGAGTCCTGCGGATGCTCTCTGCAAGGGCCGGGTCCCCCCTGGCACGGCGTGGCTGTGCCCAGCTCGCTCACCCCCCGGTGCCAGGTGGCGGGGCAGGAACTGCGGGGCAGGAACTGCAGGGCAGGAACTGCGGCACCCCGGTGTCCCCGGAGCTGGCAGCGCCCAGGAGGGACTGACCCCCACACCGACGTGGAAAGCAATCGCTGCTGTCTAAGCACAGAAGCAGCTTCCTTTTCCCACGGTGGTGGGAGGAAACCAGAGATCCAAACTGTCACAGTGAGGCTCACTCATTGTTATGTGCTTGGACAAGAACATATTTATAATTCTTCCTGTGATATTGTTTTATCTGTAAGCTAGGATTTCGCTCTCCTAATATTCAGCAACACCAAGCAAGACCTACAGAAAAGTAGTCAGCATAATGAAAAATTGCAGAGCTGCAGGACAGTAAATCTGAGGTGCAGGTTCAGGTAAAAATAGCGGGGAGACAAGAGAAAACATGTCAAATTTACCAAGATTTAAAAGCCAATATTCTGACTGAAGCACCGTATTTCCACCAGCAAGAACTCTGACCAATGAAACAACACTATTGAACTTAGTGGAGATAAGACTGTTAAAAAATATGAGGAGGAAAGGCCTTAGGAAGCAGATGGTTTTTTGCAGCTGTGTTCACTGTTCTCCCGGCCAGGCAGAGGCAAGGTTGCACCAGCAGCACGGTCATGGGGCAAGGACAAGGAGGAGAGTGGCAGAGGAGCCAGGGTCTGGTGGCTGGAAGCTCCCCAAGATGAGGGTCAGATGCAGCAGGGGACGTGTATCTTGCCCTTGGGGAGGGAGCTCTGAACAGCACAGGCACAAACAGCACGTGGGGGTTGCCCTTTGCTTCAGTGAGGCACAGAGAGGAGAAATGCAGCTGATAGGAGGCTCAGGAGTGACTGATGCAGACACAAACATGTTGATATCACTGCACGTAAGAGAAATTAAACATGTCCTTGTTAGCAGCATCTCCTTTAAACAACACACATCTTTATTTTTAATTAACTGGAATAAGAGAAACTATTTTCATGCTACCAAGAGTGTATTCCAATCAGTGGAAAATAAGATGAACAAAGAATTAGGAAAACTGAAATGAACTATGAAACAATAGCTTGGGTTTCATTTCTTTTCAGAAAATCCAATGTTCAGGCACTTTAAAAAGATTTCTCAGGGTAGGTTCACTGTTATCCAAGAGTTTTTCAGCGCTGATGCAATATAACTGTTATCATTGTTAGGACTCAGGGGACTGTTCTTTTTGACAGGGCCTTTCGTGAAGTCAACAAATCAGTTTAAAACAAGCCATAAATTATATTTGGCTGCCTGTCAGCTTGGCTGGGGTGTTCTCCCAGTGCTGCTCTAAGTGTTGGGGAAGGAATACAACAACATGTCCAGATATTTTGCTTTTAGGGGATATTTTGTTCCTAATTTAAAAAGAAAGCACCCCCCTAGCATTGCCTCTGATGCATAAACATATGTTAGAACAGCTATCAAGATTTTTACAGACTTCCCTACAAATAAATACACCCGTTCTGGATCCTAAGTGATAGCTTAATAAATAATGGACTCGGTGCAGATGTCCCCAACAAATGCCTGGCACTCATTGCTGAACTAGGGAACTGTCAGCAGGATCATCACCCCAGTCTTGCTCCTGTATGTGGAGAGAGAGGTGGTTCTTGATAGATGGGATCCAAGCCTCCTATAGCTCTCTAGATATTATTAACATCCTGAATTGCAGCCAGAACTCACAGAGAAGACAATAGTGTCTACTTACAGTCTGCTGAGTTAGCAGCTACAGCTTCAGTCAGTGCAGCCAAACAAGTAATCACACACACGTCATTACCTTTGGAAGTGTTTGGTTCCTTGTTTTATATGGATTTTCCCATCAGTGTCCCATCCTGGCTGCTGCAGAGTGGCATTAACACACCCCCTCAGAGTCAGGGCAGGGAAGGTGGCTGTGGGAAGACCACATGTACAAGGAAGCAGGCACATATGCATAAGGAAAAATGATGAAACCTCTGGAGACTTCAGAAGCAATCTGAACACAGAAGTACCTTCCTCAGTCATGGACATGTTTCCTTGGGAATGGGGAAAGGCACCCTCTCCTTCAGAGCCTTTTTACAAACTACCAGCAGCACTTTGATCTTGTCTGTTGGGTTTTGCTCCTTTTCTGGGGCTTGGTATTATCTTGGGAAAACAGATTCTACAAAGGAGGGAGAGAGGGACACCAAGCCTTGACAGAAATCCTAGAGAAATCCTTTATGGGGTAAAGTCTGTTTCTTTCTGTCAGGCAGGAAAAGCCCTATCCACAATGGTCAGCCTGTCCTGCCAAGATGTGAGTGGCAAAAGCTCCTGTGGCATCACATTCCAGACCAGGCTCTTGTGCTCCCAATTCTACCAAAAGCCTTAAGGAAATGCTAAATCAAATTCCCTAACTCAGAGGGAATTAATTTCCCCTTTAGTCCAGTTAAATAATCTGTGCCAGACATTACTTTTGGCTTTTAGACTCATAAAAATCAGTCTGAGGGCTGTTATGACTTCATTTTTCTTCACCTCTGAGGCAAAGAAGAGAGCACCTACTGTTGAGCTTTTGAAAAAAAACCCCAATGTAGAGGGTGATTTTATCCCCCAATAAGTTGCAGCTGGGTCAGTTGCTGAAGATTGGAGGTGGGCCTGATCTTAACAGGCCACACCTGTAATCAATAAGAACTAGTGCTATATAAGAGTAAGGAAAGAGGAGTGAGGAGAGTCAGATTACGGCGGGGACCCGGAGAAGTCAGTGTGGAGAGGAGCTGCCTGAGAGGAACATCAAGAAGGTATGAAGCTCAGATAATATGAAATCCTTGTACTATGATGATGATAGAACCTTTGCTAACTAAGACAACACCCCAAAACATTTGTGAGTATGCACTAGTGTTTTCAGACCTGAGTGTTTCTAACTCTACCAGGCTGTTGTGTAATCTACTACAAGGTGAACCACACTGTGCAATGAAGTCATGACAGTCTTTGACACCAACATCCTAAATCAGAAGAGAAGTTTTGTGGCAGCTTTGTTTACCTTTCGATAGCAGACTCTTAATAAATTGAATTCAAAAATTAATTGCACTGCTCTTGTGGCAGTCCCCAGAAAGATCTATTTTGATGCTTCAAATATTTTTTTTTGTGCTGGTCTCACATTCTCTGGTTTTGGTGTAGCAAGTGGTTTCCTATGGGGAGCCCATAATTGCATGATCAAAGGATCATGTGTGAGGATCAAGCCTGGAAACATAAGCAGGTGGGTGTGGGACAGGTCGGCCTTGAGTATGCAAGGAGAAGGAGTAGGAAGATGCACACTGTGGGATAAACAAAAGGAGTATTTTGTTTCTAAAAGGATTAGCAGTGAAATGGTTAATCACCATTTTTACATTTCATAATACATTATATTTCCCTGTGATAATGAACTACCAACAGTGTTGGTAGCAGATGCTACCTTGTTTTAGAGATAACGCTGCTTAGTCTGTGGAAATCTTATCTCCACTTTGGGGGTGGAGGTGAGAGAAACTTTCAAGTTAGCTCTGAGAAGCACCTCCTACTTTGAATTAAGTCTGAAATCATATGTTAAAGGCCTTTTACAGCTTGTCTGAATCTCTTGGCTTGTTCATCACAACATAAAATGGGAAATTTGCTGCAGGGTTTTTATCAGTTCAAAACATCACTTATTCATTAAATCCAACAATGGACGTAGTCAGAAATAGAAACGTAATGAGCTGTGTCAGAATCATCCTCTGGTCTGCAGCAGATGGCTATGTCATCACCACAGACCTGCAGGGTTTCATTCCTGAGAGCTACCTGAGCCTTCTCAGACTCACAACAGGCAGATGGGAACGGAGCTCAGGGAAACTCCAACACTCTCTCCTGCTACTGTTACCTTCCTTTGCCTTATGGTTCTGGGTTGTTGGGATCTTTTTCTTTTCAGTTGTTGGTTGGTGTTTTTTTAATTACTCACTACACAAGATAGATAGCAGTGCAAGTCAGGTTGGTTTCCAAAAGCCAGCCTTTCCTTTTTGGTCTTTAATTTCTTGCAGACAATCAGGATTTGACATAAAAATATTTCTCCAATCAGCTCAATACTATCAGGAAGCTAATAAAAATGCTCTCTGAGAACAAAATGAAAGCCTCTGATAGACCTGCACTCAGTTTGCCATGGTGGGGGTCAGGAGGAAGCAACTTCTGATTGTGCTCATTTCTGGCCACCCTTGAACTTCACATCAGCTTGACAAGTGCCAGGCATTCATCTAAAGGACAGAAGTGGTGTCTACAACATGCATTTGTTCCTTGTTATTTTAAATGACAGTGTGGAGGGAACCCTTTTTGCTCTGACTTTTTAGAACTGTTGCCCTTTGCAATGAGAAAGGAGGCATCGACTATGAGTTCAACAGCAGAGCTTCTTCAGGTTTTGCCTTCTCTTGCAAATGTGAAAAAGAGTAAAAACAGAGTTGAATTGAAGCCCCTTTTAACTCAGATTTTGTTGCCACTGCAAGGACACTGTCAGAGGGCTGGCCACTCTCAGATCCATAGCTTCTAGAGAAAGGTGCTGCTGAGTGTGCCTGCCCAGTGTTCTGGGAACATTACCTGGAGCAAGATAAAAGTAAAATTTTTCTACCTTTTACTAAACCAAACAGGAGATTTCAATCCCTTCTGCTTCTGCCTGTAACATGGCATCTGTTGCCTGACAATTTTGAGACATTTTTATCTAAGATTGTTCCTTCAGATCAAGAAATGAGTCAGTACCTCTGCACACCCTGCTTTCTTCTCATGGATTGATTTAGAAACATGAACCCAACTAACTGCTTCCCCAAAGTATCCATCAGGAACCCTCTCCTTGAAGTCATGCAGGCCAGGACACCAACTCCAGCCACGAGCATCAGTCCTGGTTGCTGGGGCCTGCAGCTAACATTGAGGGCACAGTTGCTTCCTATCCCTCTGAGCTGAGTAAAATCAATGTCTGGGCAGGGTTTCCCCTCTCTAGCATTTTTGCCAGTTTCACTTTTGTATTTATTTACTTTCAATCATTCCCTCAACTTTGGAGAAGTTGCCTTTAGCAAAAGGAAAAACTACCATCCCTATAGCTCTGCTCTCATAAGTGCTGAAGCTCTCACATTCCCAGCAACAGAAGGGTGGAAGGGGTGTGAAATGAGGGCAAAGAGAAGCATGGACCCTGAACTAAATGTTGAACAGAAAAAGGGAGGAAGTTGTAGGCAGGAGAGAGAGGATCTGAGGAGTGAAAATGTTACAGGAGAGGGTTTATGTTTGAATATGGATTTAAATGAAAATGCATTTTGATTTAACAGGAAGGAGGGTGCTAAACTCAGGTCTCTATGATGAGCCACACTGACAGGGACACTGGCTTGGAAGTTTCACAATGCTCATCTGCAGGAGTAGGTCCCTGGGACAGGCTGGCAGATAGTCCTCAACTCAGAAGGAAACAGCACGTCTCAGGTTTCTCTTGGCTTAACCAAAAACTGTAAAGCACATTCTTTCTGCCCTCCACTCGTATTCAGAACTCCCCTGCGTATTTTGTTGATGAAATCTCTCACCCCAATTCAGGAGATAACAGCATTTGCTAAACATACTCTGCCTTGCTACCAGAAGAGCTTCTGACCTTGTCCTGTCTTCTCCTTAGCGTTTGGCAAATACTTATCTGTACTCACTGTGACCTCCAGCCAGCTGGGTAAAAAGCTTTGGAGCCAAACATGTGCACAAATAATTCCAGGGGCAGCTGTTACTACTGGATTATCTCTTCCTGTGGTTTCTACAGATAGAAATAGTTAATATATGTTGCAGTTTACAGCTCCTTTCCCTTCAGCAGACCAAGGACCATCTTCCTTCAACTCAGGGCCATTAAATCCATCTCAACAAAGAGGGCCTTCAATCTGGTACTCCCCTGTTTTGCCAGATGTATCCTATCGGATGAAACGGAGCCCACAACAGCCAAAATCACAAATCACAACCCTGCCATCTTTAGCCAAGAAGGTCTCCATTTAATCACTCCTCTCAAGTTATGTGGAACAGAGGCCATTCTGTGTGTATCCAAGCACAGCACCCCCTCTCTCCAACCCCTCCAGCCTCCCACAGCCCAGACATGAGATGTTTTTTCACCCTGACACATTGAGGTCCACGCCTGATCAGAGTTCATTCAACCTGAAGAGCAGCAATGACTCGCTTCCAAAAAATGAGACTATTATGGCTAGAGACCATTATGAAAGCCTGCGTGAAGCTGAGACCAGATGTGTGCTCAGCTCACTCCAAATATTGCTTAGAGCAAAGCCCTGGATTGTTTTGGTTTTGTTTTTTAAACAAAACAGGATTGACAGAATCTCCTCTGTAACAAGAAAGATTTTCTGATGTTTTTCTGCACTGCTGTTGCAGATGTGTGGCTGGGCTGGGAGCTCACACCCACCGACAGAGTCCACAGCAGCTCTCAGGAGTGGATGAAGATGTGGAAGGAGCCCTTATGTGATAGGATGGAAGTGAAGGCGATGCCAGCCCATTTAAGTTCAGCTCCAAGAGTCAGCTTGTGGCCATTGGGACCATGTTATTCTTTCAGTAGGATGTTCTGTATGAGCCCCTGGAAGTGAGAGCGATAACATGGCTCTGATCACTTTTTGCCTTTACAGCAAACCTTTCATCAGAGGAACCTCAAAGCAACTTGCCAGCAAAAACGGGCACAACCTCACACTGTGCCTGTGAGATAAGCAAAGGATGGAATAGATTAACTGCCTAAAAGCACACAGCAGCTCTGTGGGATGAAGGAAAAATAAGAAAAAAACCTTATATATATACATACACGTTTGAAACCATACAGGGTTTTATGGAGAGGCAGCCTGGAAGGCTGCCAGGATACTGAAATTGCCACCCCTACACAACCACGAGTACCATGGAAACCAGTGGGGCACTGGCAGGCAGGAAAGGAAATCAGCTGAAAAATGGCTTTCCATGAAATGCAGCCAGGCTGGGACACTGCTCCCCTCCTGACTGAGGGAGGCCTACGTGCCTAACCACCAGTGTTGCTGCCAGTGGGAGCTGGGCTCCAGGAGGGAGTCATTCCCAGTAATTTCCCAGCCTGGGGTAACGCTTTCCTGGCGGCGCCCAGTGGATGACAGCAAAAGAGGGATGGCTGAAAACTGCTACATCATGTCAGCTGTGGTGTGGAGGTAATGGAAACCCTGAGTGCCTAGTAAAGCTTCAACACATGCTGGGAGGTATAGGAAGATCAAAGTCAGTTGACATCTGAACGAGGACAGGGAAGGAACATGTATGTGCAAGCTCCTGCCTGCCCTGTCTGGTGAGGTACACTTAAAAAGCACAAAACACTCGTCAGTTTTCCCTCAAAATACTAAGAAAGCAAAAAGAAGGATTCCTTTAACCTGAGTGAAAGTAAGTAGAGAAAGAGGCCTGGAAAACAAAGCCAAAAATAACAAATGAAACTGAATATAACAGGAATAACAGAAATAAACAAACCCAGACAAGCAGTGGAGGAGGAATGAACACATTGTTAATCTGTCAAGTACACCGTGCCCACATCAAACTACAGAGTAAGCCCAGAGAAATATCCAGCCTCCCAGCTGGGCAAGGGCACCTGCTTGTTACCAAACAGCACACATCCCTTAAAAAGTCATGCTCCTGGTAGGCCAAGGGAGGAGGAATTCAAGCATAGAACAGCTGTACTCATTCAAAATATTGCTAAGAGGAATAGCAGCACCTTATGAGTAAGCTGGATACGGCGCAACCAGCACCAGGCTTGAACAAAAATAGCCCAGTGGAGAGGAGAGGCAGGTAGAGACACCAGAACACAGCTCTCCTTCTGGCTCTCAGCAGCTACACGAGGGTGCAGAGGTGATCTCCTACAGAGCCTAGATTGAATAGAGGCAGGGGAACATTTCTACAGAAAAGCAAAGAGGGCTAGGAAACCAGAGAAGCAGCAGAGCAGCATTTCTGCTACGCTAAAAGGCACAGAGCTAACAGACCTTCCAGTGGCCACAGGGGAGGGCTGGAAGGGGATGGGAGCATTGCCATGGCTGGCCCTGATAAGGCTCTATCTAGGAACAGGAGAGGGCTGTGCAGCTGAGAAATGGGTCTGGAGGAGTGCGAGAACAACAGGATAACATCAGGCACTTCTCACACAGCTGAAGGACCGCCACTGGTCATCAGGAGACAAGTGCAGATGGGAGACTTTAAAGTGGTGCCAGAAAAAACAAGCTACAGCCAGGGTCGAGGAACATGGGATCCAACTCCTAGTTGTCAGCAATTGTGGAGTATACATTGCTGAAAACAGATGCAGTGCCAGGAAAATCCAACTCCCAGCATGAAAAGAATAACTTAGGAATGATAATGAGAGAAGCCAAAGCAACTGCGACTGTGAATTAGTGATTACATAAAAGTTTTTATCTTAAAGTTATGTTAGGCCAAATCCTGAAGTAATTTTTTCATCCAAGAATACTCCCTCGAGACCCTGTGATTTGGCCACAAATTTCTACATTAGAAAAAAAAAACTAAACCAAACAAACACCCCCCCCAAAAAAAAAAAAAAAAAAAACCAAACAACAAAACAAAGACAAAGATTTCCTTTTTATGCTGGCTGGAAATACATAGCAGGCAATAGCTTTGACTGGCATCAAAATCTTCTCCAGCAGGTAGCTGAAGTCCTCTGCTTTATGCCACCATCCAGCATCACCGTGAGGGACAGGCCAACCTTCAGAATTTGCTCTCTTATGTGGCTGCTACCTGGGGAAGAGGGAACTGTGACTGCTTGGTATGAAGACAAGTACATGTTATTCAAGCTCCCTGAAACGTCAGGTACAATCCACATCACAGTTCCTCCCACCTGGACCTAGCAAAGCTACTCCTGAAAAAACTGAACATACAGTAGCCTGGGTACTGCCAGAAGGAAACGTAGCAATCATCACTGCCCACCACGTGCTGAACAGCAATGAAAATGTTTTTTAAAAATAGCTGGTCTGAGAAAAAAACTACTGATGGCTCAGTGGCAGGCTCAAAAGAACAGCAAAAGGATTCCCGCTGTCCCATTCCCTGGGCAGTACTGAGCTCAGCAGCAGCTCTGGGCTTCACACCTGGAGGACTCTGTGGAGTTTCAAATGGGGCATCTGCAAATCCCAGAGCCCAGTAAGTCCCAAAGAGATGCAGCCACAATGAGACACCTCTCACCTCCCAGAACCTCTCCCCATTCCAGTTGGAGATCATCACATACATGAAACTTCCCTGCTCCTTCTTTGGACTTGGCTTACCAGGAGTAATATGCTGCCAACCTGCAATTGCTAAGGAGGTATCAAAAATAACATGAGAAAGTGAATATTTGGAGCAGGAGACACACCCTTCCCATGACAGATGACCTGCTGTAAAAGCCCTTACAAAAGCAAGGGAATGTGCTCCAATACCTGTCGTAAAATCCGAAGCTTGAATGCTGTGCAGCCAAAAATCCTAGAAATAGTTCTTTCAAATCATGCAAACACTTTGGAGATTCTGAGAGAAGAAATAGCTGGGAATAGTTTTAGATAAAAGAACCTTTCATGCCAGCTGGCAAAAGGCAAACAGATGGATCAGATAGATGGATAGATGGGGCTTAAAGCCACTTTTGTCTCAGCTTGTGTATGCAATGTCTGAAGGCAGGATATCTCATTATCTGACCCTTAAATGTTAGCTTTATGAAATCATATCAGATGAAGCTGCAGCCTTCAAAAGCATCTCTCAGCTTGGCAGGACTCTCACCTTCCTCCCAGCAGGCCTTGGGCTGGCTTGGTGCTCATGCATACCCCCCAGGTTCTCCCCTGCTCAGAGCATCGGTCCAGGCTCTGACAAAGCTCAGGGAGGTTTGTTGTGGTACAGGGAGTTTCACAAATACTTGGTCAAAGCTCTTATGTTCCCATAGTGCAACAGCAGCAGGATGACCCCAGAGGGTGAGAAATGAAGGATGCTGTGAAGGCTGAAGGGAAATCCCCCAAACTGTGTTTGAGATGTTTAACAGAAACTCAGAGAGCAGGATGTGATCCACACAAAACAAACCGCAGTAAGCATTCTGTATTTTTCGTAGCCTGTGCAGCTTGAGTAAAGAAGGTGTTTAGTTTTTGCTGTGCTTTTGATGCATGAATCTAGAGAGGCCAAAGTGAGCCACCTCAGAAGGGGAATTACACCTTGTTTGATGGGGATGGGCCTGGGGCACAGCTTTGCAGGAGCCCTTGCAGTTTGCTCAGAGCCAGACACCTGCTCCTCACCCCTCACGTGCTTTTCTCATCGGGTGACTGAGATGGGGGGGAGGGCTGTCCCCAGCAGTGGCAGCTCATTGCCTGTGATGTTTGTCACAAATTGCAAGGACCACAGTCCCCACAGGCTCCCTCCAGCGTCTCATCCCCTGGGATTTCAGTGGGTCACTGCCACTGAAGTCACGGCCCAGTTCTGCTGGATCACCAGCCAAAGTGAACCAGGGTTTCTGCAGTATCTCAACTGGTGTGAAGAGATTACAGAAATCTGGATAGGCTAAAATAAGTACATGGACCAGGAAGAGTTTAACTTTCCTTTAGAAATGCAGTTTTTGCTGTATTTGAACTATGCATCCCTGAAGATTTCATGTCAAAATGGGTTTGTGTAATGAATATTAAATGTTTATCAAGAAATTCACAGTTGGAAGTGGTCTGCAATGACAGATCAAAAAAGAAAATCCCCTCTGCACCATTTCTATTCTCATTTTTTATGACATATTAATTCATCCAGAAGGACTTTAATACTCACCTTTATAGATATTTTTGCTTTTCACATCAGACATTAAACTTTGCCATCTTGTTCAAGAAGACATCGAGTTACCAAAGACGTGGCAGGATTACACCATCAACGTTGCAACACTGAAGCCCTGGCATGACTAATCCCCATGTAAATGGAAAAAGACCAAAGATGGGCAGTCTGTGCAGTGGGTAGGTGCAGAGCCAGACAGTCTCCTCCAGCCCACAGGTGCATGGGAAGCATGTCCCATCCACACAGGAACAGCCTTGGGTCTCTGCCACCCTTTCCCTTGGGTGCCTTCCCAGGGACAGTGGCACACAAGTGGCCCTGTGGGCACAGCAGGCCTTGCCTTGTGGTTGTCCCCCTCACATCAGGAAAGTGCCTTAGGATAAGGGGGTTGCTCCTAGGATGAATGCTGGTTCTTTGTTTCCTTTCATAGGCATGTTCATGGGAAAAATCCACCTTTGCATAAAGCATAATACCATTTTTAACTATGGTCTTTGAAAGACAAGCAAAGCTGTCTTCCCTGTAGAAATGTCACCTGAGAGAGCACACAGACTTTGGTCCATCTTAGAGAAGTGGCTGCCAGAAGAAGACATCACCAAGCTGGCTTCTCTTTCCTGTAGCCATCATCTTGTGATGATTCCCAGAGCCCAGCTGAAGGGCTTTGATGATGTGTCTGTGTGATGCAACAGCAGAGCTGTGTCAGATCCAACCCCAGAGCACCACTTTCCAGAGTAAGGACACCCATTTTTTTGCTTGGCTGGACAGTCTAACCAAAAACTTGTATGAAGCTGGCCCAAACCCTTCCCTAGCAGAGAGCAGGGGTGGATGATACAGGCTCCCACAAGGGTCACTGTGGGCTCATCTCTCTCCATTTGAATTCATTAATTAGGGGGAGATGAAGGCAGGACTTGCTGTTTCAAGGGACTTGCCCTCACAGGGCAGCATTTCCTGTGGTTTCTTCCATTGAGCTGACAGCACAGGGACCAGAAACAAGAGATGGGAATTAAAAAGAGAGAAGAAGAAAGACCTGCATCTTTTGCAGGCATGAAACTTGACTGTGGGTGGGCAAAACAGTTCATTGCAGCAGTTTCTGAAGGTCAGAGCATCATGAGGGGATAGCAATCAACAGCTGACAGCCAAAGGAAGCCCAGATGTTTAAGCTGCATGTTGAGCAAATTTGATTGAGAAATCAGAGAAAGCACAGATTCTGTTATTCTACATCCAGAATATTTTTTTAGGTTAAAAATGCACTCAAAGCTCTTTTTTTGCAGCTTTGACCTCAGCGAACGGCAGTTGTTCAACTGTCAGAGTTGTGAGCTCCAGTGATTTATTCAACTCTCATACTAGCTGGTATTTCTGACAGCTTGGAGACTCATGTGAATAAATCAGCATTTCAGCTATCATCAACCTAAGTTTCTACACATTCTGCTAAAACAAAGGAAAATGAACTGGTCCTACCAATGTGTATACCAGGAGTCAGCCAAACCCCAGAGGCTGCTACCTGAAAAAACACTCTGTTTTTTTTTTTACTTGATGGTACGGTGTGGGACATAACAAGTCTTGTTTCTTAATGCCTGGAGTTACTTTTAGATGACACCCCAGATTGTACCTTCAGATTGCTCAGGCACACTTGGACTGTGCTGTTACACTGTCACAGGACCTGCACTTGTGACTCAGGGCAGCACCACGGGGCGTTGGAGGATCAGCCACCACCACTGGCATCCACTCAAACCTTGTGCAAAACCTTCACCAGGATGGGCAGATGTGCCTGCTCTCACTGCCTGCTGCTGGAAGCTGTCAGGAGTCTCCAGGGAATGCCAGACAGAAAGGGCTGGAGGCAGCAACAAATGAAAAAAATCAGCCTAGCATATTGGAGGATATTTAGTACAAAGGAATATTTACAAGTCCTGCTTTGTGCTTTAAGCACAGCATTTGATAAAAGTGGTCTTCTCAGCCTCTTTTATTGGCAAAATGATGCACATCAGTTGGACTTCGGAAACAAAAGTTGAACAGTCTGGTAGAACAGATGCCTGGTTCCTGAACAAGGCTCTGACCCTCACTCCAGAACAAGTGTCTTGAGTGTTTGCCTGTAAGACTGAGGCCATTCACTAGTGCCTTTCAAAGCAAACAGAAAGGTCACCACTGGCCACAGTAAGAGTTGGATCCAGATGAAATGCTGCACCCAGCAACTCAGTTTTCTACTGATTTTTCAAGAGATAATAAGCTTTTACAAACCTTTGGAGAATGAAGACTTTCCCTTGTAGCTCCACTGACTTCACCATCCTGCCCCAACAACATAAACAAAGCAAATTACCTGAGACTTGCAGACTACCTTGGCCAGGACAGCAGAGTCTTCCTGTTTCTACATAAGTGGAAGTTTTTCCTGGTTTGCAAGGTGTGGTCAGGCAAAAGGAACAGCTCCTTTTCTTTAATTAATTTTGTTGCTATTTGTATCTGCACTTTTTTTCATAGTTTCAGGTGCACTAGCTATCAGGAATACCTGCTGCAAGACATAAGCAGTGACAGTTCTCAATTCTGCCTTCTCCCCCAAAATAAGTGTGAGGCATTTTCCCACAGATGCTCCAGAGCATTTTGATCACCAAATATTAAACCTACAAACTCAGGGTGGTGGAAAGACTTTCAAATCAAGTGAATAAGCCAAGGGGGAAAAAATAGACTCAGTCATTTCTCCTACCCATTTCATTAATAGCATTCCACTTCAGAAAGAGCACACGCAGAGCCAACCTCTCCAAGTGCCTGTGTACCCCCCAGCCCCTGCAGTGCCCCTCTCCTGCCCTCCCTGCCACCCTCTGGGTACCTGTGTACCCCCCAGCCCCTGCAGTGCCCCTCTCCTGCCCTCCCTGCCACCCTCTCCAAGTGCCTGTGTACCCCCCAGCCCCTGCAATGCCCCTCTCCTGCCCTCCCTGCCACCCTCTCCAAGAACCTGTGTACCCCCCAGCCCCTGCAGTGCCCCTCTCCTGCCCTCCCTGCCACCCTCTCTGGGTGCCTGTGTACCCCCCATCCCCTGCAGTGCCCCTCCCCTGCCCTCCCTGGCTCTGCCGTGCCCCTGCCGGGGCCGTGCTCCCACCCGGGCCTTGCTCCAGCCAAGTGTTTGAGCAGGCACATAGCCTAGTGAAAGGAGCAGGACTGGTTGTGCTTCGAGATAAGATTGTCTGCCAGGGCTTTGTTGGAGGCAGCCTTGCAGATGCAGGAAGGAAAACAAGCTGTAAAGATGGCAAAAGGAGAAGGAAAAAAACACCCCAAGGGAAGCAGCAGCAGGAGACAAAGTGAAGGGCACAGTAAGACTGAGACGAGTTGCACAGCACAAGTCATGTCCTGCATGAAGAACCCCCCTCGCCCCACTCACTTGTGTGTTCTGCACCTCCCGGGGCAGCCAGTGCTGGGGCAGGGTGCCAGGGACCTTGGCAGGAGTAGTACAGTCCACCCACACCCCATGGTGCCTGCAAACTGTCCTGAGCAAGCAGCAGGGACACAGGCTGTGAGGCCACCTGCAGCAGGGGCTGCTGTGCTCACAGTGACAAAACCTTCCTAGGAAACAAGTTTTGGGGCTGCTCACCTTGTAAGAATTTCAGTGGCAGCAGGAGAAGCATTTGTTGGCACAATTTGGAGGAGGATGATCAAATGGTGACAGGTGAAGTACAGCAAGAAGAGCAGAGCCAGCCCTGCAGCCCCTGATGCTCACAAACCAAGTACAGCACTCAGGCTCTCTGCCATGTTTGCTTGTTTGGGATGCCTGGTTGTTTTTCCAGATTTAGCCTCCTATTGCACCCATGGGTGAGGCCCTGCATTGAGTCTGTCCTGTGGATGTACAGAGAGAACAAGGACCTTCACAGAGGGTCCATAGAGGCCCAGCACTTCCTTAGAGATGAAGGTTTTACTGCTTGAACATCTTGCTTCCAGCAAGGCAAGGATTCAAGGGGAAATCCTAGTTCCAGTTTAGCTCAAGCTCATCTTGTGCAGCCCAGCCTTTTGCATCCACCTGCCCCACAGGTATTTTATTCAGCATAATTTCCTGGTTTGCCATCCTATGGCCCTTTCTCCAGTGCTCCAATCCACCACAACAGGAGGATGGAGTCTCCAGCTGGACAGTGAGGATGGTGTGAGGGCAGGGAGGCCAGGGGCGGCTGAGTTTTGCATGTTGAAGTGGGAAACAGCACTGCACAACATGTGGTTTTGGTTCTGTGCAGTCTGGAGGCTCAAACCAGCACCTGCAGCCCCAGAGGAGCCCTGCTGAGAGCACAGGGAGGAGCTGTGGGGTTGGGACCGGCTCAGTCCTGTTGGAATTCAACTGACTGGTGATAAACTCTGTGAGCCAGACAAGACCCGAGACAAGACCCAAGATAAGACCCAAGATAATCCACACAGTTTCCTGCTGCACTTTTTGGCTTGATGCATGTCCAAGTTGAAACAGCACCTCGTTCTCACAAGTGGCTGAGCTGTGGTTGCTGGCACACACTGGACCTGGAGCACAGGAGAAACAGGACTGGGCCAGAGGGTCCACAGCTGTGCCAGAGCACCGTGGGCAGTTGCACAGCCCCAGGGACCCCAGGGAATGGCAGGGTACTTAGAGTGAAAGCCACAGCTGCTGCCTTGTGCCTGAGGGTCAAGGTCATTTCTTTTTCCAGAACAAGGGAACAAGACTTGTGCTAAGTAACTCAGTTTGTTTAATCCACCGTACAGAAACAAAAGCCTGAGAGGTTCAAAGCTCCAGTGTTTATTCTATCAGGCTTATTTCTGAGCTAAATAAACCATCAAAATCTAAATCTCAGCTGAAAACATGTAAACATGCTAGCTGAAGCTAATGAATAGTTAGTGTTTGGCAAAGAAAAAGCATGAATCCATAATTATTGTGAGTCACCTGGAGAAACCAGAGCAGTAGCCAACCAAAAACCCCCTTTGATTAACTCAGTGGGAATGAAGATGCCTAAAAACGTGCACATCATCAACACCACATCTTCAGCCCAGGTGAGGCCAGAGGGGGGCAGTTCTGTAGAGGATGTTTCAGATCCCCACTGGTCACTGACCAAGGACCCCATGCCAGTCTCACCAGAAGCCCATCCCTGCACACAAGGGCAGTCTGACATCCACATTCCCTCCGTGACTCATAGGACTGGACAAGTCAGGCTTTTGCAGACAACAAAAAAAGATAAAAATCATATTGCTTGGGGGAGTGCCAAGCTATTATTTCACCCAATTAGAGTCTTGAACTGCTGAAAGTTAAAAGGATTTCCTCTGCAAAGAGAACATTCCCCAGCCAGAAAGTCTCCAGAAAGGTACAGGCACAATAACTCCTGGCATTTGGTGTTAGGAAACAAGCGTCTAGACAAAGCTGCCTTCTTTGGGTTTGTTTTTGATGACATTTCTAAAGGATGCTACAGTACAGATCCTAGGATTTGAATTTCTGTTTTTACACTGTGGATACCTGTGACAGCTTCACACATCCAGAACATGCTGGAAATGATTTCCACATCTTTGGTTGTTTTATTTAACCACTACACTCTAGAAGTACTCTACCCCCTGGGGTTCTAATGGATGGGTATCACTGTTTGCATGGTTGGGCTGTCAGGCAGGAACAAGAGCTGCCTGCACTGAAACTGCCTCCTGGGGAGACCATGAGTGGGTCTGGCCCCATGTCAGTCCTGCCTGAGAAGCCTCGGTTGATCTGAGGAGCACAAGGGGCAGCACAGGGGTCTCACAGGAAAAACCCCACACTCTGGTGCAAAGGTTCAAACACCCCCTCTGCTCCTGCACTGCATGTGGCATAGCTGGGTCTGGGCACAGGAGCTCTCTCTTGGCATTCCTTACCCACCTTGGCACCTCCTTTCCCAGGCCTCCTCGCTGTGAACTGAGCAAAGCCATGGAGAATTGTACTGAGGGGAAGGGTTTTACCTTGTTCTGCTGCTCCAGGTGAGCACAGGCAGGCTGGCCATGGGGAGGAAGCAGCTTCCCCTGCCACAGCACTGCCCATGGTTGCTTCAGCACATTGCAATACACTGATGGAGCAACTGGCAATTATATTGCATTTATCTCTATCTGCAGTGTTATGGTGTTACAGTCACAGCTGTCTAAACAGGAGCCTGCCTTCCATCCACAGTGACTTCCATTTTATGTCACCTTGCTGATCCTGCAGCAGAGAGCTGCACTAAAGACTGAGCTCATGTTTTGGTGCTGCCCCCCCACCCAACCAGTGCCACACCAGTTTTTTAAAACTCATTTTAAAATGTGCTTCCACATTGCTGCAAAAGCAACCTTATTGCCACCCTGCAAAAGGAAATGGTTTTTGTTTTGGCACAGCGAGCTTTAGATCCTTTTCAAGAAGTGGGAACTCAGTGTGGCTGCCCTAGGACTGGAGATTTATCAAGAGAGATTTCATCATGGACTAAGACAACCTCGCTGGCAGCCATTGTGCTGTCAGACAGGTTTCCTTCCTCTTCTTCCCAACACTTCTACATCACATCCTATTTAGAGCTCTTAGAGTGCTTCATAAATAATGTGATAATGAGAGCCCTGTACACTTGTGGGATTTGGGAAGCATTATCTCAGTTTTTAAGAGTGGAATATGAAGATCAGAGATTAAAGGTGGCAAGTCCAATGGGCTGTGATCCAAACAAGATTCTCATTCATTCCCCTTATATTTGGAGCCCTTTCCTGTCTTACACAGTCAGCCCAGCTTTCCCACTTCTTCATCCTAGAATTTCTGTCCTGCCCCATCCTTTCTGTCCAGGGTACCTCACAAATTTTGCACAAGAACATCACTGTCTGCCACTCCCTGTATTTTGCTTGAGGTCTGTGGAGACAAAATTGCTGTTTCCATTGGACAATAACTAGGATGAGAAATTAAACATCAGAAAATCTATTGTAGATTAATACTGCTGAAAACTTAGGAGTCACTGAACACAGGGATGCTCACCCCTGTAAGAGGAATAACCTTTTGCTTAAGAAATGCAACAAAGTGCAAAGGACATGGAAAGAAAATGAAAGCTCAGAGCTAGGGCTCACCCTTGGAAGACAAGCACTCACTGCAGAAGCTCCTGGATTTCCAGCTGGGGCTAATTAAGCATAAGGAAATGCAAGCATGGATGGAGCATTTGACAGCACTCCATGTTAGCCAGAAGAGGCAGCCTCCATCTCAGGGCTTCACCAGCTCTGTGGGGGCAAGGCTGATTGATGCTCAGGGCTGCACATCACACCCTGGGGCTGGAAAGGCACAGAGGCTGAACCCGACAACTCAGACAAGAAGATTTCTTTTCCAAATTTTAAGCTGCTCCAAAAGACAACATGCTGCTGTGCCTCTCCCTGAGAAACAGGAAGCTACTGCTAAGCTGTCTACAGTTTATAATAAAATTATTTTTTTTTTCCAGTGAAAGTGAAGCCTTGCTGAAGGACCACACAGGCACCAGGATGCAACACAGACAGCAGGAAGCTGACTTGTGGGATTTTCCATGTGAAGAAATAGCTTGAGAGGGATGGGTGAGCTGAAGGTTTTACCTGAAAAACACCAGTGGTTCTGTCCCTCCCACAGCAGGCAGGCTTTGTGACCTCTGAGCATTACTGCTGTGTCTCCACACCAGGCACCTCTCACTGCAGGGACACACAAAATCCCAGGATAGCTCTGGAGAACTCCAGTGTAGAGCAGCAGGGCTCTGGAGTGGTACACAGTGCCTGCCCATCTCATTCTGAGACAGGGTGCCTCTACAGGTAGGAAATCTCCAGGACCTCAGCCCAGAAGCTGCCAGGCCCACATAGTTCACAGAACTGGTCCCCTCAGAGGGAACACGAGATGCTGTCACCAGCACACTCAGAAAGGCTGCACTGTCTCTAGGTGAGCACCTGGCAGCTCCCAGAAGGCTGGGCTGCTGGTTGTGTCCCTGGCAGTGAAGTGGAGGCTGTGTGAACCCCTTCCCTGGTAGGGACTGTGACTGCTCAGGCCAGGGGATGTCAGCTATGAATTAAAACTTACTGTGGGCTGTAAAGGAAGGATGCCTGCCCCTCCAGCTCTCAGTCAACATGAGAATCATTTTCAAGTCATGTTATATCCCTTTTAAACTGCCAACCATCCCTTTGAAATACCCTCATTCACCCTCTTCTAGGCTTAGCTCTAGTTCATCAACCATTTCCCACTGCTAGTTTTGGGTTAGAGTAACCCCTATTGGTAAAATGCTCCAAGGATATTATCATTTACATCCTTCTGTTCTACAGGTCTTGCTGTTTTGCTTTAAGTGCCATCAGCAGTCTGGCTAACTCTTCTTTCTGCATTCAAAATACTCAAACCCTCTATCCTTGCTCTAACTTTAGTTCTGGGATTTTGGTTTTGCTTTATCAGTAGACAAAAGATCCATTTTTGGATGAATCACCTCCCTTACAAAAACTAGTGACCCATAAATGTCTTTGATGTACAAATACTCACAGGAGAGGCTACACATGCCTCAGATCTACTGTAAAAAGATAAAAGGTTTGGGTCCTAACTAAAGGCCTGTCACACTTCTTAGGTAAGAATCACCACTTCTCTGTGCAAAGAGGCTGCAGTATTTCCCAGCTATAACTGTAGGCTTTATTATTATTTTAAGGTGCAAGACTAGCTATGATATTTTCTGAAAAACCCTTTCCTTAGGATTTTTTTCTCCTGAGAAGCTGAGGCCTCAGGAACAAACTGTAAACAATGATTCTCTGCTGCTGTGGAATGCACCAGGTAGATCTGGGATTGGTCTCATGTGGTTGTTTCTCATTAATGGCCAATCCAGCTGTCCAGACTGTCTCAGTCAGTCACAAGCCTTTGTTTTTCTTTCTTTTTCTAGTCTTAGCTAAGCCTTCTGCAGAAATCCTTTCTTCTATTCTTCTAGTATAATTTTAATATAATATATATCATAAAATAATAAATCAAGCCTTCTAAAACATAGAGTCAACATTCTCATCTCTTCCCTCATCCTGGGACCCCTGTGAACACCACAAGTCACACAAGACTGCACATAAATGCCCAAACCATCGTTTGTGGAGAACCAATCTTATCAGCCTGAACTGATAAGCAACCTGAAATGCAGTGACCTGGCCTACAGTGACTGCAGTCTATCACCACTGTTTATTTTCACTGATCATATTTAGCACTTGAGCTGAATACACTTACCAATGTTTCAGCAGTAGCCCTTGTGGACATGCAGCTCATTGTTCTGAAGATGAGGAGTTTAACAGCTCAAACCAGAACCCAGAGTACTCATTCCTTTACCTGCTTAAAAGAGGTGAAGGCAGAGGAGTGTATGGTCTATCCAGCACTGAAAAACTTCAAATTTGCTTCCTCTTCTCCACCCAGTATTTTGGGTCACAGACATCTTGAAAAGAATAAAGCAGAAGCTCTAGTTAACTGGGTATTAAAATCCAACACTCCCAGCATGGAGCAGGAGAGGGAAAGACATGACTGAGCTCCAATGGGCTGCCTTGGGAGATGGAAGCTGGCCTGCACTGGACATTGGCTTGCAATGATAAACCACTAAAATGTGTTCTATAAGGAAAGAGGTGAATCTCATTCCCTTGTTATCAAAGGAATAAGCAAAAGGAAAGAAAAAATGGCCATGGAAAAATAACCTCTCCATTTCAATCCCACTGATTAGACCTACTAGCAACTGATGTTCATACAAATTTTCTGATTAGGGTGAATTATTCACGACAGTTTCTTGAACAGCACATACATAATTTATCTGATATGTTTGAAGAAGAAACTACATTAATAGTTCAGAGGAAACTGAACTTTATGTCTAGTAGGACTCCTGTTTGAAAATGCATTTACAATAAAATCTTAAAGGCACTAATAGTCAACTCTTCTATTTCATTATGAATATTTTTTAATACCTTTGCTGCCCATCTAAACATTTCAGCTTAGATTCATTTTACTTATCTAGCAAAAAACAGATAAACTGGAATGGTCTCAGTATACCCAGGCAACCTCACTTACAGCAGTTAAACTCACTGCAACCTTCCTAAGGGAAAAAAAAAGGCAGTTTATATTCCTGATCCTGGTAGAAGAGAGCATTAGTAACTTGTTACCCATCTCATCAGGGATCCACTTGCTCTTACAGGCCATGAGCCATGGGCAGTTCAGTACCAAGGAGCTGCTCAGGAAGCAGCTCCAGTATTCCAGAGAAAACCCCCAGCTACGCTGGCTGCAGTTACCAAGGGTTACTCAGCTAAAGAAACTCATTTTTGTTCAGGTAATACTCTGCCACAACACATGAGGGGAAAAAGAATCCTTCATAACAATTAATAAACTGAGTGCTAACAGTTAAAAAAAATCTTCCTTTTCCACCAGAAGAGTTTTAGGGTCTTGATCACATGGTGCTACTTCAGTGCATCTGTATTCCCACAAGAATGGCAGAATTAGCAAATGGCTGATTTCTGCTACTAATAAAACACTTGTCTTTTCTCCTTCATTATCAGATAGCTGAAGTAATTTTGCCTTGAGTTTGGCTTGGTTGGGATTTGGGGTTTTTTTCTTGGATTTTTGTTTGTTAGTTTCAAGGTTTTGTTTGGTTCTTGCTTTGTTTTTGAATCAAGTGAGGAAAATTGCTACAATCACCATGAAGCAATTTGAAAGCTACCTCACATTTGTTCAAAACATGCATTTGCATTTTGTTAGCCAGTGCAGCCAAACCAAAAACATTTGAAAGATGCTTAAAGGTTTTATCAAGAAAACTACAGTGCAGACTTGGTAACACACCTCAACTGTTTTAAGCATCTTTGATATCATGCACAGATATTTGTATCCATTTTATAGAAAATGTAAGGATATTACAACCTTTGAAATCTTTAGAGAATAAACTGCAATAGAACATTTACACATTTAGAACTAAAGAACTGATCAGTCATTTAAAACAATACATCTCAAAAATAGTCCTAATAATGGCTAGAAAAGCCAGCAAACAAGTTAAAAGACAGAAGCATAAAATCTCCATAAAAATGTTTTTATTCCTTATCAGTGGAGACTGATTGTGAAAAGAGGACCTATTGTGAGCTTTTAAACAAAAGAAACCAGTAATCCTCCTAATTATCAGAGACACCAGGGTATCCTGTTCCAGGGAGAAGACAGCTATCAAACTCATCTCCTTGCCCTCTTGCAACACAGGGAAGTTAGTTTTCAGCAAGAGGCTCCGCAAATTATGTAGATAAATGCTACTCCAAAGCAGCTGTCCAAGGGCCACTGTTTTCCCCTGTTCCACATCAGTCTTCAGCCTCGTCTTTCATTTTCTTTTTCTTCTTCTTCTTTTTCTCTGTATTCTGCAAACAAACAAATGTTGCCATGAACAAAGCATAGGGGAGGAGCAAAGCAACATGTGTAGCTAGGCAACAGGGCTCAGAGCCCAAGCATCACCCCAGCTGCCATGCTCAGCAGAGCACAGCCCCAGCCATGTCCTCCCCAGTGCTGACTGCACTGCCTGCTCACAGGGCCAGGGAGGCTGCAACAGCTCAGCCCTGTCCCCAGCCCTGCAATGACACACACAAAGGGCACAAAATTCAACCCTGGGTTAAGAACAGGACTTCAGAACTGAGCAAAAAGCTGGGTTTGGTCCCATCTGCTCTACTGTTGCTAGAAGGTCTCAAATCAGCAGGTACAGCCTCTGCTCCCTACAAGTCCCAAAGTGGAGAAAGTCCCTGTGGATTGGCACCAAGGGACACTCTTCCCACTAGAAAAGATGCAAAGAGGGGGAAGACTAGAGCTGGGGGTGGGCAGAGGACAGGAGGGGAATGGAGACATTTCAGTCACAAACTTTCCAGATCTTAGTTTGTAATGCAAATCTTCTTGGACATTATTTTGTGATATCCATCACTGTAAAGTTACTAGAGCAAAACTATTTGCATGCCATGGATTATACATATAAGAATTTCTCCCCACCCCTCACTCCACACTCTGTTTTGGAGAGAATATTCCCAAAAAGGATCAGGTAGCTGTGCAATTCTGCCTCACCTCAGTTATGGGGCTGGTAGGGAGCTCCTCACTCAGTACCATCTCTTCTTCAGCTTGCTTTTCCTTATCCTTTTTCTTTTTCTTCTTTTTGACAGGTTCACCATCTTCTACAGCTGCCCCTTCTGTACCACAGAAAGGACAAAAATGAAAGGCATGTTGTCAGTTATTAAGAGTGCAAAAGGAAAAGCTATGAGACATCAGAGGGTGCAATGACTCCTGTTTACTGTCTGTGCTAACTTACCTGCAGAACTACTCCCTACTATAACCAAAATATACAACTACTTCAAACCAGTGTCAGTGTTCAGACAGCACTACTCCCAGCTCCTGGTGATTTCACATCATGCTATTCCTATATGCTGCTCCCAGAGTTTAAAACAAGCTTGCATGTTTTCATTTTTTTGTCAAATTACCTTCAAGTACTCCATTGGAAAAGTGACTGTCCACAGTTTGTTAAGTATTTTTACCAGCAACACAGGAGCAGCAAAAGGACTCTAAATCCCCCTTTAGAAATACATTTAGACAGCAGTAGTTTGGTCACAACTGATTTCTCCATCTTCATGTTGGAAATTTGTTAATAAGCAGATCAGTTTCCTTTACTGTTTACATTGGCACACACAAGGACCTCAATGCAGCTTCAAGCATTTAATGCAGAAACACTTTCCTATCCTGGAAATTATTTATAATATCATTTATACAAGCTGAGAGGAATGTCAACCCAGGGAAAGATTTACTGATGACCTTACAGTTACTTTTCAGAACAATTCATCAACAGCTGCCCTATCTAATCACAGTGGTAATGGAACTGTGATTTACCACTCACTTCCTAGAATACATCCCACAGTCTTGGGAATCTCAAGGTAAAGAAACCAAGCAAAAATCATTACCAAGCTGACAGCCTATGCAGCAGCCAGGCTGTTACTGGAGCATACCCAAGTTAAATTTATTTGCACCGCTGAGTCAGTGCTGGATACCAAGTTTCACACAGTACTCATGACTAAGTTCTGAATGTAGCAACCACTGTCCTTCAGTAGCTACAAAATTGATGCTGAAACCAGAGGTGTTTGTGGTATGTATCTTTGCTACTGGAGGTTTGACTCAGAGACATCATTTTCTCACCATATGTCCCCCAGGAAAGAATCAGTTTCATTTTCAAGAACACTCACTCACCACTTATAAAAAGAACAAGTTCAATTAGAAAAAAAAAAAAAAAAATACCCAAACCACATAACCTCCTAACATCTTGACTGCACTTTGTCACAAGTTTAGATCCTCAAGCCAGAAGAAGGATTATATGAGTCAAAAATAACACTTCAAACTCTGCCTCTAACATTAGCTTCAGACAAAAAACTTGGCTTCAGGGTAAAAAATTTCTAGACATGTCTACAGAAGAATACAGCCAACACATGCAGTTTTCTGACATTTAAAAACATACCAGAAGCAAAACAGCAAGATTCTAGATAAAAACCTGGTAAATATAACTTTGAGTGTTCACAGAGAACAGTGTGTGAGCATAAGGCATTCAAAGCAGGTATAAAAATAAGTGTCCTCACCTCCCTAGGTATGACACTGGGAAAGTAAAAGTAGCTGAAAAATAAGCATAGACTATATTAAAGCCACACTGTGTAACAGGAGCATACACATAGTATTTTGCTATGCTACTTGTTTTTACTCAGCTGGATTGGGAAAATATGCAATTCCAAGAAAAATGTTGGGTGATAACCTTGAAAAAATAATTTCTTGTTATTATCCTAGATGTCATCAAGTCTGACACACCAGGCAGTGGAACCTGTCACAATTTACAGTGCAGATGATGCACTGGGTGCTCACAGGCACTGTCACTTCTCACAGGAAGCAGCAGAGCCCTCCCTGAAGATTTCAGCTATTGCCTTCTAGCAAAGCTCATCACAAGACTTCACATATTTGTACCTAGCCAGAATGAGGATAAAGCCTCCAGAGGTGCTGGTCCTTTCCCACTAGGTGCAGTCCCTCCAAGCTACTCAAGGCCAGTGGGGGTTTCTTTGTGACACACAGCAGCTGACAAAAAAACCAACAGCTCTGACTCAGGCACAGAAAGCAGCACCCTGAGGAGCAGTTTGACTGATGGCCCTGGGAGTGCTGGACATCACCTGCAGCAGTTCCACTCACCATTTCCCACCATTTTTGCCTAAGCTTTAACACACAAGCCTGATGTCCTGATGTACTCTTCCTCCTCCAGACAATGCTCCACGTGTACAGAATGAAGTCACACTGCCACACAGTAAAGAACACCCTGTCAAGCTGCTGCTTTTGTATCTTGCAGGGTTCACTCCACTAACACCACTAACTGAAGGTATTTCTCTTTTCAAGAGATACCTTCCCAAGTCACTAACTGCTCCTACATCCTGATGCTAAATGCAAGCTGAAGGCTTCCCTGAGGACACTGGCTAGCCCTGCTGGTGGTGTGCATTTGTTTGGCCACATCCAACTTCAGAGACCACAGTCACAAAAACACCTGCCCTATTTCCCTTCACCAACATGAAAACAGGTTTGAACAGACAGCTCCTGAAGTGGATTATAACTTGTTTCAGGCACTAATCCTTTCACCTGGTTTCCTGACAGGTATAAAAGGAGAATGTGTTTTGAAGTTATACCTCAGCCCCCTGCCAGTTCCCACCCAAAGAACTGCCATTCATGTACCCCAAACAGGGAGACAAAAACCACCACACATCTCATCTTGCAATAACATTTACACTTCAGGCTGGCATAATGCAAAATACTGTCCCTCTTTACAACAGATATTAAAAGCAATGGTTTGACCAAAACTTTTCAGTGGCAGCTTCCCACTCCTTCCTGTCCTTTACCTTCCTATTGTAACAAGCACAACAAAAATTTCTGGCTGAAGAATGCCTTTTTTTTCTGGGACTACTTTTCCCACCACCCCCATTTTTTATGCAGCTGCACAAACAGCATGGGGAAGGAGGAGGCAGAGACTTCTTTCACAACTCACTGTCTGGATGTGTTATCTCTGACCAGGCAAAAGCTGAATAGAGCACTGCAGCAAAAAACCACAGAGCCAAGAACAGCAGACATTCAAGGCTCACATGCATATTCAACTGGATGTGCAATATAAATCTTAATGCTGGCACATCCTCTGCACCTTTCTGTGTGTTATGTGACTTGCTGAACTCCTCAACCTTCTAGGACCACCAAGCCCCCACTAGCACACTATGCAATCAGAGAAATCATGCTGCAAAACAGCAAGGCTATGGTCTGTCTAGCAGGTGCCAGGAAAATCTGTGTACCCATGCTGGGTGCTCAAATATAATTTGCAAACATGAGGCAATGCTATTTTCAAGGGTACAAGAGGACAGGCTAAAGGGATTAATTCTGCATAGAGGTGACATAAGCTAGATAAACTCTCTGGAAACATTTATTCTATAGTCTGAAGCAACTGGCCCAGTTAGCACTAATGCCCAGGTAGTCAAATGAAATGATCCAGTTGATAGAAAGAACTGGGAAAAAGCAGGAGCTATTAACCAAACATTTGAAGAATTACCCATCTTTTAAGGAAGAAAAGCAACACATCTGAAGCCTGACCTTCAGGTTTGGGGAAATTTGAAAAACAAGCAGCCAAACAGCACAGATTTCAGTAGTCCACAAGTATTCTGGACACCACCTCCAACTCAAGGATATCTGCTAAGCTCCACCCAATCCCCAAATCTGGAAAGAAAGTAAATGAAGCAAACACAAGCAGGTTTGTGTACAAAAGCACCAACCACTGAATGATATAACTATGAACTGAAATATCCTCCTCAAACTACAAAAGAGCAGGCTGGAAGGCAATGTAATACTTCACCTGCAACGAGCTCCTGCCTGTGAGATGCCAACCTTTGCTTTGATAATGCAGGGGAAGCCCAAGGGAACAATTCTGGCTATAGCAAGGGAAGTTGGTTCAAAAGCAGTAGCTGTGAGAACACCCACATTCTCCAAAAGAAAATGGGCAAAGTTCAAGCCTCCAAAGTACCCATGTCCTTTTCTCATTATGTTAAATATCAGAGAACAAGGTGGAGCACAGATCTCAGCTTTACAGCACAAAGGATTCTCCTTCCCTCCAGTACAACTTTACTTCTCAGCTATGTTTAGATTCCTGCATGTTCCTTCCTCCATGTACACAGACACCAAGGACTAAGTGGTGTCAGGAATGATCACACCTGCCATCACCTGAGCATGAAGAGGCATTGAACCAACATATCTGCACTCTGATCCCCCAGAACAGAGCAGGAGAGAAGGCAGAAAGGGAAGGCTCTGACAGCCCCCACCTGCTGCAGGCACAGGCAGCTGGCAAAAGATGAGTGGTTCATGCCCAGATCTGGCTCTGGATCTCACAGAAGTGACTTTAAGTCATCTTCTTTTTCCCCATTTTTCCCCCTCCCAAGTTACACCCTGGTGAGAACAGAATGTTTCTTAAGATGAACCATAATGTTAAACTAGATTATTTTGCAGTTGCAGTTCAAAATCTTTCTTCATACAGTAACTTATCAGAGAAGGAAAGAACAACTGTGGACATAGTTCAGTTTTAGCTCCCCAGAGAATAACAATTGTTCACATATTACGTAAATTCAGATGGAAATTTCCAAGTGTCATTTCAAGTCAAATTCTGACCTTTTTATATGTTGAGAAATGCCAGAAAACACTTCTACACAGAATAAAACAGTATTCTTGAAAGAAAATAAGGCAAGTCCTGGTTTTACAGAGTGCAGCTTTTCTGTCTTCAAGATACTAAATACAAACCTGCTGAGCAAGAAATTCTGCAAGAATATGAAGAGAGTTTTGTTTTTAAATGTTCTTATACATTTACAACTGCTTGTAAATTGACTGCAGTCTGGTGTCAGTCACTTTTTAAAATACACTGCCGTTCTCAAGGAGAATATCCAGCTACTGTGGCTGGCTGTAACTGCTAAGCCCAACTGCACAATGCAAACAGGGACATGGCAGCAGCACAGGTACAGCAACCAACCTTTCATCTCTGCTTTGAACTTCTTTGCTTTCACTGCAACCTCTGTGTCCTGTTCATCCACCTCCTGAATTTTGCGCTTCTTGGAAACAACAGGAAGTGTTGAGTCACCAGAGGGGTCGAACACTTTTACTTCACTGTAATGAAGAAAAAAGTCAGTTCATGTATTAAGAAGAGCAAACCTTCAGGGAAGACCCTGCAGTGGAACATAAACTTTCCAATACAACCTACCAAGAATATCTGAAAATCAATCTTGCTCAGCTAAAAAAGCATCTACAGGTAGTGAGGCCCTCCCTCCAATACACAGTGCCTTTATCAGTAACCATGACTAGGAAAGAGATACCCCACAAAGTACAACTGATCTGTCCTGGTTTATACCTGTTCAAGGCTCTATAGAGCACTTGAATCACCCATTACATTGATTTCTCTGATGCTGAAAGCCTATCCAGCATAGCCATATGGTAACAAGCACACAGCTCCCCACCACTAGCTGTATTAGTGCATTGTATTTGGTATATTATCCCATAACTGTACCCTAGGGGTAATAATACACACACACAGCATTACAAGTAGCTTTACTTCTGCTTTTTCTACACTGCCTCTCCACCATTACACTGAGAGGGCAAACTCACAAGGCAGGGTAATGTTACAGCTCATTGCTGTAGCACACGTATCACTGAATTTATGGGAAATTCAAATGTCTAATCTGTGTCTGGAACTGCCTCTTCTCAGTTATTGCATCTCGTTTGTTCAGTTCCAAACTCCTCCACAGGCTGTAGAGAAGCAGCCACCCTGAAATCCAGTGCTCTTTAAAGTGGAACTTGTAAGGGGCAACTGAACCATCAAATAGCAATGACAGCAGTTCTCTTCTTATTCAGAAGAGAATTCCTACTGAAGAAAAGAAGTTTTAATACATTAAGTCTAAAATATTTCATCCCCAGCCATATAATGGAGATCTGAACTTTTCTAAAATAGGAATCTGATGTAGATACCTTGCACAGGTTATAAAAGCAACTGAAGCTGAGTGACTGGGCTGGGAAGCATGTGTAATGCCAGGAGATAGTACCATCAGCTTGTCCTCTAAACATGGGAAATTATTTTTCTGGGTATTAACACTGCATATTGGTTTAAAGAAATTGATTATGCAGCCTTTTGCAAAAAGTGGACTCTGCCAAGTGAGTGCTCACTGGCTTCCTTGTCATTGTCATAATACTGTTAATTAAAAACAAAACAAAACCAAAAACGAAAACCCCAAAACCAAAAATAAGACAAATATAGCATCTCTTGCATATTTTTTGGAAAGCACACAGAAATGTTTCACTTGAATCTCATCTCTAAAAACTAACTCGCATTTAACTTCTGATACATTACTTTAATTTAGCTAATTCATACAAAATCCATAGCTCCATGCAAGACTAAGATTCTTGCCCATCTCCTTAAAACACTATTTTAGCCTTTCTAACATGCCCATGCAGCAGTACTGCCATTTTTGTACCACAAGGACAATCTGACAAGTACTGAGTTAGCTTCCCTTTTAGGTAGCCAGACTATGCCACACAGCCAGGAATTATCTTCAGATTCTCCCCAAGCCTAGACATGTTTGCAAAGCATGTCTAACAGCAGAAACATGTCCTGGCAGGAGTTCCTGATTCCTCATTCTCAGAGGTCAAACTGCAGCATCTATGTTGTCTCTTTAACAACCTCCTCCCTCAGCTCCTGCCTCCTGACATGCCCTGATGCTTCATTTACTGACTGACACTGTCTGCAAAAGCTGCTCCAGAAATCACAGCCATCACTACACTTGGAAATGCCTGGCATATGGAAATAGAAGTCACAGCCAGACTCCAGAAAGATGTTTGGGGGCTGCAGATGGGTGCAACTGTGCTAGTTTTTCCTTACAGAATGAGCACTGAAACCTGGTTTTGCTGAGCTCTTGCCCTCTCTACACCAAAAGCTAAGCAAAATAAGCAGGGCAAGCTAAGCAAGAAGCCTGCAACCAAATTAAGCAATAAACTCACATGTCACAGCACAGACTAATAATACCTTGTTCAAATCCTCAGATGTTCAGCTGCCCCAGTTGCAATTTACAGTGTCACTCTGGGCACCAGAAACTGTTCTAACAGTGTCCAGAGTACATAGACACCTTATTTATTGCTTAAGACATGTTACTTATTACATGCACAACTTAAATAAGGAGATGAAGCTATGCTCAGAACAAGTAGAGTCTAATTGTTTTCCTTTTTTTAAGAATAAGATGGCTAAGTAGGTCTCTAGGACAGCTTCCATGTCAAAGAAACTAATTCATACTCTGATTTTCTCCAATTTATTTAATTTGGAATTATAATAAATAAAGCTACCATATATTAACACCTTGCTTTTTGGGGTGCTGCTGGTAGCACCTAAAGTACTTGCTATCTGATGATGTCAGTAATTTACTATGAGAAAATCTGGGAAAAAGGAAATTCTTATTAGCAACAAAACTAATTATCAATGTTTAAATAGCATAGAAAATGTTTTCTGGATCTTAGGTCAACCCAGCCCACAACCAAAAAGCTTTTCAGAAATAAAACCATGGAGAGTTCTTTTTACTCAGCAAGCTGAAATGAAAAACCATTCACCTCTTGTTTTGATACTTGTCTGTCTTGGCCAAGGCTTTTCCAGTGCCACTTATTCTTCTTATCTACAAGAAAAATTTAGATATGAAAAACAAATTACTCATAAGGAAAAGAATTCACAAGTTGTTCAGCTCTTGAAATGGAAAGACAGACTGTATTATGGGTCAAGCTCTTGTGTACTTGCATTGGCTTTACACCTGAGTGTAGAGTAGTGACAAGGAGTGTAACTGAGGTGAGGAAGGCTGAGGTCAGAATGGCCTTCCTAAGGCTGCTCTTCTAGGGCCTAATTCAAGAAAGGGACATCTACTACTGGATCAAATATGCAACAGTAACATGACATAACACTGTACCTCCAAATTCCCAAAAGCAGCTCAAATTTGTGCACTTTTTTCATTTGGCAAGAATAACTGCATGTCAGGGCAGGTATCACCCTACAGCTGGCATAAAGCCACCCTTAAAGCCACAACACAGGCCCCAAACTAAATGAAATGTGTACTTGTCAGGTGACTGGTTTGTCTTTTGGTGTTAACATGTCTCCTTGCCTTTGTTCTGATGGGAAGTTTTACCATCCATGGAATGCAGGCAGATTTTTCATTTTTGTTCTAGTGATGCCACTACTAAAGCACTGGCATCAGATCTAGCTTGGAAGGCACCTCAAAGAGGAAAGGGTCTCTGTTCTCCCAGAACCCTGTGCTGATGGCAACATGGCACAGCAGGTGTGGAGAGCCAGGATATGCTTCAGGTGGTAGGAGGGCAGTGCAGCAATTTGCAGAATAACATTTTGCTTTAGCTTCAGAGAAAGCTCCCTAAAAATAAGCACCACCAGATCCCAGGAACCAGGGTGGAAAAAATATTGACATAAATACTCCCTCTAAGGTACAGAAGTAATAAGCCTATCCTTGCAACTCATAGGGTGAATGCAAAGGTATGATCTTATTAATCTTGGTCGCTATCAAGATTTTCAGTATAAGGCAAATAAAGACAACCCTGTAAACAAGAACAGCTGATACACAAATGCCTTCAGCCAACTTACACACCTGGCCACTCCAGTCAAAGCTGAGAGAAACTACAGGGTAAGAGTGACATGCTACTGAAAGAGAAGAGTCAAAAAGCAGTGTCAGGAAATCATACCCTGAACAAGAATGACAGCTTCATGCAGCTCTCTGTAAGACTTACCCCTCTCTCTTCCAAAAGCCTTAGTCTTGTCTCTACTTTTAGTCTGTTCTCAGCTCCCATTTCAGCACTGGTGTTCTCTCCAAGGGCATCGTAACGAATAGTCAAGGCAGTCTTTGCTGCCAGCATTCGAGAAATCTGGAAAAGCCAAAAATAATATTAAATGCTAAGAATTAACATAAGGCAATGATTCACTCTGATCTGGAAACCATACCCACCTACAAAAGAACAAAGAACCATTGATTAGCAGTGTTTAGTCCAAAAAGTAATTAGTGTCTCATTCTTTCAACACTGAAATACTGTTAATGTAACACCTTGCTTCCCTGATAAATAGAAGGGAACATCTGAGACAGCAAGTCAGTTATACATATTCTACTCTACCCCAACCTTTAGACCAGGTTAGTCTGAGGTGTAATTTCCAGCTTTCTCCAAAATCCAAACACATATTCATCCACCTGAAAGACTAAGCTTTAAGACCAAGCTGTTAATAACTTTAGTACAAAGAGTCCAATTTTCAAGCAAGACTAAAGCCTTTAACACCTTAGTTTACTATCACATAGAAGAAAGTAGTAACATATCCCTTGAGAAAGCCAGTGTTACATCCTAACTCATGTGGAATACACCTGTTATTGCTCAGGTATGTCAAACAGACAATCCCCTTTCCTTTTTCTGAAGAGGAGTGAACAATATTCAAAGATTTGTAGGACAGTGGTATTTTCCATGTTCCAAAGCAATACAGTAAAGCAAGCCACAGAAAAGCCTCACTGTGAAGCTCAAGCCATCATGAAGCTGAAGATATTAATGCCCTGGAAAAAGCCAAGCCAGCAAAGAACTATGCAACTTACCTTTCCTTTATTTTTGGTATTGCTTTGTCCCACCAGAGAGGCATGATAGATAAGGCCAAACTTAGGTGTGTCCCTTTTAGTCTTCAGTGCTCTGAAGAGTGCCTT
Source organism: Serinus canaria (assembly GCF_022539315.1). NCBI lineage: Eukaryota > Metazoa > Chordata > Aves > Passeriformes > Fringillidae > Serinus > Serinus canaria. Next base: position 25,912,605 of record NC_066321.1, read on the forward strand.
CTCAGCACCCAGTAACTGAACTGTAGAAGCTGGGTGCTTTGCCAGATTCAGGAGGGAACCTAGAAAGAGGTGACACAGCAAAAGCAATTTGTCAGAGAAGCAGCTAGGCTAGATTCCTGCTTTATAATTGTGTAAGAAGCTCAGATCCATCTGTTTTCATAAGAGCTGTTTTCCATTTGTTTCCTGAAGGACAGGTAAACCATTTCAGTCTTTCATGCCTCAACTATCTTGGTTTGATTTGAGCATCAGGAAAGAAGGCTGATTCAATAAAACATATTTCATTGGAATAATGCCCACTCCTGACAGTCTCACACCAAGCACATTTCATCACAGAACTGCAGCACAGATAACTGAAATAAGGCTGCTATCTTGAGCCAGTCTGACTATAAATGCTCAGCGCTGGTTTTATACCTCAGAAGTGACTGAACTATCAAGCAGGAAGCTCAGTAAGTGTCTCAGAAGAGGTAGTGACTTAAGTTGCCCTCATATTCTAAAAAGAATTCAGGCCAACTGAGAACTTCGTCATCACAGACTACTACCAAGCTCATGCTGGTATTCTCAAGATTCCTGAAGTGCTGCCTTGGCCCCATTTACCACGATATGTTCACCAGGCCATAAGGTTCATAATGCTGTTAGCTGACCAGCTCCTCAGAGAAAACCTCTGATGAGGTCACCTAAGATTCATTCATGTTGGTCACTGTAACCCACCTGCATGAGCAATGAGCCTTGCTCCCACTAGTTCTCCCACCATGACAGTGAGGTTGGGAGCAATGGCCATCATTCTGTTCTTCAGGTAGTCATAGAGCTGTGTCCGATACTCTGAGATTTCAATCACCTGGCACAGACAGAGTTGGGTTACAGGAGTCAGTATCAGCTGACCAAAAAACAGAAATAGATAAATATACTGACACAAGGAAGAGCTGAGAATTCCAATGTAGGAGACTAACAAATTGCAAAATGCAAACAGCCAAGAGCCAGAGTTACAGGAAGCTTTATACAGGGCATATTCCCAGAGCAGAGCTACATCCACAAAGTATATTATGAACATCTGATCTTCTTATTCCCTTATGCAATTTATTTATTCCTGATTAAAAAAAAAAACAAAACAAAACTCCTGATAAAGAATCTGACAACATGCCAAAGACAGAAGCAGAACAAAAATACTTAGTAAGGACATTTTCTTTAGGACAAAACCCTGGAATATTCAGTTTTCACATAAATCTTTGCCACCATTCTCTTGAATGGGATACACTGTCTTTACTTGTTTCATACAAATAGACAGAATTAGAATGCACATAAAAAAGCAGCCTGGTCTAGACCAAGAACAGGAACTCCTAACCCTGCCACTCCTGGTAAAGTCACAAAGGGATCCAAAGGCAGAACTGAAGTCAGAGGATGTTTGTTCACACACGGCCCAGAAGAGAGCAGGGTAGAACTCCTAATTATTTTGGAGCTTCAGTGGTCCCTTTTTAACCCAGGGTTTATCACCTAGCTTCCACAGTGACAGAAGAAAAAGAGGCTATACAATGCTATTATCTCAAATTCTTGAAAGTACAATGAGAGCAAAACTCCTCCCAAAAGTAAGACTGCCACTTTCAGAAGACCTTGTACAGACATCAACAGCCTGAGATGGCTCAGATGAGGTAGTGACTGTGCACCCTCATGTCTGATCATCAGGAAAGCAACAACACAGGAATCATCACTGCCATCACAAGAGTTAGCACTGCCCTGGGAAAAGCTCTCCTTGGCAGAAGTGGCTCTTGTGAGCTGAAATAGAGTCCTACTGCTATCCATTCAGGTGTACATACCTGATCACAGAGATGGATTATGTTGTTTATGTCTTCTTCTGATACTTCTGTCCCCATGGAAATCTCAGCGGCAGCCTTCACATCCTCCTCAATCTCCTCTGGTAGGATGTCAGAAACATCAGTGGAAGCAAAATTGCTTCTGTCTCCTGTGGGGGACAGATGAAAGCATGTTTGTGCTGGGGGCGAGATGAACTAGCAAAAAAAAGCACAGAAACAGATGAAGATAAAAGGCCAAAATAAACAGTGAGTCAAGTCTGCCATCACACTATTCCAAATTCTGAAAATATATGTCAGTGTTCTGACTTTGTGTTTATACCAACTAGGAATGGTTGGAAATATTAAATTTGAAACTAGAAAAAAACCCCAGAAAGCTCATACTGCATACTTCACTTTTTCAGTAGCTGGTTGCTGCAAAATCTTCAGTAACAATATTAGAAGAAAAGAATTCCAGGAAGCAGTCACTTGCCACTAACCAAATCTATTTAATTGTTTCTACAACTTGGGGCGGGGGGGAAGCGCCCTTAAAACCACAAGTCTCCCTCTGGACTGCAAACTTCATTATTACAAAAAACCAACTAAGCAAAAAAATAAATCAATACAAAGCACATGAGCCCAAGAGGTGAAGCATGTGTCCAAAATATAGCATTCTTCCTGCTCTTATGAGTAATTCTAGTAGCTGCTCTCTTCAAAAACATCAGGCAGGCAACACTTCTCTTTACATCAGTTTTTTAGGAGCTAATTTCCCAACTGGTCTGCTGACTAATTGTGATTTTAAGACATGCTGGTGGTCCATGAAGGACTGGTTGGAGATGTGGCATTACCTTTCACTTCAGTTTTCAATTAGCAAATTGCACCAAGACCCAGATGCAAACACACCCTCTTTTTCTGCTGGCCCCATCTACCCTGCTGCTGAAGGCAGCACTGCTCAGGGCGATGAGCAGAGTGGGTCTCACAGCTGTGCCCCTCAGGCTGTGCCCACTGCCATGCCAGGCTGGGCTGCCCTTGCTACTCACCCACTTTGCGCACACATTTGCAGTAGGTCAGGTTGTCTGTGATGATTTTGCCCAGCTCAGGGAAGTGCCAGCCGTACCATTCCCGGCAGCGCATGATGTAGTTGTTCAGCTCTTTGTCCAAGTCATCAAGAAGGGCTAAAAGAAAGAAGAATGGGATGGAGTTCTTTTCCTAAAAGGGCAACCTAAGAATGTGGTACTCTCAAACCAACCAATAGCGTAAAGGGAGATTACCTGAAGTATTTCACTCCATAAATATTGGAATAAACCAAATTACACTGGAAGTCTTTACTTTTCAGAGAGCTGCATAATACCAGGCACAATACTACAGACATGTTGGAATTCCTGTGAGTGTGGCCTCAAAGTTTTATCAGTGGGACCACCTTGGACAAACTCGCTAAGCACATTTCCCTAGAAGGAATGCAGCAGCCAGTTCTCCTTCCTGTTAGTCAGGCAAAGTGCTACACACAAGGTTGATGTAAAATCTAGGCATCCAATTAAATTTGAGGAAAAAGTGTTTTACTGGTAACTAACTGATCTGGTATTCCATTACTTGATTTAAAAAGTAAGCCTTTTAGTTGCTGTTATAATATAAATATACCAAATACAAAGCGAATGGGCTCACCATTTACGAGATATGACAAATAATCAGATTTATAGTTTATTAGAGTAGAGCACCTACAGTATATATTGCTAGACAGCCTTGAGGCTGAAATATTTCCTGCTAATGCAATACCAACATTCCCATCTGTTGTCTCAGTGGTAGTGACGAAGGAACTGAATTACATCATTAATTTCAGTTTGACTATGTTTCATCATTGGCAACAGTCTGGGAATTGATATTCCAAACAGGATTCCTCACCACTGCTTCACAGCAAGCATGAAGATTATGATGTGTGTCTCTTCAAGGAAAAATGAGGAATGGGCTTTCCTGCCTGCTTTAACAACATCAGTCAGTTTTACATTTAGAAAGCAAGGAGACAGCATTACACACTACAGTGTGATTTACACACCTAATGTAGGAGTCTATTCCTACACTGCCCTCCATGCAAGACACCACCTAAATGATGGGTCAGAAAATGCTACCCTGTGGGGCCCATTCTCACAGCACCACTCAGAAAGGAGACACGTGGGGAAGGAAAGCCCTTGCAGGACTGAACTAACACTGCCTGTAGTTCAGCTGATTTCTACGCTAAGAAAAAGTGCACGCCAGTTTATTGCATTGCCCTAAAAATGTTCCTGCTTGTGGAAAGCCCTATTGAGAAAACACACTTTATGCTTAGATGAACATCAGTGCCCAATTTACTAAGACATCCTAGGAGGAAATTGACAGCAATACTGTTCTTTAGCCAATATAAAGAAGTCAGCTACCCTAAGCCAAATCCATTAATAATTTAAGCTATAAATATACTTACAAATTGCCTGGATAATCATGGTATCTACTTTGTCTGGGCTGAATTTCAGCTTGTAGCGGGAAAGGCTGAGGAGACACAAATATAGTTTCATCAACATCCTGACATCTTGTTGCAGAATATGCCCCACCTGTTCCATTTTAACAGGAATACAGTTGTCCACAGGTTCATTGAAACCAAGCTCAGTTCTGTGCCCCTGACTGCTCTCAGCTGGGGCCAGAAGCCACACTGACACAAGCTCCACAACAGCCCTGAAGTGAGTCCCTCCCATACCCTGTGACCAGGGTGAAAGTGAAAGTTATTTGTACCACCTGCTGCAGACTGAACATGAGTGTTGCGGCAGGAAATTAATTGGCTTTTGGTTTTTCTGCATGGTTCTCCACAAAATGTTTTGGTCAACAGTACTTCCAGTTGGGCAGCAGCTGGAAGCAATCCACAAAACTGCACATCCCAGCAGCAAATACCAGCAACACTAATGTGAAGCAACAAAAGAAACTTCCTGGAACAGATTCTCACTGTCTGAGAAAGCCCATTACCATCTGGCTTTAATGTTATGTTAACAGTTTCTCTGTAAGCTACAGTGAAAGACACTTGGTATCAAAGAGGAATTGCATTTTAAAAGTCCTTTTTCAATATGAATGCTCATTTTCTAAGCAAACACACTTTTAAGGAATTGGCTACAGCAAAGCATATCTCTAACTTGCCAATGGCTTGTGACAGACTAAGGTCATGTTAGAATATGGATTAAAAAGTTACTTGCTAATGGATGCTTGATCCCATGGTGATCCAACAACTTGGTATTTAACTACTACTCCAATAAATCTAAAAAGCAGCAAGGACAAGGTCGGAAGAACAACCCTGCCTTTAACATTTGCATTATCTATTACATGGGTATTTATTCTAGCACAAATCATCAAATTGTGGTCTCCACCTTGTCTCTTAGTGGCAATGGAGCTTTAAATGACTCCCTTGACTGCTCCAGACACAGTTCAGAAGTATATCCTGATGTATATAACATGAAAAGGAAAGCTACCAGCTTCCACTTCGGGTGAAAATGAAGCCTTTCCCTAAAGAGTGGGTGCAAACTGAGAGCCCTTCCCTTGTAAAACAAGATCTCAGATACAGAAGTATCTTGACTTACAGAGTATGAGGCCATGCCACATATCAGAAACACTTCAGGCAGCACAGCACAGCCAGGGGCAGACAGGATGAAAGAGATCTGTTGTAGGAACTCACCTGTGTGCCAGACCCAGGCACATAGCTGCCATCTCTCGAGAAGGGAGGCCTGTTATGAGCCCTTCAATCTGTGAGCGAATTCCTCTCATCAGCTCTGTAACCATTGGGCTGTGTATACAACTCAAATTCAGCTTCTCCTGCAGTGTGGAAATGAGTGGTCCAAAGTCAATCATAACACAACATTCCTCTGAAATCCTTCTTTCAGCAGCCTTATATCATTTTAACTGGTTTTCCCACTGCAATCCTGTGATCACACAAGTTTCATCCATTTTTAATGTTCAAGGTAGTGACACCCCCAGTTCCCCACACAGTTAACACTTCACTTTTAAGAGCAGATTTATAATTAATACTCTATCTGCTTTGTAGAACATTCAACTTAAGATTCAGGATTTCTAGTAAACTTCAGATTTTGAAGTTTACTAGAAACAGTTTGGTCACAGAAAGAAATTTCAGAAGTAGAGGGTTAGGGGCATTGTGTCTTTTTCAGAGAACAAGAGTGAATAATTAGTTTAAAGTCCTTGCTGTTATTCACTTAAACATTAAGCCCTCATTTTGCACCCTCCACAGTCTCCTAAGACAGCATAAGAAGGTTGTCAGAACAAAGTTCAGTGGAACAGGGAGCAATTGGACATGAGATGGGAAACTGGTATTTGGCACTGGGAAAAGCAATCCACTTTCACTGCACCTCCTTCTTCCTCTGGGCAGGCAAGGACCAAGAGCTGTGCACAGCTACCTGCACACCGAGGAATGCACAACCATGCCCACTCCCAGAAAGACAATAAATCATCACCCTACTATTGCTGCATCTGTTAGTGATGAATATGTGTCTGGCTGGCTTGGGTTTTTTGGTTGGTTCCTCCCTCCACTCTTTTTCTGGATTGGATAATTAGAAAATTAATTTTTCTACTTTTTGGGTTTCTAACCAATATTGAAGAGAGAAATCAAGCAAACCTGAAGACCTCAGTGCATTCTTACCATATCAGTGACCTGTGTTCTCAAGACAACATCTTCCCTGTACACATACTAGGACTAACTATCCTCTGTGCTGCAAACACAGCACTGGCAGCATAATCCATGCTAGCAACTGCAAAATCTCTGGAATCTGACTGTAGCATTTCAGTAGCATGAGACAAATGGAATAACAGCAAAATCAGTTATCACCTTTATGACACCTCCGAGTTTGGCATCTGCCACAGCCAACTGCTCATGGGCATCTTTTGCCACTATCTTCTTGAGAATCTTCTTCAAATTCTTGCTGAGCTTGCCTTCTACAAGAGCTGTGGATGCTGTATAAAACAAAAAGACCAAAGGTGCTATTTCTTTCCCTTCCTAAAACCTGTAAAAATATTACTCTTAACTTCATCTATTTATTTTAACTGTCCACAGTAGCTCTAGTCTGAGCTGCAATACTACTTCACCATGCAGTAGCTAAAAATCAAAATAGAAGAAAATTATACACGTCCTCCTCTGAAGGCCTAAATGAAAAACCTTTCTCCCAGTTGCCTCTCCTTTCTCCATATGTTTTCAGTTCTATTTTTGCCAATTTTGTTTAAGGATCTCTACAAACAGTATGCCATATGCTTTAGAAACATGTTTAACATTTCCAATGGCAAAGTTATATGGGAATATTTAGAGTATAATTTAATTAACCAACCATTTGCCAGGTCCCTTAGGCAGCAACCATGATATCCTAAATTGAGTAATGCTTTATTTGCGTTCTCTGGTGACAATAATGTACTATCTAAAGCCCCAGGAATGATGCCAAACTGGACAGTCAGACAGACCCTTTTAATACAGCATGCAGACAGAAGAATCTTTAAAGGACGTTCTTAATTCTTAAATATTAATAGATCTGTAAAAGCTTTACAATCCCACACAATATATTTTAAGCAGGCACTTATACAACTCTGAGGGTCAGCTCTGAGCTCCACTGAACTTCTGGGACTGATACATCTCCACCACAGTAACAGAGCAGCAGCTAGTGATTTTTGCTTTCCAGAACCTAATGGCATGTAAGAGTAAAATCAAAGTGCTGTGCTGAGTTTCCTCTCAACCCTTCTGCAATGCAGATAATTTTCTACCCTGCAAGCTGGCCAACAGCATCTAACCCCTTGAAACAGTCACATACATAGTCCTGCCTTCAAAATAAATGAGCCATAAGTCCTCTGAACATCTAAGTTTCACAGATAAGCCAACTTGAAGCAGAGTAGTAGAAGGTGTTGGATGTTTTTGAGGTTTTTTTAATCAGCCTAACAATACATGAACTGAATCCAAACCTATGCAAAAGCATCGTAATCCAAAAAATGTGCCACGGAGAGGAATGTAGAGCAGCTTCAATCTCAGCTCTTTTACTTGCATCTCATGTTTGATGGTTGTGTTTCCATTCTTGTTTCTTTGCTTCCTTTATAAGGTATCCCTACTGCATCAGAATGTGAGGAGCTGATCTTTAATTATAAATGTGACCTGGAACACTCACCTACTTAAATCATACAGCACATTCAGCAGTAATTGTCACACCATTTCTGAATTATTGCCTAGAATTCCTACCACTTCTGTTCAAATCAGGCCACACATCAAGCATTTAAGTGCAGAATTTGTAAAAAATATTGAATATAAGGCTTTCCATTCCGCTTAGACTCCTGAATTTGAGGAGAACACAGACCTTTCTTAGGCTGAAACAGGCACAACATGTATCCATAAAACCCAGGTGGTTGTAATAATGAATGTTCTAAATACCTGTCTGTTGTCTCAGTGGTAGTGACGAATTGTTGACTCAAATCAGTGATATTCAGCTTCAACAAGAATCCATCATTGACAACAGACAGACTACATATGTCAGTCACAACTTACAGGCTCATTTGTAAACTGCTTAAAAATATGCACTGAAGGAAAAAACTAGACTTTATTACATCTTTACTGCACTATAGACTGGATAGGTGACCTCATGACCATCAAATCCAGCTCACTTTTAAAAACCTGTAATTTAAAAGCTAAGAAAAGAAAAAGAACATGGACACAGGCAAGTAATGAGTGAACTAATGGATGGCAGAGATTTGATTTTTTTTGAAATAATAGTGTTAACTCACCAGCAAGTGCTTCTGTTGTGTCCTGAAATTTTTCAAAGTGTTTCAGCTTTACTCTACAGACATAAAATAGAAGTGTGTAAACAAGTGTACATAAACCACATGCTAGAACCATTTTTCCTGCCTCTGCTACTACAGCTCCTCTCTTTTCCCAATGGCTTCAAGAGAGCAAAGATCAATATGCAGACCCTCAAAGAGGACTGAGAGCACCAAACTGGCCAACTGAGTCTGGTGTGATGTTTCAGCTGGGTCCCACAATAATTATATAAAGGGGGAAAAAAAAGGGAATTTTGATTTGGCATTTCTTGGACCGACATCACCAGAAAACCTAACCCCTCCTTTTGCTTTGTAGTTCATATTTAAAGACAGACATCATCCATTTGAATTTCAACATTGCACCCTGATTGACTGATGATAGCATCTTTCCATTCATCTTCAAAAGGAAATGTTCTGCCTCTGTGGAATGCAGAGCCTGCACAGCTCAGATTTAACATGCTTTTCAACCAAACACATCTTCAAAGCCTTTAAATTTGAACTGATTCATTGCCCATGAATCCTCAAGTCTTCCCCTGTAATTACATGCTAGAATACAAGTTCTGAGCTGAGCTTAAGACAAACAACAAAAATTTCTTTAATGCGCTAAGCGCTGACCAGAGCCAAGAATCATATGAGGAGTGTTAAACCACCCTGAGTCAGATCCTTAGGCACAGCTACCCTCTACCCCGAACACAGCCTGTGGTGTTGATATATAGTTACAGTTAAGAAGCTATCTCAATCCAGTAAATTCCTTGTCAGGGACAGGCATTTAACTAATCCAGCTCTGATTAACCACCTCTGCTTGTGAGTCGAGTATCAGCAAAGGAAGCAAGGTCACAGATACAGCTGAATACTTGAGTTAAGCATTTGCAGATCCCAACAAAAGCTTCAGGCTTACACTGATGTCTTTTCAGAAAGGCAAAAGAGGAATTATTTTTATCAGAATAGAGATCCCATTAAGAGCCACATCCTGTATAACAAGTGCCCAAGATGATGTTTCCAGGACAAGATTAACCACATTACAAACAGGCAAGATGTGGGATATTCTGGCCTCTGCTCTAAGTACTGTTACACAGCAGGATAAATATGAAATGCACAGTTTGCTCAGGCGCATCCATTATAATCTGGTTATTATAATGGATGCATCCATTATAAAGCTGGTTAGAAATCTTCCAATAAAACCACTAGACAGACTTGGAAGGAATCCACCACTGTCCCCAGCTTTAGGGCAATTTGCTAGAAAGGCCAGCTTGATTAGTGGACACTGCAATCCCTGTGAACTCTGCAGTGGTGTTAAGTCTCACTGCTGGCATGGGCAACAACACTAGCTCTCAATTCAGTGATTTACATAGTTTCACCTGGATTAAACTTTATTTTTCTCAAAAGAATTTCCTGTGAGCACAAACCCCTGTCGTTTCACTGACACTTCCAGCATTACAAGCTTGGATGTCCTTGTCAAAGTACCCACATCACCTTAAAATATTGTTCAATTTTTTTGCTTTGGTGACACATGGTAATGACTTCTGCTACTTAATTATACTCTAATATTTCTTTCACTCTGCTATTTCTTTGTAAGCATCTCAGAGTATCTAATTTCACATTATCACTGCTCACAGCTTTACAATACTGAAACCCAAAACTCAGTACTTCATTCTGAACCTCAGCTGTGTGTAACTACAGGCAGCCATGTCCTTCCACAAGCCACACTGCTATCCCCACACAAAGCTGCTTACATTTTGTTTGCTTTTTCAGGAGTTTCAAATTCTTTCCACAGACTGTCAACTTCTTGAAGCTTTTTCTCATTCAGAACCTGCAGGAAAAAACCACAACACACAACCATATTTAGTTCTTACACGCAGGAGACCTGAAACATTTACAGTGCATCCAACCACTGTGCAGTAGTTAACACTGACTGAGTCACTTCAGTGATCTCTGTTTTCACCATTCTCTCTCAGCAGCTTTACCCTACTAATAGACAATAGTGCAACACTTTTACTTCCATCTGAATTGCAGAAGTTCTTCAATAATGGCTGTGTCCTCCTGGACCTGGCACATTAAAGCAAAAACCCTCTTTATCAAAACTGGGCTTGCTCCACCTCCTCTACAGGATTCCTTCATAATCACAGTGACCCAACCCCAAATTTACCACTGCTTTAGAAAAATAAAACACCTGGGAAATCTAACAGAAAGCAGTGATGCCCCAAGTTATTTTCATTAATCAGAGCTAACCCAAACAAAAATGAAAACATCCTTGTAAAGAACAGTTGTCACCACAGCTTGGTCATCAACCACACCAACAATTACCTAAGAGGCAGCAATGGCTTAATCCCATCTCTGTACACAGGGAACCCCCCTGAGCTTTTAAGCAGCACAAGATTAACACTTACACTCTTGGAGCCTATAAACATTTCACAAAATGCAGAGTGCATGGCAAATTCTCAGAAAATGGCTTGGGAGAACAGTTGAGATCTTTACAACATAGTGTTCTTTACATCTCACTCAATAACTTTGTGGTTTTGTCCCCACATCGCAAACGCAACGCAATTGCAATTTAACTGGGTGCAGGAATCATTCCTAGGATTATATATTTTGCTCCCTGGAAGATTTTTAAACCCTGGTTGAAGGAGGTTGTCTTTTTTTAAACTCAGTTAGTAGGTGAGCAAATAAACCTAGCAATTAACGTCCCACATGACTGCGAGGCACAGCAAAACCTTGGGGCAACTCTTCCTTTCCTCAGCCAGATGATTCTTTCCTGCAGTTTATTTTTCATACACCAACACCTACAGAATTTTCAGCTTCTATAAACAGACATGGGCACATAGAAAAAATGAAAGACATAGAAACTGCTAAAATCAAGACCGTTAGTGTATAAAAATGACACACCTAGGGATAACTGATGACAGCTGCAGCAAACACTGCAGCACCTCTGCAGATGCGTCCCTGCAGTTCTCTCTGTATGTCCCTCCTTCTACCTTTGCTTCATACCTAGCCTCCCTTCAGAAATAACAATATTAAAATTTATAACAAAATATTGCCTGAACTGAATGGCTTCACCCCAACGAGGAGAAGTTTCAGGGCAGAGGAAGGAAATATCGTGCTCCACAGAGCAGAAAGGGTGCAATTCTGCTGCAGGCAAAGGTAGAGGAAACCAGAGCCTTCCTCTCTTCACACCTGCACTCATGTTCACAAAAGTTAAAACCCAAGACTAAGTTGGAGAGGAAAAAAATAAGGATGTTATGATCAAACTATGCCAGTCAAACTGTACATGAATCAACACTAGAGCAAGAGAAAAGCCAGAAAGGAGCACGACACTGCAGCAGCTCTAGTTTAGGCTTGCTCAAAGCCCCAGGGAGCTGCAGCCCTGAGCCACCCGGTCAGGAAGCTGGCAAAGCCCCGGGAAGGTGTCTGCTTGTCCCGCTGGGGAGCGAGGCCGGGACACGAGAATCCTGGGGACCCGCACGGTCCCCGCCAATCCCGCCCTCGGGCACGCCCAGGGCAGCGGCCCCGCACGGCCGGGAAGGCGCTGCCCGTCTCCCACGCGCCCCCTCCCGCACCCGCGGGGTTCTGCGGGAACAGCGGCACAGCCAGGAACAGAAAGGGGTCAGCACGGCCAAACCCGGCTGCCCCCAGCACAGGCCGAAAGGGGCACGGCCACGAGAGCACAGCTTCCTACCAAATCCGAGCCGGTAGAGGGAAGGAAGCGAGGGCCAGGTGCTCTCCTTCCGCCGGCCGAGCCCCTTCCCCTGGGCCCCGCTCACAACGCGGCCCCTCTGCTCCCACCCCCGGCCCTGCTCCCCCCCCGAGGAGCTGCACGAGATGCGGGGGCCCTCCGTCCCTCCCTCACTCTCACCCCCGCCGTATTTCCCCGTAATTCCCACCGTAGGCCCAACGCGCTCCCCTCCGCCCTCCCTTCATGCTGCGCCGCAGGTCGGCGGCCACGACCCGCGCCGCGAGCCGCCGGGCGAGAGGCAGCGCGCTCCGAGCCGCAGCCCCGCGGCTCACCTTGAAGATGGCGTAGCCGGCGGCGGTCTCGAACAGCACCAGCATCGCTGCGGCGGGCGGGGGGCGCCACGTGCGCCGCCCCACCGGACCCCGCTCAAGCACGCGCGCGCCGCGCAGCGGAACCGGAAAGGGAAGCGGCGGCGGCAGCGGAAGCGAGCGCGCGCGGGGAGCGGAAGCGGCGGGGCCGCCTATCCGCCCGCGAGCCACGTGGCAGGGCCGCGCCCGCGCCCCCGGCTGTTCCCAGCCCAGCCGCGGGTTCGAGTCTCCTGACGCACAAACCCGCGGGAGCCGCCGGGGTGCCCCTGTGGCACCTCACCAGAGCTGCCCTCGCTTCCCCGGGCGCCGCAGTTGGCGGCAGGGTCGGCCACCGTAGATAGGAAGCGGGTGTGTCCCCCGGGACGCGGGTGGCCGTGCCGGAGACTTTGTTTCCCTTTGGATCCCGAAGCGGGTGTCAGCGGGTGGCCCCCTCGGCGACCCCGAGCCGGACCGGCCGCGGTGCCGGGGTCCCGCCGGCTCTCCCGGCCCTCCGCACACGGCGAGTTGCGTTCTCTGCCCGCTGCCCCCTCGCTCCCGCGGCCTGACCTCCACTTCATCGCACCGAAAACAGTTTCTTTACGTAAAGAATTGTTGACAGAGTGCGATTGTGTGTGTTTAAAAGCTTTGCTTCGCTGACAGACAAGCACCCCATTGTACCCATATAAACCAGGCGTTCTGAACGCTGCGTGTTTCCCCAGGCTGCTGCGGTCTCCCCGGGGCAGGGGCAGTCCTGTCCAGGGGACGGCAGGGCCGGGGGCGCTGGGGCGGCCATTTGTGCCCCCTCCTGCTTTGGTGGCACCTTGTGCTTTGGTGCCACCTCGTGCTCTGTCCTTGGCACAGCCCGGGCGTGCACAGCGCGGTGCCTGGCTGACCTACTTCTGTGCCGCGGTCCTGCTAAGGAGCCGAGCAGCTGCGTGCCGGTGGGAGGCAGGCGGAAAGCGCCGCTCCTTGCCCTTAGAAATCTCCGCTTGTTTCACAGGCAGGGTTATCTGTGCTGAGAACAGGCAGAGATTTTCCTGCCCGCAGGAAGAGAGGCTCCGAGAAATGCTTGGGTTTTGATTTATATCAGGCATTCATTGCTGCATTTTATGCAAACATCTGTATGAGTCAGCACGCCTTTGTTTCCTCCATGTAAGGAGTCTGCTGGAAAGCCAACAGTGAGAGAAATCCGTTGACTTGAATATTTCTGAAAATATTTTTTTTTTTCAAAGGAAAGACTTTGGTACTTTACATTACATAACCAATTTTCTTAAAATCTCACCACCAATAATATTGACAAAGAAATTAGGTTCAAGGTTGTAGAGAATTTCCACCTAGTTTTAAAGTACTGTTTCTGGCCCGGCTGGCAGAGTACCATTGTTATGTAAGAGCTGCTGTTAGTTAGCTGCCTGCCCTAGAACACTGCATCCATCCTGTTCGCTACCACTAACCCCTCTCAGGCAAGCAAATTGGCAGGATGAGATTACAGATTGTTCTTAGGTTGAAATCTGCTTTTTTAAGAAATCTGTTTCTGATAGACTGAAGCAGCTTTGCACACACTGTACGTGTGGGCCAATAGCTTTGAAAAAAACCTCTTACAGCTCCTAAACTGTACTAAACTGTTTCTCTAGCTTTGGAGAAATCCATCAACAGAGGTGAATTTTATTGGCTTCAGCGACTGAGATTAAGTGCAGATAGGGAAATAAGAGACATCATAAAACACCTGAGAATTCAGTGAGATTATTAGAACAAGTACCATTAGCAGTGTGTGCAAATGCAAAGCTGACTTTGGGTTTTGTGGGAAGAAGCTTGTGTAAGTATGTTTGGTATTCTTAAAACAGCTTTTGTTGTTTTCTCTTTAAGTGCATTCTATGTTGAATTGGAGCAGTCAAAAAAGAAAAGTGGGAGTTTTACTGCTGTACATCCACAGATTTCACAGGCTCAGTGGAGATTAACTTTGAAGAACCTGTACAAATCTAGCTTGTGTCTTGAAGAGCTAATGCAGCCACAACTGTTGGAATAAGAAGGGAGTCAGGAAAGGTGGTGCTACTGTTAGTGTGTATGCTGATGAGCACATTCTAACCCTGTATCTTCATGGGTATGTACGTGGATAGGTAACTGCAGTCTGACTTGTGTGAGTGTTAGCTTTTATTATGGGATTACTGGAAAAAAATGGATTTGTGCCAGAGTCTGAGGCTTTGGCCTTAGCACAGTAAGGCTCTGTTTTTAAAAATCCCTTTAGAATTTATAAAAAGGAGTAATGTTCAGGATAGAATATTTGTCATTTTCCATTTTGTTAGTATTGTGTGTTGTTGTGGAGCCCTTGCATGGCTTATTTTGGTGCTTTGTGTTTGTTATTAAGCTCATAATGAGCTCTTACTGTGAGCTTGGCATGGCATGAACATATTTGGCTTTTCTAACTGCTTGGCCTTGCCTAAAAAACATCATCTTCATTCTGTAGCTCTGTATAGCATTTGTTTTGGTTCTCTTTATTTATTTTTTCCCCTCCCTTGTTAATTCTGAATTGTTTTAACACTTGTGATTAAAACTAATTCCCATGAATCTAGATACTGATTGTTCCACTGCCTGGTAAAAGTGCACCTCTTGGTGTAGCTGTGTTTGTAACCTGGCATTCAGTGACAAGCAGAAATGCAGGCACAGAGTGCAGCTGCTTTGGTGTTTGGTGTTATTACAGGGGATCATGGCACAGAGCATTCAGCTGTTTGTGTTCACGAATGCCCCCTGCCCAGAGCTAATGAATGTACTCTGCCCTTTCCCAAAGGTAGCTGGTAAAGTTAAAACTCTGTGTAGTGGCATGAGGATAACAATCTCCTATTTCAATTGAACAAAATTCTGTTGATTCATTGATTTTACATTCATGTTATTTTATGGTTCTCATGTGTGGAGCTTTTTTCTACTTGCTGGCCACTTAGAGCTAAGCATATACCTGTGCCAGCAGTCATGGCATACAGGAGTTGCCTGAGCAGTTGGAGAGGGGATGTTAGTGTTGTCTTAGATAACATGAGTTCTATCATCATTATAGTGTAAGGACTTCATACCACCAGAGCTTCATACCTCCTCGATGTTTCTGGCAGGCAGCTCCTCCAAGCACTGACTGTTCCTGGTCCTTGCAGCAGCCATCTAACTCCAGATCCCACCAATCCACTCTTTTATACCCCTTGTTCTTACTGGATACAGGTGTGGCCTGTTAAGATCAGGCCTGCTTCTAATCTTTAGTAATTGGTCCAGGTGCAACTCACTGGGGGTAAGATTACCTTCTATACCACCTTCATTTACCCACACTGTATCCCCCATGTTAGGACCCCATGCTATAGTCCAGACAGCTTGCAGCCTAAATGTCATCATTTAGGTAGATGTTACTTCTTGTGATGACCTCTGAAGAGCCGTGCTGTGCCAGTATAAAGCAGAGCACCTGTTCTGTTTTAATGATGTATCTTTGCAAATTTGTTAAAATCTGGGTGCAGATTTGCTTAATACATGCAGATCCCATTGTTTGCATGGTTGCAATGACTTAAAAAAAAATTGCACTGTGTTTAAACAGAAAAGTGAGTTTTGTTATGACATCTTAGTAACAACCTCAACAAGATATTAGAGGTAGGCAGAATGAAAGCGACCTTTGCTCCAAGATCTGCTGTTGTGGAAAGGGTTATGTGACTTCACAGAATTGTCAGGGTTGGAAGGGATCTCTGGAGAGCACCGAGTCCAACCCCTGCCACGGCAGGGTCACGGTGACACAGGAACACGTCCGGGTGGGGTTTGAAGGTCTCCAGAGAGGGAGACTCCATGACTTCCCTGGGCAGCCTGTTCCAGTGCTCTGCCACCCTCAATGTAAGTTCTTTCTCAAGCTGAGGTGGAGCTTTATTATGTTTTAGTTTATGGCCATTACTCTTGGTTCTGTCACTGAGCACCACGGAGAAGTGCCTGGCACCATCCTCCTGGCACCTGCCTTTGAGGCATTTCTGTGCATTCATGAGATCCCCTCACAATCTCCTCAGACCGAACAGGCCCAGCTCCCGCAGTCTCTCCTCATGAACAGAGATGCTCCAGCCCCTTCATCATCGTTGGGGCATCCGCTGGACTCTCCCCAGCTGCTCCGATCACCACGGTGCCCTTAACGTTCGTCGCTTCTTCCAACGGCGATTTCCCCTCTCTGCCGCGGCCTCGGCGGAACCGGTGCGGCGGCAGCTCCGTGCGAGGCCCGGGAGGGGCGGCAGGCGGAGCCCGGGAGGGAAGTGAGCTCAGGCGCACCGGAAATCCCGCCCGTGCCGCGGCCCTGTGTTTGCGCTGCGGGCAGAGAAAGGAGCGGAGCGCCTGCAGCGGCCCAGCCGAGCCTGCCGCACGACACGGGGCCGAGCCATGTCTGACCAGGTACGGGCAGCTGTCCCGGGTGTGGGGGGACGGCACGGTGGGTGCGGCGGCCCCGGGGCGCGGGAGGAGCTGCCTTCCCCCCCCGCCCGCACTCTCCGCCGCCGCGGGGCAGCCCCGGCCCGGGGAGAGCGGAGTCGCGGTCGCCCGGAGGGCGCCGGGGGGGAACCTTCCCCCAGGGGAGTGTGTGTGTATGTATGGATGCCGATCTCCGACCTCGGCCAGATTCGGGCCCCTCTCCCCGTGCATTTTAATCCTTTTTTCCTCTTCCCTCGGGGTGTTTCGCGAGGAGCGCGGTCGGGCTCCAGGCGGGGATACTCGGGGGCCGGGGCGGCGTCCGGACGGAGCGGGATCGCCGCCGGGGCAGCCCCGGCCCTGGAAACCCGGGAACGCAGCGAGGGGCGAGCTGTGTTGCACAACTGTTGTTTCCTTTCCTTTTCCATTTCCCGGGTGTGTGGTAGGATGGTTTTGCCCCGGAGCGGGCTTTGTGCGGGTTAGGCTAGGCTTGCCAGGTCCTCTGTTCGCCCTAGGAATGCGAAAGCCTGGTTTTCTCCCCCTCCTTTCTCAGCTGAGCGTTGTTTGCCTCTATTAAACACCCTGTCCTTTATCAAGGCTCTGTCCTGCCTTCGCTTCAAGTAGTATTCTCGTTATGCCCCCGTCATTTTTGTCTTCTGAGCCGGGGACTTAAATAGTTGCTCGTACCGCAAGTTCCTGGGTTACTCGGCCTGGCATGTATACAGTGCTTTGCTTACAACTATTGCTTTAGGCTATGTGACCTGCCGCTGGAAAGTTAAAACAGCGTTCCGGTTTTAATTTGTATTCTGTTTTGCTTTATTTTTTATATTGTCGTCATAGGGCATTTTTTCCTATCTTTGATTTTTCCCAAAGTGATAATGTTAGTGCCTACAAACGTTTCTTGTAGTGCTGTGAAGTCAAGAATAGTACTGGTGCCAGCCAGGAAATTAAAAGTCCCCAGAGAGAAGGCTCAGCTTAGTACATACCGTGTCTGCTTTGGGGAGTAGCCTTGGTGCAGTAGGAGCGGAGAAAAGAAGCCAGCGCTGTGTGCGCTGGTGGTCTTCCTCCCCGCCCCCGACTTCCCAGCACAATGCAGCTGACAATGAATGGTGCTGCTGCCTCTCTGTGCCTGTGCGAGGGCAGCTGGGAGCACCGCGATTGCTGCCTCCTAGCAGGACACGTTGCCCCTGTAGTAAAATACGTGAAAGTGACCGCGTTTTAAAAAGAGCCAAACAAACCCACCAGCAATTTCTGAACTAGATTTTATAGACAGATGTTCACGTGACCTGCTCTGTAGTTGTCCGCATATGTAAACCAAGGCGTGTTTTAACAAACAGCAGCTTTCATTAGTTAGGTAAATCCTTCCCCAGGCAAGTTCTGCTAAAGCACATGTGTATTTTGTCTTTGGGACTGCTTGAAGCATGTACAATTCCATGTATGTGATAACCTGTTGTGGCTATGTATTTTAAAGATCTGTGAATAAGGAGCCTGATGTTTATTTTTTACAGATAAGCAAAACACTGTTAGATGTTGTGTCATTCATTTCTGGGGTACTGTGCAACAAGAGCTAAACAGATGCTTAAGTAGAAGGATAATGTAAGGTTATGCAGCACTGTAAATCTCATTCCTTTCTTTATCAATCCTACAAGAATAACTGGATTACCTAAAATTGTGAGTTGCTTAGAGTATCATTCTTTTTGGCCCTGGAATTAAGTTAAGAGCGGGGTCATTTATCATCAGTAAAAGTAGGGGTTACTTTATTTTCAGTGTGAAATTGACGTTTATGATAAGTAAAATGCTTGAAACAAGGGCAGACTTCAAAACAAAACCCACATGGTTGCTTAGTGGGATCTAAGCAAAAATTAAACAAAACAGTAATTGTTTTCTCCTCCCTCCAAGTGTCTTAGGCTGTTTTTGCATTACTTGAATCTAAATGTTTTCTGTTCATGTACTGCTAATAAAGAATGCTATAGTTTGTATGTATGTTTTCCACTCCTATAAAAAATGTAAGTTTTTTTTCTTTGTTAGGAAGTATGTTGTACATCTGTTGCTCTAGTAATTTTGGTTTTGATGATTTTTCTTTAAAATGCTGAGAATAGAGTTTGTTTTTTTAAGGTTAGACATTGAAGTTTGAGCTCTTCTGAAAATTGGAGGAGGAAGCTTGCAATATGTTGCCTCACAATGTTTGTTTTGTGTGTGTTTTGTTTTTGTTAGTTGCAATAGCAATACCAGTGTGTTTCATCCAAGAAGCTTTGCGTGCTTTTTAGGGTCCTTATATAAAAGTGTGTGACTGTGCTAGGAGCCTTATTTTGTGCTCTTTAGGAAAACTGCAATGAAGCCTTTAAAACTTCAGGCATCTAATGAAGAGTTAGAAATTGGAGTGTTGTGGTATTTCTGTTCTCTTTGTATGGTGGTCTTTTTTATGTCCTGTTTCATGAGGTACTCTGTTCTTTTCACAGGGCAAGAAGTCTGGAGACTTGCTTGCTAATTTGCTGATCCAGGATTTTGTTAATGAATGCTAGTGGTTTTAACAACTTTGCAATCTCCTTCCTTTCTTTATTCCTAAGTGTTTTTGTGTTGCCTTAACCATTTGGCACTGAATGGCAGTATAGTTCACTGACAAGCTGCAGAGAGCATTTTCAGACTTGCTGGGTCTTGTATCCTGATGTAAAGTTTTGATTATTGGCACTTCTATTATTTAATTTGATATTATTTCTCTTCTCCTGAAGCTACAGCTTTCTTTCCTCTTATTTTGTGGGTGAGAGGTTGTGGGCCTTTAAACAAGCATCTTTATGGTTTGAAGACTCCAATTCCCCCTGCTTCTTCTAATGTTTGGTGCTTTCCCTATTTGTTTTTAATACTAGAGCCCTCTGTCCTTGAGGGTAGGAATCAAATATGAATCATAGTTTTATCACTCATATTGGCCAGAGGCGCTGTCATAGTAGCAATGATATTAGTAATACCTGGTATAAGATGGTTGGGTTTGGAAGCCAGGAGAGGTAGATCTGTTACAATGTCCAGAACTATAAGACTACTACAAATACCTCTACTGCTGGGATAATATGCTGTCATGCCATTTGTAAAGTAAATTTAGACAGTGACTGACCTGAAATGTCATGTAAAGGGACAGAGTGTTCTTACAGATTCTTTCAATAAGAACAGTAATAGTGAAACAGGAGGTAGTTTTGAAGCTACAAACCAGATCAGCAGAGATCTGAATCTTGGTCTGATTCCTTGAAGTTAGTAATGCTGCATAAAGGCATTAAAACAGCTGTGCAATTTATCAGAACAAGTTGCAGCTTCTTGTTTTTCTTTCTGGTCAGGAGTGAATACCAATTCCTGTAACTAGTCCCAGAAGCTTAGAGTCCAAATATGTTAGGGAAAACTTTGGGGAACACAGGTGATCTGACTGTGTTACCAGTGAAGAGCTCCCTTCATGCTTCTAAAGTGACTTGCCTGAAGGCCTGTGTATGTCAGGCTTTTTGAAAGCCTGGGTTGAGTTTTTGGATTTGAGCTTGAAGGGTGATGAATCAGTCCCTGCAGTTTAGGTTGTGCCTGGATGGATATTAAAAAAATAAAAGGTATTCAAACCAGGTGGAGTCTGGCTCATACTTCTTTCCATTGTAGAAACTGAATTGATCTGGGTTGAGGCAGTGAGTCAAACTGATAGAAAGAACACTTCCTCTTTTTCTTTACTCCAGATTGAGACTGGTACAGATGGGAAGGGTGTTTGCTGACTTGCCCTGTGCCCTTCCCTGATCTCTTAATGTTCAAAAACGTTGTGTGTGTAACTTCCTTAGGAAGCAGGGAGAAAAACTTAAAAAGGTTTTAATCTGGAGATAGAGACCTATCTGGATGGGCTTAATAGAGAAGGTTAGTATTTTGTGTGTTTTTGGCACTTGATCCTAAATTTCAAGTCCAACCATACAGAGGATGTTTCTGTACTTTTAGCAAAAAAATCCCTTTTGGGATGAGAGCCTGTGGTAGACACCTGTACATATTTTGTTTATTTTGTCTACACTGTTAAGGAGTAAAATATAAAAGGATGATTTCAAACATGATCAGCAGGAGACCTGTGGTTATGACTACTTGGGAACAATTCTTCATTGCACCCTCTAGACCTGATGTCTGTGTAAGATCCCTTTGTCCTGCAGTGGAACATAGCTAAAGGCCTGGTGCAGGGTATGTAGTGACAGGCAAGGAATGGGGTTAATAGTATCTGATTTTTCTCTTGTTTAATCTATCAACTGGCAACACGAAAACTCTGATGTCCTTAATTAATGTCTGAGAGTGTATAACACTTAAACCCTTTTGATAAGCTTTAGTGCTCAAGCTGTTGAATCAAACTTGTCTGTACAGTTAATTCTTACCCTGGAAAGATATCAAAATACTATAGTGCTTGGAACTGCACCTTTTAAAACTTTGAAGTATTGTGGTCTTAAAACAAACGTGTTAGAAGGAAGCTCTTGTTGTCATAAAAAGAAGCTAGCTGACCAGCCTTTTGAGAATAAGGACTACCTTTGATGCAGTGGGTTGAAAAATGTTTGCATGGTTCTCTCTCTTTAAGTCAATAGGGTGTTACAAGTACTTTTTGTTTACTCTCCTGACAATGTTCCTTTTTTCTGTCAAATATCTGAGCTTCTTAGTACGCTTCTTGTGGGTTTTTTGCAGTCTGTTGTCTAGGAGTTAGAGTTATAAAATTATACTTCTTATTTTTGTATGCCATCTATTTCCAAATGGTTCTTCTCTCATTTCTTCTGTTCTTTACGGTGTTTCTTTTCTCTCATTAAACTTCTCACAGGTAGGCAGACAACCTTTCATGATACTGTGTTGCTGTTATTTTTGTGCACACACACACACAGAGAAAGAAAGAAGACACCTTGAGTAGTCTGATTTCATGCAATAGAGAGGATGACAGCTGCCATACTGTCCAGTGAAAATAATGAAGTATTGAACTGATCAGGTTTATGTTTTTCTTGCAGGAAGCAAAACCTTCAGCTGAGGACTTAGGAGATAAGAAAGAAGGGGAGTACATTAAACTCAAAGTCATTGGGCAGGTGAGTTTTTTTACGTAATTGCTCGTTGACATTTGATGTAGGTGTGACTTCTTGTATGGTAGAAATGATCAAATGCAAGTTGATACTTTCAGTTCTTCAGTGTGGATCCCCCTCTGCCATAAAGTACTTCCAGTTGCCAGAAATGTTTATTAGTATATATTAGTATACTCTGGTATGCTTTTTTTTTTTTTTTTTGATGTATTGAGGGATTAATTTATCCAAGGGTATGAATGAAATAAGTGGCAAACTTGATAAATTCAGGTCCTCAAAGTTTGTGTAGTACCCTAGGCATGAGAATCAGCTTTCTTTTTCAGGGGTAGGGGAAGGATTGTTGGCTGCCCTGTTGGTAGATGTAGCAACCAGATGAATAGTGGATTAGAAGTCTGTATTCTGGTATGTGAATGTTGAGAATGTTGGCATCTTCTATGCAAAGAACCCCTAGCTCAGATGACAACTAGGATTGTTTGTTGGAGTTGTAGTGTTTGCTGCAGTTGGGTGGAGACAGATGACTTTCAAATAGGACTAACAGAAACTACCTTACCTCTTGCTGGCCTAATCAGCAGTTATGAGAACTCATTGAAAAGCTGGAAGTGGCCCTCATGCCTTTTGCACAGAACCTCTTGCAATCTGTTTTATCTGTAGCTATTTTGACAGTTTCAGCTACTTGCATCTTAGTGGGAAGGACTGCAGAATAATAAGAGCTGAGATTTCTCCTTAAGTTAGTCTGGTGTTGCCAACTCTGCCTCTATCCTAACTTCTAGATAATTACTCTTAATTGAACAAGGTTTCGTATATATTTTGAAGTGCAAGCTTTAACTTGTCTCTTTAGAATCTTAGAACAGAAATTCCCTGCATATGTATGTTTGTATTTCATATCATCTGGGTAAAGATGGCAGCACAGACTGAACCATGGATGGGTTTTAGTAACTTGAAATCCAAAACCTCCATGTTGAGCCTAAGGCTATACGATGCCATCTGTTTTTGTAAAAAGCGCTTCCTGTGGAAGTACATAGCAAATTTAGTGACTGATAAATCATCCTGGAGGTTCATGTTATGATGCACTAAGGTATGCATGGTGATAGTTAAATCACATGTAAGTTTTAGATGAGTTTTTTCTTAATGAAATGTTTAAAAATAAAAGAGATAAAGTTAGCAGTTACTCTAAGGAGAGTAAATTTTTTTCTTTTCTGTCCTTAGGACAGCAGTGAAATTCACTTCAAGGTGAAAATGACAACACACCTCAAGAAACTCAAAGAATCATACTGTCAAAGACAGGTTTGTGAAACAATGACATTCTTTAAAAAGAAAATAAAAACCCAAACCACCTTTCTCACTATGCTTTCAAATAAAGACTTTTGTTGTATCTGATGGTACAAACGTAATGGATCTCCTAATTTCTTTCAACAAGTAAAAGTACTCCTATTTAAGACAATTGTGAAGTTATACTCTAAGTTAAAGAAATCTGCAATATTAATTGTGTATGTAGGTAAATAGTAACAATTGTTACAGAACATAAACATATCTTCACTTCCAGATTCTGTGGCAGATATAGTGGATTCACAGCTGCTATTTCCAGAAGCCCTGGCCTAGTTTGCCCTCAGCTTTGGGGATAGATGCCTTGTGTGGCCTTTTCTTGGATAAGTGTGTTGGAGTTCACTTCAGGAGATATAATCATAAGTAATAATACTTTGGGGGCTTTTTCCTGATGCTTTGAGACAAGTTGAACTTGTCATTGAAGTGTTCTTTCATGAAATGTTATTTTTTGCTGCCTTTCTGGTGTAGGAGGAAAGAAGAGATCAAGCACCAGATACATTTGTAGCCAAATTCAAATGGTTAAAATTATGATTCATTTTAAAAACCTGATTTTTTTTTAAATCATCTTGGAAATAATTCATGCAGCATTCTTACTGGCTAATGAACATGCATGTGTGGAATTCTTTCTTAAAGAAAGAAATAATTCTTTAAATGAGCACACTTGTTATCTCCTGAGCTGAATTCTGGAGGGTCTGTCATTTCCTTTGCAGCAGTCAATGCAGTTTTTGGTGTCAAGTAGCCTTTCTCTGGTAAAGGGACTGTCAACATTTCTTCCACATTGGCCAGAGGGATTGTTAAAACAGTGTGCAGATCTGTCCTTACCTGAGAAAATTTTCTGCCTAGTTATTTGCAAGTGGTATTTGAGAGCTAAGTGATAAAATTGTCATATTCCACCTCAGTTTGTTTTGCTCATAACCTGGAAGAGAAGGAAAAGATGAGGTGTTTACCTTATCTATTGATGTGAAGTATGACGTTCTGCCAGAAATGGGCACGTTGTGCAACAGACATACTTTAACTTAACTCTGTTTACCTTTGGGATGTTTGTTTCCCCTTGTTTGAATGCTGTTCATTTTTCTTTCCCTCAGCTCTGCTCTTTCTTGTTCCCAGTACTGAGCATTTACAGAATTGATAATGGTAAAGGTTGTGATTCCTTCCTGTAGCCATAGAAGATTGGGAAAGCAAGGGCAGGGGTTCATGAAGTAAACATCATGTTTCTCCTGTTGCCTTAGGATCCTTAAATAAGCCCGATTGGCTATTTAGAAAAACACTTGTGTAAATATATCTTGGGAGAGAGGGCATAGTCAGTACTTAATTCACAAATAAAGACAAGTTTAAAAAGCTAAGTAAACTTCCAAGTTGTTTAGCTATGACTCCAGTGAGACTCTGGAACAAGCATCATTTTGGCACTCATACTTTGGAGTCACTTCTTGGTAGTCTACTTGAATGCAACAGAATATCTGAGCTCCCTCTGTAACAGGAACTAGCACTCTTTTATGACTTTCATGTGTTGTTTTTATTTAAAATTTTTTTTTCTTGTAAACCCATACAAGATTAAGTAAGTTGGGTTTTTTTTCTTATACATATGTTTCTCTTTTTAGGGTGTTCCAATGAATTCACTCAGGTTTCTCTTCGAGGGTCAGAGAATTACTGATAATCATACCCCCAAGGAGGTGAGTTTCTTCCTAGAAATATAGTTTGACTAGATTTCTTTAACTATAGTCTTTTAGTACAGCAGATAGGCAGTTTGGAAAGAGCCTGCTTGGACCTCCATGTCTAATGCCCAGAAAGGAGGTTGTAGTCACTGCTTGGTAGAGGGGGGAAAAACACAAAGGGAATCTTCCCATTGTTGAGCTTGAACTTCAGTATGACTTTGGAATAAGTATGTATTTAGTTCACATTTAGTAGATCAAAGTGTAAATAAACAGAAAACAGTTACTTCTGTCCAGTGACTTCCACCAATTGTTACGAAAAAGCAGGAAGAAACTCATAATAATGACCTTCTGGAAATATCAGACAAACTTGTTGACTATGAAATTGAACAAGTTGCTCTCTCTGAGAGAATAGTTGTAAACAGGCTTTGAGTTGCAAGGTGTAGGTGTTAGCTGCACTGTGAGCTAGTAGTGCACTGTAGATGTAATTCATGGGGCTCTACAGCTGATGCAGTCACTATGATGTTGGTGATATCTTTGTTCCCCCTAAACAAGGGGTTTAGAGGAAGGTAAAGCCAGCAACTTCCAGGCCAGAAACTTCTAGACTGCTCCACAAGTGGGTCTTTGCTGTAATGCTTTTGCTTTGACTCAAATACTTAAGTCTGAAGAAAAATGTCCAAAAATTGTGAATATTGTCTAGTGAGGAGGAGACTGAAACTTCCTTCACCCCTTTGATGAATTATGACAGGACAGAGGAACAAAGCATTATATAATTTGTCTAGGACCTGCTCTGATTTCATCCCACCAGATGTATCCAATTATTAATAACAATTATTTGCTGGTTTTTTCTCTGTTCTCACAGCTGGGGATGGAGGAAGAAGATGTGATTGAAGTTTATCAGGAACAGACGGGGGGTCACTCAACAGTTTAGATCCTTCTGATTTTCTTCCCCCTTAATCCTTTTTTATTTTTAAATAATAGTTCTTTTGTAATGTGGTGTTCAACACTGAAACTGGCACCCCATCTCTGGGAGTTTACTTTCAAGCGTCTGGTATTTTGAATTCTCGTGCTCATTATACACTATTGTTTCTGTTTTCATTGTGCTGAACTTCTGTGATCCAGCTGCAACCTTGCTCCCCTCTTCCCTTCTGCCCTCCCCTTTAGGAATACATGTACTCACATGCATTTGTATGTTCACTGGGTTCGTGCATTTCAGGCACGAAGGCTGTAAGATCTGCCAGGTGGGCGAGTGTTCTTAATGACTTCCATATCTGCCCTGAAGTTTTGATGTGTGACTGTCTCACTCCTGGACTATAACTTTCAGTGCGAGATGAAGTTTTTCTGAGAACTAAACTGTGGAGAAGTTGTGTATCCATAACTCAGAGCTATTTTGCTTAAATTATGCTGATGGCCCAATGAGGAAGATCGACAAGTTGGAAATGGAAAAGCTAGAACTGTTGTCATCTGTTCCTTGCTCCAGAGATGGCTTTGCTGAAGACGTGAAATTGAAAATCCTAATGATTTTTAAATATTACCAGAAGAGCCCAGAAGCATTTTAACCTCATATAGCAATTAGTACATGCAGGTATCCGTGCAAGAATGTTCACAGCAGCCAACTGGTGTTACTTTGACACGCTTGTTTGTACCTTTTGGCCTGGGACGTGGGTTTTGAATGGACATTGTCTGTACCAGCTTCATTTAAAATAAACAAGAAAACCAATTTTATAAACAACTTGCATTTTCTTTTCAAATGATTGGAAATGAGCAAAACCATTAGAAGTTATAATTAGGGTGTGCTTTTCCTGTGACTATAAGTTAAAGCCAGAAAAAATTGTGCTCTGTAAATATACCTCAAAGTTTTTTTTTTCCTACTTGCTCTCGTAAAATACTTGATCTGCTTGTTTTGCAGATGACTCTTAGAGACTACTAGCTGTTTCTTTTCTTGGAAGAGACTATTCACTTACAGTTACGTAAATCTTCACTTCATGCACAGAATTTAAACCGAAAATGCAACTTGGAAGTAAATAAAGATGGCTTTTAATGTCTACATTTCATATGATATGGTACCATTAAATAATCTATGATTGATGACAAGGAAGTGTCATGACAGTTCATTGGGCATCATTAGCAAGGTCTACGTGTTCCAGCTACCTGCAGGTTATAAATGGTCAGTTTGAGAACTTGTTACTTAATATGAAAGCTGAGGTGGGAGATAATGGGCAGAGTAGTGTGAAGAGAAGATTTCACTACTCTCCCTGCTTCACCTCTTCTGCAGATGAATAGGACTTGTTTGGTAAATCAAGTTCCATATAAATGCCAGCTTCAATTAAAAACACATGCTGGCATACTTGGAAAAAATAGCAGGTTTTAAGTACTTTTTTTAAATGGCATTTGCTGTAAAGCTAGATTGCATTTTCTTTCATGCTTGTGGTTGTCCTGTTCCTGATTTAGTAGTAATTTTGTATGCGTAGTTGCACTAAGCAATTTTTTAAAGATTAAAATTTTTGTTTACAAAATGTCAGAATATGGGGTTTTCTTAAAGTATTTTATGTAATTCAGCTCTTAAGGAAAGAGGGATTGCTACAATGATTTAAAATGACACGTCTTCTCTGCATTTACCTCCTACTGCTTTTTTAAAATACTAAATACAGTTGCTTCAGAATACCAGAAACAAAACAACCTTGTTACTATTACCACATCATCTTTTAAATTAAAATTGATATAATGCTGTTTTTTGGAGGCAAGTTCCTATTATCTCCCTTCTGCAAAATAGGAACTGAGGTGCAGCTACTGGGGTCACTGTGGAAGCTGAAAGCAGAGCTGAGAACTGAATCCACATCCCTGGGGTTTGATGCTAGTACTCTAGTGGCTGCCCTGACTGTCTTCACTTCTAGCTGTTCACTTTCTCTTCCAGATCTGTTTTTATGTGCTCATTTATATCAGCTTTCTAGCTGAAGCACTGCATTTGGTTCTCTTGAGACTGTGGAGGAGGGTTTTCTACAAAATGCATCTTCAGTAGGATGAAGCTCAAGGCGAAGATTGCTTTTTGTTCTGTAACCTTGTCCTAAAATACATCTCTTTATAGAGTGGATGTGGAACCAGTGACTGACTGATTTGACCTCTTTCTCAGACTGGTAGTGAAGCCTCAAAGAGCCTCAACAGAGCTGCTGGTCTAAAGTCATGTCTTTGCTGATAGAACTTGATAGAACAGTAAGAAGGGCAAAACTGTCCCCTGCCTCGAAGATTAATATTGAGAGCTCTGTGCAAATTGAGAAGATACATGTGCTACAGATCCATTAGTACCCTTTCTAAAGAAGTAAATTCTTTGGAATTACAGGCTAAAATTTGAATTTTAAAGTAAAACCAACTTGAGTTTTGAAGTCAAGAAGCTAGATTTGACCTTTTTTTCCTTTTCCTTTTTCTTTCTTTTCTTTTTGAAAGAGCTAGTCCTTTTCAAAGAATTTATTTTTAAAAACATGGTCTAGAGTGGAAGTTTTAAAGCACAGTTTCAAAGGCTGTAACTGCAAATAAGGTTGGATTTCATACGTTGGAGAAAAACAGAAGATCCTTCCTCTTACAATTTTTGTCTTTGCTTACTTGTATCTTAGAAAAAGGTTTTAACTGCTTTAAAAAAGCAGTTAAAACCCTTTTTTAAAGCAGTTAAAACCCTTTTTAAAGCAGTTAAAACCCTTTAAAAAGGGTTTTAACTGCTTTAAAAAAGCATTGGGAGAATAAAACCATCTTCACTGAGTCAGTTAATAGAATAGAAGGTGGAAGCTAATACTGTATTTTGAATTGTAACAATATATTTAGTATTCACTATGGTGATGTATAAAAGCTTTATTGAAAGGCACTTCACAAAACCATCAGTCTTAACAGCTTTTTCTCAAAGCTGCTGTGCCTAGAGGATTTGTGTATTCTCTGAAGTATAAACATGTCTGCATGATCACCAATTTGATAAAATTAGGATGTTTTTAAGTTAAATGCTTAAATGTTGGCAGAATTTAGACTTCAGTTAACGTTAGATAATGCCAAAACATAAATTCTGCCATGAGTTTTGACTAGCCATGTATTGTTTTAGAAATGCTACAGTTGTTTACTGTAGTTTTTAGCTTTTCCTAATTTAAATGGAAATTATTTAAGAATAGTGTATGAAAAAAAAAAAAAAAGATAACCTGGTTAATAAGGAAGATAAGAACTTGCCTTGCTATGGTTTCTCTGTAGTTTTTTTTATTGCTGAATCTGAAATCTAGCTGCTTCTTACAGTAGCATGTTTATTGCAACTTACTGTTTTGGGGAATTCCTCCTGAAGTCAGTACTGAGGTTTTCATACCTTTTTGTAACCTGGTGATTTCATTGTTTTATCTCTTAACACAAAATGGACCAAAGAATCTATTTGGCACTTCAGGTCTGTCTGGATTAATTTCTACTGGCTTAATTTTGTGGCTCATAAGTTGACCTAGAAGGCCTGTTACACAATTTGCATTGTTTTAATGTGTACTATACAGCCCCCCAGTTCCTGTGTTCTGAGGTGCTGCAGGAAGTTGTGGAAGCTCTGGAGACTGCTCTGATGGATTGTGTAAAGGTAACCCTAACGTCAGGTGTTCAGGGAAATGCAGTTGGGTTTCTTTCTGTAATATGTTATAAAGACTAAAATCATTAGGGAAGACAAGTGGATGTCAATTGCTGGTGCAATTTGGAGAAACAGTGAAAAACTGGTTAAATAGTAAAAGAAGAGCATTGTGTCTTGGGGCTGGAACTGATGGCAGCTTAACTCCTGAGGTACCAGTGATGCTCTCCAGTGTCAACTACACTGATGGAATTCCTACTACAGAGGTATTTTTGTGTAGGCTGGCACTAGGTGTAAAGATGTGTTGATATAACTGAGGGAAAAAATTAACTTCACTTTTTGCTTAATAGCTACATACCTGATTAAATTTAAAAGCTGTGCTTGTGTTTTGGCTTCCTCTAGAGGTAGTCTAGCATCTTCCTCTTCATTTGCTCCTCAGCCTTATATGTTGCAATTTCTCAGTTTTTTTTC
Source organism: Serinus canaria (assembly GCF_022539315.1). Classification (NCBI taxonomy): domain Eukaryota; kingdom Metazoa; phylum Chordata; class Aves; order Passeriformes; family Fringillidae; genus Serinus; species Serinus canaria. The sequence goes on from NC_066321.1 coordinate 25,942,669, forward strand.
TTTGAATTGCAGGTCTTCTATTGCCATGTCAACCAGCTGCTGGCACTCTTCCTCTAACCATGTTGCCCCTTCTTTTTGTCTGCATTTTTGTCCCTCTCAGAAACATCACCAACAACTATTAGATGTTTACATACTTTCTATTTAGGAAATAACTTTATCAGTTACAGATAAAAAAAATACTGTACAATACTGACATTACAAGCATTTAATACTGTCTCACATGAGTTTTTCTTAAATAGTAATTGGATTTTTGTTCAAGCCTTTCTCTGCAACTATTTGTTAGAATCTCTTTTTTTAAACTGTAGGTGCTGGGAGTTGGGCTTTCAGAGAGAAAACAAACGATCAGATGTAGCATGAATGTTATAATTGCCAGGAATCTTGCACACTGCAGGGTAGGTAGGCTGTGGAATTTCTCTTTTTTCAGGCTGCAGGGACTGTGACAGAGAGGACTGTTGTTACCATATCTGTTTAGCAGATATGGTAACAGCTTAGGTACTGCAAGTTTGGGATGTAGTGTCACAGGAATTTCAGGCAGACACACAGGCTAAGTCTTTACCAGAAAAAATCCATTCTGATGAACTATCTACTGCTAAAGCAAGCATTAGTCTTTACAGAGACCATCTGCTGCTCCCTGTTCTCATAGCTGTTGCTTCTTCTGGAACTGCAGAAGCTTCCTGTGGTAATCCTGCTGCTGCCAAATATGTTCTTGTGCTGTTTTCTCTAATTGTGACTTTGCTGCCACCTCCTCCTCATGGCACCTCCACTCCTCTAGTTTCTGTTTCTGTAAACTGAAACATAAATGATTATTAATTGCTATAGCAACCTTGGGTTTGCTGAGCATTCTTGCCAGAAAAGCAGATCCTAACCAGAGGAGCTCAGCAAATTGCCAAAGTGAAGGGGAGAGAACTGAGAATAAAAGGAAAATAGGTGCTGATTAGTGCTGTGTAGCATATATCTGGTTGGTTCAGAAATATTTTTAAAAAATTGCTGTCTACTGTCCTTGACACTATTTGTAAGGGGGCAAAAACCTGTGTTGCATTTTTCACATGAGCTTTTGAGAAGGATATGAGTAGTACAGGATAGGGGTATGTAGCTTACATGGAACAAAGATTTGGAGAATAGGGATGGAGGAGCACATAGGAAGAGTTAGGAAAGTTCAGTAAGTAAGAGCTGGAAGAAAAAACTGGAATGCATCTTAGTGTAACAAGGACACAAACCCAGAATAAGAACCCGGGCTATGCAACAAATGAGGCAATGGAAAGCCTTGGCTGACATTTAAATGTAAACAGAATGACAGTAAAATGGGCTATTTTTGCAGGAGGATTCACACTGAGAGTAGGGAGCATCAAAGAAAATCAAGGAGGTTCATGAAGCAAAGGAATATTCTTCTTGTTTTGGGAATGGAAAGTTAAGAAAAATAAAACTAAAGGTCTTCCTTCCACCTCACTGAATGTGGTTCAAGGTATTTTCCAGTCATCTTGGTGTTCTCAGTCCAGCAGTTCGACTTGAATCCCTATTTGCTCTTCCTGAAATAAAGTTAAGCAGGGCATGACACTAATTAAATAAAAAAATCAAAAAGTTATTAAGCCTTTCTTTTCAGACATGTGATTCAAACACGCTGCTTCTACTGCTGGGGTTCTCGGGGTTGCCTGTTTTCCCGGGAATGCGCTGCAGCGCCTTCAGGCGTTCCCAGGCAGGCTGCAGCTCCTCGAGACCGCCCGAGGAGGTCGCTGTTGTTCCCGGGAAATGCCGTTCCAATGGCAAATTACCCGGTGGACGCGAAGGACGAGCTGGTGTCAATCAAACGCGCTGTTCGTGTAAGCAGAACATTTCCAAAGGCGATTAGAAACGTGATAATTATACTGCACAAGAGCTTGTTTCTGATACTTATAGGTTTCCCAGAGCTTTGCCTCAAGTATTTGTTTGGTTTGGTTTTGGGTTTTTTCCTAAAGCTATGTCAGCAGAAGTAAAGAACAAAAGTGCTCTTAATGCCTTTTTTTTTTTTTTTTTTTTTTTTTAAGTAGTATATACGCATATCATTAAGGAATAACCTACATTGCTACAAGATCTTTATAACCACGTCCTGAGGTTTTTGTCAGGCAAAACACTTAGTAGTGGGTTTAGTGTTGTATGGAAAGTGTGGAATATCATCTTCATGAGCTCACTGTAAGCTAGGCACAATAGTTTGAAAACCTCAATTTGTTTAATGCCCCAGAAAAGAGGACACTGAGGAAAGAGGTAAACATAAAAAAGCATAAAACTCTGTTAGCTGAATGGTCAGCTAGAGGATCACTGTGGTGAAATGGGAAAGCTACTGACAGCCTGTATTTCTGCAGTTCTAAACTAGGGCTGAGGAAAACTTTTCCAGGAGATTTAGAGATTTAAGATGCATACCTGAACAGGTGGTTTACCTTGCTGTGTTGTGTCTCTTTTAAAGAGGGCATTGGGGAGTGCTTCTGGGCTCTGGGTTTTCTGTGACACTGCTCCTGGACATTTACAGTCCTGGAATTGCAGGTTTTGAGCATCTCAACTCAGTGGGCAGTGGGATGGGTGGGCTGAGGGCTCTGCATGCTCCCAGGCTCCCTCCCACACCTCTTCCCAGCACCTCTGCCTTGGCCATTTGGCAGGGGAGGATGAAATTGGGGCAGGTAAGCAAACAGCCATGGTTAGGTGTGAGGGAAATGCCATACCTACCTGCGTGAGTGATGCTGAAGTACATAGAAAAACAACACAAATCCTCTTGCTAGTGAGGGTGAAGGAGAGTTGGAGTTACCTGAGCTTGGCTACACCTGTGCTTAGGGTGAAAAATGAGCTGGGCAGCTGGGGAGCTCTTTCTGGCCTGGGGCATCCCCAGGGGCAGGTCTTGTGTGGGGCGATGCCGGCTTGTGTGGGATCAGCCGAGAGGGAGCCGGGGATCGGGGCCCTCAGTGCCCTGCCCTGGGACTGAGCCCCGCTGCCCCGCTGAGGGGGAGCATCGCCGAGGGGTGGGGATGTGCTGAGGGGCTGGGACAGCACCTGGGGGGAGAGGGTGCTGTCCCAGCCCCTCAGCACATCCCCACCCCTCGGCGATGCTCAGGCCTCCTCACAGGCCTTCCTTCGGTGTGGCTGGGACAGCACCTGGGGGGAGAGGGAGAGCGGCCGTCCCTCGGTGTGGCTGGGAAAGGACCTGTGAGGGGAGGGCGGGCGGCCGTCTTTCGGTGTGGCTGGGAAAGGACCTGTGGGGAGAGGGAGCCCGGCTGTCCCTCAGTGTGGCTGGGAAAGGACCTGTGGGGAGAGGGAGCGCGGCTGTCCCTCGGTGTGGCTGGGACAGCACCTGAGGGAGAGAGAGCCCGGCCGTCTTTCGGTGTGGCTGGGACAGCACCTGGGGGAGAGGGAGCCCGGCCGTCCCTCGGTGTGGCGGGGACAGCACCTGGGGGAGAGGGAGCCCGGCCGTCCCTCAGTGTGGCTGGGAAAGGACCTGTGAGGGGAGGGAGCGCGGCCGTCCCTCGGTGTGGCCGGGACAGCACCTCGGGGGAGAGGGAGCCCGGCCGTCCCTCGGTGTGGCTGGGACAGCACCTGGAGGGAGAGGGAGCCCGGCTGTCCCTCAGTGTGGCTGGGAAAGGATCTGGGGGGAGAGGGAGCCCGGCCGTCCTTCAGTGTGGCTGTGAAGGCACCTGTGAGGGGAGGGAGGGCGGCCGTCCTTCGGTGCGGCTGGGAAAGGACCTGTGAGGGGAGGGAGCCCGGCCGTCCTTCGGTGTGGCTGGGACAGCGCCTCGGGGGAGAGGGAGCCCGGCCGTGCTTCAGTGTGGCTGTGAAGGCACCTGTGAGGGGAGGGAGCCCGGCCGTCCTTCGGTGTGGCTGGGACAGCGCCTCGGGGGAGAGGGAGCCCGGCCGTGCTTCAGTGTGGCTGTGAAGGCACCTGTGAGGGGAGGGAGCCCGGCCGTGCTTCAGTGTGGCTGTGAAGGCACCTGTGAGGGGAGGGAGCCCGGCTGTCCTTCGGTGTGGCTGGTGTGAAAAACACCAATCACTTGTTTTTTAAATTTTTAAATATTTAATAGTAATAAAATAGTTATAAAAATGGTAATACAATTAGAGTAATAATAATTTAGACAATTTGAGTTAAGACAATATGAGACAATAAAAACAAAGAGTTACCGACGTCCGGGTACCTTTTTCTGGGCAGCACAAGCCAGAAAAAGGACACCCGTTAACAAAGGATTAACACTTAAAAACAATAGCCTGTTGCATATTCCTACACGTCATGCATGATGCATAAATTCCATTCAAACACAGTATTCGGCCTGATCATCGTCAGCTTCTTCCTCCTAATCCTAACAGCCCCTTCGAGGCAGGAAGAAGTTAGTTTCTTCTGATAACAGGGCAATAAATTCATTTTCTCTGAAAGATTTAGGTGTCCTGTGGCTGCTATCTCTCTGCAAGTCCTTTCTTAAAAAAAAATATCCTACATAGTGTAGTTTCTATTTTAACAATTTTTATAACCTAAAACTGTATTTAACACATTACTGAAGAGAATTAATACAGCGTTACTTTCTAACACAACACATATAATATTCATTTCAATATTTGCAAAAAGGCAATCATAAAATACGCATTTTTCACAGCTGGGACAGCACCTGTGAGGGGAGGGAGCCTGGCTGTCCCTCCATGGTGGGCACAGGTGCCCTGAGGAGGCAGCACCCATTTTGTCTGGTGGATGATGGTGGCAGAGTTGCCGAGCTGCAGTAGCCACAGCCAGGAAGGACACACTGGGTAAGTCTTTGTTCTCTTTTATTTTTAATCCTCATTTCATGGGAGTTTCTTCAGCACATGTCCCTGCCAGCACCTGCAAACACCATTTCTCATCTCCACAGCCCCTCTGTGCCTGCTTGCTGGGGTGGGTCTTGCAGGCAAGATGGCCTGAGCTAGGGAAAACTGGAATGCTGTAGATACTGTGGTGGTTGTTCTTTCAGGGAACAAACATTTCAGTCTAGAGGTAAATCTTTCTGTCAAGATTTTTATATTTATGTAATATTTTTTTGTAGTGCAGGTAGTTGAGAGAACAAATCATTAATAAGACCCAAGTGTTGTGGTTTCATCTATATCTTGTAAGATAATTTTCCCAATGACATAACTTGATGACTCTTAAAATGCATATTCTTGGTCTTTCTGTCCCTCTATTTCTTGCTACGCCTAAGTTAATAAAATATACCAGAAATCTGGTTTTGAAGTTTCATTTGTTACACTCAAGAAAGGTGCATCATCAGGACTGTAGTGGACTTCAGACAGAAAAACTGGGGAGAAAATATTAAGACCTTGATGCACACAGCTATTAATCTGGAACACATGGTCTTATCCTAATCAACACTACTGGTGCATTGACTGCTTTCCTAAAGGCTTGACTGCTTTTGGGGGTCTGTCTAGATTAAAAGTTTACAATTAACTCAACATCTACTAGGTACAAATGGTAGGAAGCTATGCTATCCAGCAGAGAGAAGTTGCAAGATGAGACAGGTGAGTTGTGAGCTTTGTGCTGCCTGTGAGCTGCTAGTTAACAGCTCTGTGCAAGCTTTCTCCATCTCTCACAGTCTGCTGCCTACAGTGCAAGGCCCAACAAAATCCAACTTTCTGCTTCCAGGTATGACCCTAATGCACACAGGCACACCTAAATGATCTCAAACCACATTTATTGTAAGTGCATGCTCTAGAACTCCTGCTTAGGGGTATTCTGGTTTACAGGTGAGGTCTGGAGAGAAAAAATTATTTAGCTTTTTTCTGCTTGTTGATACATTATGTAATTCTTGACTTTTGATACAAAATAAAAAGAAAAACAAACCCCACCTCTCTCACTACTGTAAATGCAGTTGAAATAATTTCGACTGTAATGCTTGATATATCTTGTTTGAGACTTAATAATAAAGAAATCAGTTGTAGTAACAGTTGATAACCAATCTCAAAAAATACAAAATAATGTCAGAGTACAAAAATTTTCTCTGGTCTTTTGTCTTGCAAGGAACTACCAAACAAAAGCATAGTAATAAAATCGGGTTGGACCATCTCCTTCAATTGGTTTTGAAGAAATTGACTATAACATATTAACCCTTGAAATTCCTTGCTATATTTCCCACTGAAAGGGTAATGCAGTAATCTTCAGCAAAATGCAAATAGGTCAGTTTCTTGTTTGCTAATCTTACTGTAAGTGCTTATGATACATGGTATCAATTTATATCCTTGCAAACAGCAAAAGCTGAAATGGTTGTGCCAATTTGTTAGTCATATTATGAGCTGCTGCTAAGAGAATATTCATCTCTTCAGGATTTGCACACTGGGACTTACTTGACCACAGCTGCTGCAGTCCACTGTTGTATGAGCACTGTGCTAGTGGGTCTAAAATTCCTGCATGAAAACTTAACCTGAGCCATGAAGAGAACCTCAGGTTGCTCTGTGTTCCCAGTGATGTAGAACTGCTGAAGAAAAGATCAAGGAAACTGTTCTCCTGTATACATTTCAGTTAAGGATTTATGCTGAGCTAAACCCATGTCCACTGATTTGTGGGGAGAATTGCTGTTTGCCCTTGGGGAGTTGTTGGTCTTTGTTTTGGCTGTTACCTGCTCTCTGTGGAACTGCTTCTGCAGTTCCTTCTCGCGCAGGGAGGCTGTGTACTGTGCACTGAGACATCCTGGTCCACTCTACCCCTAAGAGCACTCGTTAGACCAACAGCTGAGGGAAAAGGATGGCATCTCAGAACGTGTTTGAGACAGGCTTGTCCTCTGTTCCTCCAGCTGTGCTTTTTCAGTGCTGCAGGCCCTTGGGAGGGGTTGTAAGGCACAGTGCTGTTCTACCATTAATCAGTGGTGTCTGCACTTCTGTGTATACATGCATCACTTGGAAGTCGACTGCATACAACTTCTGCAAGTGAGTGATTGTTTTGCCACCTTATGTGTATCCTGATGGTACAAAGCAGACAGAGTGTGTACCACAAGCCAGACAGCACTTAATGTATTGCCATTGGTGCATGAACCATGACTGAAACCAGTTTTTAAGGGTAATAGATAGTCAAAGACATTAGAGGGGAAGGGGCAGGAAGTTTTGCTGCCATAGGATTTACAAGATCAAAGCTGATCTCAACTGGGTATTTTCTTTCCTTCTCTTTGTTTAGTGGTAAGTCTCCTTACATACAGCTTTTCAGAGTTACTTGTTTTTATTCCAAACATCTCCTGCATTTCCTGATGACTGGGAGGTCTCAGGTGTTGTTCCAGATTCAAGCTCTACATCCTGCATTTAAAAAACTGAAAGATCAGACAGAGTAGCAATAAAATAAACAATCAAAATTTAGACTTGATTCCACTTAAGAAAAAGCTTAGGAAGGTGCAGAAAAATCCCGAGGTTTTGTTTTACTATCGCCTTAACCTCTCAATGTGTTTTGCACATCTGAAAGCCCTGAAACTCTTCAGAATACTTTGTCAGTGCCATCTAATGAACAACCTGTGTAATTGCAATGGCTTATCAGGTTGCAGCTACTCTCTTTGGAGATCACTTGTCTCATTACTGAGTCCCACTAACTCTTTTGCTATAATGAAGATCCAAAGACTCAAAGGCAGATGCTTTGCATATTTAGTAATGGTGAATATTTTAATTACAGTTTCATTTGTGTAATAGTTGTCGTCCAAAGATCTTGAAATATTTTAGAAACCCATAGTGTGCTTTTTATTTTTAGTTTAGGGGAGATGTGAAGTCATAGCTTTCAGTCACTTTAGCAGCAGCAAGTGCTCAGTTTCTCTGAAGATCAAGCTACAAATATTGACATTTGACACTTTAATAAGTTCTGTATGGATGTTCTGGGATGCCCTGTTTGGTTTTCCTGAATATAGGTCTAAGATGTATTTTTTAATTAATAGCATCAGAAAAGGGAAAGGCTCTATTTTTCTTATTCATAAATGGCTCTGGGGAGACCTTCCAGTACCTCAATGGGCCTACAAGATATTGGGAAAGAGACTTTTTACAGGGCATGTAGTGATAGGATAAGGAGTAATAGCTTTAAACTGAAAGAGGGTAGGTTTAGATTTGATATTGGGAAGAAATTCTCCGCTGTAAGGGTGAGACACTGAAACAGGTTGCCCAGAGAAGCTGTGGATGCCCCATCCATGGAACTCTTCAAGGCCACATTGGATGGTGCTTGAAGTAATCTGATCCTATAGGAAGTGTCCCTGTCCCTAGCAAGGAGGTTGGAACTACAGGATCTTTAACATTTCTCCCAATCCAAGCCATTCCATGATTCTTGTCTTAAGGTGAATTGGTTTAGAGCAGGCAGTTGATTCTGAGAGGTGTGGACCTGAATGTAAGAATTTTGTACAAAGTATTAACACTCCTAGGGCATGTAGATGTGCCTCCTAGGGATGTGGTTTGCTGGGGGACTTGCTGGTGTTAGTTAGTTAGGGACTTGTTAGTGTTCTCAATGGCTACATCAATTGATCTTAAAGTTCTTTTTCAACCTAAACAATTCTATAAGTCTATGGTACATTGCTTTTTTTTTTTCCCTTAGTCCTAGTTTTAAGAGGTCTTCCAAAACTGCCCTATAAAGTAATTAGATGCTGTCACAGTCAGGTGTTTTAATCTGAGAATTCTTAACAGGAGATCTGTCTCCGACAGTAGAAATAGGAGGCAATGCCTGTCCCTTCTCACTGGGAACATGGCCCTCAGAGGCATCTGTTGGTGGGGTTCCATTGCTGAGAATTTCCATTCATAAGCTTTACTGAATAAAGGCACTATGATAATAACTAAGCTAAGATGCCTGACTAGAACAGAAACAAAAGCAGTAGAAATCTGAATCTTGTTTGCAGAAATGAAAGTGAAATAGAAAAACCTTCTGCCTCTGCATAAGCTCTTATCTTTTTACTAAAGTCTGTTGTATGGTCAAAGCAGGCTTCCACTTGTGCAACACTGCGTTCAGGTTTTCTGTCCATTTGCTTGTCTGAACCTGTAAAAGTGAAGATCAATTCTTGATCCGGTTAGACCAGACTTAGATTTGTGCAGAATAATTTTCTTTGCTGCTCATCTCTGCTGCAGCTGTGGTTCAGTGTCATTGGTCTCAGTAAAGAAGTAGCCAAACCATTGGATGAGAGAATAAGTCTAGTTCTAAATTTGATGCTGGGCAAAAAAGAAAAAAAGAAGAAAAAAAAGTGACTATGTTTAACTTTCTCACCCCAAAAGAAATTTGGAACTTGATGTTGCAAATTCAAATTCAGTTAGATTTAGATTTAGTCAGATTTTTGATAATCACATCAAATTTAATTTTCCTCAGTGCATAGGATGGTTAAGAGAATTATTTAATATATCTTAATAATGATTAAGTAAGGTGTAAGATTAAAGACTTACTAGAGGCAAAACTGACAATAGTATGGCGATGGGAATGATAGGATTCCCCTCCTTTTTGGTGCTTTTGGGTAATATTTTAGAATTGAAGATTGAAGGTTCAGATGTATTTCCAAAGCTTTGAACCAGTGTTGAGCCTGTAAATGATATGATAATTAAAAAGACAGCAAGAGTAAAGAGGTTGTTATTTAAATTTAAAATCCAAGTTTGCATGAATTCCATGAGCCAGTCTGAAGTTGCTGGATCAACACTTGTGATTTCAATTATCATACCTCAATTATTGAGTAAATTAATAATAAAAAAGAGAAGGGGATCTAGAAACAGCAATCTATGTCTCTTCCTGATGAAGCCCCAGTTTTCTTGCTAGGATTAGCTGAAAGTACAAGAGTAAAGTAAACTGTAGAATTAAGCAATTCTTTAGCAGTAGAAGATTATATCTGTTAATATATATTTTAAGGGCACTACTTGGGAAACCTATTTAAAAGAATGAACTTCAGTCCTAGAGAGGAAGGAGCAGGATTTTTCCTGAAAAAAGGAAGCCATTCTGTTTGGGAGCATTCAGTGCTTTTCCCCTACAGAGCTGGCCTGTGGTACAGGGTGTTAAGGTACCAGCAGAGAGAGCCATTTTCTCAAGGATGTATGGAAAGCTGCATCCATGGTACAACTGGCTGGCAGGGCACAACGCTGAAGTGTGTGACTCTAAAGGCTCACATGGATTTTAAAGGAGATAATTCTTGTAGAGAAAGATCTTCACTTTCTAAAAACTGGCTCCTCCTCCCCACAATATCTGGACAAATTTGCACAGGGATCACCCAATATTAAAGGCCCAAATCCATGCCTCTGCTGTTTTTATACTTCCTGCAGTGTATAAGCTTTAATAACTTACCCAAGGTATGCGCAGAGCTTGCCTCAAAAGAATTTATACTGTGGGGGCAATCTCATGTGCCATGGGATGTTGGTCAGGAAAGGGCAGAGAAAGAAAGACATGGATTCCAAGTATGTAATTATGAGTCTTGGAACTGATGTCAAATGTGGTGGGGTTCAAATTCAGCATAACAACATGAACTGTTCTTTAAATTGTCAGTTGGCAGCATTGAAAGTGGCACATCCTTAGGTGGGGCAGTTGCTATCATCCTGCTTCCTTCTGAGTGTGCACCAGTCCTTTTTGGCATAAGACTCTTGCAAGGAACACAGCATTCCCAGCTGTTCTGTTGCCCAGGACTATTTACAAAGCTGAAATTGGTCTGTTTACTTTTGTTTATGCGTAGTTGCTCGACGTCTTCATGGTCCATAAGCAAAACCCTGTAAGATTTGAAAGCCTGAACAAATCTCCACAGAAAGCTTGACTGAAGCTGAAACTTCTCATCCTGCTGGAAGCTTCATGCTGGAAGCTTCCTGTATTCTTGATGTTATGTGTTCTTAATTGGCAGAATTTCTTACTTTGCCAAACCCTTCTACTGTGGGGGTAATGAAATCTGAAACCAGGCAAGTTTAGCGTGCTTCTGAATTTCATCACAAATCACATCTCACACTTCTTATTTCTTGCCTGAGGGAGAAAAACCCCAGTATCTTTGTCTCCAGAAAGGAGGCAACGCCTGCATAGTTCCTCCATGCTGGCTGATTTTATTGGCTCAGTGATAATTGAGGAAGGAGTCAGGTATCAGCTTGTGTGTGATACTGGCACATAGAGCCCTATACTACCTAAGGCCAGCCCTGATGAGACAGCTAGAAAGAAGCAGTGATGGCAGTATGAAAAACAGCATTTTGCTGACATATCTTATGATTGCCACTAAAGGTTAAAGTGCAGAGGGAAGAGCAAGGAAATTGCATATTGCTAAACAGAGTACTGACTTCAGGAGAACAGTTTCAGGTATCCAGGGTCAACAATATATGCTAAGAAAAGCCAAACCTATTTAATGCAGGCTATGTAATAAAAATACTAAAATGGAGAGAAGACTTTAAAGATGAGTATGTTTTTCCAATGACAACCACAACACAAAGAGGAAACTCCCTGAGACAATGTTGGTTTTTTTCACACTTGTTTGATCCTTCAGAAACTCTTAAGCCTTGTGAATTCTCTCTAATATTTTATATTTCTCACTAATATTTTACATTTTATTTCTTATAATTTCGTATTGTAGTAAGTATGTAAATGGCTTTTTCACAGAGCTGACCAGCTTCAGAAAGTATCAGGAACATAAAAACATGTATGCTTGCTGCTTTGGATGTTTAGGTCTTATTGCTCTTATACTTCTGCTGCCTTGCCATCCCAGTCTTCCTCACTAGCAAAAATGCAGATCAAGTTTTTTTTGGTAATTACTGTCAGTTCTACAAATCATGCTGCTGCTTCTGTGGTCTCATGCTGTCACCACTGTGCCTTGAAAAGGTGCAGAGTAGATTGTGATAATGCTAGGTATGATTCTAACTAGCCTAAATCTGCTTTAAGGTAGTGGGGGGTATGTACTATAGATTTAACCAGCATTATCCTTTATCTTCTCCCTGGAAACTGCACTACCTTCAAGAATACTAGTACTGAGGAAATTACCAGTGCTCCTCTGGCAAATGTGTAGTTGGGAGGGAAAAAGACTGTAGTTGTCTTGCTCTGTATCTGCAACAGTGAATAACGGGTGTATGGAAAGTTACAGTAATGGGGGACTTCTCTGAAGTTATCTCAGATCAGTGGGTTTCTAAAGCATCCCACAAAACCAGTATGGCCTATAGTAAAAACTGTTTATTTACATTACTGAGATCCTCCAATATTTTTGGTGTGTTGGGATGCACCTTATCTTGCTCACCTCTTTTTAAGCCTTTTAAATGCTTCTCACCTTTGTATGACCTTCATGATTTGAGGTTTCAAATCTTCAGCAACTTCAGGTCCTTACCACAGTATCTGCACTGCAGGAAGTGGTGCTTTGCCTTGAAAGATCTAGGGACTTCTTGGAAGGTTGTTGTAAGGAGAAGAAAAGGAAAAGAAACTAACATAAAAATGAGTTCTGTGGAAACAGCCCTGGAGGGAGTTCTCAGAGCTGGGATGTACAGTCGTTACAGGCTTACTAACAAGAAATTCTGAATGTGTGGAGTTCAGAAAAGAGAAATCAACTATGAGATGAAACCCATGCTGTGTGAAAAGGTGTGCTTTAGGAACTTCCCTGGTGTGAGCAATGGGTAGCCAGGAGAGTTAAGAGCTTTAGCTAACAAATGCTGGAGAATAACAGATAAGAGAGTGAAATTCCCTCACTAATGCACTGGACTGTTTTCTTTAGTGTTCAAAACAGCAGGAGAGAACTCGCCTTGCTCAGTGTGAGCAGTTCTGGCCTGATACACACATGGAAGTTTTGTGCACGTAAAGTACAAAAGGGAACATGTGATTCTTTTCCATCAGTTTCCTTTGATGAACTTCTCTCTAAGCTGTTCCTTCCCTCTTCTCTCGGACTTCCATATGGCTAAAGCTAGGCCTAAGTTACCAAATGCTGCATTGGTGCCAGCATGGCTTTCTGAGGTGATGGTAGGAACAGACTGAGCCCACAGTGACCAAGCATCAGCAACTGGACAGCAAGGATGTTTTTACCCCACATCTTCACTTAACTGAGCTGTATGACCAGGCTGAGGGGTTCCTCAGTGTCACATGAAGATCACTGTTGCATAATTTTAAACATTTGTGCAGCATTGTCTTGGCATCTGGTGATGCTGAGCTTCTGCTAAATCAGTTCCTTGGAACAGTTATCACAGCAGTAAAAGCTGCTTAAGAGAAAATGGATCTGGCAGCAAAAGCTCTGAACAGCAGGTAACTGATCCTCTGCAGAAGGTAACAACAAAGGCAGGTGAATGCAGTTAAGATTCTAGGCAGAGCACCAAAATTAAGTGGGGCATAAGAGAGTAGTTAAGGACTTAATAAAGCTTTTATTGTTCTTAGCAAGAAGCTTTCTGATTTCATTGTTTTCATTGCATGACGAGCCCTTCTTACTCAATTATAGGTGGTATCTGATCCTTGATCCTATTTAAGCAGTGGAGAATTTCATTTGTGTGACACAAATGAAATTCTCCACTTAAATCCAACAACTAAGCTATTTTAAGACTCTACTCCATGAAAATGTGCATGGGATGATAATATGGTGTCTATCTTTACAGACTTTTATGAGAGCAAGAGGACAAAATTTGTTTTGTGGTGACTGTTCTGTTCAGAAAAGTCAAGGTACATCTAGCTCTTTTTAAAAATATGAATTTCAGCTTTTGAGCTGCATTTGTAAAAGAAAATAATGTGATTTTTTTTTCCTCAGAAATTGCTGAACAGATAAAGTCAAGGGAAAAGAGGGAGCAGTAAACTTTCTTTGATTCAAGTCTTGAGGAATTAAATTGAGCATTAAAATAGATTTGTACCATCAGTCTCCTTAGACGTGAACACTGCTAGGCTTAATGAGAAGGTACTGAAGCAGAATGACAGTTTCTTATTAACTCAACAAGACTGGTCTAGCTATTTCCACACTGCTTTTGCTTGCTCATTAATGACCTTCTGCACTATAAAAAGAACAGCCTAAACACTCTAAGCCCCTGGGAAGATCTTTTTCTATGGTCTATCAGATGTTAAATGGCCTGCTAGCAGTGAAGAAACAACCCAGTGAAATGCTGATCAGCGTTTTTGTCTTGTTCTGGTGCCTAGACAAAAAACTATAATTGATTAAATTGTCCACTGCAAGATAACAAATGCAGGTGACATGCTAAGCCTGAGTCACTGATGTCTGCACTTCATTCCAACCAAATCCAAGTTGACTTCAAAGAAATGGAGTCACAGCTGTAAGTAGCTGAGAAAAGATAAAGCTGTCAAACTTACCATGAACACCACTATAAATGAGTGAACTGCCTAGAAGGAAAATGTTTGTCATTGACCCATCACTCTAAAAAAGCAGGAAGTTAAAATACCATGGATGTGATTGTTTCCTTTGTGTGCTGCCTGGGTAACTCAAGGAGTTCTTGCGTCAAAATCTGAGCAGCTTCTTGCAGCTAGAGCTAACACTCAGATGCTGGACAGGTCTGCTTTGTTAGCCTAAGCCTCACCTCTACAGTCACTTCCCTGCAGCTGTGCAGAATTGCAGATAATTGCAGATAATTCTGGGTAGTGCCTGGCTAAGGCTAGCCAGGTCTGCTGAAACAGGACTGCTCACTGGGACTGGGAAATTGATACATCAGGTTGTGAACTTTTGGCAGCGAGTTAGCTTCTTGTCTAGCTGTTTCACTGAGTTCAGTGGGCTCTACTCAAGCTTGTCTGTCAGTATGGGAGATTGCTGTGGTTGGGGGAAGCAGCTCACACAACTGAGCCTCAAGGTACTTTGAACTCAGTGCAGTGGAGCCTTCAAACACACACCGTTTTCTGCTCTGAGTGTTCACTGTGTTCTTATAGCTTGAGAGAGTAGAATTGAAAGCTGTGTTAATAATTTTCAAACATAGTCCTTGACTTTGTCCAAAACAAATCTGAGTTTGGAACAGTTCTTAAAAGGAGATCAACTTCGAAATTTTTTTTGCTTTGTTTTGTTCATCTGAGTTGGAAGTTGGTGGATATGCAGAGAGTTACTTCAGTAGGCATCAGCACAAGTCTGTTGAATCAAGCAGTATCAAGGTACCTATATAAAATCAAAATATATGTCTGCACAATTCCCTTGGACAGATTAATGATTTGACTTGATATGAAATCCCTATCCTCTAACCTGGAAAGCTTGCAGCTGAAAAAGGAATAGTATTTAATAATAGACCAAGACTTGATTTCAATGGAAACATTGTCTGAGTAGGGACATCAGAGCTTGGTTCCAGAGCACTAGTAAAAAAAATAAAATAGGCTTTTTATTTATTGGGCACTCAGACTTGAAGACTCCCAGGTGCCTATTAGTCTAAGGGCTTGTCTGTACAGGAAAGTTAGTGTGCAATATGTTGGAATATGAATTTACAGTGCACCAACTCCTCTGTGCTCCCCCTGTGCTTGGATATTTTTAGCACACAGTAATGGTGCCTTTCTTCATGGCAGTTCATTCAGCTTTGAAAATAAAATAAATCACATTCTGCTTAATGCTTGTGTGGTGAGTGAATGCCAAATAGCCAATGCCCTCCAAACTTGTACCTGAACTTCCTCCTCTCAACTAGTACTTGATATGATGTACTAGTTGAGAAGAGGTGCTAGTACTAAGGATGATGTTCAGTGGGGTTCTGACTTTGGCCAGGAAGATAAGTGTGATTCTGCTTTTCCAGAAGGGAGAAAAATAGCATGGTTTCAAAAGTCCCTGTATATCAGCTCTCAATAAAGCTTTGAGAATGTAACAGATTAGATCAGAGGGTTCCAGTAGAACACTTTGAGAGTTATTTTCATTAATATTTTGCAGCTGACACCAAATAACTGCATCCTTTGCCCAGCCAAAAGGTATGTATGGCTTTTTAGTGAGGTTACATTGAGGTTTACTTGAGGTTTGCTTTATTTTTTTACTTGGTTAATTTTAAGCTCAAACCTATTCAAGTAAATGCATTTGCTGGCATATTTTGATGAGGCAATATCAGAGTGAGAACATGGAAGAGGAAGAAACAAGGGAGAATGGACATGTAGGCACTAATCTTTGGGTTTTGTTCAGTTTCTTTGTGGTAGTGCTGCAGTTTGCTGTGTTTTGAAACCATCAGTGGGAGGTGTAAGGCACCTGGAGAACCCTCAGTTTGCTCGCAGTTCTTGTAATGAAAATTTGGTGAGGAAACCTGACTGTTGGTGAAACTTTGAAAGATGGGGTATTGTTTGTTTTCTCTCTTAACCCGGAAAGAAAAGTGCAGCAATGACCCTCAAGATAATATCTGGTTTTGAGGGAAAAGGGGAATAGGAGACAAAAATCTTGTAATTCAGTCTAATCTGTACTTGATCAATTTACCTTACAAAGTAAATTCCTTCACCCTTATTAGTTTGAAAATTAGCTTGCATGTAAACATTAGGAACTGATGGAAAATCTTGCACCTTTCACAGAACTGATACTACCTTGTTGTTCTGCCTCAGGTATCCATGGTATGTCAGAGGAATGCAGCAGAGAACCAAAGTCCTTAATCCTTTTATCCTGCATTAATCTGAAACTCCCAGAGAGAGACAATCCTGACTTTGAGGCTCTCTGAATTCAGCATCAGTACTCTTGTTTCCTAGAAGAAAAATGAAGGAGAAACAAGTTATAGGTCCATGCACCTAAGAAATGGTGCCACATGAATTAGGCTAAATTTCACACAACTTATTTTTAACCGGCTCATTTCCTGAGAAAGATCTATTTTGTCAGGTTCTGCTCTTCTGTATGGTAAAAAGAAACATAAACACATTAATGCTGAAGTGTTGTCTTTTTCCCAACTCTATTGTTAACAGGTGAAAAATATTCCAATCTGTTGGAGAACTAAAGCAGGCTGAAAGCAGCATTGCTGCTTGTTTGTTATTGTGTGTGCAAAGAAGATACAGCAATCTGATGGGAAGGCTGGGATCCTCACTGGGGAACTGTTCCTGGAGTCCACACTTGTCGTTGACTGCAGAGACCCTTTCTGTGGGAGTTCCTTCTTACTCCCAACACCCTAAGACCAAAGGAGAAGAAATGTGACTTGAATGTCAACCCTTCCTGGGCTGACTGTGGTAAAGCAGTCAACACTAGTTATAGCTGGGGACTGCTGTGTATGATGTTTGCAAACACAAGTTTGCAGCTAGAGCAGATCAGAAAAAAAAAACCATGTCCTTTATTTCAGTCATGCTGGGAGAAGGCTCTCATCCAAGTCAAATTGTGCCTTGACCAGCTGATGTAGTGCCCACAGCTTTTCCCTGCCTGTGGTGTTAGTAAAGCCGTGCTATGCATTGATGTGATCATGAAATATTTGAGCTCATGGTCTCCTGTGTTGTAACTGTGGTGAGGATAAACCTAAAGGAAGTATCTGCTCTCCATGCAAGGAATATGTAGCTACAGGTAGGAGCATCAGGGTTAGTGTAGTTAACCCTTTCTTTTATGCAAAGGAATTGACCCCCTACTGAAGTTGTGTCTGTGTGGAAGAAAAAATACTTGACCTTAAATGGCTTGCACAAAGACCAAGAAGGGAGACTGTTGGGCTGGATCTTGCAAGCAGCCTGACCCTGATCCTCTGCTGAAGTCATTAGAACAAATGTCTCTGTCCATTCATGCTGAATGAGTTCTCAGTCTGTGCTACATTTCCTCCTTTGAATAATAATTGTTAATGAAAAGGAAAATGAGAGAACAAGGTAATGATAGATAGCACAGAGAAAACATTGAAAAGTGAAGAAAGAAATGTCTAGGAATAATAGCAATGCTGTTTTTCCCATGTTAATGATTCAAGAGCTTTCTGACTGCCATAGAAGCAAAAATGGTACTTGCTGCAGTCTATAGAGATTTTGGCAATGCAGGGAAAATTTCAAAATTGGTCAGTAATGGCCTCCATGTTTGTTCTCAAAAGATACCTCCCCTTCTGCATGGGTGTGAGGTGGTCTCTGAGATGCAGAATGCCCCTTTGCAGGTTTAAACCTGTAGTTAATTAATCTGAAATCCTTCCTACCTGGACTTACTGGTCAACAGAGCTTAATAAATTACTGAGACACTGATCTCAAAGAAAATAGGCAGAACTCCCAATTATATCATCAACTTTATCTCTGCCAAAATTGCATGAATGTGCCCTTAGTATCTACTTTAGCTCCACATCTGCTGTTCTTTTCACCCAAACACAAATACTGGTGATTCTAGTAGCTCTTAAATCACTTTTTCCTTCAGACTATGTGTTTTGTTGTAACTACATTCACCTCCCTTGCTCCCTCCCCTGTTTTGAGGTCAGTTGCCTGTGACAGATACTATGTTCTATTTGGTATGTGCAGCTAACCACTTCTGATTTTAGAGAACATGGTTTTAATTAGTTCTCTTCCTCTCTGGCTGCTGAACAGAGTTGGCCTCAGGTGGAATTTTTAAATTGTGCTATTGCTGTCTGTTACACAAGATGGAGTTCTGTTTCATAGAGTAAATTTGAAGCAAAAATGAGATTTTTTTGTAGCAGAATTCACAGGACTGGTCAAACTTTAAAAAGTCATGTGAGCAGCTTTTTCACACGTGTACAGTAATGTGCACAGAAGTTCAGGGATATACTGGCTTACCTCTGTGTTTATCTGGTTTCACTACTTTTAAAAAACATTTACCAAATTATCTGCTGACACATTTACATGATGTTGTGCAGTTGTGGTGCTGGAGTTGCCTATTTCTGCTCCCTCTTTAGGAACTGGTATATTGAGATATTTATGGGGAGCTCCAGGCTTTCCCTTTTCCCTTTTCTCAGTCACATAAGTTCTTATGTTTGACTGACCTCTGAGTGATTGCTACTCCGTTGGAGGATTTTTATCATTAGTACAACTCTTATTATTATTATTTTGTACCTTTTCATTTGTTTGTTTTGCTGGGCTAGCTTGCAGCTGCCATGAAACAGCAGTTGCTGGAGGACCTGACTGTTGACTTCCTTTGCTGTGTAATACTTGGGAAAAACAGCAGTCTGTCAGCCAGTACAGGTGAGAGGAATTCTCTACAACTTCATGGGCACTTGCCAGAGTATATCACATTGTTGGAAAGTTTTGTGGGTTTTTTTTTGTTTGTTTGTTTTTACCTAAGACCTTGCTCTAAGCTATTTAAATACATTCTGGAAAAAGCTATCTGCAGTTTGAATACACCAGCCCCTTATCTATATGGCCTCCAGAATCTCCTATCTTCAAGGCCGTAGTTTCCAAGATTTGGTAGGGTTCCTGTGAAGATAAATCACATCAGAGGCATGACCTTTATCCTTGGTGCTATTTAAATAGCTTAAATATCTATTGACTTCATGCCTTGTGATTTCAGTTGCTGAAAAGTGAACACTAAAGAAAGGAAGAGTTGACCTACAGTGTATCAGCTGAGTGATCTCTTCATTTATAGATCTCTACAAATACAGATGTTGTTTTTAAAAAAAATTCTCCCCCCAGCACTACTGTGTTGTGGCTGGTTGCTTTTGAGAGGGAATCTGTGCTTCCACATGGAACCTAGCAAAAGAAGATAGTAATTTCTGTTGTAGATGCTAACATTGTTGAGGGAAAGATGAAGATAAAAGCAAAACAACTGGGAATCTTCTTTGAATAAGTATTCCCTAGTGGTTCTTAAGAAAAAATTTTAAATCATTTGTCTAGGTAGTTCTGCATCTTTATGGGAATTTTCTGTTGGAAGAGAGGGTGAAGATAAAGAACGATATCTCTATTTCCTCATTAAGGGCAGTAATCCCAATATATTACAAAAATCTACACTAAAGTGTCTCCTTGTGTTTCCTTCACTACAGATGAAGGACTCCATGTCTTCTACATTTACAGTATGGTCCCATTTTCATTAAACTCTGCTCTGGAATAATCTGTTAATAAAAAATCCCCTCTTTTTATATTGAAAGACCTGTGGGAAAACTATTTGATGTAAACCAGCGTGATGCAATGCCTACTTGAGTTTGGAGACAGTGCAAAACTATAACCAAAGACTGATTAACTCACTCACCAGCACTGAAGAGTTCACTCTGGTCAAAGATCAGAAACACCAAGAACAGTCCTCAGCTGAGGCCTGGGGGTCAGTGTGAGGAATTTTAAAGATGTGTCCTTTTCTTTGGACTTTGATCTCCATAGGAATATTAACCATATATTTAGACTGCATAAACTGGATTCTGTATTGTTCTTTACATTTTGATAGTGCTAAATATTATTGTTCTGGTGATAGATAAACTCTGCAGCTGTATGATAGTGTTATGGGATTGTGGGAAGATACACTGTGGAGGAAGAGGACTCTCACATAAATGGTGAATTCTTCTGCTCAGCTCTCTTTAAAGACTGTCAAGTTTTCTGTGAAGATGACCAAAAAAGTTTCAATGCCACAACGTACTATGAATTGTATTTAGTATCTGAATTATTAGAAATAGTTCTAATAACTGCAAATAATAAAAGTTAGCTCCTGTATGTGGCCTCAGAGCTGTCCTTTTCTGGGCTCTGGATGGTGGTGTAATGTCACCATGAATCATTAGCTGCAATTTTACATGGCAAATGCAGCTGCATTTCACTAGTGAGGTGATTCCATCTACAATCTGCTTTTATATCCCAGGGTTTGTTTTTATTAATGTTTTAAAAGTTATTTGAATTAAATGGCATAGAAAATTCTATTACTCTAACATCTGTTCCTCCATGAGAGCTTGTGTAACCTGAAGGAGCTGTGCAACTTTAAACCAACTCCATAGCCTGAGTCCCTGTGAAAGAATGAAGAAATACATTTGTTATATTTCAGTTGGTTCAACACTGCTGTTTGCATCATGCCTTCACTTTTCCATGAGCAGGGAAGGTCTCAACAAATTCTGTCAGTCTCTGGATACAGTAGGCTTTGGACAGTGTTGAAGAGTCTGGGGGGTGGCCGTGGTGGTACAGTTGCAGATGAAGGAAAATATTCAGCTGGCACCCTGAGTCTCTCTTATGCTGACAAGGACATGAAAAGGTTTCAGGCTTTCTGCCATTTCTTACCTAAGTATAGCTTATCAATTTGATATTTATCCATTTTACTACTTCTTGATCTGCTTTACCTTATGAAACCTTTTCAAGATATTTTTTCTTATCCCAGTTTCTTCTATAAATTCCCTTTCCAAAGCTGTTACCCTGACCTATGGTAAACTCTCCCAGCTTGAAAAGAAAATGTCTCTGTTTAGTAATTTTGAAAGTATTGTGTACATTTGTGGTGCTGTAGAATAATTAGTGTGAATAACATGGGAGTTTGTCTGGGATGTAGACTTTAAGTCATATTCAGACCGTGTTGGGGTGGGAAGCAGGTTGCAGAGAAGTAACTATCTGCTAGCTATTGCTTACATAGAACAAATCTCAATATTTCTTGTGATGGTCTGAAAGAAGCTTAATTGTAAATCATTACATGGAGGTATAGCTTGTTTGGATGTATAGCTTGTGCAGATTGACTGGCAGCCTATGTGTAAAACGGGCCCAGGGCTGAAACAGCAAAACTGTTGCAGAGCAGGATTGAGCTGGGTTGGCACTGAGGTGTGGGAAGCTCATTTAATGCAAGTTGTAGCTGGTGGTATCAGTGCTTCCCTTTCATGAATGCAGAGTTTAACTTTGCTGCCAGCCTGGCAACTTCCCACTGGGATAATGTAATGCAGCTGCAAGATTATTTTGGCTCTGTGCTAACTCCTTCCCATGCCTTTTTTTAATAGTCTGTCTCCTGCCTTTCCCCATTCAGTCATAAAACCTTTCCTAACATTTGTTCTACTTTTAAGAGCTAGTAAGGGCATGGCAGTTGATAACAGAGCCAACACCCTTCCATAAAAATGCACTTTTCAGCAGTGAAATCTGCTGCCTTTTGGGGAATTTCAAGAGTTGATGCTGTGTTTTGGTTTGTCTTCTTTGTCTGGTAGCTATCCCTTGGTTCACAATGTTGGCTAAGATGCAGTTTTTGTATTTCTGTAACTATTTAAAAACTGGGCTGTGACTTTGAAATGGAGTAACAATCTAGCTTGCCTGAGTCTTGATCTACTGAGAGTGGTATGAAAAGGCCTGAGATCCACTCTTAGGAAAAAAGCTTTTTTAAATTATTGGTCTTCTATATGAATCAGGGCCAAGTTTCGCTCTCTAGATACTTGACACGTAGTCTTGAGTGTTGGTTTAACCTTGTTGTCACAATTATTTTGTAACAAAAGCAATTATTGATGTAATAAGTCATGTATCAGTTATGTTAGAATGAGATTTGTTGTTTTAATCATAACTAAAAGAGGCTCAGTTTCTGTTCCCTGGCTTTCTAGTTCTTACCCATCAATGCAAAGAATTAGAGATTATAGTTAAGCTTCTCACTTCTTTCATAGTGTTAAACCCAGCTTTTAAAATCAGGATAAAGCCCTCTTTCAAGAGAATGAGGAAATCATCAGAATCAGCATAAGGCAAAGGTAGCTAATTGCACTCTGACTCCGATTGCATTCTTGTTCAGAACCTGCAACAAAAACTCTCCCAACCCATCCTTTCTTACGTGATTATTTTCTTCTGGAATTTGACCTTTAAATAAAAATTTAAATAATTTGGATTTCTTGTGTGGAAACCATAAATACGGAGGAATGTAAACTGTAGCAGTGACAAATGTTAGTGTCTTTAGGGGCTGAAACAATAGACTAGGGTGGTGAAAACTCTCCTCCTGCTTAGTTAGTTCCTTACTTTTTAATGGCAGGTGAGGGGCCCAGGTAAAACTTTCAAAGAACCCAAACTGACCTCAGAGGGAAAGGAGACTGCTTTTGTCTATCTGCCTTTTTTTCTTAGCAAGTAGGTGATGACTTCAGCTGCATTACTAAGAACCATTTCTCTCTACAGCCAACGTGGTAAATTGGTTCCAGTTTCTCTTCTAAAGTTCTTTTTCTGTCCTTGTCCTGACAAACCATTCTTGTAAAGAGAGATCTCTTTCTGCCACTTTTGTTGCTGCCATTGTGTTATGGATTGTTTGGAGCGCCTTGTCGAGTCCTGCGATTAAGACCTGCAAAAGATCTGGGAGAATTTCTTTGTCTTGGTTTTTCAGAAGTCATCCGAGGGATTCACAGGCAGGCGCTGTTCTTTGCCTTGTGCCTTCCTGCTTTAGCCACTGTGGGGGTCAGAAGGAGATGGGTCAGGCATGGAAACCAGGGCTAAGAGTTAAAATAAACCCTCTGGAGAAAGAAATTTAGATATACAATAATTTTTCAGGTTTTCAAAAAATACTGAGAGGCCTGCTTCTAGAAACAAGCTCAGTGTCTCAGTGTCCTTAGGATTGACTGAATATTGGGAAATCCAGCTTTTGATTTGTGTTTTTAGAAAAAGGTTTGCCCCTGCTGTCTTGACAACATGGAGTAGGAAATCAG
This sequence comes from Serinus canaria, assembly GCF_022539315.1. Taxonomy (NCBI): domain Eukaryota; kingdom Metazoa; phylum Chordata; class Aves; order Passeriformes; family Fringillidae; genus Serinus; species Serinus canaria. The sequence continues at coordinate 25,965,922 of NC_066321.1, forward strand.
CAAGAGGTTGTCAAAAGATGTGTATTGAAAATGACCGGTCAGCGTCTGGAGGGTGCCGGGGTGCAGCCACTAGCATGTCAAGGCAGACATCTGTAGGATGCTTTGGGTTCCAGAGATATTTTTATGAATGAAAGGTGCTTATGACTGGAATGCATGCTGAAATAGGCAGTGCTAATGGAGTCTCTACGATCTCCTTATCTTCACTCCTAAATCTGCCCCCGAAGATTAATGTTTAATAACATTCCAATTTGGTTGTACTTGCTAAAAGCGATTGAACTAATGACCCATAATCCAATAGATCCATTTGTAGTGAATAACACCAAGGGTTCAATCCTTTGCTGCTGATTTAGCGGGATGTCTGCTTAATTTACCACATTTCACTGCTGCAGTACTGGCTCACTGATCAAACCAAATTATTTACCTGGCACTGAATGTAGTCCACCTTTCAGTTTCAAAAGGGCAACAACTTCTTTGTACCTATGAAAGATAACAAAACCTCACATGTTTTTGGGAATCGGTAAATGTGTGTGGGGGGCAGAAATTTAAGTAGCTATTTTGTTATGCTTTGGTCAGATGACAAATGTAAGTGGTAGTACTGCATCCACAAACTTCTGATGCAAATACTTGTGAATATGGGTCTGAAATTTGCTTTGGTCAGTAATACCTCTGCACTCAACTTTTTCCTGCAAACTTTAGAGAAAGGTGGAACTATGGCTAAAGTAAATTCGTAACACACTTCAAACAAATACCTGTAGAATTCTTTCTATTTAGCAAATGAAGTGCTCCTAATCACTTCAGTGGGAATCTGTCTGGTTTAAGGAATGCAGTATCTTGACCTAAGACCCCTGCTAACACTTACGTCATGAGACCCACTGAACCATGTGGGACTACTTATGCACATGATTAATTTTATGGACAACTCCAGGACAGCACTTAAAACTGCAGTCATCGATTTTTAATTGCAAAGTAACAGACTTAAATATTAGGCTAGAGTGACAGGGACCCCTGTTAAGTTTTCCTGCTGCTGCGCTGTGGATGATCTCCTCTTCTTTCTAATCTAATTCTTGTAGAGAGCTGTTGCTTCCATAAATCCTGAAAAATCTCCTAGTAGCTCACAAGTTCTTTGTTAGATTGAAATGACTAGTCCTCATTCCAGGAACCTTCTGTAAAAAAACCCAAAAGACCCATAAATAAATAAGCCCCCCACCCTTCTGCTGTCAGTCAAGCATTTGCTTTGTTGCAAAGTTCTGCAGTTCAGAGTAATGATGGCTGGAGTGGGTGAAACTGTGTGGGGAGAGAAGTAACTATTTTTATGAGATAATTTTCTGAAGACTGCTTTCTTTTCAAGCATTGCTTGTGAGTTTGATGTGTTTTATTGCCAACTCTTTATATAAGAACTGTGTTGAGGCAACTGATCATGGTACCTCAGCTTGTACCAGCTTTGCCAGCAACACCTCACTGAGGACCTGAACTGAACAGTGACTGGTAGAAATAATCTTCCCACTGTGACTAAGTAGACTTTAATTTATTAGATTGAGAGACCTAGTGAAGCTCCAGGATGGACACAGCAAAATGGTGAGAGCCAACAAGATTTCCTTCACAGGCTGAGTTCTGTCCTACACTTAGGGTGATAATTCATGATGCATCGGAAAGTTTGCAGCAAAACTGAAGCGTTTCATATGCTTGATTTCAAAGGCTTCACTCTATACACTTAAAAAAAAAAAAAAGAGCGTGTAAAGCAAGCCCAAGGCAAGAAAGAGAAGTAGCCTAAACAGACAATATTGTTCTTCTGTCCCCTTTTTTATCCTTGTGGTGAATTAGACAAGTTTTCACCTTCTAATCTTTGTGTAGGATCATGCATAACTTCCAGCATAAGCATTCTTGCTTAAACCTCTATCTTAAGGTCAATTTTCCTGCCCACTATCCTTCATGTCTGTCACTGTTTAACCTGGCTAGTTATGATCTACAAACCTGATTAGGAAAAACCTGCTTCCTCAGTTGAGAGTCAGTGGTTGTTGTATCCCATGTTGTCAGGACTGGCTCTTATTGCAAGTTCACTGAAAATTTCATTTTCTCCTCAATGTGACAAGGTAGAGTCTAATCTAGATGATCTGCATAAACTACAAAGGGGTGTACATAGGGGCAATGACCAGCATATTGTTGGAAGAAATAAGTCCAAGTTTCTGCAGGAGAAAATCTGTAGGGAAAAGCAGGTTGGCCTATTAGACTCACTGATATAACGGGGAGGAAAGAGAATAGATGAGCTTTTGGACCTGCAAGCCCTTTTCAAGGTCTCCTGATTAACTACCAGCTTAATGAAATTTTTCTTTATGTTTTCTGATAAGTGCTTTATGTGTTGCTTCATACTGAATTTTATAAGGAGATGTGGCTTGTGCCTTATTACTCGTTTCTTCTGTCAAAGTGATTTCATGTGAATATCTGTGAAGATTGGATCCAGTTAAAAAAGGTAGTTCAAAGCCTTCCGCGGTGAACTTGAGAGCATCTTGATCAGGGCCTATATAATTTGTGAGTTTTAGTAGCATTCTTGTTTAAAAATCAAAATTACAAATGCAGTAAGAAAGCTAGACTAGCTAGGCTGATAGCTCCAGAAATATAAATTAATTTGTTTTTTTCCCCTAGCTGGGGGCCAGCATAAGCAGTCCCAGGTACACAAATCTACTAATACACAGATAATACCTGGAGATAGGAGAGGGTCAGTGTGGATCTTGGACTGCTTTAATGAAGTAGTGGCAGAGCCAGTTGTGTGGTGGTAGGCTCAAGGATGAGACTGGCCAGGGTCCAGGTAAGTTCACTCTGGTGAAATAAAGATTAGGGCTTGGAGCTCTGTGGAGGGTCTGCCCCCTCCCTCCTGGTGTGTGCAGGCAATGCCAGGGGTAGGGTACATTCTCTGTGTTTCTTTTAGAGGAGGCTGAACTGAGAGATTTGGTTATCAGCTGAGGGAAAGCAGCTGTCTCCAGCTGCCTGAGTGTGCTTACACAGGTGGGCTCCATAGCTAAAGCATTGGCTGCACCCAGAGCAGGGTCACAGTCACAAACTCCTATAGGAATGACTCAGAACTCTGGCTGGCCAGTTTTAATGTGACAGTTCAGGAAGGAGAGCTTGCCCTTCCCCCTTTTGTCTGAGTCCTCTTAATTCTCAAATTCTTGAATAAACTCACTCTAGTGCATCTTGTGTGATAATCTTCAAGCGCTGCTGTGAAAGTCAGGAATAACTGGAGAACTCTGTGTGTTGTCTCCTTATTAGTGAGTAACTTGCCAAAGCTGACCAGACTTTTAAGGAGGCAGTAGTGCAGCTTTTTAGTTCTAAACAGAATGATGTATGCTGTTTCTTTATTATACAGAATTGAAATAACCTCGATTATAATTTTGTGCCTTTTTGAGTATCTATACCTTTTCTGCAATCTGCTAACATGATTAAGAAAGGGAAAATGATCATATAAGAAGTCTGTTCTAATTATAACCATATTTTTATTCATATAAAGCACTGTTCTAGTCACCTTGAAATTTCCCTCCAGAGAATGGCTGCTAAAAATTTCATGTGCTTTTGCTCTAAAATACTGGATTGCCCTGTAGCTGATTATCCTGTAACAGTAAATAGAAAGACTTTGCCTTATATGTGGTACAATGAGGAAATTCTTGATATTCTTGTAGACCAGTTGCATTAACTTTTTTGCAGTAAGAGGGCAACTTGGTGTCTATGACCTCTTGATTCTTACTTGTTTTTAAAAAACGCCTTCAAAAATCCCTGGTGAATCTCTTGGTTAGAATGGAGAAAAAAAACTCCTTCCACTATTCTTTAGTAGAGACTGCTGCTGAATACTTAAAAGCTGTAAATAAAATTGGAACAGCTTTTTTATTCCTATTTGGAAGAAAATCTATGTTCAGACAGTGATTAACCTGCAAGCCAGTTGTTCTAAGATGTTGACTCTAGCTTACTCTGTTATTCCATGACAAATTTGTTAGGATTTTTCCCTTCAAATGAAGTTTTGATGCAGTCTGACATAAAATTCAGATACTTTTTTGCACATATATGGAACTACTAAACCATAAGCACATAATAGCAAATATAAAATCATTATGTCAGAATCTCTCTGTAGAGTTGACAGGTGTGGTACCTGAAAGCAAAAAGCATTATCTGTGCAGTCTTCTTGACTTCTGAGGTCCATTCAAGATCCTCCAGTGCTGGGACTGTTCCAGAAGGGCTTTAATTTTTAAGGAGTTTTTCACTAAAGGAGATGTTCTTGCTTTTTCAGGTGCTTTAAATCCTGCAGAAACTGAGTGGCTTCTGCTGCAGAGTAGAATATGGAAAGTACTGAAAGCTGCTTGGGGTGTGATATGGCTGAGATCACGTACAAACATACAGGAAGGTAATCTGTGATTATAGCAATGTCTCACCTCAGGGGACTGGTAAAAAGATGATGATACTTGAACTGTGAAGGAACCTGCATCAGGTGGGCTTTCCTCTGATTCACAGAGTGAAAGAGAAGAGACCATATATAAGAGGTTTTTTGCAGGGAAAGTCTGCTTTGATGACCAAAGGACAAACTTGTCTGAATGACAAATGTGTGTCAGAAATGTGCAATGTCATCCTGTGGTGTTTGGGTGCTAGACTCCAATCCATCAGTGTAGTCTGAAGGGAATAATGCAAATGGCTGTTGACAAATGTGTAGTTAAGAGGACTAATTGGACAGAAACAGCAAAACTATTTCAGTCCCACAAAGAGATGGGTGCACTTCAGATGTTGCTTAGATAAGTGCATTTCAAAGAGGAGGTGGTGCAGAGACTTCAAAAGGTCTCCCAAGGACCATCTGAGAGAGCTCCTCACCTTCCTGCACTAGTGGCAGTTTTACCATTGGGTTCACAAGGCCAGAATTTTGCCCTGGGAGTTAAGGTCAGAGAAATCTGTGTTCTGGTGAGCAATCTCAAAGCAGAGCTTGGAGCTTTTTCTGCAGTCTTTAGCTACAGTACCTATGGTGACTTGAAATGAAAGACATGTGTTCAGTTAGTGATAACTGCTGTAAGAAAAATCATTTCCAGGTTTTTCTTGCTCCCCAAACATGATCATCATCACTTAGATTCAAAGAATAAATTTTCTGGTGAGAAAATAGGATAATAAGATAATTATAATGAGAAAATGCTGCCTTGTGTACTTTAGCTATTACTGAGCTTGCAATGTTTAACTTCTCTGGTTTTGGTGAAAATGCTTGTGGGGTTTTTATACTTGTGCTCAAAAGGATTGAACTAGTGAGATAGTTTGACCAGCATGTTAAATTTGGAACCTGGGAACAAACATTTCTGGAAAGAAAAAATATAATCAATATTGATTGTAGAGTTCCAGGGTACATGCACTGTAGACTGTCCATTTTTCAATAATTACTTTTTAAAATAATTATTGAAAAGGTTTTGGGATTTTAAGATATTATTTAATTGACAAATAATACAATGAGAATAATTTTCTCTCTTGGAACAAAGAGAGAAGTTCTCCTTTCTAGAAAAATCTGATAATGAAGAAAATATGTGCAGTATACACAACTCCTAAAGTATTCCAGTCACTTATTTGCATATTATCACATTTTACCTCACTAGATATTAATCTTAAAGTTCTTGATTTTAATTTATTATGGGAATGCTGATTTCCATATTTGTTATTTGTTGATATTCCTAATGTAGTTTGGGGGAAAGATCTGAAATGTAACTCAACATTTCCAAACATCACTTAACAAATAAAAAGCATTCCAAAATTATGTAAATTGATTTCTGTTATAAATGTTGGGTCCTTGAACACTTGATATACCTGGAGGGTTTTTTGTCTGTTAAAGAACTTGCAGGAGTACTGCTTGTAACTGAAAACTAGTGAAACATTGAGGTTTGTGGCTTGTAATTTTTTCAACACCTAAACCCTCTTCTGCTGTAATGCATTATTCCAAAAGTAAACATAGGAAAAAATGTAGAACACTTTCTCATAAAGCTGAAATGTATTCATGTTGTGGAGTAGACACCTGATGTCTTTTGATGAATTGCCCATTTTGAAGGGGTAATTATTTTATTATTAGTGTATCTCATGCTGTACCTGTGAATGCCCCTCAAATTTAGTCAAGTTATAAGACTTTGGGAAATTTCCATTTACATAGGCCAGTGATGTTTGTAAATGTGAGCTGGAGAAAATCCATTAACTGCTTTCCTATGTCTTTTGTCTTTGTTTTGCCCAGGGTTGCATCTCCTGGAAGGGTGCTTTCCCTAGCCCCACTGTTACTATTCATCTGCAGGTAAGACTTGAAAATTTATAAGTTACAGTTTAATGCACTTCTAAAAGATGTTTATTAGCAAGTGATGCTTTTTAGTTTTGCATTTCAGAGCATCAAGAGTCTAACCCAATTTCCACTATAGTCCAGAGTACTTTTCTGCTTGGGATTACATCCCAGTAGTTTAAGAAGGCACACCCCGTTATGGCTTATTGCTGTAGTTTAAAAATATTTGAATGGTTGTAGGATCTTGACTTGCATAACCAGGCATCTGATAAAGATCTGTCTCTTTTTGTTTATTATCTCAAACAACATTCTGCAGCACTAATCCTGGCTGCAAAATAACATTCATGCTTAATAATTTTACACAATGTCAGATATCTTCAGCTGTAATTATGGTTCAAAATGGTTTAAATTGTGGCTGAGGTATTACTTTGGCAAATACCTATCCTCCAAGTCTTATTTTTAGAAGAAATAGCTAATGCTGTTTACATGCACGTATTTTTAAGGTGCCATTTCTTATTTTTAATGTGACATTTCTTACTGAAGGGGACACTTTTAACAGTGCTAGAATTTGTTTTCCTGTTCATTTAAGAGAATTGATTGAAATGTTACATTGTCTCTTCCCAAAATAAATGTTTTCCTCAGGTGTTCTGCTAAACAAATATTGCTGAGAGGTTTCTCAGGCTGTTTTTTTTTGGCTGTTTGTAAGCTATATTAATAAGGCTTGGTATTTTTTGGGATATAACCATGTGACAAAGAAAAATGTACAGAAATCATATACAAGTTGTGAAAATGTTGACTATCACTTACTGTAGAACTTTCTTTGAATCATGGAAAATGGTCTTAGAAACTTAGTTAAAACAGCCTTTCTGGCTGCCAGCTTTGCACATTCCCCAAGGAAGTAACAAAGAACAGCTTGTTACAGTGAACCATTTCCCCTACCCCACTGAGTTTGTCCCTGTATCATTTGTGAGTGGAACATGAACTGTGTGTGTAACTGCAGGCATAATTTGACCTTTGAGATCTTCACCACTGCAGGTGATACAAGAAAAGTGAGCAGTTGATGTTCAGGTACCAAACCAAGTAACTTGGTTTAGATAAAGTTTGAAAAACACGGTTAGAGAAAACATAGTTTTTGGTGGCATGTGGCTTTGCTATAAGAACTGCCCTGTCTCTTCTTTGCTATATGAACTGCCCTGTCTCTTCTTGTTAAAACTCAGAGCAAACCCTTTTACCAGTATAAGGAGGCAACACAGGGTATGTGTCAGTAGAGTGGCAGGATAATGCAAAATACCAGGAAAAGAAAGGAGGGAAAATGTTGTTCTCCTCAGTGAGTTATTCCCTTTCTTGCCAAGATTTGCCAAGCCCTACACATTGAGCATTAGATATGCAATCGACTCTGAGCCAGAATTTGACATACTTTGCAGTAAATGTGGCAGCTTTTACCAGCCCTGCTTTCATCCATTATCTGGGTGAAAGCCCTGCTGGCTTCCCGCTTCTCACGCAATTCCCTCACTTCCACACCAAATGTGCCAGGTATTTTACCTGGCACGTGACAGCCTGTAGCAATGGATCTGTTCATGGGCTTGCTGCCTGCAAGGTGCTGTGATCTGTCCCTCAGGCAGTTCTATGCATTTGGGTTCTGATTGGGAGGGGGTCCAGCACTGAGCTGGGGGCTGGGGTACTCTGCCTTGTGCACTGGAAAGAAGGAAGAACTCAAACCCATGGCTGGATGCCCTACAACTGTGCTAATGGGAATACTGGAATACAAAAAGGTGAGTGTATATGGAGTATATAAAGGAGTTCTAATCCTCTTGGGCTTCCTGCACTTTCATTAGCATCTGGCCCATGTGAACTTACAGAAATAAGTCCCCACTCTGTTTTCTCTCTGCATACAAGTAAAAAAAGAACCAATTCCTAAAGCTGCCAGGACTCCTATTAAAAGTATCACACTAGTCTCCATAGTTTTAAGAAAATGAGTCATTAGACATTCCTTTCATAGGATAAACATACAGCAGTGGCTTTACTTTTTGTTCTTCCAGGAGAGCACTGTCTGCAACCCATTTGGGGACAGCTTTGGGAGTACTGTCTGGAAGGACATTACTGCTGCTGGGAGCTTTACCACTAGGCCTGCTCTTCTGGCATGCCAGATCCTTCCTTAGGCTATAGGTGGCAGGAGACCTAATGCTGGAATGGTTATTTTTGGGTATACATCTCATCATCTTCAGCAGAAAGGACATAGCAGAGGAAATAAAGAAATGCTGCATAAAATGGATGCACTTATAAACAGGAAAAACAAATAACTAATAGTGCAATGAAGGCCTTTAGAAACTAATAAATATTTAAGTTAACTTGGGATTTCCACATAGCTAATCTCTATCCATGGCTATCTCATCAATCTACTTTTGCAGGCATTTGCAGGTGGTGTTTTTTCTTTAACAATTAATGATTTGAAAAGATGAGCAATTACAGTAACCTAATAAAGATTCAAATAGTGTTTGTTAAACAAAACTAACAATTGTGGTATTACTGCAAAATTTAACTCATGGATCTGCTATTGGATTTATGGGGGCACATAGACAGGTATTTTTTATAGTGTCCTTTAGAGGATGATAACAGGCACCATGTTTTTCCTTTGCTCTTAGAAATAACTGTTCTGTCTTATATTCCACTGGGTAATGAGTGCACTGGTGAATACTGAATTTTTAATGTCGATCACTAACTTACAAAAACAATCTCTGCTTTACTGACCTTAATACTTGTGAAATATTAGGTGCACAACCACTCTTACTGTTCTTATATGGCTATTCTCAGTCAAGGCTTCATTTCCAGAAACAACTAATTTGCTATTTTAAAAGTTTTAATGAGGCAGTATTAATTGTTAGGGTTTTCCACTTATTTTTTATAAAATCTGTGTGGATTTCAGTCACATAAATAGCTATATAGGAGCACAAACACATTTGAAATAGCCTTAAATGAGTTAATTTGAATGGTGTAAATAGTTTTGCTTGTGATTTATCTTTCCTAAAAGCTGTGAAATGAATGTAATTGAGCTGCTGAGGGGTGCTGTGCCATTCAATAGGGCACATACAGAGCACTTGCCCTTCTGGCTTAGTTCCTGGTCAGTTTGTGCATTCTGTCCACTGAAACTTCCCCTGACATCTCTGGTACAGTGCAGCATCAAAAGCAAGTGCAATGCCTTTCACAGGAATGTATACAATTCAACAAGCATTTGAAAGCATTACATGTACACAAAGTCTTATTTTTTAGATGTGTTTAGTGTCTTGAGTCTTCAAAAGCATTGGTATCAACTAATGCTGCAGCATTAATAGTAGTAATTAGTAATGGTAATTAGATTTTGCTGTCAACTGAACAGTAATTGAGAGTTATTTTGGACTCTCTGATGTGCTTGCAATCAGGTGCCATTTGCTGAGGGATGACATTTGGTTGTGAGTAGCTAGAAATTTGTTAGATTTATAACTGAAAATAAATCAGTGTGACTAACATTAGGCAGTCTCTTTGATGAAGGCTGATTGGCTTTTCTTGTCATGCTTGTGTTCATCCTTTCTCCTGCCTTCCTCTCCTCCAGAGCCTTGATTGCCTGTTGGGGACCAGGTGAAGCTACTGTGATGTATGCCTGGACAGCCTCCAGTGGCCATCTGGTGCTGCTTAGCTGGACCTTCTGGCCCAGAAATGAGATCAGCACTTTCTCATGGCCACTGGTCTTTGGCTTGTATGTGTAACAAAGAGCTCCATAGGTAAAAGAAATGAGAACAAGTCAGTGTCTTTGTGTTTTACTCCCTTAACCAGTTTCTGGAAAAAAATAATTTTCAAATGTCTGTGTTCATAGTATTTTTTGGTATTGTTTTGAGAAGACTGTACTCAGCCAAGTCAAAAGGCACAATAACTCTGAGTGGTGTCTTCAAATCTTTATTGCTGTCAAGAACCTGACAAATATAATTTTTCACCCTTGTAGTACTGAACTGGCAATTGCCAATTAGAATTGCTCACCAGGCTGGAGTCAAATTAGGAGCACTTGCTAAAGTTTTAGCATTTCTAATCTTAGAAATTGGGGAAGAAATTGTGTATCTTGCCTATATGACCTACATGTACCATTCCTCTTTAATTTCATGATGGGCTTTTCCACACGACATTTTCCTCTTCTCCCTTAATTATCTTTGATTAATAAATAGTAAGAGGCATTTTATTCAAATAAGCAATGTCTCTTAAAGGAACTAGAGTTTCTTTCATACCAGTCAATGAATACCACTAATATAAAGTTGATCAGGAATCCATCCCCAAAGCCTCTAATTTTTGTTTCTAGATATACACCTGACACCTGCAATTATTGTGAGAAGATGAACACCTATTTAATGAGGTTCTTCTGCTGAATTTCTTAGGTGACCCTGTAAGCTCATTGACTATGCTGATTGATTATAATAACCTGTGTCATACTACAGTATTTTTGTTGTGTTTTCTGGACTTTCTTTTTCTTCTAATATGTCAAAATATTTAAGAAAGCAGCTGTGAATTTCATTTTTGTTGATCTGGTGAGCTTTTTCTTATTGTAGACATCATGAGGCTTACGCAAATGATTCCTCTTGCATGAGACATGTGCTTGAGCATACAGGCAGATGAGGACAGTAGTCATTACCCAGGGAAGGAAAAGCACAAGCAAAGACTTAAATACTCTGACTTATGTTATAGCTGCAGGTTGAGAAACTGGCTCCTGATGGTGCCCTGTAGTTCCAAAACTCTGTGAAAGTGCAGGCAGGAGGAGTGGGGAAACTGAGGAGGCCAAGAGATGAACTAAAGGCAAAAGCAGGACTGGAAAAAATCTCTTGCTCTGTTTCCAGATGGGAAACTCCTGATTGTGATTTGTTGGGGTTTTTTGTTTGTTTATTTTGGTTTTTGTTTGTTTGTTGGTTTGGTTTTGTTTTGTTTTGGGGTTTTTTTTTAATGGTATCTGTGGTCCAGTTGTTACATTTAAGCTAGATATACTGGGAAAAGTCACTGCCTTTTCAAGTAAGTAACAAGAGGAATAGTTGCTAAATTTTGCATTATAAAGAGGAAACATTTAAGCATAAAATAGTGATTACTGAGGAAAAGCTTCAAACTAAGCTTTCCCTAGGTATTTCTATTTTCTTATTCACAAAAAAAAAAAAAAAAGGCCCATGCATCTTCAGTAATACATCCCAAAAGCTGTCAAGCTATCTATATAAAACTAATTTAAATCTGAAGGGATTTGTTTAAAAAACAAACCAAACCAAAAAACCTCTGGCAAACTTCAAATATAATACTACCAGATGTGGAACTCAAGTGATAGAGTTATTTATCTGGAGAAGAAGGAGCTGAGATGCAGATATAGAATCACAGAACTGTTTAGATTAGAAAACTTAGGTTGAACCTTTGAGATCGAGTGCAACCATTAACCCAGCACTGACGGGTTACCTTTAGACCCTGTCTCTGAGGTGCCGCATGTACCCTTTCAATTAGTGACTCCACCACTTCCCTGGGAAGTCTCCTTCAATGCTGAACAACCCTTTCTGTGAAGAAATTTTTTGTTATGTCCAATCTAAACTTCCCCTGGTGCAACTCAGGACTATTTCTTTTTGTCCTATTGCTTATGACCCAGAGGACTAGCAGACATATCTCCAGTATTCTGGACTGGTGATATTAAACTCTTTTGTTGTGAAAAAAGAACATGATCAGATTGGCAACTAAAACTTGGGTTTTTTTGTGGTTTGAAAAACTTTTGTGGTTTGAAAAACTAAAACTTCCTTTTTTTGAGGAAGCAGAGGTATTTTCTTACCCTTCTTTTTTTCTGTGACGTGGCTATTGCTTTGTTAATATATGTGTGGATAAATGGATGAGTGTGCAATGTAGCTGCTGAAGGACCTGCTTATCACAGCTGTTTTCTTTCTCAGTTTTGCCTAAGCTGAGAAACATGTCTTCATAACATTTTTTGTCTTTGTAGCCTTGGTAGCCCAGATTCCAAATCTGATCTCTTTTTTTTCTGGCAGTGTGTGATGTTGGAAACTAACTGTGGGAGGGCCACATGCAATCCTCAGTTTTGTGATGTGCCCTGTGGCTGTCTGTCTTTTTTAAAAAGAGATATGGCCTTCAGAGACTACAGGTCCCAGCAAGCAGTGCTTCATCCTGATCTGATAAGCAAGTGCTCAGATCTGATGTGTGTTTCGTGTCAGGGCGTGCTGCCTGATGAGCCACACCTCAGCATTTGAGATAAGGGTGGCAGCAGACTGCTCCAGCCAACACAAAGTAGGTGCAGCTTTGGCCAGAAGCTGATTTTTTTTTTTTATTTCTTTTCCTCTGCCCTTCACTTTTGGGAACTTATTTTATCTTACACAGCCATGGAACAGGATTCTGGTATAGAGCATGGTTGCCTATCAATTTGAATATGTTTTTGGTTTCTAGGTTCTCCCAGGTGCTTCCTTTTCTTCCTCTGTGATGGCTGCCCTCACACACTGCTCAGGAGTGGGCAAAACTTTTGGAAGTGGCTGATTGCTTCAAGTAAGGGTGTTTTTGCAAGAGATTCAAGCCCATTTTTACTTGCTAAAGAGACCTGGCTCATTCAGGCAAGCTTTGGATAAACAGTCTGAAATTTGGGGTGGTTTATCTGATACAATTTTCTAAAAGTTTGTCCAGTGTGGGAAGAGACTACCTCACTTTGACCTGGACAGCTGAGGAAGCAGCTTTGACACACCCTTGGGTACAATTTAGACACCTGTTCTGAAATGCCTTCAGTCTGAGAATTCAAAAGCTGACTCTGCTTGGATGCAGTTCAGGACTGGAGCAATCCCTTTTTCCCAGTCTTAGGCTAGATGCTTCCCAAGATGTTTGGATGTAGCTTACTTCTCTGTAGCAATTCCTTTCTAATTTCTGTTCTTCAGCTGGGTCTGCATCTGAACAAGTGAAGACAGGATGAGAAGTTCTTTTGGAGTTTCACTGTATCTCAGATGTTTCTTGGGAAGTGTGAAAAACCCTGGGTGACTCTTCTGAGATTTCTAGGTGACTTCAGTTTCTGGTATCTGTTGTAAAATACAAAGCCAAGGTGTCAAGTGTCCTGCACTATGTCATCTTTATTTCTTGCTTTGTAGTCTTGTTCAAAGAAAGTTCAGCTGAGTGAAGAGCTTTTCATATTCTTTTAAAATCCATATAAATATCACCTGCTACCACAAGAGCAGCAATATCAGGTTGATCAAGAGGCCTGTTTGTCCCAGAATTCCATCTGAGTCCGTGGTCAATAATGGACTCATAGGGAAAGAGCAAAAATTATATTCTATATGAGAAGAGAGCCTCATGTTGGAGTACTTTCTTGCTTAGGAGCTTGAACTTCCTAAGTCACAATAATGCAGATGTTCCTGCCAGCATATTCTGTCATCCTGCATCCTATATTTGCACTTTTATGCATTAAACATAAAAACAATAGCATTACTACTTGGGTTTAGTTCTTTGTGTAGATGGCAGTATGGGTAGCTGAAAAGCTGCACAAAGACAAATCAGATGCTGTTAACTCCTTCCTGCTTGTATATTTTGGAACTTGGAGATAATTCTCAAGGCTGCAGTTTGATCATGTATTAGCTCTATTTATAATTTTTATTGAACCCTGAGATCTAACTTTTATCTCAGCTTGATAAATAATTGAACCTTTGGCTAGTAGAGTGAGGATAAATACATACATAAAGAAGAGCAGTTAATGAATAAGTAGCTGGTCAGCAGAGGTGACAGTGGATAAAGATACCTGTCAAGTACTTAGCATCATAAAACTAAAGCACATTTGGCCTGATCCAATGTCTGAAGAATTTAATTTCCATTGTTTTCAAAGGAGTGCCTTAGCCTGTATGATATGAATTCTTATCTCTGTATCCTTTTTCTTTTCCTCCCCCTTTTTTCTCCCTGTTTTTCCTTCATAAGCACAGTTAGGTTATTTGATCTGACTCCCTTCTGCAGCACATTTTTTCATAAAAACAGCTTTGTGGAGAGGAGTGACACTATAGTGTACTAGGAACAGCCTACTGGGTAAAGGTAAGATGATAAAGATTGATCCAGTGCTTTTAAGGGAATAGCCAGCTATTGAGACCTGTGCTTTTACAGGGAATAGTGTAGTAAGGAAAGTCAAAAAGTCTTTGATACTGACTTGGAGAAGTCTCACCAGTTCTCTGCTGTTATTATAGGGCATAAATATATGCCTATATGTATAGGCCATATGTATGTGCCTTCTTTTCCTTCCACAAGAAGCAATACTGCTTGATTGATTTTTTAACCACAGCAGGTTTCAATTAATTTATACCTGTAAGTAAACGTATTAAACTGCTGCACTGACAAATCTATGATGGGATTTTTATCCAAGCCCCATTTTATTCTGACTTTCTGGCAGACATGAGTCTATTCCCCTAAGGCACTTCAAATATGCTGCCTTTTCTACTCCTGGATATCCTCTTGCTCTGTCTGACTCCACCTCAAAAATGTCTGTATCATAGGACCTGATTTTCCTACAGTTGTCCCCTGGTGCAATTACAGCACGATTAAAATATGCAGTGTGGCTGAGACCTTGATCATGTTCTAACAAGAATATAGCCTTAGACATACAGCCCAGCTACAGCATGGTAACAGTGTCACAGAACAACCCTGCTCATCCTGCAGCACGGGGTGGGGCTTTATGCGCTTTTCCTTGGCATATTTCTAGTCACACCACTTGCTATCCTTGCATTTCAAATGTCATTATCCCAGAGCCCCAGGAATGAACTTACAAATGCCCCTACATTGCTTTTTCAGCACTTTGCTGCTGTCTGCAATTCTAAAGAAGTTAATAGTGCACTTTGAAGTTTCCTCTTATTTTCAAATCACTAAGTACTCACAGAGTTAAAAACTTAATTCCTAAGAAAGTGCACATAGGTATTTTGTTATATATTTTAATTCTGGGACCCTGAGCTTGAGACCAATCTCTAACTAGTGGTTTTCAAAAATAACTTTTTCCTTAAAACCAGGCGGCCCACTAGCTGAACACTCACAACTCTGTAATTTGTCCACTTTTGCCCCTTCCTGGGAAGTGTCCAGTACTATCCACTGTCAGACACAGGATCCTGGACCAGATGGATCACTGGTTTGTCTCAGTTGTACACCTTTTATGTGTCATGCTTAAGTTATGACCCCTGAGACCATTTCACAAGCTATTCCGACTACAGAAGCATTAACCCCCCCCCCCACCCCCATATCCTCTGACCTTTCTGTGTTCTTCTATTACCACATCTTGTTCTGAGCCTGTGGCAGATGGGATGGGAGGAAAAAAAGCTATTTGCATTAAGTCCTTTTACTTTAACATCTTGGCTCTTGCATATCCTTGTTTAGCTCTGAAAGAATGGGAGATGGCCCAAAGATGAATGGCAGATAAAAACAGGTCAGTGCCTCCTACTGGGAGACTTATCATGGAAAAAAGTCCCTGCACTCCAGATGCCCCTGTGGGGGAGGAATGTTTCCTCATAATGCTTTTAAATGGGTTGCATTGCAACTGTGCTTCCTTTCTACAGAGCTTTGCCACACACAGCCACAAACATTGGATCCTGTATACTTGAGGGATTCTCTGTGCCCTGTAGTCACAGCCAGCAGTGACAGTCAAATCAATGCCTCCTTGAATTCTCCATGTTTGTGAGCCTTGTCATTCTTCAGGAATCTGTGAAGTTCAGAATGCCTGCTCTGTGGCATGCAAAATATATACATATTTCTTATAATTGTAGGGCTTTGTTCTTTCAGGGAAATAGCTTCCATAGAAAGTGGAATGGGACTTCTCACTCTGAAGATGAGAGATGTTAATAGCAATGTCCTTAACATCAGCTCTTAAGAAACAGAGGGTTTGTTTAGAGTTTCAAGTGTCTTGGATTTTCATTAAAGTTCTGCTTGTTCCTGTGCCTGTGCTCTGCCATAGCAGCCTTTGTGACCTGGAGAACTTTCAGCTGTGTGCTCTAGGAAGCAAGAGAAGGAATCTTTCATGGAAGCACTGATCAGAACTGTGTGCTATTCCATCCCTTCTGGGGCTGATTTCCATGTTTTCTTTGAATTTCTGTTATTTGACTTGAAGACAGTCTTCATTTTTGATAAACCTGAACTGTTCTGCAAAAAGCAGACACTCTTAAGAACTTTTGTATAGTCCAAAATCTAGTTGCTTTCAAAGTGATCTCTTACAGAAGGAATTTCTTTTTCTTTCTTTTTTTTTTTTTAATGTCTGAGTTCTATTCACATGTTTGTTCCTTGGCTGGGATCTATTTTAGCTGGTTTAGTGAGCTGAATCAGCTCTTCCACAAATGAAAAGAATACCAGAGCCAACACAAAGGGAGTAAGAGTGTATGGGTGTGTATGGCTGGAGCAGGAAAGAGAGGGAATAAGTTGTAAGGTTTTTATTCTTTGTCTCTAGCTGCAGTGCTTAAATAGATAACCTTTTATTTTCCTTCTTTTTTTTTTTTTTTTTTTGACAGTTTTTCTTTCCATTTCATATACAATTCAGCAAAGGATTGGTGCTTAGTCTCAAGAGGGCTTTGGCAGGACTTTCAGTGACTTCAGTGTAATAGATGGGGTGTCTGAGGGGACTCAGAGCTTTTGGTCAGGAACTGGCTGAGAGGCAGCAAAGCAGCCAACACTGGGTATGTGTGGGACTACTAAGCAGGAGAAGTTTGGGTTCAGATAGTGTCCTCTGCAGCCTCCAGTTTCCATTCTCTTGATAATGCACAAACAGGTAATTGGGCTCTATTCCTGCTGGATGTTTCTCAGCTTCCATAGCTTTTCATAAGCTTTTCTCTGTCCTCAGGCTCCCTTAGAAACAAATGACACTGTCCTACAAGAAAGAAGTTTGGGAGGTCTGAGGAAGAAGTGCAGCATCTATGGAAGATCAAAGCAAGTCTAGTTTTTCAGGCTGGAATGTTATGGATTTACCTGCCTGTCCAACAGTGAGAACTGTGATACTGTGTGAGATCAGAGCTTGTGGGTTTGGCTGCAAGAATCTCTATCCCTCCTGACACATCCAGTGACAACTGAATGATGCTGGTTTATGAAATCAGGAAGAAATTTATTTGGCTGGGCTTTGGCAGCCTACACTCAAGGAGAGCAGTTGAGATTTGATTCTTGTGCAGTGCATGGCAAGCTTCTTGTTTACCTTTTAATGTGCATGGGCACATGTTAAGTTATAACCTAATTGAGAATTCATACTGTACTCTAGGAAGTGACTATTTGCTTCAACAATTCTGTCGACCAGTACTGTGGAATTTAAAACTATGTATCCCAAAGAAGGCATAGAAACATAATTTGAATGCAAACTGTATTAAGTGCTCACATCCTGTATCCTAGCAGGAATTTCACCAAACAGGGGAAGTATTCATTGAACTAGGAGCAAAGCAATGTCAAGTTGAGAAGGAAATTACTATGGAAATGAGTTTTAAAAGCCTGAGGCAGATGTAGGGAGAGGCACATTGTACAGGAATTTTCCTCATGCTCTCTAGCTTTTACGGCCTTTCCATTACTTCAGCTGCAGCATGTAAGAAATCTTTGGCTTGGAAGGCAGTCACTGAATTTCAGCATTTTTGTGCTATTGCTATGGGTTGGCTTCCCTGTTATGAGACATTAAAGCCAGCCTCAACTAGGACTGGGGCATCTGCCTGGATGGCAGCAGCTTTGCTTGGGCACACCAGAGGTCCTTTCAGCACCGCACTTGGTCTCTCTGTGGTCAGTAATGGATGCTTAGGAGAAAAACAGAAGTATATTGACTGCTTTCCTCCTATACTTTTGTAGTGCTTGGCAAGGAGCAGATGACTGGGTTGGTAGATTTAATAGTCCTTAATTTTATTTTTTTTTTCTCCCCCATAGATTTGTCTTTTTTCTTTTTTTTTTTCTTAACTGTGCATTTCAAGAATCGATATATTGTGGCAGAGTTCTACAGCTAACCTGCACAGTGTTAGGAAACCTCTCCCATCTGCCTAATGATTAAGCATAAAGCCCCACCATTTCCATGTTTTAGCAAAATGCCAAATAAACTGCCTGTAAATTTCCTTCATGCTTTTTATGATTTGATCTTAAATTATAGATTATGACTTAGACCATTTTTTCTATTTAAAGAGATTTGAGCAATATGGAAGTGGATTTCTTGGCTTAGTGCATTGCAGAAATATGGCAGTACAAGAAAAAAGTGATATTTTTCAGAAAGAACAGACAGGTCCTTTAGTGTCTCCTCACAAATTCTGGAATATTCCTGAGGCAGCAGTGGATTCCTGAATCCCTCTGGAATGGATTGATTGCAAATAGAGAGATAAATGGCTTAGGGCAGGAAAGTGGAAAATGTTAATCATGTTGGCAATAATTGATGAGAAATGGTTGTGTGGGAGAGAAAACCAGGTTGTTAATGTATAAGTGTATTTGTTTACAGATTGTTTGGGAATTAATGGAACTTTAAAGGGCTCAGTGCATTCCAATGCCTCAGACATTGAAAGGAAATAAATTGTGATCCCCTCACTTACTATCATTTTGTTTTCATAAAAAAAAATCAAGAAATTGAAAATTTGGATTTTTTTAAACAGCATGAGAAAGTGAAACGGCTTTTTTGAAACAGCTTTTTTTTAAGAGACTTGTTTTCATTCAAAACTTCTTGTTAAAACTACTCTGGTCACTCTCAGTAATGGCAGAAATGTGAGTATCTGTTGCAGGTTTGCTCATGCTCAGCTGTGTTGTTGGACAGAAATTACATTAATCTGTACACGTTGACAAGTTTAACAAAAACTGGTTTAGACACTGGACTGGGGAAGAGAGCCCCTGGCTGGAACCTCACATAACACTATCTCCAAATAAAATACTGCTTGAATGGTCTGGAAGTTTATCACTTTGATACTTACCTTTGTGGCTATTGCTTACAAAATTTATATATCAAATTTCGGGAACAGACATTTATTCAGAATATGAACTGTTCTGCCTTAATATAGAAATTAGAGCCTATGAATTGGAAAAGTCACAAATTTGTATCCCTTTCCTGTGTCACATGTACTAAAATTATTAATTTACCAGGCTCATTTATGCAGTGCTATTATTTTGTATATAAATAGCAAGAATAATCTGGGGTCTGATTACAGTCCTGCTGGTATCTATTCACTGATTTGAATGGAAGTTGGTTTGGACTCCAAAACCTGTGAATCCTGCTATCTGAGAAGAATGTTTACTCTATTTTCCTTTTACTCAAGCAGGAAGGAATGCATGCATGAATATTCATTTTCCTCCTCTAATTCCCTCTATGTAATGCAATAGTTTTTTTCAACACCCCCACCAATAACTTCAGAAACATCTGCATGATTCTTAAGCACAAAAATATTGACTTAAGGAAGGTCAGTGTAATTACCTTGTAATTTAACTTTAAACAATGCCACTAGCCTGTACACTAGAGCCTGCCTGCCTTATATGTCAGGATCCCGGGTTCAAGGAAGCCTGAAGAGGTAAATTCTCTTGGAGGAATAGGCTGGGCAAATCTGTTGGTCTGTCTGTCTATCAGGTTTGTGAAATGGAAGTGGGGGCCATGGCATTCCTTTGCAATCCTTCTGCAGCAGTAATTCATGTAGGAGGACTTTACCATGCTGCTGCTGCTGAGTTAACAGGCTCTAATCAATAATTCAGAAGGTGCTTATGAAGCTGCCTCTAGGTAAGCAGCCCAGGCAGTAAGAGTTGGGGAATGATGAGGCCAGTTACCTTTTCAGTGTATTCTGAATTTAGCCAGCTCTTTGGTTTTGGCCCTCATCCCAGGCTCTGCCTCTGTGCAGTGTGTAGCCAATGATCTGAACAATTCTTAGTGCTGTGCAGTGTAAGAACTGATAATGAGTTAATGAGATCTTGGTGCCTTATCTCAAGTATTCTGTATACTTGTTCCCTAAATAGGGTGAATCTGTCCTATCACTGCTGTGGCTCATGAAGAGCTAACCTGGAAAGACCTGTTAATCTTCATGGTCTGCAAAGATCTGGTTTCCCTACATCCCAGTGAACAGGTGTATAAAGAACGGAAAGGACATAGGTAGAGGATCAAATATTCTCCTAGAAGATAAATAAATGAACTGTAGAAATAAGAGCTCTAAACAGGACTCATTTCCATAAACTGCAAGTTCTATAAAGCTCTAATGCTGTTTGCCAGTTAGTCATCTAGTTTGTGTGGATCTGTGGAATGTAGTTATTGGCAATTCTCAAAACAAACCACCCCATACTTGCCCAAGTGTTTCACAATATAGGAGGCACGTTGAAGCCTGTCCATGTTCCTTTGCACTACAGCCAATTACTGTGTTTAATTATTCTTTGCCTACATCTCTGTATGTATCTCTGCTCACCGTTTGATTGTTTTTTCTAGTGGGTGCCTTTGTAAACAGCAGCTTGATACCATGCAGTGGAAAACTTGCACTGACATCAGTGGTGTTCATTGCCTTTGACCCTGCCCAGCCCTGAGAGCCCTCTTAGCTTGCAGGACTTGACTTTAAGGTGCTGGGTGCTCTCAGCTCTAGCTGGATTCAGGCAGCGTGTCAGGCCTTTCCCAACAAATATACCTGCATGTGAGAGTATTGGGAAGCTTAAAATGTACATTAAAAATGATAAAGCTTCTCAAGGAGAAACACAACTATTTCCTCTGCAAGCTCCTGTCTTGAACAGGTCTGTAGCCAGCTACAGCTACTGAGGCATTGCAGGAGGAGCCCACAATGAACCAGATTGTAGAGAGGCTGTGGGAAAGATGGCTGGATGGGGTAAGGCAAGTGACAGGTACTTGATAGGCAGTGGGTTTGTGCTAGCCAGCAAGGCCTGCCCTTGGAGTTATTGCTTTGTTGAAAATCCAATTCTATGTTCTTTTCAAATGTCAGGTAAGAAAGTTCCTGTTTCAGTTCTCAGGTTGTCTGAAGGAGTCTTGCAGCAATTTTGAGAACAAAGGGCTAAATTTAACTGACCTATTTTAAAATAAAAAGTTGAAAAAAAGGAGTGGCTTTTAAACAAATTTTGTGTGTCTATAGACATAATATTCCAAATAGTCTGGCCTTGTGGTTTTGGGGTTTTTTTGGATTGTTTATTTGTTAGTTTGTTTTTGTGAATCTGATGTAATTAAAATCTGGGAATTTCATTCTTCAGTTTGTACAAATTTTTACACACTTTAGTGCTCAGAAGGGGTTTCTGTTCTTTTTTATCTACCCACAATCAGCAAATGTCACCTCCAACCTGTCTTCCTGTAGTAAACAGATTTGGCCATAAGGACAAGATGGGTCCTAACAGATGGAGCCTATTGGTGCTCCACAAAGATGTGTTGGGATTGTCACTAGACACTGGAGGACAAGAGCAGCTGCCTTCCTTGGAGACCCCAGTCCTGCAGCCTTTGAGGTATTCCTCTTGCTGCCAAATGAGAAGCCTAAAGTAGATCTCCTTCCTTGCTCAAAACCAGAATTGCACTCTGATTTCTTCCTCTCTGTAAGTTTCTGTGTATAAAAGACTTGGCTTCACATCTTGAGTAGAAGGTGAGATTTTAGTAAAATTAGGCTTTTTCAGAATAAGAAAGCTAGCAGCTTTTTCCCTGAAGCAGCCCGTTGTTTTGGCTGGGGACAGCAGGATTGGTTAATCGTGGCCCCATTTCCTGAGGTCTCCTGCAGTCATGATTTGTGAATGCCTGAGAATACCCCTGCTGAATTCTAATTGTTTGTGGCAGTCAGCACATGATTTCAAGTGTTTGGTCACAGCAGTGTTCGTTTTCTGCTCTTTTAATCTTTGATGGATGTTGCGCCTGGCTTCACTGATGTGGTTCACCACACAGTAGGCAGTGATTTCCTATAAGATGTTTTGTCTCAACTACAGAGGTGTGGAGTCCCTATATGATGGCCAATATTTATTAATGACATCCCAAGGTTTCTAAAGAGAAAGCTCTGCCATAGACCATTAGGACCTAATCTATTCTGAAATGTCAGATGCAGTTAAGCAAGAGCCAACTCAATTGCACTCAGACTTTCCTTGTTAGTTCAAACTCTGATTAGAAGACTGATTTAAGGCATTCTCTTTGTAAAGGTTCACTCTTTATCTCTGCAGACATCATTACTATATAAGACAGGATAAAGCTAGCTAAAGGCTCACACAAATGCTGGAGCTGAAAAATATTTTTGTATATGTGCATATTCAGGCCCATATAAATGCACATGCATGTTTTTTAAAATGTGCTTAATTAGTAACATGAAAAATGTTAATTTATAAATGTGGATAGTGTTGAATTTTGTTGCACTTTTCAGCCTATTCGTCTGGTGTTATTAGTATAAAAGGTCAAGTTTTCATATCATATATAAAGCAGTAGGATTAAGATTTTAACAGCAATTTGGGGGTTGCTGGGATACGAAGTATTTTGTTCAGAATACTTGGTATCTGAGATCATTATGACCAGCCAAACTGCTTCCTGTGATTTAAACATTGATCTTGATGTTCAGTCTAAACTACAGATGGCAATACTGCTGAAACATACTAGGCTCTTCCTAATGTTTTACCTACAAATAGTATTAAGCTTTGGCAATACCTTTAAATTTTTCACAGTCTTCATGTTTGTATATAAGCTCTTAGAAGAAAGGATTGTTGATTCATTATGTGTTTGTGTGGTGCTTGCCACAATATGGGTGATGTATATTTCTGTAACCTAGATAAAATGCTGGTATTATCAAGAAATAAAAACATCCAGAAGGCAAATGACAAAGCTTCCAAATGATTTTCGAAGATGAAGTTCCTAAAAAAATGGGGCATTCAACTCTTATTCTTCAGGATTTTGTAGTTTCTGCCTTGTGCATGAATCATTTTACAAACAGTTCGTGGGCTAATGAGAAATAAACAAAAAGTAAAGAGCTTTAAGAAATTGTATGGAAGTGTTCTCGTATAAGGGATTTGATTGTTGTTTCCATTCTGGTCAGATTAATAATAACTCAGCCATGCTGCTGCCGGTTGGTGATTTGAGTGTGCATGTTAGTATGTGAAAGAGAACACAATAGCAAGTGGTCATATTGGTCCAGGCACCTCGGAACAGATAGTTTGTATAGTTATTGACAATCTTTAGCAGGGAGGCCATTCTCTGAAGCATTACTATCCTGCTTCTGAAATTAGCTTGTGGATCTAGGGGGAATGTTGATCCTTTATGTGCCAAAGTCAATTTCAATATTGTTCAACAACAGCAACAGCAATAAAAAATCTAGCTGTTTCATTGCAAATACTGCATAGGTAGTACCTTGTTTTATAGCTGACAGGTTAGAAGTTCTGATTTTGGCTTTTTATTAGTGCCCCTTGCAGAAGTAACTGAAGTTGCTCTTTGGGCTCGTGGATTTGATAGATTCTGGAAAACTTCTTGGGCTGATACTTTCTGATGTAGGGTTACAAGGACTGACAAAGCAGGGCTTCCTCTAGTGAGGTATTACAGTAACAGCATATCATAGGATAAAGAAAAAGCCAGATCTTTCTTCTACAGAGTTGCCTGCAGACTAACTTCTAATTGGCTTTGCCAGATTTATCACAGATTTGTTGCTTGTTCCCAGATTGCTTGCACAAATGATGTGGTTTGCCAAAGACTTTCTTTTCTCTGTATTTCAGTGATGGCGGCAATTTAAACCCAAGTTTTCTGAATCCCAGCCCAGTATTTTTTATGTCCTATTCTGTGTGACTTTCAATAAATCAAATAACTTCAGCAAACTTACAAAAGAGGAAGAAAATTGCTCTGTTCTCCACCCATACAGTCCTATACAGATATACCACATAAGCATACGATAGCAGGCACAGAGTGCAAATGCTTTGTGCCATTTTCCTCTCCCAGAATTTTGAGACTCTGGTTACTCTTCTTGAATGAAACAGAATAAATAATAGCATGGATACATAGGTGACCAAGGAAAGAAAATCCTAGGGGCTGTGACCACAGGCTTGAAGGGAAATAATTCTGTTATAGTTTCTTTCCCTATTAAAAGCTGAAGTCCTCCTTCCAGTGCTGTTTTTCAGGAAACATCTACTCTGGACAGCCAGAGTATTTTTTCCAGAACATCCACAGCTGTTGATGACTAGCTGGGCTTGAGAGTGTTTCTGAACATCAGGTCTGGCAGTGCCAGCCTGGTGTTAGATGTGTCAGCTGTGTTCTGCAGAGGCTTTGCTAGTGGTAGTCTCTGCAAAGCAGTATCTTTGCTTTTTCCTCCATGTCCTTCCAGACCCTCAGGGTGCACTTCCAAAATGTCAACCTATGCCTCATTTAAATCTCAAGACCAACCTACTGCAATATTATCTCCAAAAAGCAACTACAGAGAGGCTGTAACTAACAAGAAAATGTTGACCTTTCCAAATCACTGTGAAACATCCTCTGCTGCTTTATCTTAAAGCAGGAATAAGAAATCACAGGTCTGGTTAAATTCGCCCCTTTACCTGATCTCCAAGGTTGGTTTGATTTCTAAGGGATGATGGATAATACCTTCACAGTTCAGAAACACCTGAGTGAAGTGTCAAGATAGAATCTCCCTAGTCTACTCCCCAGAGAATAAAGGATTCAGGACATTAAGGTATTGCCAAAATCCTCAGCTACCCCAGCTCACTAGAGTTAGACTGCTAGGCAGCAGCAAAATAAATTATGCTGGGAATGGTTAAACCGCTTAATATCAGGATTAAGGAGCTACAAAGGTAGCATTAAGTCATATTTGTGCATGATCCTTCCTGTGACATGAGAAACTGGACACAGCTCACCATCAGGACTGCTGCAGTAATTGTATGCTTATAATCTCTTATCAACCCCTGTCAGTGCCCTCACACTGCTGGATACCCAGGTCATGAAGTAGAACGCAAACGAAGAAAAAATATTTTGTCTTTGTTATCTCCTGTAGAGACTGATGTCAAATCTTTGATTTTTAATGTGGAGACAGAGTCATAGGAAAAAAAAATTAACAACTACTAGGAAATGACTGGAAGGAAAACCAACCTGTGGTTGGCTTTTAAACTGTTTGGTCAGCTCTGACTTGTCCCTCAGTGTAAAACAAGTAGCATTCAAACATTTGTAGGAGTATGAAATATATGATGCTGGATGTGGATTCTTGTTACTTTATCTGCATCTTAATTTATTAACATCCTGTGTCATCAGGAACGTCACACAGCAATGACTTGCTTAGTTTCAGAATGTACTGTCATGGACATCTCTGAATGTATCAGTGGGTGTATACATATAGCACAGATAAAGATGTAGGATCTTGGGAAAAAAGATCTTGCGTCAAGTTTGGGATGAACTCATTATATCACTACTGGTGGAGCCAAGAATGACTTAAGCAAAATCTTCCCAGACAAATGTCAGTAGCAGCTCTACAATATCTCATACCATCAGAGATTAATGGATAATTCTCCTGCTCTTAAAAAGCTTCATTGTGCTTTTTTTGCCTTTTTTTTTTTAAAGCAGGGTTGCTGCATTGCAGAAAAAAAAATCATGTAGTTGGCAAGGGTGTGGCTTAGTAGTTTTACTAGCAATGAGTTATGCAGAATACAAAATGCCATTATGTAATCACTTTGGTTATTATACCATGACTTGAGAAATGTGGGAGCCAGTGCAATGATGAATATCATGCAGAATGGCTGACACTTTCCAATCCAAGGAAAAAAGCGCCCAAACCCCTTGCTAGTTAGCATGAAAACTTCTACTTGAATAGAAGTAGAGAAGCTGTTTTCCTTGTCAGGGTTTGTAGACATGAAGTCCACACATGAACTGGCTCCATTAGTGCTGATGGCAAAATTCCAGTCCAGTTTATAAAGAACCAAAATCTGGCTCTGTGTGGACTTCAAAGAAAGCAACTCACCATACCTTAAGGTGTTTGGGAAGTAAGACAGCCTTTGTGAAGGCACAGAGACCAGGTTGGCACCATTTAAAGCCTCAGCACAGGTACAGGTTTAATCAAGACAAATTGACTGTAGCTGGTATCTTTCAAAGGAAAGAGGGGAAGATGATACTAAAGAACACCTTTGAATATCGGGTTAATTTTCCGAAGAGCCGGCTAACAGGCACCATCAGTGAACAGCAGTAGTCATTTTGAGGTTTCATGGAGTCACTGGGTAGTTAACATCTACAGGAAGAGGAGCCAGAAGCTTTGTGTTATCTATGGCTTCTGATCTCTCTCTTCTCTGGGCCAAGGTGGTTCTTGTCAAGTCTTGGAGGGTGTGTAGCTCCAGCTGTAGTTTTCTTCTATGCCAGCAGCCCTGCAGGCCCATTTGCCCACCTCCCTTTTTCCATGAAGGCTCAGAGTATAGAATAAGTGTTCCCATTTTTCTACTGTCCTCTCCTGAAAGGGACAGACCCAAGCAGTCCTTCATGATGTGCTTTGCATTTGAAGTCTTGCTACAGTGGGAGTAACTTTCATGAGATTTCCAGTTAAAATAATCCTGAAATAGGGAAGGGAAAAAGTAATGTAGACATTGGAGAGGAAAAAGCAAAATAAAACCTTTAATCAGCTTGGAATTTGTCAGGCTTATTAGCTACACAGAAAATTATTCTTTCCTTACGTGCCTTCTCCATTGTGGTTTACCTGCTATCATCAGTAAATCTATCAAATGAAACTGGTCTGTGCCTAAGAATTGCTGTGCAGCACAACTAGGACCTGAGATGAGATGTTCTACAACAGACCAGCTCCAGCAGGAGGTACTGAAAAGTGAGAGTTCAGGCTGTGAATTAGTCATCAAGATCTTGCCTACTTTTAATCTGGCAGCATGATCCATTACCTCAGTGGGGACTTTCATCAGCTTCTTCTCAGCTGCAAGAGGGTTTTATTGCTTAGGTCCAGACAGGTCTTGCTCTAGGCAAAGCTGTGATAAGCATTTGCCCAGGGCAGCCGATGCATTGGGCAGTGACTGTGAGCAGTGACTGTAAGCATGCAGCATACTTAGCCTAAAACCAGACTAGGTAAAGCCAGGCTGCTGCTGCTGCCACCTGTGCCACCACACCACGTGGAGTCTCATTTGACAGAGGCAGTTGAGGCTCTTTTCCTCCTTTTATCCCAGTGACAACAGGAGCAGCAAGACTTATCTGCAGAGCTTTTTCTTCCTTCTCTTCCCAGCTCTTCCCAGTGCATCTCCTCTTCCTGCAGCCACAGCAGCCCTTCAACACTGAGAGCAATCTGTTTTGCCTGCAGTGCTGAGGAAGCAGGTGGAACAATTCTGTGGCCAGTATTCTGAATTTACAGGTCTACAAAGGATGACTGATTTGAAGTGTTTCAGGGGTACTTCATAGTTTTTACCTGCAATCCAGTATGTTTCATTGGCTATGTAATACACAAATTGAAAAAAAAGTGATTTTAAAATACCACTGACTGGATCTGAGGAGTGCCCTAACTATGGGGAGAACTGCAGGAGCAGTACATAACACACTTGGAAGTGTTCTGCCTACAAGCAGCTAATAAATGTGACAAAGATGTCTGTTTATAAGCATGCATGCTAGATCAATCTTCATACCTGTATTCAGTATGGTTTGTATCACACTGGTTCCTCAACACTGCAGGTGAAATCTGGGATACTGTTGTTGGTTTGTTGTTTGTTGCATCTCATCCATGACCACTATTACTGTGAAACATGTTCTTTTTTCATGATTGACAACTTAATGAATTTGATATGTAATTGTATAGGGATAAAATATCTTAGGAATAAAAAATAATGCAGCTTGCAATTTCTCTCAGTTTAAAATGTTTTCCCCTTTTTCTTTTCTTTTTGTATAATTGCTCTCTCTTTAGAAAGGGGGTGTACCAAGAACAGAAACATGACTCCAACCTCAGGTGGGATAGGTGGTTGCTACACTAGAGAGATAGCTACTGTGTTATTGTAATTATCATTTGAATCAGTCCATGATTCTTTTATGCTGGATTCTCTGTGAATACATAAACCTGGCCCATCCTAGCTCAAGAAATATTTATCTTCATTACATGAGCCTTTAGCCATCAGCAGCAGAGAGATTAATTACATGATGAAGAGGGAGTTACTGTAAAATGGTCTTAATATGGGGACTATAAAAAAGCAGGGGGTTCCCTCAGAAACTCTAGCATGCTTTGTTGCAGGAAAGGCAGCAACAGACAACATCTCCAACAGATTGTGCTGTCTTAGCTGTGGGAATCCATCCCAGCCTTAGAAGCATCCCAATACACTCAGAGGCTAGAGGGATGGCTGCCCTAGGGAAAGTATAGATAAAATAGAAGCTTTGAGATGGTTGTGCATTGGTATTGCCTTGAAGGATGTGGCCCAAGAAGGGCTCTGGTAGATCAGCTCACAGAGAAAACTGTGATAACAAGCATACAACATTTCTCTAGGGAAACATTCTGGTACCTTGAGTGCAATGAAGGCAGGGTATTCCAAATTATTCTTGTAGTTGGAGTGCTCACATACTTTCTTTGATTTAAAGTTAGAATGTCATATTCTGGCTCCCAATGACCAAAAGTCACAAAAATGACCAAAAGTTTAGAAGAGCTGTTCTGATAGCAATGCTAAACAGGGTGAACAGTCATGATTCTTGTGAGAGGTAGAGCAGAGATTCACAATCTGCCTCAAGGCAGGATGAAAAATACACAAAGCTGGTGCTTTCTTCCTAGTCCCTCTGGCTCTAGTAGAACTGCAGTGCTGAGGCTGGGAGGAAAGCTTGGGATAAATTTTGATCTGCATCCTACAGGCTTTTTCAGTTTTTCTGTGTACCTGGATCAAAATATGATTATTTCAGAAATAATTCTGAAGACAGAGTGAGTCAGGTTAGGGTTGCTGCAGTGTGCTTTCAGTGTGAACCCACAGGAAAAAGCACTATCTGTGGCTCTAATGTATTCAGTTTTTATGGCAACACTGAAGTGCATCTTATAAATAAGTCTCTTTTTTAGCCTCTGTGAAACTGATGGAATGCTCTATTCAAAGAAAGTGTTCTTTTAAATCACTGTAACAGATGTAGATTCAGAAAAATACACAAATACTAGAACTAGCAGTTTTACTCATTTATCTGACATCTATAACAACACAGAGACAATGATTTTCCCTTTAAAATCTATTTTTTGTGTGTGTTTTGCCTTCCCAAACAATGGTTTTGTAAAGATGTTCCAATTTTAGCTACAGCAGACATAAATCTCTATATTATGCCATTGGTTACCACATTTTGATTTTCATTAAAAAATAATTGTAAAATTGTAAAATAATTTGTCATTCTATTATCTCAACACAATGTTCTGAAATTGAAAATATTTAATCTCTGAGAGCTACTATGGAGAATTTTCTAACAGCAACTCACCTTTGGTTCCTGAGGCACTTTCAGTTTCTCCTGGTCTTTTTTTCAACATCTCCCCAGTGCCGCATCTTAGCAGGGAGAGATCAGGCATTGAGCCTGAGTGCTCAGACAGATTCTTTGTTCACAAATACACTAATTCATAATTCTGAGCCTTCCTAGCACACAACTCCAAATAGCAGAAAAACCAGACTAGCATCCTGGGCTTTTGAAAAGTGTGATGCTGTTGGTTGCTTTTCCCCTTCCTGCCTGTCCTGTGTACTTCTGGTTCTCTCTGTTCTGGTTGTTTTAACATCTTAGGATCTCTGAACCCTCACCATCACCCACCTCAGGCAGGTTGCAGTCAGGCATTGTTTCTCCATTGCTATGATGTTAAACTATGAAATTGGGGTCCTCATATCAGCTAGGGAGAATACGAGGAAGCACAGAAATGCTCCAAAGACCAGAGTCAGGGAATCCTCTGCAGTAAATCCCTCAATGTGACCAAATATCATCCTTCCCAAACTACTTTATTGTATTTTCTTTGCAACATCCTCCAAACTTCATTATTAGCTGAAAATTGAGAAAAACAGAGCTGGAAGAGACCAATTGTGGGGATTGTTTTGTAGAGGACTTATGTTTTTGGGGTTTGTATAGGTCTTTCATTACTAAATGACTTTCTCTCTGATTGTTAACTGTTTTCTTGCAGAAATTTAGCTTAAGAACATTTAAAAATTCCTAGGTAACTGCAAAGGTAAGAGTCCCAGTATCCCTATTATGTTCATGACCCTTGTGATGGACTTCCAATTCTTTGTCCCCCACACCAGCACTGGGGTAGCAGAACCTCTTCAGACATTTACTTCTTTGGTGCTCAGGTGTGTGATTCTTTGCCCTTTTCATACTTCATTCAAAGGATCATGTTTCTCTTTCTTTAATTTTCTCACTAAGCTACTCAACTTGCTTTGAGAGTTTTCAGTAGGAACAAGAAGGGTGGGTGCTGTTGCTCAGTGCAATCATGCTCTGCTCTCAGAAGTGGGATGTGAACACAGTGAGTAGCACTTCTGCCTGGCCTTGAAACCAGGGGAGTCTGTCAACTGCGCTTCAGCATCGTCTTGTGGAAGTGCCCCCTGCTGCCATGCACAAAGACTTACAGCAGATTACAACACGGCAACTTTTAGCTGTATTTCCTACAGTGTCTTTCATTCTACATGTGCTCAAAGTGCTTTACAAGATACAAACAGCAATAGAAAATGTACAAAACAAATATGTCTTCAAACAGAGGAGCTGCTTTCTTCAGATGGCAAAAATGACACTTTTCCACAACAGAATAGCAATAGAAATGAGCCTGTACTGGCAGAGGCATTCTGAATTCTCCCCAGCTTAAGATAACTTAATTCCAAGCATGATTGTTCTTCATGACTTTATAATGAGTTGAACCAAACATAAATCAAGAAAATAGAGACTTAAGTGGGAGTATCAATCTAAATTTGCTCCCAAAGTCTGTTGTTGATTCTCTGCTTTGCATTCCTTTAGCAATTTTTCTTTAGCACCCTATGACATAGTTTTTAAGCAGTGCTTAATTACATTTTGTTAATGTGGGAAGGAGCTGTATTGGTAATTGCTTTTTATGATTGTCAGTTGTATTTGTGAGTACTGTTAGTTTGTGTCATAAAAGGAGGTATATTTTACAATTAAAAATTCAGCACTTTTTCCTGTTACATCTGATCTGTTTTAAACACCATTAAAAGAAATGTCTGTAAATTCAGAGCAGTGCACTATTGAAAAAACTTGTCCAGTCTTGTAGCTGTGAAAAATATGTATTTTCAGTGAGTATCAGAGACAGTGATTTTAATGAGAGGTTTGTTTGGGAAAAAATGATGAGTTTACTCAAAGTAGGACCCAAAGCTCATCTGAGTGAAGGTGGGCTTGTGAGCAAAGGAGGAAAAAATTGGAACAAGGGAAACAGAGGTTGGGTCTGAGGAAGGAAATGGAAAACATTTCCAGTTCCAAGGAGAGGACAAGGGCATTGGGAGCTCTGGGGATGCTGGGCATGGAGAAAAAGGGAAAGAAGGACTGAGGATTGACTGGGCAGTAGGGTGGAGTGAGGATGGACTTGTTGCAGAGGCTGGTCAGAGGACTGGTGGCTCTGGACTGGCTACAGAGTCTGAGTGTTGAGCACAGGGATTCTGTGCCATGGTTGGGGTCTGAGTACAGTTGTTCAGAGCAGCATTGGATTCCCACAGTCCATGAAACTCTCATTTCTTCCCATTGTGTTGGGAAGCAAACTGTACATGTTCCACTTAAAGCAAAAGAGGATGTATCAGAGTCCTAGAGGCCACTGCCACTTTTTTCCTGGAGCAGGTGTAATCTTCACACTGAGGCTTGGATCCTCGGTGTGTGGAGAAGGTGCAGTTATGTCAGATGAGACATGAAGTCTTGAGGCATATGGGAAGGAGGAAAATATGTTTTTAAAATTCTGTAATTACATCCTGCACTTCATATTTGAAATCTCCAGTTTGGGAGTCTTTGAAGTCTTCAGTTAGGTTCCCCTAACATGGCAGCATGAGTGTGTGCATGTGAGCATAAGTGTAAGGAATACACCTGTTTTGGTGATGATCTTTGGTGAGGAGAGGGACAGCAATAGGCAGTATTAAATATCACTCTTCAGCATGGTAACTTCGATACATCTGCACCTCTTTGTGGTGCAGAGATTGGATTATGAGCCTCTGTAACAGCACCATCTTGCACTGCAGCTCTGTTTGCTCTTGCAAACTGAGCAGGATCACATCTGCATAGGACCTTTGGTGGGGGCTCTGCTGAGGTCACTGACCTGCCCTGGAACCATGTTTGTTCAGTCAGCAATGCTTTCATATTGATGCCCCTCTAAGCCAGCACACCACAATGGGTTCCTCTGCCACCATGCAGTGTTTAGCTGTGTATGTGAGTTTAGGCTCAAAATACAAAGCACAGACGCTGACTGGTTTTGATTGCTAGAAATTTTGTATGGAACTTGTTAGAAAACTGGGCTGTTAGCCCTCATGTGTTACCAAAGTTGTTTAGATAACTCTGCTCTGCTTAGAAATCTCTTCCACTTCTTCACTTATTCAGGGCTAACCTCAGCTGAGATGCAGTGTTGTTTGTCCCTGTTTTATGTGTTACCCAAGAACTTCTGTAAAGAAGCTGTGTCCTGTTTGAGATGGGCTCTGCAGTGGGAACAACTGCAGCAAGCCTGGCATGTGTTGTATCTGCAGATTAAACACAGAAGTTAATTTGTAAGCAGCCAGGCAGCCCCTCTTCACTGCAATGTACTAACTAATGAGGGGTCTCAGGGCCAAGCCCACAGCAGAATGAACCCCCAAGTCAATCACTGCAGAATCCAGGGAGGCAAAAGTGCTCTGTATGAACATAGGGCATATTTTTCAGCAATGATTTTGATGTATGTGTTCTCCCAGCCCTTCAGCTGTGCACTCTAGCCATGCAATAGCTGCTATTTGGGACTCCAGGAGTGAATGGCATTGTCTTGCTGGTGTGATGTTCTGCCTACTTAGATGGCTAATGGGCACAGGGGAGCCCAGCTTTCCAGCATCACCAAGCTGGGCTGGAATTGGCATGGGAGCTGTGTGAAGATATTAAATCAGCTTTGCACTTTACCTGCTATTGCCAATTCCCTAGAATAAATTTGAGGGGCCCAAGGTTTATTGTCTCTTATGTTCAGATTGTTAGTACTCACACTGGGACTTTATGGCCACTTAAGCATTATAATGGTATGTCCTTTCCCCCCAGGCCTTCTGCACTGTGGGAGAGGCATAAAAAGGCAGTGGTACACTGGATCCCAACTCAGAGCTCACTAGATGGCTGGTATTACCACAGGATATAAATAGGCTGGAATGGAGACTGAGGGGGAGTTCAGTGTAATACTGCCAGCAACACGTTACTTACTCAACACAGTTACCAACTCTGTGGGATCAAAGCAGTTCCACAGCCAGTGCAGGCTGCACGGGAATGGAGGGGCTTTCACTCAGGCTGTGGAGTGGGGAATGGCTTTTCATGCTTAGGAACCTGCACTGGATTCAAACTGGAAGCCTGTAGATGAAAATGTTTGGGGCCAGGCCTTGTCCTGCAAGAACTACCCAGGCTTCCACATGTTCTGCTTCAAAAGAGAGCAGGCAGACTCTTGTGTTCAAAAAAAGTTTTGGTTACAGCCCCTTGTTAGTTTAATTTTAGTTCTTATGAATTGACATATGGCAGGCATGATTTTCAATTAGAGCTTTAGCTGCGTTTTACTGGTAGGGTTGCAGAGCACTGTGGAATTTACACTAGGAAAAAAATGCTCTGTCGGTAGAGTACAAGGCTGTTTAGTAATCAGAGTGGAAAGTTAACTTTGAAACAAATTGGCAACTGATCAGATAAAATTCAAATCGGTAACATTTGTGTTGGAAACCAGCTCAGATCTGGGAAAAATGGAATCTAAGCTATTCTTTTCCTCTTGCAGAGGAACTGACCAGTGAACACACTGTGTGCACACCAAACTTCATTGCAACACCCCCTACAAAAACAAAATGAATACTTTTATAGGGTTATCTGAGCACTTATTTGATTCCTTTTCACATTAGTGTAAAACTAAATGGTGCTTTGAAGAGAAGTTTCCTTACACATTTTACAAAACAAACAAACGTCTTTGCCAGTCAAAAACTAAAGGTCAAAAGTTTCCCCCGTTTGTTGTTTGTTTTTTTTCTGAATCAACAGAGTGTTAGAGAGAAATGTCAGGAGATGTTTTGCTCCTTTGCATTTGTAACAGATTCCCATCTTCCCAGTTCATTGTGTGAACTACTTCAGGTACTGAAAGAGTTAATGGTGTGTTCAGGCCTCAACCAGCAAATGCATTTAAAGCTCAGTCCAGCACTCACATGGTTTGTATTCTTGCTCTGCTGGAGTGGTGTGTTCATGGCATCTGGTTCCCTGGCAACAGCTTTCATTGGCTCAATCAAAGCCTTTTCTTCTTAAGAAAGCTCCCACTGTGACACCCTACCACCACCACTAATCACCATCTTAACTGAGTGTTTAAGATGCAGCTGGTATGAAAAATAATGCTTGTGCATGTGAGAAGATTAAGAGGCTACCTTGCATAGTACACCTGCCCTGGAGAGTGCTCTTACTCCTTGCTGTCGGGCGTACTTGAGGCTTTCCCACTGGCAGAGGTGGGGCAGCAATACACCAAGAGTCCGCTTGGAAATAATCTTTTGTTAGGCAGAAATCCATAAACCTTTGTGTCTTGTGAATGGTCATTTCCTCTTTGTAGCTGGGATGCTGGCGTTTGGGCCTCTGTGCTATTGACTAGGAAAAGAAGTGGGATGTAGGTGGTGTACAATAAAATCCATGTTGTTGAAGCTGTCTTCCTTGACAAGGAGGAAGCAGGAAGAAGTCCCCCAACATGTGAACTGGAGGACAACGTCAGCAAAGAATTCATGTTAAGCTTCCTCCGGGGTTACATATGTTGGGGTTTCTGAGAATTCAGATTTTGCATAAACCTTGAGAAAATCTTTATCAGTCTCTGCCTGTGTTTCACAGAATTTGGGGTACAAAGGGATCAACAAACTCAAGTATTCTCGTGCTCAGGAATCATGCTTCCACTGTTAGAAATGTTGCCCTCATGATGAAATGGCTGTTAAAAATGAAGTCCTGATTGACTTGGCAGCTGATAGAAATTCTTTCCTTATTCTCCTAGTCTTGTAGACTGTGTTGAGGAGTGCTCTGTAACCATCAGAGGCCATTGCACTCCACAGGAATGATACAGCTGGAGCAGAGATGTAGGTGAGGCTAAGCACAAGGAGAGACAGTGTGTGCATTGTAATCCGTGTGCTACAGTGGTTACTTGTTTACCAGACAAAGCACACAGGCCAGACAACCCCCTCCCTTGCTTATCTCTGTGCTATTGGGCAGGAGAGCGAACAGGGATTTAAGAATGTGGGCTGGAGAGCAGACATCTTCAGCAGCGTGGCTGTAGTAATGAAATACCATGCCAGAGAATATTACACTGATTTTGTGTCTGCTTTGGTTAGGTTTTAAGGTAAACTGCAGTCCCCTGATGGAGCTCTTTGCTATTTTAAAACATCCCTTGTTTGAAAACAGTAAGTGAACATTAGAAACGTGGAAGAGGGGAGATGGAATCCTTGTCTTGTGAGACACTGTGTTGTATTTGGCATAGAGAGACTGTGGCAATATGTGCCTGAGAAAGGAGATAGGGAGGACAGACTTGTGGTTAAGCTACTATATTGAGACTTGAAATTTGGGTGTAGCCTCCACCTCTGTGTGGCCTTGGGGAAGTCTGTCATAGGCAAAACAGACATTTACCAAGGGCAGGCAAACCAGAAGTGGAGCTGTGGTGACTCCTCTGGCTGTGGCAGAGCCCAGGGGAGCTGCTGCTGCCAGGGGGAAGCAGAGCCAGCAGGGTAACGCCTGGCTGCCACAGCCCTTTCATCTTTTCAGAGGCAGCTGGAGCAGCCAGTGCAACTGAACAAGGCTCAGTCCCCAGCTCTCATTCCCATTTCTGTCCTAGCCTTTCTCTGTGGCTAAAATGTTCTGGCAGTGCAAGTGTGAGAGTGGAGCTACTGTTATTTGAGTCCCTAGTCCAACCCCAACTCTGGTTAAATGCCAGAGAAGAGTAATAACAGCAAGGCTAAGATGAGTGCTGTCCAAAATTCACTCTGCAACTCAAACAATTCATTTCTGAGCCAACACTGGGTCTCTGTATTAATAGATTTTCTGAGATTATGTCTAGGTGTTTTGTAAGCCCAGCACTTGTTGTCTTAGATAACTCGAGTTCTAGCATTATCATAGCACAAGGATTTTGTATTATCAGAGCTTCATACCTTCTTGATGGTCCTCTCAGGCAGCTCCTCTACACACTGACTTCTCCAGGTCCCCACAGTAATCTGACTCCCCTCACTCCTCTTTCCTTACTCTTATATAGCACTAGTTCTTATTGATTGCAGGTGTGGCCTGTTAAGATCAGGCCCACCTCCAATCTTCAGCAACTGAAACAGCTGCAACTTATTGGGGGACAAGATCACCCTCTACAAGCACTAGGCTGGCACTAGCCCCTTGTATTGGGACAGAACTCACACAGAGGAGAAGCCCAGAGCTTGCTCTGTCTTGACTTTCACGTGTCCAATTCACCTTCAGTCCAACTCCAGAGTCTTTGCCTGGGGTACCTTTGTTTCCTGTGTCAACACTGCTACAGCCCCAAGTATCCTGACTCCCCCAGATACCACAGGAATACAGCAGGGGACAGGAATGCAAAAACATCACACAGGCCCCAACAGCTGCACAATTTGCAAAGTGGGAATAATTCTTGCTTCATTCACCAGGTTCTTAAAAATATAACTCCTCATATATGAGGGATACTTAGTAGCTATGTGGCTAAAAGCTTCCCTGAAAGGCCTGTGTAAGTTTATAAACATCAGATATATATTAAAGGAAGAAATTTAAAAGCTGAAAGTAGAAATCATGGCAGTAAAAAATGACATTCTGAATGTGGTAAGCCTGTTTTCTTCAGTCATTTGTAGCCATTAATTAAATTTATTTAAACTTATTAGCAGCTGTTTAGTTAAAAAAAAAAAAAAAAAAAAAAGGAGATCATGGCAGGTATTAGAACTATAAAACAACCTGTTTTGAACATTTAATGTCATTAATGATTTGGTAAATTTGTTTTGGAGACTGAGTGTGGGGAGTGTTGTTGCTTCCTCCTTCTCAGAATGTTTCCAAAGACCAGGGAAGTGCATGTGTGTGTGTGAGGAGCTACACTTTTCCTGCTGCACTGACAGTCTTGACCTTTTGACTAATTTATGGGCCTCAAGGTAGGCAATGAAAATGTGACTTCAGAGGGGTAATTGGTAGGTTTCACTCCTTTAGTGAAACTCAGATCTGCTTTGGTTTAGGTATGATTTCAGAAAACATTATTTATTTGTACTGGTTTACCATGAACTCTGGAACAAAAGAGGTTTTGGGAATCACCTTCAGATGTGAGGGGACAGGGAACTTCCATTGCTTAGGGGTTTTCACAAGTTTCCACTGGCCACACAGATGGATAGCTGAAAATATGTAAAGTTGGCAGAGTGCAAAAGGAACAAGACCAGTGTGTTGGCTCAGTCCTCCCCATCACATAAACTGAGCACTGAGCAGGAACTTCTGTGAAGAAATCCGAGGCTTTTCCTTTCACACAGCAAGATATGCATTTAAATAAGATAAAAGGTTCTTAATTTGCACATAGAAGGTATTTGAGTATACAGAACACTCCAGCTATAAAGATGATGACTGAAAGGAGATTGTTTTGTTCCCTAATTCATTGGGTTAAATTATTTTAATGTAGAGTTTGTGTTATTTTATTTCCTACTTTTTAGATTATCAGAGTGCTCTCAAGAAGCCTTTCCTTCTAATGACAGTCTGTACACATGTGCTTAATTATATTATCAGAGTGTCTGGTGGATAAACAACACAACTTTTTTTTTTTTCTTTCAAAAAAAAGATCAGAAGGGTAAACATGAGGTGCACATACAACTGCAAACCTCTGAGATAGGAGGTAAATGCTGGCTTTCTGGCTGCTGCTTTCTGCAGGAGTGAATTTCACCCTAACTAAACCTAGAACAGGGTCATATAATATATTGGTCTGGAGTCACAGTAGTAGATTTATGTTATACCAGTGAATAGGGCTGTGTCTCTGGCACTGCTGCATAACCTCTAGCAGAAGTTGTGTGGTGTGAATAAAGGCCAGAGGCCTGTTGTAAAAATGATGATTTAGGTGGTTGATTGGGACTCTAGAGATCTGGTTACTTTTCCTGCCTCTTTTCTACTTTTCTTTAGAAGGTAACTCAATCTTACTCTTTAAGCTAGGGATAATATTTCCTCACCTCACAGGGACATTTTGGGAATCAATGTGTTAACTAGTGCAAAGCATTCAGGGCTCTGGGCCTGAAGAGCAGAGAAGAAGCAGAATAGAATGGAAAAGTATCATTGTTCATGCAGTGTTGTGATAGTTTGTAGGAGATGAAGCCAGAGCCCCACGCTGGAGAGCTGAGATGAAAAAGAATATTGAAGAGCTGCTTTGTATGCAGAGCATTGTCAGGCCTGTGCCTGGAGTGAAGCAGAGCTCTTGCCAAAAAAATGAATGTGGGGGCAGTACCTGGTCAGAGACTGAAGCAGTACATTATACCATACAACCCTGAGGCAGAAGGAGGTTACATTAGGCAACCATTGCTTTGCTGTTTCATGATACTTGAGAGCTTTGCTTTTCAGCCTTTGATTGTTTAGTTTTAAACAACATCGGTTTTAGCAAGGAACTGATGATATAGATCTTTCAGTGCACCTGGAGCTTTACAGGAAAGTGTGCAGATAAGGTCTCAACCCCTTAAATCTTATAGACTGGGGCCTTTTTCTTCTCTCAGAGACCTCATCAGATTAAGTAATCTAAGGAATTCTGGTTTTATAACAGTGACCCATAATTCAGCACTGGTTTAGGCATAAATCTGCAATATGCTTCCATGGAGTTTCAAACTGCAGAAATGCCTTTATTTTTTTTTTTTTTCAGTGGTTGTTCCTTTGCATACCTTCATTCTGTACCACCTTTCACCCAGCAGGGATTCTGTGCCCTTTTTTCTGACTGGCACCCACCAAATTGGTAATGAGCAGAAACAGGATTACCAGTCCTACTTTTAAAACTTCTACTATGTGTCTTTATAAGTTCCACAGCATCACTATGCTGTGTCCTCATAGTGAAACAATATCAATTACCTCCTGGGTCCTTGGGCAAAGATTGGTGAATTAACTTTAGGCACAGAAAAAAAAAAATCACACATTTTCTTTTTTTTTTTAAGAAAGATTTTATATTATCTAAAACTTCTTTACTTTTAGAGGCTCTTTTTTTGGCTGATTTTGTTTTAAAACACTTCCTTTCCAGAATATCCAGCCTGCTGTAAAGAAAACATGTTTCAGTCCCAGAAACATTATTTATGAGCACATCATCAGCTTCACAGAGGAATACTTAATAAACCCACAAGCACTTCAGATCAGCTAAGCCCTGCTCACTGCTCAGCAGTGCACAGACAAGCCAGGAGAAGCAATAGGGCTGTAGCAGACTAGATCACAAATGGGGGGCTGCACTGGGGAATGGACCTGGTGGCCTCTAGAACTGGACATCATGCTGGAACTTTTCCATCCTGCACTTTGGAAAACAGCAGGAATCAATGCTTTCACACTAGGAATCAATTAAAGAAATCCAAATTATTACCATTTGAATAAACAATTACTCCTTTTTCACCCTCACAGAAGCTTGTTACTGATGAACTAAATGCCAGAACTAATTAAATGATCTGATCACACAAATCATATCAGAAGTGTTTCATCTGGTTTAATTAATTCTTGCCAGAAATTGCTGTTACTTTTAACACATGCTGAATGAATTTTTTTTAATAATTTTTTTATCAGTTTCCATTTATATCTGTTTCCAGTACTGCTGGGATTATCCCTTTCTGCAGATAAAGTGGGAATGTTTACAGAAGCCTTGCTGTCAGGGAGTTTTTTAACCCTAGAGACAGACAGTAGGCAAATACCTTGTAGGTCAGGAAAAGGGACATTTACACCTGCATCTAAGAGGGTTTTTTTAGTTACAAAAGGAAACAAATAAGATACATGCTGTTTTGTCCACTCTCCTGGTTAACTCTTAAATTGCTGGTGACAAATGCTCTGATGAGAATGCAGTGCTTATCTCTAGGAAGAGCACAAGGCAGCCCCATCAGCACTGTGCAATTTTCAGTAGCTTTTTTCTCCCAGCACATGAAATGTGGACAGGTTGTGTTGGTCATTTCTAGCCAGCTCCACCACAGGGCATTTCTTTGCCAAGCAGATCAGGCCTTAGCCTGATTTTCTGACCCAGGCAGCAAATGTTTGCACCTGTGGCTTGTTCTCAAGGCTTGAGAGCATTCAGATCTAAGCACAGGGTCTGCAGCCCTGCAAACACATTCCTGTATCAGAAGAGTGTTTCTGCAGAACATGAGCTTTTTGCCTGCTTTTGTCTGCTGTAGGACAGCTTATGGGCTTTGGCTTTTGGTAGATGTTAATGGAAAAGGCTCTTCCTTGTGAGGTATCTTGGAAAAAAACCTGCAGAAATGTTCCTGTGTTCTGAGACTGGTGTCTGGGTCTCTGAAATTAGAGGTTTGGGTTCAAGACATTTCTGTGATGCACCTCTTGATCTCATAATACAGTACTACTAGTAGTACATGCCTGTGTCCACACAAGGGTGGGAATAGCCCAGTGTTTATCTCTGTAGTCTTCAATTTCTGTATTTATTTCTCAATTGATAATGTATTTATTGCTCAGACAAATCTTCCAATCAAGGGGTTGCAAGTGATTACAGAACAAGCCCTCACATGCTGTAGTTGAGCAGTAATTATAGTATAGGATTTGCCCTTCAGTTGGAGTTGGAGGACAGCACTGTGCAAACTGGCTACGGAAATTTTTCCCAACAGGAGGGCAGAGGCTTGCTCTAGGGACTGCTGGTTTGGATGTTAAGACCAGAAAAAATATGAGAATAGTGTTATTTTCCATCTGACTTTCATGAGGACAAGTGACAGGCTTTAAAGTTTAAAATAGCACTATTAAAGCAGTATGAAAATGTACATATTCAAGATATGTCAGTAAGATGGGACATTGTCACAGAATAATGGGTGCTAGCTGCTTGGCATTCAAAGTAGGACAAAAAAGAGGGAGATGCTAATATAATTCTGTTTCCTAGGGAGCAGAGAATGAGAAATAAATAGAGAAGAGGGCCAATGCAACACTTCTGAGTATATCCCTTCCTTGACAGAAAGTGTTTGAGCAGGGTTCTCTATGGCCCTGCATTTCAGAGCAGTGTTTGTGCCGTAGCTGACACTCTCTGCCATCCTATCCCTGCCAGAAAACCACTTAACTGAGACAGAAGCAAAGCTGTCTGCTAGGCTCTTATGCCTTTCCATCTTAGCAAACGTGGTCAGCCATAGGCCTTTCAAAAAGCAGGGCCTGAGAAACATTCCCCATGCCCTCACTGGGGCTGGGGCAGGTCAGCTGTGAGAGCTGCCTTGCTCCAGCTGGCAGAGCTGGAGCACTTGGCTGCTGTGTGGCTGTGACACAAGGAAATGGCTGAGCTTTGACATGAGAAAGGCCTTGTGTCTCTGGGAGGTGGCTTGCCTCTTTCCCTGCCTCCTC
This sequence comes from Serinus canaria, assembly GCF_022539315.1. Lineage (NCBI taxonomy): Eukaryota > Metazoa > Chordata > Aves > Passeriformes > Fringillidae > Serinus > Serinus canaria. Next base: position 26,007,675 of record NC_066321.1, read on the forward strand.
TGTATGTATGCGCTCCACTTCTCTGTCTCCTATTGGTGTTGGCTTTGTAAACTGTGGTCATACCAGTGCCTTGAACTCTTCCTCCCCTGAGGAATTACCAGAAGTGCACAAAGGTGCTGTGGGTTGGTCTGTGGGCTCAGTGCTGGGTGATGGAGGGAGCATTCCCATGGCAGTCTGTAGGGACAGGGCTTGTGAACTGAGTAGATGCAAGTCCTGAGCAGAAGACCAGCTGTCCCTTGGGAAATGTTGCTGTTGACACTCTCCTTGTCCTCAGTCCCTGCAGCTTCCATACAGACCAGTCTTGCCTTGCAAAAAAGAAGGCTTCAGACTCTGTCCTCTGGTCATGTGCCCTATTCCCCAAATGTTTGCACTCTGCCTTTGAGATAGCACAGGCTCTGTATGCTATGGCCATATTGGGGCATCACTCCAACAGCACAGTTAAGGTTGTGTTTGCTCATTCCTTAACTCTTTATTTACTGGTTTCCAAGGGAATAGCTAGGACTGACATTCTAGAAAGGCACTACATGCTCCTGGCAACCTTCATGAATTTCTTTGTCAGCAAACTTAATACTTCTGAAAATTTATGGGAGGAATATAACTTGTTGAGCATTCACATTGATGACATCAATTTACAAGTCAGAAATTCCATTGCCCCGAAGATGCTGCTGGAGTGAAGTATGACTAAGTGCTCCTTCACAGCCTGGGCACTTCACCACCCTTAACTGGTGACAGAGACTGTACTTTGCTATGAGTACTCTGTTAAAAAGGCAGTGTGAGGAATTCCAGAGCAACACCTGCCTGGACTGGGGCAGGCAGTCACACCTTCACTCTGGGATGGGTGTCTATGAGCCAGCCCAGCCCTTGCATTAGCTAGCAGACAGGGCCAGTCAGCCTGAGCAGGGGCCTGACAGGGCCAGAGGCATGCCTTCACACCTGTTTTGGTTTTGGTCAGCCTGAAACACAAGAAAAGCAAACGGACACACAGCCCTAGCTGTGTCCACAAGCTTCTCCCATTTCAGTCCCAATGGTTGTCATTGCTCTTTCTCTGCTCTCCACAAACACTTTTCCCTTCCACATGCCATTTTTAATCTCAATAAGAAAAATGTTCAACTTTCTGCCTTGTGTCCCTTACTACCAGGTTTCCATGGATTAGATAAAAAAGTGGGTTAGACTTTTTCAGTGATATGGGGCAAGCTATAGGTAAAACTGACCCCTGTGTCTCTTTTAAACCCCCTGTGCTTCCAAAGCCAAGCTATCTGCCTTCAGCATGAGTCCACCTCTTAGTCTCCCTCTTAATTCCAGCTGAACCTTATAAGGTTGCATAATGTTTTTTAATCTTTATGGATGCATTTCAAATTCAGATTTGGGGCTGCTTCATGTAAAAAGCACTTTATCAAAGCATTCAGACATTTTCCCCTTTATTTTCTTCTTCGATTGAAGGAGTTCACAGTTAACTGAAAAATTGTTTTGCTTAATTCAAATCCAAATCTTTGGGGTGCATGGGGAAGCAGTGTCCTTCCTCCATGCTCTGCTGCTGAATTATTTAATAACTTCATTACTGATATTTTAATGAAATACCCAGGTAGTTATTTTGGCTTTGGTTTGGTTTTTTAATTTCATTGCAGATAAATATTTTTCTTTTATGAACAAGACAGTTTCCTCAGCGTCTGGTTTTCATTCTTAGGGAATAGTCAGCCAGCTAACAATCTTACTGGCCAGCACTGATTCTGCTCAGCTGGAGATGTTTTGCAGTATGTGCTATCACACAGACCCCACATGGCAACACTTTGTTCAACAACCAAAAAAAGACAGGGAAAAGAGGGCATGTGACAGTAAATCCCATCATCTGAAGAGTCCCCAGAGACTCTTCAGAGAAGGGAACATTCCTTATGCATGTTACACAAAAGCCCAAAAGGTGATGAGTGACGCTTCCCACTTTCATTTCTTTGGGAAGATTTGGTGTCATCACATATGTCTCTACTTTGCCACTAGTTTTTGACTATTTCCTCATAGAAAGTAAAATGCCAGCTCACTCTGCTAGTCCTGTCTCTTAATGATCAATTATTTTTAATTGGAACCTCTTGCATTGTGCCCAATCTTAAGAGGTCCCCATCAAGATCAGGGCTCCAACGAGATGGGAACAGTACCAACACATATGTGGGGACAATAGAAACCTTTTTTTTTTTTGTCCAGAAGAGCATGAGCCTATTTAGAGAAGGGCAGAAAAAGAAATGGAGGTAAGGATGATTGGAAGAATTTGCAGACCGTGGGCAAATTTGGGAAAAGTATGACTGTCTCCTGACTTCTAGTCTGGTGCCCTGTCTGCTGGCACACACTGCTTCTCATTTACTAATAAAAGTGTCATTGTATGCACAGAATTACATGAAATAAAATAGCCTGATATTGCTACAAAGAACCTTATCAGCTAAACAAGATGCAGCCAGGGATGATGCTGAGAAGTGGACATTGTGAAAATAACAGTTCTCATGACACAGTTGTTCACTGGGTTATTTTTATGTATATAACTTGTTACATCTTTAATGTCTGTTTTCAACTAATGTATTACATCTCAGTGCTATAGTGAAATGCTGACCAAAGGACACTTCATTAACAAAGCTTTAATGAAAATTGATAGCAAAATGGAAGAGTCATTTAACTGAAATTGCTGAGTTTCTTCAAATTGTTTTCTGAGAAACATTTGTTTTCAGTTCTCACGTTGAGAGGTTTTGATAAAGATTCGATTCAGAATTCAGCGCAGGAAGATCTTTGCTTGAGGAAAATGAAGGACACGGAATTAAAGCATTAACTTTGTTTATGTTGACTTTATTAGTTGCAGTGGAAAAGTCTAAAGAACTCTCAAAGACAGAAAGCTAGATGCTTGTCTGTGGGCAATGATGCACAATTCTGTGCCTTCATAACTGCAAAACTATCCACAGATTAATTACTGTTTGCAGATTAGGGATTTCTTAACAGAAAAGACATTTGGTGGCTCAGAGTAACAGTAAAGCACAGACTTTTAAATCTTACAGCGCTCAAATGCCGGGCTTGGAGATTTAGCCTACCATAAAAGCAGAAAGCTGCCGTGGGGTTTGGGCTGAGCTCTGGAAAGCCAGCCCACCTCCTCCCCCTGTTTGGGGAGCAGGATGGTTCAGGCACAGGAGCTGCTCGGTCCCTCGCACACGGTGCGGTTCGGTCTCTGCTTCCCGTGGTGGCTCTGAGCTGCTTCACAGAGGCCAGATCTCTGCCTTCATCTGCTTTGTGCCGGAATTCTTTCACCGTCCTGAGAGTTGTTACTGCAAATCCAATAGCTGATTTATTATCTTCAGAGAGCAGAATGTGTAAAGAAAAACAGTATGAGTAAATCCTCTCTCTAGAAGGGCTTTCTATCCACTCACATAATCCCGCTCGGTTCCAGCCTGGTATGCAGAGCTGTGGAAGGGTGTCAAATGACATCCCTTTTACTGGCTGCTGGCCCTAATGGAATGCTTCTTTGCACATCTCGTAAAGTACGGGCAGGAAATGCTGCCTGAGACTTCTACGTTTTGCCGTTAATTAAAAAATAAAATTAAAAATTTGAGAGGCAAGAGCATGACAAATAATAAATGCTCTTTTCATCGTGGATTCGATAAAAAAGATTCCATCTTCACGTTTTATTTTTTTACCCTTTCTAAAGACTGACTTGCTTTAGATAATCAAAGCTGGCTTTGAACTAATACACAGAAAAAAAAATCTTTTTTTTTTTTTTTTCTTTAAAAATAGCTCCATAGATATATATACATATCACAGCCTTTCATTCCTTTTATAGACAGTTTCATTTTCTGGGAGAATGTGAAAATTCTGAGCAATCCGGAGCTCACACAGGCACCACAACAAACACAGAGAATGAGGACCAGCCACACCACTGCAATTAACACCAATGTTTAATTAGCAGACAGCTGCACTGGGCAAGGGCCTTTTTATTTTTTCTCTTCACTGGGCTTTTGATGAGAGATTTACCTGCAGTTGTAACTTCTGGTTGTTACACTCACTGTGCTAGATGTGCTTGCACACACATGCACACATGGAAAATCTGTGGAAGGAAGCCATGTCAGCCAAGTGATCTGATCTGTGCTTTAGGTAACTATTTTTGGAAGTAGTTTCCTTTGACTGTCTTCCATGAAAAATACATGTTACATTTTTGTTCGCTGGGGAGGGTAAGCTATAAATTAGTGTATGCTTTGGTGCTTTTAGGAATCCTTTTCTCATTTATTGGTTTACTTTATTTAGCAACAAAAACCTGATGTGTGGTGAAGGTGAAGGGGTGCAGAAGTCTGCCCTGGAAAAGGCTGGCATCAGGGCAAGACGCAAACATTCACCCCAGCCAGCTTAGACACTTCTGTATTTCCTTGGTGAAAAAAGTGTAATAGCCTCCTGCTGTTCCTTGTTGTTAAGGCAGGAAAACGTCCAAGCATCCAACTAATCCTTCTCCTTGGCCATCATTAGTAATGAGAAAGATGTTGTTTGAGGTCACGGTAGCAGAAAGAAACTGTCGAGGAACTAAGAGATGAAGTGCAAACATGGCAGGGAAGGTGAATTCTCATTGCCATGGGCTTGGAGGAAATCTTGGTCAATTCTGCTTTAGGCCTACTACTAAGAGTTAGATTCCACTTGCATCAAATGAGAGCTTGGGGAGTACTGGAAGAGTTAAGGACCCTGTAGTAGCAGCAAAGCCCAAACCCTTATCTCTGCTATGATTGAGCATCACTATAACACGAGTCCATTTTATTTGACATGCATGCCCAGTTTAGTGTAATTTTTTATTTACCTAGTTTGTCTCTTTATGCTCTCTCACGCTTTATATTTGAGCCTGGCTAGATGATACTGCTGTGAAAGCAGGTGCTCTGCCTGACCAGAGCAGTTTTAGATAAGATATTGGAAAACATACAAATAATTTATTCTAGCTAGTGGTCTTAATTTGGCATTCTCTTAAACAAAATCTGCTTGAAAAATATCAGATTGTGGGACAGAGGTATTTATACAAACTCTATTATAATTGTATTCCATTTCTTCTGATTTTGAGAGTACTCATTCTCACAACATCCCTATAATATACAGAAGTGTCACTGCTCCAATTTTATAGACAAGGAATTAGAGAGAGAGAGAAGATTTTTCTAGATGTGCACCTGGAAATTTAAATGTTTGTGAAAAGTGCTTTGCATGTAACCTGCCTCCAGTTTTAGCTGCCTGAAAACTACTGGAAGACAGGCCATATGTGATCTGGCCACCATCTGTGATTTTGCAGGTAATCAAGCACTTGTCTTTCAAATCTTAGATTAGTGCCTACTTGCTAGAACACCTTTTTGTGTCCATCTGGGCCAGATAACCTGTTTTTCTTCTACTGTAGCTCCTGGCAGAATTCCCTATTCATCACAAGCTTTTTCAAGTCCCTCAGAATGTTAGCCTAAGGAAAAGGACAGCATAGTGAGAATAATCTATCTCCTTGCCTGCCCGGAGAATGACTTTGCCTTTCTGCAGATTGGTTTGAGAACGATGCTAGAATTGCAGTAGCTTCAGTACAGCTCAAAGTAGGGGAGAACTGGGCCTTTTTTTTTTCTTCTTCTTTCTAGATGTCACCCTGGCCTTTGGGATTGAAGTTTTAATGGCAAGGTTATAGCTACCTTGGTAGCCAAATGACAAGACTAATTTCCAAGGTCTGTGCAGCCAAAGTCCACTCACATAGGCTACTCCTCTAGGCAGCTCTCAGATTTTCTATGTGTATTTGTAAGAATAACATGCTCAAGTGAAGGGTTGCCTATTACCAAGCCAAGTTGTGATACAGCTGGGGCAGTCAAAATCAAAATGAACAAGTTGTTGCAATCAGGATTTCTTGACTAATATGGATTAGTGATCTCCTCCAATTTACAGTTGTTATTTAAAAATGTGCTCTAGGCCCTGCTTATTCCTGCTTTCTGTTCATATTCTCGTTTATCCCAGTCCTATAGTTTCCTGGCGTGGGTAGGCTGTACAGAAGGCAACAGGTGATGCAGAGGAGTGTGTGCTCATGGCCCTGTTTGGGGCTGTCCTGGCATCATTCAGTTGAATCCCATCTGGCTGCAGCTGTGGTAACATTGTGCTTGAGCCTGGTGTTCACCTGAATTAGGAGAAAATGCTGCCTGTGCTTTACTTCCACTGATCAGGTTGTGAGACAAGCAGTGCCCAGCCACCTGAACCAGGCAGCCTTGGACCTTGGTTTAAACAGTGGCAAAATCTTTCTCTGAACCTCCTTCTCTGACTGCAGCACAAACTGTTTGTCTGAGCAGGTTAAACTATGATGTACATACCTTAGTTTTACAGTTTGGGCATCACTTTAGTCAAAATGTGCTGATTCTAAGTGGGGTATTTGGGAATTTGCCATGACTGTATTCCCCCAATCCTATATTATTTGTGCATTATTTCTGCCAAAACCACACACATGTTGGCATGAAACAATTATCCTGGTTTATATAGGGTAGCCTTGGCAATAGCGTTCCTCAATGAACAGAGTGCTGAAGATTTGGTGTCATCTTTTCCTCTCCAAGCAAGTGGCTAAATTTCTTTCCATTGGATTCATGGTTTTAAAATTAAAAGGAGTAGAAGGCATGTATGAAGTGTGTATGATGTACCTGTAAAGTCTGGAAGGAAATGAGAGTGAGATGAAGAAAAAAAAAAGAGGCTGTTTGAAATGCAGGTTAGCAATTTGGCTTCTAAACCCATGTGAAATTATATGTACTGTTTATTGTTGCCAGTTGGTGAATACAGGGATGTGTGGTTTTTACTTGCATGCAAAGCTATTGGTTGCGGGTGAAGTACTTAGACAAAAACATTCAATCGTCACTGTGGGTATTCCACCAAAAATAAACCCAAACAAACACTGACGTATTACAAAAGCATTTTTTCTGTGGAGACAAACATTCAGTTGCTGCTGCTGTTCATGAACTCTAGAACTGTTGAAGCCTCCTCTTTAATTTGCATGAAACAATAATCCTTCATTTTAGAAAGTTACACAAAGGTCTTTGAAACTGAAGAGGCAATGTTTCTATAGTTTTCATGAAAATATAGTATGTGGTGTACACTTACAGGGATATGGATCAATGATAACTATTTCTTGCTAAGTTCTTGTGAACCAAAACTGCTGCACAGGTAAAAGTGAGGCAACCTTTCTTAAAACTTTAAAAAATTTAAGTAGGCTTAAATATTAGTCAGAGAAAAATGTTTTGCAGTGATTATCTAAAGTTAGTAAAGGCTTATTTTTCATCCTTTTTTCCAGAGAGCTTCACAAAGATTTTTTAAATTGTACTCCATTATGAAAGTAACTGCTACTTTGTTATCAAAATGGTGATAGACATTTTTATTCCAGAAGGCCCAACACTATCACTACTTGAAATTCTCCGAATTGTTTCCACTGTGAGCAAATTCAGTCTTGATGTGAGTCACATCTGCTTCAAAGTAAATACTCGTTGCTTCTACTTTACATCACCATAAAATCTCACCTACAATTTCAAATTTTAAAATTATCTCAAATGCCAGGATTTGGATAGTTTTTCATAAGTGACTTTAAATCCGGAAGTACCTAATAGAAAATACTGAAATAGAAGCGTTCCATTTTAGTGGTTTCTGGTGGAAATAGAGACTTTTTTTTTCAGATATAAATGTCTCATGAACCAAAAAAAAAGACAATATAGAGAGTTTTTCCATGTATAGAGAAAAAAGTAGCGATCCCATGTGAATGGTTTCTCATTCAGGGAGCGGGGCTGGGTGGAGAGCCGTGGGCCAGGCCCCCTGCATGGATGGCAGGCGTAGCTGCAGTAAGGATTGATTGCATGTTTAGCATTGCAGCTGTGGCTGCACAGCACAGGGGTGTCAGTCACACCACTGCTCCCGGCAGCTGCCAGTCCCGCACTGCACGGGCTGTTCCAGCCCTTCCATCGCTCTGGATTAACGGGAGGAAATGTTTATAGAAAGGTTCAGGTTTCCCGAATGAGTGGAATGAAAACCCCCTCAGAAGTGATCAGCAAGCTCATGTCAGGGAGCAGTCTGAAGCAGCCTGACTGGCAGGAATGCAAAGGTCTTTTCAAAAAGGAAACTGGACAAGTGAGCAGTTCTGGGGAGCAGCAAGAGGTGTTTTCAAAAGATGTGGGTCTTCCAGAGAGAAGAATGAGTGGGGACAGCTCTTAAAAGAACTTTTAAATCAGTAATTCATACTCTCTAAAAGGTTAAGTTTGAGAGCACAGTGTCCAAAAAAATACTGCCCTCAAAGTGGACCTATTACACAGTATGCTTAATAAATGAAATAATGTAGCAATGCAACCACAGCTACTATGATGGCATCTAAATCCATCTCCGTTCTGTAACTTAAATTTTAGTACTGGCATAACTGAAGGTACAGGAAGTGTGATGAATGCAAAAAGCAGGCTGAAATCCTTGTGAAAGAAATGCTGTAAAATATCATTTCACAGACGTTGGGGCACTTTCCATGACTGTAGCAACACAACTTGAGATTTAAACATTCAATTCAGTTTAAAAAATTAAATAAAATAAACCATTCCACTGAAGTTTTCATATGACTGTGATAAGAAACAATGTAGGCTATTAAAATTAAATTCATTTGAACAAAACTGCAGAGAGCAAAGGGAAAAAAGCACTAGTTCATATTAGTGCCTGTTCAAAGCCACTAAAATGGACCTAGTCCTTAGTGTTCCCCTATTACACTCCACCGCCAAAGCAAGGATCTAATTTACAGCACTCGTAGCACCCTCCAGTTCTCAAATTTAAACTCTCTTTGGAATGGGAAGAGAGCATTATCCTTATTTTCTAGATAAAGGAACTGGTTTATCAGCTTGCCCTCAGCAAGAAGCAGAGGCTGGAAGAAAACTTGGCTAGGATGCAAGTACCTCAAGTGAGGGCAGACATTTGAAACCGGCTGTCTCAAAATGTGCTCTCCTGTTGTGAGGGGCTGGTAATCAGAACGAACAGTTTCAAGCCACAGCTGAGTTTCCAGCCTGCATTCACCCAAAAGTCTCTTACATTATCCATAACAAAGCACTTTTCAGAGCTTCCCCACATTCTAAAACCTGCCAAGTATTCAAAGATGGAAAAAACTTCATTAGAGCCCTTGTATTAAAAATTATTTATTTAGTGATCTGTACATGGGGTGAAGCAGGGCCTCATACAGACCTTCAAAAAAAATCAAGTAAAAACATAAATACATATTTTCTTACAAAAATGAGATTTACAAAATATACATACTGCACTTGTCTGACACACTTGGGTTTTTTCTTCCATGTGCACATTATAAATGACAAACCAAGCCCTGCAAGTCTGAAATCAGAGCCACTGAAGGATTTGGCTGATGGGCCCATTCCTCATGCTCAGACTACTGGTACACCCTCAGACAGCAGCAGTCTGCCCCCTCACCCTGGACAGGTATTTTCTTTTAAAAGTTTCATTCTAGACACTTCCCCCCCAAAAAACATCAAGAGCAGCTATAGGGTGGAGACTTGCCAAAAATCCAGAATGTCCTATTTTGTCCTTAGGCAAGAATACACACACACACATATACTTATAAAAACAACCCTTCAGTGAATATAAAGGTAAAGTAGTATGCAAAAAATAAAATATGAACAATATCAACATAAAAATTTTCAGAATAGAAAAATCTGTCACATTTCAAAAAGAAAATAATGCATTTGATGATAAATTTTTGAATGCTTTTCCTTCAAAGACTGATCACTGGAAACTCAAACAGCTGTGTTTTAGCTGAAATGAGAAGGCTCCTCACTTGCAGTAACTACTTGATTTTCAACCCCAGCCCCCCCACCTGCACCAAGAATCATTGCCATGCAGCTCAGGGAACCCGAGGAGCAGGCAAAGGGTCCATCGTGAGCCAAAACGATTCCTCCTGTCCCCAGAATCCGGCTGTGTATTGATTTTTTTTCTGCAGTGAGCTCACTGCAAAGCAGGAGAGAAAACAGGTTTATGGGAAGGAGAGAAAAAAAATCCTATCTTTGCGTTAAATATTTTAGTAGCTCTTGTTTTGGCAGGTGCTCTCAGGTAAGCTCTTCTTGCCCTCTAAATCTTGCATTTCCTTCAGCTTAGAAAAAGTGAACCATATTGAATGGTAGGAAAACATCCTGCCTCCTCCTTTTCTCATAAAAGGAATGTTTATTTATGTGGGCTCCTCACATCCAAGGGTGAACCTCAACGACTTCTTTTTGTTAGTTTGCCCATAAAAACCGATCCCATGCTTATGCCTTTCTACATAGAAAACACTTTTGTTTTCCCCTTTGTCTCCTAGAACAAAGGCAAGGGGGAAAAGCCTTCTGCTGAAAAGCAACAAGTCATTTCTTTTCAGGGTGTGGAATAGCAACCCCCTCCTTCCCCACAGCAGCAAGAACAGATTGAGAGCCAAATTTTTACTTTAAAACAATTACAACAGGTATCGCTGAGGTAAAAAGGAACTTGTGAGCTGATAGAACAGAGGCATCTCCCCAGCACACGATCGGGCTGTAGCCGGCTGTGCAGTACTCACGTGATGGCTCTGCCGAGCTGGAAGGAGCGGGCAGCGAGCTCAGGCTCGAGAGTTACCCTGCCCATGCCGCTGTTTGGCCCCGGCAATTCAGAGAGCATTTGGCTGCTTCTTGGCAGGGGTGGCTCAACGGATCTGGCTTCCCCCCCCCACCTTGTCCGAGGCAAGGCAGGATGATTTTAGTTGGGGTTGGAATTTCTCTTCCTCGACAGGAGTAGCAGGAGAGAAGTAAGGAGACTTCTGGATGAAGGACTCTCCTGTCTCAGCAGCGGCCTCTTTTTCTGTCCTCTCCCACTTAGCTGGTCATAAGCACCACTGGAAATAGTTTGACTGATCCTTTATGCAATAATTTTTTTTTTTCAAACTTTCTGTGAGGAAGTAAAAGTTTGGAAAAGCCTCCCTTCCTCCCTCTGCAGGGAACCATTGCCCTAGCCCTATGCTGAGTATCCTCTGCGTGTATGCATGTGTGAGAGTGTGTGTGCCGAGGGGACGGGGGTCTCATACTGCCGTCTCGCCCTTGCTGCCGGTACTGAGTCTGTGGTAGAAGCGTCGCCAGGACTGAAGGGTTTTGCCAGACCAAATCCAGAAGCCAGTCGTGATCCCAACAATCATGGTCATGAGGTACTTGATCATGAAGACAGTGAAGTCTGGGCTCATAGGGGCAAAGTGGCTGGGACAGGGCACAGCATACGTTTTGCAGGTCTGGAGGAGCCACGTCTTCTCCCAGGTGCCACGGAAGGCCTGCTCGTAGAAGTAACACGCCAGGACAATGGTGGCAGGCACCGTGTAGAGGACACTGAAGACACCAATGCGCACCATCAGCTTCTCCAGTTTCTCCGTCTTGGTGCCATCGTGCTTCATGATGGTGCGGATGCGAAACAAGGACACAAAGCCGGCCAGCAAGAAGGAAGTGCCAATGAAGAGATACACAAACAAGGGCGCCAGCACAAAGCCCCTCAGCGAGTCCACACTGTAGATACCTACATAACACACCCCACTGAGTACATCCCCGTCCACCTGCCCCATGGCCAAGATGGTGATGGTTTTGACAGCGGGCACAGCCCAGGCAGCCAGATGAAAATATTGGGAGTTGGCCTCAATGGCCTCATGGCCCCACTTCATGCCAGCAGCCAGGAACCAGGTGAGGGACAGGATGACCCACCAGATGGAGCTGGCCATGCCGAAGAAGTAAAGGATCATGAAGAGGATGGTGCAGCCTTCTTTCTTGGTGCCTTGGGCCACAGTGCGATAGCCATCCTCAGAGAAGCGCTCTAGGCACACCACCCGCTCCTCCAGCAAAAAGCCTGCTGCGTAGGCCACGGCGACCATGAAGTAGCAGCCCGAGAGGAAGATGATGGGCCTCTCCGGGTAGCTGAAACGACGCATGTCTACCAGGTAGGTGAGCACGGTGAAGAGGGTGGAGGCACAGCAAAGCACGGACCACACGCCCACCCACAGCCGGGCAAATCGCACCTCTGCCTCCTTGAAGTACATGAGCCCATTGGGCCGGGCTGGCTCACAGGGGGCTCCACAGTCCCGCTCCCCCAGGAACCGGTAGCCCAAGTAAGAGGGCACTTTGAGCTGCCGCGGGCAAGAGAAAGAGAAGCCAGAGGGTGGCTGCGGTGGGGTAAGAAAGTCAGGGAGGTAGCCAGCTGTGGGGTGGGCAGTGACCCCCCGACCCGCCGCACCACCAGGTCCTGGTGGGGCATCCGACGTGTTCTGCCCCACGCAGATCTCACCCGCACCGTGAACAGGGAAGTTCTCGCAGCGGAGCCGCTCTGGCCACTGGAAGCCGAACTTGTTCATGAGGGCCTCGCAGCCCTGACGGGCCCGCTCGCAGAGGGAGCGGCAGGGTGGGATGGCCTGCTCCAGCACCGTGCACACCGGCGCGTACATGGAACAGAGGAAGAACTTCAGCTCGGGCGAGCACTGCACCTTGACCAGCGGGTAGAACTGGTGCACCTCCAGCCCTGCGTCCTCCTGGTTGGTGTGGCCCAGCAGGTTGGGCAGGATGGTCTGGTTGTAGGCGATATCCGTGCAGAGCGGGATGGAGATGGGTTGGCAGAAGCCGTGGTCCGGCACGGAGATTCCCTTCTCGCCGTGGTACTGCTGTGCCGTGGCACCCGCGGGGGTCCCCAGCAGGGCGGCCAGCAGCGCTGCCAGCCCCAGCAAGGGGCAGCCAGCGGCAGCCGCTCCGCCGCATTCTCGTCCAGCCTGCATCGCGGGGCGGCCAGGGGCCTGAGGAGCCTCGGGGAGTCTTTCAGAGCCGGCCGGCGCGGCGCCCCAGGGGCATCAGCGACCAGAGGGCAGAGGCGGGGCCCCTTCGGTGGGGCAGGAGCGCGGCGACGGAAGGAACGCGGCTCCGCGCTGGACCTCCACGACTTTTTTGCTCGGCTCCGAAGCGGCGGCGCTCACAGAGCGGTGGCGGCGCTACTCTAGGCGAAAGTTTCCGGAGCTGCTCTCCCCGGAGAAGGCGGCGGCGGCGAAACAGGAGGCGCGCGTAGCCCGGCGACGGCTCCGGCCAGCTCCGCGCAGGGTCCCGCGACGGCGGCGAGGCGGAGGCGCTGGTCCCTGCACGACTGCACGGCCCCGGGGATTTAGGTTACGGCTAAATGGATTATTACCGCGCCCGGCTGAGCCGTGTATTTTACTTCGGGGCTTAAATAACTTCCAAAATCCAATTACTGCGCGATCCTCCCCGTGGCTTGGCTGAGCTCCGCTCCCGACGGACGCCGCTGCGGGGTAGCCGTGCGCCTCCCGGTTCGGCTCGTTTCGTTCCGCTCAGCTCCGCTCCGCCCGCGGCCCCGCCGCCACCGCCCGCTCCGCGGCTCTCGGCCCGCGGCCGCGCCGGCACACAAAAAAGGCGCAGCTCCGCGCGGGCCCCGCCCCCGCCGCCGGCCCCATTCACAAACCGCGCCGGGGGCGGGGCCCCGCCGCGCCCATCCGCCAATCAGCGCTGGGGGGCGGGGCCGCGCTGGGGGAGGGGAGGGGGAGGAGCTCGCGCCACGGGGAGAAAAAAAAAAAGTTGTTCCCAACTTTTCCCATCCCCGCCGGGTCGGGCCGGGAGGAGCCGCCCGCCGCCCCCACCCCCCGCACTGCCCGGCACAGCCGGGAAGGCGGGGGGTGGGCAACTCGCTCAGGGTGGCCCGAGCAAACTAAAATTAACTGGCTGCTTTCTGAGCAGGCTTTGAAAATGCGAACAGCTGCCTGTGCCCGGAGTTATTAAAAAAGAAGGAAAAAAAAAATTGAGTAAGGGAAAAAAACCTCCAAACGCAGCGCCCGGGTACATTTGCAAAATGATCCTATTGCGTAGTTGCGATGTTCGCGTCTGTGCACCATCACCTCCCCAGCGTGGGGGTTTGATTTGTTATCGCAGCATGACTGTTGCTTTTTGCTGGCGAATAAACGCTTTATTCAGGCAGATCTAAGCCCTAGCTGGGGGAAGGCAGCTTTTTTTAAAACGTCCAGGGTTACCTAAGCAAAGAGAAGAAATTTTGAATCCCCATTTGCACTGCTGCGATTCCTTAAGAGACTCAATTAAACAGTGATAAACCAGGAGTTCCTCAGTGAAAGTACCCTGCCTGCAGGAGAGAAAATGGCATAGTTGGGGAGACCCCTGTTACTGGCCTGCTAGGCCAAGCAGATCTAGAACTAGACACCAGCATCCATTTGCTAAGGACGGGAATGTGGGGTTTGCAGCATAGCTGTGCTTTGGGGTGCACTGCCAAAGCACAGGGAGCTGGGACCATCCAGCCTCTGTGCAGGCAGAGCATGTCTTGGGCAGCACAGAAGGGCTGTGCTTGATAAAAGCTCTGCAACAAGGCCTGCTTCTGCTTCACTGACTCATGAGAGTTTGTGCTCACACACAGGCTCGAGCCAAGTATTATTCAACTTACCCCATCCTTCCCTTTGAGGACAGAGGTCCCCCTGAACAGCAGTGCTCAAATTCTTACTTTTACTCCCCTGCTCAGGATTGTGCTTCTGTTAGCAGCTAAGCAAAGATGCTGACCCATACCATCCTCCAGGGCAGTTAAAGAGAGCAGGGTTTGGCTCAGGGAGCTCCAGCAGCAATTGTTGGACAAATGTTTTCCATATCCTCTACTGCTCATGAACAATGTGTCCTCATGCCAATAAGACCATGGTGCTGCAGCTTTTGTTACATTTCTTAGAAAAGCTGTCAGTTATAAACAGGCTTGCTAAAATAAATTTACTACTCTTAATGGAGATGTTTTTAAAAATAATACTGTGCATATTCAAAAATACATATGGGAAGGACTAGCTAGTCATGGCTGCAACAGCTCATTCTGGAAAAGAAATGTCTTCTCTACTTTCTCAGTTATAGCTGTTTAAGAGTGCCTTAGAGGAACTTCACTTTTTCAGATTTTTAAGGCTTTTTATTAAAATTCCTTGCTTTTCTATACCTATTGGCTGAGAATATTTTTGTGATACTCTTCACCTAAATAACCACGCATGGGACATATTTTACATGAATTTATCTACTCTCTTGTTAGGCTTTTGGCCACTAGTAGCTTTCAATAAAATTATTCTCTTATTTAATGGCAATTGCCTCAAAATGGCGAAGGAAGGAAGGAAGGAAGGAAGGAAGGAAGGAAGGAAGGAAGGAAGGAAGGAAGGAAGGAAGGAAGGAAGGAAGGAAGGAGGAAGGAAGGAAGGAAGGAAGGAAGGAAGGAAGGAAGGAATGACAGGAAGGAAGGAAGGACAGGAAGGAAGGAAGGACGGACTAGGCAGGAAGGACGACGGAAGGAAGGAAGGAATGCGAAGCGATACGGAAGGAAGGAAGGAAGGAAGGAAAAAAGGAAGGAAAAAAGGAAAAAAAAAATGAAAAAAAAATTTCATTATTTTGGAGCACAGGTTAGTCCAAAGAATCCAGAACCATCAGCTGTAAGTACCATCAGCTGCAGTTCAAACAGCAGCCTGCAAAATTACTTAAATTTCCTCACAACAGGAGGGATCCTCATCAGCCCAGTAAGCACAGCAGCCAGGTTATCAGTCACCCAGAACAAACACACTGCACAAGACTTTGCAGCATCTGACAAGTTGTCTATTGCAACCACAGAGCAGCTCTAAAAAATCTCCCAAGTGCTAACGTTCTAAGTACACTGCATGGTCTGCCAGCAGTAAACCTTCACAAGCAAAATCCTGGCATGTCCTAGATTCCAGAATAAATTTACAGTCTCTGGTGTTGATACCAGCTCTGGAGTTGTCTGTCTAGACTACTGTACATAAGGAGAAATTGTTAGGGACAAACAATTATCTGTCTTTTTACTCGTTTAAAAATAAATCCTGTTCAACTTCCAAGTTAAGTCAAAGTGAGGAGTGGCATCCCTACATGATGTCTTTTCCTGCTCTTTTAAAGCCTCTTAAGATGGTGCCAATATAATTTTCCTTGTTTCTTATCCCATCTGATAGAAAACTCTTCCCATGAGGGGAGGGAAATCAAAACAAAACACCCCCTCCCTGCCCCACCACTTATTTTGCGTGCCTGAGGGAGAACATTTTCAGACTACCTGTTGCAAGGCTGTCAGTCCTTGCCCTCAGAAGAACAAAGGCCATCGCTTCCCCTTTGTCCTTTCCACCCACAGAAACTTGCTGGACAGCACTCACTTGACCTCCTGCTACCCAGCCCTGCCAAAGTCCGGTGCCACCGCCTGAGCAATGAGATTTGCCCAGGTACTTCTAGTAAATAACTTTTATGACACTTTTAACCTCCACATTTTGAAGCATGCTTACTTGCAGTCTTACATGATCAGACAGGCTATTGAGCTAAGAACATCAAAATTTGCACTCCCTAAAGCTTAGTGGAGAAATGCCTGGAGCCTGGGGGGAAATTATGCATTTGCCTATTTTACATAATTATTTGCATAATTAGAAATAAAATAAGTTCACAGTGCTATATCTGCTTGCATTTCTATCAGTCTTATAGATTAGTCTAAATTACATCTTGTCGGAGCTCATCAAAGAAATCCAGTCTTTCTGTAGTGAAACGGGAGAGCCTCCTATTTCATGGGCAGGGAGTGGGAAAAGCAAAACCTTTCCCCCACCACGGAACCCCTAATTTGAAATTAGATGGAAGACATAAGAAACTGATTGAAAAGAACATCTGGGGAGGGCACAGGTGACAAAAGGAAGGGGATGCTGCTGAAGGGGATGTGGCTTTCCAGAGCGAGAAAGGTAAAAGCACTTTGCATCACCGATTTATAAAATAATTGTTTTATGAAGTAGTATCCCAAAGGATACAGGGAAGTAGCATTGTCTTCCACATTTATGGTCACCGGGGGTGGGGGGGAAACTTTAGAAAGCATTCACAAGGATGAGCTATCAGGCTGATGATTGCCTTTATCTCTAAGATCCGTGAAGAAGAAAACAAAACCTGATCTGCTCATCCCCCACTCAGCAGTTCATTGAGGACATCAGTTACATTTTAACCCTTTCATGATACTTTGAAATCCCTTGTTTCTTTAAACTGAATTTAATCTGCTTTCTCAGAATTTTAGGGCTGCAGAAGGCCTTTGGTATAGAACCCAGGAAATGCCTTTCCATGAGAGCTTCTCAAGCTAGGTGCCTTTTTAACAAGACAAATTTGCTGCTGACAGCAGTATTACCAACCAGGCCCTGTATCATTATGTCTGGGTGCAGTATACTGCAGTATGAAGAAAGGAAGATTCCAGAAACAGTTGGAAAAGATGACATTTGTGTCTTTGACATGTGCTGTCCTCTTTCCATCAGCGAGGAAGATCCTGCTTTACCAAATCTGCATGTAGCATAGACACATGCAAACTTACTTGCTGATTCTTTAAATCTTAAAAGGTGTTTCTGACCTAGTGTGTTGGCTAGACACTTTCTAGCCTGCTCTAGCTGATTTTGACCAATTCTGTATACACTGGGATATGTCATATATCAGCCTGGGCAGCACCAGGAGAAGAACTGCTTGGGATGGACCTGCCCCAGGCTCCCCAGGCTGGCCACCTTCTCTTGGCTTCTCCAGGAGTCCCAGTCTCATGGATGCTCCAGCTTATCCTGAGCTTCTCCCAGTGTCTGTAAAAATGACTCACAGATATGCAAAGGTCTCTAGCAGAGTCAGTCCTTGCTTTATAATTCTAAAACTATTAGAGATCCAAGCAAAAAGAAATGTAGCTGTACCTACCTCCTCTCATAACCATGCAGTGTGTTTTAGGAAGCTAACTAATGTCTTTGTGGTTGAAGCTCCCCTTCCCAGAACGATATTCTCTCAGACCTCTTGTCCATACTACGGATCCTTGACCTAGTCTGGACTATCTATCAGACATCCCTTTTTCCTCCAAAACCCAGTGATTTTGTCCTGTCTGTGTGATTCCACCTTCTATAACCCCTCCTTCAGTTCCTGAGGCCAAAGGCAAATGCTAACACCTGATCTCTATGTCCTTCCTGAAGGAGCTGTACCATTACAAAACCCTGCAGAAAAGCTAAAAAATGCTGTTTCTCCTTTCCTGGGGCAGCCAATCCCATAGAGCTGTCTCGTTTGTCAGCTGCCATTAAGGCAACCAGTCTCTTACCAGGGAGCACTTCTGCAGGCAGCTCTAGCAGTGTAAGGCTGTTACAACTGAGGTATGTAAAACTTTAATGAAAAACAGCCAAGTTTCTCAAGTTTGTGCATAAATTTTCCCAGCTCACTGCAGGTGGTGCCACAATATTTTTGAACACTGAATTGTGTCTTGCTTCTAGCCCCATGGCTGGTGTGGATGAAGTGACTATTTGCTCTGATTACTGTCCTGTTGGTACCCTTTGATTGTGAGGGCTGCTGCAATGGTCAGATGCACTGTGATATGTCTTTTGTCATTCATGCCCAACCTGGGTTTAATTTTGTCTTTCTATAGATTCATCTATTTGAGGTTATATTTTAAATCTTCTTTAATGCACAGACTGAAGGGTTGCACTTGTCCTATTCGAGTTTTCACTTGTTTCAATGGAAACAGCAGGATACTCATCAAAGACCCAGTCTTTGTTTATGTAGGAAGAAGACCTAGATTTAGCCCAAAATAAGAGATGGGAAAGATCCATTCTATCTTTTAGGTCCTGCTATAACTATGGTAGTGGTATAATTAGTCTGATTTTGAATGCCTGGAATAATGGGACTCTTGTCATCTCTCTTGGGATGTGGTTCTACCATCTAACAATCATACAGGCAGGAAGCCACTGCCTGATGTTCAAACAAATGGTTTGTCTTTGCTTGGTGAAAACTCACTAAAGATGAGTGCAGACTCCAGAAACATGTTGTTTCCAAAGCTTAGAAAACAAGGGAAGAAGAGCTGTTACTCATACAGAATCTGCCAGATGTCTAAAGAGGCTAAGGAATTCCTAAGCCTCTGTTTACAAAATCCTGTCTCCTCCCATGAATGCTTAAATTACCAATCACTCCTACCATCCTATGTGTAGGGTGAAATTTCCTTAATGATTCCACTTTCAAAATTGGATTGGAAAGAGAAACAAACATTTTAATTACTTTTCTCTCTTCTTAATTGGTTTTCACAAATGAACCCCTGTTCTCCACAATTACATTTAAACTGTTATAAAGAATTGTTTTTTCCTTTGGTCCCAGTCATGCTTAGAGATCCACTTGCTGTGGTGGTTTTCTGCTTCCAGAGCACTTGAAGGTTTGCTGTGTAGGGCTACTGCCTGCTGCATCCCTGCAAAGCCTGGAGATGGATGATGCTGCCATGTGGAGAATTTCCCTTTCCACAGGGGCCCCCAGGCTGCAGTGACCAAACTGCATTTCAGTGTAGTGATGCTGTTAAAGGGCAAGGGGCAGAGGGCTAACACCACTTTGCAGACAGCTCTCCTGAGAAACTTGGAGACTGACGTTTATAGTCCAGCATCAAATGTTCTCCTTTGCCTTTTTTTGATGACTTGCTTTCAAAGGACAGTTTCTGCTTCGGTATCAGCCTGCATTGACTGCACTCTCTTGGAGCTGGGACCACTGGTACTGCCACTGGTGCTGGAGATATTCAGCTGATTTCCTTCCATGGAGGAAGGGGAACCAGAAAGCAGCACTTCAAATAAGTTCCCTCCTCATGGAGTCTCTGCAGGGAATGAGGGCCCATTTTCTTAATTACATGTTCATTAGTATGTTTAGTGCTCTCCTCCCTCTCTTCCCCCAGCCCTGCCACCTGGGAGTTCCTACTATGTTACTGGAAAGCCACAGAGGTTTATTTAAATACCACATAGTCAGATTGGAATGAAAAGCTATGAAGCTTCCCCTCTTTAATACTTTTTGAAATTATTTATGGGCTATGCTTCTTGCCTACGTAGAAGGTGCCTTCTGAGATTCCTGCAAGTCAATGCAGAAATAGCTGTTTGAATTGAGCAATAATTAGAAGCAGATGGAGCAAAGCAAAGCATCACAGAAATCCCATTCTGCTAAAGAAACTGCTGTCTGAAATAGATTTCCGCTGCATGTAACATTCTCTCATATGGGCTAAAAAGAAATAACATCGTATGTCTGGTTTGCACCTACCAAAGCTGGGAAATTCAAAGTAACATCTGCAATTCTGCTCTGAATTCACTCTCAATCTGCATGCTGTTTGCAACCCGTACATCTGCCTGTACCACAGTTACAATTTCTTTTCTTTGCTTGGAACAATGGGCATTCAGTTACTTTTTGTGAATGTTTGTATATTTGTATTAGATTTTTTTTCTCAGTCTTTGGTGGATTTCAGTGGTTGTTTTGTTGTTTGGGTTTTTGTTTTGGTTTGTTTATTTGCTTTTAAATTATAAAAAATTCTAGGAAAACGTTTGTGACTTAAAACACATTACAGTATTTAGTAATCCACAGACTCAGTCTGGGGAAGGTACTCAGAGCTCTCAAATCCTAACTTGTTGCCAAATTCTTATGTACTTGATGTAGTGGATTGTTTCACTCCTGACTTCTAAAAATAACACATCCTGCTCTCATTGCTCTCACAGATCGTGCCCTTAAGTTTAGAGAGAACTGAAAACTCGCAGCACCTCAAAGACAGCTGTACAGTTCTCAAGCTCAAATTTTAACTCTGTTTCTCGTTTGCTTTCCTTGCATGAGTGCAGCTGGATGTGGTTTGCTAAGGGGCTTTTGTTGAACCATGTTGTTGGGGTGAGCTGATTTTCTTTCAATGATTATAACTTATTGACCTGATAGAAAGTGATAAAGCTGTATTTTGGTCAGCTGCTATACTTGTCCAGTAAAGCCATGTTTTTAATGGTGGACTTGTTCATAATTATGTTGAAATTTTCAATAGGCAGGGATCCATCCTACAAAGTAAGGGAGTCTTCATGAGCCATTTTAGAGCGCAACAGTTTTAAAATTGCAAAGATATGCACTGACTGTCTCTGAAAACATTCTTATTGTAGCATTCTAAAGTGGTCTATGCATGTGCCACTCAAGAGTGTTTACAGACAGGCTTGAGGGTTTCTCCTGGAGCAGAAGTTACTCTGAAAAAAAAAAAATTAAAAAGTATTTTGAAGGAAATTTTAAAGGTTGGCAGGTTACTGTTTCCTTTCTGATGTGAGTGAGCAGGCGTGCGCTGGTCATGGCGAGGCTGGGGGAAGAGCCTGTCCCCAGTGCTGCTCCCGGGAGCCTGTCCTGCAGTGCTGCTGCCATGTTCCTGTCCTGCAGTGCTGCTGCCATGTTCCTGTCCCCAGTGCTGCTGCCGTGTTCCTGTCCCCAGTGCTGCTGCCATGTTCCTGTCCCACAGAGCTGCTCCCAGGACCGCACTCGGGGGCCTTGGGCACGTTGGGCAGGGCTGGTCTCACCTGTGGGGCAAGGAGTGAGCGTCGTGGCCAGACCTGTGCTGAAGGAAGTGGTGAACAGCAATGGCATCCCTCTGTTTGACCCTGCCTCCCAGCTCTGTGCTGCTGTAGGTGCAGGATTTTGCCTGGGGTGTGAAAACTGAAATTCCATCTGCTGATAGCTATTAAAGTGCAACTGTTGAAGCAGAAATGTTAATACTGGCATCTTTGCCAAACTCCTACTGGTTTATTTTCATAAAAGCTGTTGCTGGGTGGGTGGGGGGGGATGGGGGGAGAGGATAATGTAGGGAAATGAGGTCTAATATTCTAATATTAAAATAATTCCTTTCTGGGCAAAGCAAACAAGTCCTCCTGTAGCATCCTAGAAGCTGCCCCACATGGTGCGTTGGGTGATGGTGAAGATGTGCTAATTCTGGAAACTCCATATAGACATTGATAGTATTTTTTTAAGGTTGCTGATCTGTTGGAATTTGTGAGGTGCTATCAATTGTTTTTACCTGAATTTGAGTGAGGCAGTATCACACCAGTGGCTCCTGCTTTGGGAGACAGTAGACTTTTAAAAAGCACCATTGTTACCGTTGTCATTATCCAAGTGCAGTGTCATCCTTGGCGCTTTCCTAGGCACAACAGTAAAGGCATTTTCTGCCCAGTGAGATTTATTCATGCAAGTTATAGTAGAGAAGGATGATGACTCATGAAGCAGCCTGTGGAAAGATGAAATGGTGACTGTCCCCAGACATCCCTTGCCCTGTGCCAGAGATCACTTCCTGCAGGGCAAGGACATCTATGCTCAACTCAGAGCCATTGTAGGACTGTTGTTTCGTGACTCACTGTACTGGAGCAGTTCAGATTTGGCACCAGGTTACTCCCCTGTGAGCTGCAAACTGAGGTGATTCCTGGAACCACGTTCTTTTTGGTCCAGAAGTCCCTGCAAGACTGGCAGCCACTTGCAGAAGGGGCAGCAGGGCAGGACAGGGCAAGGCAGTGGGAGCTGCAGCAGCCATCTGATTTTCATCTGTTTCTGTGACTCAACACTCTTCCTGACCACAAGGGTCAGCTCTTTGTGAGTGAAATCTCTAGGTGTGGGTCTCTAGATATTATGCAGATTGGGCTCTTGAAAGCAACCTGAGCAGCTGAATAATAGCTACTCAAATTTGCTAAGTAGTATTTCAGAGAAGCACTCTGTTTAGCAAGAATGTTTAGGGTAGTTGTGCTTAAGACATCAAAGATCCAAAAATCAGATTTGCTTCAAAATCATGTCTTGGAATTGGTCAGTTTTTGTTGTTGTTTGGTTTTTTTTTTTTTTTTTGCTAGACCAACTCTCCCTTTAAGATGCTCTCAGATTCTGGGTGCTCACCACCCGGGCTGTGGGTGGCAAGGAAACCCAGGCCACTTCCAAGGTTTTTCAGAGGCACTTACCAGCTCCAGGGAAGCTGCAGCTGAAGCCAAGCAGCTGAGAGACAGCACAAATGGTATTTTGCTAAATAATTCCCTAGGCTTTAAGGGCTTGTTTCCTAACAGGGCCAGCTAAAAAAATCCAAGAGCTGGCATGGGGGTTGTATAAAAATTCATTATTGTTTTTGTCCATCTTTACAAGTATTGATTTTAAAAAGACATGTTTTTCACCACATTTTTATCAAAATCACTTTTGAAAAAAATTCTTGTTGAAAGTCTTTTCAAGAAAATTTAGTTTACTGGTAGTATTTGAAGTCATCTGTTTTTCAAACATGATGAAAAAATTACAATTGGGATAGGAGCTCATGTGGAACCATCATGGGAGAAAAGCCAAAATGTTTGTGAAAAATAGTTGAAAACAGTTTGTATGTAACAGTCTCCTCCTGCTCACTAGCATACAGCTAGAAGCAAAATCAGGTCCATTTTGAATGTAAACATCCCAAGTGTTTGCCTCTATAAACAGAAACAAAACCAAAAGCTGGGTAAACCCAAATTGTATAGGCAAGCACCCCTTGCCTAGAGGAGGAATTAGTGGCTTGCATAATCAAGCCTGGGGAGCTCATTTTGTCATGCTCAAAGGGCCCGCAATGGTGCAACAGTAGGGGTGGAGGGATCAGCAAGCACCAATAATGAATTCCCTTCATTTTTCCATTTTAAGGCCTGACTAGAGGAAATGCAAAGCTCTTCTTTTTTTGCTCTTTCCCCCCACCTTCTTTTTAAGGGTAGATGAAAAGAATGAAGCAGTAAAGAAGCCAGGTTGACACCTGTATCTATGACAGCTCAGGCAAGGAAAATAGTGAGAAAGGATCTGCTGGCAGCAATTTGAAACTGTCCCTTCCTGACTGGGAGGCTTTGACTGATGGTGCAGCTTTGTGCAGCCATATGGTCGAACATCTTGAAGGGCTGGCAAAGAGATGCTGGTGCCAGCACTGGGAAGGGGAACTGAGTTATTACTGGAAACCAGATCTCAGAGAGAGGAGCCACTAATTCAAAATTTTACTCCATGCTTGACTGTTCTCTCTGTGCATGGGACCCAGTGTGGCACTGCAGGAAGGCAACGCCTTGCCTAGCTGCCAGGCACAGCTGTGCTGAGCCATGGTTAGAAGGAAAGGCTTCTTCCTCAGTGCTTAGTGTAATGTGTGGGTTCTTCACACTGCAGCATTTCCCTCTTTGCACACTCCTTCATTTGGCTGTGTTATAAGCTGCCACATTGGTTCCTACTGTACTGTAGTACCAGGAGGATAAGGTTCTTCCCAGGCTGCAACAGAGACCCAAGAAGAGCAGAGCTCCCTAACCAGGGCCCCTGGCAGCACTGGTACCCATTAATGTAAAGCAGCACCAGGGCCAGCACGATAAGAGTTGTAATGACCACCGTGGGTTCCTGCTTTCCCTTTCATTACTTGGTACATTACATTTGTTTCCAGCAGAGAAGAGTTTATGTGTGTGTGGCTGCATTGGCTGTGTTGGACTGAGCTCCCTACATGGTTATGTGGATGGACTCCAGGGACGGAGCTGCACTTCCCCTTAATAAGCTCCTCGCACCACATTAAAGATAAAAGGGGAAGGGAAATATTTATATTCTGACAAAGCAGCTCTTCCCTTCAGGCTCTTGTTTTATTTATTAGCTTGCTCTGTCCCTCTCTTGCAGTTTTTTTCTCTATTTCTGCGCCTGTGCTGTCTCTTTCTTCTTTATTCACTAATTTCGTCCCTGGGAGACAGTGACAGCGAAACTTAAGAATCGCTGCCCAAGACATCAGAATCAAATTGTGTAATTCCCAGTTGATAACTACAACTCTTCCCCATCTTTGTTTTTTAACACAAAGTAATGATTTATAGTGCTTAAACAATTGAATACTTTACATCTAGTTTACTCCAGTTGCTTTAGATGAAACTGTAGAAACAGGGTGAGTTGGGTTTCTGATGGTTGTTGTTATTTGTTTGTTTTTTATACATTGCAGCACAGATGCTGAATAGCCTCCCTTGTTTGTGTAGGCAGTGGTAACCACTATCATTCTTGTCTGGAGAAGCCCTTACTGAGGCATGACACGGCTACATGGAGACCTTTTTAACCTCATTCATCAAATGCTTCCTTTCCTCTGAGGCCTTATCCTGGGGGACCATTCCTTCAACTAATATGCCATACAAAAGGAATCTTGGGTAGATTCCTGCATCTCAGTCTAGCACTGAATTTGTGCAAAGGTTCAAGAAGACAAGCAAAATGTGGTATTCTCATCTTCTACTTCTTTTGCTCCTTCTCTTACATTATAGAAATTCATGATCTAACTTACAATGCCAGGGGACACCAAAGTCCATGTTAAAATGATTTTTTTTAGAGTTTTAGTTAGTTAGTTTGTTTGGTTTTGTGATACAATCAAGTACTCCTCTGCAGTAAAATTAGAGGCTTGGTGCCCATAAGCTTCATGTCTCTGACTTTGTTATGTTTCAGCCTCTTGTCATAGAACTGCAAAATATCTGCAAAACCCTGCCTTTACACCAGATTAAGTGGTGTAAACTGCAAACTGCCGGGTGAATTAACTGTAGCTGACTGGGGGAGCGAACTGGTTTTTTACCGTTCTCCATGCTGCCCCCCAAAAAGCACCACAGTTCTGTTTCCAGACTGATCAGGAAGGTAAAAGAATTCGTTAATTGATTTTTTTCTCCCTCCCATATCAATTAATGGAGCCAATCTAGTGAGATGTGTGCTCTTCTTTCTTAGTTAATTAATCCTTTTCCTTTATCTTCACAAATAATGGCAATAAAGCAATTAGCAAAGGATTTACAGGGTGTGGAGTAGTGAGAGATTCCTCTGGCCCCTCTGCAGCTCAAGCTGTTCAGCAGTGCTGCAATTCAGGCTCTCTCTAAAGGGATTTGTGTCCCCCACCCTCCGCGGTGTGGCTGCTGAAAGCCTAGCCTCCTCAAGATGTGAAATCCCAGCTCGCCATTCCCTCAGGGAGAGTTAACAGCTTCGGTGCCACTCACTGGGACAATGGCACCAGGCCCCAAGGCGGCAGACACCTGCTGCTGGTGGCACCACTCTCTCCATAGCCCCCGAGCCTGTGGCTCCCAGGGAAGGTGTAACAGGGCAGGGAGTGCTGAGCAGCCCCATCCCCTCAATCCTGCTGGCTTTTGCCATTCTCCCCAGACATTAGGGCTCACCTGGACAGCTGTCTCCAAGCTCCCTGGCACAGCTGCCTGCATGGTTCATGCCCTTTGTGGAAGGACAGCAGCTGCACAGAGGGGTTCCACTGGTGGAGACAGCAGCATCTCCCCATGGGCTATTCACACCCTGGCAAGGCATCTGTCCCTGAGCTCATCTGCTCAAGATAGCCTTTGTCAGCAACTCTCCTGGGTTGTTTCCTTCCCTTGGAGTGTGCAGCTGAGTGCTGGTCACCTTTGTCCAAGGCAGCACGAAGACCATACAGATTCCAGCCTCAGAGCAGAATAAGGGCATCATTGACAATTTATATTTTGAAATGTTCATGTATTGGGTGGTTGAGCTAAGGCAAAGCTCCAGGATTTCAAGTACTTTTCAGGCATGATTGAAACCCAATTGGTGTTTTGTAGTTCCTCTGTGACCTCCTTCTGCCCACTCACCCTCACACCCCTGTGCAGGACTTGGCATGGAGGGTGTGAGAGTTGGCCCTGCAGCTGATAGGACAGCACCCTTTACTGCTTTGATAATTTAATTTAGTGGTTCTGAATCATAATTTCTTATTATTTGTCTATAAATAGAATCATAGAATCCTTTAGGCTGGAAAAGACTTTTAGGATCCTAGAGTTCAACCACTACCCTAGCACTGCCAAGTCCACTGCTAAACCATGTCTTGAAGTGCTACATCTACATGTCTCTTAAATACCTCCAGGGATAGTGACTCCACCACTTCCCTGGGCAGCCTCTTCCAATGCTTGATAGCCCTGTCAGCAAAGACATTTTTCCTGATATCCAACCTAAACCCACTGGTACAACTAATGTAATTAGTCAAAGAGTAAGTTTGCTCATAATACCTCATTTAAGAGAAGCTTTACAGGGTATTATTTTTTTCCTGCTGCTTAAGGATATTACCAGTATGTAAGAGTGTAGGGGGATACAGCATGGGTAAATGAAGGTGGTATGGAAGGTAATCTTATCCCCCAATGAGTTGCAGCTGGACCAATTACTAAAGATTAGAAGCAGGCCTGATCTTAACAGGCCACACCTGTAGCCAGTAAGAACAGTGGTATAAAAGAGTGGATTGGTGGGATCTGGAATCAGAGGAATTGGATGACTGCTGTAAGGATGAGGAATAGTCAGTGCTTGGAGGAGCTGCTGGTGAGAAACATTGAGGAGGTATGAAGCTTTGTTGATATGAAATCCTTACACTATAATGATGATAGAACTTGTGCTATCTAAGACAACATAAGAGTAAGCAACAAGTCCTGAAGTGTTGCAGCAGGAGCCATCTTTATGTTCAACCTCCTCCTTTCTGCCCACAGCTCCCCCTCTGCCTTCTCATTATCTGCAGTGGTGTTAGTTGCTGGAAGGCCCATCTCCACCCTCCTCCTGCAGGTACAAAGTGCTGGAGATGAGAATCTCTCTCTTCTGTGCTCCTAGCTATGGAAAGTGGAAGCCTTTTTGGTTCTCTGAAAGATATGGTGGCCTCAGAAAGGCAAGCATATCCCAGCAGCCCTCTGTATAGTGGTCAGTGAAGCAGTTCCTCCTTCGCCAGAGGCCTGAGGGAACAAGCACTTGGTTCTGAGCACCACCACCCCTTGCTGGCCCTCAGGCTTTCAAGAGAAAAAGAGGAAAATGTGTGAATTATCTGCAGCCAAACTGTCAGCTGGCAGCCTCTTGTAGGTCTGGGACTAGACACTGAAAAATGAATCAACTGACTGCAAGAACCTAAAGAAATTATCTGTGGGTGAAGGAATGTGTTCAGACAGGAAAGTGTCCAGCTGTCCTTCAGCCAAGATGTTTTTCCTCAGTGAAAGGTGCAGCAAGGGCAACGTGTTTGATTGCCCCTCAGCCTCCTGTAACCATCCCAGCCAGCCTGGTTATTCTGTGTTGTTGTTGTGTGTCCTGCAGGTTTTGTGAGTTGCCCAAAATCTGTGAAAATGTTGGTGAGCTCTAGGAAGTGTATTCTGCTCTGGGCTTCTTAATTAGACTGATTTCCTACCTCTCAACTTAGACTCCACAAGAATAATATTTATACATAATATACATGATTTCAACTACACAGCCACTAAATATTTCTGGCTTGGGTCAATCCTTCTGTCACTGTGAAGAAGTGTCTTGGTTTTTTTCCTATTTTCTTGCTTGTTTCCTTGCTCCCTGCTGCTGTGCCTATCTTTTTTTTCAAATGTAAACTTGCTGTGCCACTAAGGAGTGCCAGTGAAGGGATGTGGATGTTCTGTGTGACAGTGTGTATATAGTGGATGCATATTTGTCCTTAAGGCGAGATGCAATGTTTCATCCCGAGGGAAAGAAGAATGACCTTTAGTCTGTCTGGATATTTTACAATGTGTCCTTTCTTTTCTGTTTCCTGTGAGGTTAAAGACCTGCTGGTGATGATTAAAAGTCTTGCAGTTTCTTCTCTCTCTAAGTAGCTTTTTTGAGTTGTTTCAGAAGCAAGAAAGAGGCTAGAAAGGTTTAGTTGCATCTTCCTTTTCACCCTGATGTCCACCAAAAATCAGATTCTGCTGCATTTTACTTTCTAACAAAAGTAAAACTTGGTAACCTTTTCTTTCTGTTCATATCCAGGAGCTGAACATCCCCTACCCCTCCCAAACACATTCCCAGAAGGATATTTTTTGCAGCCTTCATACCAAGCTAGCTTTCATGGTACCAGCATGGGATCTCTAGCCTGAAGCTTCTGGCACTTCTGGGTGCCTATGTAGCTGTTAGGACCCAAGCTTAGAAATACATTCTTAATTATAGCAGAAATGGTGGCCAGGGTTCATATCAGATCTTTTTCCTTGGGCTCTCTTTCTAGTCCAGAACTGCTGTATGTCTTTCTGCAGAATGCTGGCAAAGATATTGTCAAGAAAAAACATAACAAGATAGTGCCAGAAGATCATCTGTGCATTGCACAGATGGTCTGCACGTGCACCTCAAGCCCACTGGTTTGGGAAACAAGGAATTTACTCTGCCCTGGCTTTACAGCTGATTCCGGCTTGCACCACAAGCCCC
Organism: Serinus canaria; assembly: GCF_022539315.1. NCBI lineage: Eukaryota > Metazoa > Chordata > Aves > Passeriformes > Fringillidae > Serinus > Serinus canaria. Next base: position 26,036,618 of record NC_066321.1, read on the forward strand.
TCTGACACTTCTGGGAAGTGTTGGACTCGCTTGCAGGGTCTCCACAGCTGATCTGTGCAGATGCTGTGCAAGCTTCTGTGGTTTTTGGACACTGAGTTACTTGGGGTTGCTACCACACAGCAGTTCCAGCTGGGTATTGGACCTACAGAAATCCCACATAAATGTAAAGAAGGTCCTCAGAGTCTCCCTTCCTTCCAGACAAAATCTGTGGGCAGAAGAGGGCATGTCCAATTAAACCCAGACGTGTTAGCCGTGCTCTGATCTGTTTGCTGGATGTCTGCAAGATGCTGAGAGATCAGGCAGAAGATGAATGGTGTGGCAGTCTGAAACCACACTTTGCTGTGAGTAATGTTAGCATATTGATGCAGCCTTTCATTCTCAGTGTTTGTCAAAAGTAATTAGTGGAAAGGTCTTCACAGGATCAACATCTGAAATACTTTTCCCACTCTGTATTCTCTTTTCTCCTAGTTTATAGTCTCCCCTTAAGTCACTGTGTCTGCTTAGTGGCAAATTTGTATGTAAAAGTTTCATTTATCTGCATTCACAGTATCTGAGACTCTGAATTCTCTTACTGAATCTGATCAGTTCCAAGTAGCCAGGAGATTGGATCAGGACAACCACCCAGCATCCCAGCATTGAAACTTCCCTAAATGAGAAGGATGTAAAAAAAAAAAAAAAAAACTAAAAAAAAACAAATTCAGCTGCTGGGAGACAGGGCATTCCTACAGGCTCCCCAAGGTCCTGGCTGCTAACTAGGAGGGGTGAATACCTTCCCAGGGCTGGAATGCCCTGCTCTTAGTTCATGTCCTCTCAGATAAGTTGTGACATATCACCTGCTCAAATTAAAAAACCTGCCCGGAAATATGTCAAAGAAGAATTTTCTGGTTTAAATGTCTCTGGGAGTTACTGCTCCTCTACATTTTACATTCAGATCACAGCTGGGGCTTTCAAAAAACACAGCTTGAATAAACAGCTGTGGGTCATTCAGAGGGGGAGGGTCTGGCTTTGTGGCTGCTGCCTGGAGCTGGGGTGGGGAGAGCTGGGGTGCTCTAGCTTGTCCTTCTTGCAGAGTGCTGCCAAAGAGGTCACTGACCTGGACCCCTCCAGTGGCTCTGAGGTCTTAGGTCTCTCTGAAACAGAGAAAAATCATATTCCAAGTATTAGAATAATTAGTGATCAGGCTAGAAAGGATTCTGCCTTCAGTATGTTCCTTCCTCCCTCTGTGCAGCTCTGTTCAGGTGTAAACATTACTTTCTGGTGGAGTTTTGGCTGGCTTTGTTCTGTATGTGATTCATTCACTCAACCTCCCTTTCATCCCTGCAGATGGCTACTGGCAGATCATGAATGTTCTGCTTTGAGACAGTGGAAACAGGGCCTTTTGTTTCTCAGCTTTTCCTCTTTGTGAGAAGGGCAGAGGTATCTGTGGGCAGGCAAACATGGAGGACCATCAGTTCACTGGAGATCACCTTCCAATCAGAAAATCAAAGTGCTTGGCTAGAGCCCAGCCTCTTACAGAAGCATGTGGAATTGGAACAAAGCAATATCTGAATTCCTCTCTCATCTTTGTGTAAAATTGGTATCAAGAATTTACCTGCCTTAAGGACATTCTGTAGGGACAGCTAGGTAGAGATTGCATTCTGTTCTCCAGAGCCCACTTTTACCTTTTCACACTGCTGGTCACTGGCTGAGTCCATGACATGCAAAGGCCTTGTTATGCTTGCTGAAATCATCTGGACATGCAGCTTTTCTGCACCAAAGAAAGGGAGGCTCTTGAGTATCAGGACATATAGTCTCATGTAAATGAAGTAACTGTATGTAGCTTAATAGGATCATGTCCCTGGCTCCCTGGGACTGAAAGAATAAGGAGTATTTTTTTTTTATTCTTCAGGTAGCATGTTTATAACAGGTCTCTTACCTGGCTACCATTCTATTGCCTTCTGTTACTGAAATGAAGATGCTGAAATCTATAACATAAACATATACCTCTGATATACTATGCAATGTCCCAGCCTTCTCAGAGCAATGTACAGTATAATAATACAGTAAATATAGGTTATATTCAGCAGATTGTAGCTTTTAGCAACTGAAACAATCCAGTATGCAAAAAAGGAAAGAAAATTCCTGGTGTGGGCATCAGATCTGTTCACGTGGTGTGACCACACATGCTTGAACTGCATACACACACAAAATAGTGGGGGTATGATGAAGAGCTATATAATAGCTGAAGAAATATTTACAGTATTTTGTATTAAATAATAACTAGCTAACTGAATTTTCTGGGATGTCTTTATTACCCCATCTATATAAGAATAGTTGGAAGAAGATTCTCTGCCTTCTAGAAGAACAGTTCTGTCTCTGATGCAGTATTTTACTTTTTACATGTAAAGCCTGACATTGACAAGTGACTTTTTTCTAAGTTATGAGAGGGAGGAAAAACAACCATTTGGAGTGTGGACTTGAATGGACTGATCAGATCTCTGAATTACCACAGGTGCCACAGCACCAGAACCCATCAAAGACCTCTCCAAGCTGATTTTGAAATCAGCTTTTAAAATCGCTTTGAATTTCACCCTTTCCTTCTTATTTCATGGCAAAATGTTAGTGTTCCACTGTCAATCAAACAGAAAATACACAGCAAAACTCTAATTTTAATACATTTATTCAGGATTAGTTAAACATGAAAAACCAATAAGAATGCATTATCTGTTTTCATAATATGACCAGAATCTTGTGGGTTTGTTTAAGTGAAAACTTTTGTATCACATCAGTTCTTTGTTCAGTCTATATTTTGGAAATTAATCTCTAATGAATGTGAATAATCTCTAATTTGCTGTGAGCTGGAATAACAGCTCTGGAACTGTTCATTAGGGAATAGAAAACACTTGGCGTCTTTTGAGTCAGTCAGACTGTGTCTAAAGTTATTTTCTGCAACACGGGTGGATCAGTACACTGAAGTTCCTTGGTGCCAAAACCCCTGTATCTGACCTGTTGGCAGTTTGGGAGCTTTTCTTTGGATGAGGTGGTCTGGTTGCTTGAACCAAATGTTCCCACCAAGGATGTGTTTTGGCTCTCCAAAGAACCATGCATTGACTCAGACTCCCAGGTTTCCAGTATGGACTGCAGCTTATCCAGCTGTGCATCCAAACCAGCTCTGGCTTAGCATTCTCCCTGAGCTATTGGCTGGTGTACACTCTGCAAAGTAAACCAGTTCCTGCTAACTGGGGATTGGCATTTGCTGCTCTGGACCACCATACTAACACAGACACTGGAGTATAAATAAAATGCAAAAAAAGATTTTTCCATTTTTCTGTTACCTAAAAGCTGTGTTGGTTGGTTGGTGTGTTTTGACATAACATTGCAAGTTGTTGGTTTTTTTTTTTCTGAGAATAGTTCCTTAATGACAGGATTTTCCAGTCAGTGTTGAAAATGAAAATTTGTACCCTGGCCAGATTCACAAAAAGCCCCCTTGAGGGCTAGTTTTTAAGGAGTCACCATTTCTAGCTAGATCCAGATACCCAGCCATTCAGATTTTACTTTGTCCTGCACCCAAGACAGCCCCTTTGGTCCACTGCACTGAGCTCTTTCACCTCACTGCAACTCACACTACAAACTTCAGTGTAGCTTGATAAGGATCTTGTCTAGCCACAAGTCCCATATAAATATATATATTTTTTGTCTGTGTGTATTTTTATTGTTAATAAGAGTTTGGTCAGTTTTGATGATAGTCAGTAAGAGATTTTTCCACCTCAATAGGATTTGAATCAGATCTCATGCCTTGGTTCATGTGCCCTCCTGATTTACCAGCTTGTTCAGGCCAGGCTTGTTTGGGTTAACCTAATCTCCCTATCCTGGCTAGAGGCTGGACCACCATCTGTCAGGATGGGTTCAGGATCCTGCCCAAGTTGTGTTGTCTATGATTACATATGGAATCCTGAACAATGGTCTATTATCTCTTTGTCTTGTCCTTTGAATTTCTGCAATTCTTTGTTGCTGACAATTCTTGCAGAACACCACAGCTTTTTTCACCTGGAAGGAGTCTTCCATGGCAGCACTCTCTTTCCCAGGAAGACTTGTGTACTTGGAGGCAGCCTGAGCACAACAGACAACAGCATTCCTGGGAATTTGTTTCAAGTTTCCAAGGTTTCTTTTCTGAACAAACACAAAAATTGAACATTTCTCCTGAGACTTCTCCCATGCAGGGTCACCAAAATCATCATCTTTTCCCATCAGAGGGAGTTTTCCTTTGTGCCCAACAAGCATGTGGTGGGAAATAAAAGCTGCAGCCCTTGTTCACACAGCTCTGGCAGAATTCACCCTCCCCAAGCCCTGTGTCTCTTTCATTTGTAGCAGCACCCAATTTTTGCTTCTTCAAACTCAGCTCACGTATTTGATTTTATCAGATGTTCTCTTAATTGTGTCATTTTTAGATATACTAGTATAAGTTGAGATTTCTTCCTAGAATAATTTGTATCAGGCTGAAGTTTTCAGGGAAAGATCTTTACTTCCCTAGAAAAAGGGGTAAAATTCTGTTAGTGGTTTTGTTTAGTAATGAGCCAGATACTTGATAAGCCTAAAAAAAAATATTTGTGGCTGATACCAGTACACAGACACTACTGAGCAGTTTCTTTTGTTCATGCAAGCAGCTGGCTCAGTATTGCACCTGAAGAGGTAATTATAAAGATAAGTTGGTACACTAATTTGCAACATTCAGGCCTTCCCTGGGAAGGTATTGCCATGATAAAAGAAAATAAAGGAACTCACAGTCAAGAACAGGGGCACTCTCCACCATTTTTCACTCTCATTGGCAGCTCTAGGTAACCTTTAACCTCTTCCCACCAGCCTCCTCAAAGAAGCTACAAGATGCAGGAGAGTAAAGGAAAAGGGTCTGGTCTGCTCACACAAAATGGCCTGTGCATTTATACTTGGAACAACTGTCTTTTATTCTCATTTCCTTGTGCTCTGTTGCTCTCAGGTACTCCAACAGCTGAAAAGGAAAAGAAAAAAAATTTAAAATTGCTACCTTGCCAAGAGTAATTTTCTTTATAAGGACATTAATGAACACATTTGAAATCAGTTTTATAGATTACTAGTCAGGAGTATTTAGTTTGGTTAGTGTATTATCATGGATAGTACAGTGCTTGGCTCTGAATCATTTTATACAGATTAATTCATTTAGTTTTGTAGTGCTGCACAGTGAACTTTGCAACTCTGCTTATGAATGCAGAGGCTTATGGATCGGGGCTCGCAGGGAGAGCTAGAGCTTAGTGACACCCACAGAAAAACAGCCATGACAAGTTGTGAGCTCAGCTTCAGAGGCTGCTGTAGAGATCTCTCCTGTTGGGAAGTGGGACTCTTCTGCCAATCATCTCATTCCTGTGATCAAAGCCAGCCTGGCTTGTGCACACCCCGAGACCCCGGAGTGCTCGCGCTGGAGCCAGTCGCTCCATCAAGAAGGCAACTGGACCTTAGAAAAGGAAGCTCTATCAGTAACCTGGAATCAAGCAGTATAAAATTTCTCCTTATCTGAAACTCTACTCTTGGGAGAAATATTATCACTAGCTGTGTGTTAATTGGCAGGAAATTGCTTGCCCTGGGCTCCTTGACAGAGGCCTCCCCCTTCCCTCTCCTCTCCTTGGACTCCACTCTCTCACACGGCACCGCACTCAACAGGGAGAGATGAATTCTGTGAGCAGTAGAAAAACAACTTTCCGCTCCATCGCAAGGAGCCTGATGATGGATACTATTTTCAAAGACTTCTTTGTCCATAAGATGGCGTTTGAATTAGGAACTTGTTTAGCCAGATTCTCTTGTTACAATTTACTGATTCATTGGGTGGAGAATGGGAGGGCAGGATGACAGAGCCAGACAGCTTCAATTAATGGTCTTTTTAAAAGATCTCGTTCAAACACAAATGTGTATTAAAATATATCCATAATTAACATGAAGAATTATAAATTTTAACTTACTTGTGCCTTTAAATTGTCTGCTGAAGGGTAATAAGCTGTTTTAACATCACTATTTTTTGAGAGAAGAATAGTGATGTTTTAACAGATTAAATCTGTGGTGTTTTTCTTAGAAACCAGAGGTGGAGTAGAAGGGTTTTTTTGAGGACAAAAGTGTCTCCAATTCTCTCCTGATGTCTCAATCAGACCATAACAACAGTACAGTCTCATTTGGGTTAGTAACATGGAAATTCATTTCTGTTTCAGCACAGAAGCAGAGATGGATCAAATTCAGGTCTTCTCCCTGTTCTTGCAGATATCATTCCTTTGACAGTTTTCTCTGGATCAGAATGGATAAATCTGGAATTCGATCCAAGGAGATACTTAGGATACCTTTGTCCCACCTGCACTGGAGGGGCACTTCGACTCTGACAGCTCCAGCATTGTGCCTCTTCTTCCCCATGCTCCTTCAGCCAGACCTGAGCCAGTCACACCCTGTCCGTGTGAAATCCTGGGGTCCTTCTCTCAGCTGCTGAGCACCGGCCATTTTCACAGCTCCTACTTCAATTTGTAAAGTTTCTTGGAAATTGCCTGGGGCTCTCATCTTACTGTTGGGGGAAGGGGAAAGGTCTGGACTAGTCTTGTGTGACCTCAGCCATTTAATTTGTCTGTCATTACTTCATGGGTATAGGTTACCAAGAGCGCAATTCTCAATTTTCTTACAAAAACAGGGCAACGGTCTAAGTTTTCTTTAGTTACTTGGTTGACAAAAGGAAAATTTCTTTCTGTGGTAGAATCATTCTTATTCTCTTCAGGAGTCTCTCCCTCTGAACACAGACACAGACATTTGTGTGCATGTGTCATTGGAAATATCATGCACACAGCAACTCAACTTTTTGCACAGTTTAAGTAGCTAGAGGTATTGAGCCCAGAAGACTATGCTAGTGAAATAAATAATATACACTTTTTATGAAGTCCATTTTCACATCATAGATTTCTTTAGATAAATTTTTCAACTTTAAAGTTCCCTTCTTTTTTTCCCCCACTTACTCCTCTCAAGGCAGTATTCAGAATAAGTATTTGTGTGTGGGGAATGGAGACTTCTGAATGAACTTTAGCTGATTTAATAAAACTAGAACAAATCAATAAGCCACCCAGGCATCTAATGCTGTCAGTATTCCCACTGACTGTTCCACAACATCAAACAGTATGGAAAACATTTTCAAGGTAAGTCCTCAGTATTCTGAAACAGGTCCCTAAAGGCAGAGAGATGGAGGTTTTCTTGGCCTACCTGTTTAAAATGGGTCATGCTCTGCATTCACAATCACCTTGAAGTCAGGCACAGCTCTTCAAAGCAAGAGCTCTGGCGAGGTGTGCACTGCTTGGGCTGCCAGTGTGCTGCAGACAAGGTCAGGGAGACCCTCCTTTCCCCAGCCATGCTCAGAAAGTTCCTTTCTTCTTAGCCTTGACTGGCATGGTGATAACAACTCCTCTTGGCTGTTATCAAGTTCCCATCTCCATGCAATGTCTTCTCATGCCTCATGCCACCTTTAAACCAAATCCTAACCTCACTTCTCTGGCTTCAGTGAGAAACTCTGGGCCTTATTATCTGCTTTATCTGTGTTACTGAAGTTTTGCTACCCAAGCAATGGAAACGAAGCTTCTGACAGTAGATGTCCTTTGGCAATGTGAAATGTTTCAGTTCCCAGGGAAAAGATGCTGTACAGGCAAAACCACTTTTCTTGGTACAGCTACCTCATGGTTTTATCTTCACAAAAAATGCAAAGCCGACATGCTTCCACTGGCAAAATTTTCTAGCTGGATGCTGAAGAGATAGAGGGATATTGCACTGGGACAAGGACAGCTGTTGTGGTGAAACTGGTCATTTCTCTCTGTTCTTCTCTTCTTCATTGCCCCATCCTTCCCCCAGGTGAAATTGACTGTACTGATCCATTGAACTGCACTTAGTCTAAGGACATCTGTCAGAACAGTGAGGTTGACCTGGGATCACAGTTCATCCAAATCCAGCCTGACCCCAGGCCCTGCCAGCAGCTGGTGGCAGAGCTAACCTGGCTCTCAGAGTGTGGCCCTTGCTGCCCTCTGTGAGAGATGGGCCCCTAGACAGGCCACATGCATTGCCATTCTGATCCACTCCAGCTCTTTCCTTCTGTGGAGGTAAGAGGAGAAGGTTTCAGTCAGGGTGATGATGCTGTCTTGTTATCCAGACATGATTCAAGTTGTGCGCTACCATAGTCTGTTCATAATCAGCTCATTTTCAAGTGTATGAGCTCATAGGGCTCATTCTTGTCTGTGAGGTCCCCAGAGTTCCCATATTTGCTGCTCTGGTGCTCAGTCTGGTGCTGGTTGCATCAGCTGGAGTGTGGCTGTGCCAGGACAGTTTGTTTCACTCAGTGCAAGAGAAAATGTCAAATGGTAATGCTCAGCTACTTTGCTACTGCCTTGCTATTATAGGGTCATGAGCACAGGTACAAATTTCTTTCTCAAAGAGGTCTGTCAGCTCCTGCACAAATCCACTTTTGCTGTTAGAACTGGAGGTGTAGCACAGTCTCCTCTCTCTAAGGAATTATTAAATAAAGCTGACTTTGCCAAGTGAGCTGGTGTATTTTCCCTGTGATTGCATAGAAAATAAGAAGTCCTTGCTTATCCTCACAGAGGAGGCTTTGAACCCTTCACTGTACTTTTCAGAAATCATTCTTGGTCCTGGGATCCCTGAACCCAGATGCTGGTGGGCTTGACAGCAGAAGAACTGAGGATATCAAGGCAAAGACCATGCTCTGTGCTTAGGCACATGAAAAGCAGCATTTTGAGCTGAATGCCCACAATTCAGAGGCACCACAAATCAGCACCTGTGTTTGAAAACTTTTCTTCATTTGTGCTTTTTTCATATGCCAGTTTTAGATGGGTGTGAGAATCATGGATTTCAGCTAGGTTATCCCAGAAATTTTCTGGTATGAGTGAGGGAACCAGTCCTGCTCTTCCTTGTGCCTCAGTGAATAGAATGAATATCTCCCACTGGAGAAGGACTAGCAATGACTTTAGAAAACAACCAAACAAGGAGATACATTCAGTTGGCTCACTGGTGGAGGGGATTTATAGCATGTTGTGAACTATCCACTTAGTCCCAGAATTTAAGTGAGGGGCAGGGGTGGGGGTTGAGAGAGCAGGAAAACACAGTTCCCTTGTTAAAATGAAAGAATGAGTTTAATATATACAGGCAGAAAGAGGAGGCAAGTCCTTTCCCTGTTAAATATTTACCATCTGAGCTCTGCTCAGACTCCTGATTTCTGTATCTCTAAAGGTGGTGGTACTTGTGACAGTAGGATATGTTCCTTAATGTATTCCTCCTTCTCAACCCACCTTGCATGGGAAACGACTGCAGTAACAAAAAGCAGACTGTTCCCTTCTCATGAATATTAATCAGTAAACTCCCCCTGCTATTTTAAATCGAAGGCTGGTGCTAAAACCCTTTTTTCCCCCACTCAAGCATCCCCCAAGGAAAACCCTTAAAGTCCTGGGAAAGCCATGCACAGAGGCTGCCGTGACTAGAGGCCTTCTAGGCAGTGACATATAAAACTCTGAGGTCAGGGGGCACAGCAAGAGGAGGAATGAGCTTTGTTTCCGCTATGTGTTGCTGAAAGCTAAACCTTTATGGAACTTTTCTAGCTGCATTTTTGACTATTTAGCTTTGAAAACAAAAGATTTATTTATTTTTTCCTATTCATCGCAGTTTTTGTCCTAAGTTGACAGCAGTGACATAAGAAGGACCCTCTCTGTTCTGAGTTAGAGCTGTGTGTGCTCCTTTGGTCATTACTGCTCAGTACAAATATTATATGACCTTTCAGCAAAAGGAAGAAAACAAACAAACAAAAAGATTGAACGTTGCCAATGCAGACACCCATTACCACAATTCATTCTTCTAAATAAGAAAATTAAAACTCTCTTGGCAAGTAAAATACATTGACTGGAGCATGTGTAGTACAAGAGGATGCCCAGAAACCCAGCTGTGTGTCTTCACAATCCACTCAGCTTCAGATCAAGCCGGAGGAATATTCCCAAGGACACAGGGTGATACAGCCGGAGGTTGAGTTGCCTCCTAGATAACCCTGAGCAGTGCTGAACAGTTCTTTGAACTCAAAGCAAGTTGTGATTGTGTTCAGAAATAACACATAGACTTGCCAAAACCCAAGAGTGTATCAGCAACCAGCGTGTATTTTTCCAGTGCCTGTAGTGATAAGCCAGTGCAGAGTTTGTTGTTTTCTCTTTGGGGCAGTGTTAGCACTTGTGGTATGTTAGAGGATTTCCCATGCCAAAGATGCATTTCATGTCCTGAAAATTGTAAAGTCAAGAATAATGTTTTAAAATCTTTGTCCTTTATCAAAGGATTTGGACAGACTTCAAAGAATATTATTATCTATATCTAACAGCTGGGAAAACTCAGGCGAGGAGGGGTGACATGGCTTTCCCAAGGTGATCTTATGAACTGGTGTCAGACCAGGAGCAAAGTACTGTAGTTCCTGCCTGCTGTGCATGCTGTATCTCATCAGGTTGTGAAGGTCAGTGCTGGGTGCTGTACACTCCAGATCTGATGAACTCGTTGAAGTCTTTGAGTGAGAGATGCTGCACACTGTTAATGAAAAGAGAATTGAGGCAGTGGATGGAACACATTCAAGCTGATCACCCCGACAGACCTGTGTTTGATGGCTGCTGGTGGCAATAGCTACTGGCATAAAACCCGTGGTGGAATGGCAGTAAAGCTCACAGGCTCTGGGTGAGCATGGGAAATAACCACTTCAGTCTTTGGAAACAATATCTTAGAACATTGCTAGGTCAGCAGGTGGGAGTGTGGTGGGTTTTACTGCTGGTGGTTTGGTCACTCCATAGGTTAGAGCACACATTTGATCCAAATAAGCCATGATACCCAACTGAACAGGTGATATATGTTTCCCTGAGTTATTTTGGAAATGTGATGTCTTATTCATGTAAAGGAGGAGTGGCAGGAACCAAAAGTACCTGATCCAGCATAAAAAAAAAGATAAACCTCCACAAGTCTTTGAACAATCTAGGCTTGAAGAGTAAATTCATGTTAGATCAGCATCTTAAGGTAGGTGGCTGCAGTGGTTTTGGTCCAAAGCCCTAAAACCACATGTACTTCCATAATCTGGGAATAATTCTGGGATAGGTCAGTGACTGTGTTCAGATCAAGAGATCTTCAGGCAGAACCTGAACTTTGTGCTTGCAAGATCTGGGTGGAGTGAATGGTTGATGTCAGTACACAGAGAAATGCATTTGCTGCAGCAAGGGCTCAACCAACACTCCCAGTAGAGAACAGGTGGTTTAAGAGGGTTTGTTACCCTGCAGCTCTCCTGCTCAGGGCTGTACTGCTGCTCATCACTCCAAGGTGATGGCAGCTCTTCCAGGACACCAGAATGAGAAGCAGCTGTAGCTAGTAGCTCCAGGTATAAACATCTATCACTAATTAGAGGTAGTTTATAATTTCCTGGCTCTATTTAGTGCTCAAAACTGATATTGACTCTTCACTCTACTTTGGAGGTGCAGAGCTACAGCTGACTAATCTCAGTTGGTGTTGAAAAAGATGGCAGTACTGTCAGTTAATTTTCATGGAGTGCTGTAGATGTGTAGAGCGTGAGAATGCACGTATTTGCTAAGAGCCATGTTGTTTATTTCAACAGAAATATTGGCTATCAGTGTTTTGAAGACTGTGCTGCATGATAACAAAAAATCCCACAAACTAAACAACCAAAAAAGAGATAAGAATTACTAAAATTTAAAAAAAAAATATTCTACGTATTTGAAAAGAATGCCATAACTGTATATTCAGGCAACTACTTTAATAACATTGTATTATAGAGCTATAAAATCAAGCAGTTAAAGATTGATGGGAGATTCAAGTGCAAAGTGGGAAATGGACTTGACCCTGGCAGAAGCTGTGAGAGATCAGAAGCACATCTCAAGAACTGGTTATTTCATTTCAGCTGAACACTTGTAAGGAATCCTTCTACCTTCAGGCCAAGAGGCCTTATTTATTATACTAAGAAATGCAGATAGTCACCACTATATTCACCTGTGATATATTGAGGTTAATGGGGCATTTCCAACAGGCAGGTATGGCATCCTGGAGAACATGCAAAGTCGACTCTTCATCTCGAACTCTCAGTTTTTCTGTTACCTGGCCCAGCTGAGCTTGTGCTGAGGCCCTCAGCTTCTCAGTCTTTCAAAAGAAGATAGGAGAGACGAGACTTCAGCAATCAATATTGAAGGTGCAATGCTCTTTTCCCTGACATGATTGAGCTGTGACTGGAGATGTTGGAGCCAAGGTTGGCCATGTTTTGGGGAGGGCTGTCTCTGGACTACTGCACCCAGAGGCTGTACTAGCACTTGAATTCTTTGAGCAGTTCCCAGCAGTGCATAGAGCAGAATTTTTATTTCTACTTTTCCTTTGTTAGTCTCCCCATCTACCCTGTGGGCTTCTGCACTTCAAGAACTTAACAGGGGACATATCTTTCTCTGTGGCATTCTCTCTGTGCTTTTCTAGGGGGTTGAATACCTCCCAGTTAGTGATTTCTGGCAGAACAAAGTACACCATTGATGGTACAGACTACAGCCAGCTTGCCTTTCAGTTTCCTGTTTGACCTTTTAAACTTCATTATTTCACAAATATTCAGACTTGAAATTTTACACACTTAAGGCACCTAAAAGCAAATTCTCCACTGGTAAAGTTGTCTAAACAAACTAGCCAAACCTTGAAAGGATATAATTTCCCTTGAAAATACATCCTCACAGATAATTGATAGCATAGCCATCTTTCAGACCAGATGGCTTCTTTTGGATGCTTACACAGAATAAAGTATGAGGAGCAAAGTAGCCTTATACCCTCAGAACAGATCCTGCCATCATTTCTAGACTAAAATCCACATTCCAAAATGGTATAAGCTAGTAAAAAGAACTCTTGCATTTCACCTGATAATAATTAGCTTCCTTGCAAGAGAAAAGTAATTTCTACACATTAGTTGGCTCTAATATTTATGATTATATGATATTCAATATGTATTATGCATACATACCTATTAGGCAAGTAATATAGTGCTGCATAAGACATAAAAACAAAGATATATTTCAATTTATACTTACATTTATCCCATGGTTTTCTTCACAGAGATTTGCAAAGGTAAAATCTATGATGTCTTCCATGAAATGCAGGCACTTCTGGAGTTTATGTTGGTGTCTTAATTGCATCTAATAGCTGAGGCTGGGCTAGTCCAGCCTTGCCTTTTGGGACCCAGGCTGTAACAGTGAAAGAGCACTTGCTTTCTGTACTGAGCATAGGAAGAGACATGGCCTCAAACACTCCTTCCTCCCTTGTGAAAGAGCTGTAAGCTCTTTCACAAGGCACAGGGAGCACTTGTCCTCTACTCCTGAGGTGTTTCTCTGCTCTGCCCAGGCCCCCCTCCTCCTCTGGAAAAGCAGCAGAACAGATGGAACCACCTTGGAAGACAGATCATCGACAGGGTGGGTTGGGCTGGTTAGGGTAAAGGTGAAGAAAGAAAGCATCTCTTTAAGAGACATGGGGGCTTCAGGGAGGCAGAGAGGAATCTCACATATTGGCATGGGAATTTTAACAGGGCGTTTTAAAATACAACCACAAACAAACAACAAAACACTTCCTGAGGTTATCTGTGCAATGTGGAGGGAAAACACCACAAAGTGAGTCAGTAGTAGCTCAGCTGGGAGATATCTCAGAAACTGCTTGTTTCTGCTTCTGGTGTGTTCAACCACAGGACTGTTCTCCTCTGAACTGCTGAAAGTACAGGATCATGAGAGAAAGGAGAGGATACTTGAGCAGATTAGGAAGGAAAACACAGGCCTGCTAAGGAAAAAACTGTTGTCTTCGATAACTCGAATTCTATCATCATTATAGTACAAGGATTTCATATTATCTGAGCTTCATACCTTCTTGATGTTCCTCACAGGCAGCTCCTCTACACACTGACTTCTCCAGCTCCTCACAGTAATCTGACTCTCCTCACTCCTCTTTCCTTACTCTTATATAGCACTAGTTCTTATTGATTGCAGGTGTGGCCTGTTAAGATCAGGCCCACCTCCAATCTTCAGCAACTGAAACAGCTGCAACTCATTGGGGGACAAGGTCACCCTCTACAAAAAACACTTGAGCATCCATCACTGGAAATCCTGATGGTTGCAAAATTCTCCTACTTTTTGTCTCCCTTCCATGTGAGCATATGTCAAAAGAGATGGCAAGACTGCAGGGAGAGTTCTGTGAATGGAGGTGATGTGAATGATGAAGTTTTTAAAATCAAAGCAGTTTAAGAGGGATTGGTCTACTCTTCTAGCAAGATTGGCAAAAATAGTAAATTCAGGGAGCTGTATACCTAAGGACCATACTACGTTCCCCTAATTTTTTGTGAGGGTTCTATATTTTTAATCCTTTTAAAATTTTTATTACTCTTAATGCTTAAAAAATTGTCTCATCAGAACTAAGGAATTGGACAAGTGACTCATGTAATGCTCATCAGTATGGGCAGCCAGAGTTATGTGTTCTCTGGAATCATTATCCTTCCCATTTCCACTTTTTATTCTAAGCTTGTCTAATGTTGTGTCCAATACGGAAGCAGGGAAGGGCAGGGACCTTGCCAGGTCATGTGTTTGCAATGCTTTTGTAAGATCCTAAATTTTTTGCCTTTTGAGAACAGCATTGGTTGAAGGGGTTGCAACCCAGATGTGCTCGTGGAGGATGAGAAGAGTTTGTGCTTTGCTGGGAGTGCTGTGAACAGGAGGGCTCTTGCATGGCATTGTGTTTGTGGAGGGGGTGGGTTCTTCTCAGGAAGCCTGGATATGCTGGTGGTTCCCAGCCATATGCTTCCCCCAAGTACCAACTGCACTGACAGAGCCCAGGCTAGGAGAGCACAGGATGTACTTTTGGAAAGGTTCACTTGCCCCTTCATGTGCCCTTTTGGGCCTGGGGCTAGCCAGGCTTCAGGAAGGGCAGAGAGGAGAAGGTCAGAAGATGAAAGGGTCTTTAGAGAAAAACCCTTTGCTGAGATGCAAGGCAGAATGACTTTGTCACTCAATTACTCTGGACTTTCAAAGCACAGAATGAAGTGTTGGATGTAGCAATGCAGCCCTTGTCAGCACAGTGTGTGGGAGGCAGCCCAGCAGAGGGAAGTGAAGAGGGTTTGTTCAGCAGCTGGCACAGCAGCTGGGCTCTGCCAGCTCCCATCCCACTTGCTTCGTCCCTATCAGTGACCAGCTTCTTCTCTGGCTGTGACACTTGGCACTCTGCTAAGCCTGCTCTTCTCAGTGCTCCTTCCCTGGCACAAGGCTCAGCAGCACACACACACCCTGTGGAAACAAAGAGCCCAGGATCAGCACTAAGCTTTGTAAGAAAAGGATTTTAAGGCCTGTTTATGTTAAGATATAAAGAAACAAGAGTTAGTGGCATCTAAACTAGGACTAGTAGTGGTAAAACTGCTTTGAAAAGCAAATTAGCTTTTAATTCCATTATAAAATCCCTGTGACTACTCTGACCTTATGGAATGCCTTGGCTTGAAGGCTGATCTGTTCCATGCACACTTCTGACCAAACCAGTGAGCAGTGTTGGGCAAACAACCCTTGTGAATGTGAGACTCAGAGCCTTCTGAGAGGAAATAGCTCCTTCATAAAATTCAAAGGCTTTTTTACCTGTGCAGAATGGATGTAAATAGGTGTGAGGGTCTTCTTCAGGGGCCTTTCTAACCTAGACTGCCTAGTCTGCCTGGCTAAAGCATTAAATATCATTGTATCTGTAACTAAGTTGTCTGTATAATTTGTGCCTTTCAGTGCTGTAAGAACTGCAATGGTGGTCAAGATTTTCCAAAGCCATAGGAATTAAGGTATCTGTAATAGAGCAGGTGCCTAAATACCTGAGTCTTTGTGAAATGGCAGTCACAAAAGTTCTTATGACAATCACAGGGAGAATGCCCTGGGGGAGGACCTCAACATTTGTCCTAATTGGAAACAGAGATTTCTCAGGCAGAGCTTCTGTTTGTAGCATTTTGCTAAATCCTGCTGTCATTTAACAGTCTCAGGATGACTCTATAAACCACTCCTTATCACAGCCACATCCAAAAACCTGTTCTCCAAAGTCCAGAGCGGTTGGATTTTACAGTGATTCAGGTGATTTCTTCTACCACAGGTATCCTTTCTCCTCAGCCCCACAGCACATCTTGCCTGCATCAAACACTCTATTAGAGCCACTGCTGCTCCTAAAGATTTCTTACAGAAATCATAAAGATTTCTCCTCTAGGAGTGGAGATCTGGCTACATTCCCAACTCTGTGTGCCACAGGGGAACTGGAGTGTGACTGAGCATCTGTTCCTGTGCTTCCACAGTTTGAGAAAAAAAAAATATTGCTTTTACTTCTCTGTGTCCTGGGTGACCTGGTGCACCCATACTGTTCTGCTTTACTTAGCAAGAGCCAGGACTGCTCCATGACAGGTAACAAAGACAGGATAGCCTGAGGAAAGGATGATCAAAACCAACCGGTTTTGGTTGGTTACTTTGCTGATACCACCCCTCTCATCCTCACTACTGCTGGTGTTACTGTAAGTGCTGTAGCATGACAGAGAGAATTGCACCCACTGCATCTTCTTGAAAGCTGAGCAGCAGGTAAGCTGCTGGAAACCCTGAGTCTCAGCAACTCACTTGGGAGCCAGGTTTTCCTGTTTTGTCTCTTGTTAGGTTTTCCAACTGACCAGTTACCATCAGGACTCTGCTATCCGCCCAACACCCATCAGATGTTATTAGAAGGGAAAAGGAGCATCAGCTGCTCTCAGGAAGGGAAAACTGGTGCCAATTTATGGTTTGCTTTCAAAGGGCCTGACAAACATCTTATTGAAACTGATGGAACAGCTGGCATTGATTATATTGAGCTCAGCTCCAACATGAAATTCTGAGAGCATTTTGCAGCATCTAATGATGGCTTCCTACATAACTGCTGTGGAAAACCAATCTGCTTTCCTTCCAGCCTCATTCCAGTCCAGGTTGGCTTGTGTTACTTTGTTCACTAAAGCTTTTGTTGGCTAAATTTTTTGGGACAAACATGTAACTGGTGCTTAAATCCCCAGACAAAAGAAAGCACAGATGCCTTTTCTGCTTTGAAATACCGAAGGTCTTTCTCTGCATAGCAAGAATCCATGTCCTGAATGGACTCAGGGGGGGCAGAAAGGGACTTGCTGCCTGTGAGGCTTGGTTAATATGCCTCTGACTGGCTGGCTTTGTGTCTTCTCTTTAGCTCCTTGTGACTGAGAATAGCCTGCTGGCAGGTAGCCTAAGGGCTATGGCTAGTCCTGAAAGGGTGAGCTGGGCAACAGGAGCAGGACTAAAAGCAGGGAGTAACAGATGAGAAGAGAGGGAAAACCATTCTAACTGATGAGCACTTTACTACTGAGACTATGTCTTGTAATCTTGTAGCTTTCTCTCTTGCTGTCTGCAGCAGATCTCTGCAGCACCCACCATCCATCTAATTGATCCTTACCTTCTTGAGAGTTGCTCAGAGGCAGGTTTGGGAGCCAGCCTTCCCTTGCTGATTATTTTCTCAGCACCCCAAGGCTGGGCCCTCAGGTGCTGTGTCTGAAGGCAAAGGGTTTAAGATGCCATGTGTCAGTGGCATTGGCAGGACACCCCATGCTGCTGATGTATTTTTCTGGTTTTCAAAGTTCTCAGTTGCTTCATTTGCATGACATACACTGTAGGAAGGCTTTTTTACTCCTTCTGCCCAGCTGTTTGCTGTTAGACTTTGGGTTCTCAGGAGCTACACATTTTAGGAGCTGAAATTTGTTGCGGTGTTAAAGACAAATGTTATAAATCACATATAGAGCCCTCGAAGGGTGCATGCTCTACTTCAACACAGCAAGTCTCTTTCCAGTTTCTGGAATTTGCTTCAAAAGTGCAATCACAACTGCCAATTATTTTCATTTCTTTGCATATTTTTGAGTGTGAAGGAAGTCTATGGACTTACTCAAACTGGTTTGTAAAATAGCTACTCATTTTTTCCAGGTGGCTTCTAAACCCATATTTAGAAATTTCTCTTCTGTCTCACCCTGAAGCCATTAAGCATGTGGAGTATGTTCAGCAGCTGTCAAATGTACTGAGATTTGGAAATAATAAGGATAGAAGGAGTCATCCACCAAAATGCAGTAGCTCATGTCAAGGCAACATGGAAAAACATCCAGTGGTCACTCAGTGTTAAGCAAGAAGCCTATCATGGGTTCAGGCTGATTTAAATAAAAGAAAAAAAAAAAAGCCAGAAAAAGAAAAGATCACTCACTGAAAAGAAGAAAACCAGAGAAAACAGGATCTAGATACCATCCAGCACTCCATGTGCACTATGAGGGGAAACAAAATGAGCTGTGCCTGTGCTGGGCTGTCAGAACCAGGGGCAGAGGGAAGCAGTGGGCTAAGCTCTTGGTGGTGGTGATTTATGTGATTAATGGAAAATCAGTGCAGCCCTTGTAGCAAGTGTGGGAGCTGTTGAGTACATTTGCCTCAGCAAAATCCAAGCAGTCTTGGTCCCTTGGTAGCTCACAGGAGGCTCCTTCTCCTTTGCTTGGGGCAGAGCACTGCAAAAGGTTTCTGTGGCAGGGACTCTGTGCTCTTCTTCCCACTACCATGTCTGTAGGAAAAGGGCTGTGTGGAGAGGTTAGGAAAGAGTCACTGGAAAGCCTTTGGTCCTTCTTGTCTATTTCTGTCATGCTTTTTAGACTGAGGCAGGGTCCCAGGCATTTAATTTACAAGAAGTACTTCAGGGAGAGTTTTCTGCACTAATTGCCATGCTGTTTACTGCCAGAGAGATGCAGGGTTTATTACTTCATGCACTTGAAAACTGGAGGGTGACAGGGTTTATGATTTAATCTCTGACAAGTGTCTCTTTCTTTGGGGGTAGGTGAAATGTTACTATCATCTATTCAAAGGTGGAGTGACAGTTTTTTACTAGAACCCAACTAACTGCATCTCAGAAAAATGCTGATACAATCACACACAAAAACTGGATGAGATGAGACACTTTCCTGCCTGTTCCTGTGGCACACAGTGGAAGCTGCTGGTATTTGATGAGCAGTAACAAGGTGCCCTACTGTGACACCCCACCAATGCCAATTGTTTATGCCAAGTCTACTGAGCCACCCACAAGCTGAAGAGGCAGTCATGTTTAGCACAAGAAGATCCAGGGATTTGAATGTGTTACAGTGTTTATTGATGATATTGTTGTTGCTGATGAGAATTTATCTACAGTTTCAGAGAGCAGAAAAACTCACTCCTAAAAAGAGAAGAAGTGGAAAACAGTTGTGTCTGCATGAGCTGATCCCATCAGGCTCCACACACCCCTGGTGTGCAGAACCAGGATGCTAGCTTAGCCTTGCCTCAGTGTTGCAGATTACACTCAAATTCCATTTATCCTCAGCAGCTTTATTGATAACTGCTTTGGGAGACTGCCTTCAAGATGTGTTACCTTAATTCATGGTAACACATCTTGAAGGCAGTCAAGATGTGTTACCATGAACCTCCCTCAGCCTCTCTCTTTTGTGTGCTCTGAAAGCCTCCCTGTTCGCTGGGGCCCTCCAGCCTTGCCCAGTCGCTGTGCTGTCCCTGTACCCCAGCAACTCTCTGCTTGACCAGAGTCACAGTGGGCCCTGGAGGATCAGTTCTGGAGTCAGGGGCTGTTGTGGCACAGCTTCTGGGCACTTCTTGCTTCCTGCACAGATTGTTTGTCACAGCACAGGGTCACAGCAAAAGGATTGCAGACATCTGCAGATGGGCCACAAGGATATGATGTTTCTCTGCTGTTGTATGGGAACTAATTGCAAAGCTCCTGTGTTTTTCCATTTGGTAATTTAAGAGCTCAGGTTTCTTGCACTGTGCTGAAAAGCCCCTCTGGCATTTGTGAGGTGGTGAACCTAAGGGTGCCAAGCTAAAGCCAGGTTACTGAGACCTCAGTGGTGTGGATTCTTCACAGAAGAGAATCAGAGACCTTTCTAAATGGGTGCAGCTTTCCTGGCTACATTTAAAGTGCTTGTATAGCTCTGCAACAAAAATGAAGAAGTGTACTTGGGAGTGAAAGCACCACATGCCCTGATGCCTGTGATACCTCTCTGTCTTTATGGCAGGACATCATCCTTGTCACCTCTATCCCACACCTGCCAGAAGGGGCTCATCTGCCCTTTCTGGGTCCACACACAGGTGTTTGTATCCTGGTGTCAAGCTGGCTTGTCTTTGGGTAACTCTGGAGTAAAACAGGTTGATACGTGCTTCAGAACTTCTTCCTGAGGTTTTTAGCACCTTCCAGCTCTTTGCACACTGTTTTCCCATCTCCCTCTATTTCCCTCCATATCAGCTCAGGAAATACTCCCTCCTCATCCCCTTAATGTTCCATATTCTCCTTGCTTCACAAGAAAAGGCTCAGTATAGTGTCCATGCACTCCTCTCCCAATGCTCTGTCTTTGGGCAGTGGAGAGCAAGAGACCTATTTGAAGCTTACACCCTGTTGTCCCTGTAATGGTTGCAAAAACATCTGTACAGCTCTGTATTCCTCCAGCAGATCATGGGTCCTTCAGCCTCAGGAGAATAAACTGGCAAATACCTGAGCTGGAAAAGGACTGCCCCTGAAAGAAGGCTGGTTACAATGTTAAAGAGGGAAATTGGGAGTCATTAAATAGGAAAGGATCAACTCATCACATGCCCTTGACTTTTTAAGTAAACACAGCAGGGAAATAGGGTAACTGTGGCTTCCCTTCCCCCACACAAATAACTGGAGTGCTTAGATCAGCTGGTGCCACACAGCTATGCTATTTTGAATGACTCATTTTCATTTTACAAGGCTTCTTGGCCTTTACTGTGACAAAATTCAGTGCCTGTAAAACTCTTGAATTTTTATTATCACTTTCAGAAAACAGCATTCCTCTTTATTTTCCTGTCAGTGGCCTCAGACTTTTCTGCCTGAGCTGTATTTCCTAGGGCATGCAGGATTTAGGGGATGGTCAAAGCAGATTGCCCACTCTGTACAGTCCATGAACTTTATCAGTGCAGATACAATGAATACATTTTACTGTATTTTTTGTGTCCTGAACATTGCTGGGCAAAGAGAGCTTGTTCTAATGCTGTTCTGCCTGCTTCTAGAAACCAGCCCAGTTCCCAACAAACTGTCTTGCACTTGGATTTCTCAAGGGGAAGTGGAGCCCTCTTCCTCTGCTTGTGTTTGGTTCACATCTGACCAACAGTTCTCTGTCCTTCAGCTCTGATGTGGCTTCACCTTTCCCTGAACGGCAAGAGACCTTGTTTTAGTGCTTAGAAAGAGCCACCTCCCTCCCCCTTCATACTCTGGGGAATTGGTTTTATTCTTCTCACCTCAAATCCGTGCTCTTTCTCACACATGGCCTGTGACTGTTTAGGGAAGAGCAGCCCTGTGTGTCCATACAGCCCATGGCTCCCTTCTGAAGTGCCTGGGAGGGGGAAACTGGCCCTGGTCACAGCACAGGGGCTGTCAGTGAAACATCCATCTGTGTGAGATCACATCTGATTACAGGAACTCGCCTGGTACAAAATTTCAGGACACCTGCCTGGCACTGGAGTCAGACAAGTCATTCTCTGGTTTGAAGTTTGTACCATGACCATCACCACTGGGTGCTGAGGCTCCCAAGGAGCTGAAGCTTTACAATTTTTTTATCATTTTAGGGGAATACTGTTCCATTTGAAGCAGGTGTGGGTGGAACCAGATGTTAGAGTCAGCCACTGAGAATCTACCTCTGGAGTCCTTACCCTAAGAAGGCTCTCACTGACTGTGTGGCTGGCATTTTCTGATGGTTTACCTATCCCTCCTACTCTCTAGACATAAGAACAGTTTCAAATAAGTCTGTGGAATTTTTTATAGTTTGGTACTGTGGCAAGCTAAGAATTGTGTAGGGAAACTGTATTATCCCAATGGAGAAAGACACTTTCATCTTTTAGTACGCACTTCATTGTGAAAAAATAACTCAAGGAAATTTAAAAAAAGGTTCTTTTTTGCCTAGATCATTCTGTGCTCGATTTGCATCATGGCCTATGAACTATTTTATTCTGTCACAGCTGTGGAGGCAGGGAGCTGCAGCATAGCCTGGGAAGAAACAGCAAGAGGTAGAGGACCAGGAACTTCCTAATCTCCCTAATTTGTAGACCAGTATATCACACGGATTAGGAACCTAAATTCTCTATTTTGATGACCTCTTCACATGTGTCTGGTCATTCTGCAACAGCAGAAAGAAACAGAAAATGCTTTTAGGTGCTTTTAAACAAGAAAAAGTTGCAGAAGACATTACTAAAATGTAGATTTCAACCATTAGTATGAAGTTCATTAGCTTTGCAGGTTTCAGCAAAGTGTCACTGCAGAAGATTTATTCTGTTGAACACCAGAAATACATGCAGATGAAGAAAACACAGGTCTTGCCCTCAGGAGCAATCAGTGAGCTAAAGTCAAGCTAGCCAGGTATGGGACAGAGCTGTCAACAGTGTTGACACTGGCCTTGCTTTAATAAAGGGGATTTTCCCCTTCCTGGTGACAGATAGTAAAAAAGTAAAAAACCTCAAAGAAACTCAAATAACTGAGGGTCCTTTTGAGTGCTGTTATCTGCTTGAGTGCATCATAATAACCGACTCTTGCTTCTGCTGGGCATTTTAAAGTAAAACTCTCTAGAAGTTGAAGAGATAAGACTAGATATACACACATGTATACATACAAGGGAACAGAGAAGCCCCTAGGAAGGAAATAAGCCTTTTACCCCAGCAGAACTTCTGCACCATGGTGTGAGACACAGGAGCCCACAGAGAAGCTGCCCGGTGCCAGCACTGTCAGTGCTATTGCTCTCCACAGCAGCGCCCCCAGGTCAGGCATAGTCCCTGGATCCCTCCACGTGGCAAATTCAGTGCTAGAGAGAGGGTGGCTGTGGTGAAGTGTGTATGCATTAGGATGGGTGTCATTTTCCTTTGTGTTCTCTGAAATAAAATCTGCACTATTAACTTCAGAATGAGCAGTTTTCTCAGCACCAGAAACATCTGCTAGTTTTTTCTCTCCTTCCCTCTTCCCTATCTCCTGTATTCACTATTTTCCTTTCAGAGTCTGTATCCCCCATTAACAAAGAAATAAAAATTCATCACCACAGCAGTCTCACTGCTGCTCTGCTGCTCCATGCTTAATATTCTGGCTGGAAAGCTGGTGACCTTAGAAAATTCAGAGAAGAATGACTTACTTACACTGCAGATTTGGTAAAGCTCCTCTCAGCCTGTGCTCTTCAGTTCCCCCATATGTGTGAAAACTCTCAGATTTCACAGTGGTGATTTCTCCTCCTGATATCAACTCCTAAAGAGTTCAGCTTCAGCTCAGTTGCCAAATCATCAAACACCTATGGGAGATCAGGCTGAGATTTGGTCCAATGGTGAAAGGCGAAGAGGGGAGAGTGATTACAGAATTAAGACCCTGAGTGTGAGAACTGGGGTAATTTTTATTTTTATTTGCTTCCCATCCTTTCATACTTATCTTGCCTGTACAGGTTGTCTCTGGCACAGTCTTGTTTCACTGATATTTTTATTACCCAGATGACATTAAAACTGGGAACATGGGGCAGAAAATTTGCATCAAATTCTCACCATCACACCCTTGGTTCAGCCCCACAAATACTGTTACACTGAAGTGGTGTTTTCTCTGCAGCAGGGACGTGTCTCAGGCAGCACCAGTGGGCAGGAAGATGGTATTGCAGCTGTGTCACCATGTGATCTGGATGGAACATTGAACCTAAGTTCCTCTCATAATATTTTTGGCTGCTAATGTAATGATTTTTGGATAGATGCTCCGAGGAGGAGAAGCATCTAAGATGTATCACTTGCTGTATGCAAGGAGTCCCTTAAATTGAGTAGAGGAGCCCTTGGCACAAGGGTGTGCTGGCACGGTGGTGAGGTGATTGCTGTGTTTGTTCTGCAGGGCTAAAGGAACGTGTCATGCACAGCACAGCACACAGGGATCTTGCTCTGGTGTCACTTGGTCTGGAGCAAATGAAGCCAGAGCAGTGGGGGTTGTGTCTTTTAAGATAATGCAGAAATCTGGGGGGAGGGTGTTCAGTGAAGACCTGTGGTTAGTCTTTCCCATAGGTGCCCTGCAGCTTTTAATTAATCAGGTCCAATTATTCAGCCTATATCCATTTGAATGGTGGATAACACTGGAAGGAATTCACTTTCAATGGGATTTATAGCCCCCTTCCCTTAAATAATTTCAGATAAGAAATTGTAAGTGTTTATGAAGCCTGCACGGATCAGTATGATCCAAGCAGTTAATGCTGTGATGTATTTATTCAGGGAACAAATTGGAAATCAGGAGAAGAGGAAACAGTCTTTTAATTTACAGGAAAACAATAATTTATAATTATTTTGCTTTTAAATCCGAGAACAAACACAGCTGTTGTTTGAGGCTCTTAATCTGATTACTGGAGTGCTGGCCTTTCAGTGCAGAATGAGCCAAGGGGACAAGCACTGCCCTCAGGCAGCAGAGAGCAATTCTCTTCTGCTAAGGAGACTCAGATGAGGAAAGGCTGGACTTGTTTTCAGAACGTGATTAGACCCGTGTGTTTCAGCTTTTCTCAAACGTGTTACTTTCCACCTTCCATTTAACGTATCCCCCACTTGGCTGACACTCCCAAGGAGAACTGGGAACCAATCAGCTGTGGATTTGTGCTGCTGGAGGACTATATCTGACACGCTGGGAAAGTTCCCAAAGTCTTTTCTCACCTTGCTTCTACCTCCTGCCTCCTCTGTCAACTGCCAAAACATCACACTTGCTGGTGACAGCAAAGGAATCGAGGTAGTGGCCATCTCAGCACAGCTGACAGCAGTGTCTGGAAGCTCCAGGCAGGTTCAGGATGTTGGCAATGAGGGGCTGAAGCCTTGCCCTGGTCAGAGGCAAGGGGCTCTTGAAGGAGGGAGTGAACATTGTCCCACCTTGCCCCAAATCTTCCATCCTGCCCTCCTTGCAAGGATGAGTGAAGGAACACCCACCCACACAGGAACTGGGGCATGGAGACATCACTTTCTGCCTCTTAGAAACACAGGAGTTACAAAAGAATAATTTAAAAACTAACTGCCTCTCTGAGATGGGGTGGTAATATATTCCCTTTTATTCTCCTAATGGAAACATTAGTGACTGATCAGTTCAAATGAATTTCAGTGTATAATCAATCTATTAATGTAGTTATATCCCATGGCAGCCATCAGTTTGGAGAGCATTCATTCTGCCTTTCATTCATCTGTCTGGGGAAGTTCACTGGGATTCAGATATTTTTACTATCCCTCATCCTCTGTAGTAGACAAAGTGGAACAAATGTCCTTGAGTGCTGGTGATACTTGCAAGGAACAGAGGTGATGAACAGAAAACAGCATGATGAAAAGAGACTATAGGGGACGAATAACAGCATATGTCCTATTTTGCTGCAGGGGCCTTCTGTTTATAGCAAACTCTGGGGTTTGGATGTAGTATTATTCTGCCTATGCAACTGGGTTGTTTTTTTTTTCCTCTGTGCTTAGTCTTCACCAGCAGAGATCTCTCAGGTTTCAGAGTCTCTCTGTAATTAGAAAGAACAGCTTAAATCCTGACTTCAAACGAGAAGCCACCAATCTGCTGTGTAAACAGAGAGCTTGAGTGA
Organism: Serinus canaria; assembly: GCF_022539315.1. NCBI lineage: Eukaryota > Metazoa > Chordata > Aves > Passeriformes > Fringillidae > Serinus > Serinus canaria. Next base: position 26,062,308 of record NC_066321.1, read on the forward strand.
GCTCCCAGGAGGGTTTTTAAAATATGTTCTGCTAAGCCCCTGGGGGCAGGAGCCAGATCGTGAAGGGGATGAAGCCCTTCATTGCTACCAAGCAATCACACATGTTGGGGACATTAGGGAGCCCGGGGAAGGAGCCACCCAGTGCAGCTGCACAGCATGCAGGTGCTTAGTTTAAGAGCATGGCTTACCTTTGGTAATGCCTCCCGAGGCTGCACGACTTTCGTCTGCATCAGGAGGGAGCCCAAATAATTTTCTGCCTAGGAAGTTAAATTGCATAGCAGGTGGTACTGGCCTCTCTTAGCTGCAGGGAAGGAGGAAGAGGTTTGGGAAATAGTGAAGTACCTGATCCAGCATCAAGTCTACAGGGACAAAATTCCCTCTCTTTTTTTTTCTTTTTTTTTTTTTTTTTTTTTTTTGGGGGGGTAAATTCGAGCTGACAAGTAACATCTCACGTGTTTCTGGTATATAGTTCTTCACACTGAACTGGCACTGGGCTCCCTCCAGCTGGGTCTGCTTTCCTGTAGAGCCATAGTCCAAGTGGGAGTCTGGATCCTGAAACAACTTCATGGCACAGACTGCAGGGCCTTCCCCCAGCTGCTGTAAAGAGCAGCAACATTGTGCACTGCTTTTGTATGGATATTGAGAACAGACTGAAGTAGACTGAGGTGTGAAAGTCTCCCAGACTTTTTACCTTTTGCAGAAGATAAAGGAAATCTGTGGAGGAAATCTATTGTCCCACACTATCTGTCTTATCTGTGCTAATTATTGTTAAGGTGATTTGAATGATAAACGGGAACATAAACAGGAATCTCTGGAATTCCTCGGTAAACCCATACAGCTGACTTGCTCTGGAAGTTACCAGCAGGGACAGCTAAGGTGCTGCTTGGTTTAGGAGAGTTCAGGGGGTCACTTTAACAGCTCAGGAATTAATGTGATTAATTCCTGCTGGCCCTTACTCTCAGCAAAGACCAAGAAAGCTCCTGACAGCTTAAAAACTGATCAGAAAATGTATGACTGTGGAAAGCCACCTTTTTCACCACTTGTGTTGCCTTATTTTGGATTAAGTTGTTCACAGAGTCAGGCTTAGCATTTCAAACCCATGTGTTTCAATTTCTTTACTTGCTTTTAGATCTAGCCACTCTGAAAATACAAAGAGTAGACCTGGAGAAATAATTTTTGCCTGTGTTAGGTCTTTCATTGCACAGCCAGGTGACACTCTCCCCAGGAGCCACACAAGCCACCACCACAGGTACAATTAACCCTCATTTTCAGGAGGAGGAGCCTGCAGGCTCCCTGTCAGGCCTCTCAGCCCTGCCCTGCCAGCCCCACAGGTTGCTGATTCTTCTAACTCCTCTGCCTGTCCCAGAACCAATGTGGTTTATTACATCTGCAGCAGCTGTTTTGCAATAAGAACACAAAATTTTGGAGCTTGTGTGAGCAGGACGGGGTTTTTCTTTGACATAGAGGGGATAACATATCTTTGGCTACTGTATGGGCTGGGAAGGATTCTCTTTGTTTCTCAGGGCAAGCATGGTAAGAAGGTGATTAGATAACTTGTCCCCTCTGTCATTTCCACACTGCAACCAGCTCTCCATCTGATTATTGTATTGTGTGGCTAGGAGGCTCTACCAAACTCTTCATCTGGGAATGCCAGTCCTCCAAGGAGCAAGTAAAAGACCCTTGTAACATCCCATCCTTTCACAGAATCACATCATGTTCTGGAAGGGACCCACAAGGAACATGAAGTCCAACTCTTAAGTGAACAGCCCATATGGGGATCAAACACTGACCATGATCTTATTAGCACTATGCTCTAATCGACTGAGCTAATCTCAGGGTTTCATGGCAACAAAGAGCCAGTGAACAACACAATGAGACAAGTCTCCCACTTCCCTGAAGCCTCCCACTGCTGGTAAGGAGATGTAGGCTGTGATCATCTTGTTATCTGGGCCTAAATCCTGGAAATGCTTGTGCAATGTTTTGGGTATCTGGCAAAAAAGCCTGTGCACTACAGAGCCAGTTCTGGAAGGGCTTTGTAGGACTAGCCCTGTTTTATAGGACTGGGTGAAACGTGAAACCTGGAAAGCTTGTGATGGAAGTGGACATGGGCTGTGGAGCAGCTCTTACAGACCTTGCTGTGACACTTGTGGGATCTGCCTCCACACTGGCGTGGCCACCACTGAAACCAGAAGTGGAGAAGTGGAAAGTCAGGTATGGCTGTGTTTGAACTGCACCTTTCCAGTCATTCTGGAAAGCAGTTCTCATACCTGGACTGCTGAGTGGCAGAACACCATGTACAGACAGTGTATAAACAGATGGAAATGAAATGCAATATTCTGGGGGAAAAGGTTTCTAGAGGTGCTTGGTACTCAGTCATCTCGTGGGCTCTGTGGGTGGAAATGCACAAGTGATATCAGAGTAGGGAGTTGTGACTGCTCCCGTGAGAAAAATGCCCCTCAAACTGCAAAGATTAGGAATTGGAGCAAGAAGTGGAGTGAGATTTGACCTGGAATGAAGAAGGTTGGTTAGCCTTGAAAAGATTTATACCAAACAAAAGACCAAGTCTTTAACTGATGTAATTCACCATTTCAGCAAGCTAGCCCAGAGTGATGTAGTGGAAGAGGGGCTTGAAAAGCTGTTTTGCTAAAAGAGATGGGAATGTGATAGCAGACAGCAAATTGAATCATGTGAGTCTACAGTGTGTTATGGTAGGGAAAAAAAAGTAGCTAACAAGATTCTTATCTATGTATGGAAAGGCATCAAACCACAGCTGAGGGAGGCACTGGTTCCTCTCAATGCCTGATGGCATCCCAAACAAAATATACTGCTTTCAGTCCTGGGCTGTATCACAGTAGAAAGGTATAGATAAATCCATGAGGATAAAGGGGGAGGTTCTGAGATGTAGTACTGTAGGACTGGAGAGGCTTATTGGTGAGGAAAATGACAAAAAAAGGCAACAGAGATAATAAGGAGCCTGAAAAAAAGTGAGATTATATATGTCCATATGCTTGCCAGCTATGAGTTCCACAAGGTAGAGGAATAGTTTAGGTGGTTATAACAGGCTATAACCAGAAATAGTGGTATAAAATTATAAAATATAACTGACAGTAATATGAGATCACTTCTCCCCAGGTTATCCCACAGACAAGCAGTTGGGAAAAAGGTGAGGAAGTGCTTTTGCATGGCATTTGCAGCTGGAGGAAACATCCTTGGCCCTGATCTCTTCCATTTTAATGGGTCCAAGTAGCTGCTGCAGTAAGGGTTAGGGTTTTCCTGCTGTTCTTTACCTCTCTGTATTATAAACATTGACAGCCTTGCTCAGAGCACCTCCCTTCTCCTTGCTCCATGTGGATCCTTAATGTGCAGGTTTGAGCTGTGCTGGGAAGGGTCTTGCTTCAGCTGATCTCTCTCCCTCCCTTGAGAAGCTCTGGTGCTGGGAAAGGGTAGCACTGGAGGGGGATGTGGGTAGGTGACTGCCATTAGCAGTCTGTAGGGAGAAAGTTGCCAGCAGTAGGGAAATAATGGTGTGTTGTGCATGCGATCCTTTGCCCTTTTGGCTGATGAAGGAGCCTCAATCAGTCCTACCCCTCTGGGTAGGGGATGGGAGTGCACACTGGGCCCTCTGTTAATAGCTGGGAAGAAATTCAAGCAGTCAGCACCACCTCCAACACAGGCAGCCCCTCAGTCAGTGAAATAAGGCGTGAGTTTCTCCACCGTAATGAGCTTGTTTTTCCATGAGATTGCTGTAATAAGCTGTAATGAACAAAGAGCTGCAGGATACAGAGTGAGTGGGTGATAGGATGGCAGATGAAATTCCATGTTGATGTATGTCTAAGTAATGTGGGGAAAAACAATGAGAAGTGGATGAGTAGGTATTAGCTATTACCACCCAGAAGGGAGATTTGGAGCCATCCTGGGGAGGAAAACTGGGCAGCATCAGTCAAACTGGAGGTGGGAGGAGGGAACAGCCGGGAAAGGAACTGGCAGCAAAACAGAAAACATCATTATACTGCTGTATAAATCCATGGTACATATGTGTCTTAAATGCTGCCTGCAGTTGCTCCCTGAGAGAGGACATAGCGAAATGAGAGAAAGTGTGGCAGTGCTGGCAGGAGTCCTGCAGGGTGACAGGAGGCTTTGGCTGGGAGTGAGAGGCAGGGACAGAGCTGGGTGCAGCCACAGGGTGACATTCTGAAGAGCTGTTGGTCTGGAGGGACAAACATTGAGGCAACAGGTAAGAAATTATTCCCTTATGAAGTGACAGTAGCCAAGCTCTTGAAACAGTGATAGCTGGGGCTGTGCTGGAGATGGGTCAGGTCGTGATGTGCACAGAGATGTGAGTAAGTAATGATCATTCAGTATTTATCACAGCATGGCAGCTAGGGCACAAGGAACAAAGTTATCATGAAAAAGTGTAAAGGAAAGAGAAAAGAACAGTTTTTTAATCAATGCATGCACAAACCTGGAACTGGTTACCACAGGACACAAGTCAGCGACATGTTTATAAATGAGTTCAAAGGGCTTGGAAAAGTTGTGAAAGTAGTTTAAAGAGGGATGCTAAACTGGGGTGCAGGTGCAACCTCCAGCTCAAGGAGTTTCTTTGCTCTATATTGCAAGAAATTGGGGGAATTTCCATCCTGTTCCTCTCCCATGTTTTGCCCTAAGTTGCTACGTTGGCTACTGCCCAAACCGGATGCATAAGAAGATGTACCTAAAGTCCAAGGCAGCTATGGCAGAGGCTGTGGTAGGGGTCTAGCTGTGCTCAATCAGTGCAGACTCCACATCCTCCAGGAAGCAAAGCCATACTTAGCAATTAATGTGCTAGTTCTTGTGACTGACACACTTTCAATACAGTCCTACTCCAGGGAGGAATTAGCTGCTCAGGAGCATGTGAGATTAATTCCTTACAAAGAATTGTCCAAGCATTTCCTTTAGGGAAACAGCCACAAGAAGGTAGACCTTTGTTCTGCATCACTGACTGCTTTAGGTCATCCCTAGAGATGGATTTAAAGCAAAACCTCTTGAACCCTCTTGAACTTTTAAGGAAACTCATTCCTGGATCTTCCATCTGGCTGAAAAGCTCTGCAAGGGGCTGAGATTCAAACACCTCTGAACTGAGGGGAAGTCTGGAGCCAGATCCACAGCTGTAGCTTGAGGCCATCCTGAGCTTTTCATGTCAGCTTTCTTTGAGAGCACCGGCTCTGTTCTGCTCTGCACCGTGCAGATGGGCCACAGGCCATGTGGAAGAGAGAGTGAGAGGAATTCCTCTCACACACCACTCACACAGAAAATTTACCTTCAGGTAAACTACTTTAAGAAGGCTTCATTATATTGGACAGCTGTTTACTCTGCTGAAAAGTGTGAGGATTCCTTCTTTTCTGCTTTTCCAAGACTTTCATCTCCCTTCTCTTTCAGGAAGAGTAGATGTAATAAGATTTAAAGTTCTGCCATGTAATTGTCATGAAGTTTATATCCCATGATTCCTGTTTGTGAGCAGAAATAAATTAAGCACCTGGATAAGCCCTCTTTCTCTCCCCTCTCCTGAGCACCCAATGTGATGAGAAAACTGCTGAGAAACAACCACAATTAACGATGGGGTCACATTTAGTTCAGCACCATCGGCTGGTTAATTGGCAGATTCCATTACAGTTCCCCTTATCTGTGTGCCAGCACAGCTTCTAACAAGCTGTTTGCTGGGTAATTAATCCTGTCCAGGGTTTAGATCCTGAAGCTGGGTCTGCTTTAAGGAACTGTGCCATTACTAACCCTCTGTTAGCAGGGCTTCTTTACTCAGAGCTCCTCCCTGCAGAGCCCGACTGTAGGTCCAAGTAGCAGAAGGGACAGGTGGAGACATTGCATTCCCTGGAGAAAAGCCAGCCCTTGCTTTTGTGAAAAGAATTCAGAATCCCTGTACTCAGTTTCCTGCTTTTGCTTGAGGTTGGTTGGCAGATCTGTAGTGAGGCAATGCCTTGAGAAGTTAACTGGCCCTCCTGCAAATGCAGGTAATTTTATTAAACAAATCCATAACAGGATATGAACTCTGCTAAAAAACCTGAAATAATGAGTTTATTAAGTAACCAAACAGTGTCCTGATTGACAGAAAGAGCAAGAGGAAAATGAAAATAGAGACTGAAAATGAAGGTGGAGCTGATAATTGAACTGGTGGAAAGGGCCAGGCTTGAGGGTCCATGCACGGGGAAGAGCAGACAGACACTGGCAGAGTCAGCAAACAAGCTGACCAGGGAGGTCTGTCACCTCTGTCACTGTTGTGCCTTCTGCCACAGACACCCAAGTGGGCTTTTGGGTGTGAGGCATACCCTTGTTTGTTCTGGTGGATGGACTAGAGAGAAATGCTGATCTTATGTGCTCTGATGCAGAAAAGTCCTTTCAGCCTCTCAGGTCAGCTGTAAGTGAGGGAGGATTCACCTCGGCCTTCCCCAGTCTCTTTTGTGCCAAGACATGTGCCAGACATCCAAAAGGAGTGATTAAGGCAAGAAAATTAAAATATGGTGGGGGGTGAATGACTGGAAATATTCATTCATGTAGCCTCTATTCTCTGATTTCTCATGAAAATACTTCTAAAAATGAGTGCATGAACAGTAGGTCAGTTTGTACAGCATTCTTGGAAGCAGGGGCCTTGGAGATACCCATGGAGAAGGCAGGATGTCAGGATTAGCAGGAATGCAGGCAATTGGATGCTTTGAGCTGTGGGTAAAGGAGAGAGGTTCTTGTATATTTACCACCTATTCTCAGCTTTCACTTAGGAGGAGATGGATAACCTCCAGCTTTTTTCATGGGAAACTTTCCTGTATCATGTGGCCTCAGCCTTTGCTTTAACTTGCATCAGCCCAATGTTATAGTCCAGCAGTTGTTAACAGTCAGCCAAGTGTTTTTTTTACTTCTGGAAGCTGGAAAAGAAAGGAGATGGTCTTAGAGAAAGGACTTAATGAGATTAATCTTCAGGTATTCCTCAGAGCCCATTTGCAGCTTGCTCAGTGCAGGAGCACCATGAGCTCAGGGATCTCTGTGTGAGTTCTCCCAGCTAAAGTGGATCTTGCTTCAGCCAGCAGCCAAGTGAGCTTGCAGTGTGCAGGGCAAGCACCCAGCCTGAAGCCAGCTTCAGAGCAGAAAGAAAAGACATGTACCTCCCAGCCAAAGAGGACAGGAAAGGCTCTGTGAGCTGGGCTTCCTGGAGCACCAGGAGGCAGTGGGGGCCTGAGACAGCTTCACAATTGTGAAGGTCTGTTGTAATGTACAGACACACACATTATAAAAAAAACCCCTTCATTATTAATCTTTCCAGAAATCAAATTTGGACATTGGTCTGCACCTATCAATTCAGGCAGGTGAAACAAACAAGAGGCATTTGATAAAGAGAAATCCTGGTGATGAGAAGGGATTGCTTTAAAGAGTGGTGCCCCTGGAGGAGCTGGGGAAGGCTTTGTAGCACTGTGCTGTGGAGGGAAGATCAGCATGATAAAGGCAGAATTGCTGAAAGGACACAAAGGAAGCCGGGGAGCAGGAAGGGGAAGGCACTGAACAGGGCATGGAGTCAGCAGTTGAAGTCTTGAAGAAGGGCAGATGGAGTGGAGACAAGGAAGATGAGACTTCTAAAGACGCAAAGAAGGCAACTGTGTGGTTTGGGTGAACTAGAAAGTGAGGAGACAGGAGATTACATGGCTGTAGTGAAAGAAAGATGTGGGTATGCATGTTCAGGCACTCAGATATGTCAGAGAACAGACCAGGACTAGTGATATATTCGGTACCATGTTTTCCAACTGCTGCCACATCCATCTGTCTTCAGCTTTTTCTTCCACCAGGAGTTTCTTCCAGTACTAAGTACCATCTGATTTACTCATAAAGTGTGAAACAACCACTGTTGAAGGGGAAATCTAATGCCATTCAGGCCATCCTAGCTTCATAAGACACCTGAAGCTTTGATATTATTACTGAGGTTATCAGAACTGGTGAAGCTTGAAGTACAGAGTTAGAAATTTGGGAAGTTACTCAGCTGGAGTGGGAATAGTGTTGATGCAAGAAAAACCCTGAGAGCATCAAGACAAAAGTTAGAAGTTTGATGATGATGGAGATGATGCTTCTTATTATTATTACCAGTCTGCCTTTACAAAGGTACCAATGAGAAATGGTACTGGTTTTCCTGTACAACTGCATTGCTCAAAAGCATCTTGAATATCAAATGCAATTTGTGGAAATCCATAGTCCTGATGTTCTGCTAGAAGTGAATGTATTATATCCTATATGGGTTTTTTTCCTTTTTCTTCAGGAGCTCACTGGTAGCCAATGCAATTTTCCTATAAGGAAAGAATTTCAAAGGGTCAGGTCCACATATTTCTGATACCATCCATGGAAATTAGCATTTCTGACAGACCAGCGTGCAAATCTATTTTTTGTGTCTGTGTCTGCATTGTGGCCTCTGTTTGGTTGTTAGAGGATTTCTTGTTTGTTTTCTAGTGAGCCTAGCTAACATGCAGTTTCTGTTGATCTGCTCATGCTGTGGAAGGACTGAGTTCTGAGGTGCTGCCTGTACATGATAAATACTGTGCACACATTTTATCCAGATACTGTACAGCCTCGTGAGAGTCCCAGAATCCCTGACTATCTCAGATGGGATCATTTGCACTTTGTGGAGTGCAGGACATAAGTTTTGTCATGAGGAAGGTGGGTTTAGACCAATTCAGCTTGCCTTTTTCCATAGGCTTGTTCTGTGCATCCCTTCTGAGACAGACTAAACATGCTGTTTATGGATGTGATTTTTTGCTACCAAAACAGTAATGCTTATCTCTAGCCCTACTTAGATGTGCTGACACTAATAAGTCTTGTAATAGTAAAAAGATACTTCCCTCTAATAAGGAAGGTTTTGTCAAATAAGGATGCTTTTTAACAGTTTTCATGCATGGAAGAGAAAGGGATGGAAGGGAGGAGAGATGTGTTGCTTTAGCTACACTGATCTAGTTAAAGTAGCACCATTTTTGTGTGTAGACAAGAGCTTAGGAAATGTGCAAGTCTTAGTCTGGGGGCAGGACTTTAAAGCACCCATTGAAGTCTAGTGTCAGTTTTCAAGGCTGAAGAATATTATTTTATTTAGGCTTCCAGACCAGCCTTGCTCCAGGAATGCACTTAGGTTGTTTTTAAAGCAAACATGAAATCAATAGCCTGGTGTTCTGCTCTGCTATTTCTTGCCAGAGCCTAAGGACCACACATGGGTTTTCCCTCCTCTTCGTCACACTGCCAGGCATGCTCTTGGATAACGGCAGGCAGTGCTTGGGGATGAATGCAGAGAGCTTCCAAATGGCCAAACACACTCTGGACATCTGGGCAGGTTTTGCTGCAAAGTATTTTCCATCAGGCTTTCCTCCAGGTATTGCCATGAAAGGACCAACTCACACCACCCTGTCACAGATTTTACCCAGCCTCTGACTTTAGTGGGAGTTTTATCTGAGTAAAGCTCAAATAGGAGCCTGTTGGCTTACCTCACCATTTACAATGTTCCTGGAGGAAGGTAGGGCTCTGGGTTTCATTTTGGCCCTGGCAAACACCAGCCCCAAGAGCAATACAGCACAGTGCCCTCCTGCACAGCACTCCAGTGATGGGCCTCAACTCACATTTCCCTGCACTCTTGTTTGGTGCAGGAAAATAATTTTCATCCATCCTCTGCAAGGAACAGGGGCTTCAGCTGGAGTAACAGATGCTGAATGCCCATCCATGTAGGACTGACCTGCAGCCGGGTACCCATTCCCAGCTCCAAGCAGCCACCATCCTCATGAGCTAAACAACAGCCTCTGGCCAGCTACTGACCTCTCTGGAGACCTGAATGCTCCTTTGGTTTCTAGCAGCTCCTCGGGCCAGGCTAGATCTCTCCTGCAGGGTTTGAAGCTGAACCACCGTATGGTACCAAGACAGGTCCCCAGACAGAAATGAAAACACACATTAACTAAGAGGAGAGAAACAGGCTAAAATTGGAAGTGACCATTTTGTGTTTGATGTTATTCAGAGGAGCCTGTTCTTCATTTAGGACATTAATAGTTGCAACAGAAGCTGTAATATTTCAACAACAGTGGTGATTAGGAGCAAAGAGGCAGCTAATCTCCATCTAAAAAGAGCTAACTAGCCCGTCCTTTAGCCCCCACCGCACTGTCACATTTAAATACCATGAATATTCACTGCTTGGCACCCAGCTGGCATCTGAGCTGTTTTGACACAAAAACCTTCAAACTCAAAGAGTTTTTAATCAGTCTGCAAGAGAGAGAAGAAGAAAGTGAGAGAAAGAAATAGGAACAGAGAAAATGAATCAATGAGTTCAACAGAGAGGGGGGGTATCTGAATCCAGTTAACCCCTTCCTTTCCCTGCAGACAAAAGTGCTGCCTCTGCAGCTCTGCAGCCCTCTCCCAGGCTGCAGGGGAATGGAGGAGGAGCACCCCATCCCCTCTGGGCAGCCCCAGACCTCCTGAGTGCTCAATCCTACCCTGAAACCCCATATTCCTGGGTATCCCATCCTAGCTGAGTGCCCATTCTGCCTGGCTGCCCCATTTCCTCCGACTACCCCATCCCACCCCAACATCCCTTGCTTCGGGCACTTCCTCCCACTCACCTTCCCATCCTTAAAACGCATCCCCTTCTGTGCTTGTTTCCTGGCACAGGGCTCTCACCTTTGCCTGTGTTTGTGACTGGTTACAGTATTCTTGTTGCAGACAGCACAGTTCACTCATGGTATCTGATGTGCTTTAGAGTGGCCAGTCTGCCTGCAAAGAGTTTTCATCTCAGAAGGTTTCTCAGTGTTAAAAGCTGCCATCTCCAGTAGATTATCTTACTGGAATCTCAAAGTTGCCTACAGCCCACACAAACCTCTTTGCATCAGCTTTTGCAGCAGGATGCAAAACCATGCAGCTGCAAACACTGAAGATCATGCCTTGTCCTGCAAGAAATAACCCCACAATGCTCTGAAGGGTGACTTTTACCAGCACCGTGGATCTGATGTATCACCCAGCAGTCCCCAGTTAACCTGGGTCAATCCTATACACACAAGTGCATTTCTGCCAAGGTTGTCTAAGCACACAACACAGAATTTATGCAACTTTATGCTGTTATGTCTACTTGTGGTAGACAGTTTTTAGCTGATTTGGCAGGACAGTTGTGTGGTGTAGGAACTGATCTACTCCAACATCTTGCTGTGAAAAAACTGACTGGTCTAAAATTCCTAAATGTGTTTAAGTTGGTGGAGTGCTAGATCCATGTTTCATGTCATATGGCTGTGGCATTTTTGATCAATATGGGAACCCCCAAGTCAGATTTATTTTCTAATCAAACCGCAGCCTAAAGCTCCAAACTTTGTGGCCCAGGCTGCAGACCTCAACCACGTGTGGGGAATCTGAACTTGCAACTCAGCTGGCAGCAAGTCCAGAGCACAGTGAGGACTTTTCCAGCCTACTGTGTCTTCAAGGAGTCTGTCCTGGGCTTAAACTACACACAGGTTGTTGTCTCATTTGCCTTCAGGGTCTTTAAAACTGAGATGCCCCTCAAAAACCAATGTTCCAGTTCTTTTAAGGAAAACCTCTGGCAAAGTGAAGTATAGAAGCCTGGGACTAATTTAGGCAGATTGTTATGGTCACTGCAAAGGACACTGGTATCCAGGAAGGTGCTGCTGTGCAGACCTTCCAAGGCAGGCCTGTGCTGAGGGGCGGAGTTGCAGCTGGAAACAAGAACACAGTGGTTGGAAATCCAAGGCCAGTGAGGAAAATAAGCAACTAGCACTGGAGAAGCAAAGAGAAAACTGAGGTGCAAACTGCATCCCACTGGCAGTGGAACAGAAGATCTCTTGGGAGAACAAAAGGGAGCAGGGTTAGTGAGGAGTGTGATGAAAAGTGGTGCCACAGAGGAGGAGCAATGTGGTGGGATGCTGCATGAGTCAGATCTGCACTGCACTGATCTGGGTGGAGGTGGAGCCTTTTGGATGTCAGGGAAGGACAGCAAGGAGAAATGAATGTAACCAAGATGGGGGATGAGAGTCTGGGAGCAGGTTTTTCCTGTGTGGGTTCTCCAAATCTAAAGCTAGTGTAAGATTGATTAGGAGTTACTGGAGCTGCGGTGACTTCTACTGAATGCAGTCTGGGACTCCTTTGGGAGGAAAAAGTAGAAAGACTTGGGTTCCACATTTCCTTAGTGCTCTCAAATCCTCTGATGCTCTCCAGATACAGAGATCTCACCCAGGACTTTAAAATTTACAAGCATGCACACAATAGCCGAATGTGCTTTGTAATCTCTTCCCAGGCAGCAGACAAAGTGGGTTTTGCATAGATTGGAACTTACTCTATTCAAGTTGATAATTATTTTGAATGGAATACTCCCCATGAAGCATGTCTGGAACAGCATCAAACCCTATGGGCTGTGGGAGGCACATCCATCAGCTGCACTCTGGGGTGTATTCTGGAAAAGCTCACAGCTGGATAGGAGGATCCATTTTCCTATATACTTAAATGAGAAAATAGCATGAGCTTTTCTTCAGTCTCTTCTTGCCAACATCTGGCCACGACTTGCACAGTTGCTATGAACTGTATCTGGGCATGCTTCCTTTGCCTATGGAAAAATGTGGGAATCCAATCATCCAGTACAAAAAGAAGGTGTCCCAGCTAATATGTGCCTCAAAGACCCTAAGGACATGGATTTGGAATGTTTTCAAGGAGATGGATCAAAACTATTTTGTTTGATATTCACCTACAGTTTTCTGTTGCCTGACTCCATCATATTTGCATGCAGCCTTCAGGTTCTGTATTAGGAAAGGAAAATCCAGGCTGAGCTGCAGGCAGCAGAGGTGTTGAACTGGCAGCTCTCACCCACCTGAGTCCACTCTCTCCCCATCCTGTCCCAAGAGGAGCATGGTGCTGCTGTGGTGCTGCTTTGAGGGTGGGGGGGCTCAGATAAGACATAAAACAGAAGCTGTGGCCATCTGTGGCCATTAAAATTCCATGACACCTTTTGGTCCTGAAGCAGTTGGTGCTAAAAGTAGCCCACTGCAATACAAGGCAGACAAGTCTGGTGCAGCCTGCTGGGAAGGTGCCTCATGAGATTTGACCACCTCTGCCTGCAGTGGAGAATGGGGCAGACCCTTACACTCTCTGCCCAGAGGTCAGTAATCCCAGAGCTGGGAGCAGAGCTGCTGCATCCCTGGGACCAGAAACCAAGCTGAAAAAAGGAAAGAGCTAGGTATGGATTGTACAGCATGCTAATAAGAGAGCTTTATTGTTCCTGTGACTGGATTTACACACACAGTGCTGCTGGATGTTGGCAGATAAATGGACAAGTCTGTTTGCAGGAGGTAGAACCACAGAACAGTTTGGGTTGGAAGGGACCTTTAAAGGCCATATAGTCCAAATTCTCCCCAGAATTCTTTAAGCTTTTGGGATCCTGGGGATCCTTGCAGCAAGCCACACAGTGAGATACAGCCTGACACTCCAAGGTTGTTATGTGAGATAAGAAGAATCTCAAGCTCTTGTTGTAGGTTGAATCACATCTCTGTAACTGTTAGAAAACTAATTTGAGTGAAATAAAAGGCCCTACATAAAATGAACTGTAATCCAGCACACAGAGGAGTAGAAAGCTGTGGTTATGGTGGGGACCTTTACTGACTGACAGTTTACAGATCCCATCCTCGGCACTTGCTCTCATCCCTGAGTCTCCCTGCTGTGCAGTGACCCAGAGCATGAACCAATCCAGCTGAAAAATAAACATTTTTTTTCCTAGAGTTGTTTTTTATCTGGATGAGTTCTCTGGTCTCATTCACCGTGTGCTACACAGACAGCATGCTGGCATAGCTGGTGGTGCAGGGTATGGGCAAGGAAGCAACAGGGAGTGGAAGGGGGAGCAGGATTGCTTAAAATTATGTAAGTAGCCCTGATTCCAAAAACACAACGACAGCCCTCCCAGAGTGCTCTCTGTGTGCCAGCCTGACCTACAGTTTGCACAGAAGGAGCAAGGGGAATAAATGCCTCTCTCAAAACCCCTTCAGCAATTCTCGAGTTATCAGTGCAAATCATCCCAAAATGCTGTTACTGGGGTTTTGCAGTTGATGCATAAGGATGCTGGAGCCTTAGGAAACTTACTGTGAGGCATCCTGAAACTGAAAAACAACAGCAGCACTTTATGTCTTGGTTCCTTTCTGTCTCTAATAGCTCTTTTGCAGAATCCTTTCTTTTCTATCCTTCTCTGTGAGAAAAAAAAAAAATCTGGTATTTCCCTTTGCTCCTTCCCTGGCACATCCTGTGTGTCTGGGAGCTCGCTCATCATTCCTGGTATAGCCCTCTGTTAGGAAGGTGCTGTGCCTACACCCCGGGGGAAAAGCTGCTCGGTGTGGCATTGCAGCTGGAGTCCCCAGGGCCCTGAGCCCTGCCTGGCCGCTGTGTTCCACCTCCCTGCAGGGTGCCATCCTCTGCCGTGTGCTCTGCCTTCTACAGGGAACGGGTTAAAGCTCCATAACAGTCTGTGTATGGAACTCTTGGCAACGCAGGAAACTTTCCCATTGCCAGGGTGTTCTTTTGATTCAACAATTTGTTCCCAGAAAGCAGCCCATTTAAACAGGTTTTCTCTATTAAGGGGTTTCAGCTGCATTTGGGGTTTTTTTTTTTGAGCTTGTTCAGTGTGGTGTAAACTGCAAAATAGTGTGCTACAATAGATTTGTCTGAGGGAACTGAAGTGTGTACTCCTGTGATTCTGCCCACTGTGGGAGCTCCTTGAAAGCCAGATGTCACATCCAAAGAGTAATCTGTGTTTACAAACACATGGCCACACATACTCAACATTTTCAACAGCCACCAAACTGAAATCCAAATCCTGCAATTTTGCTTCTCTACCCACCTGCCCTGCACACAGCCAAAGCAGGAAAAAAAACTTTCCAGAACTTGGATGGGATCATCTCTTTTATTTAGATGAGGAAAACACACATTGCTGTCTGCAGAGTTTAACTTCCCAGCTGGGGCCTCTCATCTGTAAATTCTTGCAGACAGAAAAACACCAACTGCTAGCAAGATAATCCAATTTCCCTTCTTTCCCACTCAGAGGAAGACTGCCTATTCCCCCACTCCATGTGGGTTTCAGTCTGGCAGAACTTCTCCCAACCACTCTACCCCGGGCAAGATCCATATCAAAGCTTCAGCCCCCCCAGGGATCATTAGAAGGCATTTATTTCTGCATATTCCAGTCGGGGATGCAGGGGCAGGGGTGGAGGAGGCAGATAACTTTATTCAAAATGCAAATAGGCTGCCCTTACTTTCAACCTTTGCTTCAAACCTGGAGATATTAAAAAAACATGAGCTCTTCTAAAATAATAAATACACTAATTCTGCTGGAATATTATATTGTTCTATTGTTGGTGCCTCCAGAAAAGTGCCCTGGCACCATTTGATGGGAAAAGCCAGTGAAATCTGTTAACTCTGCTCTTGCCCTCACTCCCCAGATTGCTGGTAAAAGTTCAGTCAAGTGGGCTGAACCCATATTAGAGCACTTGGCTCGTTTAAGAAAGATCATTAGTAGGTAGTTTTGCACAACAGGACTAAGATGCTTCGAGGACTGAGGGGAAAGTCAACCCAATTCTCTCTGCAAATTTGAAGCACCAGTCTGTGATTTACTAATAGGGAGCAGGGAGTTATTAAGCTCATCACAACACAGCATCCTGCTCCTCCAGTCCAGAGGGAGCCAGCTATTTAATAAATCACAAACCAGTGCTAAGCTACAGGGATAAAAGGATCTACATTAATATGAAAATATTAATATCTGGAAGAGCAGATTATAATCTAAATGGGTTAGAATGAGATAGCACCATTGTTTAGAAGAAACAGCTTGCTCCTAATCTCATTAGAGCTGTAATCATACTAGCAATGGAAGATATCTTCAGACCCTTGGAAGCAGTTTGGAGGCCTGGTAAATGTGGTGATCATGCTGGGTGGGTTCAAAAAGCCACCTAAGGCTGCCTTTCAGTGTCAGCTGGATGATCTGCCTGAAGGAAGCAGAATGTTCAGCTAAGGGGATGGCATGGCTTCTCCCTCTGAAAGACCTGCAGCTTTGCAGAAGGTCTGCACCCCTTGCAAAAGTGAGCATTGCCCAGATGCTCTCGACTGGGGAGGTTTCTCTGCTCCACCTCCTCCAAATCTTCACCCGGAGCCACAGGGCAGGTGGGTGGAAGCCTGTAAAGTGAGGTTATGTTCTCTCTCCCTCACTTTACAAACCAAAGGGACTTGGCATAGCAGGGCCTGCTGTGAAAGGGTAGAAAATGTTGGGGTCAAAGGGGCTGTTTCCCCTCAGGCCATCGTCCCAGAGCAGCCCCTTCAGGGTCCTGTCTCTGCAGATGCCACAGGCACTGCTGGATGTGAAGTGTCCAACCCCTGCTGCTCATGGACTGCTTCCCTCCAGGCCTCCCATCTTTCCTCACCTGTATTAAGGGAGCAAGCCTGCCCTGGCAGAGACTGTGATGCAGCCTGGGCACATGCAGGCAGCTCCCTGAAGACATGGTGATGGCTAGCAACCTGTCTGCCTGTGCTGGTCATGCCCAAATGACAAAGGTTCCTCCTCTGCCAGGGAGGCAGCTGCTTTCCTGGGTTTCTCTCTGGCACCTTCAAAGATATTCTCAGATTGCCTCCTCACTCAGCCCCCAAGGCAGCCTCATTCTGCTCCCAGGAGCCTCAAACATGGTCCCAAGCTTGGGGCTCACAGCTATCTGCAATCATCTTTCATTTCTTTTTGCACAGGATCTGCAATGGGTGGTCAGCATCCCTGCTCCCAGGTCTCTTGCAGACCATCTTCTTTCAGTGCCATTAAACCTTCCAGGTCTGTGTCCAACTGAATGGCTCTGAGAGGGTTTTGTATAAAACAGACATCTAATCAAGTGAGAAGCCTTCAGCATTTACCCATTGAAGCATGGTGTGGTTTATCTTGGGGCTTTTCACCAACTGCAGCATGCAGGTCCTGCAGCTCAGCCCTCAGCTCACCAGCACCAGCACGGTGATCTGTGCAGCAGCAGCATGTTTAGCTCACAAGAATTGTTCCCAGACTTCATCATGGGAATAGCTGACCTTGGCAGTACTGTCACATGGTGATAAACCCAAGAGCTCTGTTCAGAGACGTAATTTTTTTCAACCTTTTTGTTTTAAATCCAGTCAAAGTGTGAAATGGTCCAGATTTAATTAGCAGAGAAAATTCTGCAAAGAAAATGCAACAACCATTACTGATGAGGAGGGTGAAGCCAAAGTGAGACTGCATTGTTGAGAGGTGTTATTTTCCTCTGGCAGCTGTGACACTTCCAGCCTTAGTCACTGAAATAACTTTTCCAGCACATCCTTCGGGGAAGTGCCCAGTCAGGCCAGCAGTCTGGCTCATGCTTGCCTCATCACAGACCCTGTCATGAGACATTGCAAACAGACAAACTGTGGCAAGGCTGGCACGTAGAGCTTAATCCACTCAAGATATGCAGGACCTTCCATAACACATGGTTTTGATTTTCACAAATATTGAGACTGTTCTTTACATTAATGATAAAGTGGATTAAAGATGCCCCATTTTCCTAGATAATGCCCCTCTGGAGTTTCACTGGGACCAAAGTGGATCTGGCATTTAAACTAAAGAAATCCCTGTTTAGCGTGTGGGAGTCTCTGGAGAGGCCTCAGATCTGCATTGCAGCTGTGAAATACAGCATCTCCTCTGTTGCTTATCAGAGATCTATGTTTCTCCTGGGAAAATTTTGCCCAAAGGATTCAGCCCTTGCCAAATTTTCTACTAGAATTTGTTTGTTTATTTTAAATTTCTTTTTAAACATATGAAACCAACAAACTTCAAATATGCTCTAAATCTATCAACTTGAGTTAATCTCTTAAAATAAAATTATAAAAATATTAATTCCTCCAGGCTGCCAACTTCTATTTCTAAGACTTAGTCTAAAATAGATTTAAATGACTGAAATTCTAAACCTCTAAGATGAGGTTTAATTGGAAAGAATCACAGTTTTTCTTTTCTCCTGTGCTACTACACCTGCTCTTGACATCTGATTCTCCTGAATTTTAAGATGGTCCATCTCAAACAGGCATGTGTGTGTATAATGCTGTTCTTTTGACCCCTGTGCCCATTTTGCAGCCACAAGGAAATACAGGCACCCAAGGAACAAGTCACTCAGGGACAGCTCTGCCTCATCTCCTCCCCACTCAGTCTTCCCAGAGAGCTTTCCCCTTTTCTATGCTCTCTTCCTTCTTCGTGTCTATACTCATTTGTCAGGCAAAAAATATCAGGGCAGGAATGGAGCCAGATATTTTAGGTCCAGTACATCATCTAATGTTTTCCATGGTTTCTACCATGCTGAAAGGCAGAATTCTGTCATTATGCTGTATGGACCCTGGAGATGATGTTTGGCTGTGAATGCATCTCCCACAGCTTCAGAGGTGTTCCAAGCAAGTGGGTAGGCTGGGATCTATAAATACTAATCCATACTTCAGTTTATAGGGAGGGATGGTAGAAAACACCCAACTACAATCTGTTCAGAGAATTTATTAATATTAAATCCTCAGGAGGTATCTCTGCTTACTTCACAAACATCTGCTTGTTGGAAATACCATTCTGATAAACAATTTTCTCAGCCCCAGCATTGTAGCAGTACAGACATTACAGGTGAAGGTGATCAAATGGTCCTTTTTGGTCTTTGTGCAGTGTTGTTCTCCCCAGCACAAAGGTGTAGGAGTACGTCTTTTCTCACAGCTGCACCATACATAGGCAACTGCAACACAGGAAGCACTTGGGCATCAGCAATTGTCATCAAGCCCCCAGAGTGAAACTTCAAGGAAGGGGACTCCCCAGGGACCCCCAGTCCTCTGGGTAAGACACATTTTGAACTCTAGTGATGTTAGATGGAGAACTTTCCAGTGTATCTCAGCATTAAATATGTTTGTCCTGGAAATAGCTCCAACTGCATATTTTGAATGAAGTCTCTTTGCTCTGGAGAGAGCTAATGGTCAGCTACCTGTAGGTATTTTTTTGTCATCATCTGGAATCCTGCTGACTGGTAACATAAAGAGCTGTCTGATGTAAAGTATGGCCAACCAGGGTATGTGGTATTCATTGAGGAGGACAGTGTGAGAGAACAACCTTCTAATAAAAAGTGAATTCTGATGTTTGTATCTGTATCCAAACTGTTGCAGTGTATACAATGACTTGTATTTTACGAGCCTTGCTACCCTGTCTCAGTACCCTGGAAAAGACTTTTATATATTAAATAGAGAACAATCCCACTATCAGCAAATACTCCTCTAAGAGATAAATACAGTAAAAGAGTCATACTTGTGTTTCTTAGCCAATGTTGATATAATCTCAATTCCATAGGTTATTTAATTTGAAGAACTATTCTGAACTATTCAGAGAACACACATGTGATGGGGTAAATGAGTACAATATGATTTATCTTTAAAAGGTCAGGCTGTGTACCAGTACATATTGCTAGAGTATATTTCATTGTATGACCAGCTGGTTGAATGTCTTACCATGACACAGCAGCATCGTGGCACTTTACATTTTGAAGACAGTGCTAAATTCACGTGCTGGCTCCAGCTGAAGGGCTCAGGATGCCATGACTTGCTCTTTGGGGCACTTGCTGAAGAGGAAAGCAAAGTTCAGGGTTGGATCCAGACAGAGAGCCCCAGAGTCCCTATTTTCCTGCTGCCAGGAGCACTAGCTTTGGCTTGCTTGCTTGACTAGGAATGAATGGGACTGGCTTGGTTTATTTCCAGACAGGTTTTACTTCGCCTCATTATAAACTTCACCATGCACTGTCCTTTCCCCTGCCTTATCTCTCGTCTCCTTCAAGGGCAAAGCTGGAATGTAAGGGGGTGCTTTTGCTGGGAGCTGTTCTGAGCTGAGAGGACAGGCAAAAGTGACCCTTTATCCTGCTTGGTGTTTCAAACAGCTTCCGCCTGCGGGGAGGGGATGTATTGAGAATGTGTGAGAGAAAACACTGAAAAGGGAAAAAAGGCACAAAAAGGGAGGAGAAAAAAAGTACAGCAAGGAAGCTAGAGACAAACTTCAAGTTGTGGATTATTTCTCACCCAGGCTCTAATTAGGAAGCCTCTTATGGGACTGTGAAGCTGTCAGGCTGCCAAATGTCAGCGTGTTTATCAGAGATCAGCCGAGTCTCCTGTCTGCAGCAGTGAGTTTGGTGCCACGATCCTCCTGGGTCCTTGCATGCAGAGTGTGAGACTCGCTCGGCACTGGCACCTCCGGGGCCTTCGAGGCGCAGTGGAGGGCTCATTCTTCTCTTTAAAACCCCCAAAAAAACCCTTTCCTGGGATTTCATGCTGGTTCTGCATGGAGAGGGTTAACCATACAGCGCAGAGCAGCTTCAGCGTATATGACTCAGATTCCCGGGGAAATCCCCAGCTTATCTGATGGAGCCTGTTAGTCTGCTAATTGAATAAGCTCCTATTAAAAGTGCAATGGTTTTTAATGACTGCTAACAACGGGGGCCAGATTCTGATCTTTTCCTTGGGATGGTTTTGCTGCTGGTCCCCCAGCACTGAGACCAAGGCTCCGGCTCCAGGGCAGCCTTTGGGGTGCGGGTCAGCTACCGACCGCTGGACCAGGCAGGAAGCTTTTATTTGGGATCTCTAGGAAGAGGCAGAGTGCTGCAGTGCAGCCAGCAGAGGAAAGCATTTGTTGGGAGGCTACCAAGGATTTCATGTCATATAATTGCTGTGAATATTTTTCAGTGATTCCAGCCGTGCTCTAATTAACTTTCCCAGTGTTGAAATCAGGTTGATTTGTTGATTCTGCACATAAGATGTTGTCTGTGTCTGCCCAGGAAAAATATTGTGTACGGCTCTGCATAGGCACAA
The DNA here is from genome assembly GCF_022539315.1 of Serinus canaria. NCBI lineage: Eukaryota > Metazoa > Chordata > Aves > Passeriformes > Fringillidae > Serinus > Serinus canaria. Next base: position 26,083,179 of record NC_066321.1, read on the forward strand.
TCAAACCCTAATTTTAATTAGAATTATGTGTGTAATATCTGTATCACCTTTTTCTCAACAGGAATTGACTTTGAGAAGGTATTTGCCTAACAGGAAAATTTTAAAAAATATGATTAGCATTTAAGGTTAATTTAGTTGGGTTCCAGGATACTTCCGAAGGAGACCATAACACCTCTGATTTCAGCTGGGCTCAGGGTGGGGTTGAGCTCTTTTGCATGACCCTGTGACCACATTTGCCTTCCTTTTCTTACCTGGAATTCCCAGTGGGTTACCCAAGCCTACTTGAACCATGTAAAGTTTTCTAATAAGACTTTTTTTTTCTCTTCTTGCAAGCCAGGAATGAGATCTGACCACCTTCACTCCCACACATCTCCACACTTACTCATCTCCTTTGTGTCCTTTTTGCTTTTCTCGAGAAAAGTTTCTATTAAAATGCAGGAGCTTCTTTTAGGAGGACCCACACATTCACACTGGCACTGACTGAGCTGCTGCTTTAGAAGTTTCATAGCAACCCATAAGTTGTGTTTTTTTCCACACAATAACAATAACAAAGTGTCAAAAATCTCAAGCTGCTGTTATCAGAGTCTAAACTCCATTTCTCAGCCTGTTTTCTATTCCCCACTCCTGAGCTGTCAGATGCTGTGACATGGCTCCATCACACCACGACAAGCAGTCCCAACAAACAGAAAATGATTTCCAACTGGCAAACACGCTGTTTACTTTCCAGAAAAATTGCACTTTCCCATCTGACAGCTGATCAAGGGATCTCCTGCTGCTGTCAGCATGAAGAAGTGTTTAAACACAGGGATGGAAGTTTAAACATTTTCTCATTATCACAGAATAAAAAAAAAATTAAAAAATAAGAAAAAATGAAGGCATTGAGTCTCTCCGACCACCTGCTGTGCCAGTAATGAAGGGATGTCACATGACCAGCCGGCGAGGACTTTTATCTCTGCCCCAATATCATTACTGAAGTGACACCTGTCACATGACCCGCATCACAGCTTTCATCTGGGCTCCCCAAATGCACTTCTGCCTTGTGAGGGGGATTTTCTTGGCATTTCCCTCCCCCCCACACACTTTAAAGAGCATTGCCCACTTGCACCATCGCAGACAGGGGTTTGCTAGTTTTAAACCCTTGGATCTTTTCTTGGACATAAATAATTTGGCCAACAAACTTGCTCCAGGCTGAAATAAAACAGAATCCTTGCCTGAGAAAGAAGTTATTTCATTTACTTGTTTTTAAAGCAAATATTTAAGTCTGATGTTAAAATCTCTTAACATAAAGGAGGATGTTAAAGGATTTCTCAAAAAACTCAGAACTTGGTTTTGGTATTTTATTAGGTGGTGAGAAGAAACAGTCTGATGACCCTTAAACACAATGATCTCCATTGACATGCACTTTATAAACTCTCACCTGCTTTACCAAAGCATCCCACCCTGCCAAAAGAAAGTATTTTCTGGGGAAAAAAGAAAAATAAGAAAAGGGAAGGTCAGTCCAGCACCTCTCTGCTAATGTCTGGGACTTTTTGTGAGGTGTTCAACAGCAAACATTTGGATTTGAGATTGGCCCACTTAAATGGCAGCAGCACTGAGCACTTACTTGCCAGAACCCATTCAGTTATTATCTCAAAACAACATCAGACATCCAAATGTGACAGGGGATGATCACACCACAGGAACTAGATGTGAGCAGGCTGGAGATAAGAGAATATGAACTTTATGGATTTTTCCACCTCCTCCTCTCCTACTCCCCACTCATCCATGATTAAGTCTGGTACTTTTCTCCCTGCATAATCTGACTCAGCTCACTAAAACTAATGAAAAACTAACTCAGCAAAAGAGTTCATAGTCTTCCATCTGTTTAGTGAATTACATCAGTTCTTCAAGGGCTTACAAAGGTGACAGAGAGAAAAAGACAGACTGTAAAGCTTGAAACAGGGAGGGAAAACGGGGGAAACAGAACTTCCTTTTTGGGGGGCACTAACTGGGTACATGGATTCAGACATGTTTCTTGTTACCTACTCTTTCTGACTCTTTACAACGCTTACAGCCATTTTCCCCTAAGGCTGTTGCCCCTGAGATTGTGCAGGCCAGGGGATGCAAAATCTACTGGGATAGTACTCCTGATGTAAATAGTATTCCCATTAGTTGAGGAGAGGAATGGTTCAGAGTCAGTTTCTCTCTGATCTGGCATATTTTAGGCATTGGGCCTACAATGCTGAGTTAATGAACAGAAGACTGCTGGGTTGCAGCATATCCAGGGTCATCCTGGCTTTCTGCCCCTGTAGATACAGAATTATAAGGTATCATTTGACTCTTTGGCAGTTTAGCATCTGGCTAAATTTAGCAATGGCACGGCCATTATGGGGTGGCAGCTATGCAAAACAGCAAAGCCATTCTGTCCCACTGCTCCAGGGCAGAAGAAATTTACAATCCATGCTCTGGATAGACCATGAGGAAAAGTGACTCAGTTCTCATCATTAGATCCCTCACTGCCCATGCAGAACAAATCCTTTCATTTAACATATCTTGAACATTTAGTGGCTCTCAATTAGGAGCAGACATTCAGCCACAACCACCCCACTGCAGGCCCTGGAGATCCTGCTGCTTCACTGCCCTTGGTCCAGACATCTCCAAGAATGCAAAAGCAATGCAAAACAACCCCTGTCCCAACTTGGGCATCATGTACAGCTGCTCTGTTCAGTATTGCAAAGGGAGGTCAGGTCACTGAGAGTGGCTGATGTTTGGGAGATCCAAGTCCATGCAATCTAGAAGCAGAAAGACTTTTGGGACATAGCTTGCCTTTTCATCACAGCAGAGAATTTTAAGGAACATAACCTAAGGAAAATCTTGTCCTCTTAACTGGGCAGTGCTTGAAAATAATCTGTGTCCCCCTTAATGTAGCTAATCCATACATTCCTGAAATTATGTCTGTAGCAAGGGCAAAGGGGAACATAAACTGTTGTGCTGCTTCCTGCCCAGCTCTGCAGTGTGTGTTTGGTAAATGATGGACTGGAGTGGCTCTTTAACTAAAAGCTCACCTTTCAGCTGTTTCTATGGCTGCCACCCATGGCTCCTTGACTGGTTTTGTTCCAGTGCCTCAAAGTCCTGTATAATTCTTGGTCAGAGTTCTCCCAGCCATGCCAGTGACACTACTCAGACAAATAAAAATATTCAAGAAGGTTTATTTGTCTGCACCTCAGTGATTTATCCTTGTCTTCCTTTTCTTCCCAGATGTACTGTGAGGTTACATCAGGGCTACTGGTTTCTATGCTTCAGAGCTAAGAAAAAGTATCTGAGATAACTGAAACCAAGCAGACTAGTACTTGAACACAGTAAATTACTTGCTGTACCAATTCTTCCAGGAAGAACTCTATGAGAAATTTCACAGTAACTGCAATTAGAGGAAAGAGGTCTCTGATTTCCCCATGTATCCCCATCAGCACTCACCTCAGATTAGCTTTCCTTCTTATGGTCTGTCAGCAGCCTTGAGATCAAGGAGATTAAAACACTGTGGAAACTCATTAATGAGCCAGGACTCTGCAACAGCTGGACCAAAAATGGACTGCATTTGGCTGCATCTTAATTCTCTGCCATCTCCCCTCTGCTCATCAACACCTGCACACATTTGGGATGCTGTGTAAGACCCCTGAATTCAGCTCTAAGCAACCAGCCTGCAATGCACATGTCTAATGCTCTGCTGGTGTGGAACCAGTGTGCTGGTAATCCTGTTAGTAATGGCAGAAGCTCCCTCTAGGAAATTATCACAAATAGTCTTAAACAATTCCTTTTGTTGACAACTCTATCCAAGAAACCATCTTCCCTGGAGACTTCACTCAACTTTTGACTAATCCCCTCCTTCCCTCAGGAGCTCTTTTGTTGAAGGAGATTGTAGGCATAGCCCAGGAATGACAGGTCTCTGTAAGCCTTGGATGAGCCTCTACATTCTTTCAATTGTCAGTCCCCATCTGTCCTGTTTGTACATCGATCTTCTGCTCCAGGGAGCTCTCTATTAAGTGACACATGGCTGAGTTTATTCTGCAAGTCCACTGTCCAGACTGTGCTGTTACCTCTTCGTTGCCAAGTCAATCCTTCTGACATTGCTTCTGAAAAACAAAAGGCAGGACATCTGCACAATTTCATTCCCCTTTGCTGAAAGGTGACTTTTGAAAAACACACACCCCACCCCTCAAACTGTGTCCTTGTTCTATAATCTCAAGACTTTTCTTCATTTTGTCAATATCAGGAGTTATTTCAAAGGTCCTTGGTGTAAGGGAGGGTACAATCTGCCCCTATTGCAGAGGAACTCTATCAGGGGAAAAATCCATGGCCTTAGTCCTGAATCAAAAAGAAAAATAAATCCCAATTACGAATATTTTGCAGGGCTAGTGCCTTCAGTTATTCTGCTTGTTAAAAGTTGGTTTAAAAGAGGCTTTTCTCTTCCTGTAGATCCAACTACACTTAGCTGGTACAGTATCACATGCATGTAGGAGGTGCAGCATTAGATATCTGAATATTTATTTTGAGGCAGGATGAGAACAGTAGCAGATTCCAATGACCCATATGTTCCTCCTCAGCAGGTAGAGGGAAAGTGGTGGGTGGAATAGGGCAGAAAATGGGTGGAGTGTTGGCATGGAGTATACATCACCCTGGGATAGACAACTGACAGTATCTCATCTTTTCCTGAAACCAGAAGGAGAACAAGGAGGAGTCTGTGATGATGTTTTGTCCCTTGTTGTGTTGCTCAGGGGCCATGGATTCAAGATGGAGCCTAATATGTTTAGTTTTTTGGTTTTGTCTATTTTTGTAACTCAGGTTGGCAAAGGAAGGAGGGTTGGCCAGTTTCATTATGTTCCCAAGAAATTCCATTCTCTCATGTGCCAGCGTGAGGCTGTTGTGCTTTAGATGCCTATCTGCCTCTCATTAGATTTGAAAAAGCACACAGAAGCCCCTGCTTTCCGTTGGTAGCCTATCAAAATGACAAAAAAAATTACTGTTTCATTTATAACCTTGCTTCCACGTCTGAATCCAGATGCCTTTTTAAAAAAGAGAATTAATAATATGAACACCATCACATATAGAATGGTTTCCTGCAACAAACTGCAGAAGAAAACTTGAGTTGACATTTAAGTTTGTCTAGCATGCTAAAAAATGTCTATGCAGCTAAAAAAAGGGGACACAGTCATTTTGAGGACAGGTTAATATATAACAATAAATGTTAAGAGTTTCTCCTATTATTGCAAGCTTTCACTATTTTAAATTATATATTTGTGAAATGCTCTCTAAGTCATTTTAAATGGGCCAAATTCAAGTTCATAGAACATTGATGCATGAGTGCTCTCCTCAAGTGAGTTGCCCCAGAAGCCTTAGTGGAACTGACAGCCAGCTTTTCTGGCAGGATTAGCTCCTCTCTGATCACAGAGAGGGAAAAGCCATTCTGTCTGCACTCAGCTGAGCAGGTGAGCAGGGAAGGCATTCAGGCTGCTTCCAAAACCCAATCTGGTCACAGCGCTGGCAATGTCAGGTCTTTCTTCAAAGGATTGCAGGCTGGCCCCTCTGCCTGCTGTTGTCTACATGATGAGGGCAGAAGGGGTAGAGAGGCTGTGAGAGCAGGCACTGAGTGCTGGGACCTGATCCTACAGGTACACAACATCTACATGCATTTGGAAGCACAGATGGGTAGCTGAGGTGTGTCCTGCTATCCACAGATGGGTAGCTGAGGTGTGTCCTGCTATCCACAGATGGGTAGCTGAGGTGTGTCCTGCTATCCACAGATGGGTAGCTGAGGTGTGTCCTGCTATCCTAAGGCTGCCTCTTAACTTGGCAGACAATAAGACAGTCACACTAATTTGGGCTCAAAATCAGCTTCCAGGTCTGCCCTGCAAGCACAGACCCAGCAGTGGCACTGACAAGACACATGCTGCTAACAAATGCACAAAGTAAACAAAGAGACAGGATATAATAAAAGGATATTTTCTGGCAATTTCTTTTAATAACAGTGATTTTAAATGACCTTTTGGTCTTCTGTAACAAGAAGATGAAAAATATTGATGCTGAAGCATCACTGTGAAACCCGACATTAAAATAGTGATTAATTAAAACCAAAGATATTACAAGATAAGGAGATTTTGCCTAGCTCTGCTCAGGTTCCAATGTCTGTGAAATCAAAACAAGTAAAGTTTGAAATGTGAACTCAGTAGGCAAGGCCAAGGGAGACCAAAGCAATTTGGTCAGTTTAAGCAATGGGGAAATGAAGCAATACTTTGACTGGGGAGGCACTGGAGGAAAGGGCACTGGTCTGAGACTGGGCAATATGACAAAACAAATCCAAACCTCCCATGATAGCACTGAACATTGTTCAATGGGGGCCGTTGGTTTGCTGATCTCTTCTCTCTGAATATGAGATTTCCCACTTTGTTCTCACCCTGGATGTGATCATCCAGCCCTGAGTATCAAATCTGTTTTCCCATCTTCAATACACGAAGGAATTCACGTCCTAAGGGTGATGGCAGCAGCTTTGACAATGGCAGCTACATGCTTACCCAACAATTATTCAGTCATCCATGATTTCTACCAAAACTTGCTCAAACGTCCTGAGACACGGCCTTTCCAGTAAGAAGCAAACAGGTCACAGATTTCAGGTTGCAGTCCCACCCCTGGAACTGTGAGCACTGATTGTCCTGTGGAAAAATCAGGTTAAAGAGAAAGCTGCAAAAGGGTCCTTTTCCTTCATTGTGCTACTTTCTTAATGCTCTCCTGTGACATTAGCTGCAATATAAACTAATTCAAGATCCCATTTCTTACAGCTGCATTCCTTCTGATTGTTTTTGGAAAATGATTTCTTTAATCTAGACACTCTTCTCTAGAAATCTCATCTGCAGTTTCTTTTCTTTTTTCTTTTTCTTTTTCTTGGAGCAAGCAGCAAAATACTATTTGGTAGAACAGTGGTAGGAAGGCAACCCACTAATCAAAAGGATTCAAATGGATCTGCACACTGCCAAGCTCCCCTTCCCACCCAGCAGAGGGGAAAAAAAGAAAAAGAAAAAAGAGATAGAGCGAAGGCACAGAGCTTCTCTCCTTCAGCAATCTCACAAATGCAAAACCTTCCACTCCAGTGACTCCTCATTAACTTACCAAATCTGACAGTCTAATTATCGTAGCTGCTTCACGCTTAGAATAAATAAATACTAAAGTGGGTGTTTAAAGAAATTGAGCAGTGAAATTCAGTCATCTAGACAGTCAATAGAGAGTTTATTTTAAATTTTTATATTCTTATGTATTTATATCATTTTAGGAAAGATAATGAGATAGTTGTCTCTCAGGCTAATTGAGTTCCTATGCTCATGGTTGCTTGCTGTCACAATCTCAAACTTAGCTTTAACTTTTGTGCCTTAGAAATCTGATCACTGCCTCCCTATTTACTCTTTTCTGCTGATAACTGGGTGAAGTCACAAGTGCACCTGAGGATGGGAAATGACTATGTGAGACTTCCAGTCTGGATGTCTTTTCACAGCAAACAAGACAACTATATCTTTTCAGATTTGCATTTAGGAGTGTTAAAGGGAAAATGGAAGTTAAAGAAACCTCAGCTATAACTTGCAATTAGACAAAACACAGAAAAACATCTGCTAACTTCTGATGCAATAGTGTCTGCCTCCACGAATGGTATTAACAGCACTCCCCCCAAGAGTGGTTTGTCTCCCTGAACAATAAGACCTTTATAGAGATTCTCTGGCCTGAGATCAATGGGAGTCAGAGCATTTGATCCATGTCTGTAGGACTTTGTTTCCACAAGTCATGTGGGCCAAACTTTGCGCCAGTTGCTTTTGCAAGAGCAGGAGCTGGGGAGTGAGCAAAGAAAATTTTCCTTTTCCCATCTTCCCCTTTGCCCCGTGCTCCTAAACAGTGCCCAGCACAATGCCTGCCCCAGGACAGCATGCAGGGAAAGGCTTCAACAGGGCAGCATGTCCAGGGCCCTGTGCACTTGGCAAGCATCTGCTGGGATGTTGCAACAGCTCTTTCCTGGCGTGGTGGCTTAATGACACAATACAAAACTTTCATGTCCTGTCAGTATGAAGGCAAGCACATCTTCCACCACTGTGGGGATCACACCAGGTGAAGGGGGGTGGTTTCCTGAGTTAAGTGAAGATTTGTTTTATCACCTCACAGATAAGACTGCTTCTGGCTTAGGAGGGGCAGCTCATTTCCTGCTCATCACCAGCTTTGGTTTATTCCTGTATTAAGACACATTATAAACCAGACTCACACACCTGGAACTTTCTAGGTGTCTGTCTCTGACTTACAGTGAAGGTTATCTGTTTGCTGTGTACAGAGGTCACAAAGCAGAGTGGCAAAAATAATCAAGTGACTGTAGAAATCTTTTAGCTATGTAGGAGAGCCGAGGGAAACCAGCCAACCCAAACAAGGGATGATGAAAGCCAGCCCTTCTTTTTTAAATGTCCCCTGTGATAACATTTACCAGTGCTGGCTAATCCCAACAGTAATGGGATTTTTGGTAGGCAATGGCTTGCAGCCTTCACCTCCTCATTGCCCACACTTACTTACTTGCTTTGTCTTAGTTGAGATGCAACAGACATTAAAATGACTGTCAACATCAAGCTTCCCTCCTCCTGCTTGTCTCTGAAAGGCTGTTTCAGGAGAAATGGTACATTGTTCTCATCACCTGGTGCACTGATTTTGTGTTGCTGGGGGATATAACAACTAGAGACCAATTGTACCCAAAAAGAGCAAGTACCTCCTAGTCAAAGCCAAGATCCTGTCCATGCAACACAATCCTCCTGATAGAGCATGTACTGGAATTTACTGACTGCTGTGCCGAGGGTACGGCCAGGGTTGAAGGTCTCCTACACTGAGAGAAAGGTCTCTCCTGAGACTGGGCATTGGTCTGGGGGGAAAGGATCTGAGCTGCCAGCTCAGGGCTCCTGGCCCCTATGCCTGTGTGGTTTGGCCAGAGCTCTTCTTGCAGTGTGTTTTCTTGGGAGTGCACTGTTGTTAACCCCAAATCCCACTGCTTACCTTCCCTTCTTGCAAGCCTGCTCTAAAGCATTGGAGGGAAAAAGAGAGGGAAAATAAACCAAATCTATAACTAAGAATAATAAGCTGCAATTGTTACTGTGTCTGACCTGTCTGACAACAGAGTGAGATAGCTCCTCAGAAGGCCCTTTTGCACTTCAGGACTGTCACTGAGTTGAGAGAACAGCTCATGCTTTCTTGATTCAAGGATCTCATTTTTCTTCCAGGAGGGATTAATTGGACAGAAAACATTCTGCTTTAGCAGGTGGCAAAGGGTTAGAATGAAGTTTTATCAGAGCTGCTGCAGTGCAGCCCTGCACTGCACAAAGATAATTGACTCAGGATTGGCTCCAGCCAGAAAAAGGACAGCAAATGTTCTGGTTTTACAAAAGGTCAGCACTGCAACCCCTTAGGCTACTAGCCTAAAGGAAAGGAGGCTGAAGAAACCCCTGCCCCTCTCTCTGTTTTTATATCCAAAGGTGCTGGTGGCACATGTAGAATTAAGGCCACCAAGATGATGGGTGAGGTTTGAACCCTGGCCTCAGGAATCCTCTCCTAGAGCTACAGGCACAGGAATGAGCAGCTGTAGGAGAGGCCCATCTGTGAGCCAGCCCCACCCAGAGGACAGAGAACCTTCTTCCTCCCTTCCAGCACAGGCTACTCTTTTTTCCCAGCACTTTGTGTTCAGATGTGCCTAGCAACAGCAACCTGTTCCACTCTGTAGGAGCTGCTCTCGAGGAAGCAAAGAGCCCTGTGCTCCCTCTCCCCCTTCCCAGGGGCAGCAGCCAGCCTCTAACCATTAACATTCCCCCTAGGAATCAGAAACATGCTATTTGGAGGGGTACTTAACTTTGAAACAGTGATTTCTCCAATTTTTTTCTCCCCAGGAATTGACCTTTCAAAACATCCTCTAGCTTCCAGCTTGTCATAACAACTTATAAAAAGGACAGTTATGGATATAATTATTTCATAAAAACAGAGAATAATTTCTTATGAGAACCTTTTATTTTTTCAAATGTTGTTTCCCTCTTACTCTCTTACACACCTTGGGATTAACCCCCTCTTCTTTCACCTCTCATCTCCAGATCACATTCTGCCCTTCTGCTTTAACTTTAACTTTCAGAGGATGGCAACTAATAGCCAGCATCCTCCAGAACAAAGTGGGAACAGAATATATTTAAAATCTGCACTGTTATCATAGCAACAAGAATTTTAAAATGATACAGTTAAATTCCAAAAGAGTGTTATGCCAAAGTGACACAAGAGAGCAAATGTCTTAAACAATTATGGCAATAGGAATGGCTACATGGGGAATTATTCAGAATAGCCTAAATTTTACAGGCTTAATGAGTCACTCATGAATATGGTCTTGCATGATTGTACTGTACTTGTTTCAGCCCTGTGCACTTTGATTCTGTTCTCAGCACATTGGTTGCTATGATAACACCATGCAGTTTCCTGTCCACACCATACTTCTTGCTGCAAGGGGGGATAATAAATACAGGATGGTGCCTAAACCCAGGTGAAAGGAATCTGTCCCCTCACTGGCAGCATACTGGAGAGATTGACACATTATGCCAATCTGTTTTCTCATTCCTTCTATTTCTCCTCACTCTCTCCCTTTCTCTCACACTGTCTGTCTCTGTACCTGTTTTTTTCCTCTCTCTCTCTCTCTCTCTCTCTCTCCCTCTCTCTCTCTCTCTCTCAGCACTGACACTTTCATCTTCTCCCTTGGGGATTGGAGATGTCACTGCGGGAAGTGCTTGTCCGCCTCTCTGGCAGCAGCAGAGCCCTGTGGCTTTGACAAACCTCATTTAATTGGGAGGAAGCCAGGAGGGTTTGAAAGAACTGAAACATCCACGAAACTCCTTTTATCAGGCATAATTTAAACTCTGCATGGAAAAAACCCTATATGTATAAAGAAAAGTCAACTTCCCTCCTGCTGTGCGTGCTCCCCTCCTCCCCCCCCGGCACAGGCAGGCTCCTGCGAGATTCCATCTTTTCATTTTTCTAAAAGTGTCAAAGTAGATTTGTGCTCTGTGGCTGGGTGAACAGAAAAGGAATGCAGATGTCTCTCACTCAAGCACATACACACACAGAGCACCTTCTGAAGGGCAGCAGTTTGGGGGATTGGGAGAGATGCTAGCTGGCTGCTTCTCCACCTGGGATGTGTCGCAGGAGCCAGAAATTTGGTTTCCCAATAGCTTGACAACACAGCCCATGAAGGCTTTTTCTTAATTGCCCCTATCTTAAAAAGCACCACCAAACTAACTAGTGCACAGGGTGCCCAGAAGGCAACAAGGAATGCAAGGTTCCTTTGGCCAGCAGTCCAAGAGGAGGGAGCTTTCCCTAGTGAGGAGCAGAACTGCAGCTGGGGAGACCCTGTATTTTTTGTCAGCTCAGGCCAGGAGAGGCACAACTGTGTGTGCTTAAGAGAAGGAAGCAAGGTAAAGCTGAGGGAGAACTGGTGACAGGGTACAAGGAACAGCTGTCTCAACATCAAAAGGGAGTGGGAGGAGCAGTCCAAGGGAATTGGGGCTAGCACACCATGCTGAGCAGATGGGAATTCAGGACATCAGGAGGGACCAGCGGGTGAGTTACACTGAACACAGTGTGAGCTGGGGAAATGTCCAGGCCCTTGGAGTTACAGAGTGGGGGAGAGATGACCTGTCAAAGCAAATACACCTCTGCTTTGCAGAGGGCCATGGTAGCAGCCCAAGGTCCTTTTCTAGTATTAACACAGTGGTCAAGTAGAGGAAAACAGAAAAACAAGTTGTCAAATTTGCTACGGGATGTAAACTTTGCAGCTTATAGGAGTGGGGAGGGAGTGCAGGCAGAAAAGAGAGACATCCAGGAGAATGGCAGAGATTTTCAAAATAGAGAGGAAACTCATGGTAAATAGCACATGCAGCAACTCTTTCTTGGTGAGATGAAACAGGGAGTTAACTTACCAGCAGGAACCTGATAGAGCTGAGGAGGCAGAGGGCTGAAGAAGCTATGAAGAAGAGCATCTTGTGCAGAGATTCGGCCTCGAGGGAAGGCTGTGAGCATCCTGGAGGCCAAATTCTCTGCTGCTGGCACCCTGCTCATCCTAGGAAAACAGAAGAAAAAATAGCACTGGAGATGAGGATGAGCCAGAAAGCTGGAACCAGGAATGACCCAGTCCTTCTCAGCTTGAGGCAAAGATAGTGGAGGGACACACGGGAGCTGGATAAACCCACCCCAGCTACATAGCTTTGCAGGACATTTGCTTTTCCATCTGAGTTTGACTATGTGGGGGTATTTCAGCTCAAACTCATGTTTACAGTCAAATTTTGAAAACCGATTTCTGGTTTTTAAAAAGAAGGTTGCAAGTGAAAGGGGAAATGATGCTGAGGAGACTATATTTTACATGTTGTAACTGTTATATCAGAGTTTGGTGGTACCAGTTGACAGTGACAATCCAAATGTAAAAAATAAAGTGACTGGCCCAATGAGAAGACTAGAGGTCAAACCTAATAAACCTAAAGAAAATATAATTTCCTCTTCTCCTTCCCCAGTACCAGTAGTGGTTGTAAAATGTGTTGGGGATTCACAGAGAAGAATCTGTTTCTCAGGATGAGTGCTTAAAATAAATGTAATACACATATGCTCCATGCCCAGCAAATACCAATGCCAAGTGGCTGCTCCCTAGAGGAGCACACAGCTGGGGACAAGGAAGTGGAAGAGCAAAAACAAACCAACAAGGAAACAAATAAAAATAGTCATTTAGTTTTACAGCTTTTACTTTGTTTGTTTGTTCTGATCACATTTCAGCTTCAGAGCATGGCCTGTTGTGCTTCCTCCCTTGGCCCCCAGCAGTGCTTCCCCTCCAAGTGACATCAGAGGCTGGGATCCCCCTGCTCCTGCACTCCCCCTCCCTATACAGGACATTCAACATGCTGGCATTTCTGTTTTGAGGAGATAAAATGTAAAATATAAAAGAAGAGGAAAAAACACCAAGACACAAGGAGAGAAAGAGACCCTGAGAAACAAATTTGTAGAAGGTATCTGGCCTCACTGTGCTAGATAACTGCTGAATTTTCAGCTCCAGAAAAACAGCTCAAGTTCTCACTTCCTTGGGGATCAGGGATGGGACAGGGAGCCAAAGCATCCTGTGTGAGGCCTCTTGCTAGAGCTGCATGACAGGCTGCCCTTGCCATGGCAGGGTCTTGCTGGAGACCTTCTGCCCAGTGGTCTCTGCTGCTGCAGGCTCCCAGTCTGGGCAGCAACACAGTTCTGTGCCTCCCACCACGGCTCAGGCTTCTGGTGGTGGCCAAGCTCTGTGGAGAGCTCCCTTTGGATTTCTTGATTGTCCATGGAGAGTCATGGCTGAGTGGGCTGTATGAAGCAGCTCTTTCCTTCTGCCAAGCTGAGCATTCCAAGGCAGTTATTGGCCATGGCAGCACCAGGACTCCAAGGCAGAGCTGAGCTGGCCCACGTGCAGCCCAGAGCTCTGCCATGGAGGTGCTAGGCCAGCCCCTTGGTTTGACCTGAAATGGGGTCTGTCAAAGGATTATGGCCAAAAAGCAGAAGTGCAAGATAGCACAGTCACAAGGAATATATTTATTTCTTTGTTCAGGCTGAGAGAGGATTTGTTCTGTTCCAGGATCTGCATTATAAGGGTTTGGGACATATTGAGCTTTCTGTGCTTCTCAAGCTGTGCGTGACAATGGCTGGCATTTCAGTAACCTGTGCTTTGCTGAAAACTTTAGCATGTTTGTTCAGTCATTTAGAACAGCATCTGGAAAATCCTGCTCTGAAGGGCAGCACATTTCCCTCCTAGCAGGGCTGGATCCCAAGCAATCAGCTGAACAGACATTAAAAAGCAATGAAAAATGTGGTTATGTCCTCAAAGGACATTTGATTATTGGCATCTTCATGTACACAATCTTGAGGACAAATCCTGTTTTGTCTTTTCCTACTTATCTATAAAACCTGCTGTGTGCCTCAAAATCAGTTCAGGGGGATTTGATTTACATTGCTCCCTCAGCTAGGTTAGTGCACTTTGTCTGATTATAAATTTCTTTCACTGATACATATATATCCATTCTCTGTGTGTGTGTGTGTGTCAGTATGTGCCTGAAAAAATACTCCCTTCCCTCAGCACATTAGGGAGTGATTCAGCAGTGCTGGTGTGTCTGGTCAAGCTGTGTGTGTAACCATGGCCTTCATCTCATAGCTTTGGCCACTAAGAATGTGATTTTTTTACCTCCTAGCTAATCACAAGATTATTTCATTGTCTCATGAAAATGCTGTCCTAGCATGTCTTCCTTACTGTTGTTGAGCAACATTCCTACAGTCTGTTTTCAAAAATGAAAATTGGGACAACAGTGTGAAGTCTGTCCTCAGTCTGGGCAAGAGGGCCTGGGAAAGTATGACCTTCTCCATCGAACTGTGCCCCACAAAAAGCTGCACACAAAGTCACTGAATCACTGCTTATCTCAGAGCAATCACTGCTCCTCTGAGAATAATAAACCCACTCTGTGTCTACCTTTGCTGCGATCTCTCAAAATCAGTTGCTTAACTGATGTTAGATCTGCTTGTTACTACAGAGCCACCCTGCTCTTCCTGAGCTTGCCAAAAGAGCTCATTTCAAGTTAAATGATTGCACAAAGAAACAAATAAACCCAGAGGCAATTTTGACATTGCTGTTATAGGTAGCTTACCTGTCACAGATGACTCGGAGTCTCTGAGGTCTCCTGGAAGCAACCAGTTCTAGAAAGTGTAATATGCAATCATAAGATTAAATGAAAATCAAGCCAAAACCCCATTCTCTGAGCCCCTATAAAAAAAAGTGCTCAGAATTTCAAAGGGTCCTATAGAATCTATCATCTTATTATTTATAAATATACATTATTCCTATAGGACTTGAGTACCTGCATTGATCTTAATAAGGCTGTTCCTGTTCTGTAACCCTTTCATATATCTGTGAGTACAGGCCTTGGACCTCCTCCTGTTACAGTGTGAGTCTTAGCTTTGACATCAATAAAAGCAGCATCAGTCCCTAAAGCCTTCATACAAAGGAAGCAAAAAGAAGTTTGCAGGCCTGAGTCCCCAGTCAATTGTCTTGACTTTCCAAGGGGCTGCTGAGCTTCACATATTGCCCCCATGGCTACATGGGGCTTTTCTACATGGATGCAGCAGTAACACTGGGGACAGAGACAAAGCACTTTGATCCCACTCTCTTCTTGCCCACAGCTCTCACTGAGTTTGTTGTTTGTCCAGTTAACCATGCTCATGGAGGCTTTGTACTCACTGATTATTGTGATCTCTATCAGACTGCAACTTAGCAGAGTTTGCAGTTTTGTGAAGTCTGTGTTCTTGTTGTTTTTCAAGGACATATTTCTAAACATTGTGGTAAATATAGAGGAATACATTCCTCAAATGTTTTATTGTAAAGCATGAATTTTCTCAGGCTTAGATACAAATGAATAGCTTAAGCCTGGAAAATTTCCCCATGGACCTGATGAACAGAGAGATTTTTCTGCAATCAGAAAGGCTGCAATTTCTACCCACCTACATTTACCTGAGCACTGTTTCTGACAGCAGAGAATGAACAGTGGCACTCTAGTCATGGGAAGGAGAGCAGGAAGGGTGGTGTCCAGCCCTCTTCCAGCTCAGCCTGGACAAGCATTCCCCACAGCAGGGAGACCACCAGGAGGCAGGCACCACTGCTCTGCTGCCAGCAGACTCAGAGCTCAGCTGGGGTTAATGCTGAGCCCTTCAAGAGCATCTGCCAGGAAGCACCAGGCACTTCCTTCAGGGACAGGAGCTCCAGTGGGAGCCCCCTCTGCTTTTGCCTGCATGGCCATTTCCAGAGTGCCAGACCTGGGCTCCGACTTGATGCACAGACAACTTGAAAAAGTGCAAATGACTGAGCTTCCAGCCCTTGACCTTTCCAGCAGCAATCTTGCACCATTAAACCAGGCAAGCAGGTTGTTAAACCTCTCACAGGGTAAGTAATAGTTCAGAATTGAATTGTTCTCCTACACCAAATACTAAGGTAATTTCTAGAGCAGTAAATGGGAATATAACTTAGGGTGAGATTCATGGCTGTTGCTGTGCCAGAGCACTGGAATATCACCAATATATGGAAGATATATATTAGCATCTTGAATACTCCCTTCCCAAATAAGTCACCAAGACTGGCAGAACACTTCTCTTGGATCACAAGTAACATTTTCACTGACACCTTTCCTTTTTTTTTTGCCCCCTTGACTGTAACAAAAGTGTAGAAATAAATTACCAATGTAAAGTTTCCAGATAGAATAGAAGAAAAACAATTTTAAAAATGGTTTGGAAAGGCAAAAATTTTTTCTGTATGAGGTAGAAATTTTTGCCTCTTCACAGAGCTGGCCAAAAACTTTCAGATGTGGTAACTTTCTGTCAGAAAAAATTTGATTTGTGAGATGAAAACATTTTATGACAATATATCAATTTCATTAAAATTAGTAAAAATGCCAAGACTATTTAAGTACTGTACTGAAATATTTAAACATTAATATTCTTTAATGAGTTTAACACAGAATTTTAAAAAAGCATGTTGAGTTGGTAACAGCAGGGCAAAACCTTTCAATGAAATTTTAGTAAAATGTCACTTTGTTTTTGCAGAGTGTATTTTCAGGATTAACATTCCAAAAAGGAAATAGGATTTTCTTTACATTAGAAACAGAAATATCAGCTTGCTTACTGGGAACTGGGAGGAATACCTGAATTATAGAGTTTGCTTCCTTGAGTAAGCCTCTTGACTTAAATTTATCTTTTATTATTATTTTATTATTAACCTGGCGATTAATAATTGTCTGCAAGGGGTAGTGTAAGAGCCAGTGAGCTAACTACTCCTCTCCCTGTCCAAACACATCTCTCAGTGAAGAATTCAGCCTGAGTGAGGACTGCCAAATTTGCCACTTTGAGTACAGAGCTTTGATTATAAATGGAAGATATGGGTAAGAAAACAGTGTGTCTCTGCTCAGGGATTGAATGCAGTTAACTAATGCACTTTAAATCAGTTCAGATTAATCTCCTGACTGACCCCATATAGACAAATCCTTAGAGAATGCCCAGGCCCCATTGTGTTGAGCAGGGTAAAAACAGAGCAGTAAATATTTCCCCTACTGGAAGATTAAGAGCAATCTCAAATTGTAAAGCACTGTAAACAGCTACTCCATAAAGGTAAGAGATAAAGAATATTTAGATCGTTCAAAAATGTGGATGAACTACTGACTTAATCATCTCACAATGATGATGTAGACATAAAATGATGGGATTGTGTAGGGCTGATTGGCTTTTTTAACAGTATGAGTAGATCTGAAGGTAGCACTGTAGGTTTGTTATTTTCTATCCTTATGCAAGGTAGAGTGTGCTAATGAGGAAATACCTTCCTATTTGAAAACCCAGGTGGAAGTAGCTAATGAACTGATAATGAGGCAAGCAAGCCAGAGGACAAAAGTTAAACTTTCCTAATTGATGAAGAGACAGAAAAAGGATGCCAAGTGCTGCTGGATGAAGGCAGTGGGGTTGCAGGCTCACAGAGAAAATTTCTCTCATTAGTGAAATCTCTGTGGCTTCAGGACAAGAGCAGAGCTCTGTCTGTGTGGCAGGCTGGAAACTGCAGGCTGTGCCCATTGCCACACAGATGGGAAGTTTCCCTACACCCTGGCTAGCATACATTGCACATTAGTTACAGTGCTGCTCTTCCCTTTGAGATCAAAGCCACATGCAGTTTATTATGACAATAAAAATTTTATCGTTTTAGAATTCAGTTTTCAACCATCCCACGTGTTAAATGAAACATCAACATAAAAAGTGAGATTACAAAAAAACCCCAAAGCGCTCGGAATGCAGACTTCATCTGCATTTTCACAAATATGATGGATGGGAAGTTTGCATTTCAGGGCCTGCTGCTTGTTGCCTCCATCTGCTGGTGACATTTTGGAAACGCAACAGATACTGAAAACATACCTGGGAGCACAAGTTGACTCTGGAAAGCTTCTAAATCTCATTCAGCATATCAAAGCCAGCAGATACATGAAAAACTAGGCTTTATTTGAAAGTCATTGCTGCATCTGAAAAGACCTTGTGTGAAACCTGCCTCTGCTCTGTGAGGTGATATTTCCTGGCACAGGCAAGTTCATCATTCAGCCTGTGTAATAAATCAAGGAGTAAAGCTCCCTCTCAGTTCATCATGTTATAGACAGATGTGCACTGCTCCCCACTCTTTGGAATCCAAATTTCAAAAAAGGAAATAAAAACTAACTTGGTACATTGGGCACTCCAGCATTCCTGGTTTGGCAAAAGCACTTGCTTAATGTCATGGGCTGTGATTCCTAATCCTTTCCTGCCCTTGACCCCTGCTGTCTAGATTCAAACTTGTAACCATTAATGGGGCTGGATCAAAACACTGGCCTTCTGGTGTCACCAGTGGTGTTTAGAGGGGATTTAAACTCGCTGCTTTTCAGCACAGTGAAATGAACACAGCAGTAGATTAATGCAAGGATTTGAGCTCACTCAGCATGAGAGCTTTCAAAAATAGTGTTAACAGAGCTGCAACTGCCTCTTTCAGGGGAAGCAAAATGAGGGAACAGAACAAATGAACAAACACAGGGCAAAGCCTTGTCACTATGGGTAGGGCTGGTAAGCCCAGGGAGCCAGCCAGCAACTGTGCTGAGATGTGGGGCAGGAGCTCTTCCAGTCCTTCATGTTCTCCAGGGAATGGCTCTCCAGCCTGCTTGCAGGCCCTATGACTGCACAGAATTCCCTACCCCAAGAGAGAAGGTGCCATCACAAGCTGTAGGGCTGGCTGCAAACAGGTTACTCACCATCCTTCCCATTCACCTGGAGTCAGGTTGAGACTTTGGCAAACTGTAGGGAATGGGCACCAGGCTGTTCTTGAACGTTGTGCAAGACACCAGGGCATAGGACAGTCAAAAAGGCCTTTGCCCATTTCATCCCTTGTCAGCTGCCCATAGAAGAGGCAGAGGAACTGCTTTTCCTCCAGCTGCCCTGTGAGTGCCTGACCCAGAGACCCCAGAGCCCATGCTGTATCCTTCCCAGACTGCAGCAGGATGTGCTCAAGCCCACAGCAGTGACAGGAAAACATCTAAAGGTTTCCAGCTCTCATTTCAAAGATTCCTACTAACCCACCTGGCCCAGGAACCCTTCCAGTAACAGTCTCAGTCTGGGGCTGAGCCTATGCTCCTGAATCCAGTGGGAGTTTTGCCATCAACTTCAATGAGAACAGGGTCACACCTCAGCGCTTTGTTTTGCCCGTGTTCATTCCTTGCCGCGGGCAGGAACCTGTTTGTTTGTTTGCTGCCTGTGCTCAGTGTGAACATCAATAGGACTAGCTAAAAGAATTCAAACCATCAGATTTGGGGAAGAGCTCCAAAGTTTGTTTGCTTATCTGAACCAACCCAGGCACCCAGATTCGCACAAATGGTCTGGGAATAACCTCAGGAGAGGTTTTCTCAGGCTGACTCCACAGATTGTATTCGGGCTCAGCATGTCCTGGGGGAGGAACAGCATTTGTGCTTCAGGGAAGAGCCCAGAAGCATATAAATGGCATTTAGCTTTAAACAAAGAGACTAATTGTCTTTTTACCAGCAGTCTCATCAAGAAGTGAATTGATTTAGTTCATGAGCAGGGCAAATAGTCCAATTTGAGAGTAGCCTTCTTCTGTTCAGACTGGCTTGTGTATTGCTGGTGTGTTTGGTTCCCAAATGTGGCTGGAACAGCTTGCAGCCCCTTAGGCTCTCAAGAGGGGAAAGGGACATTGCCTCTCCAGCTAACACTGCCCCAAACATGACCTAGCCTCTTCTGTGTGTTTGCCAGCTCCATGGGATGCTCCAATAGAAATGTCCTCTGAGTCCTGCATTTCTGCCTGGTCCAGCCACAAAAGGCACCAGCATCCCAGTATCACAGCACAGGTGAATTCTGCCCCTCTGGAGTCTACTAGGGAAACTTTTTATCAAGTCTGAAAGCAAGTCAGACTTGAAAACTGCTTATGATGTCTCGACTTCACTGGGGTTATTGCCCTGCTCTCCAGGTGCCTGTCCTCTCCCTCCCAGCCCTGCCACTGGCACCCTCTAGAGCAGCAGAGGACAGCACTGCTACTCAGACAAAACAGAGCTGGGGGAATCACTGCTCAGAGCAGGTCTAGGCACCCACATTCTTTGTTGTCTGTGCAAGTTTCTTTGCTAACATAGCCTTAATGCTTGCATTTCTAGGCTGTGCCTTTACATAGCACCGGGATACCCAACCATCATCTCCCAGAGTTTGTATGTTTGAGGCTTTGGATTAGCAGATGACCGGCATAAAAAACTTCTTCGTGATTAGTTCCTCCCACACGTGAGCATTTCTGTATCTCCCAGACTACTCTTCTCAACTTGTAGACTATCCAGCCAGGCTTTCTACAACTCAGAGAAGAAAATGCTTCCTCCTGTCTGCTCTGTGCTTGCTTGCTATCCAAATTAAACTTGCTGGGGACAGCGACACATTCCCATTTCACGCTGGTTTGATTAATGTGTCTCAGCTAATTGTGTGAAAGATTCCAGTCCTTTCGACTGTGAGACCAGGTTATTGTTCAGCCAATCTCGGCTACCATGTGAAAATGGGGGCTGTTTAGTGTTCATGCACCAGAATCAAAGGAGGGGCATCTTGGACTGGGTCACAGAGCAACACCCACTTCTTTGAAAAGATGTTACTATGCTCTACTAAACCTGTAAACCTCTTGCTCAAAGCACGTCTTCTCCCTCCTCCTCTCCCCCCTGTTCTTTTTTTCCCTGTCCAGATAGACAGGCTCCCCCCACCACTCTCCTATGGTATAAGTGAGAGAGAATGGCTAGATTGTGGATGGCTGAATTTCACATTCTAGGGTTTTTAATATTTCACTTTAATATTTCTCTTACAGAATGATCCTGCTGAGAGGCTGAGAATCAGTGCTCATCATTTCCCCCTCACTGACACTTGAATATATTTTCCCAGGAGAAAACATTAAACAAAAAGAGAAAGAGAGAAAGGGAGAGAGAGAGAGAAGGAGAGGGAGAGTGACTGAGCTAGCTTTTCAAAGCATACTTCTCAACCTGCCCACATCAAAATAAGAGACAACTGGCCCTTTGAAGTTCAGGACACAGACTTCTCTACCAGCTCATGTGGAAATAAAAGAATCCAGCTTTGTAAACCACACAGATTTCTCACCTTGCCAACATCAAAATCAGGGACAGTGACCTTTAAAGCTGAGGTTTAAAGGTCCCCAAACCAATCTCCATAAAAATAAGGAAAGTTCAGATAAACTGCTTCTCCAGGTGCCTGTCAGCTTTTCCAGTCTGAACCAGGAGACATTGGTCCTTTGCTCCACTCCACTGAGGAGTGGAGACTAAATACACTGTGAGACTTTGAGCAATGAAATCTTCTGTTAGACTTACACATACCAGCACTCAGTGAGGCAACTTTGGCACACACATAGCTCTGTTTGTAAACTAAGCCAATCCCAGTCCTGTTGTAGGTCCTACACCACTGTCATGAAGTAGCTCAAGAGATTTAGCAACACTAAGGATTTTTCATAATAAACACAGGATTTTTCATAATAAGAATTACTGACCCAACAATAGAGTGGCTAGTGGGTCAGAAAAAAAGAAGCTGGCCTTCTCATGAGTTAAATCCTACCTGGGTTATAGTTGGGGAGTTTGGAAAGTCCTGGCCAGGTGTCTTCAGTTGGGACCCCCAATACCTGCAAAAGAAGAGAGTGAGAAGAGCAATGACCTCTTTCTGCCCATTTCTGCCTTGGTGTGGAGTTGGAATCACTCTCAGTGGAGAGTGGCTTGCCTTCCCTGTAAACCAGAATCACACTGCCCTGGCTGGTGCTGGATCTACCACTGTGCATAAAGGACACTGACATTTTAGCACTTGATTATGTAGCAGAAAGGCTCCTGCTGAGACTGAATGCTGTTGCTGCTGGGAACATCAGTGAAGGTATGTGCAGCTTCACTGCCAGGTGCCACTGCTGCCTGTGTTCACCAGCCCAGGGGTCACACAGCTGAGCCCCTTTCAGTGCTGAAGGTGTCCTCCTCTCAGCAGCAGAAGCACCCTGGTGGCATTCTATAGCCTAATCCAGCTCACATGAAGTCCTTCTCAGCACGATGTTAATCAATCAGATGGAGCTTTTGCATGCAAATCCTATGCCCAGCCTCTTAAAATTTGAATCATGGATCTTGAGTTGGTCAGGTTTGCTTGCTCTCCATGCCATGAGCAAACTGGAGATGTTGGAGTTCTCATCCACTCATGCCACCCCCTTCCATAACCAACACTGCCAGCCTTCCCTTCATGTTTGGCCCTGCTCCTGTTCCATGCCTTCATGAGGACCAGTGCTCATTAGGGCTACTGTTTGTGCAGCCAGAGGATGAGAAGGGCAAAGAAGCTGTTCTCATTTAGAGTAAGCCAGGGAGAAAAGAAAGTTGCAGGGTCCCCAGTTCATGTAGCCCCACAAGTGAGAGGTGGCACAGGACCAGCAATGAGCAACCAGGGATAGAGATGGGAGATGGAGACTGCTTTAGGTGGCATTTGCCTCTAGAACATTTTTGGTAAAATGACAGTCAGTCAGTCCTGATGATTCAACAGGACAAACACATTTCACAGAATGGGGATTTTCCAACCATGTATCTATATGGTGTGTGAACCAAGAGTCCCACGTGGAAATGAGCATACTGGGTGATAAAGACTCATGTACACAAATGCAGATGGTCTCTCTGCCAGGGCAGGGTGCCTCTACTAATAGTACATGAAAAGAACTGACTATGAAAAAACAGTAGGAATCCCCATTCTGAACCTCACACTCAGCAAAATATCTTGTGCTAGACATCGAAAGCCCCTAAGGAGCTTTGAAATCTTGGTCTAACACAGAGCCTCATTCCAGGCTGTATAATATCATAAAACCTCCTGTGAAAAGCACTAATTACTTCATAGCTCTTTAAACTTCCTCATGATTTTTAAATAAGGGTTTTTTTTGCATTCTGAGGCACAAATCCTGTTAATCATGGTATTAGTTATAATACCAGAGAAATTACGATAGTGCTATAACCCTCTAATGCAAAACCACAGGAAATGTATCCAGAGATTTCAGAGACATAAGTGCAAGGATAGCCTTCATTCACACTCTGAGAAACTGGACCCTGCCCTGGCTTTGAACCTTGTTAATTGGCCAAGGATGGATTTTTTTCCCCCCCCAATAATTTTTTTCCCCTCCCACTCTCTATGAAAGAGAAATTCAGCATTTATTTAAATGGACTGAACTCAAGTCTAAGAACTGGATGCACTTACCTGACTTTTTATCACATTCCTACTTACAAGCAAAGAGGAAAACCCTACCAAGCAAGAGTGTTTCTGCATGCAGTGGTTACGCTGGAAAAATCTGACTTCTAATGGCTATTAAGTAATTTCTCATTATTTTCATGAACTTTATTTTTTCTGTACTTTCTCCTTTGAAAACCCATGTTTCAGAAACACTCTATGCATAAGAGTAAATCCTTGGGAGGAAATGTGAAAGGGGAGACATAGAATCACAGAATCTGCTGAGTTGGAAGGGACGCAAAATGATCACAGAGTCCAATTCCTGGCCCTGCACAGGACACCTCAAGAATTCCATTGTGTACCTGACAGTGTTGTCCCAAAACTTCTTAAGCTCTGGCAGTCTTGGCTGCAGTCACTTCCTTGGGGAGCCTGTTCCAGTCCCCAGCCACCAATATCCAACCTAAACCTCTCCGACACAACTTTAGGCCATTCCCTCTAGTCCTGTCACTGGTCACCAGAGAGAAGAGATCAGTGCCTGCCCCTCCTCTTCCCCTCTCAGGGAAGTTGTGACTGCAGTGAGGTCTCCCCTCAGACCCCTCCAGGCTGAGCAGACCAGGTGATCCCTACAGCAAGACCTAAGATGAATGCATAGGTTGACCTCGCTGTTGGGTCAGTAACGGGGTCAGCACGAGCGGTCAGGAGCGCCCAGAACCTGCCTCAGTTCTGCCAGCTGCTCTCGGAATCTGGCTCTGTGTTGCTGCTTCCCCAGCAGAGAAAACAATTTAGGAAGGTCCCAAATATGTTGCTCTCACTGCTACCTTTATAAAGTCATTTCACACTTTCCATTCTCTAGAGCCGCACCATAAACTGGATGATACAAAATGTGCCAAGTTAAAATGAAGAAGGATCTCTGACAAACCTCAGGGTCTTGCCATTTTCAAGGTAATTCTGGAGCAGCATTAGACCTCCTTTGTGAGAATGCACTGTATTCTATAGTAAGTAAAGGATTTAAAATGAAGCAACAGAATTTGCAGGAGCTGCACACCTTCTATGCCTTTTTCAATTTGATGTCACTTTAATTGGCTTTAAATTTTTGATGAGATGACAAACATCAAAAGGAAGTCATTTGATTTACTCCTGTGTCTGTAAGAAAGTTGCCAAATATAAAATGGGTTACAAAGTCTGCAGATTAGACCAAATTATTTCTGCTATTCACAGGACCCATGCTTAGGACTTCAAAATTCAGCAGGCTGGAGGGATGGATTCTTTTCTCTTCCATTTCAGAGTGTATTTTACTCACCTCCCAGATCTTCTCCAGCTGTTCGTGAGCACCAGAAGTTGCTGCAAATATTGGCTGACCCTGGATCATTTCCACAAATACACAGCCTGCACTCCTGCAAGAAACCCAAGGTATTAACTCATTCACATAAATGATATATATAACACAATTGTTAGGGTGGGTGGGAAGAGAGGCAGAGATAATTGTTGGAATGGAAATTTAGACATTCTGATTTGTAAATGCAGAAATCTTGATACAAGTGCACAAGTGAACCAGGACAGGAGCAGACCAAAGATAAGTTATATTCACATGCCTCCAGGATTTCAAAACCCAAAGGGATCAAGGTTCCATACATCTCTGCTCCCATCTCCTTTTTCTCATCAGCATCACCCACTAAAAAAATAAAATAATTCTCTTTTCACCATCAAGACAAGACAGGTGACACCCTTGGAAAAGAAGCCCACTAAGCACTGTCTTCTTTTTCCAGTACCAAAAAATTGTTTCAGGTCTCTGTCCATTACTCCTGTTACAAACTATGTGAAAAAAGGATCATGGCAGAAGCCTGTGGATGGACTTTCCCTAAGAAAAGGGTACAAAATTGGAGTACTTACAGTAGGAAAGATAAACAGGGACATACTGCACACTTCTTGGGTTTGAAGGATATATTAGAAGCAGAAAGAACCCCGAGGCACTAACTATTATAGCCATTTTCCTTCAGAAGCAATTAGCTCTTCATTGGAAAGCTGAAGGCAAGATTTCATAGCATAAAAAACCTGGTCATAACAGCAAGTTAAAATATTCTTATTTTTATGTCATCCCCTGCTCTACACTTGCTCCAAAACAAACCAGACAGTTTAAAAAACCCTAACACCTGCCAAATTGCTTCATTTTACTAAGGTGGATTAGTCCTCATGGCATTAATGATGAAATAGTTGGGATCAAGGTAGACTTACCTATTTGCAACTATTCCCATCTCTTACTATATGGTGTAAAACTCCACTCATTTGCTTTTTAATCATTTCCTTACATTTTTTTCTACATTTTCTGTCTTCTCATGAAGCCCCATTGCAGCTCTTCAGGTTTCAGTCTCATTCTTTTTTGGTATTATCATATTTGAGTCCTATAAGCTCAACCCTTAAAAACACAGCTTTGTCTTACAAGCTCTGAAAGTATTATGTTCACTTGCTTAGCAATAACTGTTAATCTCTCCTGGTCATCTGTACTCCTGTGTTACCCTTTGCACCTTGTTTTTGCAACACTGTAGTTGCTTTTCCCACCTGGCAGTGGTCAGTTGAAACCCTGGCACGGAGCTCATCTGTGGTATTTATTTTGGTCAGCCTTGCACACCAGGTGGTGCCAAGCCTGTTTGCAGATCCATATCTAACACTGTTTTCATGATCATCTCTGCTGCACTTTTCCTTAGCTTCCTGCGCCCTAACCTTGGCAAGTCTTGTGAGATGAGCTTCTTTGCTTGTCTAATATCCTCTTACAGAGTCCAGGCATCACAAAACTTAAATCACAACTTTTGCAACAGAGAGTTTCCCTGGTGTTTCATAGCACTACCACATGATTAGACATTGCTTTGGAGCCCACAGAAAGATTCTTCTGAGCCCAGTGGCATACCAAGAGTGTTTTCACAGCTGATGGATGTGTCCAAATGGCTCACCCTATTTTGCAAACACAGGGGCTGCTGTAATTGGCCGATTGCATTGCACAAGGTTCAGCTGTGTCTGGTCAAAGCAATCTGGATACTCTTCATTTGCAGGGAGAAGAGAAACAACTCTCTGTGTTTTTTTGTAACAAGTGATGCTGATGTTCTACCACAGTTTGCATTCTGATATCCAAGCTAGAAAGGGCCATTAGACTGGCAAGAGCAGGAACTTTGAAAGCTAATGGGAGTCATATTAGCCTTGCAGTAGAGACCTCAGCTTTCCTTCTGAGAGTCACAGTTACAGCTCTTACAGCATTATGAGGAGCCTTCTGATAATGAGGATGATTCAAAAGCATTTACTTTTAAATTTTTCTAAATACTTACACCTGGGGTTGCTTTGCTTTTCCCCTTTTCCTTCTTTCCCTTCTAATATTAATTTCTCAAGTCTTCTTACACCTTCCAGTCTATAAGTTTTTAAGAGGGTCTCAGTCCTATAAAACTGCCTTGGGAAGAGAGAGAGCAGAGGGAGGGGTCTTTTGGGAAGAGGCCTAGACATGATATTTTAGCAAGTGCCAGATATGCACACAAACCAAAACAGTGACAATTAAAGTAGTAGGAGGAGTTACAGGGATATTCAGGGAGCATAAGCAGAGCTGATTCAGACAGTATGGATACAACTGATGCAGCTGTATTCATCTGCAATCCCTGGGGAAGGTCTGAACACTGCACTTTGCCCTCAGTCTGCAGTGCTGCATCACACAGTGGAAAGGTGCTCATCAGGATTGAGATTTAAGATATCTCTATGGCATCCCACAGTTCCCTCTCCATGTTTGGGAGTTTTTGTTGGCACTAGGAGATGGCAATTTTCTATTTAACCAGAAATATATCCTTCCTCTTGTTCATCACCAAGCCTGGTCTGTACAGTGGAGCCCTTAGCCAGTTTCTCCCAGTTTGCCATAGTGGGGCACTGTGAACCAGGCTGAGGAGAAGGCTGCAGTGAGCCTGGCAGGTCCATGTTAAATGACTGCATGTGAACTCATATTCTACATGAATTTACAAGGGAAGACCACTGTGATCTTTTTTTCTCTCTTTTTTTTTTAATGGAAGATTATACAAGGAAAGCCTGACTGAAAAGACATCTCAAGGCACTCATGTTTGCAGCCATTAATGTGGCTAGATATAAAGCACTTGGTGTTTTTCAAAAAAAGGAAAAAAAAGTCCTTCTGATATGCAGTGTAATCTCCCTTAAATCCCTTAATTGAATCTTCTAAAGTCCTGAAGAGAGAGTGAGGGAGAAAGAGAAAAGAGATACAGAGAGATTAAAGCAGCTTTTCTAGTTAGTCCAAGAGCAACCAAGTCTCCTTCTCTATCTCTTTCTTCATCTATTCAAGGCCTCATTCACTTCCCATGTGCCTCCCACTGACAGTATAGCTGCTCAAGCACACTGTGCATGAATTGCAATAATGTTTTATTTTGTTATAATTGGTTTCTTTAAACCAAGGCTTTGACACCCACTGTCTCATGCCATTACCAAGGGCATTCCGACCTGCCTTCATGTAAATTGCAGCATCCAATGGACACAGGGGTTTTTTCCTTTCTTCCCAATAGACAAGTAACATCTGTGTGAATTCACATTATTTCCTAATAGACAAAAATTGAACTTAAATGCAGTGTACATCAAGATAATAAATGACTCTTGTTAGAGGAAGTTACTGAATAGAGCTCACTGAAGTACTCTCTATTCTCTCAGCGTGACATCTTTCTTTAGGGCAAACACTTGGAATGTTGTTATTACAAGGAGGCATTATAACAAAGGTGCCTGTAGTGTGCATGTAGTTCAGTGGGATGCAGAGCACTGTGCTGCTAGAGCTGGGATCTTTGTACACCACTCCTAGGTCGCTGTTCATTACACCAGAGCAGACTCGTGCAGTGGGGATGTTGGTGTTGCACAGGCAGAAATGACATGCTTTCTGTGCATATCTGGCTTTGGACAGGGGTCAGCTTTCAGGGAAAAAACCAACAGGCTCGTATCTGATACAAACCCTCTAATCTGCTAGGCAGGCGTGTTCTTCAAACTCAGCAGACATTTCTGAGAGACTGTCTGGAGGGAAAAATGACAGGTAGTGGGGGTAGCAGACAGGACTATTTAGACTGGCTTAGCAGCTGGAAGCCATTAGAATTTAGCAAGGTTTTCCTCCTTAGAGAAGCCTTTAAATAATTAAATTAGCAGCAGTCCTAGGGAAGTAAAGAATCTAAAAACTTCCGTTTCCCTGACCTGCCCTCCAGACTTAGGTCACTGCAGTGTCTGATAAGCTGCAGACCTCTGGAGGGAGATACAGCCTGTGAAGACCTGGAGCTTTGCTGTTTGTAAACCTAGCCAGCCAGCTTGCACATTCTTCTGCACTTCTACCCTTTCCCAGCCTTTGACTCTGCAGTAGTTATTAAGTCCTGGTGGGACAGGTACAAGCAGAAGATTAACTGGTCTGAAGAAAGGGTGAAGCAGCAATACCATCTACAGATGTAAAATTGCCAGAATAAGGAAGGTTTCCTGCAACTTCAAGAGCTGCACACTGTCCATGAGCACGTCAGGACTGTGTTGTTGGAAGTGGGCTCAGGCAGGTGCAGAAATAAGCCAGAAGACTGAGGAACCTTGCAGTTTGCCCAGCTACCATCCAAGCCAGCCCAAAAGGCCACTGGGACCCTGCAAAGCCTTCATCCTCTGCTGTTTGCTGCCCCCTCTCAGAGACTCCTCTCCCATCTATGAATGTGCAGTTTCCTTTTGATTCCCAAAGACATCAAGATTTTTGGGTAGAGCTCATAAGGAAACAAGGCTTTAACAGACACAGCCCTTCTCCTGAGTGAAGTACAGACTGCATCTGAGACATGGTCTTTGAGAAAAAGGACAAAATATCACAGAAATAATTAAAATCTCAGACACTTTTCCATCTCCAGACTCATTGAGAAACCCTTTCTGTTACCAAGGCCTAAGTAATTGATGGTGCAGTTGTGGATCCATTGTTTCACACAAAGCCATTTCTGCAGAGAGCTACTGCTGGCTGAGCTGACTACATAGATACTTGTATTGAGCAAAAGTGTCCTGTTGCAAGACTCATACATGTTACCAGACAAGATGCATATCTCTCATAAATATTATCAGATGAGGTTTGTATCAATCCATAGCTGAGATGTAGTGACATAATTCCCAAAAACTTCTATGAACCCTCTATGAAACTTCTACAAAACTCCACACTGCTCACAAATTTACTGCTCAGAGGTGTTAATTCCTCTATTTACAACTGTATCTACTCTAACTCTGGGTGATTTAATTTAATTCAGATAAAAATATTTTTTCCCAGGGAACCCCAGATGCTTTGACATTGGTCAGTACCAGATATCTATATCAGAAGAATAAGCTGTAGCTCCAAGCAACACATCAGGAGGACGGTACCAGAGTGTCACAACTTCAGAGGAGTATGTCTGTCTGGGGATGGACTGGGCACGAGCAAGGCCTGCAAAAAAAACCCCAACAAACCAACAAAAAAATGCTGTGTTAGGACAGTCCTTCTACCTGTACAGTGCATAGATGATAATAATTGGAAACAGGACATCATTTTCTCTTTAAACTTAAGTACCTTACAAGCAATTGACAGAGAAAGTGTTTCTTGAATATACCTCTGGGACAGATCAAAACAAGTAATAGGCTGTGTTTTGCAGGGCTTTATCATTTGAGACTGAAGCAGCTATCCCAAACCAATGCCAAGAAAGCTCTTTGGGTCACAAATTGCTGTGGACTCTACACATTACATTATTTTCTGAACAGAGAGGGGTTGATTCTTTGTTCTCTTGAACTAGTTTTACACAGCAGTAATTGCTCTGACTTAAATGAGTTTAATCCCTGCACCTATCAGTGTCAATACAAGAAAAGCTGGACTGACCACAGAAATAGTTCCCTGAAGTTCAAGACAAGGTTATGCTTCTCTGCCTTAATTGGCTGTGGATACAGATCTATATGCATGCTACAGCTTTGGTCTGAGCAGATATCCAGCTGTATCCAAACTGTGACTCACCAAAGTCGGCTAATTTGAGCTCACCCAGGCAACTGATGAGCAAGTTCTGGGGTTTCAGATCTCGGTGAAGAATGTGTTGTTGGTGGATGTAAGCCAGGCCACGCAAAAGCTGGAACATGAAGAGCTGGAAAAAGCCAACAAAATGAAATAATTTTGTGTGACTTTGCATTGATACATTAACTCTGAACTTTAGGAGAACCCTGAAACAAAGCAGAGACAAAGCAAGTAAGAAACCAGTAAAAATCCCAAAAATGAGTAGAGCTGGCTGAGGAGGAGAAAACTGTTGTGGGTTATGACTGCCCTACAGCTTTCTGAGGTTTTCAGGGTGGAATATTTGGCCAGGAGGGCAGTTTAACTGCAGTCCATAAATGCTCCTTTTGGAAATTTAACTTTTCTTTAGAAATGGATTGTTGATTGCAGGAGCAAGGTCAGCTTGCCAAAACACAGACCCCAGCTTTCAGAACAGCAGCTGTGCTGGTTGCAGTGCTCAAGACAAAGACACAAAGACACCCAGTCAAACACAATGAAAGCCTAAGGAGCTGAAGGTTTGCCCTCTTGTGCCAGATGGCAGCAGCTGACTGAGTTCCATGGCTGCTGCACATGCCAGCAGTGGAGCAGGGAACTGACTGACCTGGCAATGGGAACTGTTGGCTTCAAGCTGGGAGATAACATGAGGACCTGCTTTTAAAAATACAGCAAATCAGATATGATGAATGAAGCAAGAAAGGAAGAAGGAAACCAAGCAAGAAAGGAAGCCAAGAAATAAAGATCTAACTCACACCCTCTAGGTAGTCTAAATAAGCCTGGGGTAAAATAGGTTGGGCTGAAACAAGGTATGAACTTTGACAGTGGACAGAAACAAAACACAGCAAAAGTAATAAGACTTCACCAGAGAAAAGATATTTTTCACCAGAGGTTTAACCTAAAGAGGAGGAAAAACAGTGACACCCATAGGTCATTTTTGTACCAGAAAATTGTCCCTGTAACATTCTGCACTCTTATATTCCATAGGAATCACTCAGAAAAAACAAACTGCATTTGCCAGCAAAAATGAAGCAAGCTAGATGACCCTCCTGAAGGAGCAGTAAATAATTTGCAGTTCAGTTCCTGCTGACAGTGAGTATTCAGGACAGGAAAGCAGAGCAGCTGGCTAGTGTTTATTCACAGAAATGCCAGTGAGTACACATTACAGCCATGTGTTCCATGTGCTTTACGAGCATGTCTGGTAGCAGAACCCTTGAGATCTGTGCCAAAACTACTACACTGCATCTCAGATCTGTCTGAGCTTTAAGGATGTTGAAAATCTGAGGCCCCAAAAAACTTCATTAGAATTGGTGTTGCTTAACAACTATCTGGAAATAGATGTGAACAATGTGGCAACATTTGAAGATGACAGAAGTATTTAGATTAGTTGTGATAACAAGTGACAGTGAGGAACTTCAGAGAGATCTGACAAAGCCAGATGAATAGGCAGTTTGATAAGATACAAAGTTATTGTTGACAGCTGTAAGATAAATTAACTGAAGCTGCTCAGGAAAAGGGCCCAGGCATCCACTGAGGACATCTGCACTGAAATCTTAAGCCAGCATGCAGCAGCAGTCCTGAAAGTTAATTAAATGTGAAGATGCATACAGAGGAGAGCAGGAGACTGTTATACCATCAATCTATAAAGTAAGGGTACATGTTTGACTGTGTCCAGATCCAGTCAATCACAAAAGGTATGGGAGAAACAAAAGGGACTTAAATAACTGCAAATATGAAGATAGTTCCAAATGAGAAGAGAGTGAGATGTGAGAGTTTTTAATTAGAGAGATGAATAATGCGTTGTAACAATAAAAGGACAAAAATTTGTGTAGAGATAGGTTTCCTTGCCACAAGATGTCATTGTTCTCAAAAGTTGAATGCCTGCTTGTAGGCTCAGAAAACAGGAGGAGGGGCTAACTGAAAAAAGGCTTGGAGACTGAGAGGGAGCTTGTTATGTCATCAAAGGTAGATTTTCTCCCAAATTTTTGTCATATATGTAACAAATATTAGTAAGTCATTTATAGTGACCATACATGGTGGAAAATAACTCTTCCTCATGCCTTAAGGGATACAAGGAACTCACCATAACATTGCACCAATGGAGTCCTCCAGGATGCTGGCCCATGTACTGTGCTAGATCTGTGTGCTAAATAAAAGAGAAGAACTTGAGGCAAAGCTTCTGCTGTAAAATGCCTCTACCAACAATGCCTCTTCTGTAAATGGAAAAATATGCAACTGCTCCAAAGCTGCCTATTTCACCTAGGTGAACATCTGGCCTGATGCAGCCCACAAGCATCTGCTTAAGTTCTGGGCCACATCAGGGACCTGGCTGAGCTGTTATCTCACCCAGCATTTGGGACCTGAAGCTGCTGGTTAACAGAATTCATACTTGTGCAGATCTAACCCTAAAGCTGCAATAAGGAGATGTAGCCTCTGTATTTTCTTTATCATTTGGTTGACTATCTGCAAAAGCAGGAGAAGTAGTGAGATTCAAGTAGAGAATTTTATTGGTATCCTGGTCTCCCCATGAGAGCAACCCACAGCTTGGTCATGGTAAGCCACTGGGGTCAGTGCCAAATCTGACCCCAGCTGGGATGTGAGCTCATATCATTATTTCCTATCCTTGCTGTGGCTCAAAAACACTACTTTTATTGTGTTGGCAAGGCAGAAATGGAGGTAAATAATGTCTGTCACCCCAGTGGACACAAGAGATGGAATTATTTTTGCATACAGCTGTCACATATGCAGAAAGAAAAGAGTAAGGCTATGTGGCTGGAAAGCAGGAGATCAAGAAGGAAAATCAATCATCGCACAACATAATTACAACTTGTTTCTTTGTAGATGTCTCATAGAGCAGTAAATTCATTCTGCAGCCACTTCCCAATACTTCCCAATACTTCCTAGAAAAACATCAACTCACCATGTACTCAAAGACAAATGTTAGTGTCTCCCTGGTCTGGATAATGTCATGAAGCAGTACAATGTTGGCATGTTTCAAACACTTGAGAAGAGAAGCTGGGAAAACACAAAAGGAAGGTCAACTTTACTGCTGCTGGAAGTGGAAGGAGATTGTGCACAAAACAAGGCAGTGAAAATTAAAAAATGGGGAGTAATAGTTCAGACTTGGCAGTTCTGTAAGAAGTGGCAGCTACTGAGCCTGAAGGAGGATGGGACAGCTCTGCAGAGAAGCAAGCATCAGTGCTCCAGGCTTGGCAGGAGCCCATCCATCTCTCAGAGGTGAGATCTTGCCTCTGTCAGAAAGAGCAGTTCACAGTTCCCATGTGTCAGCTTATCAGTCAAGCAGAAGTAATTTCCTCAAGGTAAATGCTGAGAAGGAGGACCTGGGAGCTCCCAGAGCCAGAATGCAGCAGAATGAAGTTACAAAGTAAACAGTAACTTGTATGTATTTATAAAACTTAGGCACACTTTTCTTTCAGCCTGACTATCAAAAGCATCATTGCAACTTGTGTCCCTGGTCCTTAGGTCCTGACGTGCCTTTGCCAAGCCTTGTCACATCCAGGGTGTGGTGATGCAGGGGGCAGCACCTGGAAGAGTCTCTGGCCCCATATGGACCACAGAGCACTGACTCATGCTAAGACAAGAGCTGCAGCCTTCTGGGCCTTTTGGCTGTGCATTGGGTTTGCTATGTTAGAGCAGGCTCCAGCCTGAACATGTATGAAAGGAGCTTCTCAGCAGAAACTCAGCTTCTCTGGGTGCACAGCTTAATCATTTGCTACCTTAGGTGTGAGACAATATAACAGTAACTCTGTACAGAGGAGGAATGTGGGGAAGAGGTGAAGCTGGGATTACTTTGCCTCTAGGTCACTGGCACAACTGAATAATCTGCCCCAGCTGTCCACAGACAGGGAACACAAACTACACAAAGAGAAGACCCAAAGCCCCAAAAAAGCAGATGTCCCTGACTTGAGATTTTAGTTCTGCTTCTGACATAGCAGAATAGCCTCAGAGCTGTTCCAGACCCACTTTTTGCTGCTGATTAAAACCAAATTAGTTTGCTGTCAGACCACACAGTGCTACAAATTTCATTCAAATAAGGCACGGGCATACAATCTTGTTTCAGCTGAATTAGCTGAAGCACGCAATACAGAACATGGGACAGCTGTGGGAGGCAGAGTTTTGGTCACAATTAAAAGCTGCTTTTTTGTTTTTCACACAATATGAAAAAGATATTTGAAGAGTTTCATGCAGGCAAAGCAAATGTAGACTGGATTAGCACTTTGCCTTTTGCAATCATAACAATCTCACGTGGCTCTAAAAGCCCTCCTGCCAGAGTTACACTGTATGACACAGCTGTGGCCCAAGCCCCAGTCACTTCTGAGACTACTGAGCAGTAAGGGACGCCTGATTCAGCACAACTACTGGATTGCAAAGCAGTTCTTGCACAGAGCTTGGTGTTGCTGCAGCCAAACTGCCTCTGCTACTGATACTAGTCCATTTAGCCACCACCAGTATGTTCCCAGTGCATTGCAGTATGGACCTTAAACATGCTTCACACTTGCCTATGAATCTACTAAAAATACTCTGGCTAGAGCCCATCTGCTACAGAACATGCAAACCTGACTCTCTGATAGCTCAGAAATTCCATATGACCGGAGTTATTGCTCCAGAGGGGCAGCACAGAGGGTGCACAGTAAAATGGAGGATTCAGCGCCTGTGCCTCAATCAGGCTTCTGGGAACTGCTCCTCACTTTGTTGCTTCTACAACCCCCTGCTGGGGTGTCAGGTGCTACTGCCAGAACCGAGCTTTAAACGCATTTTGTCTCTGCGGGGCTTCCTGGGGTGAAGCCTCTCTTTGTCAGGGGAGCACATTCCTCCAGGGTAGCAGAGAATGTGCTGCCTTAATAAATCTTGTGCTTTGTTTTTGCTACTGACTTACATTGTAAATTTGAGGTGTCAGATGCTGCAAAGCTCAGCAGCACACAAAAGACCTCCTTAAAGCAGATCCTTCATAGGCTCACCCTTGTTTTCTCCCATAATGAATGAAGTTAAGACTCTCAGCCTGTCCAGTAGAGCATGTTAAAGGGGTGCTGATCTTTGGTGCATCATTAGTTCAATGCAGATAAAGCTTTCAAGGCTTATTTTACTGGTGGGCTACAAGTGTAAATGCAGAGCAAAAGCACCACAGCAAATGAGTGTATAGGAAATGTAACACGAGCCATTTTTTAAATAGGCATTTTTAGGTGTGTCTCTGCTTTCACACAGAATTGGACTAAGGACTTTGTAAACTTTCTTGTCTTAATTACAGTTATAAACCTGGAGTTCATTCAGCGACCTCTCTCGTTATTCTGATTTGACTGCCATGAGAGTCCTTCTGTGCTGGTATTGCTCTGTGAAAGCTGGCACATCTGGTCCCCAACTCTCCATCCCAGGCACAAGATTAACCCTAGTTCCACAAGCACAGTAAGAAATTAAAAAACCCCTCATGTGTTTTAAAAAACCCCATCATCCTACATGGATAGCTTCCACTAATTACATAAAACAGACTGGCACAACAGTTGCATATTTCTGTGCATGGAAGAAAACAGATTATGGTCTTCCTGGGATTGTACAGCAGATGAAAATAGAAGCCTCAGTCAAGCAGGCTTATGAATGCCTGTCCAGCCCAGCATGAAGACATCCTCCATGAGAGGATAAGGAAACTGAGAATTCTGGGAGAAGGACAGCTGGCACATAAGAAGAAAGGACTGAGGGAGACATCGTGGAGCTTTTCCAGGTTAAAACAAATGCTCTTCAAGAGTGATGCTCCTCCATGTCTTACCTTCCCGAATGGCTGTAAAGGGCACTCCCTCCTCTGCCTCCAGCCTGATCACTTTCAGTGCCACCACCTGGCTGTTGATCCTGTCAGGTCATAGAAGAAAGCCACATGAAACTTCTCAGTGCTTGGCATGATAGCACTTACAGTCTCCCAAGCAAACACCCAAAGAAAATTTCTGGGCCTTGCTGACCCACTCAGGCCAAGCTTGGAAGGTAATTACAAACCTCCTCCATCCTGTGTACATTAGCAGTGAGCTGAGAGCCAGCCCACCTGGATGAAGAAGAACTGTGCTGCTGTCCAGGTATTGCTGGAGCATGGCTTTGAGCAGTGGCCCCACTCCACCTTCTCACAGCTTTCCTGTCCCTGTGTGATGGCAGCATGACCTCATGCCCAATTTTTCAACTATGCAGAGATCCCTCACTTCAAGGAAAACCTTTGCTCCTTCCCTGGTTCAGCCAGACAATCCAAGAGTCTTTGTGATGCCTCCATGGCTACAGTGGAGGAGTTCCCTGAAAAACTGGGATGAGGCTTTGCAAATATCATGTTAAAGGCAAAACGGGACTTTTGATTTGCCTTTACCTGCCATAGGAGGTGGTTTCAGCAAGCACTGGGAAGGCAGTATTGCTCACCTGTCACCGACATGTTTTATGAAAAATCCTTTCCTTATAGGATTTTTCCCTCCTGAGAAACTGAGAGGCCTCAGGAACAAACTGTAAACAATTCTTATCTGCCGCTGTGGAATGCAACAGGGGGAATCTGTGATTGGTCTCATCTGACTGTTTCCAATTAAGGGCCAATCACAGATCACCTGTCCAGACGGTCTCGGTCAGAGACAAGACTTTGTTATTCATTCCTTTTCTATTCTTAGCCAGCCTTCTGATGAAATCCTTTCCTCTATTCTTTTAGTATAGTTTTACTATATTATCTATCATAAAATAATAAATCAAGCTTTCTGATACATGGAGTCAACTTTCTCGTCTCTTCCCTCATCCTGGGACCCTTGTGGACAATACTACACTCACCTGCTGATCCCCTTGTACACAGTAGCACAGGATCCTTCACACAGCTTCTCTAGATGTACATAGGATGTGGCAGCTCCAAACAGGATGCCTTGTCTCTGCTTCATGAAGAAATTGGTATGTGTTTTAGATTGCTGGGTACAACAAGAAGCTACTAGCAGGTCATTCAGTAATTAAGTACTGATTAATGGCTGGAATAACCACTGGATAAAATATCTCCTTTCTGGCTCTGTGGATGCTGCACCTCACCCATTTGAACTCCTCCACAACATCCTGCTCCTGGAAAGAATCAGCGTAACTCCAAGGTCCCTGTGTGCTGTACCTCCAGCTCTGGAGGGTGTGGAGCTGCAGGGGCTGCAGAGGGGGTAGAGAAAGGGATGCTCTGGTTACATCTAACAGATGTAGTGGAAGGGAAAAGGGGACAAACTGTGTCACTGTCAAACTGCATTCTACTGATGAGATTCTTTACTTTCTCCTTGACTGCAGTGGCTTTGAGCAATACACATAATTTTCATCTCTCTCTCTTCCAGTCATGGATCTCCAGTACTGGCTGTAAGGGGAGCAGCTGTCTGTGTGTTCCTGTGCAGGTAAATGGCAGCACCCACTCAAGACAAAGATAAAGCACCCTGAACTGCAGAGGGTACTTCTGCCAGCATCATGCTACATGCATGTTATTCCCCCTTACCCTGAAATATTCATCTCTAAATAACCTGCTAGGGCAGGGACCAAAACTCAAATGCAGAAGTGAAATTTCAGGAAGTTTACATTTAGGTATTTTTCTCCCCTTAATCCCTCACCCCTCACCTCCTTCCTCCCCACTGTATAATTTACACAGCCTGTTAATTTGGCCCATACAGCATTACAGTGCTGTACACTGCTCAACTATAAGAAGGGTAGCAATGAATGGCAAGCAGGCTTCAAGCCCTCCCAAGCAGCTATATTGGATGGATTATAATTTGACAACACAGGATTTGCAATCTGTGGCATGCTGCCTCCTCCAGAACTGTAGGCTGTTGGCTGCCTCCCTGCTTCATAAGCTCTCATTGGCATAGAACATGCTGGAGTGCAATCTCCTCTCCCTTCTCCTCTCATCAAAGACATTTATTGTCATCTAAGGTACACATTCCTCTTTCAGCAGCTTCACAAGCCTGAAGCTGTAAAGTTTGATGCTGTCTGGTTAGAAGCAAATGCAGGTTTGCACTCCCACAAGTGGAAGCACCCAGGGTTACCCTATCTCAGTGCACAAGTATCACAAGATGACATTAATTACCTCTGCTGCACTCACTGCTTCCATGTGCTGAAGGCCTTGGATTTGTTGGGAGCCCCTTCTCTCTGAACAGCAGCTGCTGCATCCTGGTCTGACAGCACTGACACACAGCGTGTCTCCCATGTTGTCCTGCTTAAATTAAACTGTATCTCTTTTTTTCTCCTTGCTCCTCCTCATCCCTCTGTGTCTGTAAAATCAGCTCATATGATTCGCATGAGGTCTCTGCCTCAAAGAGTCTTGTGATTTCTGCAGTTTTTCCTTCAAAGTCCAAATGCACCTCTGGAGCAGTTCCATTGATTTCAGTTCCTTTGGTACGTGCCCTCCAAAAACAGCCAACATTTTTCATCCCTGCAGATGGAGAATTAATAAATCCAAACTTTCTGCTTGTACACAGTTCTTTCAGTGAAGCAACTCTCAGTGTAGTAAGCTGGATAATGAAGGGATGGGTTTCACACAGGAGCAGGCCTTGGCTTCCCTCCCTGCCTGCAGCAGCTCCAGGCTCCAGACTTCAGCCTCTGGGCTCTCAGGTGAGCTTGCTGAGCACTGTGGCTGAGCTGTGCTTTCTGCAGGAGCTGTGCATTGGCTGTCCTTGCTTTGGCATTCACATCAGCGTGGGGACCTGTCCCTGCTGGACTGCATGTCCAAGGATGCAATGAGCTGTAGCTGATGGTTTTGTCTGTATGTCAGAATAACCAGAGCAAACTGCCCACTGTAGAGCAGGGAATGCACAGTGGATTTACCCTGGATGTGGATGGCCAAAAATCCCCTTCTTATAGTCCTGCATGAACAGGACTCACTGTGCAGTTTCCTAGGAGTAACACCCAACCCACACATGGAAAATGACAAGGGCAGAGGGAGCAGACATTGTCCTGTGGAATTTTTATGCTGACCCATTAGGTCCTTCAGCTTTCATTTGAATGTATCACATGAATCTTCCCTTTGCTTCACTGTTTTGATGCCCAAGAATAATACTTTTTCCTTGAGCACAATTATTACTTTAAAGCAAAAATGCCTTGGGAATGCAGGAACAATTTCTTTGTGTTGCTGCAACTCAACCACCCAGCCTTTGCATGGCAGGGAGTAGAGGAGAAATACTGTCACAAAGAGAAGTAATCCAACTTTTGCCAGATAGCCAGAGATGATAAATGAAGAAAGCATGTTCATAGTTGCTGATTGTCGTTATTGGAAAAAAAAAAAAATATATATATAGAATGTGTGTATCCACACACATAGATGTATATACAAATTGCATATATACAGGTATTGCTCTATTTATGTGTACATATTTAAATGTATTCTGTGAAATCTGTGCCGGTGGAAAAGCACGCATAGGCGTGTGTGCATGACTCGCACAAACACGCACACGCACCTGTGGCAGCACAGCTGTGCACACCAGGCCGCTCCGAGGGGAAGCTGTGGCGCAGGGCCTCTCCCCGCTAAAGCAGCGGTGTCGGGCGGGCGCTGTCGCTGTCACCGATCCGCACGGGCCGGTCCGGGGCTTTTTAATTGCGCCTCGAATATTTCCCGACGCACACCCACGTGTCGCTCCGCTCTCTGCCTGTTTTGTCCCGGGCAGGGACCCGTTGGCGCTCGCGCGGCGCTGGCCCCGCCCCCTGCGCGTCGCGCGCCCCCGCGTGAGTCAGCCGGGCGGCGCGAGGGGCTGCGGGCAGCGCGCGGCTGCGGGCGGCGCGGCGGCAACAGGTGCGGGGCTGCGCGCGGGGCTGCGCGCGGGGCTGCGCGCGGGGCTGCGCGCGGGGCTGCGCGCGGGGCTGCGCGCGGGGCTGCGCGCGGGGCTGCGCGCGGGGCTGCGCGCGGGGCTGCGCGCGGGGCTGCGCGCGGGAAGGGGGAGCCGCGCCTGAGGGCGGCCGCGCTCCCCCCGCCTGCCGCACCTGCGCTGCGGGACGGGAGCGCCCGGCGGCACCGGAGACACACGGGACGGGCCCTGCGCTGCCCCCGGCTGCGCCCTGGGACTTGGGGAGAGGCGAAGAGCAGCTCTGACGGACCCCGGGTGGCCAACTCTAACTGCGCTGCGATGGGCTGGTGCAGCACAGATATCGAGGTGTTTTTCTGTCGGGTCTGAAGGTCCCTTCCCTCTTGGTGGAAAGAGACCCCGAAGTGTAACTGACATGCCCTTCATCCCCTCCCACTTGCGTTTAAAAGTCCTGTCCTTTTGCGTGCCTTGCTTGCTCGGGGGTTAATGCAGTTCAGCTTTTAGAGTGTATGGAGTGACGGTACTGCTGCGGCTGCGGTATCCTGTACAGGTGACACAGTGTCCTGTCACTGTCACAGGCCTCCTCTTCCAGAACGAAAATAGAGAGCGACCGGAGTGGTCGTAAATGATTTGTAGTTAATCACTGCTGGTTTAGGGCAGCAGATTATGTAAACTAGCTGTACTTACCATTTTCAGTTTCTGCAGAGTGAACTGTCTTCAGACTGGAAGCACATGAGAATGTGCAAAATTAAGGTGGCATTTCAAAAGAAAAAGGGGCAGAAGGAGGTTCAGATTTTTTTTGTCTTTTAAGAGTGTGGTAAATTTAAAATTTTTAATTGTGTGCTGTAGCAGATAATTTTCACCTGCGTTAGGTTTTTTTCCCCCCCTCGGCTTCTTTACTGCTTTATTTCGCTACCATCGCAGAATGGAACTGGCGTTAAAAGCTTGGCGCCCTCGCCCTCATCCAAAAGGCTCTACCCAATCTTAGCAGCCAGTTGTTTTGTTTTGTTCCGGGCAGATCTTAATCCCACAATGTTAAAAGCAGTGGTTAGTGCTGACCAAAACACAAGGGCTTCTTTAACTAGTCACACGTTGTATGTAAGCCACAGTTGCCAGCAGTAAATGATGTTGACAACTCTGTTTCGAATGAGGAAGCTTGGAGATCACCTCTTCAGAACCTGAGTAGGTAATTCTGTATAACAAACTTGCAGTCTTGGTCCTGCAAGTTATTGCTAAATGTGATGCAACAGATGTATTAAAAATGTGTTTGGAAGTATGTAAGTAAACATGTGTGAAAGCTGTAGAAATATTTGCAGTTGTTTATTGAGTAGGAGGTAAATAAGCACATGAGGCTCATGGGAGTTCTAGTGTTTCTCAAAGTCAGGGGCATACCAGCTGTTGCTGTTCAGCAGTGAATGTAAGGTTACCTTCCTATCTCTGGTGCTTGCTTAAAAATGGTCAGCAAAGAGCACAGTCCATGATAGTTAGAGAAGTCTTTGCTCCACCTCATTCCCAACTGTGGCAGTTGTTACAGTGTGGTAGCGTTTGATTTCTGGAGAATTAGCCTTTAACTTTGGAAGTGGAGAGTGTGACATCAGTGTCATGCCAGTGACCATCTGTCTGTAGCCCAAATCCATTTCGTAATTGGCACTCCTTGCTGCTTTCCACTTGCAGCATTGAAAGAAAAATTTAACAGTGAAAGTATGGGCAGAGCAGTGAAGGTGTTGGTATCACACTGAGCTTCCATACACAAGTGGTGTTTTGTGCCTGGATGTTCACCTCCGTGAATGCTACATCTAATAACAATTCAGGTAATCTTAGTGGAAAGGAAACAATGTAGATATGAGAGTAAGCAAGGAAAATGACCTGTTTCTGTTGGGAGGGAGAAACCTTCTATTACAGTGACTTTACTTAGTTTGTAGCTAAACAAAGCAACTTGAATTTTGTGTCAGCTGTGAAATGGGAATAATGTTCTGCTGTCCTAGGAGGGAATAAGAACTTGATTTGAACTTGAAAGTTATTTCAAAATGCCTTAAATGTGTTTCATCTGTGGAAAGAAGACAGTTTGACTCTTGTTTTCCCTTATAAGCATAAATGCTTGGTAATGCAACCTGAAGTGTGAGCTTCTGTGAAGAAAAGAATATCTATCCCTGTCATCAAATCATGCTCTTAGTTTCTAATTTGCCACCGTTGCAGCTTTCTTACTTAGTAATTATGAAAATAGTTTTTCAATTTGGCTTTGAAGGGAGATAATGCAAAATAGCTAATCAAATGCCTGTCTTTAGCTTTATTTTGTTACAATCAGGTTTCATGACAACTACAATACATTTTTTTTGCAGTTGAGGCTCATGAAAATGAAAAAAAATTCTTTGAGTCCTTAAAAAAGTCCATAAATTCTAGAAGTCAAGAATTTTAGGCCTCAGTTCCTTAATCTCAAATAACTCTATGCAATATAAATGGTATATTTGTTGGTACTTCAATTACTCTATCAAAGTGTTCATCTCTTTGATTCAGTGATCCACTGAGTCATTTTATTTGAAGCTAGAGTCCTTCACAAAGAAGGGGTGCTAGTATTTTCAAGAGAATGAATTGTAGGGTTATGTGGTTTTGAGTAGGCTAAAGAAAATCCTGAATTTACTTGCTCTGAGCAAGAACACATCAGGAAGTCATAGTTCCAAAATGCACTTCCATTTTCCTTTGATGTTTCATCAACACCTCTGCTACTGAAGCATCACATGACAGTTGCCTTATATTTGTGAGACTCCTTTGTTAATATTTTAAAAGTTAACTTTTACGATTGTAAGTGGTTTTTTTCTTTTGTAGTTGAGGAAGGAGAGGCTGTCTTGAAAGCAGCATCTTTCTGGTAACTAGTGCGTCTTTGTGTTCCTAGAAAGTATGCTCTGGTTTTGGGGGTTTTAGAGCAGGGTGCATGTGACTGATCACAATACCATGTTATCAAATCTTTATCTTTTTGAGGTCTGTTCTTTGCCAACTCCAAATCGCTCTTTTAAGGGTCCTGTATCTGAAGGACTGGAATTGTTTGTATGCTGTGTTGTTTCTATATGTGAAAGTCTCCTTGGTAATTCATTATTCAGAGCACTCCAATGAAAGTGTTGGAGGTTTTGTTAGTTATTTTAATTATTTATCAACTTGATGATTACTGTTTCCACGTGTGCACTGAAACTTCTGTATGAGAGTTACAGGTCTGAATATATTTTGTCTCTGGTATTCATGACTGGCCATAGATATTTCTGTATACAAGAGCTTCAGATGACTTATTCTGGGTCTTAATTCTTATACTAACTTATTTGTTTTCTGGTTTTGTTACAGTGGATAGCAGACAGCAACTATAATAAAGCAACAGCTCTAAAGCATTTATATGTGAAACTTTGAATAAATGTGATTGTACACATGCATTAATGTAACTAAAATTTGTAATACTTCATATAGTATTATAAGGCAGCAGATCAAGAGAAATCACAGTTCTAAAAGAAGCCAAACAGCTCATACGAAACAAAGATTAGCTGTAGCTGTTTTATTCCAATACAAGTAATACAGAGTTATTTTCATGAGGATGGAAAGGTGTGATGGTGAACTTGCAAAATACAAAATCTGAAAGGATGAAATTGTAGCCACTTTTTTCCACTTGCTT
Source organism: Serinus canaria (assembly GCF_022539315.1). Classification (NCBI taxonomy): domain Eukaryota; kingdom Metazoa; phylum Chordata; class Aves; order Passeriformes; family Fringillidae; genus Serinus; species Serinus canaria. The sequence goes on from NC_066321.1 coordinate 26,126,965, forward strand.
TCCATGGTTGTCTTTATCTCCATAGGCACTCTGCTACCAGTTTGCATGAAGAAATGTTTTGGACTCTGCTTTCTGCATTTCTGCCCAGGCACTACTGCACCTGTGAATAGTGATGTGTGATTTGGTTCAGGAATTAAGTGACAAGTTCAGCTCCTAATCATTTTCTGCTCATGCACATCTACTTACCTTAAATTTAGCTGAGCATTGAATTCTGTCTTATGACTGAAAATAATTCAATTTGGTGTTTTTTGAGTAATGTAATGAGAATTGTATAGAGAGATTGATGTGAATTTCTGCGTTTGAATGAGGTTTTGTTCATTCTGTCCTTACAATAGACCCATTGTGAGCTGAGTAGTTAGGACGAGTCTGGCTGTTTGGCTTCTGTCTGCCAACTCAGTGTGAGTGAACTAAATATAAATACTTGAACCATCCTGGCAGTGTGGAAGTGTTTATTTATTGAATGCAGGAGCTAAGCCTTTGGAGGTTTTTTGGGTTTTGTTGTTACTGTTTTATGTTATTTGTGATTAAATAGCTTGGTTTTATGTTTTTCAGTTTGTGAAAATTACATTGTTCCTTTTGAAAGAGGAGCAATTTGCTGGTGATGGAGTGCTGCCACTGACAGATGGACTCACAGGAAAGAAGGTGAGAATGAGCAGCTAGGTGAAACCACTGAGGTTCCCTGAAATAGACCAGCTGATCATCATACTGGAAAATTAAGTGATATCAGCATACTCTTTATGTAATCTGTACTAAAACTTCCACTAAAGGGAAGATAATTATCTTAGCTTCAGTTGTGTCTGGAACACTAAAGTTGCTACAACAGCAACTTCTTTTTAAGCTGATGGTTGTGAGTTCTGGAGCCATAGCCATAGGCTACAGACTTGAAACTAACATTCCCAAGTGAACAGTACATCCTGTCTGGTACCTGCACCTGGGAATTTTAATTCTGGATCAGTAGCCCTCCAGCAGACTTTTCTTGCACTGAGATACTTGGTAGAGCTCAGATGTTTTTGTCACAAATCCTGTTATGTGACTGTCCAAAGTTGTTTTACATTGTTTTCTGAAGACCTGTTAAAAGGATAAAAGCACAAATATGGGGTGTTGAACTGATTTGATGTACAATATGTTTATGAAAATTCTCAGTATTATAATTTTGTGTTATTTGGAGTGCTTTGCCCATCTGTGTAAAATCTGTATTTTTATCTTAGATGAAATACCCTTATATTGGTATTATATTTTTAAACCTTTTTGTTTTTTTCTTTGTGTATATATTACTTGATTGGTTCCTTTTAAATTTACTTCTATTCTGAACACAATTCCTATGTGTTTGAAATGCAAGGTGGACTCATGGACTCTGCATTTTAAATCTGTTTGCTTCATGGACTATTTACTTGAATTTTAGAAGAGTTCTAGACTGTCACCTTTTAAATTTTTTCTTTCTGTTTTGTAGAAAATAAAGGTATTTGGGATGGACATGGGAGCTAGGAGAGATAATTTGGTTTCCTAGCTATCCTTAACTTGAATGTTTCAGAGGCAGATTGTATAAAAATGTTCAATCTGTGCACCACAGTTAACAAAATACTGAGTTTAACAAATCCATGGCCTGCAGGAATAGGGCTACTTGCATGAGTTTGCCTGCAGTGTGGTGTATCAGAATAGCTTTTTTATGGGTTTGGTACAGGGTTGGAGTACATTTTATTTTTTGTGCCTTTTCTTCCAGACAAAGACTGTAATTCTGTCAAAGCTTCCCTTGCCATCTTAATATATTTAATTCCACAAGTTCATGTCAAGCTGCAAGAGCTGATTTATGCAGGGAGTGTGAGGCTGTTGTCAAATTAGGAGCTAAACGTATTTTTTTGTTTCTGGGTAGATAACAGTCTAGTCTATATTAAATTCTAAGGAAACTTAAGTGTGACTCTTAATTTAAGTCTAGCCTTAATTTGAGCTAGTCTATATTGATGCTTAACATAGCTCTTTGTATTTAAATTAAGGGATTCTGGAAATTGTTAAAACTATGGGCTAGTGGAAATTCTGAGGAATTTCTTTGTGCTGAGTTGGAGAAGTTGCTGACTGAGCATTCAAACCACAGTGGGTTGAAGTTTGCATAGTTCCAGTCACTCCTGCAAGCCCTGATAATTGCACACTATTTCAGGATATTTGTTTTTTCGTGGTTCAGCTGATTTGAATAGCTGTCTCATTTGAATCTGAGACACTCATTAAGAATTTACAAAAAAAGAAAAAACTCCAAATCAAAACCTCATTTTTATCTCTAGAGGTAGAGATAAAAGTGTATAAAGGATGAGGTCCTACAGGTGTAATGTTTTAAACAGACTATTAATGGGAGCAATTGGTACATGGTCAAGTACAAATGAGAAAAAAACTTATGGTTTCAAACAGAAGACGCTTTTTAAATAGCATTTACTTTACAATTTGGTAATAGTAATATGGCTTGAAAGTAAAGCTAATGTTTGAACTACCAAGCCTTTCCTACATAGGCATTACTGAACCATGTAAAACTTCATCCTGATTGTGTTCCAATTTCATCCAATCTTTGTAGCTCAGAAGAGGCAGAAGGAGCCAAAGAGAGAGGCCTGGTCTATGTTTGGAAGGCTGGTTCCTGCTCTGTGACTCCAGAAAGGCTTCCAGGCCTCAGTGGAAAGACAGTGTTACAGGCAGCCCTCGGAATCCACCATGGGTTACTTCTAACAGAAGGTAAGGAACACCTTAATTGTAATGATCTGGGACAGTAACAGTCTTCAGTTGTTGTCAAGTTTTTTTCTTTTAGAAGTGACACTAGGTCTGTGTTTGGAAAGATGAGGACTGTTCTTTGTTCTTTTCATACACATTTGTATGTCTTTTAGTACGTTCTTAAATTAGAAAGGACCAACAAATACACTTAACTCACTTGACTGGAGTATAATCCAATTTTTTTCAGAAAAGCATTGCTTACTTTAACAACACATGCATGCACAGGGTAACATTAATGTGAGGTGTAGAACTTCACAGCTGCAATTGCAGAGAGCAACCAGCAGCCTTCTTGTGTCAATAGCTATAGTTTTGCTGAGCCTGGACTAAGCTAGGAATTCATATCTGTTTGTCTGAAGCAGTCTTTATATTTTTGCATTGGTTTAACAGCTGGTTTTACACTCATACTAGGATTTGTTTTCCTTTTTTCCATCCTCCCAGGTGGAGAGGTCTACAGTTTTGGAAAGCTGCCCTGGAGATCACGACCTGAGGAATGTGTTAACAGTCCTATCTTAGAAAGTACTTTGCTCAGCCATCGTATTATTACCGTGGCAGCGGGCAGCTTCCACAATGGAGCCGTGACGGAGAGCGGCGCGGTGTACATGTGGGGGGACAATTCTGCTGGCCAGTGTGCAGCTGCCAATCAGCCCTGTGTGCCCGAGCCCCAGCTCGTCAGTATCTGTGATTCCGAAACCAGCCCTCTACTGTCAGTGCGGATTTTGCAGCTGGCATGTGGAGAGGAGCACACGCTGGCACTATCGCTGAGCAGAGAGATATGGGCCTGGGGGAGTGGCTGCCAGCTCGGTCTCATAACAACAACTTTCCCAGTGACCAAGCCACAGAAGGTAGAGCACCTGGCAGGACGTGTTGTGCTCCAGATTGCTTGTGGAGCCTACCACAGCCTGGCTCTGGTACAATGTCTCCCTGTGCAGGAAATGAAGCCTATCCCAGAGAGATGCAATCACTGCAGCCAGCCTCTCATTACCATGACAGACAAGGAAGATCATGTAATCATTTCAGATAGTCACTGCTGCCCACTGGGTGTAGCACTGTCTGATAACCAGCCAGAAAACCACGTTTTCTGTCCCTCTTCGGACACACACGGAGGCAGAAGTGTAACAGCAGGCCAAAGTGGAAACTGTCAGAAACCACTTGTGGAACAGCATAGGTTTGTGGATTTAGATTCTGACAGACCAAGTGGCCTTTCCAGCAGCGAAGGACGGGAAGATAGTGGAACTTCAAGTTCTGGAAATACTCTGTTCTTGGACAAAAAAGAAGGGAAAGAGTACTTAACTGGTTTGTCAGATAACACACTAAATGAGAGCCTGAATAAAAACATCTGTACAGAGCCTGAACAGGTTGGTACCTAATCACTAATCACAGCACAGTTATAATTTGCAATAACTTTTCTTGCATGTGTGACAACGTTATTCTTTTTACAAATGAAAAACTTACATTTTCATATAGCTGTGATGTTTTTATAGTTTCCAAGTGGCTTTTTCACTGATGGTTATCAACTTTTAAGTGGAAGATTCTTTTGTTCTCCACTGGTGTTCAATTGTGGGCAGCCTTGACAGTGCTTTAATCTCTCCTCCTCATGGTCTGCAGTACCAGAACCACGTAAGCAAATTTCCATGCTCTGTTTCCTGATGCATGGATTTCCATTTGTGTAGGGCAGAAGGATTCAGTGGATCTTACTGGTACTCATCCAATTTACCTTTAAGGTAGAGGTTTAATTTCTGTACCTGGAACAAATCCCTCACAAATCCATCTAATTTCTCAATCAGTTAAAAATTCTGGATTGCCAATTGCTAAAAGGTTTGACCAAAAGGTTTCTAATGGTAATAATGTAGGGGTAGCACAAGCTCGTAAAAAGTGTGGGAGGTGTGTAAGTACTATGTGTAGCATGGAAAATGATTTAACAACACTGTCTTGATGCTGTAGCAGAACAGTCAAGTACTCATCTCTTAGTAAGCATCAGAAAATGCTTGACATGATGGTTTAAGAGCTGTTTGTAACTCCCTGACAAAATACTGTTTTCTGATTTTTAGAGAGGGGAAAAAAAAAAGGAAATGTAATTAGGGGCAAAGGGAAGAAGATAGAACGCAAAAGTTACCAGACAGAAAACTAATCCAGAATCTCACAGTGCAGTCTGGCAGTCGTTACTTAACTACTGTCCTCTGAGGAGCCCTGCTGCTCTGTGGCCTAATTTGCCACAAAACTGACACTGGAATTCTGAAAATATCTTTTGTCATTTAAAGTGTTGTGCAGACATAATTTTTTTTTTTTTTTTTTTTTTTTTTAGTAATTGCAGTAAAATGTTCTCCACAGTGGTTCTGGGAAAAAGATTTCACAATACCTAAAAAACAGTTGATTTTTGATACTGCCTCTGATGGCAACAAAACCCCCATAGTTTTAAAATCTGTCCAGTAATTTGGTAGTTCAGCAAGTTATGCTTTCTTACTCTGAGGAAAACTTTCTTTAGGGAAATGAATGTTAAGTACATTTGCTCTTTCTTTTGCTTTTTTGCTATTATGAATGCATTCTAGCAGTTCCAGGCTCCTCAGACTCTTGCAAGAACTCCAGCATTGAGAAATGACTGAAAAACATAGTTTCATGCTCCCTTTCTCAGTTCCTTGTTCCTGGCATATTTCCAGAGCACTGTTTTCCTTGCACAGTTTCAGGAATCAAGACTGGAATTGATTCACTGAATCTTCCACTATTGACATAAAGGTGAAGAGAAGAGATGAGGTCTAATGTAACATTTCAGCATTAGTAAAATCCTTCATTTTTCTTTGTTTTCCTACACAAATGAAGTTTTCCTTCCTGTATTGCTAGGTATGCCTTTTAGAAACAGGATGAAGTAAATAGAACCAGTCCCAGTCCTTTAACCTAAGCTTTAAAGTCAAAGATTGCCTTTATTTTGGCAGAATAAAATGAGCTGTAGTACTTGCAATAATACCGTTTTCCACTGTTTATTTGATGGGAAAGTGGGACTTTGCTGTCTTTGTTTTAATATTCAAACTATTTGTCAGAGGTCATTTTGGGCATTGTTTCTTATCTGGGATTGCTGTTACAGGTAATGGTGTGCTGGGGCTAATAATTGCCTTCAGTCAGCTTGTCCCTCGTGTGACTTGATGATTACTGACTAAGCTTTATATGGATACAGCAATGGTGTTGCAACAAAGGGGGCACAGCCCAGTCTGTTATTAAGATAGGCCTTGCAAAATGAATCCATGAATTGCTGTTTACCTTGTACCATATTGAAAAGAGAACTTGTCTCTCTCAAAATGGAGCATGCTCACTGATGCACTTTTATTGGTGGCAAAGAAGTTGCCACCAATGAAATAAGATTAAATTATATCCCTTTTTATATTTGTGTGCAAAGATCCTTTTTTTGTTGGTATTTAAAAACCCCAGACTTATTGTCTCGTACGGATGAGCTACAAGACAGGTGCAACAAAGCCCAGTCCTTTTAGAAATGGTGCTTGGTGCTACCTTTAAAAAATCATTCTGAGCAATAGATGTACACCTAAGCATAAAAAACCTGGATAATTTATATTATATACAGTTAAAATACATCTATAATTTACGGTAAACATTTATAATAAATATTTTATGGTATTCAGTCTGGCCCACGGTTTGAATAGTGAATGCGTATGATCATCCTACTGTGCTCTCTGCTCTGATAGTTTCCCATTTCCCTTTGGTTTTAGCCATCTCAAGAGGAGCAGCTCAGTGCTTGTATCCCTGGCCCTCCGGGTAGCAGCACATCCACCCTGAACAGCCTGGTGGCCTCGTGTGCCTCAGCAGTTGGGGTGAGAGTCGCTGCCACCTACGAGGCTGGAGCCTTGTCCCTGAAGAAAGTCATGAACTTCTATGGCACAGCTTCGAGTGAGCCGGGATCTCAGTCGGGCAGCCGGTCCCCGGGGCCCGAAGCTCTGAAGGACAGTCGAGAGGAGCAAGTCAGGCTGGAATCCATGCAGGGGAAGAAGAGCTCCAGTTTAGTAGATATTAGAGAAGAGGAGTCTGAAGGAGGGAGTCGAAGGCTTTCCCTGCCTGGCTTGTTGTCACAAGGTAAATAAGCATGTTGGGGAAAAAATATTGGAAAACTTATAATAACGTGGAGGTTTGTTAGTGAAAAAAACCCCAAATATTTATTAAACACAATCTAATGATCTCTCAAAGGTGTGTATGAATTCTAAGTAATATCTTAGGGCTTGAAAGCAGTGGAGAGAGTGATGACTAGCAGATATTTCATGCTAAGAAAACCAAAAACAGTGGGTTTACAAATGGTCTTTCTTGTTAAATTAATGTAAAGTGAGCACATTGGAAGAGTCACATTGCCAAATGATCATTCATGTTGGTTTTGTAGTCGAAGATAAAAATCTGTGTGGTCTGTGATCTGCACTGCACTGAGCTGGTTTTGAGCCAGAGACCTATAAGTATTCCAGTTCCCACTGCTGAGCTTCAAAGTTCATGACTTTGTTCCCTCACAGGTTTTAGTGCTGTTAATTGCTCTGAATGTGCATATGGTTTAGCTCTGTATTGATCTTGGATTTGAGGGGAGGTTTAGGAAAGATTGAAGTCTTCTGTTCACTGCAAGGATGTATTTCCTTTCAAAACACTTAAAGGTGCAGTTTGTTTTGGTTCATTTGCTTCATTGTAACTGCATGGTTCTCCTATGTCTGCTATACTTTAGCAGCTGGTAAACACTACTTGGTATCTACCTGGTTTTAGCGCCTGTGCTACTTCTCTGTATCCATAACCTGTTGTCTTACCTGTCAACCTTTGTTCTCAGTCTTGAATTAAAACTGCTTCAAGAAGTTTTGATCACTTGCTATTAAGTAGTGCTGTTACTGAGTAACACACAATCTGAGTGATACATTTACCAAAATGATCAGAAATTTTTCTCATTCTTGGCCTCTGCTCAGTTTCCCCAAGGCTCTTACGGAAGGTAGGACGGGCAAAAATGAGGACTGTGGCTCTGACTCCAACCTACAGTGGTGAAGCTGATGCTCTTTTGCCCTCTCTAAGAACAGAGGTGTGGAGCTGGGGGAAGGGCAAGGAAGGACAGCTAGGGCATGGTGATGTTCTGCCAAGGTGAGATTTCTTTGAAAAATGTTTTTTATTCAGGAGATTGCTAGAAAATTTTGAGTATTGAACTGTCTCAGCTTCTCAAATTTTAACATCTGCCATGCAGTGTCTGCTTGTTCTTTGTTGTGATCTGAGTTTGTCCAAGTAAAATGTTTTGTGCTGTATTGTTACTGAGCATCAATCAATTCCAATTTTACCCTTTGTAGTCAGTAACAGTTTTTGTCCAAATCGGGGTGAGGTCTGTCATCAACTTTTGCCCTTCCTGATCATTTTGACTAAGCTGGTTTATTGCCAGAAGGTTCCATATATCTCAGTTTTTTCTAATATGTTTTGGGGAAGGAAATAAAACCTTGAGTGTTTCCACATTAACAGTACCTCTGATAATATTTTTTCTTTTTCCCACATTCTGCTCCTCTTCCCTCACCTTACGGGTTCTGGGGATTGACAGGCTTCAGCCACTGTGTGTGAAAAGCCTTGATGGTAAGGAAGTGATTCACCTCTCTGCTGGTGGCCATCATTCCTTAGCACTCACTGCCAAATCCCAGGTACGAGTGATTGTTACCATTTATTGTTTCTCTGACATAATTATCATGTTTGGTCTTTTCTAGTTTTTAGTTTCTTTTGCTTCTAAACTTTTGTTCCCATTTGCGGGAGGTGGCATGTAGTAGTGTGGAATGTAAATTGTATTTCTGCCCAAGTTCTGCATGTACCATCAACATTGTTTAAAGATTGCTGTGAGCTGATTTGGTGCATTCCATTTCTGAATGTGAGAAGACAATCTCAGAATGTAGGAACGCAGTGAAAATGAAGGAAATGCTTCTCAGTACATGACTCCTATGCTTGACTAGTGTGTTTGCACACTTGATGTGTTGTACTGCCACAGTTCAGTATGTTTCCATGTATATAAAGGTACATTCTGATGTTCAGCACTGCTTCCTGCAGGTGTATTCCTGGGGCAGTAATATCTCTGGCCAGCTTGGTCACTTGAACTCCCCAACAACCGTCCCTCGTCTTGCAAAGGTACTTTGTTTTCTGTGGTTTTCTCCTTTCAGTTTAGGGTCTCTTCTTGTACAAGTGAGTGTAGAGTAATTTCTGAGAAGGACCTGTTCATGGATCTATGTGCTATTTAATAATAGAGCCCTTGATTTTCTTTGGCTTGTGCTGTGAAATGATCTTTAGATGAGCTTGTGAAAATCTACCCAAGAAATCATTTACACAGACTTCCTCTGGTTTTTGACCGCAGTGAAGTTCCAGAAGTGAGAAATGTGACTGATTGTATCTTCCTATCACATTTCACTTTTACCTTATGTTTGGTTTCTCTGGTATTGATGTTGCAGTGTTGAAACTTCTGAATACTTCAGAACTCTGTTTTTATTCTAAACAATTGTTTCTAGTGTTTTTAGCTTGGCTGGACCATGGCCACATTTGTTGTTCGTTTCCTTATTTCCGGAGCTTTGTAGAATTTTGGCACTGGGTTTTCTCTTTGGTTTGAACTTTTCACCACATTGAGTGAATAGCAAAATAACAATTTTTGGGTTAGACCACAGCCTTTCCCATGTTTCCTAGTGCTCATCTTAATGGAAAGCTAGCTGCATAGTTTTCCTGCTTAGGCCTTATGCAAATTAATGTACAGCAGGTTAACTGTCTCCCAAGTTTATGTAGATTTCCCAGTTACATGTAGAGGGGAGAATAGTGTTCCACTTAAATCAAACTCACTTGATGCCCATTTAAAAATAAAACTGATTTGTAACTGAAAGGCAAAAAGAGCCATTAGAAAGAAAACTGGAAAGAGTTTATTTGTCATGAGACATTGAAGCTGAAAAATTGCAATAGCTATTGCAGTAGTTTGTCTTGGCAGGAGAATTATGTACATGTGTGACTAGAAGAGTTATGTACTTTTCTCTTCTTCCAGCTTTGGGTGATGATTTTTAATGTCTTCCTTCCTCCTGAATTTTAGGTGTGCGGTGATGGTATTTGGACTACAGCAGCAGGACTAGATTATTCTCTCTTCTTAGCAGATGAGAAAGACTTCCAGCCTGGATTATATTACTGTGGCCAGGAGACATCAACAGAAAATAATTTGAATGAAAATAGCTGTACTAAGAGTCCAGTTTTGTTAGTAGCTTGTAGTAAGGTGAGTGTTATTTCCTTTAAGTCAGTACAGATCATACTGGTGCTCTTAGGAAATTGCACGGTGCTGGTGGCTTGGTGAGCTTTAAGGGTGTCAAGCCACATGGTTGGTTCATGGCAGTCAAATGAGGAGCACATTGGATGGGGGGCAGAGAGGAGGTCGAGTTAGTATTGTTCTCTCCCCTGCTGATTTCTTGGCCTCTGTTCTGTTTCAGGGACAAGGAGGTGTTTCTGGTGTGTTAATCCATTTCCTTCTGTCTGTGTGTGCTGCAGAAATGCACTCTTTTATTGTGCTCTGCTTCACCAGTCTTTGTATCCAGGCTTCAGTGCTACTGATCTTCACTTGCTTGTCCCTCAACTGCCTGAGGCCACGGGCTGCTCTGTTTGTTACTCCATTCTGCCTCTTGTTTGTGACTGGGCAGAAGGTCCCCATGAGTTCTGCACCTTCTCCTTCCCTACCCCTCCCTTTCACGTGAGTGCAAAGGAGGATCTGAGCAAAGATGTGCATTTGATGTTAATGGGAGACAGGAGGTGCTCCTACACAGTTTTTTTCATGAGGCTGAATCTTACACGTGCCTTGAGGCTGGAATGAGGTAGTGATGTGAACTCTGATTGCATGTCCTATTCCAGTGTATGTATGGTTTCAGACAAACATGAGTTTAAGGTAACAAAAAGGAAATTGTGAGTAGAGAGTGTCTCTGGGTATCACTGCTATTTCCCTAAATTGAGCAGAAAAGCTGTTTGGGAGGTGTTTTGAGGAGGGACAGAGATGTAGACACTGGGTCTATGTCTGTGCACGCAGACACACACTCCTATATGCCCTCTGTAAGATGGTTGCTAGCCATTCCCTTCTCTTCAAGAGTGACTGGTAGGCTCTTGCATATAAGAATTGGTTGTCTGTTGAACAACTTTGGCTCAGTGTTTCAAAGGAACCCTCTGTTTAGCAATCAAGGAAATAAAAGTAGAGCTCAAACTCTGAATTACTCACTTTTGCATGTGAGCCAAAATTAGTGAGGAACCACAATGTGTCAGTGGCACTTGTGCTGACCTTAGATAAGAATTTTGCTTGGAACTACTGTGGAAAGCAAGTACTACTGTTAGGAATATTGCAGTATCAATAAATTGACATATTCCAGGTCCAGAAAGGACCTGTCCAGAGCGCAGTCATAGTTCTAATAAAGTATATTCTTTGTATTTAATAGGAGAAATGTATGATGTAATGTTGCTAAAGTGACTGAATTTAAGGTCACTGTCTCCTTAACATGGAATGGTTGTATGAGCCACCTTAAAAGGTGATTTATTTATTGTCTCTTGGTTCTGTCAGAGTCAGGAAAATGAACAGCAGTGGCTATAAATGTATCTTCAGCTTTTGTCATTCTTGCATTAAGACAGTATTGAATGGTTTGTCATTGAAGGTAATTAATGCTTACTATCACTTACTATCACTTAGCTCTTCAAAATATGCTTTATTTGCATTACTCTATTTTTAAATTGGAGTGTAAAAAGAAAAACATTAAAGCTGCTGTTTTTTCTTTTCTCTTTTTCATCTTTCAGATAGGGTACATAAGCAATGTGATAGCTGGTGGTGACAACTGTCTGGCCTTAGTTGACAAAAACGTAATGGGATATATTGCCAGTTTGCATGAGTTGGCTGCTACTGAGAGAAGGTTTTATTTCAAACTGAGCGAGATCAAATCTCAGGTTCTTAGACCTCTTTTAGGTTTAGGTAAGGCCTTTCTTTTAATTTTTGCCTTGATACTGTTTCCCCTATGTTCTACAGCAAGTTTCTGTTATGCAAAATTTAAACATAATAATATACTTTTGTGATAAAACTAAGCTCTTGTTTTCTCCCCTGTTTGGATCAAGAGGTGAAAGACAGTTGCCTTTTGACAGTGTTCATTCTGTTAATATTTGCACTTTCCTGATGGTTTCACCTGAAATCCTTCATGATTTGAGCTATTTAGTCTAAAACTGTTGAATTTCTGATTCTGGATAATGTATCCATGAGGTGAAAGTGCTGATAAAACATCTAAACAGCACCCTGTTGAGATTCTCTCTGTTAATGGGTGCTGCTCTTTCATAAGGTAAGCTAAATTGCTTTCTGGTCTGTTACAGATAATTTGGGCAATGCAAATGCAATCCAGTTGTTGCAGGAAATGGCAAGCAGGTTCAGCAAGCTGTGCTATCTCATTGGTCAACATGGAGCTTCTTTAAGTAGCTTTCTTCATGGAGTAAAAGAAGCCAGGAGCTTGGCCATTCTGAAGCATTCCAGTCTCTTTTTGGATAGTTACACTGAGCAAGTATCCAATTCCCTCTCATCTTGAGTCTCTGCAGGCTTAATCTACTGACTGCAACAAGCCCTGAGTTAAGGGAAAGTAGGTCATAAGGAAAGCTATATAACTGTTGCATTGTTGCGATTTGGAAATGTGTGGAGAGTTTTACACAAATGGATTCATTTTGTAGTGAGATATATTTCCAAGTCTTCACCAGTGGAGCACATGAACAGCATCACCTTCCTTTGTGTAAAACTCTGGGTACAGACTCTTTGTTTGCTGCCTATAAGCCTAAATATTCATCACTCATTAAGGATCTTGTAGTATAATGTGATAAGACTTACCATTGCTAGGCTGCTAATAAAGCTGCCTTTGGGGGTTTATTGAGGTTACAAAATGCTTTCTCAATAGTCATTAACTAAAGATTGTTTTCCAGACAAAAATTCTTCTGTCATTATACCTGCTAAACAGCTGACATTACACCTGTCAGCCAAAAGCTGGAGCTGCTTTAGAAATGAGAATTAAATCTGGATTTTCCTACTTACTGTTTTTATTGGCTTAATGCATTTGGGAGAGAAGACCTATGCAGTCAGCCTGTTTTCTGTCTTTCCTGTCAGTAACTTCTAGTTTCTGGACAATTTTATTTAAATGTGAGAGAAGTCTCATCATACTTAATACTTACAGTTTTTTGTGAAAATTAATGGCTTCACAGAAAAGTGTTGAAAAGTGTTGTATCTGAATGTAGCCTTGGTTACCAGATATCTGAAAATATCTAAGGAAACAAATTTTTGAGATTACCAACTTCAGTTGTTATGCAGTAGTTGTCAACTTTGTTATGCAGTAGCAGTTTGAATGGACAACTAGTTGCACTGTTTTTGAACACAGGCACAACCAAGGACATTTTTGCTAGGTCAGTGATGAACTTATGCTGTATCACCCTAAAAGAAGCTTCCATCTTTGTTTATCATATAGATTGTGCATAATTCTAAATATGTTTTTTCTCATTTTCTTACTTAGTCTTCAACTTGAATTTGTCTTGTAACCTGGATTTTCAAAATTGGTTCTCGAAATACCTAATCTCTATTCTCACTACTGCTTGTCTTTTGCTTTCCCTCTTTGCTCCCAATTGCTTATATGTTTTTATGTGTGTGGCATCAGAGCCTTGGTGTTACACCATGAGTATCTTTCAAGGATCAGTCAGGCAACACAAGTATAATCTGTTAAATGGGCTAAGCAGAGACCTCTTCCCTTGGAGAAAGGTGGTTTGTAATGGTGATGGGGAGAAGTCATAGAATGTTGAATAGAAGGAAAAGAGAAAATTCCTCTCATGAAATTTCCATCTTGACTGTAATTAGAAGCTGGTAGTACTAATTACCAGCTGTAATTAACCATTACTAATTAATGGTTCAAACAGGTGGTTTATTCTGTACACACCCAAATCTGAGAGAAACAGAATGAAAATTCAAGTAAGCCCCTCTGCATTGTGCTAATGGCAGCAGAAATGCATAGTGGTGCATGTTCAGTGCTCCACGTGGAAGGTGAATGCCAAGTGTTCAGTAACACTGAGTGTTGCCCAAGTACTGTGTAACTTGTAGTAGTAGTAAAAGATATTACAGATGTCATCATAAACTCCTGGATATTTCAACAGTTGTTGCTTTCGGGATGTTTTCATTTTGTAATTGAAGATCTTTTTCTTCCCTATATTAGGTATTGTACTTCAGTAACAAACTTCCTTGTAATGGGAGGATTTATGCTCCTTGCAAAGCCAGCAATGTAAGCAAACCTTTACCATTTTTTGGACATTTTTATCAATTAGCAAAGAGCCATAAAGAATGGAGAGTGTATGTGTGTAGTAATGACCATGCAGAGGCTTCCTCTCAGCATACTTGAGTACACTAATTCATTTTCCTTCAAATAAAGAGAAAGTTACCTCCTCTTAACTGTAATAAAAATTTAGGTTAAAATGCTGCTGAGTTCAGTTACTTCATCTTGAAGGTGGAGAAAGGAGGAAAAAAAGCTTGTTGTTGGAAATTCCTTCAAAGAAACAGAGTTCAGATCATGATTTTTTTGAAACTTTAGATAAATGATGTTAAATGTTCATAATTATTCAGTGTTAGCAATGTTTGAAAGAATAAACACTGTCAGGAAAATACCAAAGACAATTAGCTCGAGTAGATTAGGTGAATTAATTTTATTTGAATTCTTTAAGTTTATGGTAGTGCTTTACAATGATGCAGAAATAATGCATTTCTGCATGTGCATCTTCTCTGCCTCTCAAGGTTTCTTTGCTCTATTTCATGCCTAGATGCTGTAAATGTGAGGAAGGAATTGTATTTTAAGGTCTGGGACAGTACAGTTGAGGTTTCTAGATCCTGAAGCTTTTTTCCCATTTCTGTAGAGTTTTTGCCTAGGAAATAAAATAATCACACTGGGTCTCCCACCCTAGTGCTCTGAAGAAGTTGTTGTACTGAGAGTAATTTTTAATTTGTCTGTGGAATTGCTGCCTTTCCTTCCCAAACTCTGTAACTGGGAGTAATTCAGTTAATGTTTATGGAGCGCTTTGAGTGCAGTGTAAATTATGGTGCTGGAAGTTCTTGGAAACGCAGGTACCTAGGACGAAGAATATTCTGCCCTCTGAGGATCAGTACCAAAGTCTAAATACAGAATCACCCTGCTGAGAGACACTGAGAATCTTTTGTCATTGGTCAGGATTTTTAGGGTGACTTAGAGGAAATCTTAGTTCAAGTATAAGCTTGTTTATAATTCGTATTGAAATCACCCAGTGCTGAATTCATCACATCAGTTGTCACTGCTGGGTGTCACAGCTTCTCCTACTGCAACCAGGGTCTCATTAGGTAAATAACACTTCAGGGAAGAGATATCATGCAAGTTTTGTCCTGCTTCTTGCAAAGGAAATTTAAGAATATCTTTGGTGCTTATGATGAATTTCCTCCCACTCCTTCCCTGAGGGGTACTGTCTTAAGTAAATGGTTAATGGTGTCAGCCCATCTTTTATGGATGGTCTGCAGCATGAATGCATTAGATATAGTCCTGACTTTAAAAAAAGTGCCAGCTTCAGTGGAATTCTCCATAGCTGGCAGGTTTTTGAGCATGTCCTCTAAAAGTGTAGACAAGCTGTAGTGAGTGTTGTCTGTTATTGTTTGATGCTTTTCAACAGAGAAACCTCCATGTGAGGATCTCAAAATTAAAAATAGCAAGCTGTCCAGAGGCATAAATTTAAAATTAGGAAAAACAGTCTTATCTCTAAAGAAGACTTTATTCCTAAGGCTTGTTCAGTAGCAGAGTTCTTAAACACCACTAGCATACCTGGACAAGGTACAGTAGTTTGTGTGAGATGGCATCTCACTAATCGTGTAGCATTCTTAGGGAGTCTGCTGTGAACTCTGATCTGTTTCACTATCCCTGGGGCCTGCTTTCTCAGCCTCACCTGATTCTTGCAACTTGTGGTTTAAATGTTTCCCAGCTGGATGTGTTTCAGTGCACCTGTCTTAAGTGCCAGCACTGGTGAGCACACACATACAGCAAAGGAGAGGGAAAAATATGTGCTTTCCTTTTAATGAGGAAATCCTGGTTTGTGTGCTAATGTATTGTCTTTAGAATCATTTCCCTCTTCTTCTCTGAACTAGATTAGTTCTCCCTCTTGGAAATCAGACTGAGGATTGAACAGATTTCCTGCCTTTCTCTGAGGTAGGATGGAATTTCTGTAGTTAGGGGAAGAGCTGCTCAGTTGCTGTGAACAGCAGCAGGGAGAAGAAATTATTTCAGTATATTTAGGGAAGTGCACTAGAGCAAAGTTAAGATTCTTTCAGGTCTTCTTGCATGAATCAAGAGTGTTAGAAACTTACTACTCCAAAGGCAATGGGGATGTCTTTCCCTCCTGTTTGTTCTTTACTCATCAAGTGGTAAAGAGGAAAAAGCCAATTGGTTACAAGTGAGCAACATAGTCAACTTCCTTCAGCCAGTTTGATGACTGAGCATATGAAATTAGAAATAAAAAACAAGTCTTGTGTTGCAGTTTTAGCTATATATCTTTACTGCTGTACTTCCTCAAACTAAATTGTAAATAGATGAATAAGCAGTGTACATTTGCCCTTATAATTTTTATTGGTTTATGATAATTCAAAAAGGGTGATCTAGACTCATTTACATCAAACATCACTGATGTCTTAATGTCTTTTTTCTTCTCTCGTCCCTCTGTTTCCCATCATTTAGGGACTTTCTGAGTAAAAACCAGGAGCTGTTACAGAAACTGTCTGAGAAGAATGAGGAAAACCTCCAGCTAGTAGAAGTTTTGAATGCTCTGTTTTTCATGCCATTTGGACGACTTCATAATTATGCCAGAACTTTGCTGAAGCTTGCCACGTGTTTTGAAGTGGTAGGATGGTTTTTCTATCTATAGTGCAATAAATAAGCTCATGAAACTTATAGCTTGGAAGTAACTGTGTGAAGCAAATGCCAGGTAATTAAAACCACTTTATTCCTCAGAGGAGCTACTTCAAACTTGTATTTGCTGCAGGGAAGATCTTGTAGATTTATTTGCATAATCTTACACCACCTGCACAAATCATGTGACAGGTAGAAACTTGTTATTTTGCCAGAGCTCATTTGTGTGCCTGAGTGCTTAATTGCAAATATATTGTTTTGATGTTTTCCTGTTGCTTTTCAGTTTCATCTGGCATCATTGCAGCTACCCTTGGCTGTAATACTCTACAAAAAATGCTACATATATATTAGGTAGACTTTTACCACCCATTTAGATGTGTATAATTAGTTTGTTTTGAAATAAAAGATGACTAAACAGGCACAGTAACTACTTGTACATTTAGCCCAATATTGTAATTAGTAATTTAGAGTATTGTTCCTGCAATTATGAGCACTACTTCTGGGACAGCTTGTTAAGCTGCAAGAAAGTAGATCATGTAATTGTATATTAATCATTCTCCTTGTAACATTCAGGGACCACCTTCTGATTTTTAAAAACTATCAGGACACTTAACAGAGCATGTGACCAAGAAAATAACTGTCTGCTCTGTTTATTACCCAGACCAAGTGTCATGCCCTAGTGCTGATTTAATAAAATGAGCAGTTGTATTGCAGCTTGGTTGGTGGTGTTGGTTCAGGGGATCAGCAGCACCCTCAGCTCTGTCTTACCTTGTGCCCTACAGGCATCTCCAGAATACCAGAAGCTGCAGGATTCTAGTTCATGTTACGAGAACCTTGCTGTCCATCTTAGCAGGAAAATGAAAGAAGCAGAATACACCCTTGGCTTCTGGAAGACCTTTCCTGGGAAAATGACGGTACGGTGACGATTGCCAGTCCATCTGCAGCTTGAATCTCTTGCTCTTAGTGCCTGTGTCTCTTACTGATGCTGCTATCCCAGTTGCACTTGCTGTTTTTTCCAGCTGGTGTTGCTGTAGTACTCTTTACTTTGGAAAGGTTGGGCCTTTACTGTGAAAGGTTAAAGCACCAACCTTAAATCACAGTCAGTGAGGAGTGGGATTGTGTCATTTTGGTTTTGACCCCACGTGCAGGACTCCTTGCGCAAGCCGGAGCGGCGTTTGATCTGTGAGAGCAGCAATCGGGCCTTGTCCCTGCAGCATGCGGGGAGGTTCTCTGTGAACTGGTTCATCCTCTTCAACGATGCTCTGGTACATGCTCAGGTGAGCCAGCTTGCAGCCAGCAACAAAACCTTTTCTCTGCTTCAAACAACATTACATATTTTTCATATAGTGAAGTTTTCCTAGTGTAAAAATAAATCTGACATTATGTGTCTTTAACATTTGATTGCGTTGCCCTGGGGCTGGCATGGTTTCTGTTGGCTGTTTCTTGAAGCAAAGTGGTGGGAAGAGTCCTTAATGCTCAGTTTTTCCTAGTTCTCAAACAAAGGGGGTAAAAATAAACCATTTGGAAAAAAATGGGGCCGTGTTAATGGATCAGTAACTGGTGATGTTTCCCTTCTCCTTTCCTACAGTTCTCAACACACCATATCTTTCCCTTGTCCACACTGTGGATAGAAGCTCTTTCAGAGGAAGCTGGTAATGTGTGAGTATTCTTGCTTGTAATGCTGAAATAGTCTGATCTTTTGTGAGAGAAGAGGAGCATTTTGTAACCAATTACTGTCTGAACTTGGAGTGGAATGCAGTGATTGCAGCCATGTCTACCCTTTTTTCTTGTTTCAGAAAATGTATTTCTATGTCTTAAAAAATAGTTGTGTAAACATCAGAAAGAATAAGGTGGTCGAGAGGGAAGCAAGTCTTCTTTGCTGCTGCTTCTTTTTATTGCCAACTTAAAGGGAATGCTCACTGGGGTAGGGAAGAGAAAACACAATATCAATGCTCTAAGAAACCTTGGGGTTTCAGGATGGAATTTCACAGATTAAAATACTTTTCCCCTGTGTAGGAACGGGTTGAAGATTACAACACCTGAAGAGCAATTTGTTCTTGTTTCTTCAACACCTCAGGAGAAGGTGGGCATTTCTACAAATTTGACATGGCTTTGGTGATACACACGAGGCTTTTTCCCCTACTGTGAAACCAGACTGGGAGAAGGATTGCCCGAGTACTCCCCAATAATGAAATCTTTCTGCAGCTGAGTGTGCAGGCTGGCTGTACATGGTGCCTGAGTGTAGCAGTGTTAGAGGGCACAGCACTGTGCTGAGCAGTGCCAGCAGCATGACTGTGCTTGCTGGAAAGGTGAGAGTCGGTGCAAAGACAGGTGCTGGCTGAATTCTGTCATGAACCACTTTCTGTTTCAGACCAAGTGGCTGAGGGCAATAAGCCAAGCAGTGGATCAGGCCCTTAGAGGGACTTCTGACATGATTCTGTATGGAGCTGGTGGGAATGTGCCAAGACAGGAACCTCCTATTTCTCGCAGTGCCAAATACACCTTCTACAAGGACCCTCGATTCAAGGATGCTGTTTATGATGGGAGGTGGCTTTCAGGAAAACCCCATGGGAGGTAAAAGCATTGGAATGGAGCTGTTGAAACCAAAATGAAGTGGTTGCTGTAACAATAAGTAGGCTCACTGACAGAAGGTATTTGCAAAGTGCAAAGTGAACTGATTATCTTACATATTTGCATGGGTTTGTATTTTTTTCCAGAGGGATCCTAAAATGGGCAGATGGACGAATGTACTCTGGGACTTTCCGGACTGGGTTGGAGGATGGGTAAGATATTCTAACTACTTGAGCCAGGCAAGAAATACTTTTTGTTGTAGGAGAAAACAACAAAACCTTTTTAATTAAAGGCTTTGCAGTGAATCTTACTGACCTGTCTTATAACATAGTGATGCATCTTCTCTAGTGTTTTCTTTGCTATATTTCTGGTAGAGTAAAGGTTTAGTAATTTAGCAAAGAGACAAAATCTTGAATTGAAACTTCAGGGTTTGGGTGAAAACTAATGAGAGTATGTGATTTTGATGATGAAGATAACTAGTACAGAGGAGACTGAAAGTAGGCTGAATGGAAGGTCTGTACATTATCATGTTATCTGATGAAACAAATAAGGCCACTTGAAAATAACTTAATGTATTACACAGCTTTGAATTAATCTGTGGACTTCATTGCTAAGAATCTGCTTAGAACACTGTTGAGGCTGAGAGATTAATTTATTTCTAAATGCATTTTTATATGCATCTTGTGAGCAGATATGTCTATATTGGGCAGTATAAAAATATGTGAGAAGTCCTATTGACTTTGAGATGTATTTTCAAAATACTGGGCTGGAGGGGAAATTGAAACGGGGTCTGACTGCTGACAGCTTTTTAAAATTCCTCTTGGCTATTGGTGTAATGTCAAACTATAAAGCAAGATTAGAGCTTTGGTCATTTGTAACTAAGTAACTAATCCTGGAGATTTTAGGGTTGTTGGAGATGGAAATACTGCAAACAAGTCCCAGCCAGAAAGAAATGGATTAGTATTGAGCTGTAATTGCTGAAATGATCAAATGTGTAGATTTGTATTTCAGCATGCATGTTGTAGTCTCAGCAGTTAACAGCAGTGTCATGTTGGGTGGACATGCTCTGAGGAGAACCTTCAGAACTGGATTTTGATCTCCTCGAGAGATTAAAATCAATAAATACAGTTGTGTATCTCATTCTTTTCAGGCATACTGAAACTGTGAATAATTCCTTATCACTGAGCATAATTGGAAGCTAGCATATTTTGAAAAAATCTTTTCAATGCATGCCCTTATCTTTTCCTGGAATACAGTGCACTTAAATTATCAAGGTTTGATGAAAATAATAAAGGTAAAAGCAGTCTTGTGATTTGAAAAGACTCATGGCCTGAGAAAAACACTGCATTGTGGCTGTGAGAGGAGTATTTACAACATGTCACAATCAAACAGGAGAGAGCAGTATGGGCTAAGTTGACCATCTAGTGATGCTGGAATTCTTGCTTTCTCTTATAAAAACTATCATCTGTGATTGCTGTAGTTAAAGATGCACAAAAATGAGAGAGCATTCTGATTTTAGAATGGCTCTGTGATGTGTATCTGCTCTGTTAATGAAATGTGTTGTTGCTACAGCTGCTTGTGTTCCATCTCTGCCCTGGCAGGTATGGGGAATACAGAGTGCCTAACAAAGCACTGAATAAAGAGGACCATTACGTGGGATACTGGAAGGAAGGCAAAATGTGTGGGCATGGCGTGTACAGGTAACTTGTGGCACTTGTGTTGCTGGCACTGCATGGCTGCAGGAGAGCAGGGCTGATGCCCTGACCAAGGCTCTGTGTGCAGCTTTCTTACATTGCAGACTTGTGGTCACAGTTAGTGTGGCTTATTTTGCTTTCCTCACAAATGCAATTTGTACACTGGTCAGTTATTAATGTCTGCTCTAATGTTGCTGCCTCCTGGCAATGAGAGAGGATTCTTGATTCTGAGAGATAAATATCACCTCCAATGGCCTTGCTTGTCGGGCAGAGTGGCTTTAAAACAATAAAGCATCCAAAGACTTGTATTAAAGGATCACATTTATCCCAAACATACTTAAACAGTTGCTGTTTGGTGTGGTTGTAATTGAATTCCGAGAAGGAAAAAGAGAGGGTTTATCTGTTTGGGAGAAGCACCCAGCAAAACAAATCAATGAAGAACTCCCAGAGCAGCCCCCCAGCAGAGCAGTAGATGAAGGCCTCTTACCTGTTCCTGTGTTGTTGTTGCTGTTCCAGCTATGCTAGCGGTGAGGTCTATGAAGGGTGCTTTCAGGACAACATGCGCCACGGGCACGGGCTGCTGCGTAGTGGGAAGCTGACCTCTTCTTCTCCCAGCATGTTCATTGGACAGTGGATAATGGACAAGAAGAGTGGTTATGGAGTTTTTGATGATATCACAAGGTAATGCTTCCACAAATCCTTAAAACTCAGCTATGACATGCAATTGCAAAAAGAGTAGGAAAGGATTTGATTTGTGAGTACCAGTAATAGTGCATGTCTTTTTTTTTTTTTTTTTTCTTCTTTATTGCTGGGCTTTCTGGGTTGGTGGTATAAAGAAATGGGTCTAGGAACTGCTTTTTGGTGCAGCTTCTGGAGTGAGTGGTGGAGGGATTGCACTGTTTTTTTCTGTCTTGCTTTTCTGTCATACTCCTGCCTGAAAACTAGCTCTGAGAATGGTGTCTTATTGAGCCATTGTGTTGTGCATGTGCTGAAAGTGTTAAGAATTCATGTGAGGAATATTCTTTCATCTCAGGCCTATGAGACTGAGTTGTCCAGTGGCAGATAATGGTGCTCATGAATTTCAACTCGTGCTCAAGTTTTCCACTGGCTTATTCTGCCAACGTAGTGGAGGAAAGATCCTTCCTCTCAGGGCAGATTACTGAAAAGATGGTCTCAGAGACAGGCTTGCACTAAATATGTGCAGTCAATGAACCCTGAGCACACATCAATATAATCTTTCTGTTACCAATTTCATGGTTGTTTTCCTGGAAAGAGCTTTTGGTGAATGCCCAAAGAACTGTTGCTGGTTTAACTGAATGCCCACTTGAAAAGCCAAGCAGGCAAAAGTCTGGAGTGTAAAGGGGCGATGTTTTTTCTGAAACAGAGCTGTTGTAACATCTCCAGGTATTTCCTCATGTCAGTTTTGCACCTAGCCTTGCTCAGGTTGTTCTTACCCTGTAGTGCCAAGATGTGTCTGCATACTTCCTTTAGACATTAATTGTCCTAGGACAAATAGACACCAGCTTTTCTTGCAAATCCTCTCACCTCCAGAATTTGTAAATGCAGTATTAGTTCATGGTGAAGGAGGAGTGTGGCATTTGCTTTTCACTCCAGTGCTACTCAAACATGAGTGAGCTGCCTTGATGTAGTTTTCTTCTGGTCTCAGGGAGGTAATCTGTGTAACTTTGTGTCCTCAGGATTTGTTTTCTGCACTTATTCTGCAGCCCAGACAAAAAAGGAATAGCTGCAGACACTATTGCCTGCTGTCATTTTTGAGAAACAGTTTTTTGAACAAGTGGGACTTTGAGTTTCCATCCCAGTTACTGAGCATGCAGAATCTCTCTCCAAGGGGCCTTCACCCAGCAGAGGCCTCTGTAGCTGGCAGGATGAATTATCAGACAAGCTTCCTGCCACCTTATGGGGCCAGTCAGCTGGGAGACACCCCTGAGCTTAGTTTAATGGTTGGGCTTACTCTCTTTATTATAAACTATACTACTCTGCTTTACTATGGTTTTTCCTGGGTACATTTCAAGGAAAATGCTTGATAACAAGCAGAATTGTATTAAATCAATGACTAGTTTCCTCTAAAAGCAGAAAAAAAGGCCTTGAGAAGTTAATTTTTTATTAATTGCATGGGGAAAATGTGACATTCTCTTTCAGAACAACTGGAAAAATAGGTTGTTTGGAAATATTTGGGACTTGCACTAAGTTTCAAACAACTCTAGCCTGACATCTGTGCACTTATATAAAGAAAAAAAATGTGTTTTAAATAGTCTGAAAGAGGCTGATGTTTATTTGTAAGCAATCTTTAGTAGTATAATAAATTTTTTAATATCATGACCTTTGTTAGGCTGTTATATAGAAACTTGGCACAATATGATGTGTTTCTTCACAATATTTGTACTCTTAATATTTCAAAAACATCATGTATGACTTTCTAGGTCTCCCTCCTATTCCCCCAAGAAGAATAGCTTGGTTTCTTTTGATATTTTTATTCTCTTCAGTTTGAGTCATCAGACTTTGGGTAAAAGAAATAAAAACTTTGGCAGAACAAGCTGCTCAAGTTCCTTGGGGCATGCAGTGGGCTTAGCAGGGCTGCAGCACTGTTTCAGCTCATTACCTTGCTTGGACATGGCCAATTTGAAATGTGAATTGGGAAAGAAAGGTCACTCTAATGTATTTGTATCAAAAAGAGTCTGGTGAATCCAAACTGACAGACCCAAAGCAAGTGCACTATGACTCTCTTCTGATGATTTCTGTAATGGTCAATGTGGCTGCAAAGCCAAAGAAAGACTAGAGATGTACAATTTAGGCTCTGTTTTTCCCACTTCATTTTTCTTCAGAGGAGAAAAGTATATGGGAATGTGGCAAGATGATCTTTGCCAAGGCAATGGTGTTGTGGTTACTCAGTTTGGACTGTATTACGAAGGAGCTTTCAGCACCAACAAAATGATGGTGAGTTGGACCCTGGGCTTAGGGACTTCTCCTCCAAGTGTGGCAGCTCTCTGAGGCAGATGAGTGTGTGTTAGGCTGTGGAAACCTTCTGTTCTTCTAATCTTCTATTGCCCATGCTTTTAGAATTGCCTTTATTGTCCCTGCTCTCACCTAAGACTACTTCAGAAAGAGCTTAAAAGTTACTATTTGCTAAGAATTAATAACAGATTTTCTAAAGTGCATTTTTGGATCTGTGGTCTGCCCTTCTGTTATAATTACTGCTTTGTGTTCTTTATGATTCTTTTTGTAGGGGACTGGAATTCTGCTTTCTGAGGATGATACAGTCTATGAGGGGGAATTTTCAGATAACTGGACTCTGAGTGGAAAGGTGAGTATTGCAGTTGTCACTTGTAAACTGTTAGCCATCTAAGAAAATAAAAAGGTTGTCATTTGGTTCCCAGTGGATTTTAGTTAAATTTTTTTATCTTTTCTCAAGGGAACACTGACCTTGCCAAATGGAGATTATATTGAAGGTCTCTTCAGTGGAGAGTGGGGATCTGGAATAAAAATCACAGGAACCTACTTCAAACCTAGTTTGTATGAGAATGAGAAAGACAAGCCTAAAGCACTGTGAGTGTTGAATAATAAATAATTATTATTTTAAATAATAAATATGGTTCAGTATTACTTAGGAACAGAATGATTGTCTTTTTTCAAAGACTGGTCAAAAATACTTCTTCCAAAGAAACAGTGAAAACGTTTTGAAAACATTTTTTCTCTTTCTTGCTGCTCGAGAAATAAAATAAGATAAACATACTGTTATAGTTACTCTTGCTTTAATTACTACTTGAATATGTAAATAGTGGCTTGAAATTACAGGACAGCTGATGTGCTGCTACTGTGCTATAGCAGTCTAAAATTTTTTTTTGTTTGTTAGAGCTGACAGATAGAACCTGAGTTCACAGCTGCTGCTGACTTCTGAGTCCTGAGAAAGACTGAAGTTCCATTAGAGTGGTTAAGTTAATCACAGACCTCTCTGCCTTCTGCCAGTTACCTTGTTAGCACATTAACGAATTCAGTGTATCATTTAATAATGCCAGTGGGGATATATGTGGACAGAATTCACTAGATCCTCCACCTCTTCCAAGCAGTGTGTAAGAAAATAGAATATTGCTGATTTGCAGAAGAGCATTTTAATACCTTGGCAAAGATCACTTTAAAAAGTTTCCATAAACCCCTCTGTATAGCAGATGTCTTAGGGCAATTTGCTTAATTCTTTCTGGAGGAAAATACCAAAACATGTCAAAGTTCTATTTGATACATCTTTGAGTAAAAGAAGCTGAAGTAAAGAGTTGATGGTGAGATGCTGGTATGTGGTAGCACCATGTAATGGTTTAGCAATTGCTGTATGGGATTCAGTATCTTGGAAACCTGCTCTGCAATTTCAGATTAAAATGGGAAACACAGCTCTAATATTTTTACATGGATTACTTGTCAGTTGGCTTCCTGAAGTTTTCACTGGTAATTTCTTTTGACAGCACTGACACCTACAACAGCGTGCAAGTTAAGCAGGGCCTCCCTGCCGAACTGAACACTTGCAGCCTTTGCAGCTGTCTGCTTTTACCCCAGTAGGGAGTCTATGAATAAATGTATATACATATTTTTAAGGATGGCTTGTGAAATAAGGGTTTCATCTATCCTCTTCTGACTGTCTTCAAGTGGAAAATCTTCAGGTATAATTTCTGAAAAGGCTTAGAGCCTACTTTTTCTGCTTTGTGAAACTGGCAGCATGGGGAAATCACCTGTGTTGCTAGTTCTCATCTCAAATAGGCTGCAAGAAATAATAATGAAAGGTATGACAATTTCTGATACTTGATTTAAATCAAGATAGACCTGTTAACCCTGACAGCACTTACTTGTTTTGAGAAAGCTTTTCAGAGCTGTAAATTTCATTATATGTCTGAGATATCTTTATATACATGCAAAGAAGAGATCTTGATTTTCTTCTGGCTACAGATGATCCCTGAGCATTGTCTGGCAGTGAAAGGATGCCTGAGCTGGTTTTGCTCTCTATCAACACATCCCTAACATGCCCTGCAAAATTATCTGTAGCTACTATTTCAGGGTCAGAAGCTGTGTAGCCATCCTTGGTGTTTATGTGGGTAGCTGTGCTACTTGTACAATCCAGGACAATGAAATACTTGGGACTTACTTGTGCTGTGTCCCTGCTACACCAATGTGTCCTGAGACTTCTGAATGAATGTCAGTGGTGAGGAATAGCACCAGCCATTTGTACCAGTTCCTGGAAGGCTGCAAGAAAGAGTAAAACTAACAAGGTTCATAGCTGTCCTCTAATGTAAGTATTAATAGTAGGCTCTAACTTTATTCTTAGTGATAAAACTTGGTTCACAGTAGAGTCTGTTAAGTTTCTCAGCTTTTGGTAAAACAGTGTGAGAGATGAGATTGACATTAGCCATGGGTGGTTTTCAAGCTGAATGTGCTGTTCCATTGCTATTTGATTTTAACAGACCCACTGGTCATTTTATTAGGCGGAAACTTGGGATCCTGGCAGTGTCCCCTGATGAGAAATGGAAGGCAGTATTTGAAGAATGCTGGAACCAGCTTGGTTGTGAGAGCCCTGGCCAGGGGGACAGATGGAAGGCTTGGGACAACATCGCGGTGGCTCTGACCACCAACCGACGGCAGCACAAAGACAGGTTGGCTCCTAGAGAATGTGTCACCAATGGAGAAGGAAACTGGAATTGCACTCAGCTCTAAACTTGAAACTCTGTGAAGTTTTAGTTAAAACAACAGCAAATCTCAAGTGAAATCATAACCTTACTGCTGTGCACTACAAACCCTTTCAGGGACATGCTGATGTTTATTACCAGTTGAGTTGTTCATGTCAGGGGTTTTTACCCATTGTGTGTCTCAACCTGTACAATGTCTGTCTTTCTAAACTGCAGCCCGGAATTACTGAGCCGCTCACATACTCAGACACTGGAAAGTTTGGAGTTCATTCCACAACACATTGGTGCCTTCACCCTGGAAAAATATGAAAATATTAAAAAATATTTGATAAAGGTATTGTGACTGAAATGCTTACATAACAAGGCATGGCAAGGCATGACAAGCTCACTTTGTAATAGCTTTCCTAATTACTTCCATATTTGCACTCTTGTAATCCATAGTTCATGCTTGCTCATCACTTAAGAGATTGAAGTCCACAACTAAGACTAAAATCTTTGACTACCTAATGAATGCTGTCCTAAAGTCACTTTCTGTTCAGTTACTGTTTTCATTCTTTAATGTTGGATCCCAGCAAAGCATCTTGAAATACTTGCTAATTTTTGCATCTTGATTTTAAGAGTACTGGACAGATGACTAGTCCAAGTAGTAGAACAAGTTCTTGTACAGTTTTGACTCCTGTAAATTGTGTTTAGCTGACACAGAAATTTTAAAATCCAAATGGCAATTTGTTAAATATAGCTCATTTTTGAGATATTTGTAATATTTTTTGAAGGCCTGTAGTTGAATCTCTCACCCATCTGTTTTGGATGCAATTTTTTTAAACTTGTCTGCCACTGACCTATCTGACTGGCCAATTAATATTCATTGACTCAGGCTTGTGATACTCCTCTCCATCCCTTGGGCAAGCTGGTGGAAACACTGGTGGCTGTCTACAGAATGACCTATGTTGGAGTAGGAGCAAATCGACGACTGCTGCAGGAGGCTGTAAGGGAGATCAAGTCCTACCTCAAACGCATCTTCCAGCTGGTCAGGTAATGACACTCATTTCCCAGTCAAACTGCTACTGAATTTATTAAAGCTGCCCCATGTACTGCAGCTGTCTAGTGTTGTACAGCTCAAAGGTGCTGGCATTGTTACTTAATTTTGGGGGTTGCTTGTATTTTCCTGTCTTTCTAAGGAGTCTTGAATATTTTGTCAGAAATGGAAAAACTAAACTCTTTACACTGGAGGTGAATTACATCCTACATTGTACTTCAAAATGTGGCTGTAAGCAGCTCACCTGGAATATGGATTTACAGTTAAGTGTCTGTGGATATTGGTGCTATGCAAAGACAGTGTTCAAAGGGTATAGAAGACTAATGAGGATAGGGAATCTCAGTGTATTCCATAAAGTTTTTACCAATGTGGCATTAAAGTTCTTAACAATGGATGAACATTCTTCCTATGAAGAGCTGGCTTAGATTCTTGAGAATAATTAGAGCTTTAATTGTGTCCTGCCAATCTTAATGCAGAAATACTCCAAATTCCAATGAGAAGCCTTGTCTTGGAGGGAAGTGATGTTAATGTAGGAAAGTTGTCCTTGGAGGGGTTGGCATTCCCAAGTTTTCCTCCAGGGAGCTGGTGCTCTGTGTGTGTTACCTGTGCTGTCTTAACCCACCATATATTATTTTTGCTGTCTTTTTTCTCTCCAGTCTTGCCTTAGTGCTGAGATCTGTGGAAACGTGTGGATGTGACCTCAAATGCTGTTCCATGTGTTGCCTTTTAGGTTCTTGTTTCCTGATCTCCCGGAAGAGGGCAGCACAATTCCATTTCTGACAATGGAGCCAAAAGGAAGGCGATCTTTTTGCAGCGGGAAATCTGATTCCAGATCAGAATCTCCTGAGCCAGGGTACATAAAGGAAAACCAAATAAAAACTAACAAAGCCTTTATTTTATTTGTTGCATTTTTTTTCTTCTTTGGGGAAGAAAGATAAACAATATTGGACTGATGGATCTAAGCAGTGGTTTTTCTTCCCCATGGGTTCTGATGACGGATTCTGATAAGCAAACTTCCAGGTTATGGTTGCCATAAGCATTTCATGCTTGTCCATGCAGTGGTTCTTTACTTAAAATTTGCTTTTGTCTGTTACGGATGAGCAAGTTAAGGCTTGGGCCTGGGCTTCAGAAAAGCATTTCAGATAAGAGCACTGGAGGTAATTTATTATCTTATCAGAGTTATTTGATGGATTTGTACTTATTTTTTTACTCTTATCCCTCATAGAATAGGCTCATGATACATGAAAATTTGTTCCAATGTTTTTCATTCAATTTTTATAGATAATTAGGTCTTTTTATGTCTTCCTTTGCAAGCCACCCCTTCTGGTTTTTTGTTGCAGCTACGTGGTAACCAGTTTTGGCTTGCTGCTCCCTGTATTACTGCCACGCCTCTATCCCCCTCTGTTTATGCTGTATGCCCTGGACAACGAGCGTGAGGAGGACATTTACTGGGAATGCGTTCTGCGCCTGAACAAACAAACTGACACGGCTCTTCTCAGCTTTCTTGGAGTGCAAGCGTGAGTATGCTACAGCTAAACAAATGGAACAGGTTATGGCATGGTATTAGGTAAAGCAACTGAAACAAAGCCCCAGCTTTCTAAATTATTTTCTCTGATTTAAATGCATTTAGACATGTCTTCAAGCTAATTAGAAGGGTTGAGAGCGAATCAGACCTTCCCTCTTCCAAAACGAGGAGGTGGAAGGGATGGGAAGGAGGTAAGATTGACATTGCTCCAAAATCAGAGTGAGACATTTCAAATTACAGTTTCCTGGGTACCTGTGGGAGGTGTAGTTGATCCTGTAGGAAGGGCTGTTGTGTCTCAGAACATGATGATTTCATTCCTGTAATACAAAAAATACTTTAAGACTATGTTTTTTCAGTGGACTATGTTGGGTTTCTTGCAGAAAATTTTGGCCAGGAACTGTGTCCATCCTTGGAGAGAGTAGAAAGGTATGTTCATTCGGTCTTGTTTACATGTTTTGGCCAGTGCTTCTTTCAGGGAACTGAAATCATCAAAGTGATCAAAGAATTTTTGGCCAGGCTTTTTGCTTAAGATATGCCATGTTATTCTATTTCCATTAAGTTTGCCTACTATTTAAATGCCATGGGAATGACTTAGCAGGGACACTGGACTGGATGATCTCCAGAGGTCCCTTCCAGCCCCAGCCATGCTGTGATTTCTTACAGTGGCCATCAGCCCAGCTTTGTCACTCACTGACTGACTTGGTAATGAATTCAAGAGACCTTTGCTTGGTCTCCAGTTATGAAAGTGTGAGAATGAAAGTCTAGCAAGGAGATTTTCAAGCTGCTTAATTAAGAGAATTATATCATTATATACTTTTTGATTAGAAAAAATGTATAGTTTACATTCTTAATCTTTATCTTGTTGAAAGAGGCTCAACACTGAACAGTGGGGGTGCTGAACCTGCCTGATAAATCTTACCATGATTACACAGGTATCATCAAACACAAAAGATGCCTGCTTTGCCTCTGCTGTTGAATGTTTACAGCAAATCAGGTAATTCTTTGTCATTTGTCTTCCAGTGTTTCACTGTTCCTGCTGTAGTAGTATCAGGTTTACTTGACTGGGATCCTTTACTTGTCACCCTTTTTTGTTCACCTTTGTAAGAGAAGTCACTAAGATGTTTTCCAATTCTAAGTAAAGATGCAATTTCCCCTGCTGGGGAATGAAGTGTTGCCTCATAAACATGACTGAAAGCAGCGTCTAGGGCACCATTTAGAATCAAAGGCATAAGGATGTCTATCAAATATACATGTGCACTTCCAAACAGCTGTGGTCAAGTGACCTCAGCATGGGAGGCTTTTCCGTGTCTGTTGTGCAAGAATTTAAGAAATTAGGAATATTTTAGAAAGGAATTTTGCCCCTTTCACTCTTAAAACACCATAAAAGTGTGAAGAGAGTCTCCCTTGCAGTAGTGTGCCTTGGTGTGGTGCTTGTAACCTGGGTTCTGTGCAGCCTTGGCAGCCCTGGCTGCTGCAGTGTCAATGTCTGACTGACATCCATTGGCATGGGGAGGGCCATGCTGGCCAGCAAACCCTTCCTAATTTAGATGCAGATCTCTCACTGCTTGCTGTTATCATGGTTTGCTTTTGCTCCCCAAATAGTACCACATTTACCCCAGCTGACAAGCTGAAGGTGATCCAGCAGACTTTTGAAGAGATCTCCCAGAGTGTACTTGAGACCCTTCAGGAAGATTTTCTGTGGTCCATGGATGACTTATTTCCTGTTTTTCTCTACGTGGTGCTACGAGCCAGGTAGGCACCAAGGGGGGCATCAGTCATAAGTGAGCACAGGCAGGACAAGGACTTCAGTGTTAAACACTCCCAGTGCTTGTTGTAGGATTAGTTACTGGCTTTTTGTAACTATAAATTCTCCAATTTGACTGTTTGCTTTGGTCTGAAAAAGTCTTGAACAGTCTTTATTGTGAAAAGGCCCTGAATTCAGAATTAAGAAACATTATACTGGCAACTTGTGTTCCCATGTTCACTTTCCCACTCTCACATGTGGCAGGATAAGGAATCTGGGGTCTGAGGTGCACTTAATTGAAGACCTGATGGATCCCTATCTCCAGCATGGGGAGCAAGGCATCATGTTCACTACCTTGAAGGTATGAAAATTATTCAGCATTATTAAAGTCTTTCTTTGGAAATAATCAGCTTTTAGCAATGAAGAGCAGCTTAGGACAATTATATGAACATTAGGCTATAAGTTCTTTGACTTTTTTAATTTAAATTTTTTACTAGGATAGGCAAGGAAATTCAATGTAAAGCTTTGGCTAACCTCCTATTTGCAGGTACCTCTAAGGAAAATGGTGTAATGTGCAAATGGGGATTGCTCAAATATTGGTTAATGTTGGAGTGTTCTAAATGGTCACCCCTGCAACTTAACAAGCCTTACTCTCTGTATAAAAATTGAAACGAAGTTCTTCTTTGGAGATTAGCCATTCCATTAAAGTTTAAGTCTAACATTACATCAAGACTTCCCAAGAATTCAGTTTTAGAGGGAAAAAACCCCACTCTGTCACTCTCCACATTTTATTTAGTATTCTTTTCTTTTTAAGTATGGGAAAAGGAAGAGAGTGTGTTTGGAAGAATATCCTGTTATACACTAAGACATTCATAATGGAAATATGTTGTTTAGGTACCTCAAAACTGTTTATCACGTGGATCTTGGGACAAATCAGCAGTGTGGAGCCTTTTAGTGGTGTTGTTTTGGAGGGAGGCTGTTAATCTCAAACTTAACCTAAAACTTCAATTTAAGATTTTTTACTTATCGTGATTGTATTTTCCGTCTGTGCAAACTCAAAATAGTCGAGTCCAGAGGGTTTTTTTTTTTTAAGACCTATTAGTTTCATAATGTTGCAAAAAAGGAAGGTTTGCATCAGTTCAAATTTACTAAAGAACCTACATGGTGGAAGCCAAAGTAGAATCTACTTTGCCATGAGTGCAAATGTTGTCTGAGACATTAATATTAAGTTTCTGATCCTGGCTGACCTGACACAGTGCATATTTGAACCAGCATGAAGTGAATAACTCTCAGCAGGCAGGCAGGGTGATGGAAACCTTTGCTTTTCACTCTGAGTGCTTTTGAAATGCTTCATTCCTGCACCCTTATCCTGTAAAAAATATTTTCTATTTTTGAGTCCTTCTGTCAAAGGGCAAAGAGAGACTTGTAACCAAAAATATACTTTCATCTTGGCATAGCTGGGAGCTGTGAAAGTGTGGAGTCCCACATCAAGCTATCTTGCTTCATTAGGTGTTGGTTTAATTTGTAATTCAGTCTCCTGTTGCTCATTTTGCTAGCTTACGTATCAGAAGGCTCTCATGTGCTGAGTGCCACTGTAGCCCCACTACTTCTAGAAAACCTTGTCCTCCATTTTCTTGCATAGAAAAAATATCAACCTTTTTGTGTGTGATGCTTTGCTGTGAACTGCCACTTGTGCTAATCTGAACTTTGTTTTAATTCAGGCATGTTACTACCAGATTCAGCACGAAAAGCTTACCTAGACCATCAGTGACAACCTGCCTCCATGGGATAATCTACTCAGTGGAACTTCAGTCATAACCACTTCTTTCCTGAAATGGCCCCTAGAAAATACTTGGTTATAGTTCTGCTGCTACAGATGAAAATATTCAGTCGTTTCTTCTGAACTCTCAGTTCTAAGATTCAAAAACTGCAGCCAGAAGCTTTCTGTGAAGTGGTAATGAAGTTAAAGACTTGGTTTGTCAAGTACCTACCAAGAAGAAATACTTTCCTATTCTAACAGAAAGATAATTTACTCCTTTTAAATTAACCGTGCTGCACAAAGGCATGGCATCTCCATAGAACACATGTGAGTCTGGACCGCATGGCTTCCAAAGCAGTGGGTTTGTTTTTATTAGTCCTGGTTTGTCAGCAGAAATGTTTAAAGGGAATGAATTGCATCACAGAACCATTTGGTCTTCCTGAATTAAGCTGTATGTTTGTTTATTTAAGAAAATAGAAATATGTTAGTATTTATAATGGGTACCTATAGTGTGTTTGGTGATAACGGTTTTGAGGCATCTGTGTTGAACAGCATTGCTGAATGCAGTATTCCTGTGCTGTTGTGGAAATAATCACACTGTTACGGACTGCCCTATTTACTGGAATTGTAAATATACAGGCATCTACCTTTCGTTCTGTTTATGAAATAAATAAAAGGCACTGACCACTTCAGATTTTGGCACTGAATGAAATGCTGTGCAGTGTTCAGTTTGCTTACCTTGAGGACAAATGCTGTCTCTGTCAGCTCTTGTGGGCTGATGGAGAGGTGAGAAGGGTGAAGGGTGCTCTTGAACAGATGTGCTGGGTTGGCCTTGATTAACTCCAGGTGCCCACCAGGTTCCTCTCTCAGCAGCAGCTGATGTCTGGTCCCTTCCTGGGAAGGAGGGCTTAGCATGCAGAGCTGTTGCCTCAGAAGCGAACTCCTGGCACCAATGCCAAGCTCTTCCCACTGAGGGAAGCTCCTGGGCAGTTCACCCCACAGGCTGCGTTGGCATGGCTGCTCCAGTGGGTTTGGAACTCTGCTGTGGCTCCTGGTTCTGCCTGTGAGCCAGAGCTGCCTCTGAGGCAGAGCTTCAGTGCTTCCATGCTTCCCACTCGGAGCAGGACATGCTGGGCTGTCTCTCCTGGCACTAATGACAAGGTGTTCCATTTTGTCCCTTAGCGGTCCCTTAGCGCGATCCTGATCACACCTGCTGGGGCACTTCACCTCGGAGGCTGAGAGAAGTCCTTTCCCTGGGGAAGGGGAATCTCTGAGTGTGTGTGTTCTGTGGTTCATGGCTAACTTCACTTATACCAATAACACTGGTGGGTAACCAGAGTATTGTAGGTGCCAGGACTGCCTCAAAAAAATAAAACAAATTGAGGGGAAATGTAGATTACAGAATGTTATGTTAGACTCCATAGATAATGCTTAACATATCCTGAAGTAGTGGTCGTGGCTTGTATATTGGCATCTAAATGGAAAGAACCCATATGCCAAAATACTGTTGTGTTGAACAACAGCTGCAGTGTAGCAGTTTTCATAATAAAGTAAAAGTAATTGTTCTTTTCAAAATTATTTCTAATTTTATCAGAGAAGGGGAAAGAGTCATTCTGGAATGATGCTATTTAAAACTACTGTTAAATTGTAACAGACTATAGTGATGAGAAAGTATAAAGAGAGGACTTCATGTTTACAAACAACTTAGTGTTGGCTTAATCTTATTTTTTAAATTATACTGAATAATTCAAGGAGACATGAACAATAATATGAGTAAAAGGGAAGCTGTAAAAAGCTAACTTGATAAGGGGGGAGGACGCAACTAGAGGTGAAGAGCATAATGAAGGATAAGGCAGAATTCAAACACTTCATCTTGCATAGAGGCAACCTTTCCATGCAATCATCTCTTGTAACTCCATGTAAAAAAAAAATTAACTGAAGCCTGTAGGAACAGAACTGCCCTTTAAAATGGGGCTATGCTGAACAGCTGAGTAAATCAATGGCAATTTTCATGTGCAGAAGATCTGAATTCAGGATTTATTTTGCCTTTTGTGGGAGTGTAACCATGAAAAACAGATTTGGGATTGGTTTTTTCCCCTGTAACTGCTTTGAATTAGCATTTTCTGTATTTGGATATTTCAGAAGAAAGGATTTTAATATTATGTTTTACTTCATATGAAGTCTCAGATTGATTTTGTGCCTTAAACCAGAAATGTAACTAGAAATGGGAAATTCTGTATCATTTCTGTTTTTCAAGAACAAGGTGTAGCTACAAACATGTAGCAACTTCTAATGGTGTAACTTCATTGGTTGTGAATGGTGCAAAGCTTAGAACTACAAAACCCAAAGGATACATCTGCCTTTACATACATAAACACAGAGAGAGGTATGTTTGTATACACTCAATCTCCTAGAAAAAGTAGTGGTATCACGTAGGAATTTAGCTTGGCCGAATTAGGAAAGCAGACAGGCTGGGCTGGATTATTTTTGGTCCTTCTGATATATAGCTCAGTTATTAGCTGAAGAGAATCCCTGGATTAAATGTGCTTCTGACACAGATTCCACTTTGCAGCCGATCTGGGCTGGGATGCGTTAGGAAGTCAGTACAGACCAGCTTTGATTTGTGTATTGCTGTAACTAACTAAGAAATTAGTTAACCTGCAGGACCTTTCCAGCTGGATTGCTTCAGGGTAAATACTTTTTTCTCTTTTTTTTCTCTTTAATGGAAAGCCAGGTATTTCCTGTGCTGCAGCAGAAATCCTGGAACCAGCCACAGAAGATCAACACTCTGGTGTTGCAGATTCTCACTGCAATCACAGGCACAGTGACTGCAGACAGACCCCAAGTGATGAGCACCCTAATGACTGGGAAAGTTGATGAGAATAAGAAGCTATTTAGGTGAGAGACGATGTAAAGCAGTTTTTTAATGCAAGAAAAGGGTTAAGGGGATTTGTTCTCTTCTCCCTGGTAATGAGTAGTTCTAAGGTTAGGTTTCTGCGGATTAGAAAGGAGAGGATGTCCATAGATTAGCTGGGGCAGTGAGGTTACTTGCTGTACTAACATCCAACAAATAATCTTTCCCTCTGGAAATTCTACATGAGCTGAACATGGCGTATTCTGTGGGGTTTGCAGGTAAGAAAATTTGCACTGTACTGAAACCATTATTCTGCAAGGATGCATTGTCCCCATGTAATTGTGAAATTAGTTTCCTCTCATAGTTATAGCAACGCTATTTAAACTTCTGATACCTGTTTAATTCTTGTTAGCTACATATTAGAGGGGTATTATGAATGTGGAGTAGGAGCATGAAAGGCAATTTTTTCCTCAGTCCTAATCTTCACAAAACTATACTTGTTTTTAGAAATAGGTTAGGAAACTACCTGTTCTGGCATGTTGAGAGATAATGCAGAAAAATGTGTGACTGATATGGGACTGTAAAACAAATCCTTTTATGAACAACCTAGCTGTGTACTTCTAAGTTGATTTAGTATCAATACAGTGGTTGGTTATTTATTTAGGGGGCTTTTGGTAGTTTGATTTCTTTTCTGTAAGCCCAAGCTGTTAGCAGTAAACATCTGGAAGTAAAGCTGGCTGCCCTTCTTGACTGCATCCAAGTGTTCTCTGAGTGCAACTCTTTTTGGGGGGTGATGTTTTGGCAGCTCTTAGCCCATGTAAACAAGGCACTGGCCCCAGCACTGCAGCTCTAAGGGTGTTGGAGGGAGGCAGAATGAACCCCCACTGAATAGATCTGAGTACAGAGAGTGACAGCACAAATTACCTCACGTGTGCAGGTGTGATTCTGTGAAATCTCACAGAATGCCTGGTGTGCACATAACATTTGTTCAGGTTTTTTTTTAAACTCTATTGCCTTTGACTTCCATTAAGAGGTGCTTGGGTATGAGATAAGGATAAATGGTTTCACAGGCTTAAGTTGTGTCATTAATATTTAGGGTTGCTGCTTTAGCTAAAACACTTTGGTGTCTCAAAAAGTATACAAAAAGCAGGATTGTTCTTACACTGACTAGAAAAGAAGCAGTCAGACTTCAGTAATGACACTGGCCTAATTAGGCTTATTTAATGCAGAACAAAAAAGTCCTGAACAGGGCATGTGGTTTGAGTTGTTGAATCTTTCCCTCCATTTTTTGCCTACTCAGTTTGCTGATTTAGAGTGGCAACAAAAGCTTTCACAGAGTGTTTCCTTCCCTCAAGCTAGTTTGCAGTCTTCAGTATGCCAAATCATTAATTTTGGCAAATTTAAAGATAGGAGTAGCTTTCCTTGTAAAAAGGGCTCAAGTCTAACATCTTAACCAAAGCATAAGAGCAGGGGACTGATGTTCTGGATGTCAGGTTCTCTGGTGTTGACTCTTATAGAGGCTTGACAAGATGCAAAATTGTCCACTTAAAGACAATTCTGAAGCTTTATTAAAACAGGGCTTAGGTTCCCTTGCTGCTCTAGCCTTGTATCAATAAGACCTTCTCACCTCTCTGACAGTTAGGATCAAGGAATTTTATTCTCTGCTGCTGAAGGAGTAGCTCAGACTTGGATAACTGATGTCTGCAGACTTGTGGTGACTGAGTCATTTTGACTCAAATTCTGGCACACTCAATGTGGATATCCAGTTCTTTCTCTAACAACAGGCAAAGAGAGTCTCTTCTATTAATGAGCATCTGTAATTGCTTCCAATACACGTGAATGGGAAGGCCCTTACACTGCCTGGCAGATTAGTCAGGTAAGCCTTTTAGCAAGAATTTCCATCTAATTTATTTAGATCCCTGGATGAGGAGGCCCTGAGCTCTGGCCTTGGAGTCTACATAGATGTAAGTCTTAGGAAATAAAGGCACAGGAGTAATTCTACATTTATTTGAACTCTGACCTTTGCCCTTAAGCAAGCAGTCCTGTAGGTCTCTTTCTAAAGAAGCAACTTTCCTCTCTTCTGCTAGTGACTTTTTCAGCATCTGTTGCTACTGACAGCTTCTGAAACCAGGCTTCCCAGTTGGAAGCTGCTTTCCTTTTGTTGTGTGTAAATACAAAACAGCTACTAATTTATGACTGAGGTGAGCTGTGGTGGTCAGAGCTTGACAGATTTTGATGTTCAAATGCCTCTTCTGTTAGTGTGAGCATAAACTCTGTGGTTTAAGATGACAGCAATAGATGGAAAGGTTTATTCCTAGAACTCTGATAGCTGTAACTGAGGGTTTCACTCAACAAGCCAAGCAAAACCTTCAGTAGCTTTCCCAGATTTTTGGGAAATCTGAGGTTCACCTTTCAAGGTAAACTGTGTCCAAAATTTCTAAACACACTCAAGTTGCTCCCACATCTGTTCTCTATGGAAGCTGTACTGATACCAGAAGCTGCAATGCTCTATGGGAAAAAAATTAACCCCTTTAAAACATTCAAGGGGAAATGATATTGTTTGTGTTTTAGCAGAATCTGAAATATTTTAGCATCTCCAGAAATGTTTTTTGTTTCCAAGTGCTTTGTCTTGATTAAGAAACAGGTTTTCATGGCTGGATTTTTTTATGTCCTTTGTTAAATCCACCATTAGGTAGATCAACTAAGCTTAAAAATGGGGAAGGCAAATTCTTTAAGGAAAAGAACTGAGACTATTGAAAATATTAAATAATTGCAGCTCAAACCCCAGTTGTACTGGAGGAGGATCAAACTATAATTTTGTGAATCTTTGAAAGAAAAAATCGTAATTGTAAAAGCAGTCTTCAGGTTAGAATTTCGATAAGATGTACCATTGAATATCCTGTAGAAGTAACTTGAAATGAATTGCCCAGACTCAGTAAAAAAATGTTTGTGTCATAATCTCATAATTTAAGTGGTTTTTTCTCCCTTAATTTCCACTGCCTTTTGAAAGCAGTTTTATGATTTAACAGGAGAGAGAAGTGTGTTCTAAAAATAACTATTAAATGCAGTAAAAGTGACAGTAATGCCTTCTGCTTTTGTAAGCAGATCAAGGTAATACTTTTCCTGCTTGTACCTTTACTGTTTTCTGTCTACAAAGCAATCTAGAGGAAAATGGCTGCCTTTTTACTTTATTAATCCAGGAGATAACCTACTGTGCATTTAGCAGAATTTGGTGTAACGCATTCACTGTGCCACACTGGGGTTCACTATTGGCTGAGGTGCTCAGATATTTCATGTTAACTTAGAGTACAAGTAAACAAACTACCTCTTGAGTGGCCAGCTGAAATATTTTATCCTTTAAGAGTAATCTACAATACTGTCATTGTAACAATACCTTTACACTTGTATCACAAGCGTGAAGTTAAATCAGCTAGGATGTAATGAAGATTTTGAACTACTTAAGAGCTTTCATACAGGGATTCTTGATGCTTTAGGGTATAGATGCAGTGTGTGGTGTTCCCTGGGGAATTTCCATACTACTTTGAGAAGAGTTCAGAGAATTCTCTGAAGCAATTCTGTACTGCATTGTTTACCATGAACAGCAGATTGAAGAACTTCTTCCAGTTTCAGTTTAAGAGAACATTATAGGCTAGTGATAGGTTGCCACAGAATTTAAGGGAGGGAAGGAATTTGAGAGAAAATTTTAGAAGGTGCATAATTTACTTGTGGAAAGGTTATGCAACACAGATACATATTAATTAGCAAGTGTTGTCTTCCTGCATTGCTTAAAAATGCTGATTTTTAAAATCTAAAGAAAAAACAAATAAGGTAGTATATGCTGCTTTTTATAATTAAAGAAACGAGCAACACATCTTTAGATTAGCAAATAACTTCTTTGATTCCATTTCTAAAAGTGACAACCTATTATAAATTGCCTGAGAGAGATGATGATACCAGCAAGGTAAGAAATGGGGGTTTTATCTGGGCTTGGGGCTTTTGGGTTTTTAATTCATTATGAGGAAATAAGAGAAAAATAATGAAATCTCTGTAGAACAAATCCTTCAAAGACCTTAAATTCTAATAGTGATAGAGACAGGGATCACTTTTTTCAAAATCATGTCCTTGCTCAATGAAAATTCAGTAGAAACTCCAGTCTTTTAGTTTTAATACTGTGTCAATATTAAGAGGAATTAAATGTAATGTATCCTTGAATATGATTATTTTCCAAGCTATATGGGTTTAAAACAAGATACAAGTCTTTAGAAAAAATTATGACTTCTCATGGTGGTACACTTAAGAAGCTGGAGAGCTAGAAGATGGACCAAACAGCTTTCTGTTTTCCATGACTTAATGAAGCAAGCAAATGACAATTCTATAAAGATGTTAAAATTCCACACTGCAGTTGAGGTTTGTCTGTCTGCATCTTGGATGCTACTGGGTGGCTGAATTTACAGGTGGGACTCATATATTTAATTTATTTTTCTTACCCGTGGTGTACTTTAAATACAAATTATTGCCCACCCCTTCCTTGGTTTTGAATTCTGCTTTCTTATCAGTGTAAAATAGCTGACAGTATTCTGATATGAGGGTGCTCTTTTCCCTAGTTCATCATCTCTTTTTGTGAACCCAACGTGGTGTGAATGCAGTATTCAAAGTGAGTGGAACCTCCTTGAATAAAGGAGAAGATGGAGGTGCCAACGGTCAGCAGTAAAGATAATGGTAACTTCTCCATCTCTTCATCTCTTTTACAGTTTTCTTTCTCTTTTCCAAAAGTGCTATTCCTTGATCTCTGTGACTCTTCTTCCATTGAGTCACGAGAGAGATGAATGTGTCTGAAGTATTACTATTCAACAATTGGAATGATTCTTGATGTTCAGTGGTGGTATGCAGTTAATTTAAGAGAGCATCAGAGGAGAACACCTGGCATTTGTTTCTGGCTTATAAAGCCAAGGAGTTTTTTATTGTTTCACCTCTTCTGGGTAGGAGGTACCCAGAACTTGAGCTTGAACCCAGACTGTTACAGGTGAGATTGCCTGCATGGCTTTCTCACAGGTCAGTTGCAAATTGCCAGCATTGACCTAACCTGGTGGCTAATAACACGGTAAAATAGCTCTTATGCAACAGAGGTGATTGCAGGGAAAAAAAGCAAGACAGGCAGGAAATGTCTGTGCATTTCTTAGAAGAACAAATTGAGGAAAGGTGCATTTCAAAGGTCTGGGTCACTGTTTGGCTTTGGTTGGTCTCTTTGTACTGAAGTGTCTTGCACTTTTCTGTTTCTTGGGCTCAGGTGTGTCTCATGTTCTGACTCTAGTGCTGCAAGAGCTCACTTTGCTCTGTAAGAGAGATGTCAATGGCGTTGGCATGCTCTATGACCTGCTCAGATCTCGCTGGCTGCAAGCACTGCTCAAGGTAAGCCAGCACCCAGCTGGGAAAGCAAAGGTCACCTACACAACGATCTCTAGGGAACAGCTACTTGATTTTGCCATATGAGGACAATAAATGCTTATTTACACCAAGTGCTGATAGTCCTGATGTCAGTTCTAACATCAGCAGTCACAGTAGATGAAACCATTTATGCTTTAAAGAAAAATAAAGTGTTCTCTTCTATAATGTCCTAGACATTTAGGCTCTTCTACTTTACCTGTCTCTATTAAGGCCAGGGGACAGACACTGAACACATCATTACTCAGTTGTCTTTCCCGTTCTTAAATTTCTGTATGGCTATGCATCCCACTTCTTGGCCTTTGACACTGTATTTTGGTTTGCATCCCATTTATCTGCCGTGTAATTGAAGATCTTATACTGTTAGAGAACAGAGTTTTGATTGGTGTTTCTATCTTGAGAAGAATTTTATCTCTGAGACAAAATCTGTAAAAATTCTGCTTTTCTTTCAGAAGGATTTTTAAAGTCTTTGATTTTTAATGAGGAGTTTTTACTGGATAAGAATGCTCATAAGGGTATTTTAAATGCAGCAATTATGCCTTCAACTAGAGGAAGGAAACAGGCTACAAATCAGAGAATTTACTATCAGGCTATTTGCCTGTGTAGACAGCTTTTCTTCTAGGAAAATTCAAAACTACAGTATAACTGGCTAGCTACATGATAATATGGAAAGACATTGAGTTCAAGACTCAATTCTAGATACTAAGAATTGAGATTGCAGACTCTGGGGCTCTAGCTGGACAGAGAAGTTTCCAGAAATAGTGTAGTCCATTGCCTGTCATGCATGTATCTATATGATCATGTGAACTGGTCAACGTCATCGTTGCCTTGTTTTGTCTGTCATGGCATGCAACAGATTTATGAATGCCTCCAACACTATCTTGGAAAAAGACCAGCTCCTGTCACGCTGCAGGCACGTGCATTGAGTCGTGAGGTGAGATTGTATGCACAGTTTATTGCTTTACTTACCCATACCAAATGAATGAACTCTGCTGCAGTTAAGTGTTCTGGTATTAATTCTGTGTCCCAGGTTTAAGCACAGTATATCAACATGAAACTCTCCTTACACATCTGTAAAACCACTCAACAGCCCTTACTGGGGTGGGGGGGGGGGCATGAGAAATGGGCACAGCTGTGGTTGCTGCACTACACAAATCCTGGCCAGTGTAATGAACACAGATGTCAATTGTTTAATCACTGACCATGTATTTTTCTTCCCATGTAACTCTGTGGTTCAGTGTCATGGCTACAATCATGGGCCATGACACTGAACCACAGAGTTACAATATCCTCATGTCATGTGCTATGACATGAGGATATTGGAAAGCTTTTTAGATTTTTCTAATTATAATAGCTGAATTCTAAATCTTTTAATTAGTGGGAGAGTTAATGACAAAGTAGAGAAATTGAGATTAGTGATGAAATCGGTTGAGAGATGGGAGCAAAAACTGATTTAGAGCACATGGCACTGTGCCTGAACTAAATTAAGCTTGGCTGAGTATTGTGCATCTGTGGTCATATTGTCCAGTTCTAGAGCAAGCCATATGGACATCCTTTGACTCATATAATGTGGGGGGGCTTTACATTCCCACATATTCTCTCCATTCCTTTACATTCAGTGTAGAGCTTTCTAAATGAATTGTCCTCTAGAATCCATCTCTGTGGCTGTTTTCTTACATTTATCAGGTGGTAGAGTTACTGCATGAAGCCCCTCAGTCAGGAGAGGTCAAAGAGCTAAGACGGCTTCTGCGATCTCCACACTTCAAGGCAAGTCCTGCATAAGGAAAGAAAAAGTTTGCTCATGGAGCTCTCTGCAGTGGGAATGGAAATGGATGGGCAGCTGTTCACAAGAATTGGTAAAGGGGCCAGAAGAGACATAGTTTACTACTGATGAACTAATCTGATCATGAGATCAAATGTGGACTGTGTATCTCAAGTACTTGCAGTGGGCTGCATTTTATTTAAGGCTGTGTTTGAGAGATGTTTCTTAGCAAGTTTTTAATTATGGACAGTTAATGCAGATATATAAATATCAAATATTCCTTGAAATTGCAGAACCTGTATTCTTAACCCAAGAGCTCCAAATAGAAATATTTCTTTCATATTTTGAAGGTTTTCCACAAGAAACAAAGGAACTGTTCTTAAAACTTTCATGGTTTGCTTTTATTGGTGGAAAGAAGAAAATGTCAATATATACAAGGGATCTGTGTTCACAAAGGAACACATTCAGTGATTTCTGGTTTCTGACCTGTCACTGTTTAAAACTCTGCTATTGACTTTTGCTTATGGGTTGGTTGGTTTGCTTGTTTTTATTTGTAACAGGCCTTGCTATCTGCTCATGATACCGTGGCCCAGAAAGATTTTGAACCAACCCTTCCACCACTGCCAGACAACATACCTGAAAATGAAGAGGCTATGAGGATTGTCTGCTTAGTGAAAAATAACCAGCCTCTGGTGAGGGACCTTTCTTGTGTCTGTCAATTTTTTTTTAACTTAGAAAGAATTAATAATGCATTGGATGCATATTGGTTTCTTCCCAGGAATGTCATGGGGATTGTGTGGATTCTTGTCCAGATTTTACAGAATCACAAGAATTGTTGAGATTGGAAAGGATCTGAGAAGGCCATCTAGCCATGCATGGTGTGGGTGTAGGTTGTTCAGTGCCTTGTCTGCTCAGGGTTTGAACATTTGGTAGATGCATTTTCATTATATGAGATAAAACCAAACTGGACTGAGAGTTATTCCCATGGCCAAAACAGAAAGGAAGTGAGGAGAGTTCTTTAGTAATCATTTGTACTTATGAGCAGCAAACATTGTATAACTTAGCTAATCTGTTTTAGAGAAAGATATCTGTAATACCAGGGACGAAAAAGATTTCTAACTGTCAATCAGTGAGGTTATTTTAGTGTGATGGAAGTTGAAGACCTTGAAGGACTTTGTACTAATACATTACAGCCCTGGAAACTACAGGCCTGTCAGTCTCACTTCAGTGCCTGGTAAAGTTACGGAGAAGATTTTTCTGGGAGGTATTGAAAAACACCTGATAGACAACACAGTCATTGGTCACAGCCAGCACTTTGTGAGGGGAAAGTCCTGTTTATCAAACCTGATTTCTTTTTATGACAAGGTAACCCAGCTAGCTGATCAGGGGAAACCAATTGATGTAATCCTTCTGGAATTCAGTAAAGCTTTCAATACTGTCTCT
The DNA here is from genome assembly GCF_022539315.1 of Serinus canaria. Classification (NCBI taxonomy): domain Eukaryota; kingdom Metazoa; phylum Chordata; class Aves; order Passeriformes; family Fringillidae; genus Serinus; species Serinus canaria. Next base: position 26,171,128 of record NC_066321.1, read on the forward strand.
CAGAGTATCCTTCTGGGCAGACTGTCCAGCACACAGCTGGATAAACACATTATGGGATGGGTGAGCAAGTGGCTTATGGGTTGGGCAAAAAGGCTTAGAGTGACTGGCGGGGTTCTGCAGGGCTTCATCCTTAGCCTTGTGCTCTTCAACAGCTTCATAAAGGACCTAGACATAGGACTGGAAAGGGTACTGAGCAAGTTCCTAGAAGATACAAAACTGGGAGTAGCTGTTGACTTCCTTGAGAGCCCGGAGGCCCTGCAGAGAGACCTCAATAAAAGAGAGGGCTGGGCAATCACCTACCATGTGAAGTTCCACAAGGGAAAGTGCTGGATTCTTCACCTGGGATGGGGCAGCCGTGCATGTATGGACAGACTAGGGAATGAGGCACTAGAAGGCAGTGCTGTGGGAAGAGACCTGGGGGTATAGGTCAGTGACAAGTTGGATATGAACCAGCAGTGCCCTCCAGCAGGAGGGTCAAGCGTGTTCTTGGGGGCATCAGGCACAGCATCTCCAGCTGGGAAAGGGAGGGGACTCTCCTGCTCTGCTCTGCACTGGGGCAGCCTCACCTCGAGTGCTGGGGGCAGTTTTGGGTGCTATGATATAGGAAAGACACGAAACTATTAGAGAGTGTCCAAAGGAGAGCCATGAAGATAGTGAAGGGCCTTGAGGAGAAGCCCTGTGAGGAGTGGCTGAGGTCACTTGGTCTGTTCAGCCTGGAGGAGACCTCACTGCAGTCACAAGTGAGGGGAAGAGGAGGGGCAGGCACTGATCTCTTCTTGCTAGTGACCAGCGACAGGACCAGAGGGAATGGTCTGAAGTTGGGTCAGGGGAGGTTTTAGATTGGATATTAGAAAAAGATTCTTCACCCAGAATGTGCTTGGGCACTGGAATGGGCTCCCCAGGGAAGTGGTCCCAGCACCAAGTCTGACAGAGCTCAGGAAGCATTTGGACAATGCTCTCAGGCACAGGGTGTGACTCTTGGGGATGGTGCTGTGCAGGGCCAGGAGTGGAACTCAGTGATCCTTGTGGTCCCTTCCAACTCAGCTTATTCCACAATTCTGTGGTTATTACTATATCCATGTTGTGGTAAAAAAAGCTGTATCCCTCAATGTCTTTGAGTCAGCCTGAAGATCAGACTTGTGATATGGAAGGAAACTTACTGGAGTCCTTTGGTGATCAATGTGTTTTTTCTTTGTTCTTACCTGCCAGGGTGCCACCATTAAACGCCATGAGATAACAGGTGACATAACGGTTGCCCGTGTGATCCACGGTGGGCTGGCAGACAGAAGTGGTACGTAGAATTTGAAACAAAGTGATACAAAAAACTGAACTTGAACTAAGATATTTGAAGTAAGAAAATACCTTAGCTTCTACAGTTAATCTTCCATTATAGAGCAAGATGATGTGCACATGGGACAGCATTGTAAGCAGTAATGGATTGCAGTGACTTTCATTCTGACTTCATAGATTTTCAGATGAATTTGCTGTTTTAGACTGAGTGGATGAAGAAATCCAGTTTTCATTATGTGTTCTTGGCACCAATACCTGGATATCCCAAACTGCAGTGTAGTATGAAATGCAGCACATTCACTAATGGAGAAATGGTAAACATCAATAGTTGGTGATTCTAGAAGATAATGGGCTGTAAGGAATATGTAATAACACTTTTTGGCACTACTCTACTAAACACCTTGCTTAGCACTAGTAGCTAAGCAATCTTGCAAGGAGTTTCCTTGGAAATGTTACTACTTTGTCATCCTAGAATTGAATGTGTTCCATGTCCCTTAGGAAATGTAATGTAATTAAAATGTAAAACATCAGAAGTAAAATTCAACTGCAATCATTATAAAATGGTTCCTTTAAGTATTTTCTGGCCTTTGTATAGAGAGGAAAACCCAACTTGCAGAAAATAGCTGATTAAGTTCCTAGCTTGAACTATTATTTTTATTGAGTTACATGGAAAAGGAACATGGAAAAGAAAAGAAAATATTGTGAATACTTTACTATAAAGGACAGAGAGGAGTCCCAGGACCTCCCACGGCACCTGGTGTTTTTAGGGGTCTGATTCCAAGTCTCATGGTCTATTAATATAGGATAGGTTCATAATTTACTTTGAGAAATGGAGCAATATTAAAATGTTTATGCTAATTTTAAGGCAAATCATCAGTAAATTGTAAAGATGTCATATGGGGGAGTGGGAAGGATTAAGAAAGCTGAAGCATGCAAGCTCCTTGTGACCTGCTGCAGTCTGCAGTCCTATCCAGAAACAGTGCAGCTTGAATCCAAAATGCCTTCCTCTATACGTGGTGCTGGAAAATTTTAATGCTGACTTACAAACATGTGATATTTCTGTGTGGCCCTGCCTTGCCTGTTCAAGATAAATCATGCTGTGATAAAACTCCTGCTGCTGTTTTCATATTTGTTTTCATGGTAGGGTTGCTGTATGCTGGAGATAAACTGGTGGAAGTAAATGGAGTTCCTGTTGAGGGACTTGAGCCTGAGCAAGTCATTAATATTCTGGTATTTAATATTTTTTAAATATGTTTTCTACTTTGCACCTTAAGATTATTTGTATGCTCGCTCTTTTACACACTCTTGTACATGAGAAAGTCTGGAATTTTTAACAGAAAATTCAGATTGTTTCCTTACTGAAGGAAGAATCAAGTGAATGAAGTTCCCAGCTGCTCATGAAATCAGAATATATGAAAGCAGAATTAAATCTAAGTTCTGTTCTGAGCAGAAATTAACTGTGACCATTCCACCTGCAGCTTCTGGGAAAAATACTAATTTATTCAGCCTTCACTGATTCCTAACTTTTTCTAGAAGTGGCACTCAGAAATATTCCACAAGAAAGTCATGGAAAGCTGCTATTCTAGTTAGAGTCCATGTTACAAAATGCACTAAAGCAGAGTGAATGAGCTTGTAAGCTACACACCTTACCTTGCAAAAAAAGGGCAGTGTCATTACTGTTGTCAAAATTCTCATGAAGAAATCTTTTGAGGTGTCCCTGTTTTGTCATTTTGTGCACAATTTTTCAGGGTTTTTGACTGTTAAGTGCCTGCCAGTGAGGTATTTCTGTGTGTAATCACACCAAGTCTCTGTGCCATTGCCATGGTTGTACCACTCCTAAGTATAAGAAATACAAACTCCATTGGAATGCTTAATTACTAAATTATGTTCCTCTCCCTTTATATAACCCATCTAACCAGACTCTGCTGCTAATTTAAATAAGATTTCAGTAGAAAAGTTTGGTATGAATCAATTCTGAAATTACGCATACTTACAATGAAACTTACATTGATTAAATTAAAAAATATTTAGCAAAATTTGATGTTTCATTCTTGAGTTTCCTTTTGGAAAAAATACAGTATTATCACATTGATTCTGTCTACCTGAATTCTATCTATAACACAAACATTGCAGTATCCTCAAAGCCATGCTCTGTCTTGCCTATGTTTGATTATTTGTGTTGAATACCAACCATATTTTAATTTTCTAATAATTTAGGCCCTGTCTCAGGGGACAATTATGTTCAAATTAATTCCAGTTTCTGATCGGCCTGTCAGCAACCAAACAACAGTAAGAAACATTCTTTTTCTTTTCCCAGACTGGTAGCAATAGTGCCCAATTGTGTGATACAAAGATATGGTGTTGCCTGGAAGTTTATTGCAATCCCTAAATGTTACCTTGCCTTTATGGCTGCCTTTCAGCTGACATCAATATGTTGATGAAACAGCAAAGACAGTAAGTAGAAATGTAACAGTGTAATAAAGGCACTTTCTGAGTGATCCACAAGGTGAAGGTCAATCTTTTCATAATGTATGAGATAAATGGGTTTTTTTCCTCATTTAATGAACAAAGAGGGTTTAAGGTTTGATCTGGTTTTTAAAACTTGACTTGATCACTAGACTGAAGTAGCAGCAATACCTGGCCCTGTGATTGTAAAGCCCCTGTTGTGTCCATTCTAGACTCGGCTCCCACTCACTCCTGGCTCTTTTCTTTCCTAGCTGTACGTGCGAGCAATGGCAGATTACTGGCCCTTGCAAGATCCTGCCATACCATGTGCTGATGCAGGTCTGCCTTTCAAGAGGGGTGAAATACTCCAGATTGTGGATCAGAATGATGCACTCTGGTGGCAGGCCAGGAAACTTTCAGATCTCAGTGCCTGTGCTGGACTCATACCCTCAAATCATCTTCTTAAAAGGTAAAAAAATCATCATTTTCCTGATTTCTGGTTCAAAAATCAGCCAGTTATTCAAAAATTTCCTAAGTATTGTAGCAGTATGATTCAGAGTGACATCTGACAAACATCTTTCCTCTTTCTGATCTCTGACTTCTTGCTATTTTTCCCGGAAGAGCACCTGTATGAGAAGAAGCTTTTGAAAGCACCTGTATAATCTCAAGTTGCCATTTAGGAAATTTGCAGCACTTATCCATTCTCCATGCTGGTTGCTAAGACATCTGGTGGAGTGTAGCAGCTGAAATTGAGGGCCCTGACTACTAAATGATCATCATCTATGATGGGAAAAAAGCAAGGGGAAGAGAGAGATACTTAAAGCATAGTATATTTTTAAGGATGTCCTGTGATGCATGAGTGACCTCTTCAGCTTTGGTCAAAACTGAGTAGACCAGATTAGAAGAACAGAAAAAAAACAAACACTCAAGAAAGAACAAGGGTCTCTTGCCTATTATTTTCTGCATAAATAGACCATTGTTTTTACACCACATGCATTCAGAATCAGAGTTCTTACACTGCTATAGCAAACTTTCCAATCTGATCCTTTAATCACCTGTCCTGGGGTACCCCCAGGATAATGTAAGGCCACGCACTAGCACATGATAAACTTGACTTTAATAAATATAAACCTACCTGCAGTCTGTATAATGCAAGGTGAAATCAAACTGGGTTGTGACTCAGGCTGCAAGAGGCTCTGTGCAGTAATGGAGGCAGTAGTACTACTATCCCTTCCAGCAGCACGCTCTTCTACTTCCAGGAGTCTGTACCACAGTATGGCTTATCTTCCTGTACTTCTGTATAAATTCTTAGTGCTTCTGGGCTGCTGATTTGGAAATTTCAATACTTCTGATAGCACATTGGTTTTATTTTAGGTCTTTGCAGTGGGCTAAAACATTGGTAATGTTTCAGTTCTTGCTGTCTTCTCTCAGTTCAGTACTGATCAATCTTACATGTAAACAGTGAATCTGACTGGAGCATAATGTGCTTGTGGACTGTTTTATTTCTTTAACTGTGATAAATTTATTTCTATGTAGGAAGCAGCGAGAGTTCTGGTGGTGTCAGCCCTTCCAGCCCCACCTCTGTCTCAAATCATCAATGTGTGAGTGAAAAGTCACTTGAGCAATACAGCAGGAAAGAAAGATCTTGTCTCTGTATCAGGGATACTGAAATCAAGGCTTATGCAATTCAGCTTAGTTCAAAGACATTGTTTCTGGAGCCATATTGTCACCTTCAACTGTGTTAGCTAGCCCCTGAAAAAAAATACTGATAATTGTACCTGGAGTACTGATGGTGGAGATGGTTGTTTCCAGTGTACTTGAGATCTGACCATAAGAGAATCTGTGAATTCAACTTCTTCTAAAGTCTCTACGTTCTAGGACCTCACTAGGCCAGCCAGTTCTCTCTAGGAGAATTGGCTGTAAGTCTTGAGGTGACAATTGTACTGGCCTGGATTTCTGGGGACACAGATACCAGCTCTGCCACTGAGAAGTGCCATGTTTGGAATGTTTCTTTGCCATCAAAGCTATAGAGAAAATAATAGAACTTATTTTCTTGAAGTCTAAGATAAGCTATGCTGCCCTTGAATTTATTCATGATAACAATCCAGAACTATTATCTTCTGCAAACTATAATTTTCTGTAAATATGCAATTATTCCCAGAAAAATAATGTTCTTCCTGTTTCTTCTGTCCCCATTTCCTTCTATGGCTCTTTATGCAAGTATAAAATTTTTCTCTCATGATAAATCCTGGGGGCATGTGTTTCATTCCCTAGGATTCTGCTTGCACTGATTGCATTGCTTGCTAGAGCTTAGGCTCTCTTTCACCATAATTTTATTGCATTTTAACTGCTTCAATGGATATGCTGTGAGCAGTAAGCACTGTGGAAGAAGGTAGGAAATCACATCTGGACAGCATTGCATTTCTGTACCTGGAACCAGTATGATACATGGTTTTACAGGCTTTTTAAAAAGTTGTCAGAAATTAGGCATTTTGATAAATACATGTGGAAGAAGCCCAAGTTCTTGGCATTTTGTGTGCTTAACATAATTGAAATCCAGCCTTTTTTCACCTTTTTTCACCTAGCAGATGCATACATTGTCTTAAAGTGGAAACCCTAGCTGTGCATTATCTGTCATGGAAGTGACAGCTTGAATGGGTTGTCTGAGGAAAGAAAGACAAAATTTCCTTTCTCTTTTCTTCTCCTTCTTTCTCTCCTAGAGCAGCTCCGATAGAGTATTTCTTTAAAGGATACATATGGGCAGAATGTGATTGACAGGTACTCTGCCTGTAACTTGAAAATAGGACCTGCTGGGCCTATCTGGAAGGGTGTGCAAGGACAAAACACCAACAGTGCTGTATTGTGATCAAGCTCATGTGATCACATTTCTGGGACATAAATTGATGTAGTCTGGGGATTGAGAAAGAGCTGAATTGATCTTTTCTTCCTTGTAAAAATAATAATAAAAATAAAAAGCAAAATACTTTCCTTGAGTGTAGCATGTTGGAAAGATATTTAAAAGCTCTAACAGAGAAAATTATATTCCCTCATGGTAATACTTAATAAATAGATATCTACTGGATAAACAGATTGACAGGCATGTTAAACCTTTCATTATTTCAAGAGGAGAATTCAAGTTAGATGCATTTGTCTCTCTGCCTTCAGAGCACTCACTTAAGAGTTTTTGCTCACTGAATTACAAAGAACATCACTAAATTGGAGTTAACAGTTAAAATTCTTAAAGATGTCTAAAGATGATTTGAGCTTCACCTATCTTGTTTCTGATGTCTGAGTTCAGTCTTGTAAGATCTGTAAGGGTGTTTTTCCTCTCCAGTGTTTTTCTGATTCAGATGAATTTTTTTCCCTTTGTTGATCTGTAGAGGATGACATGCAGATTGACGAAAAGTGTGTGGAAACAGGTAACTCAATTCACTTGAGATTATTTTATTTGCTTCAAGTCAGTAGCTAGTTTAAAGCCTCATTTCCTAGATAAAGCCATTCATTCTTCTAGTGAACTTAATGGTAGAAAATTCTATTTTTCATATCCTGGAAATCTCCTCTTGTATTAGTGTATTAAAATGAGCTGTTTGCAGTTCTGGTGCACAGTGCTTATAGTGAAGTGTTTTGACCAGCACAAAAATATTGGCTTGAATGTGATGCAACCACTTTGATTCAGGTGTTGGATTGTAGCTATAAAGTCACCATGCTTTTTTGCTTATTGCATATTTAACACCACAGATTGTTGTGGTCTTGGAGAACCCACACAATTCCTTGTCAAGAAATCCCTGATCTTGGGAGAACAAGGAGCAAGAATAGGTTTTTGCTTGTGAACACTGAGTGTAAAGATTGGTAGCTTGAGTTGCTCCCTAAAGCAGTGTAGTTCATTCTTCCTTCTCCAAGGTAATTGAAAGCTCTCATGGAGGGATGTGATCCTGTAGGACTGTGTGAAAAGAGAAGAAGCAGTTAATTCAAGTATGGGGAGCTGTATTTTGCCACCTCAGGGTAGAGGCAGCTGGGGAAAGTATACGTGAGACAGACCAAGAGAGGCTGGAAAACTGATTTCTGATTCTGATATTCATTAGAAGAATTAAATTTTGAATTTATTTTAATATCTTTGCTATCTGGATTACTAAACAAGATGAAGAAACATTTGAGTCAGGTAAGTTCCTCTGACCTAACTCTAAGTTCCTTGCAATTGTTTTGCTGCAAGAAGGGTGTCCAGAGACAAGCATCTTAGAAAAAAAGCAGGTGGCAAAAACCAAAATGCCACTTCAGCTTCAGAAGCCATTCTGGCTTGAACAGCCATCATGTAAAATCCTGTTGCTTAAAGTCTTCCTCTTGTTCTCTGATTACCTTAGTAGTAAGGTTCCCGTCCTCTTATCCCACGAGTGTGAATGTTTCTTCTCGTGCATCTGTAGCAGACCTATTTATCCAACCCTTGTCAGCTGTACCCGTGCGAGCTGTGACAGCAGGGGCTGCACTGATGTCAGCAGATAATTGGATTACCTTCAGTAATATGCAGGCCTGAATCCCCAGTGCCCGTAGGAGTTGATGTGGTAAAGAGGAAAGCTGCTTCTGGATTCCTGATTGTGGCCATGGCTGACATACTGGAAAGAAAAATGCTTACAAAATTCATTATTTATGTATAAAAAATACAATCAATACGTATTCTTTTTTGACCCGATATGGGGGTTTTGGTTGTTTGTTTGGGTTTTTTTTTCATTTACGAAGCAGCTGTTTATTTTCAGCACATTGAGAGTTCTGCAAAACTTGAGTCTTCTAAAATAAATCATTTCTCCCATAAATAAAACTACTGGTAAACTTCTCATTTGAGGTATTTAGTAATCTTGTGGAGAAGAGTGTCTTTTTACCTTAGATTTGCTCTTCTCCACAAGGTCTCTACTTGCCAGTTCTTCTATCTGCACCTTCTTCTCTTATCACAAGCGTTTGTTCTCTTCTACCTCTCAAGCAATGCCCAAGGCTTTTAAGGCATAACCAGCAGGTCTGCAGGGCAGTCTTTTGTTTTCAGGCTAGGATGTTTCTGATAGCTGCACTTGGGGATTACTGCTGTAAATCCTGCTTAGTGCTGAGTCAGCTGTCTGCTGTATCCACACAGTCAGAGGAATAAAGGTGCAAATATTTGCAATTCTACATTTCACTTTAACCACTATAAGTAGTTGGAGATTTTGCACTACCATACTGAAATAGATGCTGCATTTCTTGTATTCTTTGGGAACTAAGAATTTATGCTCAAAGAAGCATATTTTAGATTTAATGTCCATAGTACCTGTTTTTTACATTCCCTAAACGCTCTGGACAATGCTTGTTGGATTTTTAGATCATAGTAGAGACTGTCTTCTCAAAACTAATTGTTTTATGTCTGTCTCTATCTGAATCTGCAGAGGAGCTTAAAGAAGGTAACATTTTCCTCCCTGTCTCCTGTAGCAGTAATCTAATAGAATTTTTCTGTGTTTATGCTTTAGCAGGAACTACCACTCTTCTTGCAATACCCGGTAGCTGACTTGATTGTTCCCTGTAGATTCTACATTGCACTCCATACCACAGAAGACAGGGTAGATAAGGCAGAAATATTTAAATATGTTTGAATGATAACTCAAGAGACTTAAAGATAGATGTGCATGTGTCAGCTGAACATTACTCTGAGCATTGCCCTGAGTGAGCAGTTTTGTGCCAAGTTTTTCCCATAGTCATTAACTAGTTGTTAGTACATATGGAAATGTAGGAATAAAACTATTGTAAAGGTACAAGTAATGAAGAGTGTATAGACATAAAAGGGAAATTATTATGCATCTAATTTTGTTTTAATACTTCCATGCTTATGAGAATTGTAAATCAAAGAGTGCTAAAAGTATTTCAAAGTTTTGCAAATGAAAAAAAAGTTTTTCCTTGGAACAAATACTGCTTTTAAAGACATGCCTATGTCTTCTGCATCTCATTCTTGCTTTAACAAGGCCTAAATAAAGGGAATGCACAGCTTGAATAACTATGTGTGTGGTTAGGGGAAAATAAGGAGTACTTTTTGAAAAGAAAGCTAAATGCTGGCACCATTATTTTCTTTGGTGATTTGTTTCCATATCACCTTTCTCAAATAGTTTCTATACTTTCTGAACATTGGTTTATTGGAAAATTGGTATGTTTGAGCCTTATATGAGAGATTCAGTTTTTAAAAAATACAGAGTTTTAGAAGTCTCACCTGAATAATGAAGACTTCATGATGAACAGCATGAGAATGAGGACAAAAAGAATTGCAGGAAAGAGGTTAGGCTCACATGTTGGAGCAGATATCACAGACCCAATGAAGAAAACGAAGTAATAAAATCAGGTCTTCATTTTGCCTGAAATATCTGAGCAGACACAAGTTGCATTTTCCAAACATGTTATGGGGCAGAAACTGAGTTATAAAATTTTTGTTTCTAATTTTGAGCTTCTAATTTTAACTAAAGATATCTTGTGAGATAGATTTCACTTGAAAAGCTTAAATTATGAGGAGGTTTTTTTCACTAATTTCCATTTCAAAACATTGTCTGGCATGTAGATATCTGGGGAATGAAACAAATAGAATGTTAAGTTTCAAATTTCACTTAGGAAGTACCAAGACGTTCTAGATTTATTTTTTCTTGCAATAACCCTTTTGAATTGGTCATTGGTCATGTGAAATATTTTGATATTATAGAGTATTGAGCTTTTAAAATTATATTAAGCATTATACTTCCACATAGTTACAGAAACTCCTTTTTTCCTTGGGATTAGTAATAACTGTTTGCCATCTAGCTTTTAAGTTTCTCTTTTCTTCTTTATTTAATGAGTATTTGTTCTTTGTATTCTAGAAGAGGAAGAATTTGGTGAATTTGGTCAACGAGTCTTTATTGGTATGCAATGACTAAAGATAAGTAAAATGTTTGGGGCTTGATCTAGCTTAATGAAGTTCAGTGAAAAGCTTTGTTCTTTATTTCACCTAAAGACTTACAAGATGGAATACAGCTTACTCTGGTTTCCAAACATCAGGAAGTCTCTTTCTTCCTAATAATGCTCAATTTCTACATTTAAATCTTTCTTCCTGTTAGGTTTCTACAGAGACTTGGCCACTGCTATTTAAACTTGACTTCATGATTAATTTTTGCTCAAAAGTAATGTCTGTCATCCACTGAGAATAATCATGAGGGCTTTCCTTAGAAAAGTACACCTATAAGTAAAGTTTTCAAAGTGGATGGTCAAGTGAAGAAACAAACCTACCTCTATGGTTATTGAACCATAGTGACCTTTAAAATACATGTTCTGGAGGCTGGAGCAAATGTTGCAGACTTGCCTCATGAGAGTGAACCACCTACACTATCAAAAAAAGTTGACCTGTTCCTTAGGAATGCCTCAGGTAGCCAGAAACTTCTCCTCCAGCTTGTTTGGGGTATCTTTCAGAAGTCTTTAATTCCAGGCTAATTTTCAGGTGACTTTCAATGGAATTTTATCTACTCTGTAGCTGTCATTTAATGCTCAGAGATTCTACCAAACTGTCATATCAAGTGCAGTGATGAAATTCACTAACCTTCACTTTGCAAAAACCTCAGAAAAGGTAGTATGTTATGTGGCTTAGAAAGAGGCCCTCAGGGCTGAAGAACGAGCTGCCTGCACGAGGGCTGTATTGTGCAGCAGTGTGCCTTTGCCCCACCCAGCTGGATTCCGCAGAAGCATGCGGCTGTGCCGCAGGAAGGCCCGGCTCAACCAGCAGTCCTGCTACTCCCGCTGCCCCAGCAGCTGCTACAGCACCCTGGCAGCTCCCTACGAAGAGGTGGTCAGGTACCAGCGGCACCCAACAGACCGGCACAGACTAATTATCCTCGTGGGTAAGAGCTTAACCACCTTCCCAGGCACATTTCAGCAGGGGTTTCCTGCTGCTGATTGCAGTGCTGACTGTGTAGGCAGTCTCACTTGAAGAATTATTATCATTTGACCCCATTATTTAGGTTAAAGTTTAACGCAGGTATCATCTTCTTTGGTTGAGATAGTGAGTGTTTAAAAACAGTAATAATGAAGTCCTTAGAAGAAGCTGGTTATGAATGCTGGCTGATAATGGATTTTATTAGGGAGTGGCTCTGTTTTATATTCAGCTGGGACTGAAAATGATGAGAAATCACTGGCAACTTAATAGAAAGCATCTTTACATGGAGGCATTTCTACAAGCAGTGTTAAATGTATAGATATGACAATAATAAGGAGAATATTTAACTCCAGCTAGAACAATCTCCATCATGAACAGTATGGAAAGATACCTTTAATAATGCTTCTTATAGGATGTACTGCATTAAGTGGGCTGCAGGCTCTCCAGGAGACTTTAATTGTAATGACTGAAGGGAGGATGCTGTTCTGCACTGTTCTATGGTCCTGGTAACGCAAACTGAGTAAAGGCAAATCCACCATCTTTTCTAAGTCTGAAAGTATTTGAGAAGTTTTTTTCTTTTAAAATAGTACTGCTGAGTTGCCTCCTGGGTATGGCTATATTGCTGGGGAGTGATTTGTCAGTAATGTTAGCTGCTGTTACCCTGTCAGTAATGTTAGCTGCTCTTCCACCTTTCCAGGTCCCGCAGGAGTTGGTGTGAATGAGCTGCGGCGAAGGCTAATCACAAGTAACCCACGAGAGTTTCAAAGTGCCACACCTCGTATGTCATGCTTCTCTTCTTTCCTCTACTACCCCAATTCAAACGTGAATAGGAAATTCTAAGCACCTTCCTCTTGCCTTTGTTTATTTATACACTCTTTGCTCTATGGCTGTTTCTTCAGCTCTACTGAAAGCCAGTACTGTTTGCTTTCTTAAGGGTTAGTTTAAAATTCTATCTATCTATCTATCTATCTATCTATCTATCTATCTATCTATCTATCTATCTATCTATCTATCTATCTATCATCTATCTATCTATCTATCTACCTACCTACCTACCTACCTACCTACCTACCTACCTACCTATCTCATTTTGGCAAATCAGACAAAGGTATGTTCAAGTTCCATCTTCTGAAACCATTAAAAGCTTTATGGAGATGAAAAGTTATCTGCATGATTTGGTTTAACTTTAGTGTTTGCTTTTCCTAGATTTAAAACAAAAAAAAACATTTCTTGGAGTATTTCAGGTTCTTAGGGTTTAAGTACTCAGGTATGAGAATGAAGACAACAGAAGTTGGTGCTTAATAGGCTTTGCAGCTTTCCTTATTAGCCTTCTAGTCTCAGATGAGACTTATGCAGCTTAACTTCTGACGTAACAACTGAAATTATTTCTACCTGTGCTTATTTGGTTCTTGTAATTTAGGTAACCAATCTGGAAGTTATGTATCTGAAGCTAGCTGAAAATTCATGACTTAGCAGTTAAGGTCCCAGATGAGGGGCAGTGTGGCAAACTCATGGGATTTTTCTGAATGAACTTTAAAAAAAATTGCCTCTGAAGAGTAAAGAGTTGTGCAACCAGTTCCAAGACAGTTCCTGATTGCTTTGATTCACAACTATTTGGATTAAACTACTCTTCCATTCCTAGAAATACAGTTGTGCTTTGGTAACTTTTAATGACTTGTTACTGGCAAACCATTATAGTGTATGGGACTTTTGTTCTGGATTTACAAATGGAAATAACTCATATTATTATTTATGAAAATACTGATTAATAGTTCTTCATTAAGTTCTCATTTTCGCTTATAAACTCACAATAATTTAGTTGCAGCTTTTTTTTTCTTTGTGTTATATCATCCTTCAGACACCACGCGTGTTCAGAAAAGTTATGAAATGAATGGTCGTGAATATCACTACATATCGAAGGAGACTTTTGAAAACATGGTGTATAGTCACAGGTGAGTAGGAGAGATTAACTACATTTTTATTACCTAAAATACAACACAATCCAAGAAAGTACAGTTTTGTAGTTAGGTCCCAAGTCTGGGCTCCTCCACTTTTACTGCATATGTGTGGTGTAAATTTGTGTCAAACTACTTGAGACTGTTTCTTCAAAGACTCTGTTTGTGCAGTTGCAAATAGCTACTCCACAATTAATCTCAGAATTCTTCTAAAAGGAAGTGGGATCTCTAGTCCTGAGCTCATTAGATGTGCTTTTAAGTTATGAGTTTAACTTTCCTGGAAACCAGACTGCTTTTGAAAATTTAGCAGTAAATCATACCTGTTCCTGACCTACAACTCCATTACAGCATCTCTGCAGTGATGACACATGAGTGGTTGAACTGTAAGGGCTAAATATTCAAAAGTGTCCGCTCCTTTGTATGCATCAATAATCTCTCTAAGACAGACCAGCTCAGCACTACAGAAGCCACTGAACCGTGCCAAGTGCTTTGAAATCTTCAGACTTAGAAGTTATTTGTCGTATGTAATTGACAAGTAAAATCACAGTCTCTAAACAAAATTCATAAAACCATGATGAGTAAAAAAATGCATGTTTTGGAGATGAATTGTAATGGGTTTTGTGCCTAGTGTAGCAGGGAAGAGCAAAGGTAAACAATATTCTGTAGGTTTTATGATCATTCAGTCCTGATCACTGGATTGTATTTGAAGATTTCACCTTTAAATGGAACCTTTTTGAAACTTAAATGCTCTTTCATTTTCCTTCTTCCTCACCACTGTTGCAGAATGCTGGAATATGGGGAGTACAAAGGGTATCTGTATGGTACCAGTATTGATGCAGTGCGAACAGTCCTTGATGCAGGGAAGATCTGTGTCATAGATTTAGAACCACAGGTGAGTGGTAAAGGGGCAGGGAATTTTCTGGGAGGAAAAATAATTTTCTCTACGTTCTTGAGCCATTGGAACAGTGTTAGTTGCTTTGTCTTTTTTTTCACTTTACCTCATGGTGCTTATTAATAATAGATTATTCTTGTCATGTGTCTTAGGGGGTGATGGTGGTACCACAGTGACAAGTATGTTGAGACAGTTCATTTTTTACCAAGCCAGCAGCTGCATTATCAGTTTGGATGGTACAGAAATGAATTTTCATGCTTACTTAAAGCAAGGATTAGTCTTTCACATGGACACCTGTTGCATGGGATTTATTCCTCCTCCAAGCCCTACTGTTGAGAGTTCTGTCCTTCTATTAGCAATCTCAGAACACCCTTTGGTAAAAGCAGCAACACTTAAAGTAATCAAGCAAAAGCTGAAAATTTTAGTGTGCCTTTGTGCCTGCATTTTTCTCCAGAAGTTACAGCTCTTAGTAACCTGCTTCTTCACTTAGATACTATTCATTTTTATTTTCCTTCTATTTTTGTATTGAATTTGCTGATGAAGATAAGGCTAATAAAAGCCTGAGCTTGTAAATATCTAAGATACTTAGAGCTGTGTCTAGCTAAACCTTTCTAACCTTCTCTGAATTGCTTGCATATTTAGTACTTAGGAGCTGTTTGGGCTATGCTGTTTAAACATCTCCTCTAATTGAATGTAAAGAGCAACACCCTAACTCAGTAATTCTTGGATATTTCCTTCTAATTATGCAGAGCCAATGTGTCTGAGCCTTAGGCTGGCAGTGGCTTGTGCTGCTTAAAATAGAAATTAAGTTACAACTTTTGTGGGGTGCTACTCAAAACTGAAACTGCTGTAAGAGGAAAAAGAAGTCACACCTTAGACACTGTCCTTTGGGTTTCTTCTGTTACATTTTTAAGCAAAGGGCTAAAAGAAGGGTGTTGTGGCATGGGGTGTGTAATCTTGCCACTTGGACAAATGTGCCACTATGATTTATTTTTGTAGGGTGTGGGTTTAAAGGACAACTTTTGGAAAGAGTATTAAGTAAGACCAGTGAGGTAGCAGAACTACTGCTGTGTTGCATTCTTTATTTTAAATCTGGTGATTTGATAAATCTGGTGATTTTCTTTAGCTTTTCTTTTTTTTTTCCATTCCCTCTAGTGCTCTGCAGTAATTTAAAATTACTTATTAGCATTAGGAAATGTTACACAGTAAAGGAGTTCTGAAAGCAGGATACTTTATTCCAGCATGGAACAAAAAAGAGGTACTTGTTCCAAAAGTAGCACCCTTACAGTCAAAAAAGAACATGTTTCAAATGCATCTTTTATGTGGTTGATTGTAGAGATCTGTTAGTGACACTGTTCCATCATTCACTGGTATTGAAAGCATCTCCTAATGAGGCTACCAAGCAGAATTAAGTAATTGTATGCTACAGTTGCTTAACAATGTCTGCTCCAGGGATTATTAGTGAGATCTTTTTCAAGTAAGTGTTCCTGAAAAAAGTGTCTCCTAGGTCTGGGGATCACAGTATGTTCTAAACAACTGGCTTTTTATGGGAGTAAAGTTGGAATGAATGCACTTGAAGTAGTTTATTTTACTCTTCATTTGTAGGGTATACAAATAGCCCGGACCCATGAGTTAAAGCCCTACATTATATTCATCAAGCCACCCAGCATCGGCTGCATGAGGCAGACTCGTAAAAATGCCAGGATCATTACGGATTATTATGTGAACATGAAGTTCAAGGTGAGATTTGGGAATAAAAGAGATTGAGTCTATTATTCTGAGACTCTGTTACTAGAACATAATGCATTCTACTGTGCTACACTATTAATCCTTAAAAAAACATTACTGTGTCTTTAGGATCAAATCTAATTATTATCTTTTTCTGTGGATTTTGTTGGGATTTTTTTTTCCCTTACAGATTGGCTTTGAAGCATAAGAATTGTAATTTGTAACCTAGGGGGCTGAGGCACTTTGCTTCAAAATGTCTTAAAGGAGAAGCTATTTTGCATATTTTTGTTTTATTTAGCTGTCTTGCGTCAATATTTGAATCAACACATATATTTACTGTTTGCATTGAAATACTTGGAATGTGCTTTGTTCAGTAAAATTATTATTTTTTTCACAGTTATAAGAATGTATGCTCAGTGCCAGTATCAATCCTACACTAAGTTCTGTAGGCAAAACACAGATCCTGCTTGATCTCTTATATTTAGAATATATACAGCACTTTGACACAATCGTTTCCATGCAAATCATCTTCAAATTTAGCATCTTGACATTTTGGAGACCTCAGTCTATAACTATGTGGAAATGATTCATGATTGCTGTGACAGAAATTAACATGGACACTGGGGAAATAAACTAAAATTTGGAATAAGAACACAAACATTAGTAGATTTACCTTCCAGTCCCTAACGTTCTCTGCCAGCACTTATCATTAGAGCAACTATTTTAGGGCAAATGGAGCATCCTAAGACACAAGGTACTTCCTTGGGAAGCATATGGCAGGCAGCTCAGTTTTTGAGACCTGGAACTGACTGTAGCAGAGGTACTTTATTATAGCAAACTGTAAATGAAAGAAGGCAGACTGACATTTTCTATTCACCTCTTGTTTATGTGGTCCAAGGTGTTTTGCAGATGCTGTGCAGGTATGTTTCTCTACACAACAGTGAAGTTTTATGGACTTACTCTGTCTCACAGGAAGAAGATTTACAGGAGATGGAAGAATCGGCTAAGAAAATGGAAGCTCAGTTTGGTCAGTTCTTTGATCACGTGATTGTGAATGACAATTTACAAGAAGCATCTGCGCAGCTGCTGTCTGCAGTACATCGTGCACAGGATGAGCCCCAGTGGGTCCCTGCAGTATGGATATGCTCGGACAATCAGCCCTAATTCTAAGCAGCAGGCAGCTTCAGGAAGATTACAGCTTATGTTTTACTTCAAGAATAATCCTAATGTCAGGATTGCAAGAATTTATCTTTGTACGTGAGGGATTTGGAAGAGGATTAGGAAAGAAGCTCAAATGGGGAATATAATCATACTATGTTTTGTGTAGCTTTTGAGCTTTTTATGTTACACTTGGATCCACTTTTGTACAAAAAAAAAAAAAAGGAAATACTGTGAGTACTCAATTACAAGAATAAAGAAAAATCTATTTTGTTGCATGTATCTGTGTTATTTACTTACACATAAGTCCAGAAAGGTCCTTTCCTCTCTTTCTATTGTACTTGTTCTGGTTCTGTGATCCTTTTACATTCTGGAAGCCTTACTAATTATATTAAGTCAGAATGTGCTTTTTTTGCATGGTGTCTGTCAACTGTGTGTTATTTATGAAAGTGTTGGTTTGTTGCTAATCCTTTTTACCTTTTAAGATAGGACTGCTGTTGGCATAATATGAATTACTCCAAGACCCAGTTATCATCATAATACGTGTAAATATATCTTTTCTGCTCTTCCATCAACTCAGGTGAGTGCAAACTGAAAGAATGTGGACTTACCAAAGAGGAAGATAATCAGAAAATCTTACTCTTGTTGGTCTGTGGTAGCACGTTCTCCTCATCAAAGGATGCAATGCTTGTGGCAACTAAGTTCCTCACTCTCTTCACCTCCTATTTGTAGCTGTCTTGCTGCCTGAGGTACACAGATGGTTATTTTTGTTGGTCTACCTCATTTTTGTTGGTCTACCTCAGTCCTTCTGGACTGCTTAACTCACTTTTGTTGATTTTCTTGGAGGAAAATCAACAAAAGTGAGTTAAGCAGTCCAGAAAGATGATTTAAAGAAGTATTACAGCCACCAGGATGCCTGCTTGTTCTAGAGGCAGGACTTGCATTCTCTGTTTAGAGGTAAAATGGGAGACTGAAGCCCCAATATGTCATTGATGTGGGTAAGTACTGACGGAGGGTGAGATGGCAGCCAGCTCTCTGCTGGTGGTCCATGACCAGCTTCCCCACTCCTGCCTAGTCCAGCATTTGTCGACTCTTTGTCTTTTTTCCATGTATTATTTCTTACTTCTTTGGTGTTTGTTTTTTTTTTTCCGATTACTTGATTTAACGTTTGAGACCCTAGCTACAAGCTGAAGTAGTCCAGAACTCTTTTCCCCTTGATTTTACTTGTCTGCAGCCCGAGAGACTACCGCTCAGAGCCGCAGAGCCGCGCTCACTCCGGTACGGCGGCTGCCGCCGGCGAGAAGGCGCAGATAGGGAGAAGGGAAGGCGGACCTCCCGGCGCTGGGGGTGCGCAGCCGCGGCGCGGGGCGGAAGGAGCAGCGGCTCCTCCCCGCAGAGCCGGAGCTGGGCGGGCGCGGCCCATGGCGGCACGGCGGGCGGGCCCCGGCGTGGTGAGGGGGTGGTGGGGCCGGAGCGGGAGGGGGGCGCGAACGGCTCCGTGGGGCTGCGGCGCGGAGGGCCCGGCCGCGGGAGCTTGGCCCAGCTGAGCGCTTTTGCTGAAGGGATGTGGCGGGGCGCTCCCTTGCAGCAGCTGCTCCGGGGAGGCGGAGCTGAAGCGCTACGCGGGAGCGCCTTGGTAGAAGAGTGCCCTCGTAGCGCGGCTCCTACATCCCTGCCCTGCTGCATCCCGCGGGAGGGGGGAATGTAACCGGCGCAGGGTCGCACTTTTCTGTCCATCTTTGTTGCGGAAGCAAACAAGCATTTCTTCGTTGTATTTTTCCATATAAACCTCTTAAAAAAAAATCTGCAAATCTTTATCAAATCTGTGAAGGCTGCTTCAGTGTTTTTAAACATTCTCGATAGTTAAACCTTTACTTCTCAGCATCCTGGAATGGACACCCGGGGAGCTGGGTAGTTCTTTTTTCCCCCTGAGTTTCCAGGTGCCTCCCACTGTCTTGTGGCCCGGCTCAGGTGTGCAAACACGGGGATTGACCGAGGCAGCGGCTCCCTGGTTTGTAGGAGTCTCTTGGTTTTAGTGGCACTTAAGAGCACTCACCGGCTCTTCTGTCCATAACAAAATGTCCATGCGGACCTGTCCCCAAACTTATCCTTTCTATGAAATTTGGGGTGAGTCACTTCAGACGCTGTGAACCTGCTGATAGACAAAGCTGATAGCTCTGTGGCAGAGTTGGGGACAGTTACACAGATGGACAGATGACTATTTACGACTGGCTGCTGGCATGTGGTTTCCTGTGTTGCAAGGAATAAACGATACAGAAATCAATGCACTTGCCAGTTATTTTGTAGAAGAAATAAAATAGAGAGGTAGTACTGAGTACAGAATTACTACTGCATAGGCAGTGAATGCTGTATCAAAGGTTTGTGGCTTTTGTTTGTTTTTATGGGGTTTTTAGCTTTTAGGTTTTTTTAAATACCAAGTATCCTAAATATTTACTATTTACTGCCACAAGAATGTTAGAAACAATAAAAGTAATGAGATCTGACCTTTACCAATATTTTTTTCCCTTATGGTGCACCAATATAGTGTGACCAGTCCCTACCAGTCTGCTGGGTGCCACTTAGGGTGTGCAGTTCTCTACCTGTGTAAGTGGCACTTGCTGTCAGTCTTCAGCATGGCCAAAATCCAAGTGAGAGATTTGAGGTCTAATCTCACAAACCCTTCCTTGCATGAAGCATATCATTTGCTTTGGGTAAACAAACCAATGTAAAACTTGCTTATAGGAACCTGTGGCAGCATGCAGAGTCAAAGGTTTTTTAATGCAAGTAATATTTGCTGCCATTGAACAACGTGCCCTTGTTTCAAATGGGAGTAGTTCTGGGGCCTGACCCAGGGGCAGGAGGGTTCAGCTCCAGCTAATCCTGGCTGCCTGAAGTTTATTTTTAGTTCAGAATTAGCTGAGGTTCAATGTGAGCAGCCTAGACCAGTTCACAGTGCCTCTTTCAGGGCACAACTTCAGATGATATGGGAAAGAAACAAGTGGTGAGTTTGTGGATCCTTGAGTCTTACCAATCTTAAAGCCCTTTTTATTTCTGGTCTATGAATTTTCTGAGCATGGGAATGACTTTTTTGTGTATATTCTTCCACTATAATTATGTAATACAAAATCTGAAAGTTAACTCCTTTTTCTAGATAAGAGAAAGGTACAAGCTCAGTTGCAGATTATTATCTGGAGATCCTTTTAGATTTTAGGTATTTGACATGCTTGTAAATATGGAAAAACTTTATTTTATAATATTTAAAAGTATTTTCATAAGTGAGCTTATTTCCTTTTATTGTTTTAATTATTGTTCTGAATTTATATCTTCATTAATAGAAAATAGCTCACTTGTATACTGTACAATGATACTGAATGCAGAATTTATTACAATATTTTATATTTATTTAAATAGAATTACTAATAAGCTTTCTAGTGAAAGCGGTACCTTACATTATAAGTGAAAATTATTGGAGCTGAAATGCAAGCTGTTTCTCCC
Organism: Serinus canaria; assembly: GCF_022539315.1. Taxonomy (NCBI): domain Eukaryota; kingdom Metazoa; phylum Chordata; class Aves; order Passeriformes; family Fringillidae; genus Serinus; species Serinus canaria. Next base: position 26,191,985 of record NC_066321.1, read on the forward strand.
ACACAGAGGTTAGCTGTGTGTTCCTACTGCAGTGCCCATCAGAACTCTGCTCAAGGCATATTAGTCTAGCATCTTTTACATCTTGCTTTTATATGACATCTCCATTAGGAATGTTTGGCCATTTAGGAGGCATACAGAGCAAAACATACCTTGGATGTTCTGATCTGAAGCTGTTTTCTGAGAGGTGGTTTCATACTGGCAGAAGTTGACTTTTGTCTCTCTCTTGTCTTTCAGTGCCCGCCTCGTGCCCTTCCTCCAGTGCCAAGGTAAAATAATTGCATTCTGTGGAACTGAACATGATGCTGTACTGCAGATTTTGAAAGTAGTAACATTAAAAGAAATAAGTTTCATAAGCATCTGAGCAGTAAAATTGCTTATCTTGCTAATTTATTGTCCCAAAATGCTTAACAAGGAATGCAAAACATTTTAAAGTTTTATAGAAGCAAAGAGATTTTACCATATTACCTCAGTTTTAATACTCATGAGAGATAAACCCTTTAAAAACTTTTAGACAAAGATTCCAGTTTTAATGTCTAGTATAGCTTAATTGTTGTTATTTTTAATCTCTTCTTCCTCCCTCTTTTATTATGTGCTCTTTAGTTTATTTGAATCACAAATACTTAAAACCAGGCATTTCTGGAATTAGGCTAGGTATTCTTTAATGGGGAGTTAGGTATCTATTAGTTTGATGTAGTATAGGGAAAAAAATTGGGCTTTTTTTCAGTGTGAAAGGAAAAGCAAATATATAGTTTTTATGAGATGGTACTTGAGAATTCCTTCAAAGTACCTGCAAGTAAATGTGATGTTTATGATTGTTGACAGATAATGTCTTTTTAGTGATGTATGGGCTCAAATGTTTCATAACTTCTCTTGGTTTATTATATACCAGGCAGTAAGACAAGTTTTAATTAGCCAGGTGATTAAAGCTTTTAATCTGATCCACAGCTAGCCAATCAAGAAACTGTGTGTAGTCACCAACAAAGTGTTGAATCTTGCTGATTGCTTCGCAACCTTAACCCTGTTATATACATCTGCTCATAAAGAGGAGGGGGGGATAAGGAAATTACCATAAAAACAGCAGTGTGAATTTTACAGTTGTGAACTGTAATTGATACAAAACTAACTTTCTTTTCATCTTTTTACACTGCTTGTCAACAACTTTCCCTCTTCAACATGAAGTGGAAGCCAAGGTGAGTTATTAAAGAGAACTACAAACACTGATAGTTCCTTTTGGTGCCACTCACTCTCTCTTTAAAGATAGAGCCTTATACTTTTCCTAAATGCAGGCAGATCATTTAAACTGGATACCTGTGCATTGTTAGAACTGTTGTTTTTCTTTGCTCTCTCTACTGTTAGCAATTTCCATCAAGGTTGAAGTGTTGCCACTGTGCTTGAAACGATAAGTTTATTTTTCAGAGCATTATTCAAAGTATTTCAGTTTATTGCTTAGCACACGTGCTTGCATGTATTGTGCCTTTGCTGCACATAGAACTACTTACCCTGATTTTTTACTCTGTTTTCCTACTGTCTTCTGTACTCCTCCTCCTTGTGTGAACTGGTGAATTGTCATCTTACCTGTAAAAACAAAGGTTGTCATAATTTGTAAAAAATAATGTATTTCTTAACCTGCAATAGGATGGCTGTTAAAAAAAAGATATTGAGGTTTTTTTCTTGCTGTGCACCCATCCTTTTGTTTTATGTTATACAGATGAAATTCCACTCAGTCGTCCCAAAAAAAGGAAACCCAAAGGAAAGACTCCATTAGGTAAGGTCCTGCCAAGACTAAAACCTGTTCTTTTACTCCTTCCATTTTTTTCCTTTCTAACTTCTTTGCATAATTCATTAAGTAGACATTTCCAGCTGTAAGCTGCTTATGTTGAACTTGTTAAGCACTTGAATTTTTGAATGAACTAAGATAAAACTCATTTGGCAGTCTGGTTCAATTTCAGTCCATAGCCAAATAAAGTCACAAGTTAATCACTCCATTATCACTGAAGAGTTGACTGTAAAAGATTATTATTTGCTGGTTACTTTTGCATTTTTGCCCAATAAAGGTTTATAAAAGGTGGGCAAACTTAACTTTGGAGTGGAAACAAAGATTCAGTTGTTACCATAAAAACTGCATTCTTGAAGGTGCTATTAAAAAGCAGGTGCGATGTAAAATGGAGAAGCAATTTTGTCTTTCTGTATCTGATCATGGTGCTACTGCACTATAATATGAATACATTTTAACCTTTCACAGAAATATAATTCCTCCAAAGTATAATAATTAATCGCTCAAACTGGAGTAAATATCCTTCAGTGGATTTTTCTGCTCCTTTTTTTTTATTCTTGTGCTGTATGTTTAGCATTTAAATTTTCCTTTGATGTGATGCAATTTTGCCTTAGCACATATCTGTGTGGATCACCTTGTAATAAACGATTAATTTTTTCTTGGCTCTTGCATTATAATTTTTACACATAGAAAAGAGAAATATAGAGGTGTAGTTCTTTCCAGTGATGGATTCTTTTTAGGCAGTCCTCTGCTGCATGCCTAAATGGGAATTGAGCTGCTTCTTGGATACTTAAATTCTCTCCTAAGCATGATACTGTTTTACTGTGAAATACATTTGTATATTTCTGCCTCTCATCATTGATTCTCAGCTGTTACATATCCTATAGCCAAGCATTTTCATCTCAGTTGTTGCTCAGCTGGGCAACAAGGTAGTAAATGGCAGCTTTCTTTTGCCTGTTTGTCAGTGGCTCTGAGTTCAGGCTGCTGGGTCTTTTGCTGTGGTTTTTAGATGGCATTGTGCAAGCAGCAGTTCGTCGACAGTCTGAAAGCAGCGAGCCCCTGACCCCTGAACCTCCTGATGCCCCTCCTCAGAGGAAGCGCAAGAAGAAGAAAGTTCCTACTGGTATGTGAGATAGTGGTAGATGGGAAAGAGAAGTGAATAAAACTTGGGAACACAGAAATATTACTGGACAACGTGTATTTAGGTTTAGAACATTTCATGTGCTTCTTTACCTAAGACAGCCAAAAGTAATTTCTGGGTATGTGGTAGCTTAGAGTTTCACTTTCTCATTTCAGATTTCATAGGGTATAAACCTCCATGAAAATAATGGATATACAGTTTTGGAAATTATGTAATACTTAACATCTATCAAAACTCAGATCATTATTTTTTTGCCACTTTTTATACAATAACTACTTATGTATTTAGGTGAATGTATTCCATTTTTATTAAAGCTCTAAAACTTTCATGTTGGGTTGGTTATTTTTTTAATCTTCAGATTCTGAGACCTCTTTTACCCAGCAGAATGTGGCATCCCAATTTCAGAATGGGAATGGGATGGATGTCCCTGAAGCTGAAGAAACAGTGATCCGCAAACAGAGAAAAAGAACAAAGTAAGACAGAACTAGTAGAGCTCATAATCTGGACTAACTGTAACAGTGAATGTGGCTGAGGAGTATTTTACATTCTTATTTGGCAAAAATGTAAAATCTTGAGGCCCACAGTACCATTTAGCCTGTGGACAGTTCTTTCCAGGGTTAAGATCTTCTTCGTTCTGGGCATACCTGAATGCATCACAGCTCTAATTACATTTTCATGAGCCTAATAGTTCAGTCACAGACATGAAGAAATTAGAATTTGGAACTGCTTTCTATCATTCTTACTGTCTTAATTATACAAAAGTTAGCATTTTTTTCCCAATTGTTCTGATATGTTTTATTCTAATATGTTCTAATCATTAATCCCTTGATATGGAATTAGTCTTACTAGTTTTAGTCAACTAACTCTATGAGAAGTTTAGCCCTTAAAATTATAAACAGGGTAGTATTGTACAGGTTCTGATGGGTTCTTATCAGCCAGGTTGGGCATGTTAAGTGTTCATGGGAGCCTTTGGATTTTACACATTATCTCCTATTCTTTCTCTGTCCCACTGGGTGTTCTGTGCCAACAGGAAACCTCGGCCAGCCGAAGTGAGCTCCAATGAGCTGGAAGTGGAGGAGGAAGACATCATCGAAGATGAGCACAGAAAGAGCCCAGATCAGCAGCCTGTGTTTGCTGCTCCCACTGGAATTAGTCAGCCTGTTAGCAAAGTGTTTGTTGAAAAAAATCGTGAGTTCATATTGTGATTTAAGTAATTTAAAAATCTTCTTGCACTTAGAAGAAGCATGTTTGTATCTAAAATCTAAATACTATAGTATTGGGAAGAATTTTTTAAGAAGTTTTCTAAAACAGAAATTTTTTGGAAATAAATACACATGATAATTTTTCAACAGTGAATGGTGGTGTTGCTGTGCTGATATATTTGGTTTGATTTTTTACTTCCATGGTGGGAGTGAAGAAGGTTTTAAAGTACTCAGATGAGCTTTTTTGACTTAATATTATCACAGTACCTTGAGAAGAAACTATTAATTACAAAAATTCTTTCAAGTGGAAGTTTTTTTGCAGGGTATTTGTGTTTTTCTGTTGTTTTGTTTGGGGTTTTTTTTTTGTCCCAGGGAATACTGAGTCACTCCCAAAGTGCTTTGCTCATTGTTAACTCCATAACCTGACCCACTGGGATGCATCATTCTGACCAGAGGCAGAAAGTGGGGAGAAGAAATTTCTGATGCTTCCTAACAGCTTTTTAGCACTAATAACATTAATATAAAAATGATGGTGAAAGGAAACAGAGCTCTAAAACTGATCTCCTTATCCTTTCAGGGCGTTTTCATGCAGCTGACCGTGCAGAATTGATTAAAACCACTGAAAATATCAATGTACTTTTGGATGTGAAGGCTTCGTGGACTACTAGAGATGTTGCCCTCTCAGTGCACCGAAGTTTCAGGTGAAAGACAAATGTTCTGATGTAAATAAACATAAATCAGGGGTTTGGTTTGAGTTTTTGGGGTTTTTTCCCTCCCTGAAAATTACTGTCTTTCCTCTGTAGTTGTGATGTATTTTTATTTCTTTTGGATATTCCTAATAAATGGTGGTTCTAGATTCAACAAGTATAAAGTTTATTAGTCCTCTAGCTTTTGTATTTGTTGTCAAGATTATGAATATCTAGCGTAGACATCACATGTGAAATAAAAAAAGCATGAGTAAGAAAGCCATACTGCAAAGATTCAGACAAAATCTCAATAGCAAGAGATTGAGCTGATAACCAAAACATTAATCACCTGGAGAAATGTGTTAGAAAATAAGACTGACCTATCCTGTGTATCACCAGAATAAAAGTACATGAATTCAGACAGTTCTCAAAGAAAATCCTGGTTGGTGGGAAAGAGGGAGGAGTGAAATTGCACATTACAGGGAAACCATTACTTTTTTAATATGTGGTTGTTATGTAATAGCCAAATGGGAAGATAACAGCCATCTTCTTCTGTGGTGGATTTTAGCTGGAAACCTGTGCCTCCTGCTGAAGCTTTTCCTTAGCAATAAGGATATTGAAAAGATTGCCTTGGGGACAAGTTAGAATGTTGTGTGAGTGCAAGGGACGGTGGTCTTGGGAAACTACAGGCAGCTATAAGTGAAAGTATTTGATGCCTGTGGCTGTAATGAAGGGAAGGCAAAATATCTTTGTTTTCTTTAAGTGCTCAGGCTCTGGTGCAGTCTGATGTGACAGGAGCAAACAGAACTCTTGCTTAGAATTTTTTAAACTAGATCAGAAAAAGCACTCAGAAACCATCTCTGAAAGGCCTTGAAAAGCAGGGTTGAACAGATGGATCCATAGGCCTTTTCTATTTATAGCTAATTCAAGATGTTAAAACTGGTCTAATGTTCTTTCCTCCATTCAGGGTGTTGGGCCTGTTCACCCATGGCTTCCTTGCTGGTTATGCTGTATGGAACATCGTGGTTATCTACATTTTGGCAGGAAATGAGCTTTCCATGGTTTCTAACCTGCTTGAGCAGTATAAGACAATAGCATACCCAGCTCAAAGTTTGTTCTATTTTTTGCTGTCTATCAGTACAGTCTCAGCCTTTGACAGGTAAAACATATTTGTATTTGAAAGGTGTATATATGTAATTTGTGTATATGATGTTCCTTTCCCCTTAGGCACATTTTGATTTGCTGTTGATGATTTAATTGATATACTCAAAGAATGATTTTTCATATGGCTGACCAAATACAGAAGGGGTGTACTTGTGCATCCAGACCTTTGGTAGTCATTTCTGTTTGATGCTTGCACCCTGCTTCAATGTACTTCTGCTGTTTGTGAGATCAGGAGGTGAAACAAATGTAAGAGCTGATTTGTTTTTTTGCAGTGGGACTGTGAAGAGGGGTAGAGAGCAACAAATGTTTGTGTCAGGTTCACTTTAATATGAATCCATTGCCTAGTCAGGTTTGAAACATAGCTGAGTGAACAGTTTTCCTGGCTTAGCTGGGGCTTCTGCATTACAGAGTTAAGAGTGGGAATGAAAAGAAAGAAGCTCAAAAAAGATCATTAAGTAGACTAGATTAATGGATGTTACAAAAGTTTATTTTAGTTACAGGTAGGATAAGCCAGTAGGGGAGTTGGTGCTATGAAAAAATTGTGATTTCTTTCCCTCCAAGGATGGCAGGGAGGAGTCCCAAGTTACTCACATTTGCTCCTGTAAGCAGTTGCATTAGCATGGCCACTGAACTGAATGGCAAGGGTTAGAGGGGACAGATGTCCCAGGTTCTCCCTGTTTCAGAAAGGTCTGCAGTGTACTACCTCATGGAACATCCTCCTTCATTCTGGAATTGGCATAACGGGGACCATTGCCATGTGTGTGGGATATAGTTGTAGATTAAGGCACTGTTACAGAGGCAGAAAAAATACCTTGCAAAAAGTAAAAGAACAAAAGAATGCTGTTACAGGAACAATATCATTGTCTTACTGGGCTGTGTTAATGACTCTTGGTTTTGTTATCAGGATTGATCTGGCAAAAGCATCAATTGCACTGAGGGGCTTTCTTACCCTAGACCCAGCAGCACTAGCTTCTTTCTGTAAGTATTTTGAAGTGGATAGGGAGCTGTCCAGAAAATATGATAAATGGAAAACTCCTCCATACTCTTTTTACTGAAATGTTCCTCCCAGGTTATTTTCTGCTTTAGAATAAATTACTTGCTCAGTAGTTGATAATAGCAATGGCCATAAACAATTTGTTCCATATTTTTAAAGCCTTTGCAATAGTAGCATTAATAGAGTTGTTAGTGAGGTAGCTCTTTTCCATTTCTGAATATAGAGCACAAACCTAACAAACAGAATCACAAAATGCAAGCTTTGATGTAGCTCATGGAATGTTAAAGAAAAGAGAATGAATTAAAGCAGACTATGATTGGAGGCAGTGGAGTGAAAGGAAAGAAAATGTAGTGATTAGTGGCATGTCATGATGAGAGAGCATTTTGGGATTTATACCTGACACTATGAATTCCATTTCTTCCAGTGTACTTTGCTGCTCTTATCTTATCCTTAAGCCAGCAGATGACGTGTGACAGAATCCACCTCTACACACCACCTTCGGAAAATGGCAGTATCTGGTAGGAAACAAGGAATCCCTGTAAATTATAACATAGCTCACTTAGGGACCTTGTCAAACTGGCACATTGACGAGATTGTACAAGGTTCATAAGAAACTATTGATGAAGGATTTTATTTCTGAACCTGCCTTTGAGCTTGTCCTGAATATTTGATATTTTCACTGAAAAATAAAAACTCAGGGATGAGTTTGGTCATGTTGTTTGCAAATCTGTTATACCTCAAACAAGAGTTGGAATGATGCTGGAAATGTCATCTGGCAGGAACCTTAAAAATCTCTTTTGCTTGAGAGTGGGACCCTACTGAGGTAAGCAGCCATTTTGGGTTCAAGGGCAGGGCATTCTGTAGACAGTAAACACTGTCTTTGAAGGAGTCTGCCACAGGATGCAGTCACAGCTGGCATTTAAATATAAACCATCGCTTCATGTTAGGTGATCCCACACAAAACTGTTCCTTTCTGAAGTACCTATTAGTGGACTTAAATTCTGGTAGCACAGATTTTTAAAGTAAACCAGGAGTAGAACAAAAGCATTTATGTGAAAATTTGCTGGTTTGGGCAGTTAGTTTTTAGGAGGGGGTGGAGCTTTAGGGTTTCTGTGATCTTTGGTAATTGTTCTTTTTACCAGGCCTTTGCAATGCAAGACCACCATGATGGTACAAGTAGCTCTCTTTTCACATCTGGCTTAGAAAACTTGTTTTGATGTTATTGTAACTTCTGGGCACTAGTGATGATTGATGGTTTGATGTGTTTTTCCCAGGACTGCAGGTACAGAGGCAGAAATTGTTCATTCATGGGTTGTGGTGAATCTTGTAGTGTCTGTTCTAGTTGGGACAAGTTGGATCTTCTTAAGTTCCCGACCAGAGCTAGACCACAGTGAAGGTAAGACATATTAATAGACAAAATGTTGTTTATTCAAGTTGTTGGGTTTTTTAATCTGCTGTGCTCTGCATTTGGTGTTCAAGACTAGTCCTGAGAAATTTTGTGACTGAGGAAGAACAATTATCTCCTGGCAACCTTGCACAGCAAATGCTTCTTAGGACGCTGGTGTCTGTGTTTGGTATTTTAAACATTAATTTAAAAAAAAAAAAAGTTTTATTTGTCCTGTCTGAAGAAATGTGAATTTTGAAACATTACAGAATGTCTCTTTTCAATGAAGAGAAAAAGAATTTAAAATTTTAACAGTATTTTAAATATTTGAAATGCATTTATTCTATGTGTCTCTTAGAAAATTCCCTAATGTTATTAATGTTCCTTCTGCAAGTGCTGAATGGGTTACAAGTTCAGTATTATTTTCAGTAAGACATTGCAATAGTTTTGGGAACTCCCTGGCTTTGAAAAGTCAGATTTGTGCTTGCAGCACAGGACTTCAGATGAGGACTGCTTGTGCTGGTCCAGGCTGGAGGAGGGGGAAGCAGGTTCTTCTCATTGAACAAACTTGGCTAGAAACTGGGCCTTCTTCCTTTTGTGTTCCACCTGGGATCCAAAAGGTGTGTCCTAACTCAGTGTTCCTGTCAAGTGTGTGCAGCCTGTCATTTGAAGGTATGCTGTACATAAAAATCCTAAGCTTCAACTTGAAAATCAAAACATATCCTAAGAACATCATGACTTGAAGCACAGATTTGTGTTTGGGAGGCTGAGGATTCAACAGGCCTCTTCAAATTACTTTTGAATTTTAATGTACAGGTGTTTGTATTTCAGCTGGCTCCCGTTACTGTGTTTATTTCTAAGAAATCATTTAATGAGTTAAAAAACCCCAAACAACTAAGTGGCAGCCTTTACAGTCCTCAATGGTAAAATTTATGATAGATGCTTAAACCGTATTTTAAACCCATAAATAATAAAGACTTAAACAAGGAATCCAGTGGCAGAATTTTACTCAGGTTTTGATTAAATTTTTTTATACTTATATGTGCCTACTAAGAATGGAAAACCATTTCAGAAATTTCTAGAGAGAAATTCATTAGTACTTTCTCCAAATAGCAGTGAAAGTTTAGTCTGCTAAGGCTGGGATATGCTAACTTAATACTGTGAGACACAGAGCAAAGACTTGTAAAAATGAACCAATCTCTAAACAGAAGTCTTTACTTCTTGAGTCTGATATGCTCAAAACTTTAACAATCCCTCAGTCTAATGCAGAGTTGTATTTCAGTGTCCATGTTGAATGCAAGATGATCATGCACATGATCAACTGCTAACATTGTCACCAAGTCTGTCAATTTTGGGGAGCAGCAGTAGTTTTCTAAAAATATTGGTGGCCCCTGCCATTGCTGAGTTGTTGATGATATGACTGGGATGAAAAGCAGGAGGCTTGGGGGAAGGCCAGGGTACTTTTCAGGAATAATGGAATTATATTCAGGTGATAGTTAAGAAAACATAATTCTTTCCTTTCTCTTTTAGAATTGATGTTTCATTCTGAAATTGAGGAATTTCCTCATGGAGATGTCCTACCCAGAGTCCAGCCATAAGTGTGGAACAAGAAGCTGCATATATTGTAGCTGTGACTGATGGCTCAACATGTTGTGTATTATAGCTATGTATTATAATTTTCATAAAGAAAAAATGTATTTTTATATTGTATATATTTCATGTTGATCTTTTTATGTGTTACACTTTCCAAATGTGACTGAAAACTTTTATACTTTTGCTTTTTATTTTACAAAGTAGATTATCCCTCTTGCATAAAGTCAAGGTGATTTTGTAAATATGCTACCTACATAGCCAAAGTGACTAGAGGGATGCAGATCAGGTGTTCAGGTGGTTTTTGACTGCTGAAAGTCTTCAACAACCTGCTCTTGTTACTATGCAAATCAGTTAGCTTATCTGATTTGGTTAAACATTTTCTAGAGATTAAAAAAATATCTTACAACAAAAGTAGCCTAAGGAAAATTTATAACAAAGCAGAGTTAGAAAAAACATAAACCCCACCAAGTTAGTAATCTTAAAATAATCTACATTTATTTGTCATAAAATATTTTTCTAGAATAAAAGATTAAATTGACAGGGATTTTGTTGAATAATCCATAAAAGAGGATTATTAAAATCCGCTTTTTTATGTTTGTTTAGTTCTCTTGACAAAAATCTTGATGATAACAAGTTCTTACAGGCTGATGTAGATAAAAGACAAAAGTTTTAATGTTGCAACAGTTTGGTCAGTTAAATACATCTTGTCATCAAACAGGGTGTTTTTGTGTTGCCATCAGGATGTATCCACATCCTGTAATTTCTCAACAGTCAGGAAGTGTAACTGTTCCAAAGCCACTCACAAGAATAGCATTCTGATTTCTCCTTATCTTGTATGGCAAGAGCAATCATTTGATTCACTGCTCTTTATAAACAAACTTGGATTTCATAGATCTTAAAAATGTTCCTACCTATTTTGATGGAGATTGTTTTCTGCCAAATTGTTGTTTTGTGTTAGGATAGAATGGGAAATTTCTTCCTAAAATTACAAGAAAATGCTTATTAAACCAACCCAAACAGTCTGCAGCACCTTCTATGCAGTGACCTAGTAGTAATTGTGGCAGGCAATGGGTTTTGCTGAAAAGATTTATCCTTTTCCTTTAAATTAAAGTGGCAAAATGAAAGCATTGCAGATGTGAATAAATACAGATATACTGCAGGAAGAAACAATCTCCTTAGTAAACACAGATAAGGTCTAGTTTGAGAACTATTTATCAAAAAAATACCACCCAAAGCCCAAAACTTTGTATGTAAAACTTTGTATGTTTGTATGTGTTATTTAACGTATATTGATTTTGCCTTGTTTGATTTAATACGTGTGTCTATGGGTGGTTGTAAAAGGGGTGCACTTGTCAAAGTTCACTGAAGAATTACTGAACTTTTTTCGTAGTGAAGTTAAGAGTAGCCAGATGGGACTTGAAAGGAAACGTCAAAGAGCTCTCAATGCTTTCTGTGCTAACTTTTTGCTGTTACCTGAGTTGCTTCAAAACAAACATGGGAATGTGTATGACTAGAGCTGTTGCTGCCCCTTTGAGGACTTGTGTTCTCTTATGTCCATGCAGCAAATTAAAGTTATTAAAAAATTCAGGGTTCATGATACCTTTTAAATGCTGTGGTAATCTTGGCAGGGAGGAAAAAGACATCTACAAGAATTAAAAGATGTTCCACAGCTGTTGGCTGCATTCTGAGGCATTCAGTTTTCTGTGAGATGGAGCCCTTAGCCTCTTTTGTAAACTGTTGTGGCTCGTGTGTCTGTAAAACTAGAGCTAAATTACGGCTGGCACTGCATTGTACATTAAAATGGAGAGATTCAGAGTGCTGATCTCCTTCAGTTGTGCGCCAGATGTTCTTGCCATGATTTATTTGGCTGTAGGAGATGAGGGATGAGACAGGAAGTGTTCCCATGTAGTTTGCCACCACACTTTCTGCTGATGTTGTGTGTTTGCTTGCAGAGTCACTCACCTCCTGAAGATGAAATTATTAATGGCATGGCTGCATGATTTTTCTTTCATCTTGGTAAGGTCAGAAGTATAATTTTACCCATAAAATATGGAGCTCAGCAGAAGTCTGCTAAGGCATCTCATCAGTACAGGAAAAGCTTGGATAACATTTCTTGATTTTTGACATTAACACTAGGAATTGGCCTTCCAAGTATCCCTTAGACAAAGTGATGCCAGCTGACAGCCAGGTTCTTTCTTATTGTGAAATATTGTAGTTTTTTTATGGTTGAGCAGGGATTGAATTAATGAACTTAATGTAATCAGTATTTCAAGCCAGGCTTGCCTTTCCAGTGTATATTTTTAGGAGGGTCTGAGTTTATCCATATTTGAATTGATGAGTTTTGAGGTTGCCATATAAAAAGCACAATAAACAGTTTTTTGGCTAATTATCTATTTTACAAAATACTTTTCATTCCATTAAGCCTCACAGTGGAATATGAGTTTAAGTGAGCTTTTTTTTTTAGTTTCTTGTAAAGTCTTAGAACAAGTTTACAAAATAGATGTTTAATTCTAGAACATGCAATATTTGTAGAAGCCTTAACTGAAATGCCTTTGTGCATTTCCGTCATTGTTTTTAATGCATTTGTGTTAATGAAGTTTTCAGGTATGTTGGTGCCAAGTTCTTGTTTTTACATATATGAAACATATATTAAACAATTGCTGTAACCTAGTTAGAAATGATGGTACTACTTTGTCTTGTTTCCCGTTGCTTATTCTGTTTAAAATGAATCAGTCTGTCTGTAGATTTGGGATGGGAGGCTGGGGGCCTGTCTGGGTCTGCTCCAGACTTGGGTGGACAAAGCCCCACGTAGCCTGATCAGAGGCTGGACACCAAAGCTAAGTTGTTTTAATTACTTAAATTGTTCTAGAAATTTAATATTTGGTAATTTCGTCTTGGTTTGAACGTTACTCTCTCAAGGCAGTTTTCTCAAAATGAAGCCAAGGGAACATTAATTTGCAGAGTGTTTTTTTAAAGTAGTTTTGGTATTGCTGAGGTAAACTTTAGGGAGGGTTATGGTTAGTTGAGAAATACTCGCTTGTATATTTCCAGCAGAATTAATTTAAGTGACTGAAGACTTTGGGAGCTCAGAGAAAACCATCAGGTAAATACCTACAGCTGAGCCTAAGCCTTACCTATCTCTCCCTTTTTCCTCGTAGCGATGTGTACGGTGCTATTGCACTCCTCAGGGCGGCTGTGCTTGAAACTGCTGTGAAAGTCCCTAGATACTCGCAGAAATCCTATTTTCCCTGGGTGTTACTTTTGTACTGTGCCTCCGGGTCCGCTCCCTCCCTTCACGGCGGGCAAGGAGGCCTCCCAGCCTGAAACCCGCCGGTTGCTGCTTCTGGGGACAGGTGCTTTAGGGCATGTTTTTTCCTGCCGTGTGTCGCCCTCCCGTCCCCGGTGCATTTATTTCCCGAGCAGCTTGTCCGCCGCGGTCACTTCGCTGTCCCTCAACTCTATTCAGCCCCGCCACCTCTGTCCCCCTCAGCCCTGCCCCGGTCCCCCCCTCAGCCCTGCCCGGATCCCCCCCCGTTTTCCCGCCCTGCCCTCGCGCCGCCAGGGGGCGGTGGCGCGGCCGCCATGTCGGACTCGGCCTGAGGGAAGCGGCCGCGCTGCCGTCGGTCGGGGATTTGGGGCAATGGGATCTAAGTGGGAAACCCAGTCAAAAAAGGAAAAAAAAAATCCCACCTGCTGCTGCACACGAACCAAGCTGTTCGTTTTAATTATTCTGTGCTTGAAATGTATGTAACCTTTTCTTCGAACTCTACAAGTTGTAGGGCCCTCCGTAGCTGAAAATTGCCTGCACAGTTTGCCTGTATTCACTAAAATAACCATGAGAGCGCGGCTATTCAAATGGACACAGGCAGGCCTCAAACAGTGATACAGAGACAAAAAGCAAGATCTTCTCTTGGATAAACATCCATACCCACTGCCAGATGTACTAGTTAATCCCCACAGTAAAAATAAACAGATTAATGTACTTTGGAGGAGGGGAGATGACACTCTCCCCCCCCCCACCCCAACAAACAAATAAAACTCAACCCCCAAAAAATTCCAAAACAAACCAACCAACAACCACTTTGGAAGAAAAACACAAAAAAAAAAAAAAAAAAATCCAAAACAAACCTGTACATTTTAAATTGTTAAAAAGTCTCCAAAGAGTAAGAACAAAGTCTGAAACTATAAAATTCTTCAATTTTAAATGCTGATATTCAAGCAGAGCACCTTTGTAGGCCATGGCTCACCAAACTGCCCAAAATGGGTAATTTTTACAAGTCCAGCATAAGGAAAAAGAAATGTTGCCAAAAAAATCCTGCCTGGAAGTCAAAAGGAAAGCAATGTAGAGAAATGTGCATTGCCATGCCACCAGCATCTGGGTCAAATGTTAATAAATGTGCCATTTAGGAAGGAAAACCAAACTACTTTGTCCTCAAAACTAGTTTGAGGAAATCTGGTAATGTAGTGAAGAAAAACCATGTGTGCTAAACCACCTTTTTCCACATCACATGCTTCAGGCTCCAAGGATTCAAAACCATGTGTTCTCCCATGATAAGGAAAACTTGAAGCAGAAAATGGAGCAGGAAAAAGAGCATGACAGCCAGCCAAATACATAATTCCACAAGTCTGTGATGGCTCCATCAGCAACTGTAGAACAACAGCCACCTCAAACCAAGAAAGCATTTAAAGAAAACTCATCTATAATTGACTTGCCAGCTTTCACACGGGCAAAAGGAAATCTGCCTGTAAGAATTTTTTTTTTTTGACTGCATGAAATGTTAGAATTAAAAAGATAATTGATACTGAAGGTAGAATAAACAAACTTTGAAAGTAAAATGTAGTAGATAAACTCAGCATTGATGCTCTTGGTCATGGAAATTTGGACAAAACAGAGGAAAACCTCTGCATCCTGCCAGCAATCCATCTTCTCCAGATGGATTTCATGAGGGGACAAGTGAATTCCATGAATCTGGGTGTGCAGGTAAATCCAGTAATAATGGTATATTCTAGAATCATATCTAAAAATAAAACTACCACTTGATTGCAGCTAACTTCATATAGGCTTTTGGGGCGTTTTTCCAGAAGTTTCTGGGATAGTCTTTCAGATAAGAAACAAACATATATGTAACTAATTTATCGAGTAGAACTAGTTGTTTTCATCTGGAAATTACAGAGGTTTCCACAGGCATCTGTTTAAACCTAATATTCTTTCCTTCATCCTATCTCAAGTTCTTGAGTAGATTTAATTATGTTAAATACCAAATGTTATTCTGCTACCAGGTTATTAGTAGACCACCTCAATTTTCAGTGGTTTCTTCTTTTATAAACTCAAACTCTTTGCTTGTCTGCTACATCCGGGTGTTTCATTTCATGGTTCTTAGTCCTTAGAGGTCTTTGCTGTAATGTGCACTGTTTCTGAATTTTAATAGTTTTTCCTCTTTCATACAGGATAGGGATGGCTATCATTAGGACTGGCCATTACTGCTACCTTAGTTGTTTCAGAGGTTTATTAGACAAGCTAATATACTTCAGGAAAGTTACTTAATAGCATTAAAGGCATGTAAAGCAGGTATGTAAATTACCTACTTTGGCACCTGCCTCTTGTCAAGAGAGGTTCAGAGCAGTGGTTTTCAAATGCTTTCCCATAATTTTGCCCATCCTCTGGGTTTGATAGCACTTGAAGAGAAGGAGAGGGGTAGGGAAAAGAGAGAGGTATGGTAAAACTATGTTATTTAAAAAAAAAAATTATTTCTGTTCATCAAGTGGAAGAAACTGTTTTCAAAGGGTATTTGTTGCATTGATTCTCTTTAAAGTGAGGAATTAATGTATCAGAACAAGTTGATTCTGAGTAGATCACATTTTCTTCTGTGTTCATCCATTCAGTCATGCACAAACTGCTGTGGTATCAGATCAAGACAGTGAGACACTTAACAGCATGAGCATATATTCAGGATAATGTTAATTAACAGAAGTTTTTGATTATACAGGTATTTATTTTACATAGTGTTAAATGCTAGCATAATGAAAGGTGGCTGCAAAAAACCCACTTGTGTTGTTTTCACAAGTATTCCAAAAGTAACCAGATTAGACAGATTTCTGTTTCACTGGCCATGAGATTTTGCAAAGGCATAGGTTTTATAAGCCACTTTGAAAATATATCACATGGAGCCTAAATGCAAGGTACTTGGAAATTTCAAGTCTAAGTTTAATTCTAATTCAATGCTGGTAACACATATCATTGGTATAAGCAAGAGTAAACAAGTATTCTGAAAAAAACCACAACCCAACAAAAAATCTATTGTGCTTAAAACTGTCAGCTTGGAATAGAAAGTCTCTGCAGCTTGAATCTTAACAATGCAGATCATCAACCTCATATTTTGAAAACTTAATTGTATGCAAAAACTTCAGATTTTCAGAACAGTTGTTTCCCAGATTATCTTTTCAGTGGCAGGTAGTTGAAATGTTAAAAAGATGATTATACATCTTTCCTAACTAATATTTATTTTGCATTATTCCTTAATAGAAAGCATCACAGTTAATGAGCAAAATTATATAAAACCTTTCAGTAAATATAATCCAGGGAGTATTTTCAAGTATTTCTGGTTATTGTAAGAAGTCACAGTGCTTCTTAATTGCTTTTGTTTGAAGAGATACAGTTGTGGAGAAGCAGTAGTTCTGAGAGTAAAGACTTGTGGGCTTTTAACTTAAAAAAATTTGATTTGATTGTCTTCTTAACATCAGTACAGAAATTGGAAGCATTTAGAAATATTTTTAATTTTTTTTCCACAGAGAGGGCAGAAAAGTGGTTTGAATAACTTTGTACTAACATTGTTATTAGTATCCAAGTTCATTTTTATAGAGTTGCAAGAGAAGCATGAAAATACTAGCAGTTAGGCTGCCTGAAATTTTCTACAGGTTTTAATAGTAGTAATATTTATTCAGAGGTCTGTTATTAAAATATATAGAACTTCACATGTCTTCTCAGATATTTGACTTGCTTTTTACAAGTACTGTGTTAGTCAAAAGTTACTTGTAGATGCTGTCTAACATATTCGACTTGCAAACAGTCCAAATCTATAATGGCTAAGATTGAAGAACATGGGGTTCACATGAAAACAGTATCTTCTCCAAGAGTACACAATTAAGTTATTCATATTTTTTAATCAGAATAATTTTCTAGTTTCAACAGCTATTTCCTTACCTAATGATTGACATAGACATGATTTTTTTTTCCCTGTAGTAACAAGAAGCTGTTAGTATGGCTGGACTATGGTGAAAACAGAAGTCCAAGAATTACAGATATAAATGGAGGCAGATAGGGTAAGTATATTGATAAGTCTTTAATCTCAAGTTTCACATGTTAAGTTTAGGAATATAGAGCTCTCTTCACAGCATAATGAGTAGAATCAACTTTTTTGCTGATACTTTTATTAGAATTTTGTTTCTCTCAGGCTTGTATTTGAGTCATTTGGTCTTCACAGCCTTGTAGTAAAGCTGCTGGCAATGCAGCAGCATTCTCAAAGTTGGCTACAGGCCTGCTCAGCCATGGAAGACTTGAAGACTTATGTGGAATGTTGTTTATGTTGAAAACTTAAAATATATCCATCCAATATCTATTTATACTTTTTTACCACCATCATGCTTCCATCAGTGAAGTGCTAGTGGCTTTGGGACACAACTTTTCCTACAACACTATGAGAATATCCAGGTTTTTAAAAGAAAACAGCTGCTTTTGTTCAGTTTGAGTTGCCTGGTACAGTATGAGAGGTGAGAACGTACTGAATTGTAGGGAGAAGAGAGATTTTCATCTGACTTAGAACAGGTAAATTCACTAGGATCCTAGTATGGCTGAATTGATCCACAGGAATTTAACTGTATCTTGCATAAGAGGCTTGTTTGACAGCAGCAGTGCCAGTGAAGCTTAATGCCTGTTGCCTTTTTCTTCTAAGAAAACAGTATTAGGTTCTGGTAAATTCTGGTGGTGAATAGGAATACAGTATAAATAAAAATATGTACAGTAACTTTAGATTATTTAATATGACTCTTCAAAATTAACCTCTTCAAAATAGAACTTGAGACTTATTTTGCATAGCGAGACATCCTCAGATTAACTGCTAAAACGACACAACAATAAACAGAGGTGCAAAAGCCCAGATTTGTACTAAAAACATGAACAGATGCAAGAGCAAGAGTCCCACTTCCAAGCAGCTTCTTTGGGAAACACACAGCATTAGAACTGCATAAAAAAATGATGCATAGCTAACTTTTGGCAAATATGACAGCATGTCAAGTGAGAAAAATGTCCTTTGACAGAGAAACATTTATTTACATAAGCAGGTAATCTGCAGTTTCACATTTCAACTCGGAAGTGGAGGATTTCTCCTTACTAAAATTATTTGGGTCATAATGAAAAGACAAATAGATGTTTAGGTAAGATCACAGCCAAACCCCAGGCCTGAATTCAGAAAGGCATGTGGACTGCAGCACTGTGAGCTGATAATACAGTACAGAGTAAGATTACAGCAGGGACTCTCTTGTTAAGGAAGATTTTGAAAGAGAGAGGTGAGCACTCAGCCATTCTTTATACACAGTTTTCCTTACAGTCAGAGAGTGAGGCACGCTGCATTTTGTGATGCCAAGAGGAAGTTAATGAATTATAGCCACTTCATGGCATTTCAAGTATACTTGGTCTAACTGTATTATAATCATACAAAAGCAGCAAATACAAATCACATTTTCCCTTCTCTGAAACACTGGAGAGGTATCATTGGTATTTATTTAGAATTCCCAGTCTGTATCATCTTGATTTGTAGCAATATGTCCAAGTTCAGTCCCAACTGCTGTTGAGGGCAGTGCCAAGAACTCTGATCTGTTATTTTGAATAGGAGGTGGTAATAGGGACAGTAGTGAATTCTGTGTTTGTTCCTTTATCTACAAAGAAAAAAAGTTAAAATAAATTTACACAAAAAAGTCTCCATAACTTTGCAACTGACTTGATTAAAAGCATGTGAAATAAGAGCCATGTTCTTGCATGTTACAGTACTGAAAGTAAAAGGATGAGAGGTTTTGCTTTCATGGCTCTATTAGTCTTTCAAGACTAATGAAATCAGCTGTGCAGTTCTGCTTTAAATTAAGAATATTAATAGGTTTTTTTTAAATTAGTTAGGCTGCCTTTAGTTAAGTAAAATCAACTTAATCAATGGGGAAATTGATTAATCTTATGCTTCCTATACTCTTATCAATACCATTTCGTTTAAAAAAAATTGGAAGCAGGTATGCTCTTACAGGAGCATACCTGCTTCATTACTTTCATACAAGAGCTTCATTACTTTGTAATCTAGCTCTTTTTGTGGCTTATTTAGGGTATAGCTGTGTCATGTAATGAAATACAGTAAACTCACCTGTTTGAAGAACGTATGCGAAAGCAAACTGCTTGCTGATGGCCTGAATCATAAAATGAACAATATAATTATGTTTTGGAAAGTAAAATACTGCATCTGGATAATGGGCCAGATTGAGAAATAAATTTAAGCCCTGTAGTTTTTCCTCCACAGGACAAATGTGAAGAATGAGAAAAGCAGCACACAATTCCTACATTCTATGCCTCAATTTGTAGTGAAAGCACTACTGAAGAAATCTATTTTTAAAGGCCTTTTCATGTTTCTGCTTAACAAGGAATTAAATGCCTCATTCAAAAGAGACATAGAATTAAAAACATATATTTCAGATTTCTGGTGGTTTTTTTCTTGGACAAAGTACATGTTTGAAAGTTAATTTTACTTGTTACAAAGAACAATTATATTACAAGAAATTCAGGGGCCAAATGACTTTAAAAGTTTGATTCCTTTATCAGACAAGACATTTCTTACAATACAAATGTAAGTGTATGGTTTTACATAGTACATCTGCTCTGAAATTCTGACTCTAACAGCATTCAGCTGATTACTGTATTCTAAACTGTGGGTTGTACTTGGTCTTAGATGGAAGTGACAAAAAAACTAGTTTTCACCAGGACGTTACCTTTTCTCAGGGTCCTGTTGCAAGCAAAGTTCTACCAAGTTGTGGAAAGCAGGTGAAAATGTTTTGGAAAAGGGCATTTGTAGTCTTTCACTGGTCATTGTGCGTGTCATGCTCTCACCAATTCCAGAATCAACACCTGATCGGGAATTCTTCATCCTGGATTCCCCCCGGGGAAAGGTATTTATATCCCAGGGACAGTAGGTGGGACCTTTCAGCTTTTGCAGCAGCATCTAGTAGGAAGGAATAGCAGTATGAGAGTTCAACAGCTATCCAGACCTATTCAGGGTAAGCTATGAAACTCTAGGGATGGAGGGATTATTTATTCTAGAAAGAGGCTTGCATATTTGAAGTAAAAAAAGCAGGCACTTCTTCAGCAGTAATAGCACTGGTTTCTGTGAGTAAAGCAAAACAAAAAAAATGCTCAGCATGTTTTTAGCTAGAGATAAAGTTTAGCATTATACCTGAGTGCGAGGCATATCTTGAAATGGAACATGTCCATTGGCTAATTCACATGCTGTAATCCCCACACTGTAAATGTCAGACTTCATGTTATAGCCAGACAAATCCTGTGAGAGAAGAAAGACATTACTGATCACTGAGGCCATTGAGCGGTGCCAACAAGAATACAAGTGCCTGCTTCAAACCAAGATTCTAATACCCCATAACCTGCACAGTATTGAAGCAATTAAATTGTGAAACCTCAGACTTTTTTCAGAAATCTGATGGCTGTATTGAACACAAGTTTCAGGATTTGCAGTAGGTTCCAGGAGGTTTGGGTAAAGAGATTTAGTACAGCATCACCTTACCAACAGCTTTAGAACTGGTTCTCTCCAGAAGAATTAAAAATTCAGTACATGTATTTTCAAAAGTTACAGTTCAACATATTTCATTGCAATTCTACAAGCAGACTTAAGTTGGAAATTGAGCACTGCCACTACCTTTGAATTGGAAAAATTATGTGTAATTTATACTAACCTGTCTCAGTAGTTCAGGACTCAGCCAAGGAAGCACAGATGTACTAAACTGGGGGAAATCATACACCACCTTTGACTTCTGTCCATTGCTAACTAAACTGTAGAGGTTGTTTAGGCCAGAGAGAGAAACCAGCCCATCCTCTGAAATCAGAATGTGGCTAGCTTTAATATTCCTGTAATATAAAGTGGTAAATTTTAATTATAAGAATTACTCTAAGTACTACTAGAACAGAAAAACTTTCATATTTCATTGACTTCTAGTGAGATGCCAGCATGGAGTTCGTCTCTCTGTTAAGGGAGATGATCAGGAAAAAAGTGCCAGAAATTAGAGAAGGGCCCTTCTTCTCTGCAAGGGGTGTAAACTAAGGAAGCCCTTTCCATAACTCTGGTTTTCTTCTGCTTCAAAGAGACAAAGCCAGGCAGATGTATAATCCCTGTAACAACTGGTTTGAAGAAATGTCTAAATACATTTTCTGTTAAAATTAATCCTGCTGTATTATTGAAAAAATTGTTACTTGTGCACTGTCTGATATAAGAAGGTATAGAGGAAAAGGAAACATTACTTAAGGTAAGATGCTGGTTCTGGTTCTTATCTATTGACATTCTCCTACCTGTGAATATATCCATTCTGGTGCATGTAATTTAATCCTCTGATTGCACCAAACAGAATGTTCCCTATCAAAGCTTCACTCATTCCTTCAGGAAAGTAAGTCTTCAGCAGGTGTCTAGCTGAACCTGGAAGTGAGAAAAAACCTAGCTAGGCCTAACAAGTCTTATTAAATTTGTCTGTGTTTCTTTCACTGTATACACTCATCAAGAGCAGCATTCTATATTGACTCTGGTGCATTATTACATGGATGTAACTGATGCCCCATGTCATGCTTCTGTTAACTGCAAGCCTGTGCCCAACCTGTATTCAGGTCTTCTGTTAGCAGAAGCTGCATTAAGTCAAATACATCTCCCAATTACCATTCCTCACATGGTGGGTGCTAGGACTAAGTGGAATTTAATGCAGTTCAAATACCAGTCTTCAATGGGGAGGAAATCTCTAACAAATGGTTTGGGAGAGTCTTTTTCTACAAGACAGAAGATGATTAAATAGAAACCTCTCATGGACCACGTGAAAGGCTGATACAATTGCACGTGGTGCAATTTGTATCAGCCCTTTCTCCTATTCCAGAATTGCAGTTAACAGTTCTTACCATAGGCCATGAATGGGGAGATGACCCAAAGCCAGCTTCCAGCTGTAAACACTGTCCAAAATGTCATTATGTTGGGATGCTGGAAAAAGTGTGATAAAACCACCTCATTCTATGGAAAGAAATGAAAGTGGATGTGTTAGCCACAGAACAGCAATCCTACCAAGAGCATTAACTATATTCAGTAATCAGTAAAGAGAACTGTTTCTTTGCATTTATACACATTTTTGATTGCAAGTGATGTGCATAGTCTGCAACAGAAATGTAAATAGCTTGTCCAAAATTGCTTTTGTCTGAAGTAAATCTAGTTTCTTCATAGTCCAAACTTCTGGTGTTAAATAAGAGTACAGAAGATGTTTCAAGTAAGTTGTACAATTACAGAAGCAATTTCTAAAGCAATTGTCAGCTGTGGTCTTCAGAAAGCAACTCTCAAATTTATACATGCATAATGTTTATTATATTCTAATCCTTTGGAGGGAAAAATTTAACAGAAATGACCCTGTTCAAACAAAGGCTACGTTTGTTCAGTAATCTCATATGTATTCCTCACTATCTTCATCACGCTTTGTGCAAGAATGCTGTTCCTTTACCTGTAAGGCTTTCAAGTGCTCTTCAGAGCAATTTTCAAGGTCTGTGATCCTTACAGCAACTTGCCTGTCTGTAGGTGTGTGCCGAGCAAGGTAGACTGAAGTTAGATTGTTGAACCTCCTTCCTGAAACCAGAAATGGCTACTTTAACATTGGAAAGCATAATAAGCCAACACATGGTTTTCTTCATGTTTAGAGATCATTTTCCAGTTTTAAAATTGCAATTGATAGCAGTGTGTCCTTTTGTTTCAGAATGCTAAGACCTTAAGTAATTGCAGCAAAATATATGCAGCAAATTAGTTGAAGCATGGCTCTGCTATTTTGAGAACAACTAAAAGTGTTTGAACATACATCAGCATCAATTACACATGCAAATGAACACTTAGTATGCATATTCACATAAACATATGCAGGCATATGGATCTAAGGCAGCCATCCTTACAACAACCAACATGGGTACCCAAGTTACAAGATTATGATGTTACTTAAGGCTGTATGTATTGTCACATAGCACAGATTTTGAAAACTGACAAGTACATGCACAAACATCAAGAGACAATTTCA
Organism: Serinus canaria; assembly: GCF_022539315.1. Classification (NCBI taxonomy): domain Eukaryota; kingdom Metazoa; phylum Chordata; class Aves; order Passeriformes; family Fringillidae; genus Serinus; species Serinus canaria. Next base: position 26,215,267 of record NC_066321.1, read on the forward strand.
GGTAATTATTGATTTGTCTTAGATCTTGAAATAAGAGATTACTAAAATATAAGCAATGTTCCGCACTTTTCTCAACTAAGGAGACACAGGAATAGTCCTTCATGTTCCAAACTTAATATTTATTGCAGTTAGCAATAAACTATTGATAAGGAGGAAGAAATATTTTAAGGTTCATTTATGTTACCTATTTCCAGCTGGAGTTCATAATGAGAGACATTAGAAGAGCAAAATACCATTTCATTCTTTCCTGTAGTTGGGGGAATCCAGGCTAGATCAGAATCTGCCTAACAAAGAGAAGAAACAGTTCTCAAAATGACTATGCAATTTAAAATAATTTATCTTTTTAAAATGAATGCAAAAATATTATTAATGCTGAAGTCCAGTACTCAAATAAGAACATTCAAGCAGGTACTTTTACCATTATTAAGACTTCATTTTATGAGTTACAAGTTTTGTGTGTGTTTGTTTTCAAACTGGCACAAGATTAACACTTAGATACCTACAGTCTTCTACCAAAGTGGCAAAGTGGAAGCCCCAAAGTACTCTCTTTATTTTTATTGTCAACATTTCAAGAAGTACTCCCTAATAAGGCTATTTTAAATATGCACCAGCTTTTTATTTAGCCTTGGGAGTTAAAGTTTCTATTCTTACCAGGCATTCATGGATGCTGCTCTGAGATAGCTCTTCTGGTCTGATTGATTCAACTGGTGTACGCAGAATACAGGAGCAGTCCTTAAGAACAGAAAAAAGTGAATGTTGATGGAGTTGCTGCAATTTATTAAATATGGCAGTGCAAAAATGTAAAAAAGGAGGCCTTCTAAGCAGCAGTTGAGGAAGTCTTCTGCTGCAAGTCAATAAATCAAGGGGTTAAGAAACAGCATATAAAGCACACACATGGCAGACCTAGAGAGAAGAGACATTAAAGTCTCCTTCACCAAAAGCTGAACAATGAAGTTCAAACATGTCAGCACTGTGGAAATCCCCACAAGCAAGACATTTCACCGGGGCTTTTCATATTAAGGTATAGCTGGGCAACAAGGTACAACAGCCAAAATGTTTAAAGACAAACTTACCAAACAAGACATGGAACCGCTTTAGGTCAGGGGAGAAGTCATACACACCCATTTATCCTAGAAAAAAAAAGTGAAGTAGCAAAGTAAGATGATACATAAACCTGTGATAAACTTAAATCTCCTTAATCAGAACTGTGAGGCATTCCTGTCAGCTATCACACACAAAACCCCAGAAGTCCAGCTCAGCAAAAGTCTGCTTCTATTTAAGTAGCATATCAATTTCAAACTCTACACTGAGGGCTACATGTCAACTCAAGTGTTCCTTTTTAATTTATGGGTTTAGAAATTTTACTGCCAGTTCTGAACAAACAATTTAATTGCAAGTTAACTGCACAAGTGCAAAAAGTAAAAAAACCCCCAGACTTTGGAATCCTTGGCAGTTTGTAGGAAAAGAAATCATTGTCTGTTGTTTTAAAGAAGCACAGCTGTGCTAGGCAGATCTTGGCTTGGCTGTGTGCAGCTGAACTAGCTCACAAAAAAAAAGCAAGGCAGAAGCAATTGCACTTTACATTTCACAAGTGAGGTAGGAAATAGTATTGTAAGGGATTTTAGTAAAAAAAAAGAGAAATAATTCCCTCACAGATCAGAGTAGCCTCTCTGAAAGTCGTCTAGCAAACTTACTTTATGCTTTGGAGGCTTGGAGGCTTAGGCAGTGGGAGAGATATCTAGTAAGCATATCAAAGCTTCTGTAAGTACAGAATGGGACTATTTTACCTCAGCTATAAGCAAGTCTTCAACAGTAAAATCATTAAGGTTGGAAAAGACCTCACAGATCACAGAGTGCAACCATTAACCTAACACTGCCAGGCCCACCATTAAACCATGTCCCTAAGCACCACATCTACATGATTTTTGATCACTACCAGGGACAGTGACTCCACCACTTCTCTGGGCAGCCTGTTCCAATGGTTGACAACCCTTTCAGTGAAGAAAATCCCTTAACATCCAATCTAAACCTCCCTTGGTGCAACTTGAGGCCAGTTACTGTCATCCTATCTCTTGTTATGTGAGAGAAGAGGCCAACTCCCACCTCACTGTAATCTCCTTTCAGGTAATTGTAGAGTAAGAAGGTCCCCCTGAGCCTCCTCTTCTCCAGGCTGAACTCCTTCACCCACTCCTTGTTATACTTGTGCTCCAGACCTTTCATCAGCTCTGCTGCCCTTCTCTGAACACCCTCCAGTGCCTCAATGTCTTTCTTCTTGTGTGGGGCTCAAAACTGAATGCAGAACTTGAGATGCAAACTGGCCTCACCAGGGAGTACAGAGGGACAATTACTTCCCAGGTCCTGCTGGCCAGACTACTGCTGATACAAACCAGGATGCCACTGGCCTTGGCCACCTGGGCACGCTGCTGGCTCGTTCAGCCAGCTCTCAAACAGCAACCCCAGGTCCTTTCCTGATAGGTAGCTTTTCAGCCACCACGAGGAATCCTACTTGGTGTCTGATAATAAGTCAGATACAGGTGATAGTTCCATGTTAATATGCAATTTTTGTACGAAAGTTAACTTATAAAAGCTGGAGCACTATACCAGAAACTGATAATTTTGTTTATTAAGGAGCTAAGCTTGAGTATATCCTGCATTTAAATTATGTATGATACTTAATCAAGGGAACACTCTTGAAAAGCTAACAAGCCCCCACCACTCCATTCACTGCTAAATATCCAAGCCATTCCAGTAACATTTTTACCCCAAAGATCTGCTGTAATTCCTTATTAGAGATACCAAATACAGACAAAAGTCAATCCCTATCAGGTACTGGGCACCTTCAAAGGATCTGCGCTTGACTTAAACAACTTCACAACTTCACTAAGGAAGTTTGTAGCAGAGTAGGAAAAAAAAAATAATGCAGGTACTTCAGGATACTGCCTAGCACTGTAATGGCTACAGCATCCTTCTACCTGGAAAGAAGATGCCTCATTCTGCTACACAAGACAATTTATTCTGCTGCTTGCAATATGAAACCACAAAAGCTCAGCTAAAGAATACAGTCTTAATAACTATGATATACCAAAGTCAAATTATTGTAGGCTTACTTCAAAGATGTATAGGCAGCCAACAGAAACATCCGTGATGTACATTTATTCAAATAACACTACAATTTTAAGATTTTTATTTCTTTTCTTATGTAGCTTGACATTGTTTCCATCTTTCAATATGGCTTTCGAACATGTCCCCACATCAACTTCTTCCCTGTCCCCACATTTTTCCTTCTGTATCGCAGGCTTTTTTTTTTTTTGTAATGTAGATAGTGACAGTGTTGTACAGGTAAAATGATACATTCATCGCACTTTGTCCAAAGCTTCAGCCAGCGAACAGTGCAGGGCAGAAAAACCCACAGAAACCTGTGTCTGTGAGCTAGGGGAGTGTGAAGGCTCCGGAGCCGAAGCCCCGGTACCGGGAACGCGCGTTACTGGGTTCTGCTGACGCTGGGCTGCAGCTCCTACTTCAGAGTTCGCAGTGACTGAGGCAGCTCTCGGTCATGTATCTCGAGTGAAATGATCCGTCCGTGACAAAGCACCGGAATGTGCGGAAGGACGCCCCGCAGGCTCCCCCTCAGTTCCTCACTCGCTCCGTTAAGTTCGTACCTCGCCTTCCTCGCTGGGCCCCCGTCTCCCTCTGGCCGCCCGCAGTGGCCGGGACAGGGCTCCGCTCCCCGCAGCCGCCTCCCGAGCTCGGTGTGCGCCGCTCCCTCTCCAAGACCCGCCCGGCTGCCCCCACAGCAGAGCAGCGGGCGCGGCCAGCGCGGAGCCTCGGCGCAGCCGAGCAGCCTTACAGGACGGCAGCGCCCGTTCCTGCCGCCGGAGTCAGGGCCGGGGGCCGGCGCCGCCACCGCGCCTCCCCGCCAGAACCCCGCCCCGCTCCCGGCCCCGCCGGGCCCAGCGGCGGGGGCCGCCAGCACCACGCGGCCCGGCGCATTGTGGGGCTCGTCACTGACAGCGGCCCGCCGGGGGCTGTAGTTCTGGGCGGGAGCCGAGCGGAAGCCATCGGGGCCCTTCCTCAGTCGCCGCTGTGTTGCATGCGGGGCTGCGGCGGGAAGGAGCGGCGCCGGAGGGAGCGCAGCGTGGGCCGGGTAAGCGAGCACTCGGCGCCGGGCGGGAGCTGCTCTGCCGCCTCACGGGTGCGCTCCGTGCCTCACACCACTGCAGGGGTTAACCCTCCCCTCCTCTCGGCCCTGGGGCCGTTCCCCGTCGGGCCGCGGCACTACCCGGGCTGGAAGGTAGGGCGGGCCGCGCCGGGCGTGCGGCGGCTTTCCTGAGGCTGCTTGGGGTCGGAGCGCGGGGCCCGAGCGTGAGGCGCTGTCCGGGGCTTGCCCCGCGGTCCCGGGCGGAGAAGGAATTCCGGCGCCTGTCCGGGTTGGCAGCTGACAGGACTCTTTTGGCGGTGGTGATGCTTTAATGTAACGTAGCGCTGTGTTGAGCTCTGTCTGTTCAGTGTAAGCGGGGGCGGCGGTGCCCGCAGGCGATGCCGGGGTGACCTTCAGGGGCCCGGGGTGCCCGTCAGCGAGCGGGCTCCCTGGAGGGTCATGTACCGCGAATACGAGGCAGCCCTTGGTGACATCTTAGTTGTTGTCTTGCTTGTGTATGGCAGGCGAGGTAATTTTCGCTGCTAGCAACTTCTTAATCACATTGTTACATTTTTATCAGCTGATCTGTCTGTAAGTGTCATTTACTCTGTAGTTCATGCTAGTGGTGAAATGTATGTGGAGTGGCGTGCTCTTATTTTTGTCTTTAATGCAATCTTCAGCTGTTGCATAGGTGCCTCTTTCTTGGTTATGTTCACAGCTACTGTTGACTGATTATGACAGTCTGATGCAGATATTTGATACACTAATAAATAACTTAAGGTAACACTAGAAAGCAACAGTCGATTTTAGGTTTGTTTTCAGATACTTGTGTTCTTTCAAAAGATGTATCTCTTAGTAAAAATAGGTAGAACTTCTTTTTAATTACATTCTGACACTTAAGCGAAATTGAAAAATAATTATTTTCCATTACATGACATTTTTCCACTCTAGTGGCACTGTGGTTATTAGAGCTGTATCTGTTTATTGAATTTCTGTTATGAATGTCTGAAAATGTAGTTTGAAGAGCATTGGAAAACCACAGACTTTCCTGATGGTGGTTTTCCTCTAATAGTGAGCTCTGGAATTAGTGTTGGGTAGTAGAAGTGCCGTCTTTCAGGAATGATAATTGTGATTTGTTGATTAGTTTTCCAAGAAGACAGAAATAGAGCATTTTCACAGATATGGCTACAAAAAAGAAGACATTCTTTTTTCTGGTTTGATTGCTAGTGATATTCTGGTGACTGAGTCATATAGAAAAGTTTGGTTAATTCTAATACAGAATTATGATTTCAAATGCTGAGCACTGGCTGGGGTGTAGGTCAAGAAACTGAAACTATTTTTTTGGGTGATCAGCCATGCATCAACTGAATGTTAGTGATTTCAGTTAAGTGTTATTCACATTCCCTTCAAGTATACTTTATACAAAACAAGCTTGAGTTTTAAAAGAAGCTGATTACAACCTTTATAATGAAATATTAACAGATAACTTAGCAGAATGAAGCATTAGCAGAATGCCTCGAGCATTTATTGTATTTTATACTCTAGCAAACAAATAGGCAATTCATGATAGTTACTGATTCCTTTGAGATCATAACATAACTACATATATACATCATTTCTTCTAAAAAAAGAAAATTTGTGAGAAAAGATGCATACTGATAGTAATGTTTTGATTGTGCATTTACATAAAAAATTAGGAATTAATAATGTCTTTATAATAAAGTTAATTATAAAAATTAATAATGTCTTTAATAAAGTCATTAATGTACGTAACACTCATAGTTTCAGGCTAAGGGAGACTTCAATTAGGCATTTGCTGGTTTTACATTGTACTAAGGGTGATATAGACAACCTCCAAATGGGTAGGACTTAAATAAATCTTAACTATCAAGCTGTGGTAATCAACAGTATGCATGTATACATGTACATAAAGCATGTATACATGTATTTAACACTTTGGAGAACATGAGCTGTTACAAATGACAGACAAACAGAATAAGTGAGCCTGGTTAGGTGTTACTGTAGATAAAACGGGATGAGGGAATGTTGTGGCCGGCTTCATGATCCCCATGTGATTAATCATTCTCCAAGAAGTGTTCTCCAGCTTCCTCTCTGAAGCCTTTCCCTCATCCCAGAAGAAAAACAATCCAGAAGATGGGGGTGGGATTATTTTGTTTGTTTTCTTAATTTCTTCTTATACTATTTTTTAATGATTGGTTGAAAGTCTGTTGCAGGGTTGTTTATGATTATTGCAGTTGGTTTTAGGATTATGTTGGCATATTCCTTAAATATTTTTTTCCTTACATGAGAGAAACACAGCCACCAAATAGATTTCTGTAGGGATAGTAATGGCTGAAAATAACAGGTGTTAGGCACACAGCAAATATTAATTGTGATAGGCAATGTTTGTGTTCACATAGATTTGTTTTTCAGTTGATAATCCTTTGTCCTTCATCTCCTACTGGATGGTGTTGAATAATTTGGCCACGGCTTGTGAGCACTGGTCCCAGGAATGTTTTGGCAGCAATTCAGTGTGGTCATGTTTGCCATAAGAATAGAACTGTTTCATTAACCTTGAGATGCAGAATGTGTTGATTGCTATTAGCTGGCTTGACAGCATTCCAATTTTAGCAATGGAAAAAGTACTGTGTTAATGACTTAATACAATTTTTTAAATTGCATGCTTACATGGCACTAAAATTTGGCATCTGAGAATAGTATGCTCATTTGTTTGGCTTGCTTGGAAAATGAATGTTGTCTTCTCTCTTAATCAAGTTAGAATCTTCCTTGTTGTTAGAATCTTCTTTGTTAAAATTTTGTTTGTGTTACTTGTGACCTAATGTCTTGCATCCTGGAATTGTACAGAGGAGCAGACCTAGTTTAGTCTTTCCAAGTACTTGTGAGGAGTCAGCTGCTCTCAACAATGAAAAATAGCAGCAATAGCAATTTATTTATGTTGAAGTTTGGATATTGTCAATATAGATGCCAATATTTTGCATATGTTTTTAACTTTTTGTACAAAGGAATAACACATACAGTTGTATGTGGTTTCCAGTTGTAAAGCAACTCCCTCACCTTTCTCATAATTCAGATTTGAATTAGAGCTTCTCTAGTGGTAGAATGTCTTCAGAATTATATTCTATCTTGAGGTGCCCCAACTCTTTCTGCATCCACCTGAGATTGCTCAAAGTAGTACTTTTACAAAGACAAGAACAATTTTCAATGCTTTATAACTATATTATCTTTTTCTAAGATTTTTGTCAGTATTGCTTTTTGAAGTTAATCTTCACTAGAGTCTTCTGACTCACTGAAAGAAAAATTTATAAAATCTCTTTAGAGCAACTTGGATTCTCTAGGGCCGATTCAGAAGGTGCAGGAATGGTTTTGACTTCTACAAGAAGTGTGCTATATGTACCCCAGGTTTCAGGTTTAACTCACTGTTTGGAGCCAAATGATAGCTGAAATGTGAGACACACATTGGAGAGTAAAATTTAATGTAGAGAGTACAGAAACACTAAGATTGGGATGGGGATGTATGTAAAATGTTGTCTGATATTTTCATGTCTCATGAACCTTCCTTGAAGAAAGACTTCTGAGAGCACCCCCCCTGCATATGGGTTATTCTCCAATATTTGAATTTCCCTTATTTTTCCCATGTTCAATTAACCTATTAGTAAAATATGTGAACATCAGTGGGAAATTAGCCTATGAGGGAGTAGGGGAACAAAACTGATAAGATGTAGATCAGTGTAGAATGAATATAGTAAACTGACAGTGGAAATAATCTTTATTTATAAAGATTTAAATCAATACCTGAGAAAGTTTTCTAGCTTCTCTTTTGGACATGTCTTTCTGCATGATTTAACCATTTTAATTTCTAATCCATCTTTTTATAGCATGGTCATATATTTTAAAGCCACATTATAAATTTTATGGGGTTTATTTAAATGTATTTAATCATAGTTTTGACTTGCAGGAGGAATCTGCAGTTAGGAAATAATTTTATAGCTGCAGTGTAGAAGGGTCATGGAGTCACTGTCAGGGTGGAATTGCCCAGTGCTTGAATTTCTACAGAAGTTGTCTCATGGTACAGGAAACTAAAGCTATGAGAAGCACTGGAAATGCAAGCATTAGCTTTTATGATGTTTGCTTATGTAGTAAACTTCTCAAAGGTTTTACAAATGAGTTTGCTTTTTCAGTTCAACAGATTGGTGTTGGCCTAGTGCTCTAGAAAACATTTAGCCAAATCACCTTTTATTTCCCCCCCCCCCTCCCCCAGCCTTTGGCTGAACTGAGATTGACCTGCTACAAATTGTGCTTCTGCTTTGCACTTAGAAGAGAGATTAAAACAAATCTTGAGAAGTAGCAGCATTCATTTTTACATTTTTCAAACAGAAAGGAAAAAGACCAAGTTAGAGTTGTGAAGAAACTGTCCTATGCTGCTGAACTTTGTCTAGCTGTATAGGGACTCTTCTTATTACAAAATAAAGTCATTTGCATGTGTGGATCTACAACAGTCTTCTTAAATGTCCTTTATTATGCTGTATTAAGTTGTTTTAGAGAAGGGGATATGTATAGTTCATGCTTTTCAGCAATCCATTTAAAAAACAGCCTCTAGAAAATTTTTTAAAACTGCTGCTAGAAACATCTATACATTCAGGTAGAAAATGTTTCTGAAATCTCAAGTTTTTCTTTTTTATTAAGGGTTTGATATGCATAATAGTTACAACTGATAAGCAGGCTACATACATAAAGAAATGAATGACAAAACAAGAAGATACTGCACACAAGTATGAGCTGACCTTAATGGAAGAAAGTTCTTTTTTGATCTCCTGCCAAAGTCTACGACCAGATGAACTGGCAGGCTCCAGGCTTGCTTTAAAAAGCTCCTGCACTGTCCATTTTAATCTTGTCAAATAAGAGGTTGCTACAGACAGCAAAACAAACCTCTGATTGTTGTGCTTGGTGATTGGAGGTCTTGGGAAAACTGTTAAGAGCAAATTTTAAATTAATGAAGGCTTTTTAGAGAATTTTATGTTAACTGAGTGCCAGAGGAGGGAAAAGGACACTTGTTTTCTCTTCAGTTTTATAACTTTATGACATCTAGAACTACTGTTTTATATTGAAGGTGGTTCACCAGTCTTGGCAAAGGAAAAGTGTATTTTAACTTCATTAAACTCTTCTGATAGCTTATCTGAATCAGTCACAGTGGTTTCATTTTCTGGTTTACCTGAGTCCCTGCTGAAAAGAAAACACAAATTTTATCACAATCCACAAAGTAAAATTCTGATAGGTCCAATTTTTAATTAACAGACTCCTAAAGGAAAGGAGACTCAAGCAAACGGTTAATTAATTAATTATAGTGCAGAGGGGAAATTCAGACTGAAAGAGACAATGTCACACCAATTTACCTGTCTCCCTTAAAGAGGGAAATCAGTTAAACCTTGGCATTCTCTTTGTTTTATATTTAGGTGATGGGTGAGCTGAGAAGCTGGTGAAGCTTACATGAAACACTTCTACTGATCCATAGCCCAGATGAAATAGGCATGTCCTAAGATGGCAGTAGATCTGGAGTTTGAACCAGCCTACAGAAGTGAGTTGATGCCAGATTTGTGAGTCTCTGTGCCTTGATGGCTCTCACTTACTCTCTCTCTAAACCAAAGCCATCTTTTTACCAAAGCAATAAAGGAATGATGCACAGCTTGATTACAGAATGCTCTTTCCAAGGAAGTGAACTGTGAAGGAAGGACTCATGAGTTTTGATCCCAGGGGCTTGGACAGCATCCCTGGTAAGTTGAAGAATTACTATTACAAATCTTGAATGTGTCTAACATGTCATAAAGCACCAACCTGAAGACAACCTTATGTTTTGTACTGCTTGTTTGATATTGCAGAGGAACAAAAACAGTGACATTAGACTCACTTGTAAAGTCACTGTGCACTATAAAATACTGTTTGTAAAATTTTTATTATCAATAGTCAACATTGGTGTTTTTATCCATTGAAAGGTATTGCAGATAGTATTCATCTTGAGTGGATATCTTGCAAAGATGATCATTGCATACCATTGATATTTTACCAATTTAGTATTAATGTGGGTTTTTTTACAGTAATTGTGATGAGATTAAGAGACACACACAACATAGAAAGAGCTAAACTTTGATTGCAGGGGGTTTAGTATCATGTTTCTCAGAGTGTGATTCCATGAGGATGATAATGAAATTGTATACTTGTTCCCTGATTTCAAATTAGTATTCAGTTGATTTTACTTACTTTTAAGATTGTTTACATCTATGTTCATTATCAAACCAATGCATAAAGCAGAAGAACAAGAAAAATGTGAATTTCCTTCAGAAAAGATAAGTGTAGCAACTATGAAAAGTCAGTGAGACTTTAGCTGGTAAAATGTAGGTTTGTCTTTTAGCTCAATGAAGAGGAAAAGATAGAAATTGAAACTTATTACATACATTAGATTCAGGAAGTTGGAGGGACACAGTATACCATCTTTTCAGGAAGTTTTGGGATCAGCTGGGGGTGAGGAACTTACAAGTATGGCAGTATAAATCAATCATTGATTCAGTAAGTAGTCTGGTATTTTGTCTGGTACAGAATAATTATTTCCAAATCTACCAAAGATTTGTGAAGTATTTTATCGTACATAAACTGTATAGTACTGTACAACACTATTAAATTTTACATATATTTAACAATGCACTATAACTGGCATTTACTCTCTTTCAGATGGGTGCTCCAGTGAGGACCTTCCTGAGGTGGAGCTGGTGGGCATGCTGGAGGAGCAGCTGCCAGATTACAAGTTACGGGTGGACTCTCTGTACCTGTATGAGAATGCAGACTGGATGCAGCCCACGGCTTGCCACGGCCGGCTGCCGGAGGTGGCTTCTCCAGCTCGTGAGGAGGACTCCTTCCGTTACATGAGTGAGTCGGGAGTTATTGCCCCAAATACTGAAGATAAAAATCTACATACACTGTCAGTGTTAATATTAGGAAATGGTCAAATCTGGAAAACTTTGGACAGGTAGAAGAAAAGGCTGATTTCAGGGGACGTGCTTGTGGTTCACGCTGCAATTCTGGTGGCTGATTTAGGATGTTTAATGACTGCCTGATCATCAGATTACAGTCTGAAGTAAGAATGGGAACATGTGATAGTGAAAAAGAGGCAGGAAACTAGAACTGTGCTAGATGAGATGTATACCTCATACAAGAGGTATGAGTGTGAAGCAGTTCTGTTTTCAGGAATGTTGACAGTGCTTTTGTTGATTTGGTGATGTTCCCCTGATGTTTTGTGTCAGTAATGTTTGTGAGGTGCTGTAGGTGGTTTCTTCTGGAGATAGAAAAAGAATGAATGGCAGAGAGGTGAGTACTAGATCAATGTTGATCACTGCCTTCCAGTTCTGAAAATACTAAGTAACTTACTCCTAAACCCATCAAATGATAAAGAGGAAAATGGACAGCTTCAGTCACATGAAGAAACCTGTAATATGTTAAAAAGCAAATGAATAGAAAGTTGCCAAAATAATTGAACGCTTTATTGCCTGTAGTTTCTAAGTGTTTTCTTGTGAAGAGAATGCATTGTAAGAGGATGCATTCTTGTGAAGAGAATGCATTCAGAGAAATGGGGAATTCCTGTTTCTTCCATATATTGGAACTATTGGAACAAACCACAGAGAAGAGTGAACTTGTTATTTATATACAATCTGTAATGATTACCTCTTCCTTGTATATGCCACCTCTAAAAGGGTTTTTTTTTTGGTCATTGTTCTTTGTAGTTTAAACTTCCCAAGGGTGCGTAGCAAAGGAATGACAAAGATTAAAATATCACCTCCCAAGAATGCAGTACTCAACAATTTAGAGTGACCTTGTTATGAGTTGAACTGGAAGGCTTTGAACTCTTAACTGTGGAAAGTAATTGGAAAGCTTCTTAATGTTCATTGCACAGACTGTTTCTGATACTAATATTGCAAGCATAAATGATTTTATAGTTGGGCAAATGCTTTTGTAGTTCAGTGCAAGCAGTTGTGTGATTGGAGGGGTGTGTACTTGTCTCTAAGTGTTAATTACAAAGAGGTGGATCAGAGTCTATCCGTGCCTGACATGAAACGTGGCTCTGCCGAAGCTTTCGGCTCAGCACCTCACCTGCGTGACGAAATGCAGGGCTCCAAAGGACCTTCAGGCAGGGTGAGCTTGCATTTTCAGCCTGCAGGGAGAGGGAGGGCTTTTATCTACAAAGTTTTCATGAAGCCTGTTGTGTATTGTTTGCCTGTCAAGGCACTGCAGAGAGGGCTGTCTTCTTAGTCCTCCCAGAGGGAAGTTCTTTTCAAATAGAGAAGGTGTCCTGAGAAAACAGTAAACTCCTAGTAGGAGTTTTTTAAGCAGTTTTTTAAGGTATAAATGTTTTCTTGTAACAACGACTGAAATTGAATTAAAAGATAGCTGTTAAGCATAACATATAAAATTAATTCTTGTATCATTTAAGAACACTTTTGTAACTGCTGAGTCATGTAAACTCAAGATAAATATGGTTCATGTTTTGCCTAAAAATTGTCCAGACATTGGTTACACTTGAAGTCATAGTAGCTTTTTTGAGACTAATAACCTACAGAGACATACTGGGAGAGTCCCAGACAAATACAGATATAAATCAAATTCTAGTTATAATTATTGTTGAATAACTTTTTAGGTGAAATGTTAATCTTTCTTTGTTGCCTGGAATTGGGAATAATGTGACATGAAGCATGACATGGGGTTTTAGCTGTGTATCTTCCTCCCAGTATATATGTATGGAAACATTTTTCCAAGAGAGAGTGCTAAATATATGGTTTGAATGAATTTGTATTTGAGAAAAAAGCCCCAAAACAGCACTGTAGTTACTGCAGTTGAGCTCCTCCTCTTTTTATGGCTGCTGCTGCCTATAAGAAGGTCTGTCAGTTGGGTTCACATTGGCAGTATTTTCAGTGAAGTGGAAGAATATTTTCTGCTTCAATTGTGCTAGCATAAGAAATCCTGAATTACGAAAGATCTCTCTTTGGAACTACTTTGTGTGTGTGAATAAAAGGTCATGGCACAACATAACAAGAATTTTAACCAAAATGAAGAGTTGCTTGCTACTTTCACTTGGCAAGGTGAGTATTGCACATGCATGTGTTCTCAAGAGGGAATTCTAATAAACTGTGTATAGTTTTGATCCTGTACTGAGGGAAAACACAGAAATTTGTATAGAGCTAAGTTTTAAAGCTGTTGTTTCTGTGATTTTAGTTATCAGAGTAAAGATATTTGCTCTTGATTTTAGGAACTAATCTTACCTGAGTAACCTTGGGATTAGTATGGAATTAGTGTAAATTTTTATTAGAGGGACTGGATAGAAACTTAAAACTTGAAATCACCTGCTAAGAGGAGAGCTGGCTATAATATTCTGCCTGTAATGGCTCTAACTTAGTTCTGTATGTGCAGTTAATTTTCCAAGTACTAATAAGCTAGATGAGTTTGGAGTCCCCCTTTCAGCAGCCAGTATCAGCAACCAAGTAATACAGTAAAATTGTCCTCCAAATGCATTTTATGCTACTGATAGATATGTAAATTTAGTAGAGAATTTCTATTTTTTTCCCTGCTTAGAAATACAATTAGAAATACAATTAGTAAGTGACAATTCTATAAGTTCAAAGCTCCTGCATGCTTAAACAGCATGTGTTGGGTTTTTATGCTTACTCATCTACTAGATGAAAAGCATGTGGTTTGTTACTTTGATATATTTTTCTTTTAAGTTGTTAGAGAAACAGTAAAACTTCTCCTTCTGTGTTGTTCTTCTTGTTCTCCTGTCTTTCAAAATTACAAAAAAAGTTCCTTTTGTTACTAAAATGCAACTTGGATTTGATCTTAGCATAGGTGTAGTGTTATGCTTTAAAAGGTTAATTGTGGGCATTATGTATGTAAAGGGTATAGACAGCTTATATAACAAATGTAAATAAAGTTAGTGTGCACTTTAGCTTGGCACTTTACTATCTCATAACTGAGTCTGCAGTCCTCAAAAAAACAAAGAAAAGAACTGATAATCGATGTATTCAGAGTAAGAATGAGGTTTAAACAAGGTGAAAGAGTGAAGGAAATATTGAGATCAAATCTGTAGTAATCTCATTTTGCAGTCCAGTGATGATGGAATTAATTTTGAAAAACGTTGACTTAAACGGTCAGTTGAAGCTGCTACTCCTGTAATTCTTAAATTTATATTGCTGCCTTCTTCATCTTAATGATCCTGACTTCATAAAGCAAAAATAGCAAATTGCTGTTGAGCTTAGCACAAACATTCATCACCTGGTAGAGAGATACGTAATTCTGCCTCTGAAGAATATTACATTTAAATGGTTCCCTAAAAGGCCTTAGAAAGTGTTAATAGTGAAAAAACTATGGTTGCACATGCATTTATTTTTTGATTGTGGTAGATGCATGGCAGAAAATTACCTATTTCCTTACATTTTAATTCTTTCTCTTCTTTGTTCTCTTTTTTCCCCTCTATATCTTTCATTATCTGTCACTCCAGCTCTTATTGAACTTCCTTCCTCCTCCTTGGATGGATCTCACAAATTTGCAAAAGGTAATTAAGGTGCCTTTGTTACTATCATCTTTTTATCAAGACACAAACTAGAGCAGACCAATGCTTTGCAGTTCTAGCACCGTGTTTTGTTCAGAGGTGTCACTGATTTTTCATTTGCTTTGCTGATTCCTCACTCAGTCCTGTTTTTCCAATCCTGATGTTTCTGTTTTTTAATAGCTTTGCAAACTCTTCAAACATTGAAATCACTTGATTACTAAGATAGTATTTACTGCTACATCTAAAACTCAGACATACTTTATCTCATTTCTTCTTAATTTTTCCAAGATGGTCAAGCCCTTAATAAATGCATTTTCATGACTTGTCTCAGGGGTCTCCATACTTCCTGCATACAGCTGTCACACAGCCTAGTGGGAATTTTGCTTCAGGGTTAAAGTATGTGTTGACCTATATTTGGATATTCTCCAATATACTCCTCCTTCTCTCCCCAGCAGGCTGGAGGATTTAATTGCTTAGCTGTATTCAAAAAGTTGTTCTTAGGAGTTTTTCTAAATTTGAAAGATGTGTGAGCACCTCAAGTCTTAGTTAACATTGCTGAAAGGTGCAAATGTTGAATACCTCTTTTATCAGTCTACCAAATGAGTATTGTTTCACATTTCTGAAGTTGAAGATGCATTTTCATAGCCTCTGCTAGCTTCATCAGCCAAGTACTGTATTTGTATATAAACAACATCCTCTGAGTTCAGCTCTCCCACTTCCCACAATCTTCTTGTCTTTCCTTCAATAAAATAAGCATGTTTGTCTCTCTTCAGTTCTTGGCACAGATAATGTGGAGCAGAAAGACTACGGTGAAGCTGAGATGGTCAAGCGTCTGTTAGCTGAGGTATGCTTGTCTCTGCTGTGTTAATGCAGTTGAGGGAGGGTTTTATTCAGCTGCTGACCATTTTGATTCAGTTATCTTCAAGAGCTGCTTTTCAAACACATGGGTAATGAGAAGCTGCCTGTTTGCTTGCACAACCTCAGAAACAAAATGTAACAAAACTGTGGGCACCCATGAAGCCAGTGAGTATAAGAAAGAAACAGATTTTTTTTGGTTTCCTGGTGCTCCTCTGCTTCTACCCTTTCACCATTGTTTAAGCTGAGCAGTCTGTTCTGGAGAAAGTGTCACTGAGAAGGCCACAAGTGTGATTTTTGTGTGTGTGTGTGATGCAACAGAGCCCACATAATCTTTGTATTTGCCACAAAGCCCAAAACTGTCCCCAGGTTTGGTGCTTTACCCTTCTGTTACTGCAAATGGCTGTGGAAGAGAATATGCTGTATCAAAAAACACATTTATGAATGTGTTCTGGATCCAAGTGATGAAGCATTAATAATTTTCTAATAGTGTTGATCATTCGAGAGTAAGGGGGGATCTCAGAGTGCTGGTGCATCGAGGGGAATATAAAACTACTCTGAATTTAAACCTTACATGATCAAAAGGAAACATTTTTTTTCTCATTTTGTGAGCAGAAAGATCGGGACCTGGAACTGGCAGCGCGAATTGGACAAGCCCTCCTTAAGCGAAACCATCTGTTGATGGAGCAGAATGAAGCCCTGGAAGAACAGTTAGGACAAACTCTAGACAGAGTAAGTGGTTGCTTTTTTTTTCTTTTTTTTCTTTATTTAGATTTTTTTCCATTTTTTTCTTTCTTTTTTTTTTCCCATTTATGATGGTGGTAAGAGGATTAAGAGAAATATATCATTTTGGGGTGATTGGTGCTCTTGGACTACAGAAGTGTGCTTAGATGTCATTCTTCTAATCATTGTTGAATCGCTTTTTGCAGTCCAGGAATTGAATATGAAGACAACATACTGTAATTACTGAGGAATTATGAGAGTGTTAGATATCATTAGGGTATATCAGACCATAATTCTGATTTCTCACCATTAAACTAAAAATGGACTAATATTAGTCAAAATAAGTGATTCTATCTGACATGAGCTGCTACATAACTTCACAGGTGAGGAAACAGACAAAAAGTGAGCTGGTTGATGGGGTGCTTACACTGAGAGTAAACAAATGAATAAATAAAATGTAATGAAAAGTGAATTCTGATCAAGATCTTCACTCCATCTCTTCCTGTAAGCACAAATTCTTGATCCAACCTTTTCTTTGTTTTTTTTTGTCTTAGAAAAATAATTAAAAAGTTGACAAATAACTCTGTGGTCAAGAGGTGTAGTGTAAGCTACAGTGAAATGGATTTAGTTGCTTGTATAAAACAGCATGCTGGTGACAAGGATGTACTCATAATCAGCTGTAGGACAGCATAAACTTAGGTATTCATATAAAAATGTGGATAAGCAAAATAGATTTTATCTAAATCAGATCTATCTCTTCTTTTGTTTTTAATTGTCCTACAGGTCATTTAATGTGCGGACTGGAAGGTACCACTCTTGATCAATGTAAATAGCTGTCTCTCAATCCTTTTCTCCAGGAACTCAGTAATTCAGAGTAATGGTCATAATCAAAATGATAGCTAGCATGTTAAAATAAAACAGTGTATTGAGGCAGCTAGAAAATGATTTTGCAGTAAACTATTTAAAAAGTAGGTTCTGTTGTTCATTTTTGTGGTGTCTTGAATTTTTGGTCTCCCTTGCTGTGGTAAAATTATGATTTTGTGATCTTCCTGTAAATAAATGGAGGTGTGAGCTGTTCAGGAGCAGTGATGTTCTAGAGGCTGCATAAATAATACAGTATGATATTGTGTATGTAAAGTGTACTTCACGTGGTGGTGATCCTCACTTGTCCTAGGTTAACCAGCTGCAGCATGAGCTGTCAAAGAAGGATGACCTGCTGCGTATCGTTTCCATCGCTTCTGAGGAGAGTGAGACGGATTCCAGCTGTTCCACACCCCTGCGTTTCAACGAGTCTTTCACAGTCTGTCATGACCCATTGCAGCTGGATGTCCTGCAGGATAAACTGCGAGAGCTGGAGGAGGAGAACCTGGCTCTGCGATCCAAGGTATATCCGACTGACAGCACGTGCTGTCTGTGCTGAGTGGGAAACAAATCAGAGTGTTCAGAATCCAGCAGCAGGGTTTCTCTTAAAGCACGTGGCTGTTTGTGTCACTGTATGCAAATCATTCCTGAGCACGCTCCCTCCATGCCCACATCCTTCTGTTTCCTTCATTCCTCACTGCCTCCAGAGTTCTTTGGCAGTCTGTTTTCAGTGCAGTTGTGGTACATGAAAAAGCGTTGAAAGATAGGTAAGCACCCAGCAGAAGTACCAGGACACATCAGGCCCTCAAGCTCATGCAGTTTGTTTTGACATAAATCTGACTGCAATGAGCAGGAGTATTTGGGGAATTCTGTTCTGTTGCCATTGTTTTTATCAGAAGAAATTTAAGGGTTAATAAGCTTCCACTTAAATTATTTTAAAGACGCACTTAGTCATGACTATGTGATTAATTTCTCTGTTTTAATTGGTCTTTCATGTGTGTAAAATTTGAATGGCACTAGAGATGCCATTAGAAGGATAGAGACTAAATGGCCAGACAAAAAATGGCTAGAAAATGGAACCAACAGCAAAGGTTCCAAGAACTGGAATCAACAGATGCAGTGCCTTTTCTTTGGTTGTGAAGAGTGGGACTTATAAAATAGGACATTGTTTAAAACTGTGTTATTTTTGTTGCCTTTAAGAAAAGGGAGTGTTGTTTGTAAGAAAGGTGAGGATTGTTTATTTTGTGTGTGTGGTTTTTGATTTTTTTTTTAATGTGAGCCTTTCCCAATATAAGCTTGTTGTACCAGTACTACATTAGATTCCTTTAATGTCAATATAATACACTTCTACCCTTGTTTTGTCTCCAGAAAACTCAGCCTGAGATGCAAATTCTTCCTAAAACTCCCTGACACCAACTGGATACATTTAGTAGTGCTGTAGGATAACAAAGAAAAGATCAGATTGCCTTTATTTTGCTCCTAAGTATATGATGGCACAAGTTTACAGAAGAGCCAGGTCTCAATCATTCTGTGATATAACCTTCAGTGAACTGAAATAGCCTCAATTACAATAAGCCTCTATTTGCTTTTTTATTTCTTTTCATGTGACAGCACTATGTAAAGAAGTGTATTTGCCTGCACTTGTGTAAATGTACTGTTTGCTGGGATAATCTTTAAAACCATTTGCTAAGTTTTACAGTGTGAGTCCTTTACTGGCAAACAGTCCTGAGTGTAGAAGACTTGTCTGCTAAATTTAATATTACCATCCTCACAATCAAAAGAGAAGTGGGAATCTAGAGTGCTTCGTATTGTTTAGATATGTTGTGATACTCAGTCTCTGGCCCAGAAAATTTAGTCTAAATAGACCAAGTTGGGAATATGGAGGAAAGCTGTTCTATTAAGAGCTTTTCAGTGTCATAAGAGAGTTGGCTAACATCAGTCAGTTTTCAAGGTTTTTTTATTACTTAAGTTTTTTAAAGCAGATTAAATTGCTTATTTCTGATTTCTGTCTTGGTTCACTTTCCCTACCAAATTACATCTTTTTGCAACAATTTTTTACTAGAGACAAGAGATCAGGCTTTCTTCATGTGTCTATCTGTCTTTCACATAAAACACCTGCAAATTCTGGGAAACAGGTTATTGTGGAAAACACAGTTGCATAGAATTTTTAAAGAGAGGGGAGGCTCTTCAGTTGCAAGAATTTTAGAAGTAAAAATTGATAACTTTATAGATAAACTGAAATTTTTATTGATAAATGAATAATTTTCTCAAAGGCTTACCATCTGAAGTCAGAAACCATTACATATGAAGAGAAGGAGCAGCAGCTGGTCAATGACTGTGTCAAAGAACTCCGTGAGTATCCAGGCTGCTTTTTGCAGTGGCAGGATGGCAGGTGAAATACCTGGTGCCTACACCTTCTTAGTTAGTCCTGAATCCAAAAATGGGCTTCAGTAATTTATGCCAATCATTGAAGTCTTGCCCTTTGCCCAAGTGCAAGGTGTTTCTGTATTTCATTAAGTTTCACTCTGGCATTCAAATTCAGCTGTGTGTGTCATGTTTAGAAGGGGAAAATGAATATAAGAGGTGATGTCCATAACTTTCTAAACTGAAGCCTACAGACACTAGATAATCAACAAAATATTCTCCGTGTATATTCAGCACACTTGACACTGAAATAGCTCATTGTGTAGAGTCTTAGAACTATGAACACATTAGTTTTAAAATATATGTTATGAACCAAAGCATTTAAATTAGCAAGTGGCTTAATGTGTCTAGAGCAGTTGTTTGTATTTGCTTTGGGGACTGCTTATTTGCAAAGAACTGCAGCTACTCTTACATAAATGCATGCTAAGTATTCTGAAACAATAAATAACAATATCTTTTTTTATCTGTGGTCATTTGATATGTACTACTTCCTTTGTGCATAATAACCTTAAAGTATATGTAAGGTTATTTTTTTCTCTACAACCCCCATAAGGAAGATGGGTTGCTGCTCTATTTTTCTTGTTACAGATGGCCCTAAAATACTGTTAATTGATACTTAGTTGGTTAATTTACTCTGATCCCACTGAGAAAATATGCATCTTTTGTAAATAGGAGTTAGTTCAAATATGTTCTCCTATTTTCCTTCAGTCAGAATGTCTGTGAGTTCACATTTTTATTCAATTCTATAGCATGAGTAGGCATGCTAGGTAATTTAGATTCACATAAAAAAATCTTCTCCTGAAGCTGTGTTTCCTACAGCTTTAAAATTTGCATTTTCAGGAAAAAAAGGTACCTGACTGAGCTTAAATGCTCACAGGCCCATGAGGAGGGCCTTGTTCTACAGTAAATGTGTGAGCTACAACAAGCACTGAAGTTGTAGGGTGACCTTTATGCAAGATTGATCAGACTTTTTTAATGACTTTGCAATGTTTTCAGGGCAAGTGTACAGACAAGGCTAACTGCATAAAAATATTTCAGCTCTTGGAGTTGCTTTGTCATCTCACTTGCTAAGCGCTTGCTAAAAGGAAAAAAAGAATCAGGGAATTCTATTCAGTGGATCTTTGGGGAATAGATAGTGACTAGGATCAAGAGTGTATGTTACAGTTGACAAGGTTTGACAAAATGCCTTTGCTTACAGTGGGAGTTAATAACAAGATTAATTCAGAACCAGACTTTTCCAGCATATTCCAAGTCTGGCCTTGGTCATGAGTCATTATGTCATTTGAAATTTTTTTATTGTGGTCATTTCACATACTGATCATGTGTATTTCAGATTTTGCATGCTTAGTTCTTAATATGTTATACCTGCATTTGAAGTTAACTCTTTTTCCTCCTTCTCCCCACTGTTAGTCTTTTCCTCATGGATGTTCTAAAGCACCTACTTTAATGTAATATGAATTGATTTCCTAAGAGAATTGGTGGTTTTGCAGGTTGTTGTTGACTTTCACTCATCCTTTCTGGGATTTAGGTTTGGCTTGGGGTTGTTTTTGTTTGTTGGTTTGGTTGTTTGTTTGTTTGTTTGTTTGTGGGTGTTTTTGTTTTGTTTTGGTTTTGTTTGTGGTTTTTGTTGGGGGGGGTGGGGTTTTTTTTTGTTTTTTTGTTTGTTTGTTTGTTTTTTGTTTTTTTTTTTTTTGGTGGGACAAGGTCCTGACTAAGTTCCTTTTATGTTTTGTAGGGCAAACAAATGCTCAGATTTCCAGGATAACAGAGGAGCTGTCAGAGAAGAGTGAGGAGGTGATTCGCTACCAGGAAGAGATCTCGTCCCTTTTGTCCCAGATTGTTGATCTTCAGCATAAACTCAAAGAAGTAAGGGAATGCTGATAAAGTGTCCATGTGTGCACAGGGGTCTGTGCAGCCTGTGTGTGCCAGTGCTCACAGCAGGCAAAAATTGACTTGGCAAGCCACGGGGTTGAATTGCAAGAGAGTGGCTGTTCCAGGAAAGTCTGGCAGAGGATCAGTCTCTCGGGCTCAGAAAATGATGAGCGCCTTTTTGTGCTTTCAGAATGTGATTGAGAAGGAGGAGCTGAAACTTCACTTACAAGCCTCCAAAGATGCTCAGAGACAACTGACAGCAGAGGTACTTAAGACTTCTATAACATACATTTTAGATAAATGTTTGGGATGGAATACAGGAGAAAGAAAACAGGGAGAGTGGAAACTACTGCTTTTTAATTATGTAGGATTTTAATCTTTCGTTGTGTTAAGTCATATGATTGGAGGGAACGAATAATTATGTTACTTAACCCTACACAAATATTTTTGTAGTTCACAAGAGTATAAAAGGCAAGGAGCGTGTTTCAAATAGGGAGGTCTTACTATTTTTAGTTACGAGAAAAAGAGTGCTTTAGTGGGAATGTTACTGATTGTATCAACAGTAATATTGTATCAACTGTGGCTCATTAGATTTTAAGGCAGTTCTCTTTTTTTTGCTTCTTTTGCATCAGTAGTGTATTTGCATTTTTTTCTATGTAATTTCCTTTGAATTTCATCATACTTTTTCCTCTTTTGAATCTTTGTGCTTTGTCACTAAAACTGCTATGGGTGCTGTGCTGACTGTTGTCCATTCCAGTTGTGGGCATGTGCCCTGCAGCTGAAAGAATCCTACAGTGTCAAATCAGCCATTGTAGGTTGCTGTAGGACTTCATTCAGTTTCACTCTGTCTTCTCTCTGAAGAGATCATGTGATGGCCTCTCTTCTCTTGCAGCTCCATGAGTTTCAGGATCGGAATGCAGAGTGTCTGGGGATGTTGCACGAGTCCCAGGAAGAAGTGAAGTTGCTGCGCAGCAGAGCCAGCTCTGTCGCTTGTCTCTGCCACTCTCAGTCCCGTGGAACATTTCCTGTGGTAACCAGCACCTCTAGCATGGCACACACAGCTGTGGCAGTGAGCAGCTCTAGGAGCACAACAGCCTTTGCAGGAACTGCAGCCAGAACTACTTTGCAGTAGGCAAAGGAGCTGATCTGATGGTTTTTCAATTCTTCAATGTGTACACTTGTGAGAAATTTAGGAAATTAGTTAGGAAACTAACTGTTCACTTGACATACTGTGACACTGCCATTATTTTTCCTTTTTATGTGCCATTTCTGTTTAATAAGGGAATTGGCATGTTCTGTAGCTATGCTCAGTTGTGCTAATGTCTTGTTTGATGTGGGTGTGAATTTTATAACTCAACAGTGTTTCTTTAAGAAACAGAGCATCTCACATACTCAAAATATCTGGGAATTCTTCAGGTTTTGATTGGTTGCTCTGTGTGTACAGAATCACTCATGTACACTTGTAAGAAGTGCTCTTAAAATTTGTAGCTTAACTAAAGCAACCAACATACAGAGTCCATAAATAAACCCAAAGAAAAAGCAGATGTTGCTAACGAAAACTGAACCCATCCTGGTTACACATGGGTGTAGTTATTGTGGAAAACTGTTCCACGTGCCCTTCCTTCAGAGGCAGAAGGGTTTGTCCAAAGTATACTGATACTGGGCAAACAAATGCTGATTGTTAAAAGTAATTTTTACACATATTTTCTGCTAAAATTGTCAGAAGGAAGACTTGAATCTAATTTGTCAACTCTTATGGTTTCCATTTTTCTCTAGGATTCCCTTGCAGCAGAAATTGAAGGGACAATGCGGAAGGAATTGAGTCAGGCTGATGAATCTCTTCTCTCCAAGCAAAAGTATGTTTTCAGATCTCCATGTGGTATTTTGATATTTTTCCATAGACTTGTATTAATTAAGGTGAAACTGATCTCTGGGACTCCATAAATGCATATATTCCCTCTATAATGTTTTCATTGTAAGTAAAAAAAGGTTTGTAGTATTTGGTAGTCTTTTCAGTTTTGAAACCTGCTATTCTTACTTGATTCTATGAAGAATCAAGTAATAACAAAATTATATAATAAGAAGAAATTATAAATTACAGAAATGATAAATTATAAAAATTAAACTATAAATTATAGAAAATATAAATTATTAAATTATATAATAATAATAATGTAGTAATAACAAGAATCAAAATAACATCCTTGCTAAAAGGATGTTATTTCATTCTTCTTTTGAGGCTTTTTGATCCAAATTCTCTGATGCACAGTACTAGTTTTACTCCTTTTAATGCTTATAGAAAAATTGCTGGACAAATGAGATTGTGGCTGAAAGATATGTAACAGTTTTCAAAACCTTGAAGACTGTTCTTGGATCTTATAATTCTGAGCAAGGAGTAATAAACCAAATATGTGTTTCTGAAAGCATATACAAATTAAATAAAATATATACTTTTGAATAGGCTAAAGCAGTTATCAGTAGAGGTTCAGGTCTTTCAGGTAAAGAAGTGGTAATTCTGATACTTAATAGAGTAGATCTCCTGAAGACATTAATGTTTTGGGCAGTTATGTTTTTCTGAATATCTTTTTAGTGGGGTCTCCACAGACTTTTCAAACTTTGATTTTCAGAGATTCTTCTTTCTATATCTTTTTTGCTTCTGAAAACCACATTTGTTTGTTTGTCTTTTCCCCAGGGATCAACAGAAGCGAGTGTTTGACACTGTCAAGGTTGCTAATATCATCCGTGGCCGCTCCCCATCCTTTCCTGCCCCATTGCCAATCCCTGGATCAAATCGCTCGAGTGCTGTTATGACAGCAAAGCCCTTCCAGTCTGATGTGCACCACTTGGAGAGCCATGCACGGGTGGTCCCAGGGAGCAGCTCTGAGAAGAATTTGAAGTAAGAAGCAATGCTTGTTACCTTCTTCTGAAAAGAACTGATTCAAAACTAAACCCATAGAGAAATAGTTAATTTAATGGGCTTAAAATCTGTTATTATTTCATGTTTCTCACAGAGATGCTCACAGTCCTGGCCAGCCAGGAACACCTGGAGACAATGACCTGGTCACAGCTCTGCACAGGCTCTCCCTGCGTCGTCAGAACTACCTGTGTGAGAAGCAGTTCTTCGAGGAGGAGTGGGACCGAAAAATGCATTTGCTGGCTGAGCAGAAAGAAGAGGCTAGTGGCTGCAGTACACCAACAGAAAGCTCTTTTTCCCCAAGTACAAACTCAGAATTCACAGATCTCTCTGCCAGCTCTAGTAATCTCCGTGTTCTCTTACCAGAGAAGTTGCAAATTGTCAAACCAATTGAAGGTAAGAGGATGATCTTCTTCTCTCATTAGCAGAAAAAGATTTTATATTTGCCAGCTAAATCATAGGTGTGATGTGCAGTAATAGGAAGCAGCAGTATTGGTAGGCTCCACGCCAGTGTCAGGCTGCTTCTTGGCATTGCTGTCCCGTGGATGTGTGGATAACAGTGTGGGCACCAGCCAGCTGCACTTGGTTTTATAATGCATTCTTGTAACTTGATACAGTAGTAGGTAATGGCTCTCTGAATCTCTTCTCTTTTGTCACACAAGGATCTCAGACTCTATTTCACTGGCAGCAGCTTGCTCGACCCAACCTTGGCACCATTCTTGACCCAAGACCAGGTGTTGTTACTAAAGGCTTTACCCCTCTGTCTGATGATACCACATCTGTGCACCACATCTCTGACCTGGAGGAAGATGATGAGGAAGAGGGTGAAGGAGGTATAACATTTCAAGCACAACAGTCCTTCCCAGAGGAAAAGAAATGTGCATTGGCAAAGCCAGTGGCAGGGATTTTCCTGCCACCTATTACTTCAGCAGCAGTACCACTCACTGGTAAGAACCATGGTTAGTGTTCCTGAGTCTGTTTAGCAGTGTCCTTTTCTCTATGGAAAGTGTTTGTGTGGTAATGCTGTCTTTGCTGTTCTTGTTCTTTACATCAAAAAAAGGACTCAAAAAATTAGTGGTGATAATAACATTGTCTTAAACTTTGATTCATTCTTTTATGTCTTTATTTTTACCCTTAATGGATGTAAATTCTTCACATTGCAGCCTCAAATCCAGGGAAGTGTCTATCTTCAACAAATTCCACATTTACCTTCACTACCTGTAGGATCCTTCACCCATCTGATGTCACTCAGGTTACTCCCAGGTATGAGGAATAACACTGCGTAGGTTTAAACAGTTACTTTCTGGCTTTTGATACATGGACCAGTTTTAAAAATACTGAGGCAGTTAGGCAACATATAGGATGTTACTAATAAAAATAATTGTAATTATGAAGGAAAGCTTGGAATTCTCTGTAGTGAGAGTTAAAACAAGTTAAGGTAACTTTAAGTAAATTTTAACTCTTAAGTAGCAGTTGCCTTGTATCATACAGCTGTTGGGGAAAAAAGATTCCATGATGATTTATTTTCTGATTCTGTTATTTTTTTCTTTTTATTAACTGGACAAGTATGTTAATATTCTAGCTAACAGAGTACAGGTGATCACAGAAGGTAAATTCATTGGTACTTTGCAGAACAATAATTCTGAGTACTGAAGCTGTCACAGCTGATAGCAATAGTTAAGGCTTTTCTTGAGTCTTCTATATACTAAAAGTCAAATGAAGAGCAGGTATAAAAATGTCTAATGTGTGTACATTCTCTGTTTAATTTTTATTTTCTTTCAGCTCCATGGGTGCTTCATTTTCACTAGGGAATACTGGCAGCAGTACTGGAACCCCAGTAGTGAGCACTCCAGCCATTCCTTACAGACTAAGTATTGGAGAATTTCTTACCAACAGAAGAGACTCAACTACTACTTTCAGCAGCACAAGCAGCCTGGCTAAACTTTTGCAAGAACGAGGCATCTCTGCCAAGGTTTACGACAGCCCCGTGTTAGAAAAACCGCCTTTGCTGCAGCCCTCCCGAACTCTTCCCATTCCTTCCACTCCACCAAATTCTCCTTCGCGTTCACCTTGTCCTTCCCCGCCGCTCTTTGAGCCTCGAGTGCATCACTCAGAGAATTTCCTGGCTTCTCGGCCAGCAGAAACGTTTCTGCAGGAAATGTATGGCCTAAAGCCCTCCCGTACCACCCCGGATGTAGGCCAGCTGAAGATGAGCCTCGTGGACAGGCTGAAGAGGCTGGGCATTGCCAGGGTGATCAAGCCCCCTGAAACACAGGACCGTGGCAAGAATCAGGGGCCAGAGGCTGGCTTGCAGAGGCAGGACTCAGCTGGGTTTTTAAATGCAGGTAGCAACTTAATGGCAGGACTGAGAAGAAACCAGAGTCTTCCAGCCATGATTGGAGCACTGGGAGCTCCTGTTTGCACACAGTCATCAAAAATGGATATACTAAAGGAAGACTAACTGGCCTGAAAGGTGTTTGACTTAGAGCACAGTAAATAATTTGAGGGATGAACATCCAGTACAGGCATTGTTAGGTGTGTTACAGAAGTGTTGGAGAAGGCATGTGCATGTTAAAAGTGTGGGAGAGACAAGCGTTGGGACCAAGGAGCAAAGGAACATTGCTTGGGTTTGAGGAAGAAGGTTTTTGTGAGATAGAAAGGTAAAACCAAAGCTTTATTTCAGCATCTTGTCTTAACTTAGTCAGAAGTGAAGACTATTGTTGACATTTTCAGTGTTTTAACCTTTTAACCTGTGTGTGTAGGCATTTTTTTCCCCATCATACACCCATAGTATTTACTAGTTGTTTGCAGTCAGACTACATAATTTAAATATAATATTAAACTAACAATCAGTCTGACCCAGCATTAGCAGCCCAAGTTCCTCTCTGCAGCAAACAAATATGAAAAAACTTTGATTTTTTTTTCATTCTTTTATTTTCCATTTCAGAAACTGTGCTCTTTTGAACTCTTCCTCCCTTTGAGAAGCAGGGGAGAGAATCTTTAGCTCTGTGTAAGAAAGTAATACTTCAGTTTACAAACACAGGATTTATATTTTGAAAGAGTGCAATTGTGTTAGTTAGGTATTAACAGAAGTTAATTCCTTTCCAGAGCTTGTGAACAAAGCACAGAGAGAAATGTGCAATGAATAAGAATTAAGAAGCAGAAAAGTGTGTGCATCCAGCTAAGAAATCTTTCCAAAGTGTAGTGTGCATCTGTTTAAATAAGGATAGTTTTGTGTGCACACACACACACAAATATCTCAGGCACATTTCAGCATTGCAAAAGGAAATAAACCCTAGGTGCTTGATTCAGGGTTTCTTTTTAAAGACTTAAATGGAGAGCATTTACTTCAAGGAAATTGTTGGAAGTTCAGAAAACTGCCTCTTGTCTTGCCAAGTACACATTCTGTATATTTGAGAGTTCTCAGTAACTTTATGCCTTTCATTCAATTATTTCTCATTTCAAGCAGGATTTTGTTTAAAAGATTTCATTAAGAGCAAAATTTGCCAGTCTCTATATAGAAACAGGAAGAAAAAAGCTAGTGTTCTTTGTAGCATTTTAATGAATATTGAAATCCAGTGATCAGTCAGGGGGTGTGGTTCTGAACATAGCTGGGGCAGACTTTCCAACTCAGAAAAGAACTTCATTTTAGAAATCTGGTTTCTGAGTGTTAATTATAAAAATATTACTGCCCATGCTGCTTTTTTGATTCCTTCCTGTCTAAGGTTCTAATCATAAGTGAACAATCTACAACAGATGTTTTGTGTAACTTAACAAAAAGTTGTCTTTGCTAGTGACCTAAATAGAAACAGCTTCTCAGTCTTCATATAAATTTTCACTGTACCTATCAACATGATAAAATTATTTGTTTCCATACAATTAGATTAAGCAGTCAAGTTTACCTTGCCTGTTACCATGTAAGTTGGGTATAGCTGGCAGCTGTCTGGGGGTGTGGTGTGAAGCATCAGTGCAATCACACTGATTTGCATTTGCCATCAGGCAAGTCTCCACAATCAGCACCCCCGTTGTTGCAGGGGTGAATGGAGTAGGGCAGGAAAAGAAAGCTTCTTAACGTTGTTTATAGGAAATTTGTAACGTGGCCTTTCTGATTTTACAATGCTTTAGATCTTGTGATGACTCTTTGATATTTTTGTTTTGTAAAAGGAAAAGGAGTAACCACTTCAAACTTGCACAGGGATTCTTAGCAGCAGCTTGTCTGTCAGCAGCGCACAGAAATATTTCGGAACTCCTGGAGTTGCCTCTTGCTCTCTAAGCAAAATCTTACACTTACAAAAGGTGAATTTTATTTAAAAGACTATATACGGGTTAATTTTGTTTTTTAAGTGAAAAATATTTAATTTTTTCATGTAAGTATTTATGTTTGTATGTACTTAGCTGTGCATGGTGTCTTGCCTAGCTACATAAGAGTGAAAGGAGGGAGTGCCATGTTGGTCTCCAGTGGCCTGGGATGGGTATGTCTGCAGTGTATCTCTGACTTTCAGGGAAATGAGTTAGCAAAAGCTTAGACAGTTTGGTACCAACAGAGAAGCGTGTAGCATATCAAAAGTCCGTCCATTTTATGTGTTTATTGTAGGAATACCTGAGTTACAGATAAATTTTTGAAGGTACTACACTGTGTTTCTAACCGGCTTCATAAGATAACTCCAGCCACTGGATCAGCAGAGTAGCAAATCAGCTAAGGCAGAATTCCTTTGGCAGACCATGGTTCAGGTAAAACTAATCTACAAGCATATAAATGAAATGCCTGTGTCTCTTGGGGATGTTTCCCTATTCCATAGCCCAGCAATATAAACTGGCTCAGTTCAAACAATGCTGTGGATGTTGAGAGGTCGGTTTGTTCTGTAGCTGAGGTGTCTCATCAGATATTTACATAAGGCAAAAAGAAAATGGAAGAATCTCTATACCATGGTGTTTGTGTGTGTTTACCCAATTGGTTGATGCTGTGGTGCAGTGTTGTTCAAATTCTGTCATGCATTTATGCCTTTGGATAGTCATGCACAGTTTGGATATACATGCCTGGCTTGCAGTAACAGGGAAAATTGATGCTTCTTCCAAGTTTACCATTTTGTGCCAAAACCTAGAAGATAAACTTTTTTTTAACAACATGTGTTTCTGAGAACATTTTAGAAGTTACCATGATTCTAGGAATTATTTGGCTTTCATTGTCTCCCATAAGAGGGGTGAGAGGTGACAAACTTGCCTGGCTGACATCCTGCACCAGATCTTTTGTTTCAGTAGAGGTAGACCTAGAAGGAATGGAGAGTTACATTTTGGCAGGGTTCTGTTATCTTGCAGGTTTGAGTCAAACACAGATGCTAGAAAGGACTTAGCGTGCTTGTGCAAGTTATGAGACAGAAGGGAATTCTTGTATTTACCTTATTCCGATTGTCTTAAAGCACAAACTTAAATCTTTCTAGTTTCACTGTTTGTTTTTAATAAACTCAGTGATACCTGCATGCTCAAAATACCTGTGATCAAAGTTAAACATCTACTGCAGTCGACTAGCAACAGAGAGGGAAGGAAAATAATTGTGTTTGGGCTTCATTTGGCTGTTACATGAGGGGATTACACACAGTGTTTGAACAGTCTGGGATTTTCATGGTATTTTTTCCATCTGCTTTTTGCACTTACTGTTGTTTCATAGTGGAATGTAAATTTGATAATAAACATGTATAACATGCCATTTTTCAGTATATTGCTGATCTTCTGTGGTTTGTTCCAGATGTCATCTTCTCGACTAGTTTGTTTTTATAACAAACCTAAAATCAGGCCTTTTTTGTGGCTAAAATGTATAGCGATTATTATACTGTACTTTAGAAGCCAGTAAATTGATATAGACAGTACTTAAGTGTTGAGCCTCACTAAATTAATCTGTTCATATTTTCTGGTACCTCAGGGGGTTTTGTGCATGGGTGGTGCTTTGGGGTTTTTTCCTTCCCTCTTTTATAGCAGGTAGTGTGTTCCTCTAGCATTACAGTGTTAGCACTGCACTGTTGGCTACCACCACCATGGCTGCTTTTTCATCTCAGTAGCTGATGTTATGGGAGCCCTATCGATTTGTGACAAATGGGAGTAGACATTGAAGCAGTTCTGTGCATGCTGGGTACTTACCCAGTGACGTTTTCTGTGCTTAGAACTAAGACTCAAAGGTAAGTGAACACAGGGTAACTGGACATCTTCAACCATGAAGCTGTACCAGAGCAACTGATTTTTGCTGTTGAGACTACAGAGAGGATACACTGAAATCCAGGTTACAGACACATCCTGCTGAGGATGCCAGGTAACAAATGCTTAATTTGATCTTGAAGTGTACCAAGCCACTAAGAATGAATGATTCTAAGTCATGGAGACAATTAACAAAACACACTGATGTGAGCTGATTATATCCTATAAAATTTACAGCACTCCTCCCTTTATTTTGCAAAGGTTAGGCATAAAGTACACAAAGCTTTATAATGGTTGTCTTCTAAAAGTTGCCTTGTAAATATCTTATGAAAGCAATAGCAATGTGGTACAGATGAGAAGAAGACACCGAGTAGATTTTTGCCAGCAAACCACTGAGAGAGATCAGCTAAATAAATCAGAGATAAATCAGAGACCAGCTCAGAGATGCTCTTAAGTATAAAGTGTTAATACAAAATTAATGTAATAATACAAATTTCTTAAGGCTTTTTCTCCTTAGTTGTATTTTAAATTAAAAATATCTGCCCTTGTGCTAAGAGCAGGCACTGCAAGTCTGTTGTGTTTGATGGAATTCTGAAACCAGCCAATTCCAGGCTGCAGCAGCTCTCTCTGGCATGCAGCTGCCCCCCATTTAGTTGACAGGAAAGATGAGCCTCTTCCTCAGTGTGAAACTGGGCTGCGGCATCTGCTTCCTTATGCCCCGATCACAAGTTTTTCCGCTCACTACTTGATTTACTGCTGTCAGGATGGTGAGAATATCTTCCCCTCTGCAAAGAAACAAGTACAGTTTGTGTTAGGCAGTTAACATCAGCAAAATTACATTTTTGCTGTCTTGATATACATCAGTGCTAATGGCTCCTGATTTTAATAGGCTTCAGAGCACTTCCTGAAGTTGCTTTGAACAGTTTTCATGGTGCTGCTCTGTCCTACATCACTGTTTTCACTCTGATCAAGTATTCCCACTGCATATCATCTACCTCTGCATCTAAATCAAATTCTTGTCATGAAGAAGGAAAATTCCTGTCTTGCCAAAAATAAGCTTATGGAAACACAGGTACCGAGGACAGCTGTACTCCAGGCGCTGGCACAGTGCCTGTATGTACCAGGTTCCCTCACTGGGACTTCTGAAGGAGACGTAATCCTGCAGGGTGGCCATGCCCAGGAGGAAGTCTGCCTCTGCAGGGATGCAGTCGAACTGAAACCTTGCATCTTGCTCCACAGAAGAATCTTGCTCTCCAGAATCTGTTTCAATGGTCACACCTCGATGGAAAGCATCACCTTGGCAGGCCTGAATAAAAAAAACTTTTGGTTTTCCAGCAAGTGAATTGCAATTCTGTGCAGTGAAAGAAGTGGTCAGTTCCCTGATAGGTACTTCCTGCCCATCAACACCATATATAATGCCTTTTTTCCCATGAGACAGGATACAGCAAACAAAACAGTCCTTGTCCTTATGGTCTTCACTCCGGAAGATGTTCACAGTCTTACGGATTTCTTCTGCAGTGAGATCTTTACGTTCTTCTACTCTAAAATGAAGCTTGCTAAAAACATTCCTCAGAGCCGCTGGAAAGCAAAGAGAAGGGAAAGCTGAGACATTTCATTATACGAAAGTTTGACTCTGCAACTGCAGATTGCATTTCTAGATACAATTGGTCATCTGCTACATGACTACATCCATGTAGCTACATTCCTGGTCTGAAAATATTCTAGTAGTATAATCACTAATCGTATCTCTACTGTGTTCCCTTAACTGTCATTAAACAATTTTCTTGCATATTTCTGCATATTTTAGAATTAGTATGCATAAGGCTGATGCAAAGCTAGCGCAGCTTGTAAAGTCCAGGCTCAGGATGCTGCTTAAGGTTTCAATCACCTCACTAAAACTGCAAAATGCAAGTGAATTGTTCAGTGTCAGGCACTAAAAACTTGATGAGTTGATTAGGACTTGTCAGCACAGTAAACAGAGCCAACTGAGCCACTACAACAAAAATAATCCTAGAAAGGGAAGACTGAAATTCAGACCTTTGAAAAGAGAAACAAGATTTCTATTTTTAAAGATTGGCAAACTCATCTTTAACATTGACTGTACCTGCATCCACGTCTGTCCCATGCCGATCCCTTATGTATTTGTGTTCCGGCACTAGTTCCCTAGCTTTTGCAAAATCGTAATTATTCAGGATCAGGCACACTCCACGGGGTCGGCTGGTCATTTTGTAAGCTTCAAGCAGCTGAAAAGAAAGACTCCTGGTGAAACTCCTACGCTCTCCTCCAAGTGCTCCTTAGCTGTTGTGAGTGGCAGAGCAGGGTCCAGAGCCAGCTGGCCTCCTCTCCAGGCAGCTCTCCCTCAACAGCTTTGCTCCCAGGGCCTGGCAGTGCCCTGCCTCACTGCCTTTGCCAGCCTGTGCAGGACTACCAAAGTCAGGCTCAGCCCACACAAGGTGCTCTGTTCACTCATAACTTGGTGCTAAGACAGCTGCCAACTGCCTAATTCCTGGTATCATAAACTCAGGCTACCTTGCTACCCTTGCAGATGTTTCTGAAGTACAACACTGCAGCCTGTGACACAGCTTCAGAATAAAGGATGCAGAGTTGTGCATTTTTTTTCCTAGACAGTGCTTTTAGCAGTTGCTCTTAAAACAATTGTTCACTTCCTGGAGGGCTGAGTTCTTCCAAGACAAAATGATGTTTCTAAGAAATAAACTTACCTGGGAAGAGTCATTAAAGCTGCCAGGAGGACCAGGTGCTACAGATGACACCAGATGTCCCTCAGGGCATCCTGTGCTGCCCCTCTGTTCCTCTGTGATGAGCATCTCTTCTTGGCCTGCAAAGCATTCACAATCAGTGCTGTACAGTCCCCATACATCACTTCAAGAATAATTATGGGGAAGAGGCTGGTTTGTTCTGTTTTACCGAACAGCTTTAATCCATCTTCAATTCTGTTCCACAGGCTGATGTTTATTTTTTCACAGAGACTCTTCAGGATACTTAGGTTGTCTTTCCCCAGAAGGCCCCTCTTCTCCATCACAATGAGAATGTCAAGCATTGTCTGGGTAATCAGAAAGGCAGTTTGCTCTTAGGGCACCTCCATGCTGCCACTGGGAGTGAAGCTGCAGCATGTGCACCTAAAGCTTTAATGTAGTGACAGCACATGTGACCCACAGAGTCAATCCAGCTGACTGGGAGCTCAGGTGAGACCTCAGCTGAGCCAGTTAATCCTAGTTCAACAAAACCTACAAGTACTGTTAAGTACCAACATCTTCTCAAAACATTTCCTGTCTGTAGCTCAGAGGTGCCACAACCTAATTAAGATCTAACCCAGGGCATCTAACAGTGGTCATACAGGAATGTAGCAATATTTTTAGTGGTTGCTTTCATTCAACTTTCAGTGGCTATTGTGCACTCAACTGAAACAAGAATCACTGCAGTGACCATCTTAAGCACTGGCAAAAAGGTTTTTCTGTCCCTTGGGTCCCCTTTTGCTCCAGAGCAATCTCTACACCATCATGTGAGGTGTAGAGATTGCTCTGAAGCAAAAGGGGACCCAACGGACAAAAACTCATCAGTGAATGGCACAGCACAGTAGTCACCCCAATAATTTACTAGAACAGCTCTCACAGTCTCCCCTCTAAGAAAAATCCTCAAAACTTTTATTAGACAGAACAAAGTACCAAGGAATCAGAACTGCAGGCTGGGACAGCAGAAAAGCACTGAATCTCCTGCAAGGCTACTTGTAAATTCAACTCATTTGAGTTAGCCTTGAGAAGAATCTGCTGCTTAGATCTGTATTTTCTGCATTTAAAAAAAAAAAAAATAATATCCACAGTGGATAACTTTCTATATTTGATAATGACTGAGGAAAAAAAAAAAGGCTGTTGGGCAAGAAAAGTAAATGTGCTTACCAGTTTTTTGTTTATTAAGGCCACTGAGTGCCCTGAGTTCCCGGTGATGCTTGGACATGATGGCCTCCATGCCTGGCACTCCTGGCACAGCTGGTGGTGACACTGCTGCAAAAGCTGTGCCTGACACCAGCACAAACAAGTCCCAGATGCACCCAGGGGTGCCCTTTTTCTTGTGGTGTTTTCATCTTAAGAATGACACCATAAAGAAGAGTGAAGCTCATTCCCCCATAAGCAACCCAATTGCCTCTATGGATTACAGTAATAATTTTTTAAAAGTATTACAGAGATACTTACAGTCTCACGAGTTCGCTTGCTTTCTGGCACTTCATTGCCCAAAAGTAACTTGAAATCCATCAGCTCACGTTCGGTGACATGTTCATACAGGTCAAAGAGCAAGTATCTAGAAAAAGAAGTGGAGGGCGTTGTTTCATCGTGTTTCCAAGCCCAACTTAACTCCGTACTACGGCACCGCTCCTCTTGCCTACTGTTCCCCCAGCACATATTCCCCTTTTTTCCCTTTTGAGACGGAGATTACAAGGACCAGGACCGCCTGAAGCCAAACCCTTCAGCCCGGTGCTGAGCGGAGGTGACGGCTATCGCGGACAGAACGAGGCGGGCAGCCGGGCCAGCCCAGCCCGGCGCCCTCACCCACCTGTAGGGCGGCACCCGCGCCCCGCCCGGCGCCCGCAGCTCCCTCTCCACCTGCTTCCGGCTGGAGCCCAGGTGGGCAACCAGGAGGTCGATCCGCCCGATGCGGTAGAGCAGCTCCCTGAGGAAGGCCAGGTTCCCCGGCTCCAGCATGGCCTTCTCCTGCAGCGCTTCGAACAAGTCGTGAGGGGTCCGGACGTCTTCCAGCCTTCTCCAAGGGATGTGATCCCGGCAGAGGAACTTCAGCGCCGCCAGCTCGGCCCCGTCCAGCTCGTCGCTGACAGCCAGCAGCAGCCCCCGGGGCAGCTCCATGGCCGCCTCGAAGCCGCGCAGGACGGAGGGCGGAGCCAGACCCGACCCGGCCCGGGGCGGTGCTTCCCTCTGGAGTTAAACTTCCGGAGCGAAACCCCCCACAGTTCCTGGGGGAACGTCGTGTTTTGGGCCATGCGTGCTCACAATTCTGCATGTTCTTGAACCCATTCTTGAGCAAACCGAACCGGCCAGTGCGAATCCCTCTGCCCGGGCTTTTCCTGCCGTCGCCTCTCGCTGGTTTCCCAGGCCAAACCACTGCGATTTGAATACAAGTTGGGTCAGAGATGGAAGGAATCCAAAAAGCAAGGCACTTTCCAACAGGCCATAAGCTGACCTCTCCTCAAGACTTGTTAGAACAAGATCTTCCTATTTTGTTCTAAGGACGTATGGGTCCATCTTTGCATTCACATACCTGGACAAATCAGGCCTAAACACAAAGTGGCTACACATATAAAACTCACATAGAAGACTTAGGCCAAGCTCAGGAGATGTGTCCAGGATAACATTCCATGTATGGATAACATTCCATGTATGGCTGGCATCCACAAGAGCCAGCCATGTCTGTGGTCTGGGGAGTTCCAGTGGCTGTCAATAACAGAACAGGGTGACAAGCAAAGGCACACTTACAGAAAGGACACATAGAATGAATGAATTCCCAAAGATCTCACTTATATTTCTTAGCACATTGCAAAGAAGTCATTGAAGATTAAACATGCCATTCTCTGTTCATAATTTGAAATATCTCCAGTTGAAAAGAGGCAGATTTGAATAATTTCTGACAGAATGTGCCCACATTTTTGAGGGGTCAGAATAAAAAGGCTGAACACTCAACACTGCTGTTAAACTGGAAGAATAAGTAGCAAAATGTGAATGACTGGGTAAGGACTCATGCCCCTGGACAGCATTATTTCCGCTTTATCTAACAGTCCTCCCCAAATCTTATAAGTGTTTTCCTTTTCAAATAGCACCACTCTGATCTTGCCTGCTTTCAGTTTAAGTCTTCAGGACTTCAGCTCACCAGCTTTTCTTTCCCACCAGACTTCTGGCCCCACTTTCTGGTGGCAGTACTTCTGCTGCCTGAAAACAAAATAGAATTAAGTGCCAGGCTTTTGACTGGATTTGGCCTCCCAGCCATGAGCTGGTAGGAAAGAAAAGGCAAAGTAAAAAACAAAGCTGAGGGCCTTCACAGAGAAAAAGTAATTGCCCCTCACTGTTGTCTAGCATGTACTAGATAGAAAAAACAGTCAGGAAATTGCAGAACCAACTTCCTTCTTACCACTCAGCTCTGTGGGAGGGACACAAATCCATGCAAATCCCACCAGCCACACTTTGCTGAGGACTGCAAAACTCAAAGTGTGTTTTCTCCTTGCCTGGTTGCTGCATGACCTACATACAAATTCAGAGTATGGCTGTTCTGTGGTTCTTTAAAGGATTTTGATGGTGCTTTCTCTTCCTCCTATCAGGTCTTCATCCACAAGTGATAATGGTATACTATGGAGGTAGCTGGATTTTAATAGGCAGAACAAAATACCAAATCAATTAAATTAATTTAAATCACAGGGTGTGACTGGTCAGGACCCTCTATAGCCTCACCCCCCCCCACCCCCCTTACAGTGTAGGACAGCTCAGAGGAGAAGGACAAAAACCCCACACCATCTCAGGGAAGAACAGATAATAAAGAAAGACCAATTTACCTCCCCATCAGGATTGGAAAGTGACCTTAGTTTTAGAGGAGACATTTGCACCTGTGAATCAGCAGGTTCCCCCCCAACCCCCACCCCAAGACAATTAACAAGGAATAATGTCTCCTTGAGCAAGCCAGACCACCATGGAGGGTGTGGATAAGTGGCTCACCCCAAACCAACATAAAAGTAAAAAACCTGGACAACTGATAAAATATTTAAACTTTGGAAAGAGCAGTGGGCTTGAGCTGGCTTCCACCCACATTCCACCATGACTGGGAATGTCCAGGGTCATGACAGCACACCTATGTAGCTGTCTTACCCTACCAAGTCAAAATCCTGTGGATCCCCAAAGTTACCAAATAATTAAATTTGATATCCAACTCCATCTCATGTAGAGTAGCTGAAAGAACTTGGTCTGAGTGTATTGAACTCTGACACAGAAATATGAGAAACAGAAATGCGGTAGGTGTACAACTTCGCTTCTGGAGCAGCTGCCACCTTCCAGCAAGTTTCTCCCAGAGGAAGCAGTTACTGAATGGTCCTACTGGCATCAGCTGCCATTATCATGACAGTCCTGAACTTATTCTTTGCTACCTTCTCTCCAGCTGCTGCCCCTTAGGGTGGCTGCCAACAAACATTCCAACAAGAACAAAATCACTTCTGTGGGATAAAAGTGTTTGTCATGCTGACTGTCCCTCAGAAAGCTCATCCAAGAGAGGAACTCACCACAAACTGAGGTGATATAAAAACCGAGATAATTTATTCTAACAGAAACATGATTACAGAAATTCTTTCCAGTATTCTACATTCATTCAAGACAGAACTTTTTTCCAGTATTCCACATTCATTCAAGGACACACCATGCCCTGAGAGCTCTGAGAAATATCAAAGTGAGAACCTTTATTATTGAAAAACTTACACAGCTGGGCTGCTTATCCAAGCAGATGATTGACAAAAACCAAACCAAATATTTAGAAGAAAAGAACCAAACTAATATAATTATGGGGTTTGGTCCTTCTGGAGCAGGATGTTATTTTCCATGAACATTTATTGCTTCCAAAGACAGACAATGATTCACCTCTGGATAAGGCAGTTACAACCTTACACGTGCTGCTTGGGAATGCATCCAGCTTTCTGAAGCTGTTATTTTTTTGCAGATTTTAGGGACTTAACTCAGACACAAATGGGACTTCATTGACAATTCCAATAACTTTTACAATACTACTTGAAAGTCCTTTCTCACTTGAAACCCAGATTGAACATACTCAATTGCTTCTTCAGGACAGAAAGCTTGATGATTTGTAGTTTTCCACATCCTTACCAACCATTACAGATCCAGGTATTGGAAGACTGATTCAATATGGAAGTTGGAAAATTTAGGTCCTCTGCCTCCTTAAAGGGCTAGGGCTAACACATAGATCCAGGGAACTTCTCATGTAAATTCTCTTCCCTGTCAAAGCCCAGATGTCATTCCTAACCAAGTGTATTCTTACTTGTCTGCTTTTCATTGTGGAACTTCAAAGATCAATCGCTTCAGTAGTGTTGATGTTATCTTTGGCATTTGCTTAAATCCTTTTAAGTCTCTTCTTGCCACTTCATTGTTCACTTCTGTCAGGATGGCTGTGAGATCCGTGCGCCTTGAACAAAAATGAAGAGAAGTTACACTGAAACACATGGTACTTGCAGCTCAGCCAAAGAGGTGATGTGTGTTTGCCCCAGTAAAGGGGTGTCCCAGGGAAGGCTGGTATCTTCCTCACCCTATTGCCACTGAAATTGCACATTCCACTGAACAACCACAGAATTCAGTGTGTTTGGGGGAAATAAAAGCAACCTCCATGTAGCATTGCTCTGGTTACAACAAGAAGAGGTTGCCAAGATGAAACAAACCTATACATTCTCCATCTCTTCTTCTGGACACCATGAGAAAATGATAAAATTCTATTTTCTAAATGAAGTTTATGAGGAGACGGGTGGGAGGCAACAATGAAAATTATGCCTGCACAACACTGGAGGGTTTTGTCTGTGTAATCACTCAGCAAATTCACCTCTAGCCAGGTATCTGAAGAAAAAAAATTATCAGTCAAAAAATGTTAAAAAGCACACATACACACACTTGTTTGTGTGCAACGTTGCAGCATTACAACCCTGGTTTTGTCACAGGAAAACCAGGGGAAGTCACTTATACTTTGGCTTATCTGTAGAAGACCAGAAGTGCCCAATTTCAAAATAAATACTGTTCTGCACTGTCCTGAATGGCAAAAGCATTAATTGCACAAACGCCAATCACTCTGTTTCAGCATAGCATGCTTAAGTATGCACATCTGCAATACTCTAAATGTACAAGAATTAGAACTAGTACTTACAGTGGGCAAAGCAGCTCCATCTTCTCACAGAGGGATTGAATGTAAACACTGCCAGTCTTAGGACTGCGGTAGCACTTGTAGTCCTCCACTGTAGCCATGCCAATCAGAATATCAGCCTTATCAGGAATGGAAGTCAAAGGACTAGCATCCACCTCAAGATGTCCAGAAGAGTCTGATTCTACTGCAACAGATGGATGATGTCCAGAGCCTTGGCAAGCCTGGATAATAAACACCTTGGGTTTGCCAGCAAGAGAAGGACAATTAGTTCCAGTGAAGTAGGAGACTAAGTCGTCAATATTTACACACTCATCATCAACACCTTTTATTTTGTCTTTTTCACCATGGGAGAAAATGAAGCAAACAAAACAGTCCATATATCTATGATCTTTCTTGCTGTATTCTTTAACTGTGTCACGTATTTCTTTTCCTTCTAGATCCATGTACTCAACTGTCTCAAACTGAAGCCACTTAAAGACCCTCTTCACAGCCTCTGGGGGGAAAAATCAGAAGGAACTTGTTAAACATACACAGTGACAAGGAAGATGCTGAAACAGCAGTGTCTGTGTAGTATATCAGATACTAGCAGAAGTGTTCAGATCCCACCAATAAAATCACCTGACTGGCTCTTAGGCTGTCAAATCCTATTAGAAAAACCCAAATGCCTAATTTGCCTAATTTTATTTTTTTTTAAACACAACTGGGTTAAGTATCATGCTGTCTAACACAAGAACAGGTTTTAGATTCTGTGTTGTATTGGTACAAATTAGTGAAGTTTACTGTGTTAACCCAAGCTTTAACTATGCATTGCATAGTAGTTTCTGATGCCTAAGAACAACACTTGGCAAGTTAAAGAAGTGCCACCTCTTTAGAATGACAAATTCTGCCACTCTTAAATGAAGTAGGTCCCTCATTCTGTGCCAATGGTTGATGCAGCAAGAAGGGAATCGGAGCATTTATTTGAGCATTGAGGAGAATTTGAGGACTTAAAATATTTTTCTAAGCTAAGAACTGAAAACAATCAAGAATTGGAAAGGTGGAATAATAATCACTTTTTCTCTATTTGTACATACAACCAAATAAGACAATATCTTTTTCCTAGAACAAAAAGCAGATCCTTCTTTAAGCCATCAGCTAAATGTTGGAAGTGACATATTTCCAGTTGGTACCATGACTGTCTCTGGAAGCCAGGGAGTACCATGGAGTACCATGGACATGATTCTTCTTCACAGCAAAGATTCCAATATTCTTGTTCTCAAGAATTATCAAAGGAAAAACTCCAAACCAGTAACTGGATTTAAAAAGTACTTACCTCCATCTTGCAATGTTCCCTCTCTATTGTAACATGGATTTTTAAAAATGTGGTTGTTAAGAATTAAGCAGTAACCGTGGGGGTTATTTTTCATCTTATATATTTTCCCATGCTGCAGAAACAAACAAACAAACAAAAAACCAGGTAGGAAAGCAGACCCAAGCGTTCAAAAGAGAAGTACACTATATACAGATTTCTGGTCTATCCATTATCTAAGCACAAAAGAAAGTCACAAAGGATATGAAGAAAGAAAAAGCCTAAGGATTCAAATTTAGCTACAGAGGAGAGAAATCTGCATTGTCTCCCTGAACCCCTTCTCCTCTCTTTCTTTGGTGAGGATATGATTTTGACATGGGATAGAGGATCCAGAAACACAGATCTGCATATGCATAGGAAAAGTTCCTCTACCCCACCATTTCCTCTGAGGGTCCTTGTGCAATTCCAGTGAGGTAGAGGGTTCTGCTATTCCCTTCACATCTGTTCAGGAGTATCCTGGCCGGGACTGTATTGTCCCAGTCTCCATTGTCATTAAGATTGGTTTCTTCACTCAACTGTTTGTTCATATCTTGCTTAAAAGGTTGCTGACAATCAGGTCCCCACAAAGAAGGCTCAGTCTTGTTTGGAAAATAGGAATTGTTCCAAGGCTTACCTCTCCATCTTGGCTGTGCCACCTGCTTATTGTTATGAATTTATGTTCCCTCTCCCAGGAGATGGATAAATACTTTAAAGGGACTCTTGAGGTATTTCTCACCAGTTTTGCTGCCTCCCCCTCTGCTCCTTTTTCCTCTGGATACACAGACACAGACACAGGATGGCAGACTTCTTCCCTAGAATAATTTTCTAAGAAGGAGAAGATAAACAAGCATTTTAAAACCACAAGGATAAATCTTCCACTGTGCATATTTCAACACTCAAAAAGCCAGAACAAGGAGTGAGGTGCAGGGGGTTTTCACACTAGTGAGGCACCAGCATTTTTTAGAGCTGGGCCAGGCTTGACTCTAGTTTCACAGACTGCTGGTTGTTACAGAAGCCATGCAGGGCTGTGCTCCCCTGCTTCTCTGCTCCTCTGCTCTTTTACTGGTAGCAAGATACAGATAATAAAAGGTTAAATGTGCATAGGCAAGCCATTCACCAGCCTCTCAGCTGTGGGATATACAAGTGAAAGAGGAGACCCATTTTTGTGCAATGGGTCCATTTACTTCTGAGGCTACTGTCCCTTCTTCAGAGAACTTTACTGTGTGAGTGGATGCAAGGATGTAAAATACCAGCATAATGAAAGATCTCCTCAGAGCACTTCTTTGAATACAACTTTCTGAAAAAAGTAAAGAAATCATCAAATTCATGACTCTAACCAAGGAAATAAAATCACAGTACTCATTTTACAAGTTACAAAAACATCTTTAAGTGAAATTTAATTGTCAAGGCTCTACACAACATATTTTTTTTCTACTTATCAAGAGGACAAAATAATTGCAATGCTACTAGAAAGCTATTCCCCAACATAGGACTTGCTTGGCAATAGACTACCTTGGCAATTATCTTCTGCTCTTTTA
The DNA here is from genome assembly GCF_022539315.1 of Serinus canaria. Taxonomy (NCBI): domain Eukaryota; kingdom Metazoa; phylum Chordata; class Aves; order Passeriformes; family Fringillidae; genus Serinus; species Serinus canaria. The sequence goes on from NC_066321.1 coordinate 26,257,627, forward strand.
GAGACACCAGCAGAGGACAGCAGCACAAAGGCATGGAGGGAGAACTGCTGGGTAGCTCTGCAGGGTACTGCATGCACTGTTTAAATGTATCTGAGGAAACTCACGACCTGAGTCCTTCAGAAGGAAGTTGCTATTGACTGAAACATCCTGTTTCCCAAAGTCACACCCAGCTGTGGTGCCAGAAAGCAACACCTCAGCTGCAACAGCCAGGATATACTGAAGTCCTTGAAATTTCCCACCTGGTTACAGAAAACTTTCTGTAACACTTTAGCCAAGTGACTGGTTTTCAGGGACTTCCCTATGACTGAGAGCTAAGTGCCTGGCTAACAGGAGGTAGTGCTGACAATCTCCCAACACAGTTTCCCTAAGTCAAATGTCACTTCCTGTTTCTTGTAGTGGCCTGCTGAACAGATAAACTGCATTTAAGGCAAAGAGAAGGCAGAAGAAAGCCATTTACAAGGGACAGAATATACTTCAAGGAGAGATACAAGAATCCATGATGGGATAATGAAGTAGAAAACTTCAGAAATCAGAGTTCTCCAGAGTTGTTCTGCCTGCCCTAGGCAGGTCTCTTCCTTTTTACCAGACTTCTAAGCTGCCAAGGATGGAGCTATAAAACCCACAAAAGACCCCAGATCTGTTCTTAAACTGCTTAAATAGCTTAAATAAATTTACCTCTTTTTTTTCCTTCATAGGCATCAATTTTTTTCTTTATGTCAACTCTAAATCTCTGTAACATATCTTTCAGCATCGTCAAGTTATCTTCTTTAATTATCCCATTTCTTTCCATTTCCAGAAAGACCTGCAACATTGACTGGTAAAACAAAAACACATAACCCAAATTCATCCAGTGACCTTTGTATCAGGCAGCTCTGAAACAGGGCAGGAGACAACATCCTCATTCCCAGAGACTTCTGCAACAGGGCAGAAGACAATGTCCTCATTCCCAAAGACCAGCTAAAGACCTATTGCTTTTCCCTCCAAAACTCATTAAAGCAAGGGTCAAGTTGCAGTGCAACTGAATAAACCCATCATCACTAAGGTTAAAGCAGGACAATTAGAAATTGCCTATAACTAGGGTATCCTGCTTTGTTTCAGCAGTACAAAGCACTGATGAGGATAACATAACATCCTGTTGTGCCTTTGTGTTCTGATTAAGTGCTGCTAAGTCCTTTAAGCTATGCCATTTTCCATTTTCTAACACAGAAAAGCTGTTCAGCACTAATTTTGTTTATTAAAGCTCAATTGTCCACCAAGTTGGAGGTAAATCTGCTAATTTTCCTCTACGTGCCACAATACAAATAGGACTTTTAAGGAAGGTTCTTAATAATACCAAGCATTTTTATAACACAGCTCATTATAAAAATTTAACTAGCTCACCCAGCCTCTTAATACTTTTGGGGGAAAGTTAACAGTATGTTGTTACTCCAAACTACAATAAAGAAGAAAATTTACCCATTGACACACAAAAATTTGGTTCAACTCACATTAGAACTTGATTTTTGGCCTCCAAAACATTGTTTTTCCTTTAGTGAACATCATTCTTCTTAGGTATAGCATATTTCTTTTAAAGACATTTGTCTTATAAATGCCAAGCAAAGATTAAAGGAAGAGCATGATGGATTTTGCAAGAAGATAAGATTAAAGAGATGGCTGGTGGAAGAGAAAATAGAATCAGGAGAGAAAAAAAGGCAAAAATACAATGCAAAAAATAAGGGTCCATTCTTTCACACAGCAGCTATTAGCTAACTTCACAATTCTTTCAAACCAGATTTTCATGAGAGCAGACTGCTTTCTCTTCCCTCCCTTCTTACAAGAACTAGAGGACTCTGAACTAGCCTTGCAAAAAACTTCTCAAGACAACTTTTCATACAGCATTTTCCTGGAGCTTGTTCTTTGGTAGTTGTTTTTGGAGCAGGAACTTCACACTTCTGACATCTTCTGAAGTCAAGTCCTCTGCAATTCCATACAGCAGTTGCCTGACAAAAAACAATAGAGAGACCTTCAAGAAAGAAGCAAACACCGCAATTAAACATTTGAACTGCAGAATGTAGAACTCACAATGGCAGGAATTCATGTGTCATAAACAGTTCTGCTGGGATATTCATAAGACAGCAGTGCAGACAGAAAAGGCAGTTGACACTGAACTGTTTCATTGTGCACTCCCCGTGTTTACCTGTAAGCTGACACCTGTGCCCTGCCCGGGATCCGCAGCTCCCTGTCCATCTCCTCCCGGCTGGAGCCCAGGTGGGCAGTCAGGAGGTCGATCCGATGGATCCGGTAGAGCAGCTCCTTCAGGAAGAACAGGTTCCCTGCCCTGATCATGTCTTTCTCCTGCAGCACTTCAAAGAAGGCCTTGGGTTCATGGATGGCTTCCAGCTTCCTCCTGGGGACATGGTCCAGGCTAAGGAATTTAAGAGCTGACAGTTCCTCTGTCACCAAAGCCTCAGAAACTTCAAAAAGCAGTTTGCGGAAGTCTGTGCTCATTTCACATCAGGATTTGGATCTAAACACAAGCAGCAGTGGATTTCATTTGTCAGCAAGACTAGGGCAACAACATGATTCATGTAAGAGGTATCACATGGTGTACAGTAGCCCAAAATAAATACATGCAATCAGAGGTATTTCGATAGAGAGAGGCTGTCTTGCTATCATAGCTTTGATGCTTATCTCCTTCAGTTCTCTGGACTAAACGAAGGACATTGAAACCTCTGTACTAAGTGACAGCAGAGAAAGTCATAGATCGTTCTTGTTTTCTATGTTGTGTCTAGACAGTGGGAAGTACCAATGTATAGGATGTAAAATCCTGGCAGGCTGCTGCTGGTTTTCTTCGGGTTTGGGGTTTTTGAAGTTTGATACCATTTGGGAGAAACAGCCACTTGCCAGTCTGAAATACAGAGTATGTAATAAATGAGACTGCCAAATTTTACACTATAACAGGACTAAGAGTTCACATGAGTATAGCTACTCTAAGCTATCTGGCTTCTTCTTTCTTTTCATACTGCTTCTGGCCAGCCTTCCCAAAGCACCTCTTCCTGTTTTGGTTTATCTGCATCAAGTAAAATTCAGTTCCCAGTTCTCAATGAATTTGTAATATTAAAAGCAAATACAGATCATGTCATCCCTTTTACAAAGGCCCATGAAGAATTCTTATCAAACTATCTCTGTTTCACTCCTCTTTCTCCATCAGCTTTAGAAATAATTAACTTGGCTTATGGATTCAACTTTTGAGCACAAGAGGAAGTTAGAAAATTCCAAGCCTTCCAGCTATCTCCCCCTGACACTGAAGGGACCTGCCTCCACTGATATGATGACCCATGGTTGGTGTCTGTTATAAACTCTTGTCGAGCTGAACAAAGACACTGGACATGTGTCAGGAGCTCTCATTGTTTGGCTGTACCATCTTCTTAACTACAGCAACCAGCCCAGCCCGATATTTAAACTCAAAAGGTATTGGCTAACCTGCCCTTAAATTTATACAATACATTCCCATGAGAGGAGAGGCTAATAAGCCCTTAATTTTGCACAGTACACTTCACAACTTCACAGCTCCCACAGACAACCTCCTCAAAAGGTGCTGGCTCCCGAGCCACAAAAATCTCCACAAGCTCCTCCCTCCCACAATAAAATTCAAAATGGAATATGGGGTAAAATATCATAGCTGTGTAAGGCAAGAAAGAGAAGAAAGCAAAGAATATCCCTAGTCCTTAGATTCTGTGTTGATGCTGCCACATGGATAGTCTGGAGATGGAGAGAGAACAGAGAGGGCATAAAGGGGGGAGGGGGTGTGTGCCCAATCTGCCCAGTCCATGTCCTGCTGGAGTTAAGCTGGTGCATGCCCATTATCTAAGTTAGATCAGTGTGTTTTGTTCACGTGTGCACTGGCAGCCTTTTCCCAGAAGTGAGCTGGCTGGGGGATGGAGCATGAGTCTCAGGGTGGAGCAGGGAGTTGGCTCAGCCCAACGCTGCCCCACTGCCTCAGGACCCTGTCCCCTGATCACACCTCTCCTGCAGCAATGCTCAGAATGCTTGAGACAAATCAGCCTATAGCTGGCACTTAAAGGACCTGTCTCCTCTTCCTTCTAGTGAGAGACCCATCTGCCACTTTACTTTCTCTGCCCTAGGTGTCAGACACCTGGGAGTCTCTGAAAAGAAACTGTAAAAATGCATTCAGAACAGGACTCTTTTCTTATAGACACTGGCAGTGGGAGACAGAAAAGGCAACAATGACAAATGAGAATTTCCTACTCCTGCACTACTGGAATACTGCAATCCATTTTACCCACTGCTACTGCAAATGTTTCAGTAACAATACTCCAAGGCAGCCCAGCTGACTAACTGGAAATAATAATTAGCAGACAATTGTATTCTGCTCTCCTCCAAGGACTCAACAGCAAAGGAGGTTTTTGTGGCATGCCCTTGGTCAGTGTTGTGTGGGTTAGCAAGAGTGAATGTACAGTGAATCCAAGTAAACTGATAAACAGTGAAACATGTTGTGACACAGCACATACAATTTGTGTTCTGCCCCAAAATACTGTTTTCCTTAAATCCACTCAAACCAAAGTTTTAAACAGGCAAGAATCCATGTCCTTCAGCCCATATAAACCAGTAGTATCTGAATGTGCTTAACCTCAGTGATTACTTGACTTTATATTTCCATAACCACACAGGAAAGAATAACATTTTCTTGGTAGGTAGTTATGAAGTTATCTTCTTTCTCGCATAAATCACGCCTTTCATTTAAGATACAAGAGATATTGCTTATAGAAGCAAATCTTTCTTGTGAAGAAAATTTTCATCTTATTTCTCAAAGGCTGTAAGTTTCAAATCCATCAAGTTATTGCAGTTAGAAGAGATGTGCCTATATGTTACATTTAAGCCTGTCTGTAATTACAGGGAGCACAACTAAAACAATATTTAGGTGCCACTGTCTTTTTCTCCAGTTTGCTAACTTAAAGGCACAATTGATACCAGTAAAAATAATATTAATTATAGTAGTAATTTTAAATCACCTACATGGGAGAACAACTCTGAAGAAAGTGAGACAGCCAGTCTCTAAAGGTCCAGGAAAAGTCTGCCTTTTTTATGATATGGTATTACCACATGACTTCCAAGAGATATGTTACAATGGAATAAAATGCTAATAAAGCAGGAGATCCCTACTTCAGCTACTTCAGTTTTCAGAGAACTGATTATTGCAGAACTTGTGAGAAAAAAATGGTAAACAAGCCATGAAGTAATCAGGTTTTCTTTTGTTTTACAGCACCAACTAAGCAGCATACCTAGTGCTTTCTAGCATAAAGCACAGCTCAGCACTTTTGCTTTCATACACAAATCCTAATTAAAAACAGTGGAAGATGGCTGAATCTACATATTTTCATTTAAAATATCTCTGTCCAATGGCCCTGCTGTGTCACGAGATCTGTCTTGACTTATCCCCTTTCTCTGAAGTCCCTCTCCAACTCACTCCAGTTTATTTTTAACAGGAAGATATTTTTTTTAAATTAAAAAAAAAGCCAACTATTAGCACCAAGTTCAGTAGCAGCACTCAGTAAATACAGGGAAATCAACAACTGAACATTCTTCTGAAATTATTTATGTAAACATAAATTAACTTCTTATATCTTCACTCTCTTTAAAGTAAAGAACTTAGCCTTCAATGAAAAGGCTCCCATCATGCAAGTCGCTGGAATCGCCCACAAAGCAGGAAATCAAAGAGCACTCAGTATGGCTACCAGACTCTCAGCAGACCCTCAGGGCAGCATTATGAAGAGAGTTAGGAGTGCCGAAATTTGTTACAATTTTGCAATGGAAACAGTCATTCATGAATTTCAACCTATCTTTACAAACTCAAAACTATACCGTACCCTTTGATAGAACGAGCCGTATAAATTCCTTCCCAAAGGCACACCCTAGTATGAGATCAGAAAACCTTGTTTCACTGGCAGGAATTGCACCATCATCCAAAGGCTGGGAACAGCACAGAGGAACACCACAGGTACTCTTTCACCTTCAGGTCCAAAATGTTTGTCTCCATGTCATTCCAAGTCTCAGCATCTCTTTCCCTCCATAATTTCTTTTGTGTCTTACCTGAACCAAGACTTCAGTTGCAGTCTGAAAGAGCCACCGTGCCGTGATATGCACTATGACGGACTGATAATGGCTTCTCCTCTCAATCAGCAACTTGAAGGTCCACCCCTTTTGGCACTATTAGTTTCACTTTTGATTTCTTCCTCTCGCCCTTCCTGGAAAATTTACTGTCCCATTGTTAAATTAGTCTCCCTCATTTCCCTTGGCTCCCCTGGACTCTGGTTTCCTCCAGAACTGCCTCAGTGAGCCAATCTTTTCCTTGTACAGCCTGCCAAAACTTCATCTCCCTAGAAAGGGAGAAAAACTTCTGCCTGCTCAGGAGCTGTAACGACTGTCGCCTGCACTGGGACAAGGCAGGACACACAGCTCCTGCACAAAAATGACACGAGGGACGGGACACCAGGAAACTTAATTACCACTTTAAGATCATGATCTTGCCAAGACAGCAACTTCCCCAGAAGACTCTTTACACTAGTTCCACTTAAATCTGCTATGCAGGGGCTGCACAAGACACAACCCTTCCTTAATTCTGTAGATGGAGGGCGCACACGTGCATGGGTCTGCGTGCTACCAGTAAGCCTCAACAGTAACCAACCACATTTGTTTGTTTGTGTTTGTGACCGGTTTCTTTCTGGCACAGCTCTGTATCACTGGAGTTACAGGAAGGGTGTACAGGGTGGACAGCAAGGACTGATGAATACCTGAGTTGTACAAAACCAACCCGCTCTCCCCAAGAGTTTCAAACTTCCATCTCACAACACCCTGCAAGATCACACAGAAATGCCCAAGTGGCTGGATGGCAGCTGCAGCTCCAGTTCCAGCCTGCCCTGCCTTAGGGCTGGTCCTGACAAGTACCACTGCATGCACCAGGTATTGCTGTGCAGCCACCTCAGCACAGCCCTCGACACACACAAGTGAAATACTCACACTAAATAGTCCCAGTCAGGGTAGGGAAAACTTTGTTGAAACTTCTTATGAGCAAGGGAGACTTTCCCAGTCTTTCACACTTCACAAGGGTGGATCCCTCCCCCCATGGACCTCAAGGCTCAGTAAGCTCAGACTCTTCTGACTGCCTTTACCTACCTATGATTTCACTGGAGATTACCCAGTGATTACCCGGGCAGAAGTCTCTACAGAAAAAGCAAGAGAGCATGATAGCATTCCCTGTCTACCAAACTAAAAATGAAAACAAGATCCCACAAAACAAAGTCAATGGTTGCTCCAGACTGATAAAAATTTTGTTTCCTAAACATACAAAATGAGTGCATCAAGTCTGAACAGTAACTGCAAGCCAGAAACAGCACAGTTCCATCCCAATGCTATATATTCCACTAAAGGATGAAACATTTTTCTTATCTGTGGCATAAATGTGACTTCAAGTGTGGCAGCCATGCCACTTGATCTAACCACTTGATCTAACCACTTGATCTAACCACTTGCTCTAACTCAGAAGACTTAAAATGAAATGGGTATTAAAATGCAATACCACTTCATTATCAAAAAGGGACCATCATGTTTTGGAAAACTGGCTGCCTTTCAGTATGCTCTGTATGATGCAAACTCCCCTCCTAAAAATAGTGCAAGCTATAAATTGCACCCAATAGCACTAGACAGCACTCTTTCCTATCTTCACCTTAAGGTATTGCTAATCTTATATAACAATGAGTATTTTGATGAAGTTTCACTTCAGCTTAAACCCTAAAGCAGTTAAAACATCACTGATTCATGAAGCCCAACAAAGTGCAGGAATCAGGAGAAACAAGGACAAACCCTTACCCCAATACAAATTTTTTCTCACCAAGCTCTTAAAAAGTATGAATTTAATGTAATAACAAACAGTAAGTGTTCATAACAAAACACAGCATTGTTTCAGTTAACTCACAAAATTCTGTCAGCAGCTTAGTCCATAGAAGCCTTCACAAATTGGCTGCATTTTAGATCCTAAACCAACAAATGATAATTTAAAAATGTAATGCTTAACAAAATTAATGTAAGCATACAAATCTTCTACCACAAATTTTCTCAGAAGTGATGGGGAAATAACAGTTCACAAGGTTTCACAGAGGGAATTTTGCCTTTCACAGAGCAGCATTTTGCCTTTACTCAGTTTTGGAAAACGTCATTGTACTTGAAGCTTATGCTCTCCGTTTGAGGGCACTGAGGAACAAATTGCTGATTTCAGTTGTAAACGGGTTCTTTATTAAGTTAAATGTCATTTTTATTAGAGATTGAAGAAATCCTTTTCCACTTAATACTTAGGGTTTTCATTCCCACTTTTTTCTCTCTATGAACATAGCTAGTGGATTTGGAAACATGATTTAAAATTGTTAGCCTGCAAAATAAAACCTGATGAATCCAAACCAGATCATTAACAATCCTGGTTTAAATATGAAAGCTTACATACAATCCCTATGCTGTGAGGAAAAACCTATTGTATCTGCAGCCTGTGCAAGTTAAAAAATGTTTAACATGAGTTACTCAGTGTGGTTTATACAACACTGATAACTCTGAATATATAGATCATGTAAATAGCTGGCACATTGATTGTTTTAATTGTCTCTCCTCCAGTTTCAGTTTGTTTGACAAAAAATTTATAAGGCCTTGCATCAAAGCAAATAGATTCTCAGGGTTTTAAACTGTCTCAGGGTTTTTTAACTGTCTAAAAACAGGTAGTGTGATGAACTGCATTTAAATGAGATGATAAAAGTATGTGTATTAAAAGCATTGATGTTGCTCTGAAGGAGGAGGGGCCATAGGTATTGGGAATATAAATTTTCTTCTTAGGGTATATGCTGGTTGGGGCATTTGCTTCTTTGTCCCTGAAGGGCTATCACGTCTGGCCACATCTTCATTAACTTGTGTAAGAATTGACAAAATATCTTCACCCCTACAGCCAGAAGGAGAGGAAAAAAAAAAAAGTTATTAGTGAGCAGATGGCACTCCACTAACATCTCCCTGATCAGCTAGAAGATAGAGTATAAACATTTAAAACACAAAAAAGAAAACACATACTTTTCTCCAAATTTCTCTTTTGTCCTTATTTGAGTCATATTAAAAACAAAAGACCTTTTTCTTGCTCTGTCTTACTTAATTCAACCAATTAAAAAAAACCAGGGGAATAAAATATTTTAACCTATCACTCAATAAACTGTGCTATCTTAGAGATTATAGATGTGAGGTTTTGAGTGTTTTTTCACAATAAACTTCACATTCTACAGATTACATTTATGGTACTAGCAGAGTTAATGTAAATTAATCAGTGTGAAACCATCACTTTAACTAATTCCATCCCCCTTAGAACATGGTTGGGTGTTCCTAGATAAACTACCTTTGGAGAAGAAAAATTTAATCAGAGCACTAAGCCAAGTATTTACCTTGGTACCAACAACTGTAGCTTGCTGCAGAGGGCCTGAATATACCAAGTGCCCTCTTCAATGTGCCTGAAAGAGACATATCCATCAACTGTGGCCATGCCTAGGAGGAAATCAGCCTCTTCAGGAATACTTGCATAAAGAGAAACTCTCTCTTGCCCAGAAGACAAGTCAGGAGTTGGTCCATCAGTATCAACATAGACAGGACTCTGTACCTTGTCACCCTGGCATGCTTGGATAAAGAAGAGTTTGGGTTTTGCAGCCAGCTGGGGACATTGTTTGGCAGTGAAGTGGGACGTGAGCACACGGATTGACACGAGTCTGTTATCTGTCCCATAGATTGCTCCTGACTTTCCATGAGATAGAATACAACATATAAAACAGTTCCTGTCTTGGTGATCTTGCACGTGCTGCCAAGTTTCCATGAGATTGATCATCTCCCCAGACGTCAGATCTGTGTAAGTCCTCACTTCCAGACCAAGCCATTTGAATACTCTCTCCAGTTGCTCTGCAAATAAATGAAAGATAAAAGGAAAATTTGAGGCAAGAGAAAAACATTTTATGAAGTCACCATACAAGCTAATCTGGGAGGGGGAAAGACCTTTCACCCTGACACTTCTGCAGCTTCATCCTCATACTAGTACCAACTAAAGGTTAACTGGACTAAAAAGAGATGGCATCAGCTCAAACACAGAGTTACTGGATTTTTCTAGACAAGCTTCAGAAAATAGTGCATACATTGTCATTGTAAGTGAGCATGCAAACACTTGAAAACACAAAGAATCTGCCCTTTCCCAGTTTCAGAAAAGATCTTTCAAAGTCTTCCTCACACCATTATTTTTCAGTTGTAGTTTTGACTATTAAGAGTTCCATTCATAAGAGATAAATAGAGGAAACAGAACAAAGTGAGAAGTATGCACATACAGATTTTTGCATTATATTAGATAGAATGATGGTTTAATTTAGTTTAGTTTTAGTTCTTTACTATAGCTGTAGATAAAAGATAAGTAAAAAGTGATTCTTAAAATTATTCAAGAATTATCCAACAGAAAAATCCTGTGGTTACTTATCCTTTATCCTCTCCTCCCCCACAATAAACAAATGACATAATTTAACACATATCAAACACTTCACTCTTTTAGAATATTAACTAACCATAGGCAATAAAATATAGGGCAATACTACGTAATCATCTCACCTGGGGAAACAGATCCTCCAAAAATCTCACTTCAGTAACTTACCAGCATCTTTGTAAGAACCCTTCCTCTGAGAACTCTTGAAGTTAACATTATTAATAATGAGACAAAATCCTCTGCGTGGCCCATCCATTTTGTAGCTTTTCATAGTCTATAGAAAGGAGAAGAAAAAAGCTTACAGTTTCAAGGAATTTATTCAACTTACTCATATTTTAACATGTCTCAAAATTGTCATCCAGGAGTTAGAGGCACCTAAGACTGTGGGCTAGTTTTGAACATCTGGAACTCAATGGTGCCTCCCTCTGTGAAAAAACATCAGTGAAGCATACTGTCACCATCCCATCAAACTGCAGAAGAAGGATTTAGCATCTGGGTTCTCATCTGTATGCAAAAGGCAGGATTCAGCAGCCAAGCTCTGCTGAGTTGATGATAGGGGCAGAAGACCCCAACTGTTTCAAATTGTTTCAACACAATATTTTAGCTTCATGGCAGAGGGATCACACTGAAGCTATAGGAAGTTAGACTTCTGAGTTGGCTTTTTTTTGAGAACAGTAATACCTGGAATAGGTGATTCATACTGATCCACTGGAAAGGGATGCAAGCAGAACAGAAATCTCAGAAGGGCATAAGCCTATCACACTACAAGTTTTTTGGTTAAGATTTAAAATTACCTCCCACTTTTGAAAAAAAAAAACCCAAAAACATTTTCAAAGCTGAAAAGAACCAAAACTTCAAGTACCATGGGTTGAAATAAAAAAACTCCATCCACTGGAGTCCCTTCCTCTTCACTCGAGAGCAATACACACTTCCTTTGTGCATTTTAGTAGGAAGAAAATGAAGGCAGCATTCCAAGTTCCTTTAACAGGTTTGCAGCAGTCTGAACATCAGGTGATGAAAAGATGTTACAGCACAGAACTTCAAGAAATTAAATAGCTAGAAACAAATGGAGCTACTTACTCCTTCAGTATCTATGGTCATCACAAAGAAAATGCCAGAGGGAGAATTCAGTGGTTACACTGCTATGGTTTAAGAGTAACATAAGGCCTCTAAGAAGGGATCTCACAAAAGAGATCTTTTCTCATGTACCAAGACTTCTGCAACAGCTTCTCTTGCACATTCTACTGCCATCTCCAAAATGCACAACTTAGACAAATGCAAAATGTTTTGCCTTTATCAGGAAGATAAGCACATGCACTGATGTGTGAATAACTTCAGAGGTATTATGCCCAATTTGTCTACAACGTACCTTTCAATATTGCTAAATTTCTGGCCTCCAGGGTTAAAATATCCTTTGAAACATTCAAATTTATCAGTCAAGTCAAGGAACTTTATGAGACACACAGATATCTCACAAGTCCTTGCATGATAAACCTCATTCAAGAGAGGATGAAATCCTCACACCCCCAGATATTCAAAAAGGGTTTAAGAGATTGTTGCAAACCTTGGATTCATTTTCTACATTGCTGAATTCTCCACGCAGCTCCAGGTTTAGTTCAGAGAAGCATTGTGTAAAATTAGCTGTCTTGTTATCTAGAAAAAAAAACCAGCATAGATATTTATGAAGATAAGTCCAATATTTGTGGATACAGCAAAAAGGAGTTTAGCTACAGTACTCCACTTTTTGTATTTGAAATACTGTTTCAATGAAAGGAATAATTCCTCCATACAAGATAGCATGGTCATGTTCAATAGATATATTCTGAACATTTTTTGGTTATTTTTATTTTTAATTTTTATTTTTTCTCCCGATTCAGTAATGAATTTCTTTTTTTTAAATGTAAAACCAGAAATCATCTGTAAACTCATAGCCCATGTATCAGACACACATGCACACACAGTTTGTCTTGTCAGCCTGTTAGCAGGCAACTGCCTTTATGTAGTGCACATTCACACATCACAAAGTGTAAAAGTGCCTTTTACAGGACAGCTGTCATCATCTCAGTACTATTACTGGGGACATGGAGAAGTGAGACATAACTATAAGCACATTTTCAGTTTCCCAGACTGTTCTCTATGTCCTGGGCTGCTCTGTGTGGCCTCAGATATTCCAGCACATCCTTGTATTTCAGGGATTCAGCCAGGAAGTAATGCAGGCTAGGAAGTGTTATGCCAGATTTATGCCACTCTAGCTCCCCTTTCAGCAATACACACATATGACCTAAAGCTCAGTAGCCCAGACCCACCTAGTGCTTTCTGCATTTTAGCAAACCTACTCCTAGACTGTGAATTTCTCACCTTTTCCCTTTTTGTAGCAGTCTATTGTCTCCAGGAGATCAGGTGAAACAGTCATACAGACATCCTCCAGTATCTTTACATTGTCTTTAGTTAAAAGGCCCTTCTTTTCCAATGAAGTCAGCAAATCCAAAGCAGACTGACAGCCAGAAGGAGAGAGTAAAATATCATTATTGTTGCTTAGAAATCAAAACTTGCCTCTCATTATTATCTGCTTTGCTCCCTACCAATAAGGACCTGTCAGTTTTACATCACTGTAAAAGCAGAAATGTTGCTTCATGGAAAGCCACTGGTTGTGGTTTATTTGGTATGGTCTTGTTTAAACAGATTCACCCAATCCATATTAATGACTTGTGGCTTCAAGAAGGCTTCATTGCTGTGAAACAGTACCAATGACAGGAATCTCCCTTGCATATGGCTCAAGCAGGGCAAAGATTTGATTTGTCACCTTTTTGTACTCTGATGCTAGACAGTGAACTGGCAGTGACTGACCTTGGCATGAGGGACCAAATTTTACTCTTGCCTGTCAACATCTTCCTTCTTGCTACCCCTATCAATACAACCAGCCTGGTTGCATGTTATGCTCTACTCTGCCAAACACTTCTCACACTTTTTCTTCTACTTCCTGCCTTTCTTCTTCCCTTGCCACCATGTACACATTTGGCTCACTCCTCACATACAAGAATTGTCCATCGCTTTGGAAGATGGTTTTGCAGGAGGAATATGATTTTCTTCAACATCTCACTGGTGATGTTCTCTGACAATTCATACAGCATCTGCCTGTAACAGAGAGGCAGTGAGATAAAAGGAGAACAGAAGATGGTATAAAAACAAAAGGCAATCTAAGAATTTAAAAATGGAAAACAGTATGGCATAGATAGCAGTAACAGAGGGAAGAGAATTCCACTGCAAGCTTACCTGTATGGAGATATTCTTCCCTTCTCACTCAGACGTTCTTGTACTTTCTCCTTTGTGTAACCAAGTTTCTCGAGCAAGCAGTGACATTTAATTCTGTATAAGAGTTCAGCTAGTAGGAAAGTGTCTTCTGCATTCAGATATTCTTGAGCCATAAGGAGCTTGAAGATGTCTACTGCTGACTTCACACCTTCTAGTTTACTGAGGTTGAGCAAGTCAGTACAGAGAAATTTTAAAGCTGCTACATCTTCAGACACCAGATTTTCACTAATAAGGAAAAGCTGCTGACGGAACTTCAAGCTGATATCATTCTCCATGTTGCTGGAACCAACAGCTGAAACAGCTTCTCTCTGTCTGAAAGCAGAAAGCAAACACTAATAACACTTGAATCCTCAATACAGCAATTCTTCTACTAAAATTTTACCCAATGGTTGTTTGGAAGCCTTGAATTACCTTTTAATTTAAATAAACTTGAAATTTACTTCCTTGTCTAAACACAAACCACAAAAAGACCAGATTTGGCAGAAGCTCTGAACAAGCCAGTCTATAATTGAAGTTAGCCCTGCTCTGAGCAAAAAACTGTGTTAGATGATCTCATAGTCTGAATTTTCTTTTGCTTCATCATTTGAACATCTTCCACATTCAGCTCTTTGCTTCTTTCTGTTGTAATGGGGAAGAGTCCCTGCAGTAACTTATTACAGCTATTAATGGAGACAGCACAGTGGTTCATGCATATTCCTTGATCTGCAGTCCAACAGCTTCTCATTCTCTGGCTGTAGCAGGGAGATGTTCCTCTGTACCTTGGCTGATACCCAAGCTGAAGCTGTGGAATAACCATCCATTCCCAACTGTAATTTGCTTCCACATTGTATTTGACATTTGCATAGAAAAACCATTATAAGCCTCCCTTACAAGTAACTGGCAGTTAAAATGGAGTAGCACTCAATGTTCAGTCTAAATAGGCTCTGCACGAGCAACTCATTCTTACTCAGGTTTAACAGAGACTAACCAACCTTCCACTACACCAACTTCTTCCATGTAGCCTAGGCAGTTCTGTTCTGCTTCTGGAAGGTTAAATAGGTAAGAAGGTGCTTCAGCGCTCTCTGGCTAATAGATCTTCAAACTTTTGCTTAGAGCAGTTAGAAGCAAAGGTTTCTACACGAGGAAGCACAATCAGTGCAGGATCTGCTCCCTGCTCAGGCTTGGCCAGCACAGCATCGGGGCATCGACACAGAAAAGTAACCAATCCGCCTCTCTGATGTATGCTTTCAGATATTGCCTCAGAGAGAAAGAAAATCGTATGAAATAAGCAGGATAAGGATTGTAAAATTATTTTTTAAGTTTTTTAACTGAGTGGAGCACTGCCCCAAGGGTTTAGATATAAAGCAAAGCCGGAGCACCCGCAAACGCCGAGAGCTCAGCCCGCAGGCCGCACGTGGTCCCGGCAGGAATATCCCGGAGGCTACGTGCACAAAACAAGCGGGAGTTACGCTCCGGGCTGGGGAGATGGAGCCTTCCTTTCTTTCTTCCTTCCCTCTCAATTTCAGCCCCACATTTTAGTACCTTTTACACGAATTCCAGTCCTGATCCCTCTCCCGGCAGCTACTCGGGACGGCGCTGGCGGGCGCTTTCGCGGACCCTTTTGCGGCTCGCCGCGGGCGGGGGAGGAGCGCCCAGTTCCCGCCCGCGGCAGGAGGCAGCGTCAGCAGCAGGGCGGAATGCGAGATCAGGTGGATGCGAGGGAAGGGACAGGGGTACGTCCGAGGAATGGGGCACGGCTGGCAGCGCCCGCCAAGGCTTTCACCACGAGCAGTGGCACCGCCCCGCCCCGCCGGGCAAACCCCGGCCGGAGCCCGCCCGCCCGCGGGCTCGGGGAACGCTGCCAGGGACCGGGAAAAAGCTTCCGGCAGCGCCTCGGGTACCAAGTGTAAGATGCGACCTGTAACTTGCCTCGCTTTTCCTGCCAAGCCATTTTAAAGCAGGCTACATCTCAAAAAGGTCTCAAACATTTTAGGCACATTATTTTAATTTTTGTTTCCCCACTGGAATGGAGGTCGAAGAGCAGTGCTTGTGGGAGAGGGCTGAAGTACCATATGTACGTAGGTCTGTGTGTCCGCTGCAGTAAAGGGAGGAGGAGGAAGGTGAGCAGACTCTGCTCAGTGCAGGCTCCTCGGGGCCTTCGGCATCTCCGGGGTCACTGTATCCCCCCACAACCTTGGGTCAATGGAGACAGGATGGGAAGTGTCTGCTTGCTCATGCCAAAAGCAGCTGAGTTACCTGCTCAAACTAAAGGAGGCTTGCTGTCCTTTATTATGTCAGCTCATTTTTGTAGAGCTGTAAACTTCATAGCCTAATTTAACAAGTTATAGAGGTCTGCAAGATAAACAGATCAAGAATTTCAGAATTATTCTACGGTCTAGAGGGAGACAGGGACAATCAGTCTGACTGCATACAGAAATTTTATTCAGAATATCAGCATGAAACCCAGCATTTGTATCCAATTATAGTGTCTTATTATTGTTTCTAATAGAGAGGCTGAAAATAGACATTATTTAAACCAGCCACAGAAAAGCTGTCAAATAATTCAGTACAGGAGATTTAATTTAAATTGAATATAGATCAACACAGACAGCAGCCTCTTCTCAGCAATACTGTTCTGCATGTCAGAAACTTAAAACTCTGGAAAGCAGAAATGAATTCTCAGAAACTCCCATAAAAAGCTTCTCTGACTCTGCTATCTGTAATAGGAGCCACTGTTACTTCTTATGCAGAGTTGAAAGGGAGATTATCCATACAACATGATCCATCTACCTAGCACAGTAACATCCTCTTGAACATAACTTCTGTTTTGGATAATGAATTGGTAACCACTGTAATACACAAATATGTAACAGTGCAAAGAAAAATCAACTTATGGCTCATCCACATCAGTGCAGGTGGCTGAGAAAAACCATGCAACTCAAGTCTGGTACAAAACACCACTGAATCTCTTGCCTCACGAGTACACCTTCTGAGCCACTTAAAGGCATCAACCTTCCACATATAGAGCACATACAGAACTGCAAGAATTTTTTTCCCTGTTATCAGAAACTGAAAATGTAAATAAATGCCAGAGCAGTGACTCTGACAGCCTTATTCCAACCTCTCACAATGCAGGAGCAGCGTAACTTGTTTTATCTCCTTCAATAATAGGTTCTGGAAACTAGACATTTCAGCAATCCAAGACCATGACATTTCACCAGCACATCACTCTCTGTGTTCCTGTGCTAACACCCTAAACTCATGATGGATCCAAAATTCTCTTCCCCCTTTTCTTTTGGCTAAAGGATCATTTAACCTGAAATCATTTCACTATCTGCAATACAGGGATAACTAGATGCAGTCCACACCCTGCATCCATTTCTAGACTCAAATTTTATGTGCGCACTGCAGCAAGAAGAGACAGTCCCCATCATGGGAGGACACAGAAACCTGGAAAGGGTTTTTGGAGGGGAGGCCCTCTGAGGAGGGGTTGAGGTCACTTGGTTTGTTCAGCCTGGAGAAGAGGAGACCAAGGGGAGACGCCACTGCAGTCTTCAACATCCTCACAAGGGGAAACAGAGGGGCAGAGATATCAGCTGCTTGTCTCTGGTGACCACTGCCAGGACTTGAGAAATGAAACTGTGTCAGGGTAGATTTTAGGAAGAGGTTCTTCATCCAGAGGGTGGTTGGGCACTGGAACAGGCTCCCCAGGGGAGTGGTCGCAGCACCAACCCTGACAGAACTCAAGAAGCTTTTGGACAACACTCTCAGGCACATGGTGGGATTCTTGGGGTGTCCTGTGCAGGGCCAAGAGTTGGACTCGATGATCCTGACAGGTCCCTTCTAACTCAGCAGATTCTGAGTCCATAATTCTATAAACTATGGGAGAAGTGATGGACAACTGCCATCACAGATGTCCTGCACAAATACTCACTATGCAACAGGTACAGGGAATCAGCCTGCCTGGATACCACACCTGAGAGAGGTGTCAAGGCAATAAATGCTGCTTAGAGGTATGATTATAGATTGTGTGTGATGATAGAGGGCCATGGTTTAAGAATGTACTGAGGATCAGTGTAAAACATCAGTATCTGACACCCATGAACACTGCACAATACATGTCTGTCCCCACAACTCCTAGAGGGTTGTAACCACTTCCAACCAAGCAGCCATTCACAAAGAGAGTCCCTTGCTTTGCCACTGAAAGGGTTGATTACATGAGCTTCTAGTTTTCAAAACAGCATTTCTGCATAATTTCTTAATGAAAGGGACATGGACTTCGCTTATTGTGTCTTGCAATGTAAAGAACATCTACACTCCTTAACCCCAAATCAAACTTGTCACAAAACTGTAAAAGCAGAATATATTCTACTGCTAATATTTTAAGTAAAAAGTTGCATTTAGCATCACTCAAAACCCCCAACCAACCAATCCACAAAACATCAACCAACTCACCACATCATTAGAGTCTGTAAAGACAGCCACTATTATTCTCACTTCCTTTTTCCTGTTTTCTTCTCCTTCCAATATTAATCTGTATTTCTCCTCCGAATCATCTTTCCCCTACTTGTTCTTCTCTTGATGCTCCCTACCATTCCCCTTCTTGATCCTGCTCAAAATTTCCACATTTCTTTTCCTCATCTGTCTCCTCTTGGTTCCATTCTCCCTGCTTTTGGTTGTCTATAGGGTAGGAGAAGTGCTTGTCAAATGCAAAAGCTAGTAAAGGAAATGGGAAAGTGCAGTTAATCTGTGAAGAAGATCACATTCTTTAACATTACTTAGATATATGTAACTTGAAATGACACCTTATTTCAACAACCACAGGAAATGTTTGTTTCACCATTTAGTTCATTTACCTGCCACCACAGGAAGTAACTTCTGAGATTCCATATCGTCATTTTGTATCCCTCTCTTTTCCCAGTAAAAATTTAAACAGAAACCAAGCAGAGCACACCAGGACCTTGATTTTCCCACATAGGAGACTACACTAGGAGTAAAAATAATTTATTTACAAGTGGCTGCTTTATTGTCACTAAGTTCAGTGACAATAAACTTCAATACAACCCATCCAGGTTATACTGTTATACAAGTAGGCTAACTTTAGGGCAGGTAACTTTTAGTTAGGCAACTGCTACATTGGAGAAAAATTTTTGTATTTAGAACAATTTTCCCTTTTCTTTTTTCACAAGAACAAGAGCACTTGGGGAAAAAAATGAATTAATAAGGTATATTCTTTTTCATAAGCAAAAGCAGTAAGGATGGGGTGTGTTTAACATAATCTAGTCTTAAAGGCCCATGGCTGCTACATACTACATTTAAACTGAAATATTTTGAAGTATCTTTTTACAACTATGCCTGGTACAATGAGTGTGAATCATGTTTCAGCTTCCATGAGATATCTGCCAAAATCCCACGTTTTTAACTGTGTGGCTGATTACTGTAATGTCCTGTCACATGTACACTCATTTTTGCATCAGCAGAAAACATACTTGGCCCAAAGCATGGCAGACTGTCTCATTTATTAACACAGAACCCCTGTGAGCAGTGGACAGTTCTAACAATGCAATCTTAAAAGCAGCCAACAGATGGAATCCAGATTACTGAAAGGACCATCTTTCTCTCCCTTCTGTTTTGCCAGTCTACAGAGGCATGCAAGTCAGAACTTGTTAGCAAAGATCTGGCATTACTGGGTAGGAATGCTTTCCTGAGACATTTGCCACTACTGGGTGCAGGGTAAAGTAATCAATGCATTTCAGTATATTTGTTCAAATATTAACTGTTAGGAGGTATGTTAAAAACCATCAATGAAGTAATAAAAACACTTTTGTTTTTTCTTGGAAAACCCAACAGCTAGACAGTTTGGATCTCTTTACACTCTGTTTACCTGTGGTATTCAGTAACAAGATAAGCTGCACTGCTATACAATAGCTACCATTCTCATCCAAGCTTTCAGAGACCACGATATAAAAATACAAAATTTAGTGTCTTTGCACACTAAAATGCTTGTAAATTCCTGTGTTTGGAAACAACAGGCACTTTAGATATAGATGAAATAACAATACATAAATAAAAGTATGCATTAAACTCTTTGCATCATAGCAAATGCTTCTTGTTAATTATTTCAGATATGTACTTTCTAGCAGCACTCAAGTGGGAAAAAAAGTTTCTTTCTCAGTGTGTGCTGGAGCAGCAGTGAGTATTGTTGGCTTGGGTCAGTGGTCTTATTCCCATCATAAACTTTTTTGTTCAGTTCCATATGGATATCCAATATACAGAGTTTCCTGCAGCAAAAAAATCAAAAGCATTCCATTAGAAAATGAGGCAAGACACCATTTAAGAACTCACAAGGAGAGAAGATAACTTCAGACTCAGCACAGAGAAAGTTTGCAATTTCAGGCTTTACTGCAGAGCAAGGCCTCTTAACACACAAGGCTGCACATGCATTTTGAGACAAACTCTTATGGCCCAAATCATTGCTGTGATACTGATAATGCTGACATGATGATCTGTGATTTCAGGACAAGGCTTTAGGGATTGTAAAAAGGTACTAAATGTTAGCACTGCAACTACCTTGAATAACAGTTAGTTCCCTGGTAGATCAGCTATGTAAATAAAACCTTTGTTGGTAAGTTATATATCCAAATGTATCTGACTTTTCCACTGATTCCTTTTTGATCTCTTTAAATAGACAAAAGTTTTCTGACAGTTTAAGTTCAAGATTACATATTGGAAATCAATTGGCTCTGTGAAAAAAGGGTCAATTAAATTTAGAGAAAGTAGGAAATCCTTCCCTCTCTACTGCCTTTGTCCTGAACTTAAGCACTGACTGTTTACATTTGCAAGCACAGCTTGTCTCAATGGTACATGGCAATCCTCAATTTAACAGAAGCCTGTTTACCTTGGAGAAGGAAGATTTCCAATCCTGTCTAAAGCACCAACATACATTATCCAGGACAGGTTCTTCCCTTCTCACTCTGCAAACCCCAATGCCATAACATACTTTAACTTTACACTGTAACATCAGAAACTTCACTCCTAGTTTAGGCTACCTTTATGCAATTGTAGAGGATACTTGTCTTTTAGACTATGACGCTGCAAGAAAACACGTTTCAGGACCAGATGGTTTGAAATGTAAGGTTTCTCATTCTCCATGACAATAAGCTATCATAGCAAAAGGATTATTTCTTTCCTCTTACTTTAATTTACCTTTTATAAGGATTACGGAGCAGCTCAGCCAGACAGCGCAGATAAAATGAGGGTGAAGTTGGGGATTGTTCTAGTGTAGACACATCCACCTTGCAATGACTCCAGAAGATGTCTGCTGCATGGGGAATAGTGACTTTACCTCTGGTATTATCAGCATTCCCATCAACTTCCAACAGACTGGTACATTCTTGCTCATTTTCTGGCACAACATAGCTCTGAATAAAAAAAAGCTTTGGTTTTCCTAGGAGTCCAGGACATGAGTCTGCTGTAAAGTATTTCTTTATTTGTTCCAAAGGGAATCCAGAGAAGGTGTGGTCTGTACAGAAGATGCTCTGAGAGTTTCCACGGCTGACCAATATGCAAACAAAGCTGTCACAATTTCTGTGCTTCTGCCACCTTGCAACTTCAAGCAATGTTTGATTCATGGAGCTCATATTTAAATATCTGTGACAATGAACATCATAGCCTAAGCCTCTGAAGGTCTCTTCCAACACATCTGAAAAAAGCAAGATGTAATTAAACCAAGGCACACCAAGGCTCAATCTCATCTATACTGAATTACAGGATTTACAGTGTTTTTCTATTGAAACTAAGTCGTTTATCACAATAATTAAAAATCAGGAGTACTTGTTGTTGATCACAGTACATTGCATACTTATAGTGCTAGATGCATGTTGTCTTTCCCGTGAGTTACATGTTTCATGGCAGCAGAGACACTGTGTATCTGTTCACATCCCACAGACACTTTAATGTTTTCCTTTAGAGCCAGTATTCCAAGTTCCTAAGACTTAAAATATAAGGCAAGAAAAACCACACTTGAAATGATGAAGAGTGATCTGGACAGCATAGGAAGTCTGTTTCACCTTTTAATTGGTCTAAATTACTCTGAATGGTTATTATAGATACTCAGAACTGCATAAGAAACACAGAGGTTCTCTTTCATTAGTAAAAAATGAAACTGCTGCAGTCATTTTTCCTTCCTAAAATTTTAAATGATGAGCTCCAGGTGAAGAATGGACACTGGAGTTTTAACTGGGACAGAATGGCATTTTCAGTCAAAAAAAAAAAAAAAAAAAAGCTGAATATTGAATTCTTTCAATCGAGTTAGAAATTAAAACTGTATGTAGCCAAACCACAAGACTTAACTCTTACTGTATTTGTGTCAACCTGTGCTGCAGGAAAATGTGTTAAGATCTAAATAACTACTTTGGATGTTTCTTAATATGGGAAACCAGATACATGGTGGTTAAAACCACAGGTATCAAGTGTTGAGAGAACCACAAGCTACTACTACAACTTAGACTGTAGCATTGGACCTTTAGTATAAAGTACATACACACTGCCCATGCACAGCTTCTGGTAGGAAAAGAATTACATGCTGCAGCCTGAGATCAGAAACTACCTACTTCTTCCACACTAGCCATCTGCCAACAAACCTCCACTGATTTTTCAGCATCTCCATTCTACATAAAACACTAGCCTTTTCTCCCCTCATTGTTTATACAATGTAAGGATTAAAAGTGATTTCCAACTGGAAAAGTCAAAAGCAGCTATTTACAAAACAGCAAGGTGCATTTCCCTTTGAATTTTATCAGCATTTGATAAATTCATGCCGTTAACAGCATGTAAAATGTTGTAATTCTTGATCCTACAGTATCTATTACTGGTTCTCCTTCCTGAGATTAAATCTTGGGACAGCTACAGATACAATTTCTAGTGTTTTCCCTGCCCTCTTTTTCTTCAGTGTACTCAGACATCAGAATAGTGCGGCACAACTATTTCTGCCTCTCTAGCAAACTCCTTTAAGCAATGCCATATGCCCTGTCTCCTCTGAATCTCACTAGCACTATGATGTACTTCAGCGCAAGTCTTGCCTTCTATCATGTTAAATGCTGACAATGTGACTTTCAACACCTGAGATAAAGACTTTCTATGTGTGAGCTCCACAACCACTGCCCTTCAACTACATCAGCAAGTCTAAGTTAGTTCATCTGCTGGGCCATTACACTTGAGAAAACCAAAAGACATGCCTGGAAAGCCTCTCCTTCCCTCCATCTCCCAGCCTATTACAGAACTGGCTGCAAATACTCTCTTCATTTTTATTTTTAGCCTCATGTGTTACAGTGCTTAGAGAGTGAGCGGTGTTTTTGACTGTGCAAAGATCTAACTCTAGGACTCTACAAAGGCAATCAGGAAACTCCCACATTTCAACCATGGCAGTGACTACCCTGACAGCAGTGGTGACACTTTCACTTTCACTGTGCTGACACTTTCAGCTAAACTGTGCAAGATAGGACAGAAGCCCAGGTGCATCATTAACAAAGGACCTGATGGCTATTGAAAATCTCTGGTGTCCAATATGATTGCACTTCAAATGCACAACAGTTTTGGGTTTGTTAGCTGGTGGGAAGCACTACCACTTCTGCCAATAACCTGCTGTATGACTGTATGACTGCTGTAAGCCTAATTTTTCTCTTGGTTGCTGAATATCCTTTTTGCCCATCCCCAAATTCAGTCTATCCTCTTCCAAGTTCTTTCATTCAGAGATTCTGCACCAAAAAAACCAAACATTGTCTCCAGTAATTAGGACAGTTGGCTTTAACCTGATGTTGTCCCTTCCAACTCTTTGAACCCTTATTAGAATTGGGAGATTAAATGACTGGGACAACACTACCCTAATCTGTCTGGTAAATGTACATTTTATTTTTATACTAAATTCTTCTAATGATCTGAGATTAACAAGTTAAGTGACTTAAAATTCCAGAGACTTACCAGTGTCATTGCCAATACAATCTATTATCAGGCATACTCCTAAAGGTTGACTTTGCATTCTGTAGGAATCATCAGACATCTGAGAAATGTGAAAGGACAATTACAAAGTTAATACATCACTTTCTTAACTTTTAGCCCATATTATTTTCTTAATACATCTATGTTATAGATGTATTAAATAACATTCTGTTGTTCTTCACCAAGTAGCTAGCAGAAATCTGTCTACTGGGTTGTAAGGTGTCTTATCTATGCAACAAAAAACCGTGAGAAAGGGACTAATAATTCTTTTCCCTCTATTTCTAGTACAGGCTTAGTTTTTGTGTCCTTGTGTTATGCAATCTCACTACCATAAAGATTCTTAAACAGAGACTAAAACTGTACAAGCTTCATACTGCCAACTCAATAAATGTAGAGAACTTTTGTGTTCCTCAGGTGTGCAGGCAAGCACTGATCATCAGAAAATTTATTTCCGTATTTAGGGGAACAACTTCCTTATTCCTAAATAATCCATAATGACTCTATCACAATTCCTCTCCCCTCTGAAGAGAATTGATTGAAGCAAATCAATTTGCTGCAGCTTGGTTCCTGGCCTATAGGAGAACTAGTGCAAATAGCACTTGGCCATCCTTATCATTAATCCCCAAAGCATGTCTGTCTTCTGCCTCAAGAGCAGGGAGTGAGGAAGGAATCAAGAACAGAATCTACTGCATACAAAAAAGCTCTGTGATTTCTAATGCATGTGGCAAGAGGTCTGAACTTCCACAGGTTTTAACTTGGCCCCCACTAATAAATGTATGAGTTATGTGTATACACTATACATGTATTTTGCACACTGCTGCTTCCAGAGTAGCAGCAAATATTTTATATTTCAAATATAGTCTGCAAAAACAATTCACAGAACCTGTTTATGGCTCAGGATGTACCCATTGTTCTGTCTGCACACAACTCAAGGAAATCTCAAAAGGAAACACAAACAAAGAAAACTAAGGAAAATATTCACAGAGATTATATTTATTTACATGCATACATAGACACAAGAATATACCTTATATGGCACTGTTCCTGACTCCTCAATGGACATGTGAAGTGGTTCTGCTGCAGCTAAAACACACAGAAGTAATCTCAGTATGCAAGTGCCATATGATATTTTTTAATCACCAGATCGATTATAAAGAAGAAAGTATCTACTCCAGCAAAGTTCTCACCCATTGGGACTGCTTAGTTTCTATGTATGCCACTGAAGTTTAAAAATCCCTAAAAGATTCACCTCTAAAATGTTATCTGCATTTCATTCTACATCATTTGGGACTAGAAGAAACAATGAATCTCTTCTAAACTGAAAGAATTCAGCCAACTAATTTCAAAAATCACCATATTTGAGAGGTATTTGGGGTTTCCAGAGAAAACACAATACACATGGAAAGAACCTGGTATTCAATGCACAACTTCCTGGCTGGCCTGCTGGGCAGCTCACTGCTGAACTGACACAAAAACTTCCTTCTCCAGAGTTCATGGGCAGTTCTGCACTACACAGGCCTCCAGAGCTGGCTAGCCAACTTTATCCATGGTTTTACTAATAAAATATTTATTCTGTTAAGATGTTTTGGCAGGGGAAGCTTACAATTTTTAAGAATGTTTTAAGATGTGGCAGCACAAGCAAAGCAAATACAAGACCAAACAGTAAGGCCAGGCTCAGTTCTGAGAGATACCAAATACTCTCTGCTCCTGATGTTATTACCATGAACACAATTATCAAATAACAGTCCTTTTGATGTAATGAAATTCATCATTTGGCTCTTTTAGATGAAATGCTCTTACCCAGAGTAAGACTTGATCCATTTTGTAATTTTTCTCTGCTCTCATTCTGAATCTGAAATTAAGAAAAAAGCGTAATTTTCCTATTCTCCTTCAAGAATTAATACAGGTGTTCCAAAATAAAACACAGTAGTATTTCTTCCTCAGTAAAAGTATATTTTGGATTAATTTCTATCAGCTAAATAGAATTACAACATAAGGGATGAAAAAACCTACCCAGAGCACAGACAAATAAAATAAACACACAAGTGTTCTTCCATCTCCTCAAAAAAACTCCCAAAAACAACAACAAAAAAAAAGAAAAAACACCAAAACACCAGCTTGGCATGAATAGCAAGGAAAAGCCTGTGAAGATGTGAACTTTGTTTCCTCTACAGCAGCAGGGAGCTGCATGTTTACTGAACACATGAACACTAATATAATCAGATTTAGCAAGGTTAAAAACTTTAACCTTAAGAAAGGTCATACTGATACAATATCAGAGCTAGCTCAAATATAAAGAATACTGCATGCAATAGGAATTGATGATTTTTCAAATACTGAGATATCATCCTAAACTGAGTTTAAAACAAGCCACAAAAAAAAAAAAACAAAAAAACCTGAAAAACTCTTCTTAAAAAAGCTATCATTTTCAGCTTTACTTTCCCTGAAAGGTCCAGAGGTACAAAGAAGAAGAATATGTTTTGCAAAGAACACTCAAAGCCAAACTTTTCACTCCACAGTGTAATAGAAAAAAACTTTCAAGATACAGATTTTATATGTTCAACTAATAGAAAAAAATTCACAGAAGTCCTTTAAATGGCATCTTTCTCAGGAAGATTTAAATCAGACCCTAAACTCAGCAAATAACAGGAAAAACAGAAATAAACCAAGCAATATTTTAGTCACTAGCCATCTCTAATTCCTCAGGCTCTGAAAGATGGATCTCCTTTTAAAGTCAGGCAATATTTAGAAGTAAAGGACTTGTTTCACTTCTGGTATACTTACCCCTGTATGATAAGGAGGACCAATCAGATTAAAATTAGGCAGAGAGGCCTGATGAGCATTTACATAAACTGGCTGGCAATGAACAGAGGACACTGAAGCTGCAAATTTAACAGAAACACAAATACACCATGATATTTCAACTGCTTGGAAAACCTAAATCTATGAAGAAAGCAAATGCCCTTACTTGTAAGTCATAGTTTTATCTTCAGCACATCTGATTGCTGCTATCAAGAGTAACCAGTGCAAAAAGAGCATCTTACCTTTGTGTTTGTATGTCTGAATCTTCCTAATCAAGTCTATCCTGTGAATACTTCGAAAACAGTTTTCTATCAAATCCAGTTGATTAGGAGCCACCAAATTTAGCTTCTCTAGGTCAATTATAAGAGCTAGAAAACTCTAGAATAGCAACATAAACCCAAACACATCAGTATTTTTTTTCTCCACCAGATGTAACAAAGCAACATAGAAAATACCACGGAGAGGTCATAAAGGCTGTATAAACAATTAGAGATGTTACACCTTCTAAGGAAATTACCTGAGAGACATAGGAATCCTTGATATTATCACAGGAGTAATAGAAACTACAAAGTGATATTCTTAAAAATCTATCTTAAATTTTTGAGGAAACAGTTTTGCATTTTGTTTTTGCTATAAAGCCAGCCACTGCTGGCTCACGTGCCACAAAGCAAGAGGCAAGAAAAGCTTTGGGAAATTTTCAGGGCCTCTCTCC
Source organism: Serinus canaria (assembly GCF_022539315.1). Taxonomy (NCBI): domain Eukaryota; kingdom Metazoa; phylum Chordata; class Aves; order Passeriformes; family Fringillidae; genus Serinus; species Serinus canaria. Next base: position 26,284,962 of record NC_066321.1, read on the forward strand.
CTCTCTGACTGAAGATAGAAAAGGCAAAAAAATCTCAAAGGGAGAAGACAGAAATCTTCAATCTTCTCTGCACAGTGGTCAAGGCTTCTGAGTCCTCTCTACTGAATTTCTGCTTTCTCAGAGGACTTAACAAAAATATTCAGAATGCAAAGGTATAAAGATTTACATCTTTATATATGTGTTCTTTTATAAGTGAAGCAGAGCACAAACAAAAATGACATTGTAATTCAAGATACAGTTCAAAAGGTTATTGGTTTGAGATCATTCTTCCATAAACTTTCAGGTCAGAAGTACTGAAGAAAGACTTCTGTAAAATGCCTGCCCATGAAGTACATTCAACCACCACACACTATAACAAGCACTGTTCCCTTTACTTTTTTACTAGTTTTCCATGCTTCTTTCCTTGAATTAAAAATCATCAAAATGACACAGAATCCACAACTCCTCGTCTGCTTCCTGATATTTGTGTACTCCTGCCTCAATACTCCTTGCAGTACTGACCCCTTTCCTTTGCTGTCTAGCTAGATATTTTTTTACTTTCATGTCTGTTTGCTCCAGAGGAGAATGCCAGAATTAAGGGAAACATACCTTATATTTTGCCATTTTCATACGAGGTGAATAATCTCTGAGTAGAAAACCAAGAGAACACACTTCATCTTTTTCCAGATTTTCATTTATCTCTACCATTAGTACCCTGAAATAAAGTGGAGATATTTCTAAAGGATTAGCTTGCAGCAAGATTCCTCCCTTTCCCAACTACTCAACTTCTCCCCATGTTCCATGTCTTAATCTAGGATTTCTAAGTAAGAATCAGGTAAAAGATGTACCCTGTTTCAAGATCCAATTATAAAATACTCTTGCTAATCAGCACTCATGTTTTTCAGACTGACAGTGTAACAGCCACTGTTAGGAAAACAGAAGTTTCCTTAATGTTTAACAGAGATTAAGTGAGAGAATGAGACAACAGAACACATCCTTAACTTTTTTACCTGTTAGTTACATGGTTTTTATTTTAGGGAGAATTTAACACAGGAAAATCTTCCTTATGAGTATATGGATATCTTTCTGAAGTCTCTCAAAGAAAATAACTGGAATTTCTTAATTTAAGCCTCTCAAAACTAATAGAGTAAAACAAGTAAGAGAGAGGTCCTTTGAGAAAAATTATACCATGTGGCTATGTCCCCAAAGCAAACCAGAAAAGAAAATATGTCAAGCCAATGATATTCCTTTAAAGTGTCATTTTTAGCTGCTAATCTAGAACTCTACAAACATCACTGGTTTTATTCACAAACTCCTTAAATACAGATGCTTCTAATGCCATGACTAGTAAGAAACTGCTTAAGTTTAATTCAGGGACTAAACTTGACATTTTCTTTGAACTAGAACTCTAGATAGAATGTCTTTTTCTGCTTTTCTTCTACCTTGAATAAATATTCTCTCAATCTGAATAGTGTTAAATAAATTAAAAAAAAATCAAAAAACAACTCACCCATACTGCCCCCACCCCCAAACAAAGGAAAAAAACCAAACCACTTATTTTGAACATGGCAGTGTAGCTTTGAAATCTGAAATAGATCTATTACCTGTAATCAGGGATAAGTCTGAGACTCCTGGCAAGGTGAGCTTCCACTGTTGCTTTCTCAGTGTTCAAGACCCTCCTCAGCAAGTCAAACCTCTTAACTCTGTACAACAGCTCAGACAAGCCAACAGGAGTCAGTTTCTCTCTCTCATTCAAAGCCACCAAGATCTCTTTCAGATCAGCATTGGCCAAGTCAGGAGCAAGGTCTCGGCACAGGAAAACCATCATCTCTTCTTCTTCTTTATCCAATTCTTCTTGAATCTGATGAATGAGGAAAGCTGGCACTTGGCACCTGGTCATCACTTTGTTGCTGTTCCTTTAGAATTGTCAGCCTACTGGTTTTTAAACTGGAAACCAGCATGACATGAAGCCTGTGTCTACCACAGCACCTCTCTTGTGTTCATTCCTATCTAGGTGCATTTCTACAAGGGCAGTTCTGTGGGAGAGAATTAAAAGGCAATAAATCAGAGATGTGCTGCACAAGCCCACACTTAACTCTCCTATCTGAAGTATTTAACTTTCAACTAACACTCCAACATACACTACCCAGACCTCCTTTATTCAAGGGACTCTCCCAGTTGTTCATTACAAAACTAAAAGTATTTAGGAAGGTCACACTAATCAGAAAGTCATGTAAATTCTTTTTAGAGTAAATTACCTTAACATGAGTCTGTATATTCCATAGGAAGTGAAACAAAAGTCATCAGCTTGCTGATGAGTGGTAGATTAAGTATTTCCAAAAGCTCTGCCCCTTTCCGAGCAACAATATAACAGGTAATTTTAAAACCACTAATAATCTGTAAATTCAAGAGTCTGTGTATTTTCTTATTATTAACATCATTTAAATTTATTCCAATCTGGAGTTAAAAGGATTTTCCACACACACCCTCTATGCTCACAAAGATTGAAAAGACACTCAAAGAAAATACTCCAACCTTAAATATGCAAATTGGTACAGATAAGCCAAAGACCATCTTTTTTCTTCACTAAACATTCATGTACCATCATACTGAAAACTGGAACAAAAATTCAAACCTAGAAAAACCCCCAGCCCTGTGATTAACAAAATCAGGAGGGTGCTGTGCTGTGCTCAGAGGAGGTAGATAGAATTTCCAACCATGGAAATTCTATCTAACCTCCTCTGACCTCCATTACATATACAGAGAAATGGCAGGTGAGCAAACCTAAAGACAAATCTTGGTCCTTCCACAGAGATTGATCACTCTACTGCAGAGTTTTATTTAAACCATACTGGAAAGCAAATGCCAATTCAGCTTCAAAGCCTAATATACCAAAAGATTCTAGCACCTGAATTCGATTTTTTTACAGCATTTTCATCCTTTTGTTACACATTCTAGAAGTTACAATCAAAAATGTCACATATTGTGTCCATAATTAAGCAGGTGAGATAAATTAATCTATAACAGAGGAACCCCTCATGCACTGTAAAATTTTCTATCAGAAGAAAAGTATATTTATTGCTAACTTATTTTCAATCTAGTATCAAACACTTGTGAGAATTCTACAGAATGACTCTGTTTTCATGACATAATGCAGTCAAGAAGGGGGAGGCACAAAGCACTTTCATATGAAAGCATCTCCCAGGAACATTCAGCTGGGACTTTCAAAAGAACTTGAAGTAATAGTTTAACTCTAAAGTGAAACAGAAATTTAACAACTTTTAGTCATTTTTGGAAATACCAGAAAAACTTTTTAACTACTCCAGTTGATTTTTATCTAATTTTTACAAACTAGTTTAAAAAAAACAGAGCAAGGGTGTGTGTTAGGGGGAATTTCCCACTGAGTTGGAATTTCAGACATGCAGAATTACTATATATATATTAACTTAAAAATAACTTCCCTTTAAAACACACATATGAATCCTCGTCTATTGTGAATTTCCTTTATATTTGGTACATTACATGCTCATTATATAAAAAAAAAATGCTGATTCTACTCAGTCTTGAAATTATCTTACCTGTATGTAAAACTGTTCACAAAAACGCTGGAAAACTGGCATTTGACCATTGCCAAAGCACTGATCCAGAACACACTGGTTTCCATCCAGAATTTTCCAGTGATTACATTAACTCATTCTCTGCTGGACAAATGGCAAGATCACAAATTACTGGGAGGTCTACTTCCTCATTTTATGGGATGGGAAAGCCAAAGAAAATGACCAAGGGTCGGTCATTCTTCTGTATGACTGCAGTGAACCAGGAATGTGCTCTAAATAAAAGGAAAAGCAGCTGTGCAGATAACATTCTTTGGGAACTGGGAGGGGAATGAGTAAGAGCAACAGGAAGTGATTTTTTTAGCATAAACTAAAACAGTTTGTAACTTTGCCAATCCACACTGCCATAAGAGATAAAGGGCATAACACTCCACTCTTCCATCTGTTGACCCCTTTTTCAAACATAACAGATACACTCGTTATAGATGCAAAAGTTAAAGAAAAAAAGCAATCACAACATAAACCCAGCAGCCTAGCTTTTGATTATCTGGACTCTTCAATAAGATGACTTATTGAATGTAAATTCTCTACAAAGAGGAGAGAAAAATCGGTTTATGTTTCATAAGCCAAAAAAAAAAAAAAAGTTCATAGTCATCAGAGATAAAGCTGCCTCAATATTTTGTGTTCATGTGCATGTCTAATTAGGCTTTTTTTTTTTTCCTTTGCAAAGGAGCAGGAAATAACATACTAAAATTTCACACAAAGATGCACAAGGCTCCAGTTAACTCCTTGCTGGCATTTCGTATCTTGAACCTTTCACCGTCATCTTTGCAGCAACAAAACCAGGACATGACACCAGCGGGTGTCCTTCTGATTGGGGAAATTTTCTTCCTTCCACAGGACGAAGTGGGCCGGAAGGGCCGCGCTGGAAGGGGAGAACAGAAGCCGACCTGGCCGCGGGGGCTCCGTGCTGCCCTCGCTCCGCCTGGGCTGCGGCGCTGGAACGGCTGCGCTTGGAGCCAGCCCCGTCTGGCATTTTTCAAAGTTGCAGAGTACGTTCCACGCCTTTTAAATTCCCCTATTGCCTCACTGCGCTACGCCTTCCAACAGGACTTGCGCAACGTTCTCAGGAAAAACAGGGGATTGCTGCGGGAACCACCAGCAATTCCTTCCTACGCCTGAATAGTTTTCTCCCGATGTAAAGTGGTATCACCACGCTAATTTGTTTTAAGGTCCCAATCCTCCTAATTAAAACAAAACAAAAAAAAAAAAAAAAAAGAAAAAAGAAAAAGAAAAAAAAACAAAACCAATCAACAAATTCCCAACTACTAAAGGCGGTTTATGCAGATTTCCAGTAATTTTTCTAAGTGCGTCCTTTTAAATCGCACTGGGTTTCGGTTCTCGCCGGGGGTCCAGGCCCCGCTCGCACCGGACGCTGGGGCGCGGGGCCGCCTGTGCTGAGGGCGCACGGTGGGAAGGGAAGTGCGAGGGAAGGAGCGGGGGAAGGCAGAACGCACCCGGACGCCTCGGGGAGGTCTCTACAGCAGCCAGGTCCGCCACTTGGAGCACGGAGGAGCTGGGGCCTTAGCGGCCCGCTGGCCACCGCCGGACGGGGCGGGGGGGGATGGGGGGAGGCAGGATGATGGTTTTAGTTTTGTTTCCGGCTGTACCCCAGAGTCGTAACTCAGGCCTTAACACACAAAACCGTCCCAGAACGGATGGAGGCGGGACAGGGCCCGCGGCGCCTCCCGGCACCTCCCCCTGACACGGAGGCCGCGGCCGGGGAACGCTGTGAGGGGAGGCCGGGCCGGCGGCGCGGGGCCGAGTTCGGCGTGTGCACTGGCGTTCGGAGGGGTGTTTTTGTCCTGCTGCCGGTGTGGGGACACACAGAGCGGCTCTGTGGTGGCCCTGCGAGCTATGAAGTAGTAGCAGGGTTTTCAGACCTGCGGTCGGTGCGGGCACGTGTTTGGATGGGAGTTCAGCCGTAACCCTTTGTATGGCTCATGTCTCACTCTGAATTTCTTCGTTCACAGTGAGGATAATATACAGCTGTGTGACAGTTGTATGCTTCCCGTTGGATAATCTTAAGTAAATATTTCGTTTTGTTCCTGAAAACTGGCTGTTGCTATTCCCTTGACATAAGCTAGCAACTTTCATAAAGCCGTTTACTGCGGGATGCTAGCATTGCAACTGGAGTTGCTCTCCAAGAGGCCTAAAATCTAACATTTTTCTGAACTAGAGAAAAGCCACCTCCATATAGGGTGAAATTAGACACACGTAACTCCCAGCTCAATGGATTTCAAAGCCTTTATGAAACAGTGAGTCATTTTTTTTGTGCTGCTAAAAATAGAGCAGTGGAAGCACAGTACTCTGGGATAGCACACATGAAGAGTCACGCTGTCTTTGGAACTGCAGGGGAAAAGGAGACAGAAAATATTCGCCCACACTAGAATTTGTACCAAGTGGCAGCTCTGTGTTCTGAAAAAACACTTGTATTCTTACTGAAATGGTATGGTCAGGCTCTCACTGTAGTATCAATCATTCAGGGCTATCACAGTATCCCCACTATTAAGATGTAGCTGATTCAGAAGGAAACCAGCTACCTACTGTGAATCAATATGCACAATTTCTCCTTGGATCTGTTCCATACAGAAAGTGGAGCATCATCAGTTTTATTTTTCAGACTTTATGATACAAAAAGAGCTTCCTGTCTCGTATTACAGTCATGTATGTTCCTCACCTGCTGGTGCCATTGCTGTTTGTGACCCTGGTTTTTGCACTGTAAAATATCTATGCTGGTAGAAGGCTGTTCTCATATAAGGACAGACATTGCTATGGTTACAGTGAAGACACATTTGGTACTATTATTTTAATACACAAGAAGTATTCCCTCCCCAGGCAGGATTGCTATTATTATACCTGTGAAAGAAAATCTTTATGAGTATTGTATGTGTAATAAAGATGAGACATATTCTGCAAAATTAGCAAAATATGTTCATCATAAATTAAAGACAGTCATTTAGGGCTGTGGCTGCCATCTGGCTATTAAACCACCAAATTATACCACCTTAATTCACAAATGCATAAATTTTACCAAAACTAGTCTTGTCTGAATATGCCTGATATATTTGCTATATCAGTGAAGTGGCAGGCTTAAACCATTTAAAAAGACTCATTCTACTTCATGTAATTATTAACATTATTAACACAGTAAAAATTATTACCATTGTAGCAATTAACTGTATTACTTGTTTTCCTGAACAGCCATCTGAAATTCAGTACTCCCTAGAGAGTTGTCTTGGAACCAGATAGAAAACAAGCAGTGAATACAGAAAACAAGCAGTGAGTGCCAGCTATTGAAAATGCATATTCTGGGTAAGAGTACCTCAGGGACAATAGAAATGTTTTGTGCAACAGACCTTACACAGTAGGTTCTTGGTTTTTCAGGAATGATACAACTGGATAGGAATGTTTGAGAAAAGGATTAGGCAAGAGTTTGCTAAAATGAGTGTTTGCACTATGAACAGTGCCTTGAGCAATGTCACACAAAGATGACAAACTCCACTGAACTGTACATCTGCACTCACACAGTAGCAGATGTTGTTTATTGGCTCTAAAAATAAAGCTCTATTATAATCTCACTCAGAAGGATTGCGTGTGAATATGTGTGTTTAAAAAAAAGATATTTTAGCTATTTTGGTAGGACCTTCAACTTTTTTGTAAACTCGCAATTTGTGACAGGATTGTTTAAAAACTTCGATTTCTTCACTATGGAAGTATATTATGTAATTGTTTAGTGGCATTTAACATTTCTCACTTGTCTAATTTTGCTTTTCATTTTAGTGATGGGTGTCCTGTTGTTTGTGCTATGTGACATGGCCTCCTTAATTTGTTACTAATAGCATAACATAACAAAATTTACAGTAGAATATTCAGACAATTATAATTCCTGGTACTGCCGAGGACATATACTGCCCACAGGTCCTTTTCTGCTTTAGTCTTCAGTCCAGGCATTCTTAAAGCAGTCCAGAAGCTGTTAAGATAATTTAAGGAAAACCAGGACATTTAAAACAAATTACTAAAGGAGACTAGATGTAAAAATAAATAAATCTATAAATACACCAGATCAAAGGAAAAAAATTGTTCTCTTTTTTAACATTACAGTCAAGTATGGTGGAAAACATTTAAGGGTAAGGTACAGTTATTGCCAAGTTAAACATTTTATTCTACTTTTGGCAGCAATGTAATTTTTGATGTCTGGATATTACACAGCAGATTATTCTGGTGCATAGTGTCTGCCAGGCTAATTGTTCAATAGGGTTAAGTATAAGCTTTGGTACTTTCATATACTTTGAGGCAGTCTGGAGTTGGTTTTAAAGCTTTAATTTAATATTTATTTTTATTTAGAGACATAAGAGCGAATAGTAACCAACACTTCTAAGAAATGACAAGTCATTCATTACTACTTACTGGGAAATAAGAGTTATTAAACCTGTAATAAATATAGTACAAATTTTCTCTTAAAAGCAACAAACCTCTCAATTTCATTTAACAGAATCTTGGCAGGGTTTGGACAGAGCTGGTCTGATAGTTTATCTTGCTCTTTAAAAGACAGTACAGCAAACCCAAGAGCCATCTTGGGTGGGTTTTTTTCCCCCAGATCGAAGCCAGTTAAATTGCTCTGGCCATGTTTTTTGATCCTTCCACAAAAGTATAATAAGATCAAAGAAACACGGGTTTGCCTGTGATAGACTTTAATATGTACATTATAAGTACAGAGTGAGCAGCAGGCTTATGTATGCTTCAGCTTATAATTAGTAAGTATTAAGTTGTCATATTTGATCTTCAGTGGTGGCCTCCATTCTTCTTTGGAGGAAACAGTGAATATTCAATGCCCAGAGCAATGATGAAGGCTGCAGCTCCCCACTTGAATCCCCTGGTAAATATTTCTGTTACAGTGATAGGTCTTGCAAAGCCACCCTGGAACCTCCAGGCTTCATTACTAGAAAGGAAAATGAAACCAAAGGAAAAAAGATCAGCGGAGCCACTGTGATACAAATTAACAAGAATATATATATATATATATATATATATATATATATATATATATATATATATATAAGAATGATGAAGGTATTTCAATTAGATAGACGTTGAGGATGTACAATATGTTCTGTCATTCAAGTATCAGGAATTACAAGTAAAGTTCATGACAGGAACTCTAACCCTTACCATATAACTTGAGATACAAGTACTGCCAGCAAACAACACAATTATAGGAACAGAAACACCTCCCTGAAATCATTTAATTGTAACCTTCTGTTTTTACTCTGTAACAAATCAGAGCCCACTAACACTTGCATGGATTGGACTAACTACCAAGGCTAGTCACTGTGCTAGACAGTATGTAGCACAGTCAAATCTTACAATACAGACACAGATAGCTCATCTCAGTTTGGAGGCACCTTCTGTTTCACAATACAACACAGCTGTATGAGAGTCATATGATTTTAAAAAGAAAGACTGAAAAGAAGGTGTTTAGCTTGAGCTACAGAGTATGTGCAAACTTCACACTGTTTTGTCTTGCTCTTTTTGACTTCCATTATTATTGAAACATTAGTCACTGCTCTGACTACAAATATATATTTATTTATAGCACAAGCAGTGTAATCTATGGACATGGGTGTGGTTTGTCTCTTATAGGGACTCAAAAATCCTTAAGAAAAGGAAAAATAACTAAGCAATAAAATAAAAACTGTCATTTTTCGGAGAAAATACCAGGGTGTAAAACAAGGGGGGCAGAAATTTATGTTCACAGATAATCCTCTTGTGTAGATGGATTTTGGGACTCGGGATGAAAGCACGCTGGCATGAAGAGTCTCTTCTAGGTGCCAGTATAGGGCCTAACTGATGTAGACTTAAAGTTTCCAAATATGACATCTTTCACAAAGCTTATCTTGTATTTAATATGTACATTAATGTGCATTTGCCATCAAGGCTGAAAGCAGATTCCCTGTTAAATGAGCTCCTCCCAAAGGGGAGGAAGCTCTGGAGAGGGTGACTTGTGGTGCAAGACATTAATAACACAATCTTCTGCCAGACTACTGAAGCAAGCAGCATGATACTTGAATTTCTCACTTGTTAAGGAAAATTGGCATGATGCTTGTACTGTCCTATAGAATTGACATACTACTTTAGATGAAATTTAAAAAATTCGTAAGGAATCATCTCATGCTTTGTTCCTTATTTGAACCCTGATATGATTGGCTCAATCTTTTACCAAAGGAACAAAAATTTTCTTTTATCTTGGAGGGACAGCAAACATTACAGTCCCTTTTCCAGTGTGTTGTTTTGTAGCACTTCCTGAAATTGGAAGTGTAGGCACTAAAGATCAGGGTAATTTACACTAAACTGTATCCTTTTTGTTTTTAAATGGGAATAAGCCTTTTTCTTGCTGAAAACAATTTTGTTTAACCAAAGGGAAAACAAGCTTATGCTGCTTGTACTCCACAGAAATAGGGGCAAGATAAAAGTGAACAGGCCTGGCAAGTTCTTTAAGGGCTGATATTTGAAGTTATTCTTATCATCACTAAAAGTATGTTTTACTTTATGCTTACATCTTTAAACTATTCCAAAGGAAAAAAAAATAAAGTGCTGTCAACCTCAAAAAAAAAAACCCTTCACAGGTTATAGCATGAAACAACTTTGTAACAGATTATCTATTTGCTCTTCCATTTTTGTTGTAGTGATTCAAAGTAGAGCCTTTTCTATTAAGACTCCTGGAACCTTTTGCTCATGCAACTTTTCCCTTACAGAAGGGCCAGACTACACAGCACAAGACATTTGGTATTTTTATTCCCCAAGATGAAAGGGTGGTTGAACAAAGTACTGCATAATTCATGACATGGGAGAAATACATTAAGCCCTGTTTTAACAGCTGCCTAAATATCTAAAAAGGAGGAGATACTCATTGTAGAGTGAGAGCATGAGAAGTAAAAAGCTGATTCTCCATGATGTCATTCACAGCTGAATGCAATTCCACCCTGTATACATGTACATTTATTTTTTTCAAACAAAGGCCTCCTGCTGTATGTGAGGAATGCTATTCCTACTCAGAAGGTCAGTGCAAGTTCCATCATCTTCCTCAAGACCTGAACACACAATCACCTTGCAGAGAAGGATTATTCACATGTGCAGACCTAATACTACTTAGGTGTTTTAGTAAATGATTGTTGGTCATTGAGCCTGATCTGTGTCAGCAGAAAACATCACAAAGGGCAAGGCTGCCTCCCAAGATGTGCAGACTGGTCAAGGTGATGCAAGGTTTTACTGAAATTCTCATAATTTTCACTGCTTTTACCAAAGAAAGAGTTACCTACAAGGCCAAGATCTGGTTGATGCCCCCAGATGACACATCAGGATGATTTTTGAGGCTCTTGCACTTACCGAGCCCAGGGATCCCTCAGCCCCCTCTGAGCCAGCCTTCTCTGCACCTCCTCGAGGGGAGTCCCCTCCACCTTCCACTGCCTGTAGTCAGGGAGCTCCACTTTGTCATGGCCATGGCCGTGGCCGTGGCCGTGGTCACCTCCGTGTCCCATGCCTAGGGGAAAAGGTCAGGTTGTTACTTGGCAGAGAGCATCATCTTATTTTTATACACTTGCAAAGAACAATCCCCTGTACAGGAAAAACAGGGAGACAACAAGAAGAAACAGAGAACAAAGAGCTTTGTTCTGTAAAACAAAGAGCCAAGGGACTTTATGCTTTGTTTCAGAGCTTGGTGATTACACACAGTAAAGCAAATTTAAGCATTACTGTGCTGTCAGTCACAACCATTGCTACATTCATGGAGCACCTATGTCAACCCTCTGTGCCAGAGAAGAGTGTAAGAAAACCAGTGGTTTCCATGTCTATAAATCCACTTCAGCAACACCAGCCCCCCACTACTTCCAGGCTTTCCAGGATAATCACAAAGAGTTCAGAGTAAAAAATTCTGACTTAGGTGTGGAAAAGCTGTGATTTCTAAGCTCTGAAGAAAAACAGAGACTTGGTTCCTCAGCTCCTTTTCAGCTGCCTCCAGTTCAGCCATTTATAACTGTGACATTCAACAGGGCCAGGAGAGATGCATGGACAAGGAGATGCACCTCACCCGTTACCTGATGAGGCTGAAAAATGTATGCTCTATTTACAAACACCTTGGAGAACTATAAAAATATGAGGTTTCTCTTTAAAATCAGATGTGAAGTGGAACATTTTCAGTGAGATCATGAAGGACCAGAAGAAAATGAGAGCTTTTAAGCTCTTCATTTTCACAAAGCATCCGAGTCTTCTTTGAGCCAGCATTTCCCATTTTAACACATATCAGGTAGCAAAAAACAGATTCACTGCCCTTAACTTTTAGAAAATCGACAGGAATGCAGGACACAGCTTCAAAGCCTGTAACTCCTGAGGATGACTCCAAGCCGTGAAGGCAAGCAGGCAGATTTCCTTGCCTGAGAAAACTTGGAGAGCAGCCTTAACGCTGTCATTACCCGAAAAGCTCCCCCTAAATTAGACGCCAGGTTCCAGCCCTGTGATAGAAACCCAAAGCCTCTCTCCCCCCATATTCACGTTTTACAAGAGAGAAGGTTGTGCCCTGTCGCGCCCACGCCGCGGCCAGCGGGCTGTGCTGCAGCACCGGCCGGGCTCTCTCTGCCAGCAGAACCAGCACAGCTGTGCCTAGAGGTCGGACGGGGCGGGGCAGGGAGGGCACAACGCGCACTGACAGCCACCCCCACCCTCACTCCCACTGCCGCCTGCCCTGCCCGCACACGGGCACCCGTGGCAGCAGCGCGGCCCGGTGCCGGTGCCAGCCCCGCCCGCGGTACCTGCCCGCTCCGCGACCCTGCTCAGGACGCGGCCGCCACCCGGAACCGGAACCCAGCACAGGACCAGCCGCTACAGGAAGCGCGAGCCAGCAACGCAGGTTCCGGGAAGTTTCCGTTCCGGCTCTTCCCGCTGGCCCGGTGCGGACAGGGTGGCCGTGGAGCCGCTGTCAGACCCCTTTCCCGAGCCGCTGTCCCCGCAGCACTCCCGGCACGGCCCAGCGGGACAGGCCCTGCACCAGGAGCGGCGCCACCAGCTCGGGCTGAGGGGCCGGCGGGAAGGAGAAGCGGAGCGGAAGGAGGCCAATCAGTGCGCCGCTTCTTGCGGGGGGCGTGGCCCAATGGGCGGGCGCGTTGCTGAGGTGCGGGGCTGGCGGTGTCTGGAGGTGGCGGCGGAGGAGGAGAGCGGGGTGAGGGGGCGGCGGGGCTTGGGCCGGCGCCGGGAACGGGGATCTCCCGCCCTTCGCGGGTTCCCCCGGGCCGTCTGCGCTACCGGCGCTGCGGGCAGGGACGGAAGCGCCGCAGGGTCTGTGCGTGCGGGGGCGCGAACTGTTCCCAGCACTCGCGCCGGCAGCGCCGCTCGCGGTCCCTCTCCTGCCCCTGCGGTTCCGCTCCCTCTCCTGTCGCCCCTTCCCGCTGCCCTCCGCAAGGACAGCGTCCCCCTCCCCGGTTATGTAAGCCCCGGCCCTCCGCCCTGCTCACCGGGAGCGGTGGCGGGGCCCGGGCAGTGCCCGCTCGCTGCCAGCCCTCGGGGCGCGCTTGGGCAGGGGAAGGAGCTGGGAGAGAAATCGGAGCTCGCAGCGAGCCCGGCTGGCGCCAGGAGCCGAGTTTCGGCTTTCAGTGGGTATGGCTTAAAAGAACATTGGTGTTTATTTCTGTAGGAGAAGCGGGGAGGTGTCCCGAAATCCTGGTAGTGCACTGAAAGGTAAGTGAAAGTGAAGAATTCTTTTGGTAACTGCCTCCTGAGTGAGGCGGTGGCTTGATTTCACTGGGTGCTTGTGTCAGGAGCTCGGCTTTTTGCATGTATGGCTGTGTGACTGTGAAGTGTCAATTGCCTTAGTAGCTGGTTAATTACAATTATTTTTGTGTTTGTCAAACTTGAGCGCATAGTCTGCTTCATCTGGAAAGAGACTGGTAAAAGTTAACTACACAGTCAGTGACTTATAAAGACTTTAATTACTCCTCAGTTGCATACAATACAATATTGTTTCTTTTTAGCATAATACAAACTGTTCTATTAATTTTTGATATTCCTATTAACATGAGAATAAACATTACAGCATGATGCCAGTGGAATTTTGGGGTAGACTGTACTGTCTTTTTCCAATATATTTTGATGGAAATCGACTTCTGGGTTTCAGGGTTTTTTAAAAGGGATATTGGAAGTGCATGAGAAGATTTCCAGGAGGAATGCCATTATCATGTTATTAACAGTGAAACTGTTCTAAATAGAGTGCCATCTGTTTAATCCAGACTGCCTCAGTCTGGTTTCAGCATTGAATGTTTTTCACTGTGGGATAAAGTCTGGAAGATTCAGAGCAGTCTTCTCTCGGGGTGAGAAGACACACATTTGTTTTTCTGTAATGTATGGGGGTTGGAATTGTTGGCTCTTTATTTGTGAGGTGCTTAAATCCCTTTCTTAAAGAAAATGCAGTTCTGTCAGAGACTTGGAAAATATTTCCTGTTTCTTACTGTGGCTGAAAGTTAATGTGTATGTGTCCAAAGTCCAGTGGTGCTGAGGAATGTGTATATTTTTCTAGATTTTTTTTTTCAGTGACCCATAGATATGTCTGATACCAGATACCTCGGTTTTATGCTTTGAGAAAAAGATAGACAAAAAGTCCCAGTTTTATTTATGTTTGCTGCTTTTTTTCTTACTATTTGTATGGGGGGTTGTTTTTGTTTATTTTGTTTTGTTTTCATGGTGCTTGGAAGCCTGACTTGAATATTACACACAAAACTGTGCTGGTATTGCTGAGTCTGTTACCAGGGACATTCAGCTCTGATCACAGAGCATTGGCTCTGTGTGATCTGTTGGGCATGAACATAATTGCTTAACAGGTTTAAAAGTTTAGAAAGATTTTCAGTAGCAGTTTTTGCCTTCCCCCTCACCTCCCAAGTACATATAAACTTATGATAAGAAAAACCATGTGCAATCAGTTGATCTGGTCTACCATGTGTTGCTTCCTGTATTTCCTTTTCTTTCAGTATGGTCTATACTCTTTTAAAAATAAGGCTGCAAATGTGAGGGATGTGATATTTTGGGAATATATTAATCTCTTTGATGCTGTATCCTGAAGTAAGTGAGTCTGCATAATTTCAAGGGGCTTAGAAGTGTTGTTACAGTGTGTTTTGAGAAGGAAGTTTCACCATAATTACAGTGTCAGTCTGGAGAAATCAATAATATGCAGAAGGAAATTACATAAAAGAAGTTTTTATATTGTGTAAAAGAACCCCAACAAACAACTGAATGTCCTCTAGGAAGGAAAGGTCATTGAAACTCCATGTACAAATAATCAGTACATTTTGTGATTTATGCAGTTGGTGGGTTTTTTTGTGTGGTATTTTTATTATTATTAATTAGTTTTGGTGATAATTACTGCAAAGATTTGGTGTTCTAGGATAAAGTTATTTTAGCTTGTATGCAGCCATGCTAGTTATGATTTGCTGGGATTCCTCCTTGTTGTTGTTAAGCTAGAGGAAGGCTGCAGGGTTTCTTGGATAGCTTTCAAAAGTCCATGTTTCCAGCAATTTGTGTTGCTGTGCATTCTGGATGAACAGCTTGTGAGATTCATTATAGGAACCTCTCTTCTCTGCCTGTGCATCCAATATTCCCTCTAGCCCTGGACAGTTTTTGGTGCTATGCTCTTCATAATCCTTTTCTGGAGTAGAGAGCTGTGTGACTGACAGTGGCTTGAACTGTTTGCAGTTTTGAGATGACCAGAAAGGGTTGTGGGGTTGTTGGTTTGGTTTTTTCCCCTAAAATATCAGATACATATTTGAACTAGTTAAATATTGCATCCTTTTCCCCCTGAAATTGCGTGTTACTCCTTGAGGTGCTGTATTAGTAGTCAGTTATGTCACTGGAAGCCTCTTGTCATTTGAATAAAATGGTTAATGCTGTCTTAATTACAAAAGGATGGAAAAGATCCTTTTTTAGTTCACCTTGGTTTCTTTGAATGCTTTTAAAAAAAGCATTCAATGAATGGTGGGGAAGGAAATTATCTTCTCAGGCATCACTGGAGAGCTAAATATTTTATGGACAGTATCACAGTCACCTCTGTTTTAGAGAAGTGATGGGCTGGAGCAGTAGTCTTAGTTTCTTTCTGTTTATGGTGTTTGTTTGCTGGTGGGTTGTTTTTGTTTGGGGTGGTTTTTTTGGGCAACATGAAGACCATTCTTCACAGGAGCAGCCCCACTGGTCTGATCTGTTATTCTCTCCTGAGGCCTAAGGCTCTGAGACCCTGGGGTGTGACAGGATCATTGTTCTGAGTTCTGCTCGCCTGCCACAGCTCAGCAGGTGCTCATCTGACAGCAGGTGCTTTACTCTTGCACTCTTTTCTAGAACATAGGGTTACCCCTCAGGTCAGCTCTCCCAGTCTCAGTGGGGATCATGTGTTGTGTGGATTTTTGTTTCGTGGATATACCTACCATATAAAAACTTTTAACATATAAAACTGTATGTTTTTTGCAGCTGCCATGTTTTCTATTAATAAGAGCTGCACTTCGTGTGGGGTGTCTATAAGTCATGCTCTGTTCTGTTTTGAGCCTGTTACCTGAGAACTTCATGTGATACTCCCTATTTTCTGTGTGAGGAGAGGCAGACCTGTTTGCTCTTTACCAAGCAGTTTAATATGAGTTGAGAATCTTTAAAGACCTGGGTCATGTGTTCCCTCAAAGACTTGTCTGGGCTGGAAAAGAATTTTTGATTCCATTATTTTTCTTGATGCTTGTTTCCTTGTGTTAAGGTATGAATGAATATCAAGAAGTGAAGGTGAAGACTTCCCCAGCTGAGTCTTCTTGAAGGACATCTGTGCCATAGTAATAATCACCAAAGAAATCCCTTTTAGGCAAAACTGATCTGAGCTGAGACAGTCACAAGTAGTTGTATAGTTTGACTGCTACTTCACTCAGTTATTTTCATTTCCAAACAAAGCAAGTGGGAGAAGTAATTCTTGACTTAGTTAATGCTGTTTTCTACAGGTTTTTTTTTGAGTAAGAAAGTAGTTTGAGTTTACGCTTGTATAACTCACTGTAGATAAAATGGCAAGCTAGTTGAATTTTTCTCTCTGCACCTTTGTTTGGATAATTCCTGCTTCTAATAGCAAGACAAATAATTCAAGTGTCTTTTTTTTTAATTTAGTCATGGGACAGATTTATGGAGCGACTCAATGAATCTCCTTTTTTTTTTATAGGATTCTGACTTCAGTTTTTAAGCTTCAAATAAAAGCTCAAGAGGTAGAGGGGCACTTCTGATGAAATAAAATATAGTTATTTAGGAAAAACCCAACTGTAAAACAAAATTCTGTATTGCCAGCCGTGCTACAAAGAAGAGAAACCAAGATCAGGGACTGGGTAAAATAGCGGATAGTTTGCAAACTGTTTCAGTCTGTGCTGCAGATTATCCATAATAGTAAAAACTTTTTATTGTATGATGAATGGCCACACAGCAATTTTTCTTTCTTCTGTTAATGTTACATTTTTCTATCAAATGTAATAAATATGGGCTCAGGGTTCAACAGATGTTTTATTATTAATCAATTCAGATGATTAGTGAAAGACAAAAATACCATTGGTCACTTTTTCAGTCTTCCTTGATTGTTTTCTGTTCTGCAGGCAGTCCAGCTTGCCTCTGCTGCCCCACTGCCTGTGTCAGATGTGCTGCCTTGACCTCTTGGTGTGATTCTGTAGAGAAATACAGATTTTATGGTCAAATTTATAAAGTTTGCCTGAAAGTAGAGAGCCAGTGACATTTGGAAAGAGATCCCACTAGGGGAGAGAAGTGTTTGGTGTATAACTACTGAAAAGTGGTAAACTACTTATTTCTTTATCTCTTAGTAGTGATTATCATTGCTATCATTTGACATTGAAAAACACCAAATTCCCTGTCTGTGTAACGTTGTTCTGCACAGGGCCTGATGGGGATGGTTGGTGCAGTTCAAATATCTTAAAACATTCTTCCAGGAATTCTTTCTGCATATTCTGTGGGCTTTTTTTTTCCTACTGGACAAAGTAGTTCTTGACTTCTCATTTTGTATTGTATGGTTACACAAGCATTTGGCTAGCATTGCAGAATTGCAGAGTGTGTGTTTTTGTGTGTAATCTCCATACTCCAGCTAATCTTACTGTATTTTTATTGTAATTACTGTGATTCTTCAAAAAACTGAAATGGTTAGATCTCCTTTAATGGTGTCTGCATTGTGTATGGTTTGTGAGTTCTTTAAATAGTTCCACGTTGCTGTTCCTCTGAATTCTGCTTAACTGAAATGTGTGACATGGACATTTGTGCAGACTGCATGACTGCAGTTTGCTGATTCATACAGGACAAAATTGATAAGTCTGGAATATCTTTCTGTTTCCATTCCCTATATTTAGTAGTTTATGCATTTTAAATTGTCATTTTATTTTGGGTCTTCCTCCCCTCTTCTGCCTTGCCTTGACCCATATGTGAACTGGAGGAATTATTTGACATCTATCTGGAAAGACAGTGTGAGAATTTAAAAGAATAATCTTATTTTTCATGGCCATTCAGCTGAGAAGATATTGGATTGAAAGCTAATGAGCTGAAATATGTGTAAAATTTACTTGCATTTTTTCCTTCCTCCTTCCTGTCTTAATTTATTTTATTTTTATTCAAATAGTTTGGGTTTTTCTGAGACTTCTGGTGTCTGTTTCTTCTTTAATCTCCTCTTATTTTCTGCCATGTCTTTTCTGTTTCCTTTAGGTTTGAGGATATGTTGAGCTTAAGGAGAGGCTGGAGAGCAGCCCCTCTGCAGGCCTGCCTCTGTTCTGACTTGGAATAGGGCCACAAGGTAGAAAAGCTGATTTAGAAAAGGTTATGAAGAAGTCCATAGTACTTACTCAAGTAACTTTCCTAAATATCCTAAGCACAAGATCACGGAAACACATGGGCATAAGCATAACAGATTTTGTGATAGAAATAGCTCAAGTTAGCTTGTATCTATAAATCTGAATATTGTATTTCCTGCATGTGAAAAATTAGCTAGAATTAGAATTAATTTTTTTAAATATGTGCTTTGTGGAGGTGTGGTATCTTAAGACTGATGTGCCCCATGGGTAAGCTACAGTGGTGATTCCACCATCCCATTTAGCATTGTGATGGCTTAGCATGAGGGTCAATCACCTATTAGACAAGATGTGTTTCAGAAAGTAGAAGGCTTTTATGTAAACTTAGTTATAGAGGGGGTGGAGTGAGCAATTTATCAAGCACCCTGGTACATGCCATCAGAGGAGGGCAAAGAATGAAAATCTAAATGCTCAACTTTGAGTTCTGATATCTGTTTATTACTCTGGGTTAAAGATATACTTTTTTTTGAAAGGATACTTGATGCTTCAGTGTATCCCTGTGCTCCCTCATGCTTTAGGGTTGGAAACACATCCAGTTAAAAATAGTAATTAAAAAAGCTCCCTACCTAGAATGGATATTGTACTTTAGTATCTGCAGCAGTGGGATAGACAGATGATGGGTGAAGTCCATTTACTGTAGTGATCTTACACAAGAACTGATTGAGTTTGAGTGATAGTCATGTGCCCTTTTACATAGAAATGTAAGGCATGCTGACAAAGGATTTATCCCAGCACAAGCTCATATTTCTTTGTGTAACAGTGGAGAACTTTCCATTCCTTTTTTTTTTTTTTAAGATGTTTTGTTGAGCCAAAAGAGCATAGAGATGTAAGCTAAATATGGACACAGAGGGGAGAGCAAGGAGGCTTTAAATGTGAACTGGAAAAATTACTAGATCTTTATGCCTGTGGGTTTGGGTTTTTTTAAGGTGCTTGTTTCTTGATCTTAGCATAGAACAGGCCTTAGACAAAATTGCTGAGCTTCCAAAACTGCTTCTAGATGGTTAATTATGTATTTGTTCTGTTTGGTAGTTATGTAATTGACAAACCACCATACTTGATGGTCTCCAGTGTTGCATCTGTGCAATAAATAGTAGCATCTTTAAACTTCTGGAGGTTACTAAACCATATTTGTGGCAATTTCTTGGGAAGAGAGATGCTAATTTTGTTAGACTTCATATGAGCCATTCTGATAGTTTTTCTCATGTTAATGGACTGCTGCAAATTGCAGTGCAAATCTTGCCATGTCAGGGTGGCAGAAGCTTCATGAAAATTTCTGAAACAGTTCTGTGTTAGCTATGGACATACAAAATAGGGGTAGGAGTCTTGGACTGAAGGGTCAGTTGAATGCAAATAGAAAAGAAATAACTAAACTACTAAATGGATTTAAGCTAAGCATTCATAAACTGTTTATTTTCACAACCATACTGTGACAGCAGCCTTTCCTTAAAATTACAGGTGTCACATGCATTGCATGGTTCTCCATTGAACAGGCTGCTGCCTTTGCTTACCTCTGTGTGTCTCACAAGACTTATTTCATGTGTTCTGAGTCTTCAGCTGTGCCTTCATCCATGCTCGTGTAAACACCACCTGAGTTTGAGAAGCCTCTGTTTATCTGTTGAATAAGAAAACTTCCTAGCTTGCTTTTTGTTTGTTTGGGGAGAGGGAGAGAACAAGATTTTCTTTCTTCTCTCTACAATTTGTCTTAGAAGTTGAGACAGCAAATAAAAATTTTAAAACAGTTTAGGCATGGCTTGTTGTCTTTGTGTCTCCAAAGGACCAATTGCAGAAATAACTGAGATGCTCTTTTGCTTGTGCAGGTGTTGGGTGGACTTGGACTATGCATGGTCATGTAAAAACAATTGCTGCCTTCAGAATGTGCACCTTTTCTGCAGCTGTGGTGAAAATACTCCTGCAGTTATCCCTTGTGGGTGCAGAAATGAAACTGTGTTGGATGTTGCAATTTGTGACTTTGTTGCATTTGTTTCCTCAGCCATAGAAAAATGTTACTGGGGCATCTGGGTGTTTAAATCATTCAAATGGTAGCTGTGTTCCACATACCTTGTGTTGCAGGAATCATGGCATTAAACTCAGAGAGAGACTACATGCTTGGCTTTTTCCTCTCTAGAGATTTAATCCCTTCAGTTAGCTGCAGGTTTAATATGGTTTTTCACAGTTAATGTTGCAGCTTACATAGCATAACTAAAACTACTGCACTAATTTTACTTCTTAATTTAAATTAAAATGGTAGCCCTATATATCTAGTTTTTAACATGCCAAATTACCCCAAAATTAAACTCTGACATTTTTTAGAGAAATGGTTGAAGATAATATGTTAACTTTGTAATTTTTCCCCTGGCTACTTCAATGTTTAAATTGAGTAAAACTTAGGATGCTAAGGCAGAAAAATAAATGTGCAACAGTGGGATTTCACGTTTGTTGTGCACAAAGTCCTAATCAGGTTAAGATTGTGGATGCATTCCAGATCAAATTAGGGGTCAGCAGCCAATACTAATTGGCATTGATGCTGCTGAAATTGTGTAATGGAGTATTGTGCTGGTTGTCACAGTGTGTTTTGTGCCACCCCTCCACTCCACTCCCCTTTATTTGGCAACTTAAAATTTAGTAAATGTTCAAAGGTTAGTTCTGTTATTTCCTCTGTGCCCTTCTTCTTAGACTTGCAGGTTCTGGTCTGTGCTAAAGACAGAAAACTAGGTAAGTTCAACATATGAAAAGTAGAAGGAAGTTCAAAAAAATTGAAGTAGTGTGCCTGTAGATACTAATTTTGTCTAATAAATACAGAAAGCTTAAAGATTTGCTGGTCAGTGGGGAAGTGGACTGCTATGCCTTTTTTTTTTGTCAGCTGCTAGGAAAGAGCTGCTTCAGCACAGCTTCTTGTCATTTTACTGAAACATTTTGCAGGAACCTTGTCACACTTGGCTGGTGGAGATGTGTATGGGTGTGATGGTCCATTGCCCTTCTCTGCTGATGATACTCCCATGATTGCCAACTCCTGTATTTGATGGCTTATTTTGATAATAAATTTTTGGTCTTGTGAGAGAGAGGAGGGAACAAGTCTTAAATGGACATTATCATGCTAATTAGGAAGCCTTAATCACTGTGTTGTCCGTTGTCAGCTCTATCAGGTTTTGATGTATTACAAATTAATATTCCAGTGGGAAAGACAAAATATCTCTCCTACAGGGAAAGGATGCAGGCTTTTCTTGGCTTTATGCAGAATTCTAGTAGTAGTAATTTTATTGCTATTTCTATGAACTGCTGGAGCATTCTGCTTTAGTAGTGTGTGCTGACTTTGGGTAGATTGAAATTAGTGTCTCGTTGTCTTTCTGAATGCAGACTTTAAAGCTTTCTGATATATGTAAGGTTGCTATGAGTAAATTCTGCATGTTTATGCACGTATGTCTCATCTATGGAAAATGGAAAGGGTTTTTATTTTTATTAGCATTTCCTTTTATTGCAGCAGAATGTGTAAGTTGCTATTTTTTTGGTTTTAATGGTTTAAATTAAACAGATAGAACTGATTAGGGAATAAAATTGTTGAAATATGTTACGAAAATCTTCTCAAAGTGCCTGTTGGATAGCTGGCAGGTAAGGCAAAAAGCACAGGGATTTTTCCCCCAAGTATGAAACACTTGCTGCTCACTGATAAGAAATAATTATGGTGTAATCATCTTAACTTGCAAATCTGAATATAATTGCAAGTACAGGGGTGTTAGGCCTGGGTGTGCATTTTGTTCAGAACAGTTTTTTTTCGTGTGTGAAGGAGTCACATGTGGACTGCCTTATTTTGGATTGTTCTTGGCAGTTTTTTGCTGTCCTGGTGGTGTGGGCTTTTCCTTCAGGTTTTTTTTTTTTAGCTTTATACCGGATCAGGTTTTTTTTTTTGGCTTTAGTAACTTTTTGAGAAGTTACTCCATGTTCTCTCTGCAGGTCCACTGTGCATTTCAATGACCTCAGTATTTCTAAACCTTCTGTCTAAGGTGCCTTTGAAAGACTGTTTTGTGGAGCATGCTCTATGAAAGATGAGTGTATTACTTACACCAAAAATGTGTAATCTAGCAATTTCAGGTGCCTGCTGCTTGAACTTTGGTAAGTGCTGCTGATCCCTATCAGCACAATTGCATAGGGAAACAGAACAGGCTTTTAATTAAACTCAGGCTTTGATTAAAAATTTTTGATTGTGTTTGAAGAGAATGAACTGAATTTGCTCTATGCCAGTATAACTAATAAAAAAGTAAAAGGTCATAACTGTTGCCCAGATGGGCAGTACCTGTAAAAGATTAGAGAAACTGTTTATGTTTAATATAGTTCATGTGGGTGTATTTCCATTTGAAGTAGATGTAATAATTGCTCAAAGATGATTAATGTTGCAAAAAGTAGTAGTATAACCCCTAACAAGTTTGCATATAAGGCCACCTCTGGTCTTCTACCAAGGGTAAATTTATTGGAGAAGCTTGAGGAAAAGAAAAGCTCTGTTTTACCAACTGCTTTTGAAGATGGTTTTGTTTTGTTTTGTTTTTTTCCTTTGTTTTTTTTTTAAGCAGGAAAACTGTTCAGTATTACAAACAAAAACCCAGAGTGTCTCTGTGTATGGATGAGGTTATGTTAAAGTGCCTGAAGATTAGAACATTGAGTCCTCAGCAAGGATTTTGGAGTGCAAGAAAATATGTTTGAAAACCTAGAACACTGTAAAATTAACCATCTCTACATAAATTCCACTCTCCTGTCTACACAAAAAAAAAAAAAAAAAACTTAGGGAAGCTTAGCTGTAAAGCTTGCTGCATGGATTTTCAGTGCTGCCTGTCAAATCTGTGATTTTTCATAATCTTGAAAGATTCAAATTTTCTGAATATACATTGGGACTGTATTTGACAAAAGCTTTTAATTTTGTTCAGGTTATAAATAAAAAATATATATGAAAATAGTAGTGTGCATTTAAGATCTTGCTCTTGTTTCAGCAGTGTTGGGGGGAGAAGGAAAAAAGGCTAGATATTCCAACTGGAGTCATCAAGCACCTGTGGAAGGCTGTTTTCTTTTTGCCTCTGTTTTATTTTGTTGTGGTTTTACACTACTTTATTTTTTATACCGGTCTATAGCTCAGATAAGTGAAAAAATATTGTGGAAAATCTTGCCTTATATGGTGCATAAAAGATTGGGTTAAGTTGTTTTTTCTGTGTTTATGTTGTGTTCCTAAAGATATTATCCATGAATTTTTGCTCTAGAAAAAGAATTGTTTAAATTTCAGATTAAAAAAATCCACAAAAACCATCCAAACACCCTCCCCAAGTAATACCCCCACATATGTTAGTAACTTAGCATCCTCACTATTTGAATATACATGAAAAATGAATTATTTCACAGTAAAATATTTATTAGTCCTTTCTTATGACTGGTTGGTGTGCATTCTGTTGTAATGTTGGTTTAAGAGTAGAAGAATAATGACTGTAAACAATATGCATTGTGTTTAACTATTCAGCAGTGAAGATTAATTATTAAACTCATACCAAGACAAAGGGGGTACCTGGTGTAGCTGTTGCACTAATTTACATTTACTACTGTTTTAATTCTCACACAGTTGTTTCACTGAGAAGCAGCTTATGCTTCCAAGTAATAGGCCACAGAGTGCCAATTACAGTAAGCTGAGTTTCATGAGAGCTTCTAATAAGGTGATGAAGAAGTGTTACACTTCTTTACAGACACAGTTCCTTTGCCTGTTTTCTGTGAACAAGAGTCTGACAAAGGCTCTGCAAGTTCCTGCTCTGGAGGAATCCTAGTGAAGTTAATAGTAGGGCTGGTCATAAGCATCAATTTTTGTAGTACAGTCACCTTAATCAGTTGGGTCAAATATCTGAATCATTGATGTTCACACAGCTCTTAATGGATTGCATTATATAGAATTAACATGGGCAGGTACATGTTTTAGTTCTTATGTGTGGAAGTTCTGACTTGTACAGTCTGTCTAATCTCAATATCAAATTAACAGTGGTTTTCTCTCTGTTTGGTGAGATTGTTCTTTGCAGTTCTTAAAACCCCTCTCTAACTTTCAGAAAGCTAGTGTGAGACTGAGAATGATGGCACTGAAATCATGCTGTGATGCATGACATGGAAGAAGAGGAGTCTCTTCCTCTGCAGTAACAGTTGGAAGTAATAAAGGCAACTACAGTTTTAACTGTGAATGTTGAAGCAAATCTTAGATTTCAGAATTCTTGATGCTACTGTGCTTTACCTCTGAATAGTGAACAGCCTCTGAATGTGACTGAAGTCCTTCTTGTAAGTGTATGGGGTTCAACTTGCCCATATATTCCATTAGGTCAAGCAGAAGAGGTCTGGGCTGTTCTGAAATTGTGTCATCTTGATGAGTAGTGCTGTGATCAGTGATGTTTCATTTAACTGCATTTGTTAAGTTTGCTTTTTAAAGTCTGGGAACTTTAATGGAAAGGTAAGACCAGCATATCAATCAGAATTAATTTTATCCTTGAAAACCATGCATCTGAAATGTGAATGAAGCATCTGAGTCAGATATGAAATTTATGGCATCGTGCAATAAAACAATGTCCTAATTCTTATGGATCTTTATTTTTACTCTGCCATTTTGAAAGTTTATTTGGAACTTTGTATTCTTACAGCATCATTTTTTGAAAGTCAGCAAGATGACATAATTTTAGCTATAACTGAGGTAAATTCAGACAAATTTGGAGATTATACTCATTTAAGAATTTGTGAATGTGTAAGTAAGTGTATGGATGGGGGAAATTTGTCACTTCAGCTTAATCTATTTACACTCCTCTTCCTGGAGGTGGAGGCTTTACCATCTGGAAGTTGGAAAGATTAGAATAAAGGATTTCATTACTTTCAGCAGAGGAGCCTCTGGGTTAGATCTCTTTGAGAATAGGGTAGAAGAAAGGAGGTTAGGGAAATTAATTAATGAATATGTAACCTAAATTCTATTTTGTGAAAATTACAGTTGGTAGGGAATACTGCAGTGAAAAATATATACTGGTATTGGATTAGATACTGTCTGGAATTGACTTCAACTTTTTAATGGATATTTTTATAATATAACAGACATTTATTTTTCTCAAGTGACGAGTTTACAGCTCAAAAGTGGGAAGCTGCTTAGAATATTCAGCTGGTATTTCTAGAATGTTTCTGCATGCATTTCTTTCCTTTACAGACCAGATAGTGATCTTTGCATAATGTTTGCAGTCTTATTCCAAAGTGCATACTGGGGAGGTTTTGGTAGTGTGTCTTTTTGTTGATTTGTTTTGTTCGGGGTTTGAGTTTTGTTTTGGTTTTGTTCCCACAGAAATTCTGTTTCAAGATTTCTCTTAGCCTGTGTCTGTTCATTTTTAGTAGTTAGCACTGAGTGCCTTAAAAAGACCACCTTAACTGTGATTTTGCAAGTGTTAGTTTGCTGAGGCTTTTTCTTTTTAGGCTCCTTCTTTTACTATGCATTTTGCATCTTTACTTATCTAGATTTAATTTACTTCATGAACCAAAACCATGAAGGAGAAGGTGTTTGGGAGAGGTAGGGTTACATGGAAAGTAATTTGCATGGAAATGTTTTTGTAAGCAAAGAGGTTAATGCAGACAAACTAGCACAGGAAGAGTTAGTGCATATGAACTGATGCAAAGAGAGGACAAACCTGTATTGTCTGGCGTAGGATGGTTTATCACCAGGATCCTGACAAGAGAATGTTTTAGGTTTTGTGTAGGATGACTATGTGAAGTTGTTTCTAAGGAAACTGGTGCTGAGAGAATAAGGTAACTTTTCTGTGCCTAACCTACGTGTGTGTATATATATATTTTAAAGTGCGTCAGGTCCTTATAATAGAATAATTAATGTGTGTTTTGTGGTATTTAAGGCTGCAGGATAAGGTCTTTATTATTGTTTCCAAAATCCTGTAAGTAACGTAGAGGAGTGTTTTCTTTGAATACAGAAGGTAAATTTCCTGTTCCACGTTCTTGATTATCTCAACTCTTTTCTGCTTTATTTGCTGCATGAACTCCTAGGAGAGGGATTTAGCTATGAGTGTACAACTGTGTTTAATTCAGGTTCTGCTTATTTGCCTCTGTGAGGCATTTCAATTTTTCTCTGTAGAGTCACCTGACTTCTGTAGCTTTCTACAACTACTCTGTGCAATACTATGAAAACATCAGCCTAAAAGTAGCTTTTTAAACTGTTATATAGTGTCTATTTTCAGTGTTGTATTTTCATTCCCACTGCCCTAATTGTTTGTCTGCAGCAATTTTGTATCTGTAAAGCAGTTTCACTGTAGGAATGGTAAAAAGATAGAAGGTTGGCAGCTCAGCTTTGTGGTGCTTGAAAAGGCACAGAAGATCATTTAGAGCTTAAAATTACTTAGAGGAGGCTTTTTGGAACAGATGGGCTGTACCTTTTCTTTACCCCTTTTTTGGCAGCTGCTGAAATTGTTGTGACCTTTTTGATAAGAAATGGATCTTACTGTGCAAGTATGGTACCATGAAAGTTTACAAGACTATTATCAATCATCTTTGACTTCTCTGTGGTAAGGCTTTCTCCCATTGTTTTCACATAACTTTCTTTGTTGCTGATATCAAAAAAGAAAGCTTTTTAGCCTGGTTTTTACTAGTGAGTCAGAGTGGGCAGGGAAGCAATGTCTTATCCAAGTTGTTTTGCATGACTAAGGCTTGTCTAATAAGGCTGGCAAACTAAATCCCACATAAAGAATACATCAGCATTTATATTTTAAAGTTGGAATGCATGCCTGTCTGCTGAAGCCTGCAATTAAATTACCTAAAAACTAGAGTTGGAAGAGTGCTCTTTCTATTAAGGAGAAGGCTTGAGCTGACAATTTAAATTAATAATCGTCCTGAGGAGGTTTTGCCTCTTTCTGTCTTTGTCAATTTTTACCTTGTTTCTCTGTACTCTGGGGCTGTATGGCCAAGAGAATTTTGGCAGAATGTTTGAACCTGTTTCAAATGGCAAGTTGTAGCTGTAGCTCTGATTTGTTGAGGACGATAGTTTCTAAATGTATTATTTTATGTTCTTACCAAAATGACAGTTTATGTAAGTAAATAGTTTGTGTACTAAATAAGATTCTGATAGAATAATATGTTTATGTATATGGATACAGGGAAATCACAGAGGTATTTGTACTATATTTATCAAAAGAGGTGTATATTACAATGCATATCCTTTTTCTTTCTTCTTTCTTCGCTACTCTTCTTGTTCTACCATAGAAGTAACTATGTAAAACAGGTATTACAGTGTTTGTCTACAATTGCTTCTTATTGTCCTCATGATATTTTATGGTAACTTAGCAGTACACTGTTAACAGTCTAAGATTTCTATCTTGGTGCATTCAAACATTTTATTTTTTATTAGTCTGTTACAAAAAAAGTCTATTCTACCTTCTCAACCACTTACTTCCATGAGCTTCTAAGACAAGGATGTCTTTATTTCCTCTGTTTTTTAAAAATTATTCTCATATCCAGGTTAGAAGTAATTTTTCACAGTCGTCTTCAACTGCTTCTTAAACATTTTTCTGCATTATACATATTTCTTTTGTTTGCAACAAATGTAGGCCAGTGTTTCAAATAAGACCAGTTTTGTATGCTCTACCTACATGTTTTCAGATTTACTTTAAATTACTTATTGTTATCAAGCTTCTTGATTTATTTTCTGGCTGCTGATGTATTCCTGAAGAGATGTTTTCATTGCCTCATCAAATATATTATCTAGTCTTTTTCCATTTAGTCTTTTACACCTCTGCATTCAGGAATAGTTCATCACATGAAGTTCAAATTGTGCTTTTGTTATCTGCATTTATTAGCATGTTGCCTGGTTTTCTTCCTCCAGAGCTTCCCAGTCTCTTTAGTGTGGGTGTGTGGTGGGGAAGCTTTTTTCCTGTGTCCTGACCACCTCATCCAATGTTGTCTTCTATCAATTCTCCGTGTTAATCATGTTTAACACAGGTGCTCTTCTTACAGAGCTATGAACTTGCTGAATCAAAGAAACTGCAAGTATGTTTAGTTCAGAGAAAGGATGCATTCTTGATGCTTTCCCCACTACTTTTTTTACAGAGGCAGCATGGAAAAATCTTTCTTTAAATACATTTCTTTCCATGCTCAGTAATGAATTGTAGATATGAGAGGAGTATGTAGCTGGAAGAATGAGCTATAATTGATAATAGAGTTTTCTGTTCTTTTAGACTTGTCACTCCATAATGTTCTCTTACACAAATTGCACTGTGAAGAAATCATGCAGCATGAAGCTTCATTCTTTTGGCTGACACAGTTCAGGTGTTAAATGCAAATTATTCTTCTCATGGCCTTTAAGGTAAAAATACATAATATTTTCATTCATTGTGCAGCTAGTGTGAAAATTGCATTATATGCATTTTGCCATCTAGTATAAAGTGGCCAAGAACTGGACTCATTTTGAACTGCATGTCCTGTAATATAATCTCTCCCATGTATGTTTAAACCAGTATAAACTACTGGCCTCTTTAAAACAAGCATACAAACAAAAACCCTGAATAAAATACAAACCAACAACAAAAACTCTCTGCATACTCAACTATCATATCTGCTTAAATATCATCAATTATGAATGTCTAATCAGTGGCATTTTTTTTCTTTCTAATCCCCACTGTTATAGTTGATAAGTATAGCAAGTGGTACTGGCTGAGATTATCTGGGTAATCATTTTGCTGTTGCAGATTGATTTTGGTTAGTCTTGGTTTAAATGCAGACTGGTAAATAGTAATGTAAGTGAAAAACAAGCTCTCTGATGAGCACAGTTGACCCTTTATTTCTTTTATTGTAGTCAAAAATTCTTCAGGAGTTACTTGAGTTTTTAAGTTTCATTATTCCACTTAAAAAAATATTGAGAAAGGTGAGTTGGCCATCCCTGGAGGGATTGAAAAACCCATGTAGATGTGATGCTGAAGGATGTGGTGTATTGGTGGAGTTGGCAGTGCTGTGTTGCACAGTGGCTGGACTTGATGGTCTTAAAGGTCTTTTCCAGTCAAGATGGTTCTATGATTCCATGATTTGTGTGCATAGCATGATCAAGGAGAGTGCTCTGACTGGCTAAAATTCTGATTCTTAACTGTAATTGACAGATGCACAGTGCAAGACTGTGACTTCCTTCAGAACACAGTATTTTAGTTTTAATTTTAAGCATAAAGATTCCAGGTCTAATTTAACAGCCTTATGTGTCATATTCTACTCATTTATGCCAAATGAGTAAGTTTAGGAGAAAACCTTTAAACTATCATTTCAGTTGCTTTTATGGGGAAGAGTTTTGGTAGTTGATTTTTTGTATTTGGTTTTGACAATGAGTGATGGCATTCCTAACTATAACTTTTCCTGTTCCATGCTTTAGTATGAATTCAAACTTGCTTACTTGTTCAGTATTCAAGAACAAGAAATCTTCATCAGACCATATGTAAAAATATTTTGGTATGTTTTATTATTACTGTTAGTAATAACTAAATTTTTGATTCATTTTTTATAGTTCATATATATTATAAGAACCTTTGAATTATAGTTGAAAAAAATTAAAATGTTTTTAAAATAAACATGAGAAATCTCTTATATTCCCTGTATCTTGTTTGCTTTGGGAGAGATGTGAACACTGTGGAAATTAAATTGAATACTCTTGGTTCAGGCTACTTCAACCTTGAATAAATATGCACAGGGCTTAGTGTATTGAACCAGTTTACTTTAGGGACACACCCACATAGTGTTTGATGTATTTATATTTTCCCCCCCCCAAAGCTATAGCAAACCAGGGAGTGAGTGTAAGCATGAGGTTTGCTTTCCAGATGGCCCTTTGAGAATCCCAGAGTCCTCTGTGTGTGAGGCTGAGGCAGTCCCACATCTGCTGTGCTCCTGTGCCTCTGCAGCCGTGCCCAAGGCACCCAGGTGGAGCTGAGGGCTCACCCAGCTTTTCCTCAGTGCTCCTTGCAGGGACAGTGCACCTTGTGTGCTGGCTGCCAGCCCATCAGCTGCCTGTCTTGCCTCTTTGCACAAGTCTTTAAAAATGGCTTTGATATCCAGGCACATATTTTAAAGGGAGGGATGATTTGTCCCAAAATTGAACCTAGCCAGACCAGATGTGGATTGCTTCTGTATTGATAGAGCAGTTGTGGTTCTCAAGCTGATTTACACTGAAAGAAGTTCCCAAATAGGGAAGCTTGAAGCTCAATGCATGGCAAAACTACTAATATACCTAGAGTTTGCTCCTATGTGTGTTGTTTTCCTCAAGCTCACTAAGAAGGGATTCTTTAGCAAAAGATGCTTTAGTTTAATGCGTGGTTTAATGTGTGGTTTTCATGACAGCACTGAAATTTTGGCTCTGTGAGGAATATGTACCTAAGAAATTATACTATGGGAGAGCCTTTAATATATTAAATTTAAGAATTGCGTGTTCTCCAAAGTCAGGGTATGAATTCAGTTCTTTTTTTATAAAATTATTACTTTCTTCTTTCACCTTACATTGTTCTTTGTTAGTACTGTGCCTCACTAATACAGAAGGATTTTCTACATAAGTGATAAGGCAATTCCTCCCTTCCTCCTGCTAAAACACTGAGCCTTTTTTAATTTTTTTTTTTTTTAATGGGAAATTGCTTTATTGCAGAAGGATTCATGTGGAATTTGGAGGATTTGGTAAGCTTCAGTTTGTAAGGCCAAAAAATGTTTACATTAATGCTTCTTTTACTTTACTATATTTTCTCCTGATTTTGTGATCATCATATTTTTTTTTATCTTTTAGAAAACGGGGTAGTACTTGAAGGCTTGACAAATGCATCCCAGGTTGAAAAATTTCTGCATTCCTTCTCCTCTTCCTCCTTTAGAAAACTGACTTCTTTAAAGAGGTAAAGTTGGATGTTGCAGCTTTTTTTCCAGGCAGAGTGATCTAGGACTTAGCTTCTTCTTTAGCATATGCTATGGTGTTTTAAATTAAATTATATACATGTATCACTCTGACATGGTATCGGGATCTCTTTGTAAACTTTGAAGAGATCTAATTAGTTCTGTTGTTTTACAGAATTATTTTTCAGTGCTTCTGCTGAAAGAAGTCACTCAAGTGTTACTTGAATTTAAATTAATGTTATTTCTGAATTTGTTGTATTTTAGGGTGTTAAAACCTGCTTTAGAAATCTGAAGCAGTTCCTTGCCCACAAGAGAGTTGTTATTCTCTTAATGACTTCCTGTCAAGGGCCATTGAAAAAATGATACATTAACTCAAAAAATGTGTTGGGAAGCCTTTTATCTTACTTCACTTCACTTTTCATTTAGCAAATACTGATTGCTCTTAAATACAAAGCTTTCAGAACTCAAAGCAAGTAAGTTCTGAGAAGAAAATTGCTGATTCCAGTCATCTAGTCTGGCTATTAAAAAGTCATTTGTTGTAGGACTTCCATGATGTAACTTGTATGTCAAACATATAAATTTTGTTGAACCTAAGTAATTTTCAAAACACAACTGAAAGACAACTGGCTGGAAGCATTGAATCCTTGTTTTTCCTCCTTCCCCATTCATGTACAGCATTTTAGACTAAACAAAGAAAACAGTTAAATTACTATTAAATAATGGGACTGATTGTCCAAAATGCAACTTTTTAATTGTTTTGTACTATATAATCTTATTGGAAAGGTATTAACAGCTTTTCATTGGGTAGGATTGTAAAAAACTCAATTTTCTTACCATAACTGATAATTTACTTCTTTTTTTTTCTTCTAAAAGTAAGAGAGAAGCAAAAGAAGTAAGAAAATGCTGGGATCAGAACGAGGTGTGGTGGAAGAATGGCTGTCAGAATTCAAGGTGAACTGAGAAGATTAATGATATCTACACCATTGGCTTAATGCCACCAAACATAGCAGTGGGGTTTTATAATATCAAATAGTTAACATTTTAAATTTCTGTTACTTGATCTTTCAGTTTCTTATCATTCATAAAGCATCCAAAGGTCTGTGTGATTGAGTTGGCTGGTACATAATAAGTAATGCATAATTCTAATAGTAGTTTATTTTTATTGTTTATTATTGTGGAGCAGAACACTGCAAGAGCAATGTGGTCTTTTAAATGTGTGTTTTGTGTAGGTCAAGCTGCTAGAATTTAACTAACAGCTGGATAAAGCTGTTCAAATTTGCAATTGAAAAACTTAAAAATTTAAAAATAATTAGTATATATTTATTTGGACTTAAAAAAAAAAAGAAAGGAAAATACTTTACTTTTTCCTCCCATTATCTGCATAAGATTAATTGTTTCATCATGAAGAATTTGAAGTATTTTTAATCTATTCTTCATGTTGATAATTATGCTGAGTGAAATACAGGATAATGCATAAACAAGAAAACAGGATTTCATAACTGATAAGAAATTAGCCTGTTATTTAAATTAAGAATTAGTAGTTCCTCACATCATTGATGAGAGTAAGTCATCATGTACTGTTGTTGGAAATTTGCTTAAGTTCCAAGGGTGCAAAATCCACAAACATGTTGCTCAGGGAAGACTCGAGGCTGTCCATGCTCATTCTATACCCTCCACACCTCTGAAATAACTTGAGTTGATTTGATAAAGTATTCAAAAAGATCCTGTTAAGTACAGGATATCAAGAAAGAGAGTCCTCATACCAAAGTAGAGCAAATGATTTATGGCAGATGAATCTAAACTGGTTTTGGATTTAATTCTGAAAGTGGTTAAGTGCTCCCAAATGCTATTTGTATGGAGAAGGACTTGTACTCAACTGTTAGGTTACAAGTCTGAAAATATACTGAACTTCAGGAATTTTCTGGGATGTTGGGATGAAACTTCATTCTTTTATGGAGATCCCGAACACTTGGAAGCATTTATTGGTCAGGGTAACCTGTTTTTTTTTTTTTTTTTTTTTTTCTGTAGGCATTACCTGAATCACAAATTTCCAGCTATGCAGCTACATTGCACCGAAAAAAACCACTGGTACCAGCTCTTTATAAGGTCATTCAAGACCCAAACAATGAGGTAGGAGATTAAAAAAACCTATTTTTATTCTCATTCCTGGATCTTTCACCTCTACAACTGAAACTGGAGAAACTAAAGGGGAGGAAGATTGATTCTTTTTTCTGATGTAGTCCAACATGGGTATGATCCCTGCTTAGTCTCTTGGTTTTTGACAGTTACTTTGATGCCTTTCTAATAAGACACAATTTCATCTGCATCCAAAAGTACTGTTTATGTTGTCTGCTAGGGGTCAAGTTTGGTTGTTTTTTTTTTTCAATTTGGTTTTTTTCAGTTCCCAGGAACTACCTGTCAGTCATAACTGAGACAAAGTAGGCCTTAGAGTGAAACTCAAAAAGCCCAATGTACTTCTTGTGTGGTGGCTTGTTGCAGTGGAAGATGGAATCATCTTTTAAAATGCCATTAAGATAACAAGATCTTCTCATGCTTATACTAGTATCACTTCTGAGTAATTTGGTTTACACTGCTGTAAACAAGAGCAGAACCAGGCCCCCAAAATGTAAATAGACACAATGCAAACTTAGCTTACCCTTGCATATAACTCATTTTGCAAGTGACATTAAGCTGAGCTTTCCTATCCATTGGCCTCTGTGAGGAGCATTTCTGGGCAAGTGTGTGAAAAATAACTTCTGAATAAATTGTGCAAGCATACCATTCTCTGACATGTCAACTACTTTAGATAAAATGCTTACAAATTCTTGGTGTATCATCTGTGACTTCTCATATATTTATAAATTAAATGGGTAGTGTACACAGCAAGGAAGTTCTTTATTTTCCCAAGTACAGCTCAGCTGTTTTAGAAAGCTGAATGCTTGATTGAGCTTCAAGGAGATTGCATAATGCTCATGCAATTAAAAAAAAAAAAAGCTTCATAGCTGTCAGCTTCATTTCAGTATTATAAATAACCTGCACAGTGACCTTTTTCTTAGTACTGAAAAGCTGCTCTTATTCTCTCTTCAACCTGAAGCCACCATTGCTGCTGTCTATGTATTTGTGTTTGTGTAGGCTCCTGAAAATGTAAAAGCTTCTCATTGCTTTGGGAATAAGCATTTGATTTATTTCATTTAAAGAGCAAAGAACCAGATTTGCAAATCTTTTTAGGGTGATCTTATGTTACTGCTCACTGGTGCTTGTCAAATATTACTCTTTGGAACAGCTGTTGCTGTTTGGGCCTGATTCTGATACCACATGTAAGATAAGCAGTCCTAGACACAAAGATGTCCAGCTTCAGGTTCTACTTGTTAAGGCAGGAGGTATTTCCTTGTTCTTCCAAAGTTATTTGCTTGTGAGGAATATAACCAAAGTGAATTCATTACTTTGCATAACTCTGCAGTAATATTTGTAAGTGAGAGGGTTTTTAAATATGCTTCATAGGGCATCATTTGTTAAAAAGGTAATTCATGGCTTATGAAGATGAAGTGCATGTGGTAGACTTTTATGAAAATACACTTTCTGGGTTCTTCAACTTGATGGGCAAGTAATTCTTTAGTGCAATTTAATCATAAAGTTGACTGATTTTTAAAACTTCTAGGAAGTGGCAAACTGTTTTGGGCAAACATGAATTTTTCTGGAATCACATCATTCTATCTTGATAAGACCAGGATTATAAATTTGACATGGAATCGGCATATTTAGGAACCAACCAACCAAGCTGTTTCTCTCTTTTGCAGGTGTCTGCTGTTTGTGAGCTATTAAATGAAGGCAAGCATATTGAAAAGTTAAATACAGTTGTTACTATTTGCCTTTGAGGAAGTGCTCTGACGTTTTTAAATATAAAGATGACTGGAGCAGAAATTTGCAAACAGTGTAGAGTGCGGTGTTGCTCACAAACAGCTAATTTAACTGAAGAATATATTGATTTTTGTGTAGTATTGGGATTCACAAGGAAAGTGCTTTTGAAGTACTGTTTTTCAGATAGTTTTATAATTTTTAGGGTTGGTTTATGGCTGTAGACAATACTCTGTGGATGTCAAAGCACTAGTGAAATTCAAATATTGAATATTCATGTGGTGCTAATTAGGTTTAACTCGGGGCAGCTGTGAAACAGAGATCACCTTTGCAATGTCAAGCAAGACCAGACCCAGTACTCTTGAAATAATAAATGGTTTCACCCATTGTGTTATAGTTAAGTCTAAAGTAAGGACATTTTATTTTCTACAACTGAATTCTTCAAAAAGTTAAGTATTTCCAATACTTGTCATTCATTTTCTAAAGCATTATATTTAACTTCAAGATATGACTCTTAGGATTTGGAGAACTTTTAAAATAAGCCAAAGGAAGGCTATTCATCATCTTCCAAACATAACTGGTTTGCATCTCTGTGAGGTATAAAATGAAGAGTGGAAATTACATCATTGACACTTGCTGCATGTTTAAGGCAGTAAAAATGTCTATTTTTTTTATGCTTATTGCTGCTTATGCTTATAGGAAAGATCTTATAATTAAAATGATTTTGTTTGTTAGGAAAAAGAGAGGACTGTAAGAGATATTTTACTTTGCATTTTTTCCCTGACTTCTGTGTTACTCAGTTTGCTTTAACTTCAGTCTGAAAGATCTTAGGGATTAAAAAATGTGTGCCAGTTCATGTATACACCCAGTACTGATGACAAAAGCTCCATTTCCTCTGTTTATCCACTGTCTTCTCAGTATGTGTATTCAGAGAATTACTTGGAAGAGGCTGGCTCTTTGGAAATGACTAGGATGTAAGGAGAACATTTGGTCTTTCTCAGTGTCAAATTGTGTTTCCAGGTGGGAGGCTCTCATCCTGTACTTTGATAGGAAAATCCTGGGTGTTGGTGCTTTTGAAAATATTGGTGTTGTAGCATCTTTGTGATGGCAGCTTTTTTGTGTGTAAAAAGCTTACAGCTTATCTTACAGCTCTGAACACACCAGAAGTGCTACAGTAGTCACAGGTTTTTACCTAAGTAATTGCAGTTGTTAAGCATTTTCCATAACAAATATGACAGCTACTAAAAATAAGGAGAATTTGAATGCTTGCAGCACCACTGACTGGATATTGCTTGTATCTTTCTAGGGAGAATGTGTCCCCAGTCTTAAAAGACTAATTTTATAAAATTTTCATTTGAATGTAGGTAGAATAAACTTAGCAACTGCTCTGGTTGAGTGTCATGTGACTTAGCTAAAATAAATTTTTCTTTTCCACTCTTTTTAACAGGACTTGGATTAGACTGGCTAATTTGAAATAGGAAACAGCTTTAGGCTGCTGTCATCTCTAATCTAATACGAGTACTATTTATAGCATTGCCATTGTATATATCTGCTTTCAGATAATATTTTTAGCTTTTCTTGCACTTGCCATCTCTCTGCAGATATGCTTGCATGTTTTGTTTTCAGAGGTTTCTTTCTTCTTCTTTTTCTTCTTTCCTCTTGATCATGTTTTCTTTTAAAAAAAATCTACAAATTTATTTAGTGATGTCCAAATTACTTAGTAACCACTTTTTAAATTTGAACATCTGAAATATGCTAGGTCTTTCATAAAGCAAGTATACAGTTTTATTTCTGAGGATTAGAACATTTACTGTAACAGTTGGTTTTAATAATTATTGTCACTTTTAGATAGGAGTTTCTCCTAAGTAAATAATCCTTAAGAAAAGATATACTTATGCCTCTTTTGAACATAAAGTGCTATACATGGATGAAATACTGGAATAAATATATTACAAGAAAGGTGTACCATGTTTTCCTTTAAGTGATTCTATTAGAAGCTTTGCAGACTTCTAATTTCATTTAGATCCCAAGCCAAAACTTAAGTGCTTGGTTATTTTATATCTTTCTATTTGTCTTTCTATACATGCATATAAGTATGGATGTCTATGCATATAAACAGATTTATATGACTTGTAAAAATCCATTTGTTCCAAATGACTGGACCTCTCTCATTCTGGATCTGCATTGTCAATGTCATCTTTCTTCACTCTCCTTGTAGAGTCTCTCTTTGCTTCTGTTGTAAATGCTGGCTTCTAGCTTAGAGTAGAAAGTCTGTCAATCAGAACCTTGTTACACAAGGTACTTACACCAGAGCCTGCTTTAAGAAGAGATTTCTCTGACAGCTGAGTTTTATTTGACGTAAATGTTATGTTATGGCTTACGTAATCAGTGGTTAAATATGGTGTGCTACATTGAGCAGAATATTGTGTGTTGGAAATGAAACTGTTTCCTGGGTGATGGTCTCCAAATAGATAATTCTGTCAAGTTTGTTTTATGTTTGTGATATACCAGTGTAAAACATCTAAGTGTAAATATAGGTATGTGAAATTGTACATTTGTAGAGCTTTATGGCATTCCACATTTATCCAATGTTCCAGCTATTCACTTGCAGAATTGTTGGTCCCTCTGCTGTTAGCAAGGGACTCCCAAGTTTTTTTAAGAGGATGGATGGTTCAAAATAAACCACAGATATATATCTTTGTGCTGCATAGCAAAAGTGTGACTCTCAATTCTACAGGAAGTTTGTGGTACTGTGATTATGATGAATAGACAAATTAATGAAAAAAGAATGCATCAAAGTCCATGAAATATGCTGCTAGTGCTCTGAAAGTCCCAGGTGCATATGCCTGGGAGGGAAAGGAGAGTCATATATGCCTTATCTAATCTGTATATCTAAGAGAGTTGCATGAAGGATGTGCTGTTAGAAAGAAGACTTGAGATTCTGGCCTCTATTTTCTGACTCTGTAGCTCTTCTATATGAACATGGATGCCTTAGGTTACCTGTATGCCTCTGTCTTTTTGGGCAGTGAATCCCAAAAATATTTTCCTTACGTCACATCATCCTATTTGGTACAACACAATATTAGATAGTAGTCACAAACATTACAAAAATTTGTCTTGGAAATGTAAAATTTTTTTTCAATTTTTTTCCCTCAAGTTTTGATTTTAGTAATAAAAATATGATTAGTCATGGGAAAGAATGAGACTGTTCAGTGTGGTTCTTCCTGCTTTTTTTCCTGTTCCCTAACAGTTCCATGGATAAATCTTAGGTATTGCTTTAGCATTGTAGGCTCTTAAAATGGCAGGTTTGCCTCATGCTTTTATCACACTGACTGGCTAGGGGCCTTTATTTTCATTCTTGTAGTGAAACCTGAACTGCAACTCAAAATGAAAAGATCAGTTTGCATTGTAATGAACATGCCCAGTTATTGGTTTTGAGACTCAAAAGGTGTAGGTAAGAAATTAATTCATATTTCTGTCAATGGAGTTGTCATTAGCAGCTGCTCTTTAACCTTTGTACTTTCATAGACCTTACAACTGCACTAAAGTTTTACAGTGCACAGAGTTCAAACCACGTGTCTGTCACACGCCATAAATTAGTACCTGTACAGAAAATAAATCTTGTACTGACAGCCCTAGAGAAGAATCTTCTCAAGGCACACATGGCTGTAGTGGCCACATGTCCAAATACTGCGTGCCAGTGTCCCTCCTGTCTGTCCTTATGGGTCTCCTTAAACAGAATGCAGATACCAGTGTGATTCATCCACTCACTTGCCAGCAGGGAATGCAATCTTTACTGACTGCAGTGGCTATATGATACAGCCCCTAGAT
The DNA here is from genome assembly GCF_022539315.1 of Serinus canaria. Taxonomy (NCBI): domain Eukaryota; kingdom Metazoa; phylum Chordata; class Aves; order Passeriformes; family Fringillidae; genus Serinus; species Serinus canaria. The sequence continues at coordinate 26,324,011 of NC_066321.1, forward strand.
TCGTTGTTTCACTCTCCCTTATTAGAGAAGCCTACCAATAAGTGATGAGCTTTTTTGCCTTTCCACAGCTCCTGGAGCCTGTTTGCCACCAGCTCTTTGAACTGTATCGCAGTTCTGAAGTTCGGCTCAAGAGGTTCACGCTGCAGTTTTTGCCAGAGCTGATCTGGGTTTATCTGCGTCTCACTGCCAGCAGGGATAGGCAGAGTAATGGCTGCATTGAGGCATTGCTGCTTGGCATTTACAACCTGGTGAGTGGGATGGGTGGGAATGGCTGAGGAAAGCTTTGATCTGAAGTTCTGCATCACTGACCGCTAGGAATAAAGTAAATTATTGGAACAACATATTTAAAAGTGAAATACACTTCAAGGAAAGTATATTTAATGGAAAACCATAATGGAATAAAGGTTTAGTAGAGACAGGTTTAGTGTTTGCAAAAATATATATTTTTAAAACTATCTTTTTTGGAAAAAATATTTTCACTGGAAAGGATCATCTCATGGATTTCCTCAAACTTTTATATACTTCTGTTTGTAAGGAAATTAGGTAGCCCTTCTTAATGTTGCAAAATAAGACTTCTTATGATTGTCAGGCTCATATGCTTAGTCTTGATGTGTCACTTCCCCTGCCCTCCCATGTGCTCTGAACATATCTTTTTTAAGGGTAGTTTGATGGTGAAGCCACTCTCCATGTGAGCACTCAGACACATGCATGTGTCCATTTGAGTCAGATAATTGTCTTGAGGGGAACTGTGGTTTTAAGTAAAAGTAACTGCAAATTATTAAATTTGGCTGTTGGATGTAAAAGCAGTTTTTTTACATCCTTACCCTGGCCTGGAAATGTTTTCTTTTGTAATGTTATGAGGCTGTTTGATAAATTCAGCAATACAGCTTCAAGAGACATTCTCCAGTGGGAATTTCTGTGGTATGGGTCTTTAAAACATACAATGACTTTAGAGGGGAGGGTGATATTCAGTAGAGTAAACCCCTCCTTTCAATTGTGGGTTGTATTTCTACACGTAAGACACAGAAGAGCCAAACTGTGATTCTTAAAATGTATTCTAGTTATGTGTCTGTAGATCAGCTCTAACAATTGGAAGATCTAGTTATTCTAGTTATTTTAGATATATTTTTATAGAAAAAAACACTGGAAACTGCTTGTAAATGGATTTTTTATGCTGTCTATTGGATTGGAATAGTGCATTTATCTTTCCTCCTCCTAGAATGTTCTGCAGTTCATTTGAAAGTCATGTTGGTGATTCATATTTTTAAGGACAGTAATTTCTCCATTCTCTCCATATTCAGAAAGAAAGAGACCTCAAAATGAACAGTGGCTTTTACTATTTCTTTTCTTTAATGAAGCTGATATTTTTCTGCACATAGACTGAGAGTGAAGTTATTTTCTCAATACTTAGAAAGTGTGAAAGGGGTAAATAAATCTTCTGTGTTCTAACAAATTCTGTCAGCCATTCTCCTGTTATAATCCTTGAAGCCTGCTACAAGTACTGAGCTGCCCTGGGCTAAACTTTTACATAAACTGGAATGACTGGAGCTTATTGTTTGAAAATTTGCTGTACAAAGTGCAAAGGCAGGATTTTAGACTCCTTTTTGGTGTAGTCTTATGTAATTGCTCCTAGTATATTTTCTTTTAAAACTGCAGGGTTTGCTTATGTAGTTGCCTAGCAACTACAAAAGCTGACCAGTTTGAAAGCCTTTGAAGAAAACACTGTGTGTGTTTCCTCCTGAGGAAACTTTGCCAGTCCCCTTGATTTCACCTTTTCTCTGTGGTGCATTTATTATGAAATACTACCCATTGTCAGCAAGTGACTCATCAGCCCTTCTCTGTCAGTATCTTTAGTCTCACTGATTAAAGAGCCAGTAATGGGGTTTTTTAAAGTATTGCACACTAATTCTGCAGAGCAGTTTTTGATAGAGGTCTTTTCCCACTTGTTAAATATGTATGTTGATATTGTTGATATTCTGCAAAAAGTCCTTGGGGTGTTAATAGTCTTATCAGATCAGAACATCTAACTTATTTCTTAAATTCCTTCTAAGAGCTGGAAGTTATTCCAACTCCTGTCTCCTTACTTCTGTTTGAGTTCTGTTTTGGGTTTTGTTTTTAATGCAGGAAATTGCTGACAAAGATGGAAATAACAAAGTTTTGTCTTTCACCATCCCTTCATTATCTAAACCCTCAATATATCATGAGGTAAGAGAGCTACTATGGTAAATTAAAATTGGATCTATTAGAGGCATGGAAACTGGATCCATTTGATGCCACAGGCCATTTTATATGCATGTTGTTGTAGTAAGTTTTCAATGTCTGTAGCTTGCAATTAGTGTAATAGAATGCTATAGAATTTGTAGAATAACAGGAATATAAATGTTCAAAAATCTTTGTTGACTGCCCATTTTTAATAGAGTTAGTTATGTTGTAGTTGCAATTGCTTTTTTTCACCTCTTACAAGTTAGCATAAAAGCAGTCTTCCTTCTAACGCTTCCTTAGTTCAGCTAGGAGTTGCAATTGTGTGTTTCTTTCTCTAATGTTTCTGGACAGATGGTCTGTGTGATTAGGATAAACTGTACATGGATATGTAAGATTAAAAATTGAAAATTGCTCTCACCTGCTGTGTTACTTGTAAGTGTGTACACTTTATAACAATGAAACTAGGTAATGTTTTTAGTTTTACTGTGTTCTAGAGTAATCTCCAATTTTACTGATCACAAGATAAATGTGTCTTTTGCCTAAGGTAGTTGGGAGCTTTAATGCTTTTGGGGAATTTTTACTTATGACTTAACTTCTCCCCCCTCCTTCTTTCCTTCCTTCTCCCACCACTTACTTCCAGCCCTCTACCATTGGATCCATGGCTTTAACTGAAGGAGCATTAAGTCAGCATGATCTTATCAGAGTAGTTTACAGTGATCTTCATCCTCAAAGAGAAACCTTCACAGCACAGAACCGGTAGGTGGATGTGCTCTTAATACTAAAGGTGCTTCACTAGGGAAACAAGTCCTTAAACAAAACAAAACTATTTTGTGATCAGTCCTTTCTCAGCATTAAGTGCTTGGCAATAAATCTAGAGAACAGCCTTAGTAATCTTGAGTATAATTTTCATTTTATTTGTTCCATTCTTCTGTGTTCTTCTGCTAGTTAATTTTAAAGAATAACTTCTCTGTCATTTCTGTGTCTGCAAGGAATATCTTTCATTTTATGGCTGTCTATTCAATTTTTCCTGGAAGTGTAACAAAATTCAGCTTCAGATCAGGGGCTGTGACTCCTTTTTCTATTGAAGAAAAGGAATGGAGCTAAGTGGAGAGACAGAACCAGGAGTGAGAGAAATTGCCCTGCTGTTTAGTGACTGTTAGCGTTACCTGTGTCTAAAGACAGCACTGGGAAAACTGATAAAATAATTTTGAATGCACGGCAGACATTTCCACTTCTAGAACTGTCCAAATATTATGCTGTATCTTGTTTCCTTCATAGTTCCTGCCTGTGCTAGTGGCTTTCAGGATTTTCAGAAGAATAAATTTAAGTGTTTATAGTGAACCTTTGATAGCCTGTTTCAGGTTGGTGAATTATAATGAAAGAGGATTAAAGGATTTGTGTGTTTACTTCTGACACCCCTTCCTGTAGGCTGCTTTTGGAGACTGAATTGTAGATTTCTTGTGTTTAATTTCAGTGAAATATTAAGAATATAAACAATGTAAGATTTTGCTCTTCTCTTTTCAGGTTTGAGGTGCTGAGCTTTCTTATGCTGTGTTACAATTCAGCTATTGTCTACATGCCTGCTTCTTCTTACCAGTCGCTTTGTACGATGGGCTCCAGGTGAGACACTTGCCTTTGAAGTAATCTTCAGGGTCATGTAGTCTTTAAATATTCTTCCAGTAAAGAAAAGTACTTTCTGGTGGGTATAGATTTGTTCTTGGTATGCTTCCATCATTTTCATTTGAGTTGTGGCTATGCTAAATTTGCCAAATATGTTTCATTTTTCTGTATCTGAAAATTAGATCTGTTCTTTGAGTAGAGAAGCAAGAGAACATTTTATATGCAGGGGATTTCTGTTGTTTTGGAGACAATGCCACAGTTGCTATGTATCAGTGGCCATGTGTTGCTTCTATGATGAAGATTCAAAGAGGAAACTGATGCAATAAGGATATAATAAATTATCCTGGTTTTAATGTAGGCAGTATATGGAAAGACAGGCCCTTCTTTCAAGAGTCAGAAATATTTCTTACAAGGCAGCTGAGAGCAGTTCTCAAGACCATAATATGTGTGTTATCTGACTTTAGGTATAAGGTGACTTGCATGCTGTCATCATATATTAGATGGGAGGTGACACACTTCTCTTCTGTCCCACTGAAATGTTTCCTATAGAGAAAATTGGTTTCAGTTACTGAATTTTAGGGAGAGTTTCCTGGCTGGTAGTGGAGAGCATCTTGCCACCCCTGTTCTTTAGAAGCTGGTTATGATTTGAGGAAAACAGGTGGAGTTATTGGCTACATGGGAGTAACACTGGACTATCAGTGAGCCACATATCAAGGCACTGCTACAAAACTGCAACATAAGAATGTTCTGTGTTGTGTATTTATATTTTAAAAAATAAAATTGAAAAGAACTAAAATCCCTGTGATATAAAGACTTTTGTAGTCTTTGTGGAGTTAATACTTTCCTGTAATGGTGTTGTTTTTAGGCTGTGTGTCAGTGGATTTCCACGGCAGCATGAGAAACGCTGGAAAGAGCACTGTGGTAGAGTGGTGTTAGACCCTGACTTCATGGTGCAGCTGCTCACAGGTGTCTATTATGCCATGTAAGTGGACAGGGTTTACTTACTTAAAGAAAAAGATCTGCTTTTATATGAATTAAAATGTAAATGCCACTTGGTTTATAAATGAAAAAAATATTTGTACTCGATTATTATATTTCCCATTACTTGCTTATTCGGCCAACAGATCATTTAAAAATATTTTTGTTGGCACTGGATTAGGTGATGAAGGGCTAGCAGTAGGTGCTGAAGAGACTTAGGCTTCTGGTTTCAGTTTTTTCTACCTTGCCAGTACCACAGATAGCTTCTATTCACAAGCATAATGAGCTTGCATGCCAAGATAAACTGATGAAATGCAGACCTCTTAAATATCAGTAGCATCTGAGGTAGCAAAATACATTTCTAGAGCAAATTCAGTTCTGCTAAGTAGCATTTGCATATTGACCCCATTTTTTTTAAGTTTGTCATTATTATGGCGTCAATTTTGTCTTGTTTGGAGGGAACATGGAAGAGCTTTCTTGTTACACCAAGAAGTTAATAAAATATGTTGTAGTGCTAAAAGAAGTGAATGTATACTGTGGTGTACATACAGTTGATGAATTTTCTGCATAAGCTGAGAAGTGCAAAGCTGGATTTGGGCAGAAAAAAGGACAAGTTTGTTTTCATAAGATGTGGAAGATTAATATCTGTCTTTACTTTTTAGATATAATGGTCAGTGGGAGCTTGGCCAGGAGGTGTTGGAGGACATAATTTACAGAGCACAGCTTGAACTCTACTCACAGCCCCTGCTGGTAAGAAACAATCCACTGTGATTTATGGGCCTGGTTAAGAGGAGCATGGATGTGTTTCTGAAGTGGGCTGGTAATGAAAGCTTTTGTGTCATCAAATGCAAGTGATTTGTTAACAGCTGGTGTTTGCAACATAGCTATTTATACCATACTTTTTCTGCTGAGTATTAAGCCAGGGTGTTGGGATCTTCTAGGACTTGTTGAGATTGAAAGCTAGGATTTTGCTAATATATTATAGTTGGCTCAAAATGTTTATGTATAAGCTACTGATGAGTGGTTCAAAGAAGCTTTACTGAATAGTTCTATGTTACAGGGCATTGTTTGCAAAAAAGGTGTTTTCTTTGCTTCTAGACCTTCATCAGGGTTAAGAAGAAACTGTGGGTTTTAACTGATAACAAAGCAGAGAAAGCAACAGCAGGATGCAGCTGAAAGTGAAAAGGAGCTCCAGTCCCAGAGTCAATGCCAGATTTTGTTTGATAAAAGTCACACAGATCTTAATCTTTACCTTGTTTGGAGGAACAGCAGTAAAATGGAGTAGTTCTGATTGGGGTGGGGGTTTCTTCAGTTTTCACTGTATTTGCTGTTCCAGGTAGTGAAAATAGAGAAATGGAGAAATTGGTGAAACTGGGCTGAATGCAAGTGGATGTGATTGGGAAGGATGAGAAGGTTGAAAGAGAAAGGAGAATTTTTTGTCAGATGTAGGAATGAGAATCAAAAGAAGAGGGAAAATTAAGGAGAATAAAGTAAACTGGATTGCTGTTTCAGTTTCTGCATCAGAATTGTGGCTAGAAGCCTTTAGTCCTCCTCTGAACTAACAGCAGTAAAATGTCACTGCTTTTTACATAACTGACAAAGGAGCAGATTGCAAAATTTTTTTATGTGGCAATCTGAGATCACTCTCTTCTGAACTAAATTGCATAAAATTATTCTCCAAAGGTATTAATATTGGCTGTACAATTTATCTGCAGGCTTTCTGACACTGCTGCATTTAAAATGCCTGCTATCCATTGAATTATTACAATAGTTGGTTCCTTTTCGAAATGACTCATTGCTCCATCAGATTGAAAGTTTTAAATTAAATATTGAACCTGCTGAATTGGGCCATCCTATCAAAACACACATTTAAAATTGTGTAGGAGGATCTGGAACTTGATGATATGACAATTTTTAGTTTTCATTGTTCATTTCTAATCAGTTTGTCCATAGAGATTACTTCTAGTTGTAAGAATCTTCTAGAATTTCTTTGTTGTTTTCCTAAAGCTCTTATTGATTCTCTATCCCATTGTTTGGTGATGTCATGATATCATCAATTTTCACCCCTTCCTGGTTGTTCAGGTTTTTCTGGCATATGCTTGGAAGCCTATTCAAGGAGGTGGGGTTTTTTTAATACTCTGAGCATTGCCTGCTTCCTGTCTTGTTTTACTAACGTTTTTTAAAAGTAGCTTGAAGAAATTGTCCATTTTGTTAAAAAAAATTACCTGCATGTCTTTTCCCTAATGCTGTATATTCAAGCAATTTGACATTTTCAAAGACTTGAGCCCTTTGCTCTCCTTTCATTCTTCAGGAGATGTGTATAATTTAGCAGCAGTATAAAATTCTGTATTTTAAACCTAAAACTTCTAGTGCCAAATAAATATCATCTGGGATGCCTCACAGGAAAGTTGCTAAGTTCAGCTTCTGCCTAGGATTTCCTAAGAGCAGCAAATCCTTTGAAGTCTATTTAATATTAAGGCAAACCCCCACATTAGGATTATTTTTAGATACCTGTTTTCAGGTACCTACTTGTGTAATTATGGAAATGCCATCAGTCATCATTAAAATGAGGAACATCATGATCCCTGTGTTTGTTTCTTGGAGAAATATTTTTGACCATTTAGTAGATCCATGCTCTTATTTACTCAGGTGTAGGAAAAACCCCTAAGCTTTAAAAAAACCAAGTGGAAAAACAGCATCAGAAGGCTATGAAATATCTGTAATGTAGAAGTGGTCTTCTGTCACTCCTAGGCAGAGACTGCAGTGGAAAGGGTAGGAATTAACACAAGGGAAAGGCCTTTTCTGGCTTAAGAAAAGTATTTCTGTTAACAAACACTGAGTACTGGTCAAGAAACCTGAGAGTTTCTACAGAACCAAACTAATCACCAAGTGTCAGAATTAGTAGCACCATGGACCTGGGGAGCAGACTGGTTCCAGTCAGTCTTTCCTCTGAACAAAGCATTCTGCATGTTTTTCAGACAGAAATCCCAGTCTTCAGAGCACAGACACACAGGTTTTCCCAGCCCAAGGCCCAGGAACCATGGATCAGCAAGTCCCTATTGTGACAGCAATTTTAGCCAATGTATTTTATTGATGCACTTACTGCTCTTATTGAATGTTCTTTCCTTAGACCTCCTTTCTGGTAGGCAAGAGTGGATACCTGGCCTGAAACCAACCTTCCTTTGTCATTGATAGCTGCAGACTTGGCTTGCCAAGTCTGAATTGTGCTGTGTGTTTGTTTTCCTGCCTTTCAGTGCTGAATTAGACATCGTGAGCAAGTGTTTTTGAATCCTGAAAGATTGTGGTTTTGAGGGTGTTTTTGTCAGACAAGGACTGTGACTCATTCAGACTGGTTGTTTAGATTGTTTCAAAGATTTACTGTTGCATTGATTTTTATCTCCATATGGTTTTCCTCAGTCCCCAGAAGTACAGTTTGTGCTGCTAGAAAGGGCCAGCTGTTAAAAGGTTCAACAAGCAGAAATGCTCTGTCACGATTCCTGTCATGGTGCAGAAATCTTTTGCTATGAATTTTTAGATTTTTTTTGTATACTGACAAGGGTATCTATTCAAAAAAGGTAGCAGCTCCAGTGAGTAGAAGATTTTTGGAAAATCAAGGTGTGTTCATTTTATGGGTTGTGGTTTTGGGGGGATTTTGAAGCTTTAAGTAACACGTTGTGTGCATCAGTTTTGTTATTGTTGAATATTGTACATGCCATAGAGAACCAGTTTGCTTTTCTGGAGCTCAAAAAGTTCACTTTTGTTGAACAATTTACTTGTAAAGTAAGAGACATTACTGGAAGTTGTTTTTGTCTTTTTTAAAGTAAACCTCTATTCTCAAAGGCATTTTATGGGAAACTTAAAGAAGCAATTAAAACATCAAAGTCAAAAGAAGTCACTTGTTCTCCTCAAAGCTGCAAAACATAAATTCTGACTTTATAATAGGCCATTACACTCATCTTTATTAAACCTATTTTAATTGTATTTTAATGACTTGATGTTCATTGCTTAGGTTGCAATTTTTTTTTTTTTCCATAAATAAATCTTGCAAGTACCTGCAGTCTCATCCTCTTGGTTAGGTTTTGTTTGGCTTGTTTTTAAGGATGGAAATGGGGGGTGTGTTGGGGAAAGGTGTGGTGGAAATCAGCCCTGTCCCCCTGTGCACAAGGCCACTGGCTGTTTGCATTGGCTTGGGCTGTGACTTAGTTTTGTTGATACCCTTGTCATAAAACATAAATTGTATTTGCCTTGTCATATTGCAGTCTCTGGATGGAGACCTTCCTGTATGTGTGGTTAACGTCTGTCACTACAGATGGCAAAGACAGAACAAAATTAATTACCTCAAAAAAACGGAGAAAATTAACTCTGGTTTTGCAAATAGGTTTATGATGAGCTTTTCCATGTAATCAACCTTGAATCCTGGGCATGTGGTTATTGAGGGGAATCTGACATAATTACCAATTCTTACTTGTTCTCCTTTCTTGTTCTGTATCCGTCAGGAGATCCAGTATTGCCATTAGTGCAATCAAGGACAGTAGTAGTACAGCATCTTACTTTTGTCTTAGGTTGCAAATGCCATGAAGAATTCGCTGCCTTTTGATGCTCCTGATGCATCACAAGAAGGCCAGAAGGTACTGAAAGTCGAAGTTACTCCAACAGTTCCAAGAATTTCTCGGAGTGCTATTACAACAGCTTCCATCCGTCGCCATCGCTGGAGGAGAGAAGGTGAGCTTTCTCTGCCAGGAGCACATATTGCAATGTATTGTAATCATCATCATCACTGTAATCTGGCTTCTGAGTTTGAATGTTTACAGAACATGGGGGGGATTTTTGTTTGTTTGTTTTTAAAAGTGATACTCCATAATAGTATATAATATTTTACATCTCCAGAGCACTGCATGAACATGAATATTTTGGGCGTTTGTTTTGGTTTTGATTTTGTGATAAACTGTGAGGTAGATGAGGAAATGGAGAAATTGGAAAATGTTTAATAAGACTTCTTTTTTCTCCATGTAACATTGTCTGAAATTGTAGGGGTAAAGTGTGACTTAGAATTTGAGTTCTTTGTTTAATGTGCACTAAAACTCAACCGCTTCCCATTGTAAATAGCTCAGGGAATGAATGCTAACATCTAGACCTTAATAGGATTCCAACTGCCTAAAGCTACAGCAGTGGGAGAGCGACAAACTGAACATCACACCTACCATCATATGACCCCCATCATATTGGGGAGCTGTAAAATAGGTTTGGATAGTTTAGAATTAGTCTTTCCTCAGTGAGTACTTATATCATATGGAAGTGTGCTTGACTGTAGGAAGAAAAAAAAATGTAGCGATCTTTACCTTGATGTGATGACATCTTCAGTGTAGGTGTATCAAAAAACTTGCTTTGAAATCACTTTGTCTGCTTTTAAAGCTTTGTTACTTCATGTATAATATATTAGTTTAAAAAAGCTGCCTAAATCAATGAAGGTAAAAAGGAGAATAACATAAGAATCAACTGAGAGTAAAAAGTCTGAAAACAGGAATTGCATATTTTCCTGTGGTACATTTCTTTCCCATTTTATTTTTTATTATTTTTCTTGGTCACGTGCGAGAGGATTTGGTGACCTCTGGTCTTCAGCTGAATCAGGATGTCCAGGACAAGAAGTAGCTGTCTCCTGTTTTCAGGACTCTGCGTCGTGTTTGTCTTCGCTGTAGTTCTATTCAGCCATTCTACTCATTTGCTGGTCTCTGGTCTGCAGTACAGCCCACCTGTCCCTTTCTGTGGATGTTCTCACCACTTCTAACTCCACATGGGCAGTGTTTTGTGTTTGTTCCGTGTCCACATAAACTTTCTATTTTCCCTGCCTGGCTTGGGATGCCAAGAAAGGAATAGAAAAGCACTAAAATGTTATATGTTGAATCCCAGATGGCTTTGACTTCTCAATCGAGGCTGACTCAAGCATTCCTGGCTCACCGATCCAACACGGCTGCACAGACCTAGGGATCAAACGTGAGCAAGAGGGGGAGGTGCTGATGCGCAGGACCCCTGAGCATGGCTTCCCGGAGCCCACCCTGGCAGCAGCCACAACAGAGGGTAGGACAGAGATGAGGAGGCAGAAGTCAGTGAGGCAGTTGCTGGAGGAGGATCCTGGCTCCCTATCCCCAAGCAGAACTTCTTTCCATTCTAGTGTGTGTTTCCGCTATCCCAGGGTGTATTAGCTTTCTTTGCAATACACACATCCCCTATATACCTAACATCAGGTCAGGAACTACCTTTTGTTATCATGTGGGCTGGCCTGGGGCTTGCATCTGTGTGCTGAAACACTGCTTGGCATGGCACAAAAAAAAAAAGACAGGGGTAATATCCAAGAGCTTTGGGATTGCTTGGAAACTCTCTATTACTGAGCATGTTTAATCTGATATTAAGTAGAAAAAATATGCACCAGATGTACATGAATCTAGCACTGGAAAGTAGACAGTACAGAATATAAATGGATTTGGCTCCATTTTAGTTAAAATAGTGTCTTGTTAGTCTGCTGTTTTTAAATTTTCAAGAATGAAGTCTCCTTTTGTCATTGAAAGTCAAGCTTATCTAAAACAGGTATACAGTTATACAATTACTGATGTTTTATTTGTCAGTCATCCTTTCATTGAAATGTCATATATGTCAACTCATTTAGAACTGGCTGCTCTACAAGCACCAAAAAAGTGCTTGTGTTATCAGGAAGAAATGAGGTTGTCATGTTTTTAAAAACTTTGGAAACATTTACTGCTTTCTTTCTCAGTTGTGCTGTCCACACAAATGCTGTTGGTCTTCAGAGGTCTGCTTGGCAGCCAAGAATAGCAGATAGAGTAGGTGGTAGAATTTTATTTAAGTTCATCTACTTTTGAGTAAAGAGGATTTCCTTGATGAAAGACATAGTTTCAAGTATTGAACTTGAATCATGATTTCTCCTCAGAGATGAGAATTAATTTCTTACAGATTTAGCTAAACATATTTTCAAGTACTCTCCTATCTTAGGCCTTCTTCTGTATGTGAACTTTGGTGTTTCCAGCCTCTATAAGGACATTAGTTGATCACAAATAAGATTTATTTGCATGTTCAGATATGAGCTACATTTGTTCTTCAGATTTGTTTCTCAAGAAACAATCTAGAGAATTTGGAGACTTAATTGTAGAATCACAGAAGCATTAAACTTAAACAAAGTTGCTATCCAGCAATGATTAAGAGTAGAAGAGAGTGGCATAAAAATATTTAGTGCAGGTTTTTAATCCACTTGGTGCATTATGAATTTGAGCATGCTCAGTAAATGATCCTGTCTTCTCTTAAACTCACTTTCCACTTGATCTTACTCTGTTTTATAACTCTTTGCATGTGCATGACTTGAAGGATATAGAGAAGTCCTGAGCTGCAGAGAACCTTCTGGGACAGACGGGAAGTGGGAAGAGAAGTTGATAAAGATGATGCATTTTAGTCTTGTTTGAAGCCATTGATATAATTTGGCATATTATTGGATGAGGCATCATTCCACATTCTCTGCTTCAGTACAAATGGATTGAATACCATTTACTTCTGAAACATTAGCAATGTATGATAACATTCTTGATCAAACTGAGTTTTCCAGCTGATAGCACCTGGGAGAATGCCAAGGAAAGGAGTTTACCTTGATTATCAACATAAAATTGTGGGTGTATATCCAGGGGTCTGTTTGTTTCCTGATGCTGATTTCTCAGAAAGCTTCAGCCAGAAAATTCCCTCTTACAAAGACCAGTTTGATGTCAATCAGCACAAGGAGAGACTGATCACTTCTAGTGACTTTTGAATCTTCACGTATAGGAAGGATAAACATGCTAAAAGTAATTTTAAAAAGGTATATAAAACCCCTTCTTCAGATCAGTGTTTTGACCCCTTAAATAGAAAAAGACAAGACTTCAGGGATGACTCAGTAATGCAGTGTAAGCTATTCTGCTTCTGGGTGATTGCAGCTGTGGTTCTGTGCACTATTTTGGGTCAGTGGAGAACACTGAGTCTGTATCTAAAGCACTAGTTGTGTATAAGCACAAATAGCAAATTATTCTGATAAGGAACAGTGAGAGTCCTGAATACACACTGTAGTGCAATGGATATGATTTCTGTTGGGTTGCACTGTCACTTTCTCTTTTGGCCTTAAAATAAAAAGTATTTGGAAGGGAGTAGATTTTTAGATTTTATTTCCTTTTGAAATTGTCTTATTGGTCTATTGGAACATAAACAAAACCAAAAACAAACAAACAAACAAAAAAAAAGCCAGAAAACTTCATTGTTACATCATTCTGTTTTCCTTCCCAGAGTATATAAAGGACTCAAACATTTTTTATTATTTTTGAGGGCAGTTTTAGAGGAAAAATAAAAAATATTAGGAAAAGAATGTGTTTGCTGAATTACTTTAATCCTATTGGGAACTTCTGTAGGTATGTGGGTCTGACTAGACAGAAACTCTCTTGCATGTTATCTTCTCTATCTTCTTCATTTTTGAGCACTGCTGAGCAGCTTGGGCCTCTGTATAGTTGCAGCATCCAAAAGCTTGCAACAACCCCTCTCAGTCTTATCTTTAAATCCTATGCATAAAATGCCACTTTTTCAGTGTGACTGCTTCACAGTCCCTGAATAGGACATGTGCTTCAGCATCCTGTTACTCAGCAATGCTTTAACATAAACTTGGAAAACTATTGCTGTTCTTTAATAATAAAAATCTTAGCAGTGTTGTCTGGAGACACCTTCTTACAAGTTCCACATCTTTCTATTGAATAAGAAGGGCTTGAGAGGGGGCTTCAGCTGCTTCTCTTGCTGCTTGTAAGTGAACATGCTTTCATCCAGCTTTGCATGGTTATATAAAGAAACATAAATGTTGGTTAATTGAAAAAGTGGTCTTGCTTTTGGTATGTTCCAGTGATGTCTGATTTTTATTAGTACCTTTGATTGTGTGTGGGAAGGTTGGAGGGGGGAATGTCAGTGTGGATTGTAGATGAAATATATCACTGTCTAGTGTAAGAAAAGACGGGTATGTGTCAAGGAGAGGAGGAAGGCCTAGTTTTACCAGACAGGGTGGTCAGGAAGTGGGGGAGGTGTGTGCATTTTGAATATGGTTACAGGAAGTTAAAGCAAGTAACGCACCCTTCATTTTAATAATTGCTCTGAGAACCTGAGGACCTTCCTTTTCTAAGGCAAAAGGCTTAACCAAGGAAGAAAGACTGCAGTAACATGAACTATATTATTTTTCTGCTTCTGGGAGGCCAATGAGTCAAATAGAACTATTGAAAACTACATCTCCACAATGCAATCATCTCTCATTGTGTAGTTTTGAGAGAGGCTGAGAGTGGTTTGATTTGGAGATGTCTAAATATCTTTTGTAAGCTGATACACAGCAGTGGTAATTCCAGGGCAAAGTTTCCTGAAAAGAAGTAGGAAATGTAGAGCAGAGTAATGAAACCTCCCTGCAAAGTTTTGGATTTGCATTACACCTCAGAAATGTGAAATGGGATCAGGCTGTATTCCTGTGACACCAAAAGCTTTCTGTCTGCTCTGTTTGCCACGATGTAAAATGTTCCTTAGCTAACACTCAGCATGAGAGGATGAGCTTCCACTCAAATGGTAGACTCTTTCAGATACTTTGCCACCATGTTTTTCCCATTCTGAAAAAAAATATTTAAATGTATTTGCTTGGCAGCAAGCTGGGTTCAACAATCTTAACAGTAGAGCACCACAGTGGCTTTAGCTGGGCTGGATCTGTATTTCTCCAAATAATCACACTCTACAGCTTTTACAAAGAAAGGCAAAATTCTTATAGTCTGAGTAACTCCTTTTTTGCTATCATGGTTAAAATTTATGCCTTTTTCTTATTGAAATGAGATACATGGAGCAAAAACTGTTGCTCCATTTTTAGTTTTGAAATTTGAGTGCTGCTCAGTTTTCTACTAAAACAATAACTTCTGAGAACTTGGAGCTTAGAAAAAAGCTGGAATAAGATTAAAAGATAAAAAGTATTTGTGTGCAGCCCTAATAATATTATAAGCCTAAAAATAAGGATTTAAGAAGTAATATTGTAATTCCTTTCATTTTCCTTTTAGATTCCAGTCAAAAGAGCAGAAAGTGCCTCTTCTATAACAAATAGTGTTTCAGAGATTTAATGCAAGGGTTGCCTTTTTTTTTCTCTGAAAAATATACATGTTGAGATAGAAGCAAATATGGTAGAAACACCTGGATGGAATTGCTGTAAATTCAAGGAGGATTGAATTTTGGAGAAGAGAAAACTAGGAATTAGGTTAATCTCCAATAGAAAGTATGGTCACGTTGTTCACAGTGCAAGCTACACACAAGAGAAGCCTTCTACCTCTGTTGGAACATTGTGAGTGTTAGCCTAGGAAGTGGCCTAATTCTGAAGCTTACTGAGCACTCCCCAGAATTTACTCTGACTGAAAGAGATCCTTAGATTTTGCCTCAAAATAGGATAAAAATAGTCCGAAAGAGTGCCGGGTTTGTTTTAGTTGAGTTTTTTTAAACAGCATGTAGTAGGAGAATGGGTAGTAGTATCTGCAGACCAAACTAAAATGAATTAGCCAATGGGGTCCAATTCTTATTTATAGACAAAGTTTGGGATCAGTATTCTGACTGATAAAAGTATTACAGATGAAAGGCCAGTCAAGCTCAGGGAGCACTTACTGTTAGACTCTATTATTCTGCTAAGTATAGCAGGAAAATTGACTGAAAATCCAAAAAAATTTAAGCAAGTGGAATCCAATTGGATTAGCAAATGAGGTTTGTTTTGATGTTCCGTGCACATCTTTGTTTTCCTGTGCATAACTTTAATGCATTCTGTGTTTTCTGATTTGGTTTGGGGATTTTTTGGTTGCTTCTTTTTTTCTTGATAGATACTGAAGGTGTAAATGGAAGAGAGGAGTCTGTAAACCTTAATGATGCTGATGAAGGATTTTCATCGGGAGCTTCCCTCAGCAGCCAGCCAGCTGGGACCAAACCTGTATCCTCTGTATCCCAGAAGAGCAGCTTAAGGAAAACAGCAAGTGGGCGTTCTGCTAAGGAGAAAGAAACCTCTTCTGCAGCAAAATCCAATGAGAGCCCTCGGGATTCAGTAGCTCGAAAGCAGTACACGCACCAATCCTCTGACCTGGATGGAGATATAATTGAGATGACGCCTACTAAGAAACACCTCAGCCTGCCTGCTGGGCAGGTGGTGCCAAAAGCCAACAGTTTGGGCCTGATCAGGACCGCCAGTGCTTCCTCCAGTAAATCATTTGACTATGTGAATGGCAGTCAGGCAGGCTCCAGTGTTGGAGCTGGCACAGAGGGTTTTACCAGTCTAGCAGCTGGCAACACCAATCGGTTTTCAACTATCAGCCTACAGGAGGACCGGCTAGGCCAAGGTGGGGAAGGTAAAGATCTCCTTTCCCCAGGAGCTCCCCTAACCAAGCAGTCTCGATCTCCGAGTTTCAATATGCAGCTGATATCCCAGGTGTAACTTTGACTCCCTTCCTTAGTATTCCCTCTTCCCACTTAATCCCTGGCAAATTCATCCTTAGGCAAAACATGAACCATCATCCCACAGTGTGAAAATACTGCCCGTTGTGATCTCGTTTCATTTGGTTTAGCTATCATACTGTATTACTGAAACAGCAATAATTCTTCCCTCACCTTCATCCTCCTTCCCCCATGTAAACATGGTTGTGAAGCAGTATGTCATGTACTGTACGCCTTTTTCCATGCCTTCCTTTCTCTTTGGGTGATGTGCAATCCATCGTAGGCTGATCAGTCCCATTTCAACACTGTGAGACTGGAGACACCGGCGGAAATGGTGAATGTGATCCCTATGAGATGATGCTTTGGCTTTGTTAAGAAATAGAAACGGGTTTGTTTTCTCGGTCTACAGTACTGCAAAGACTACTGGATCCTGACTTGTCTTTCTCAGAACCAGGAGTGCCTCAGAGATTCTAGTGTGACTTTGGACCTCTCTGAGTCTGTGCAATCAGTTCTGGGGAGGGGATTGTCATTGCTGCTCCTGGCTGCCTACAGCACTTTTTTCACTAAGTGAGGGTAGTTTTTCATGACTGCCCCAGTCTCATCCCAGAAGCTTTTGATGTTCAGCAACTGAGACATGCATATTAAGAAGCTGTATTCCCTCGCAGACAGGATTCTAGGTTGATAATGTAGGTTACAATGCACTTCTAATGGCGTTGTAGCCATTTGTAATGTTACATGTCTTCCCCTCCAGGACACAGGGTCATTCTGCATTTAGACTAAAAGTTAGATACCACCATGCTGTTAAAGCAATTTGGTTTGTAAGTGGGAAGGAAACATTACTTCCCCAGGAAATAATGGCTAGCTCTGCTTCATTTTTATTGTCTGCTTCATTTTTTTGTTGTGAGGTGCTGATCACCGAATTGAAAGGTGTATTCGGGTAAAGAGTATTTCTCAGGCTGCTGTCTTTCGTACCGTGGCTGTTGGGACACCCCCACCCCTTTCAGCTACTTTCTCCATGTCCCTGAATTCAATGATGGAATCATTTGAGGAATCCTATAGTTCAGACAGACCATACTCTCAAGGTGCTGTCTCAGGGATAGAGACAATATTTTGCTAGGAACACTGAAGTTTCAATGTGAAATGCTTTTCTAGCAATGCCGTTTGTGCAAAGGGGTACTGACAGTCCAGTTTTTTTCCCCCAGAAGGATCACACTTCATTGCCTTGGTATATAGAATCTTTTCAGGTTTTTTTTAACTCTTATTTTTTGTGGATTGGCCCTGCTCTAGAAAATGCAGAACTCGTGCCATTGAGCCAAGCCTCGAATGTATATGACTGGTGTGTGGGCACTGGCTGGTACTTATGTTAGAGGATGCTGCTTAGAAGCACACTTCTGGTTACCCTGGAGAATGAATGTCATTCTTTCTCCATCTCTCTGTATCTCTTTTTGGATTGATAGAAAAGGGGAAAGTTCATCCTCTCTGCTCAAGTAATGTATGATATCCTGGAAGTTTACAAACTGTAAACCTTCAGGGAAGAGTTACAATTTTTATGTGGGCACTTTGTTTCACTGTCACTGTGAAGGATAAACGTAAGCAGTTACAAACAGCTGGCTGCCTTTGAATGATACTATTTAAGATATTCAGTACAATGAATGACATGGTGTGGTATTGCTGATAGTTGATTTTGGTGGGGATTGTTTTTTTTTTAAGCTTTATTTAAGATAGATTTTTTTTCAAATTCACATTAAAATTCATTAAAATATTTGAAGGTTTTTTTGTGGTTTGATGAGTCACTTTGGTAGACTAGTCTTCATATACATTCATAAAGTGAATTTAGTGGCATCTGATGTAGAAATTCAGGTAAAGAGTAAATAGACTCATCGGAAGGAAAACCTGACAGTTTCTAAATAGAAAATAATTTTTAAGGATCACCAGTCATGCACAGATGGAACTAAGGCAAAGCTGAGATGAAGCTACAAGGCTTACATTTGTGTAAAAATGTCAAAAGCTGTATATGGTTAAAATCTTCTTTACAAAATAAAATTTTCCTAGTGCAGACAGTTGGTAAGTCATGACTGGAAGTACCAAGTTTATGCTTTGCAGAGACTATCAGAAAGGAAGTTTTGCTTAAATATTTGCTTAAAGAAAAGGTCAGGAGTGTCATCTAATTTTCTAAGAATTACTTAATTTTAGTATTTTAAAAAGTAAAGCTGTTCATTAGCAAGGTTCTCTACTTTCTATATTTGTCATTAGATGCATTTCTCCAGAAGTTTTAGGGCACTTAAATTGGCATCAGGTCAAATTTTATAACCTTTTTTAAAAGCAATTTTTTTTTCTGTGGGGTCCCACACTACAAAAACTATTTCAGGAAAGTGAGACGGCTTTGCTGACTTCAGATAGGGAAGTCAAATCTACATCTGTAAATTCAAATTGTCAAAAACCTCAGTCCAACTACCTTTTAAATTGTTTTTACACTTGTCATTTTGATCATGTGCCTTTTTTATGGTTTCATTCATTGTATTTTGGTTTGTTCTTGTATATATATACCTATTCCATATCAGTATATTTAAAAAGAGTTCAAATTTATCCCTGCTAAAAAAAAAATACGGTTTCTATCTGCTGGCGTGGTACATCTGTGACTTCTCAAAAATTATCCTTTCAGTGCAGTGTTTCAGTTGTGGGAGCTTGTTTTGTTGTTTTTCAGACAAGTACTGTTGAACATTTACCTTCCCAATGAAGTCATCCCAAGTACCTACAAACCAGCTGTGGCAGGAGGCTCTGCAGTGCTGTGTATCATGTTTGTCATTACTGCTGCTAGACGTGTCTCAAACCGCTCTAAGGTGTGGCAAGATCCTAACAAATCTTTATCCATTATGTTCTGTACATTCCAAAGTACTGTGGCAGAAATAAAATTAGAAGTGTCTGGGATATGGGTGGAGGGAATAATCTGCTGGGTTTCTGATTATATATGTTAAATACTAAACAAAGTACAAAGCAGACTTAAATTTTGTGACACCTGTGACAAATGTTTAGACTTAAATCAAACCTCCTTATCCTAAATTCACTCTGCTGTCTCTTCTTTTAGAACATTTGGTGCTGGAGGCACTAGATTTAGATTTCTGCACTGTTTGAGTGCAACTGCAGAATTATAAAAGGGCAAGAAGCAGAACACTATGATTTTCCCCTCCATATATGTGCAAGCATGCACATACATTTAATTTTTAGGTGAGGAAGGGTAGATTCTATATTCTGATGCATACATTTACTTCAGTAGGGTAAAATTAAATGTTCCTTGATACACATCACAATATGCTGCCATTTTGCAACTTTTTTTTGGACTTTATCATTTTAAGGAAATACAAAATGTTGGAATTGTGAACTCTAGCTTGATTATCCTTTCAGGGATTTATTGTGAGTAGCTTTTTGGTTGAAAGGAGTTTGAAAGGTGAACCGTATTTTCATTAGGCAGAGAGCAAAGTGGTTAAGTAAAAATACCTATTAAAATTATTGTTGCAAGATGACCATTTCAATTTCTGTATTATTCCTTTAAGTTTTCAATTGGAGAAATTCATAAAATGGGTACTTTGGTATTGCTGTCCATTTTAAATGCAGTTTTCTTTGAACACCCTTTCTGATGTGAATTTGAAGTTTTTTAACAGCATACTTCATTCTGTAATGCTGAACATCATGTTGCAGCCAGTAAGCATTAGATCAAGTATTTGTAGTTTGCAAGTGTGTTGGTCTTAAATGCATTTCCAACATACTCCTGCTAGCTTTAACGTAATTAAAGTCATCAATATAGTGAGAAAAAAAAAAAAAAGATATTTTCTGACAAAGTATTTATTTGCACTACTTATGAATACTGGAGTTTACTGGGACAGGGTTTTTTCTCACCATGTGAGGTTTACTTGTGTGTGAGTAGGTGCATACATTTGTCACGTGTTGACAATCAATTGCCTCAACTGTGTGTATACTGTTTGTAAATAGGAACGTATTTTTCAAGATTAAGGGGGAAACCTGCATCTTAGTGGTGGTAAAGCTACTCTGCAGTAAGGTGACTCCAACTCTGCTTTTTGTCTTCAGATACTGTGTGGTTTGTTTTACTTCTTTAATGAAGTTTATGAGTGTTCTTGGAAAATTGTAGCTCCAGGGAAATTTTCCTCAATATTTAATGTATAACATGTTCAGAGAATTATATTTTGAAAAATTAATTTTGGAATAGATAATTCTATGCTATGGCTGTATTTTAACCTAAGAGTTTGAACTTGTCCTATTTTATCATGAACCAATGGCTATCTCCTCTAAGTGTTCAGCATTTTAACTTTGGTCATAAACCAGACATTTTTGTTTATCTTGGCTTACAAATTTAAATTAATTTGAAGACTAAGAGAGAATCAAGAATAACTGTTTGAATAAAATAATAAAAACCAAGCTGTACAGTATAGGTACTGCACTCATAATCATAGAGGAGGTGGGGAAAATATAATGGAATATGTTTGAATGAAATGTATGTACTGCACACAAAAGAAATTCCTTTGATGTTAGTAGATCTAATAATCTCATCCTTAAATTCTCTCACTGCCAAAGATATTGCTACCTTGGCATGTTTAATATAACATTAAAGCCACCAGCTAGATGTCATTTGTAACAAGCATATATGTCATAGGAAGAGTTTTCATCAGTAGAGTAAATGTACCTCTTTTATTTCAGTTTCTTGTTTAGGATAATTTCAAGACTAAAGTTGCAAAATATCACTCCTTTTCAAGCATGCTAAGCAAACAAGCCAGATCCTCTGTACTTGCATCACATTCTTGATTTATGTATTTTTTAATATTTTTATATTATCGTCAGTATTTTAAATGCTATTTGTTTCTAGCATATGGGCCTTAATCTCTGTTCATTATTTTTGTTTTTTCCTCACTGGCACTTGGATAAACTATGCTGTTGAAAGGTTTTCTGTAGGTGATTCAGGGTAGTAAATCAGGACATGGGTGTTGTGTTAGTGAATACATTTATCAGTCTATCAAAATTTCTGTAACGACCAGCTGAAGATACTTGCCTGCCTCTTCCACAGTGGTGGAAGATGATGGTGAGCTGTGAGCAACTTTGTTTGTTCCTGAAAACAGTAAGCAGATTTTGCAAGACTGAGACTTACCTGGTTTTCCACATAGTCATTATGAAATTTTATTTAAAATAAATCTTGGAACAAGATTTTAAAACAACTGCCAACCATTTTAGATAAACTTAGTAAGTTTGTCAAGTGTCAAGGCCTGTGATATTAAAAGTTTAGAAGAAAGCTGTGTAAGTCTTAAGGGTACCTTACAGCTTTAGAAAAGGATTAAGTAAAAATCTGTCCCATTTTAATCATCTGTATTTGAGATTTAATGAAAAAAAAAATTTGCTTCCATCCTTATTTTCTCTAGGCTAAACCTCTCCCTGAATTTTTTTTAACTGTGTTCATCAGATTTTACCAAAGGTAGTATCTGAGAGGCCAACTGAAATAAAAATGGGTCCATAAATTATCCCTTATATCATAAATGATTCTTAAGGTTTTCCTGTGAGGAGCTTGTTGGGAACAGATGTATATTAAAGCTTTCTATCCATACAGTAAAACGTTGTCCTACATTTTAGCTTGTGCATGATGAGCAGAGTGATGAGATCAAGTTTTATTGAGCAGCCACTTGGGTGTGAGCTCCCAGTGTTTTACAGTCTGTAAAAATTAAGTGGTTTTAGAGAAGACTGTCTTTGCATTCTGATGCAACTTTTTAAAAAGTGATTAATAATCTATTCAGGAGTCAACATTTAAATTGCTTTAAAAATGTGGTTTGGAATTCTCACAGGTTTTGATTTTAGAGGGCAAAATGGTCAGGGGGAGATTTCTGTTTCGAAGTATCTGCTGGTAAAGTGTCTCTGTGGTGCTTTGTCATGGAAACTTCCTTACAAATCAGTAGTGAATCCTATGTGTTTGAGTCCTCATCCTCCCCAGACCTGATCACAAAACAGAAAAAGTAGAACAACCTTTTACCTTTAATTCTAAAACAAGTACTTGGGAGTAACAGAAATACTGGCTATTGACACTGTTCTTTCTGTTCAGACAGTTACTGTGGTTGTGCTAGAATTTCATGTTATTAGTTTATGAAAAATGCAAGTAGTAAAAACTTTGTGGCTTCAAGTATACAGTAGATGTGAGTTAACAATCACTCAGGATAAATCAACATGTCAAAATAGTAATAGATTCCTAGTACTGGGGTGTGTGATGTGTGTGTGTGTCAGTGTTCAATGATTTCTTCTGTTTTCTTGCACATAGTACATACTTTAGGGGTGGGTATTACTAGCTGGTTATTTATGGACAAATACCATATGATTAAATAAAACAGAGTCATTTAACACTTTTTTCATATTGAAGATTCCAGGAAAAAGCTAATAAAGATTTTTAATAATCACCTACTCTTAATACATTTTAGATTTACTATGGTAGCTTTTCTTTGCTATTAGAAGACCCCAACAACTAAATTGATATATACCCCATGCTGCATTTTTTAAATTTGTAATTCCTGTACTTGACAATGAGTTTTTTGATCTGTTTTTGTCCTTGTAAGAATACAGGACTTGCTCTCAGTTTTACTAGCAAAAAAAAAAAAAAAAAAAAAACAAAACAAAACCATTCTGCAAGGGTTAAAAGATTATTTTCTTACTTTTTTCATCATACCAGGTTTGTTTCTCTGAACTAAGGTTTCTGAGGATTTTTACTACTTTAGCATTATTTAATCTCATAGAAGGAGCATAAGCAGCAGGCAGCCCACTTGTGGACACACAGGCTAGGCGAAAGGACGTGGCTTGGTGGAGTGAGCCCCTCTGGACCAGCACAGCCCTGCTTGCTGGGATCAGCCCCAGACGTTGAGATTCGGTACTGGTGAAGGACTAAATCAAACAGGTTTTTAATAACCCTGACCTCTGCTGTATGATGTCCTTTAACCTGGGGACCAGGGAAAGTCTTCATTCTTAGTCCTGAAGAAGGCACGTATTGAAGATCATGTTATTGGTGCATGTAAGCCATTATCTTAACTGTCTTACTGAGCTGGTTCATGCTGTTGACTTGTTGAAATGTGAAATGTAGTTACTATTGACTTTGTAAATACCTGCCAGAGAAGAAATATAATTATTTTAAATCATTGTAAATAGAGATGTATAAAACTCGACACAATCTGCAATGCAGAAAAAATTATATATATATATATATAAATATAAAAAGATGTTAAATAAATATCGTGCTGTTTCTGAACAGAAGAGAATACTGTGTGACTTGCTGGTTTTTAAAGGTGTGATTCGGGCTGGTGCGGGAGGGCCGGGCGCTGAGGGCAGCCGTGAGGGGGCTCTGGCGGGCGCCGCTGCTCCCCGGCGGGGCTCGCGCCGGCTTCGCGTCGCCACAGCGACCGCGGGCACGAGCCCGGGAGGCGCGCGCGCCCGGCGGCGGAAGTCCCGCCCCGCGGCCGAGGCGGGCTGTGGGCTGGGCGCGGGTTGGCCGTCGCACGGGTCACTCAAGGTGCGGCGCCCGGGTTGGCTGCCTCGGGGGACGGCCGCTGGCCGGCGCGTGAGCCCGGTTCCGCCTCCGGCTGCCGCCGCCTTTACCGGGGGCGCCGCGAGCGGGCGGGACCCCTGTCCCGCGGGAGCGGCGCCGTGAGGGGAGAGGGGTGAGGCGGGGCCGGTCGGCACCCTCCCGGCGGCAGTGCCCCCCGGCGGCGGGGCCGCGCCCACGTGACGAGAGCCGCCATGAGCCGGCCCGAGGGGATGCGCGGCAGCCGCCGCTCCCTGCAGGTGAAGTTCGTGCCCGACGAGGACGTCCTCAAGCACATCTCCGACGACGCAGGTACAGCCGGCCCGGGGCGTAGCCCAGCCCAGCGCCGCCCGGTGCTCCCTCCCAGGGCGCTGGGAGAGCGGTCCGAGCAGCCGCGGCGGCCCCGGGGAAAGGGGCTCTGCAACACCCGAGCTGGGTTCTGCAGAAGGACGAGGCCTCTGGAGTCGTTCTGCCCCGCTTGACTGCCCTCCTCAGAGTGTCTCTGTCCCTGCCCGGCACTGGACAGGCTGCAGTACGAGCTCTCGGTCCGAGCTCTCCCCGCAGCAGCGTGTACCGAGTGCCGGGCCAGCGGCACAGCGGGCGGGAAGCTCCTCGGGCCTGACGCGGTTAAACACTCGCACTGTCCAAGCGGAACGAGGCTCGGGTGTATGCCCTGGGAGTGTTATGTATGCCCTGGGAGTGTTTTGCTGCAGTTCTGACTAATTTTAAGCTGGGGAACCTCTGTTCAGATGCTAAAAACTTGCCAGTACAAGGCACGGAGCATTTCTTTCAGACTTCACTGCTGGTCCTTCTTTGAGGAGAAGGTCGTGCAGATGGTCTCCAGAGGGTTTTCAGCCTACATGCTCCCATGAGTATACTGACAGCCTACAGGCACGTTATTTTCCAATTGCTCCTCTTTAGGAAAAAATAAGGGTTGACAAGTACCATCCCCTTTGCATGCAATTTGATACTGTAATGTGTGAGACACTGTCATTTCTTCTATTCCTCTCTGTGGAGCTGGTGTTCACTGAAGTGGGTGTCTTACCCTCATGGAGGGCAGGAGCCAGCATTTTTGGTGAAGGAGGGATGAATGGCTATAGGGTCAGCTATTGACCAGCTGTTCTTTTAGCAGGACATCTCACCTTGGAATTTGTTGAGTGATTTGCATAACAGGAGCCTGGTCTCTAAGTCGGGTGGCTGTGTACTACTGCCATAGAAATAATGAAATGGCAGGAGGTTAAAGCTTCTGTTACAATTCTAGGAACTAAAGTACGGAAGGACAAAGCTCAGCTGAGTGTCAGTGTCAAGAGATTTGTGAAGAAGCTTGAGAATATTTCTGATAATGAAGCTCAGGAGGTCCTGGAAGAGAAGAACTATGTTGCTGCTCTTGGAATATGTGCCCAAGGTATTAACAGGGGAAAATCTAACACAGCTCTGACTTCAGGAGATTCTTTCAGTGTTAGGGTTGTACAGTGCTGGTGAAATTATTTTTGAGGGCTCAATCTGCTCTGTCTGTGCTTGTGGTAACAGGTAGAAGAGAAGATTATGATTCTAGGATTTTATTATATATTATTTATTTATTTATTTATTATATTTATTTATATTTGTTTTGTATCACCTGCAGTATAAAGCCAAATAGTGAAATGTTGCATTCCATCTTTCTTGGGTTGGGAATATCAGTGCTTTTAAAATAGCTTCAAGTAACATGTCTTTTCACAGATCCAGTGGGAAATGGTTCAAATATAAGTGGTGGTGAAGTTTACTCATTCCAGACTCCCAAACGCTCCAATAAAATGGCAGAGCTGGGTATGTTTTGCTCTTCTTTCTCTGCAGACTTAGGAGAAACAAGCAGAAAGTGGCAGTTCCAGAGAGGGTGGACTGTTTCAGTTCAAATGAGGTGCTTGAGCGGGGTTGTCACTCACATGAAGAATACTTGTATGTCCAGCACCATCTGAACTTCATTAGTGTTTATTTCTCACAGCTAATGATACATCCTACAAAGGATGAGCTCAGGGAGAGGGATCATCCTACTGAATCACTATACAGAAACTGGTTTTGGTGCCTCTTAGTTTCTGCTGTGTCTTGGGAAGTTTTGTTTCCTATCTTTGACCTCTCTTCTGCAGCAGGGTGGATTTCACTGGTGCTCCCTCCTGGAGCCATGACTCACTTTGAAAACTGAGGGAAGTCATTCTGTGACGGTCTGTCAGTCCCAGTGTTGTTACATGGAATGGGCTGTTGCTCACACAGTGGTAGGAACTGTTAGCAGGGTATTTCAGATTCACAGCAGTCATTCAACTTCAGCTTGTACTGATAAGGAGCAGACACAGGGAAATGGTTCTTCATGGGGAACTGATGTGTTTGCTATATCTGATGATCTGTTATGTCCAGCGGAGCAGTCTTAAAGTACTAAGTGAACCTGACCAAACCTTGCTCTAATTCAAAGACGTGCTCTTCCAGGGAGCAAAACGTGCTCTGCCATTGCCCATACGTGTAAACTTAATTGATGAGTTCAACCTTTGAAAGTCTTTGCTGAGGAATACAGCCACCTTTAGGGTTAGAAAAATCTAGAAGTATTTGGTTCCTGAAATATCTAGGGAATTAATATTCAGGTGTATGTCTCCATTTCTGACTAGCCAGAGCTGGAAGTTTTGTACCTGACATGTCCTTCATTCCCTTCTCCCTATTTCCTACAGCCTCTGAATTAGCCCAGACACCTGAACAAAATGTGGCACCTGATCACTCCAAGTGCCCTGAGAAGATGGCCAAAACCCCTCAAAACAGCAGTAAGTCCTGTGATGGTTTGGGGAACTGAAACTGAGAGAGTGGGGGTTATGTTTCTCTTTGAGTGGTGGAGCGGATGCTTGAGTTCCAACTTCTCCCTTCCTTAAGTATTCTAGATAACACCAGGGCTTAAGTATTCAGGTTAACACCACGGGCTGGACAGTTTGGTGTGTGTGGCCTGTGCTTCACCTGGGGGTCACATCTCTTCTTCTGCCCTGCTGCTCTAGAGGAAACATGAACGTCTCTCTCTTCTATTGCTGTGACATTTAATGACTTCCTTTCTGTTCAGTAGAAATACTTGCACTTGAGAGAGCTATGAGCTGGGCTGGTTTGTTAAACACTGATTGGGTAAGGACTGTGTGGGTGATCATGTGTAAATTCACTCTTAATTATATAATATTTAGCACCTAGTGCTGCAGGGAGAAATACAGGTGGGAGAAGTCAATGCATGTCAACACTGGCAAGAGCATGTGCATTTGTGCTTGGAAATGGAGTCTGATGTGCTCAGGAAGAGAGCATTAGCTCATTTTTCAGCTTCATCCCTCCCTGCTGGAGTCTCTTCCTCCTTCCTGGCCTCCCAAAGCTGTGACCAAGAATTAGAAGGTGCCTTCTGTGCTAATAACATCGACTCTTGTGTGACCTGACACAGGCAGGCTGCTGGAGCCGCCACAGACTCACAGCCAGAATGCAAAGAGTAAATTTATTTCTGTTAACTTTCTGAAGCAACACCTGGGCAGAGGGTGATGAGTGGAGATGCAGGCACCTTTATGTGTGGTTCAGTGCTAGAACCAGCCTGCTGTTCACACTGGTCTGTCAGTGGTTTTGCACATGCATAGTTTATCACCATGCTGTGATCTTCACTGATCTGTTTGTTAGAGTGCCTCCAGGCCTACCAAACACCTATGTTATCTATACACATATGTTCTACTTCCCAAAGCATACACAGGGTAAACAGCAATAGACATGGTATATCTGTTTTTCTGCATTGCTGTTTGAGTCTTTGCTGTCCCCAGCTGCATGGTCACTTTAGCGTATTTACAATTCTCATTTCCAGTCTTCCACCTCTAACTCCTTCCTCCCAGCAACTCTTTTTGTTCTCTCCTTGCCTGCCTGAGAGGAACTAGAGGCTTCCCTCATAGGATTAATTATCCAGGGAGCTGATGTTCTGGTGCAGTGTGCCTTTGAACAGTGAATACCTGTTTTTCTAATGTACGGTCTTGTGCCAGTGTTGAAAATTTGCAGTACTCTGTACAGTGCTGTTTCTTCCTTTTCAGAACGTTCGAGTTCAGACAAGGTGCAGCAGAAGGTGAGTAATGACTTTACATTGTTTGGATCTTGTATTTGGGTTATTTTTCCCCACTTGTGAAACTTGAAGTAGCCAATTACTACAGTTCTGGAAAGGAAGGAACTTGAAAAGTGTACTCCACAGAAGAGATGTCTCTTCTGTTCTAACTAGAAGGAGTAACTCAGGTGAGAGCCATTAATCAGGACTATGGGGTTTGGAGTCAGTGGGCAGATAATAGGTTTGACAGCTTCATTGTCATGGGTGGAAACTATTTCCTTGCATCACACAAGTGAGGATGCTGGATAATCCCTTAATACACAGTTAAACTCACAGCTTTCCAGTTTCTCACTACAGGAAGAAACAGCCCTAATTGTAAGAAATGCTGTTAGAACAGGAGTTCCAGAACTGTGATGCTGTTCAGTTTCTTACTTACCAATTGGTTTATAAAGAAGAGATACTGTGCAGAACTGCCAGTTGTGGTGGCTGTGGGGTGAAAGAGCTGGCTTTCTAAAGTAGTACAGCATCATAGCAGAAATGTATGCACAGTTTTTCTGGTATGAGGTTCCAGGATGAGATACACCTGAAAAAGACATGCTGTTTGGGGGAATGCTGTAGTCACTGCTTGATGATTTCACATCCACTTAGTCAGGATCCACAAAAGTATTTCCTAAGTATTGCAGACTTGATCCAGTGTCCAAGTCAGGCATGTGCTTTAAACATATGTAAGGAAAATGTGACACTACAACTTGGTGAGCCCAGGCAGCTTGGAGTCCTTTGCTGTACTTCTGGGCTTAGTATGCTGAGTGGTCTTCTGTCATTCTGGTCTTTGTTTTCATAGAGAACTTCCAGATGACTTTGAGTAGACAGCATGATGTGGAAGGTGACTGCTGTGGGGACTGTAACATTTCCAGGCATTGCTTTGGTTTGGCTGTTCCTGAGAGGCCAAGATTGGCATCTTGGTTGGAGATTTCAGTTTTCTACTCTCCATGTTGAGCTGAAAGAATTAAGCCCCTTTTGGAACTTGATCCTATTTCCCTCTGAATGGGAAAACAAGAACTCTCCATACTTAACTGCCTCTGCTTTTTCAGTTTCATGTGGGCTGAAATAGTTTGGAAATGTAACCTGTCTTTGCTTGGGTAGTTTAGAGGAGAGAGATGTTTCTTTTAATGCATGTTTTTTCTTTGCTGTTCCAGAGTAAAAAGAAAGAATTTGTGTCCACCACACCTTACAGACTGAGAAAGAGACTAGCAGGTAAAGATCAGCCTTTGCTGTCAGCTGCCAAAATCAGTGAGGCACTGTGTTCAAGGGAGAGTGTTCTGTTGAGCTTCTGTCTGTGGTTACTTTTGTGTTGAGAGACCATGACTGAGCCAGATTTCATCTGTGCTCTTCAATCAGTGCTGCCAACAGAGGTATTTTACAACAACTTGTTTGCAGAATGTGACATAGAAGATACTCAGCCTGCTCAATTGGCATTTGGGAAAACTGACATAGAGATGCTAAGAGAAATAGGGAATTCCATTGTCCATTTTTAGTCTCTTTTTATGGTGCGATGATGTTTCTTGGTTGGTATCAAGGAGGAGGCTTTACTTAACAATACTTTGTGATTCTAGAACTGCAAAAGAAATGGCCATCTGTGTTTGCAGTTCTCTTAAGCATTGATTTTACCTTTCTGTGAAATATATTTAGGATTCATGTGCCTGTAAAACATCTAGAGAATGTGTGTGAGATGGTGCAAAATGAGTTCTGAGTAAGAAGTCATTCCTAGCTTTTAACCTTAAAATTTATGCTCTAGCTCCAGATCCCTATTTAGAAAGTGAGAGTGAGTATTCTGCTTCCTGCTCAGAGGAGGAGGATGAGGATGAACAGAAGGAAGTCAGCACTGTTTTATCAGATCAAAAGACTCCAGCAAAAACTAAGGCTGCATCTACACCTCCTCCCAGAAACAGCCTAGCCAAAAAAAATAAGGAGCAAAAGATGGTGAGTATGCAAAAATATACCCCTGAGCTAGCAAAGGGAAGGGATGTATGGTGACAGTAAGCTGTTAGTGACCTCACCTGACTGTGGGGAAGAACTGCTCAACTCATTTCAGATGGAACCAGCTGGGCTGGCTTTTGCTGTACTTCTGAGTAATCCTTGGTGGACAGGCACCATGTGAACCTGTGTGCTACCCCAGCTGGCATCATTAGTAGCTTCAGAAGGAGAAGTTTAAGATGCCCATGGAGCAGGAGACCTTGTATTGAGACAGGATGAAGAAATTGATTCCTATAGTACCAAAAGGAGTACACATTACTGTTCCTGCTTGATGTTCAGCTTAATTGTCTTACTTCCTTCCAGGACCAGGGATCCCCACACCAATTAAGAATTACTGTTATGTTATCTCTCTCAGAATCTTTTTTCTAGCTCTGTCTTCAGGAAAGACTCATCTGACTAGGTTAGCTTTGGCAGAATGCTGCTGTAGAAGCCATTTTTGCAAATATTTTCTGTCTTTCTGTATTCACCCTTGCCCTTTGATGTCTCATTGGCCATCTTAGGGAAGGGGTAGCCTGATAACAGGAGGAGTTGCTGATCTTGCTGTCCTTTTATAGGGTAACCTGGTGGAGGAATACTTTGAAGCTCACAGTAGTTCCAAAGTGCTCACTTCAGACCGAACCCTGCAGAAGTTACGGAAAAGAAGATTGAGTCAGGTACTGTTCATAAGTGAGTCACACAACTCTGGGTTTTTGATTTCTGTGATATAGAGTTCCCTCATCAAAATCTCTGATGTTGCTATTTTCACTTTATTTCTGCTGATTACGTGGTCAGTGGTAATGCTGATTTAGGCAGCAATTTAGGCAGTATGTTTTCTGCTGTTGCTCTTAGCAGGGACAATGCCCAGTTGTTTGAACCTGGGACAGTAGGAAAAATGCAGGGAGAAGGCACTATCAGGTGAGCTCACAAGCTCACAGCTGAAAGTTGCAGCTACCAGAAAAGGTGAATGTTTGCTTTTGGGGAAGAAGAGGGAGAAGCAGAATTGTAGAGACTTGCATTAAAACATCATTTTTGTCAATGAAATGGTGGGAGGAATTAAAAACTGTCTTGACTGTTTATGTGTAGTGGAAATCAAGAGAGCTGATTTCATCTGAACATTACTAGGTCACTTGCAGAACTGGAACTAGCTCTAAATGTTGTCATGTAGTTTGTTATATATACTTTGTTCCCTTGCAGTTTCTAGGAGACAGGAATAGTCTGATGGTGGTGACTGAATTACAAATCAAGCAGTTGTACCCTACAAGGACAGGTTTCAAGGAATTGTGTAGAATACCTGGAGCACTTGTGTCTGTGACTGCTTTTTATATCCATTTGTGTTTTAAAAGATGGCATATATACAGACTCCTTGCTGTTATCTGGAATTGCTGCCCAAAGAAACATCTGGATTTTTAACAAGTTCTTTCATAACAGCTGTGGGAGGAAATCATGGCTTACAGTGTTAAAGCTACTGCTGTCTTCAAAGTAGTTGAAGATTTAGCAGTTTTGTCTCTCATACTTTGTCTGATACATTGCAGTTGCCTTTCCAGTGTCAACTGTCTTCTACTGCAAGGGAGTGGGAAGCAAAGCTGTTAAAATTGAAGAGAAAGAGAAGCCAGTGTAGATTTGATGCTGACTATCATGCTACTATGCTGTTAAACATCAGCATCACGGCATATCTTGAAAGCCGAATTAATCCTTCGGTTCTTGATGCTTTTCTACATTGAGCTATCAGCTGCAAATTATATCCTTTCTGCTGTAGTTTTTTTTAAGATGGTGGTCATTTTGAGCTTTCTCTTGTAGTGACAAACACCTGAACCCTTGCTAAGGATGTTGATTGGTGCCTTTGTTCCTGTGATCAGGGATGTGAGGTTGTATCCTGTTGGTACAGTGCTTGGTGATGTGTAAGCTCCGTGTGTATCCGTTTTTCCTGTAGTGGTTTTTCCATACTTGGCATGAAGAGAAAAATACATAGTGTGTCATCTGTTCTAGTCCTAGTCTAGCTGCTGTTTACCATAATAAGGTTACTTAATCTCTGCTTTATATCTCCAGCAGCGAAACTGTGCCTAGTGGGGTCTTAATGGGGAGAAAAAAACTAACCACAAACTGAGTCCACTGACGATGAAGACTATTCTCTCTATGTACAGGAGCATGCTAGGGGGTGTTTTAAGGACTTCAGGTGTATCTCCTGCTTCTTCTCAGCTTTGAATGACTGTCATCTCTTTCTCAACACAGCAAACACTGCATGATCTTTTGAAAAATGCTCCCCTTGCCTATGCTGCTGAAATTAGAGACCTTAACCAGCAACATGAATCCTTGTTTTCCAAGTGGATGCTGCAATTACAGTAAGTATCCAAGGAGAATCACTGAAGAAGCTTAGTTAAAAGGCACTGCAAATAAATTTACCCTCATGTCAGTAACATCCTGTGGATGAATTAAGGAGAAAATTTTTTTCATAGATTGCTTAAATTTAAAAGTGGGTGACATTAATTTAATTCAGTGCATCCTGTAGACCAACACCTATCTGATTAACTCCTCAAACTAAATGTCTGCAGTGCAGTGAAGTTGCATTCTACCTGCTTAGCCTGCCTGTGCCTCTCTAAACCAAACTAGAGGACATTCACAAACAGGGAACATGAATAGTGAGAGAACAGGGAAAATGAATTATGAGAGAAGTGCGCTTTGTGAGGAATCGTTTTTGTTTTCAGCAGCAAGTTAGTAGTGAGTAGCTCACCCTCACCATCTTCAATCTGTGGCTATCCTCTAGTGTTGTAGCAGTTAACTTTCAGTGCCCATGATACCTAATGATCTGAGCATGAAGAAACCCTAATGCTTTCGGAAACACTGGCAGTATAAATTTTATTTGGCTTTGTGTGTATCTTCATGGGAAGGAGAAGGGTGAACGTTCAGGAAAGCAAATGGAACTGTAGAGACCCTGTGAGATTCTGAAGCACCTTAAGAAGGCAGACTACCACCCCTGAGGCTGGAGCCAATACTGGTGATGAGAAAGCCCCTTGGAAGCTTTTACAAGGAAGTGGAATATAAGGAAATTTGTGATCCATGGGGAAGACAGAGAGTATGGAGAAGATATCAGCTTTGAAAGTTGAAGAGTTGCAAGAGGAGGAGTTCTATTACTTGGTGATCTGGGCAAATGGTTGCAGATGTATGTGGCAGAGCAGAAGAAAAAAAATCACTTGATGACAGTGAAGGTAGTAACAGCTGTTGAACACCTTACCTTTGCCCAGTGCTATTTGAGTAACCTGATACTCTTCTTTCTAATCAAGATAATGCTTTTCCTGCTTCTCAAACCTAAACAAAGCATTGTGATTCCTGTGATGACCCACTCCTGAAAGTAAAGAAGTGCTTAAGATTCAAAAATGCTTATTGGTCGAAAGCTATGACAGAAGTCAGAGGGTCCATAAAAATGATAGAGTTTTATTAGTAAATCACAGACTTTGATGAAAAGTGTGGAAATCAAGGAAATTGGTATGTTAGTCCTTGACCTACTATATAGGCACACAGCACTGGGTTTTGCATCAAGGGGCAAGATGAAGGGAAAGGAGAAACTAAATATTAAAAAGGAGAGATTAATTGAAGAGCAAAAAAGAGATCACCAGCCATCGCTCCAGCATTGAGCCAGCTGAAGGAATGGTGACCCTGGATTCAGCATTGATCCAGGTCATAAGTTATAATCCAGCTGTGTTGGTTCAACTGTTGAGATGTCCAGGGTCTGGGGGGCATCACCTGAGCTTGTGCAGGGGGCATGTCTTTTTATGGACAGGTGTCTCTGCCCCAAAGACAAGTTTGTCACTTTCTATGCTAATTAGTTATCATGCACAGTTTGTTCTTTTAGGCCTTTCTGGAAAAGGGTCAGAGGGCTTTGGGGCTCTTTGGTAGTCACAGTCCCACCTTCTAGTCCCATGTCCACTTCCACCAGTCATTCCTGTGCTTGCACTGTACTTCATTGTTGTTTCTCATGGAAAGGTTTTGCCCTATCTCCACCTGTACCCTCTACTTCTGCCAAAATTTGTTTTTTCTCACAGCATGTTAGTACCAGTAGTCCTCGGTGATTACCAATTATTCTTGTCTGTTACCACTTGGTTGGCTTCACAGCCACCTGGTTATTTGTGTTTGAGACATACTATCAGTCAATTACCTTCTGGGAATTGAGAGCTCAAAAAGATCTCACCCTGGACCACTGCTTGCAGTGTTGTTAGAGAGTGGACTTGAATTTGCAGCAGCCCCCCATAATGGAGAGCTCAAAGGGTCTCAATTTAGACTGCTTTTATAAGGGCACAATACATTGGGCTTCAGTCAGTGATTTTTTCATCCTGGCCACAATTTGAGTCAGTAACTTCCTTTGAAGGTGCAGCAGCAGGAATATTATACCTCTTGGATTGTTACTCAGGCAAGAAAAACGAATTTCCAAGGCCGTTAATTAGAAATTGGCCAAGGCTGCTCATTAGACTATATTAGTTCCTGGGACCAGGCACTGTTTCTGATAAGCTGGCAAGGGGTTTAGTCTAGGTGCAGGTCATCAAGGCTAAGGCCCAATGAGCATTTCCCATATCAGAGTGCAGCCTGAAAGAGGGTGAGGGATGCGACTAAAGTCAGCTTTTCTGGGTCTCTACAATTCCCTACCATGCTGTCTTTATGCTTTCCTGCCTCTCTTTCTGTGGAACAATCAGGATAAGAAATATACCTGAGTATAGAGTAATTTTGGTTTGAAATTGTGCCTAAGGGTCAGAGTGGTAAACCAGGGTAAAGGTTTGCTTTTTTTTCTTGTAATTACTGTGACCTGTAGTAAACATGTAATTAAAGTAGTTGGTGAGGGGATGTGTGTGAGTGTTGATTACCATTTCTTACCTGAAGCTGTAGATCTAGTATTCTAGTATTCTGTTCTTAGTCAGTAGCATTTTCTTCCATCCATGTTTTGCTAAGTTTGTGAGCCTCTAGGCTGCTAAAATGATTCTTTTGCTAGGATGCACATGCCAGGTTCCAGATTCCTTGTAGCTAACCTTATTTATCAGCTATAAGCTTAAGGTCAGCCCAGAGTTGACAGAATATGAAATTTTTAAAACTAAGTTTGCAGTGGATCATTTTGCTTAATAAATGTATGGACCTAAAACCAGACTTGCACTTCTATGATCCCGTGTATTTGCTCACTTTTCTGCAGCTTGGGTTTCAATATTGTGCTTTATGGACTGGGCTCAAAGCGTGATCTGTTGGAGAAGTTTCGTACCTCTTTGCTCCAGGATTCTGTTCACCTGGTGGTTAATGGATACTTCCCCAGCATCACTGTGAGATCTGTAAGTGGGGGAAAAGCTTGTGGGTTTATGTAATCATCCTGTGTTACAGATACTTCTAGAATCTTTCAGTGTAAAATGTTAAGGAAACCTGCTGCACCCTATAGCAACGGACTGTAGAGCAGTTCCTCTCTCTTCTAATGCTTTGAAGAAATGATCCCATACATTTTCCAAGGAATTGCAGTAATTTCTGTCATTAATAGATACTCATCACTCCAAAGCCTTGTTTTATGTCACTGTTTTGAGAAGGAGTATAATTTTTTTTTAATGTTCACTGTTTTAGGGATTTTATGGTAATAATCAGATTATCTCTCACAAGGTATCCAAGGGCTCAGTTTAAGATTTTCTGCACTTCAGTGTCAGAGCCCTTCATAAGGAACTCCTGTTTTCTTTTTCAGATTCTCAACTCCATCACAGAGGAGGTTTTGGACCATATAGGAACCTTCCGCAGCCCCCTTGACCAACTAGAATTCATCACCAAAAGGTTCAAAGAAGGTAAAATTACTAACTTTATGCATAAAAACTGTTAAGAGAGCCTGGACATTTTCTTCCCCTATAATTTTTATACAGGCAGTTACAGTTTCTTAGTGCATTGTAGCTAGTATACTTTCTTGCTTGTAATGTATGCAACATATATGAGAACATGCATGTACTAGGAGTATGTGTTTACATACATGTGTAACAACCCCATGTAAGCTTAACAGCTGAGTCAGTGTTTTCAGCAGGACAGCAGTGACAAACAAGCAGGTTAGATTTGGTTTCAAAAGCAAAATTAAACAGATACTGCCTCAAAAAATGCTTGCTGAATTGTTCCTGAATGTCTGTCTTACTGCTTGTCTATTCATACACAGATAGCCACAGAATCTTAATTGTGCATGGCATTGGTGTTTCAGTGTTTACATTCTGTTTTTCATCATTACTTTATGAGTATTTCTGGTGGGACTAAGTGAAAAAGGCAGGGTAACAGCAGTTCCCACCTGAATGTACCTAAGTCAGTCTTACAGTCTGCTATAGCTGATCTGACAGATTTCCAGGCAAGTATGTATGGATTTGCACAAAAACTGGTTACAGTTCTAGAACTGTTTCTGGACTCAGGAAATGGTTGTTTATTGGAATAAATCAGCTGAGAGTCCATTTTCTTCATGCAGGAGAAGCCAAATCTTTATTGTATAGGTCATATTTTATAGGATGATCAGAAGGCCCTGTGTCAGATCTTACTGGTGGACAGTACATTCACATTTAGTTCATTGGTCGGTACATGGTATTTTGCATATCTATCAGACTTCTGTATTTTTAGCTAGCTATATTTTTTCTTCTGATTCTCATGAGACAGATCTTACTGTTTATGCAGATGCTAGTTGATTTCACCCAAGAATACGTTCTTGTGTTAATGAGCCCACATACCAAGATTGTTCTCACATGGGAACTTGCAGATTACTTAGAGGCACTTAGAAGGAATGACAGGCTAGCTATTAATTTAACAGAGCAGGCCTGATTTTATGAGGCCTTTCTTTATAATTCTTCTACCTGTCTATGACAGTTGTTCCCAGGGATAAGTACAGCAGCAGGAAGCTAGCTGGAAATTCTAACATCTACCATTTGCATTATCTGAGCTAGGTCTCTAACTTTTTTTTCAGAACTTGTTAAAATTTTCAATGAAGTTATGATGCTTTGGATCCAACCTTGAATAGAAAATGCATTTTTACTGTGAGGAGGAACTTAAAGATCCTAATCATGTAAATAAAAAGCATCTGAATAAACTGCTTAGTCTTCCATTCTAAACTATATTTCAGTGACCTTCAATTGCAAAAGAAACACAGCTAAAGGGGCAATTCCTGGTAAAGCTGTGAGCAAGTGGAAGGTGGATTATAACAGAAAAGATGAAACTGAAAGAAACCAACCCAACCCTGTAGCTGTGATGACAGTGAATTGAGAAAAACCCTTTTAGGTGCTCAGAAACACCCAGTACAGCTTCAAACTATGTTGCAGAAGGAAAGCCATATTGGAGTGATGTATATGGAGAATGGTGGAATACACTTGTGCTACACTGCACTGGGAATGGGAAACCAACTTGTGTGCAGTTTCTTTGATTGGTTCTCTGCTGTTTTTTCTGACCTTGCAGATTCATCTTTAGAGCTCTATGTCCTCATTCATAACCTGGACAGCCAGATGTTGAGAGGAGAAAGAAGTCAGCAGATCCTTGCACAGTTATCCTCCCTGCCTAGCATTTACCTCATTGCCTCTATCGATCACATCAATGCTCCTCTCAGTGAGTTCCCCCGGCTCTGATCTAGCCAGGAGAAGGATCTGTGTTCTGCTTTGGGGCTGCTAAACATGTTTCATAAGCTCATGTATTGCTTACTATGTATTACTGTTACTTGATATGTGTTACTGTTGATGTGTAGAACAGACCTGTTGATGTATGTATAGTCTTGATTGGGAGTGTGGCTGTGCTGAACCAAAACTCTAAAGATACTGAGAAATACCACTAGGCATAATATACAAATAGTCTCCAAGTTTTTGGCACCGTTTGATTTTAAGAACTTACTGAACTGGAGATTGGATTATTAAGGATGTCAAAGCAAATATACTTAAATAACCTACTTACTTATATTGATTACTATTATGATTAGACTAAAAGATCCTAATCAGAATTACTTACTACACAGCACAAGCACAGATAGCTGTAACAATTAGTATAGTTCATTCTTTTTAAAGCAATATTGAAGCAGTTATATTAAAGCTATCAAAAACTATACAAGTAGAAATTGATTTTACTCACCCATACCAACAACCATGGGCAGATCTCTTTAGCTCAGGCTGGAGGAGTAACCTTGAGGGGTGTCCCCCCTCGAGGGAGGAATCTCCACACACTCTGAGAAGAGTCTTGTTTCTGCTATTTTATCCCCTCTCTAGGTAGAGCTTCCAGCTACAGCCAGAAATTGTTTGCACATTCCTGACTCTGGAAGGATTTACAATGTATCTATGGAAAAGGGATGCCTGCAAATGTTTTGTTGCTGAGAATTAATCTTACTGGAACTGCAGTTATCAGGGTGTTTGTAATGTGAATTTCACAAGCATATATTGTTTCCTCAATCCTACAGCAGAACTACATGCATTTTAATATTGCTTGTTTAACACCTTAGCAAACATAAATCTCCCAGTTTTGTCTGCTCTTTCTGTTCTCTTTGTCTAGTGTGGGATCATGCAAAGCTGAGCCTCTATAACTGGCTTTGGTATGAGACAACCACATTTAATCCTTATGTGGAAGAAACATCTTATGAGAACTCGCTTTTAGTACAACACTCTGGATCTCTGGCTTTGAGCTCCCTAATGCATGTCCTGCATAGCCTCACTCTCAATGCCAGGTAAGAAAGACACTGTTACACTTCACAGTAGCACTTGCCAAGGACCCAGTCCTTGCAGTCTGTGTTTTCTGATAATAGTGTTCCAGACCAAGATGGTAGTACCTGGGTTCCAGCTGATTGGTTTTTTTAAATGAGCAGCATCTGGATAGCAAGCCTTGTCCAGTGATGAGACTCATGACCAGGTCTTTGTGTATAAGGCAAAATTAGTTAATATTTTCTAATTGTGGGAGTTTGGGGTTGTTTTTAAATCATTATTAGTTTGATTTTCCCTTTCCTCCTTTCACTTAGAGGGATATTCAGACTGCTTGCTCAGCACCAGCTGGAGAAAAAGGACAATCCATCTTATCCAGGTAAGTACCCACCTTTTCTCATTTGTTTGGGGTGTTGCTGTTCACAGCAGCCCTGGGTTTTGGTATGCAGGTTACATGTCCAGCAGCAGAAGTGCTCGAACAGTTGGCTCACTGTCTTTCTAGTGGCACTGTCTGACTCAGACAGGAAATCAATAGACTGGCTGGTTCTGAAGGACTGCCTTTTACATGCTTACACATGACTGAGACTGTTGGTGGGGGACTGTGGACTAAAAAAAATTAAAATGAAGACTGAATTTGTATATCTTGCACTTAAATGTCCTATATAAATGGCTTCTGACATACCCCTGCTTTCTAGAATACATGTGGAATATTCTGTCACTGTCTGTAATAGGTATTGCAGTGGATATGAATAACATTTTAATGGTGAAGAAAGCAAGACAGAGGAGTTGGAAATTAAGAGAAATTAACAACTGTAGAAAGTGCATTTAAGTGCTATTAAAATTCCATTAGACAGCAGGGTGACTCAAATGTTAATTCAGCTGTTTTCCATTAACTTGGCTGTATACTTCCAAGAGTGATGATACTGTAGCCACTCTGGTCTAAGCCCAAGCAAGACTTTCAGGTGGATAATATGTGGCATTAGACTTGGAAAAATCTGACAATCTTACTACTTCAGTTTCTTGTTCTTGGCTTTTTCTGTCTCCAGGGCTGTCTTTCCAAGACTTCTACCAGCAGTGTCGGGAGGCTTTCCTTGTGAACAGTGACTTGACACTCAGGGCACAGCTGACAGAATTCAGGGACCACAAGCTCATCCGGACCAAGCGGGTGAGTACAGGGAAGAATTCTATTCAGGCACTTTGAATAAAAAGGATGTTTACTTGCTGTATTGTTTTGAAGCATGTAGGAACTGCCAAGGGGCTGAAATTCTGTAATTGCAGCTCTTTCCAAGCCTCCAGTTTGTCAACACCCTATAGAAATGCAGTGTGCTTTGGTTATTCAGCAGCCATTATAGAAATGCAGTGTGCTTTGGTTGTTCAGCAACCTACATGTCTTCTTTTTGAAGACTGTGAGAAGTAGCAGACTATGGAGCCTGCCAGTCTGCTTCCAGTAGTATTACCTGTATTTCTATTAGGAAGGAATGCAGACTTGTCATTATAATGAGGCAGTATAGCAGTACAAGATATAGGAACACAGTGTTGAGGAGCTTTGTAGTGTCAGACAAGCATAACCCACCAGAAGATTTCTCATTTAGTGACTTTTCTCAGTATTTGTGCATTTCCTGTGTTGCTCCAGTGAAATATTCCAGGTTTTCAGTAATGTAGTTGTTCAGAATGCTGTCTAGCTCTAATCCAGACTGCAGTGCTGTCTAGTGGCTTGCCTGGCACTGTACACTGGTGTTAACAATGTCTGTGCATGTCTGTTCTCAGGGAGCTGATGGTGTGGAATACTTACTAATTCCTGTTGATGACACTACCTTGACCGACTTCTTAGAGAAAGAGGATGAAGATGTGTAACATCTGTGTTCTCAGTGTCTACAGCAACTGCTCTCATTGGCTGCTGGAGAGGGGCCTATGCTCAGATCTCTCTTTCTCCAGCCTCACAGCTGCTGCACTGATAAGTAATAATTCTAATGAATCTTGCTCATTGTTCAACTGCCTCAGGTAGTTTGGAATGATGTCTTCTGTAAGCAAGGCCTCTCTTGCGCTCTAGTTGGATTTGTCTGCTTTGTCTCTTAGCTCAGACAATGCCTTCTTCCTATCTGTGCATCCAACCTCACAGCCAGAAAAACAAACTTGGTGAGATTGTGCCTTCTGCTCTCTACCTCAGTAGACTTGAAGGTTTTATTGGAGCAATTTACTTGGGAAGTGCAAATCACAAGATGGTCAAGAGCTTTAGTTTGTACTAGTGGTACAAATTTTCCCATCTGAGTGCTATCCAGTACTCCTCTACCATTTAGACAAAACTAGCTTCCAGTGTATGAAGACAAGATTTATAATGCTACAAGACCTGCCTTGACAGCATGAGGAAAGGAGAATATGAGTGTGTTTGGGATGCTGCAGGTAACTTAGTAAATTCTGGCAATAAAACTGAAGGACTTGTCCCAAACCAACATCCTTTTATAAGATTTAGATAATCAAAAATATGATGGACTCATGTCATTGCCTGCTACTTTCCAAGGTGCAATCCAGGAATATGAAGAGGCTATGAAGCTTTTTTTGTTTATTTTTTTAAAGCTTGATTGTATATTTATATTTTTTACATCAGGAGTGCCCATTGATCCTGGAGGAGGCCTTAAATGCCACTTAGAAGCTCTCCCTTTTTTTAAGCTCTTAGGGGTTGGGAGACTGCTGAAGTTTCACATCTTTTCTTCAATTCTTTTTTTCTCAGTTATGTGGGAGGAAGCTCTATAGTTCCATCATCTGTAGTCTGCCAGCCAGACTTCAGGGACTCTCTATGCCTAATACTTGGTAGCTGTGTTACAGCTCAGTGTTGTAATAGTTCAAATCAATCAAATAAAGTACATTATTAATTTTCATTAGTTTGTCTTGGGTTTTGCAATCTTTTTATGTTACAAGAAGATAGAGATCCTTGTGGCAGTTGTGCAAAAGCCTCATTCTCATTATTATGTCAAATATCCATGCAGAAGATTTCAAACTACTGAGTAGAAATATTTTACATTGTTTCTTACATGAAAGTCAAGAATCCTTTGCCTGCCTTTTAATACCAGTAGCTAGCTTTTAAAGAGAACCAAAACATCCCATGGAGCACTAGTACCTTATCTGCCCCTCACTGACCGAAGCAAGAGAGATGTATGGCCAGACTTTTGTATTAGAAGCCTAGAGCATCTACCTACCCCACTGTCAACTTGTTTCTTCATATAGGTCCATTCCCTTTACTTGGGACAGAAGAAATCCCTTCTCACTTCTCAGCATATTGAGGTGCCTTCATGCTATTGGTAAGAATTATGACCTTTATATAGCCTAGGTAGCTTCAGATAAACCAATCATCTCTTTTCACTAAAATACATTTTGTGCAATTATTAGAGATATTGCTTGATGACCTACTTTTATTAACCTAAAAGGATAGAGTTAACATCTTCACAAATTTCTAATGAAATACATTTACCATCCAGAGGTGGTAGGGTATACAGCTGTGAGGTTTTTTTCTTAAAAAAAAAAATCCCAACAGAAAAAACTAACTTGGAAAATTAAACACATTGTCAGTGGTGAAAATACTACTTGTTCAGTTTTAGTAATCCTGTAATTAAGAACCCCAGTTACAGAAACTGTTTTTAAAAGAAAATAACAAAGACACATGAATTTACAGTTTTGTTAAGGAATTGAGTTTCAACTTTACAAAGCTTTTTTGAATTGAGAATCCCTCTTTTGAAAAGCCTTAAAGCTGCATTAGTGGTAGATTGTGCAATTGAGTACTAGTACCAACAACTTGCTTTGTGTTCTGTATTTATTTGCATCTGAGTGGTGCCTTAATATAACTGTTAATGCAAACAGTTGATCTCCATCCTTTCAGTAACTACTATTTCTGAAATTTATTAGGTAAAATATCAGTGGCTTGCACTGACATGATTTGACATAACTGTAGCAAGGTAGAACTGCTGCGTAAGCTTAAATCTGGAGGTAAGTCAGGTTTTATATATTTTACCCAAAGCAATCCTTGAGTATCATGGTTATCAACTGTATCTGATAACATGAAGCAGTAACAGTAAATAAACAATTTATTCAAGTGCAGTCCAGTAATCAAGTAAATGAACCTTTGGTATTCCAAAACAAACATTTATTTTTCTGACATGAAAAAATATACCCCAGACTTTGAGGGACCATGTAGTACAATCATTCTGTACTGGACCAATTGAAAGCACCTTCATTAAGCTCTGCAATTGGATGGGTCTGTGCAAGATAACACTAGTGACTGAATTTTCTCTCTGCAGTTTTTTCCCCCCTATGCCACCTGGAGAGGATCTCTGTCTTTCTCAGACACAATGACGTTGATTTTGTTCTGTAGGTGGATGGTGAGAGCATCACGCAGCTCTGACAGGAAGCCTCGCTCAGTGTTACTGTGCTCACACAGAATAACACTTATCCCATTGGCAACTGCATCCAGCACATCATGGTGGGACATCTCTCCTGCCATTTTGAGAAAGAGATGTCATGGAGATCACAAATGGTACAGTTCAGGTAACCAGGTCTCTGCAATGTAGGGAGCATCTCAGCTAAAAGCTGTGGT
This sequence comes from Serinus canaria, assembly GCF_022539315.1. Taxonomy (NCBI): domain Eukaryota; kingdom Metazoa; phylum Chordata; class Aves; order Passeriformes; family Fringillidae; genus Serinus; species Serinus canaria. Next base: position 26,367,159 of record NC_066321.1, read on the forward strand.
GATGTAATGGAATACAGGCCATAAGCAGAAATGCAACACCACCTGCTCAGCAGGAAAGTGGAACACTCCTGCTCCAGGGTCCTCTGAAAGACTCAGCTGATAGCCCTGTATGCAGCTGGGTCAAACCACAGAAATTCCTTGCCATCTTTGAGGAGTTGTAAATTCTGCCAATTTGGGCAGAAAATAAAAATGCTCAGAGGGGTTTGGAAGAGGATGGAAGAAAGCAGTTCTGGGTCAGCTCTGCAGGGCTACAAACAAGGGGGAGAAGGGGCAGCAATTCCCACAGAATGCAAGGCAGCCTTCACATTGCTGAGCCACGGGGAATAGCTGTCCCACTGCTGGAAGAGATAATAATGGACCAAGTGTCCCTTTGGCTAGACACACTATGGAGTTTCTTTGGAAGGTTCTGTAGACTACATTATATTCTGTTTTGCATTAGGGAATTCTGTAGGGAATAGAGGAAATATATGTTGCCAAAGGAGAAACACACTTAAAGTTGCAACTCACTGCCATCAGCACTGGTTTTTGTTTTTTTAAATAAATGCTGTAAAGCAATGCTTTAATTCAAGTATCTTTCACTGTGCCACACTGCCAATTGATCTACATTATTTCTACTTTAATGTTAGATTGTCATTCCAATTAGTAACTAATTGTTTCTCAATTATAAATGACAGGTAGTTCTTTGTAGTCAAATCTTTCAACAGCCAGTCAGCCCTCTTATTTTTTGCTGGGGTTTGTTTTTTTTCTCTAATGACTATTTTTATAAAAATAACGAAACAGCAGTCTGTTACCTGTGAGATAGAGGTCAGCTTCTGTTCCCTTCAGGACACTGCTCCCAGAACCAGCACACAGAGCAACTTTCTTCACTGGTGATTCTGCAGGATACAATGTGCCACAGTTAAACTCCTTCCCCTTTGCTGAGCCCTCATCTGTGTATTGCTGGTAATTGTTTAAGTTAACTACTACCTGGATTTTAGAGTCAGTGTAAATTTGGTTGAGGAAGAGACACATGTCAGTTTGAAAGAGTCATGGGCCTATAACACCTCTGACAATACAGCAAAATCCTTTGTGATAGGTAGATTTTTTCCAAGGGGCAGGAAACTTTGCAGAAAACTCCAGCACAGAGGCTGGCTTCTGGTGACCTTTCTCCTAGTGAGGTGTTAGTTAGGCTTCTGAAGTCTTTAATAGGCCATTACTCTTTGCAGGACTCTTGTGTTCCACCACCATTAGGTTACCAACTAATGATGCCACTAAGGCAGCACTTTGCCTCTGAGATATACTGGTTCCTAACTTTCAGCTCTCAGAAGGCCAGTCTTAATGCAAGCTGAAAGCTGCTCCACGCCAATAAAAATTGTCTGTTTGCTGTGATTGCTAATTCCAAGTTATTACATATATGACAGTGACATGAATTTTAATTTTTCATATATATTACATTCGTTAAGGAGAGGGGACACACAACACAGGGAGTTTTCAAAATCTGTTAAGGTTTTACAGTATATTGCCTTGCAATTACTGTTGATTTAAGTGGAGTCACACCACATCAGAAAAATAGGCTTTGAAGTAGTTTGGGGATTTTTTAGTGCAATTGTCAGTCTAATAAGATTTCTGCCTACTAAATTACAAAGAGCTCTCAACAAATTTACTCTCACAAATTTTACCAGCTGTGGTCCTTGGACTTTAGGATAGGTAGCTGGGATAAGAGGATGTTTACTCCACATCTTACTAATGACCCCACTGTTTGAGCTAGTTCACCTTCTTTATCTTACCTTTCATCAAAACATAGTTGTGTTCATAATGATACCGTAGAGTGTCTTACTCTTAAAGTGCTCTGAATTTTAGCATTCAGCCACAAAAGGGAACATACAATCAAGCAGCACATCTTTGTGCCTGATATCGTGGGCAAGAAAAAAATTTAGTCATTATATAAATTACAAAAAATTGTATCTTGTATCTTTCATTCAGCTTGTACTGTCCTTCTTCACCACATCAAGCAGTGTAATAGAGAATCCAGTTAAAATGAAGATTATTTTCATATGACTGTAAATTCTAAGATGCTGTTTCTTAACAGCGCTTCCCAGTTCTTGGAAGTAAACCCGGTGAGCACAGCAGTGTTTCCCACTGTCATGCACGCACTCCTGCTCCCTGTGTTCCTGCAGTGCCAGTCCTAGCAGGCAGTCTGGCTCACAGCCCCTTACCCAGTGTCCTGCCCGCTCCCAGGGCCAGGCGGACGTGGGGGAGCTGCAGGTGCCCTTTGATACGCTCGACTGTGGCTGCCAAGGAGAGTGGCTCGCTCAGGGTGCACAGGCGTCCCATTCCAGTATGGGGAAGAAGAGGCTGAAAAAAAATGAAAATAACTCTGAGAAAGCTGACTCCAGATGCTTGCATTGCTGTCCACACTGTAACAGCATGAGTATGTTGGGCTTGCAGGAACAACACTGAACTTTACAAAGAAGTATTTGTGTGATGTTTTCAAATGTAACATGAACTACGCCAGCTATTGGAACTGATTTAATAATTAGTACAGACCATATAGATAGTTTGATTGCTTTGGAAAACATGTGTGGCTTCAAATTCCTGTATGCCAGTATTTCAGAGCACTGGGGTAGCACTGCAAAGCTCTGATGCCACTGACTACTGCATTTCAGTGTTTAAGGTACTCAGCTCACACAAGTAATACATTCACAGGAAGTAATTTTGTCATTTTGTTACCTTCTGTAGTAAGAGAATCTCAGTCTTGTGATAGAGAAGGCTGTTCTGGGACAATAATGCCACCACCTCCAGCAGTGCTTTCTGAGAGCAGTTCAGACTGACTCGTGTTTGTTCCTCACCTTCAACCCTGAGGAAAGATATGCCTGGTGCTTGTTAAGAAGCTAGACAAAATTTCGGCATTGTAATTACTATATTACAGCATTATAACTATTAATTTTAGCATTATTATTATTATTATTATTATTACTATTATTTTATTCCAGTGGCTGTTCTACTGCTGAGAAAGGAAAAAAAGGCAGCATTGTAATTTCAAGCCTAGACTTGTCTTGGAAGAAACAAATATGGGAATTTAACTCAGCTGTCCTCATCAAATTTTCTGTTAATACTCTTCTTTATACCCCTAATCTATGTGATGCTAGACTTGAGTTGCTATTACCATTTAGCAAGACATAGATTGCCCAGAAAGGGACGATTATTCTTTAAGTTTCTCATTCTATTGCTGGAAAATACAGCAGCAATGCACAGAGGAACAAAATTATTAGAACAGTAAAATACAATTACAGCAACTTATTATTTCAAACAAGAGGAAGAATACGACATTAGAGAGTGGAGCAGATACCTGGCTGGGAGAGTAGTGAGACAAGAGATCTGTGGGATGTCTTTGATTTTGGACAGCACTGCATCCAGATGCTCAGCATCTGCACAGAATTCTACCCGGTGAGTGCCCTCAGCTGGAGAGCTTGGTGCAGTTGATGGATGCAGTGGGACAGAAGTACAGGTGCCTGAGAAAACAGTACAAAATTGCTGATTTATAAAGCAGGGCAAGTATCCTAACACTGTTTAGCACTTATCTTTATAAGAGATGTGGCACAAAGATGCAAATTTTGCACTCAAGTCCTTTTTTCCTGACCAGAACTGAGGGCTTTTTATTCTCCTGTCTCCATTAGGCACAGTCTATTTTAAATTCAAAGAAGCTGATGGATATGTATTATTTGCCATTCTTAATGCCATCAGTTTTATCCTAAGGATTGTACAAAACCAAAAAGAGTTCCTAGTTTGTATGACAGGCTGGAAAAGACACAGCTATTGTAATCTGTGAGCCACAATACAGGATTAAAATCTAAAATAATTTTACATAGTTTAAATACTTTGCAAACATTGAGAGCTTGTATTTTATAAATGAAAGGTGGTGATTTAAAGTCAGTGATATCATTGCAACCACAGTGGACAATAAATAAGCTCCACCAGTTCCAGATACATCCATTGTATCTGGAACTGGTGTCATGCATCTGAAAATATGCTCCTGTGTTTGTTTTCTGGTATATACCACCAAGATAAATGTCCTAAAATGTAATTAAGGTTACAGTACCATAAAAATAGTAGGAAAAATAAAAACAGTCCTCAAATCACCCCTGTAAAAGCTGGAAGGCAAATGATGACAGATCCCACCTAAAATAGCATACATCTTTAATAATTTTAATTTGTTTGTTCTTAACAGAATCTCACCCAGTCCCTTTGTTAGCCAGTTATTAACTCCGTGAGGTATGGCATCGTACGCCGTATGTGGAGAATAAATCCCGATTCTGTTCTCCAAGGCTCGGACCACCAGCCGTTCCTTCCAGGTTTTCCACGTTACTCGCTTGAGTGGTGCGAATATAGGAGGGTGGTAAGAAAGAATGAGGTCTGCTTTCTTCTGCACTGCCTCTTCCATCACCTCCTCAGTCAGGTCGTTAGTGAGGAAAAGGGTGTTCACCGTGTGGGGAGGACTTGGTTCCACCAGCAATCCCACATTGTCCCAGCTTTCAGCCAGAGCGGGGGAGGCGAAGTCATTCAGGGAAGAAACGAGCTCCCGGAGGTTCATGAGGGCGCGTACGGGCGGGCGGCCCAAGGCACGGACGCGGTGCAGAGGCGGTAGGAGCAGCGGCATGCGGGGACCTGTGCGGGGCAAACACAGGCCGCCGTGAGCCTCAGGAACCCACCGCCCGAACACCAGCCACGCCCGCTCGGGCTGCGGCCGCTGCCCCGCTGCCGGTCAGCGCTCCCGCCCACCCCCGGCATCCCCGGGCGCCCTCCCCACCCCGGGGCTCCCGCGGCACCGCGCTCACCTCCGGCCGGAGCGGGGCCGGCGCTGCGGGGCGGGACCTGCGCTCGGCCCCGCCGCTTCCGCCGCGCTCAGCGGGGCTGGGCGGCCCCTGAGGCCCGTGGGAGCGCAGCCGCTTCTCCCCGGCGGGGGCTGGTCTGCATCAGCCCCGGCAGGGTAAGGCGTTCTCTGAGCCCAGCGGCTCTGTGCGCGGCATTTCGGTGGCGGTACCTCGGGCAGGGAGGGAGCGGTCGGTGCGGCTGCCGTGGGTGAGGGGGAGCCGGGCGCGGGTGGGTTGAGGTGGGGACACGGGGCCAGGGCTCCACCGGCGAGGGCGGGGGGATAGAGGAGATATCAACGCGTAAATCTCTCGGCTTCTACACAGCCTCGGTTTTATTGCCGGCATTATAAACACTTTATTTGAAAGTATTACAAAGATTTAAAAAGTCTGATTGGGCGCAGTTACTTGTCTGTTGCAGATACTCACAGCTGTCACGAGTTGCCCCAAATCATACTTTTGTTAGGTACTGGCATGAGACTTTTACCTGTGAATTTCTGCCATCTACTATTCTGCCAGCTGCTATAATATTTGCAAAAACTGATTGCTTAGTATAAATTTTCATCCTAGGAAAGAGTGTTTTTCGCTCTCTTCCCCATTCTCTAAGTGGTCTTTTTCTAGTCATTTTTTCATACTTTATATGCTGTGTAGTTGCTTAATGCAAAAATTTAGTCATAGAGTTGCTGGAATGGCACCGTTGAACTGTGTGGTGTAAAAACATGTAACCAACAAATATTTTAGAATCAAAACCAAATGGTGATTGGCAGGAAAAAACCTAACAAATTTCTTGTGTTTACAGGAAATCGCTGTATAGAAGGCTACCTCAGATTTTGATGAGTAGACATGGTAAGAATAAAAGCACATTTTATGTTTTCTGAAATAGTCATCTCTTGGAAAGTGAATGGCTGCTCTCCATCTCAAAGGATTACATGTTTTACTCTGATGCTGTGAGGAATTTGTCATGAAAAGTTCAGGGTTTTAATTTCAAACTTATAAAAAGATACTGTGAAAAGGGAAACATTTTTATTTACATTGGTCTAAAACATCATTGTGCTTTCACTTTAAAGATCCCAGATTTTAATGCTACTTTGGCATGTATTTGATAATCTAGTTTGGTTTCTTTTGCCACAGAAGCATTAGTCTAGTTGCAAGAACATACTTCTGCTTCAGCATATGTAAACCTCTGTACTCATGGGCTTTTAAAAGTTTAGCAATTCGAGAAATAGAGATAAGACTCTTAACTGAGGTCTTAAACTGATCATACACCTTCTATAGCATCTTCATGGACATTGTGGACATCTGTCTCCTTTACTTGTATACTTTTGGAGCAGTATGTCAGTATCAGGATGATACTGATTTTTATTAGTTTTGCTGTAGGGTTATCCCCACAGTAATTGTTTTTTCCTAGTTTAGCACTTTCCCTAGAAGCACTGTGATATATATGGCCTGTAGAGATAAATTTGCTTAGGTCATTGGGTAACTGATTTTAAATTTTATGAAGTTAACTTATAAATTCTTAAGGAAAGTAAGTTAATTTGTAGATTTACTTGTGTGTGAAGGCACATTATATAAGCTGCCATTCAGAACTAACCTTATCAATCAAAAGGCCACAGACTTCAGTTGCTCCTCTAGTTGCAAAGCAGTGAGTGTGTGCACCATCCAAAATACATGAAAACTTGATTTTTCACCTTTACTTTCAAGTGACTGAGTAGGTCCTGTTTGCAAATGAATAATGTATTTCTGGAGTGTAACAGCATGCAACAGCTACTGCATTACCATGGCAAACTTGATTTGTCCTGAAATGAAATGAAGCTGAATGCTTTCTGGTGATTTTACTGGAAATGCAGGTTGGTTGTGACAGTAGCCTTGCTTATGGCCAAATGGTGAAACAGTGGTTATATGCAGTGCAAACTTGCTTATGTTCTTGATGGTGCTGGTAAATAAAACAGTGTCTGTTAGTATATTATTGCTGATTTAACTATTGTTTTCTGCCTTTTGCTCAGGCTGTCACACTGCATACTGATGTGGGAGATATTAAAATTGAGCTATTCTGTGAGCGTACTCCAAAGACTTGTGAAGTAAGTTACATACCAGGAGTAGGATTGCCTAGTGATGAAATAAAGCAGTAAAAATAGGTGAAGACCGTGGTGGAGGTGAAGTGGCTTTTGAAATTTCACCTTTTCGTGGAATGCAATACGAACACTTTAAGGTGGTGCAGTGTCTGTTCCACTCATGGAACTTGTGCACTCTGTCATACTGCCTGGAGTTTCATGCCTGTTTCTTACTTGATAAGGTTTAGTTAAGGGTGCTTCTTATGAAGTTCCAGCATTTCCCAAAGTGTCCTTTGACTTTAAGAGGAAATACAGCACCCAGTGTGGGATTCCCAGATTTCCATGGGTTTACTCATACCCTACAGACTTGATTTTAGTTTGAAAGAGTGAAACTCACAGTTTTTCAGGGACCCCAGTTTTGAATTTTTGCAATAAACTGAAATTGAAATAAATTTCATTTATTTTAATGAAAAAGCTGAGGCATTAAGTTATTGATTACAAAATTACATGTGCCAAATAAAATTCTTGAATGGGAATGATACTTGAGAGCATGTCTTAGGCTTCTTGTTTGTTCCTCAAGTCAGCCTTGCACTGAAAGCTTTTTATTCTTTGTGTGTGACACTATCAAAGGAGTTTATTAGCTATGATTTCTTTATGACTGCTCTGTGGCTATACTCTGTGGAATTCCCATGGTCACAAAGCACAGCAGAGGTAAAAGCATTGGTCTTGCCAATGCTGTCATTTTAGTAAGGTAATACTATTTTTCAGTTGTTTGTTAATATGGTTTGTTTGATTTTTGTAGAATTTCCTGGCTCTTTGTGCTAGTAACTACTACAATGGATGCGTATTTCACCGAAATATAAAGGGCTTCATGGTTCAGACAGGGGATCCATTAGGTAAATTCTTCTGTCTGGGTTTTTCTGTGGAAAAAATGTACATAAAAATAAAATGTAAGGAAATAAATAGGAATTATGGGTATTAAAACCAAAATGTAAGTAAAGTAAAAATATAAGAGTTATTGTATTATTGATAAGAGTTTTTTATTATGAGATTATTTTTTGTGGTGGGTTTACAGAAGTGCAGGCATTACCCTGATTTTAAGTAATCATCCATTCTACAAACTTGAGTTTTACCAGCTGTTTCCACTAAATATGATGGGTCTGTTGACTCAAGTAGAAGCAGGTGCTACTGAGCTCTGTGTGGTTTCTGCCTGAAAGGCTGCATCTAAAGCATTTGGGGGAAATGTCCCAGATGGTGTCAGCTGTTTGCGGGAAAATCTGATTCAGCTGTGTCTGTTCATACTCATACTGAATTTAATTTGAGGATATGTCAGCATTTTCTTCTCCTGCTTAACAGGTTCCTTATATAGAGTTATGTCTTAGTGCAGTGTCAAGAACCTGCCTCAAACTAACTGCAGGCTGTCCAGGGTACTTTGTTGTAAATGCTGTAACAGATCATAATTTCTGGATTCTTCAGTTTGAAAATCCAGTAATTTCTACTGTGGTGCTTCTTTGTCAGGCACTGGGAAAGGAGGTAACAGCATCTGGGGCAAGAAGTTTGAAGATGAATTCAGTGAATATCTAAAGGTATTTCTGTGCTCTCAATATGCACTTAACGTTTTCATTTGAATTTTCTCTAAAATAATTTTCTCTTGTTTGGAGAACAATAGCTTATTAAAATAGGAACAGTAATTTCTGTGTTTGCGAAGTAAGGTTTGAGGGTTTTCATCACAGAAAACAGAAGTAAAAAGAATTTCTGACAGCATTTTTCATGCACTGGAGGCAAAGAAGTAATTTCTCACTGTAAGAGCCATTTTGAGGAGCTCATTACTGATTCTGATAGAATATATTAGCAACCAAGATTTGTTCTTAATAATGGTATTGAGGAAGAGCTCTAAGTCATAGAGCACTTTGCCCAGATTAGTTCTGGTTTCACAGATATGTATTCATGCTGAGGTTTTTCCCCTTGTTCAGCACAGTGTCCGTGGGGTAGTTTCCATGGCAAACAATGGTCCCAACACCAATGGATCACAGTTCTTCATCACTTATGGCAAACAGCCACACCTGGACATGAAGTACACAGTGTTTGGAAAGTAAGTGATTCAACTGCACACCTGTGTCAGAGTGTGTGAGGGACCTGAGTATTTCAAGGCACATGCAAATGCTTGAACTCCTTCTCAGAGTTCATGGATGCTTAATATTTCCTTTCAAAATACATTATTTGCCACATAAAATGTTTTGGTTGTCTTATTTTGTATCATTTACTTGCAAAATCCTTGCATTGGGATGATTGACTGTAAAGTGTTTTGAGATACCACAAGTGTGCAATTTAAATCATTATTAGAAGGCAATTTCCAGCACTGGTGTTTTTCTTGCAGAGTTATTGATGGATTGGAGACCCTGGATGAGCTGGAGAAGCTGCCTGTGAATGAGAAAACCTATCGACCTCTTAATGATGTTCGCATTAAAGACATTACAATTCATGCCAACCCTTTTGCTCTGTAGCCACAGAATGCTGCATCACATTCTTCAGAGACTGGTCAGATAATTCCCAGATCGTGGGGTTTAAAGAGCCATCAAAAAGGGTTACTTCAGCTGGATCATATCTTTGCTTGTTGAATGCAGAATTTTCAGGAGCTTTAACATTGCTTGGGAGTTGTCACAGAGCCATGTTTTCCAGAGTATCTTCCAGCATTTTGATTTTTAAGCATTTTTTTTATACTTGTAAAATAAAAAAGTTTTATTTTTTTTCCTAATCTTTGGTTTTTGCATTATCTTTCTGAGTGATGTTATGTTAAGCAATGTTCTTTGCTATAATTTCTTGCTACCAGTTTTGTGAAACTTTCTCATAAAGTGTCATCTTACTCATTTTTCTCAAAAGAGTAAAGTAAGATCCACATTTTTTCCCCTAGGTGAGAGCAGTGTCATAAACAGATGAAACCTTTCCCTCTCAGAAGATTAAAGAACATATTTAGAGGAGTGTTTGCTCTTGTGCTGCTGTTGATAATGTCTTTAGCCTTCCCAAAAGAAAGATGGGAGTAATTTCTTCTGCTTCTGGCACAGCACTATTGCTCTGAAAGAGTAAGTATTTCTGTCCTTACATAGCTGTTGACTGAAACTAGGTAACATGGATTTACTGTAGCTTGTTTTTAATAATTTTTTTGCACAAAGACTAGGGGATAAACAAAACAAAGAGCACTGTCAAAAAGGCTGTGGTCACATGGTGTTGAACAAATAAGAGCCATTTTGGACTTCTTCCCCCAATCCTGTTTCACTCAGTGAGCAGCCCTTAGCAAAACCCATTCTTATATATATGTTTTCTAATCCTAGGGAGGCTCGAGGTCTAGCTGACTTGCAGTCAGCTTCAGGCCATTATTTGGAGACTTGGCCTCTTAATATAATGAGAACTCATTTGCAAGAGAAAGGCAAAGGTGTGCTAGGTACAGATTACTGAGGTAATGAGAAGAGTTAATCAATACCTGCTCCAGGGGACAAAGTTTCTATATTCTTCTTGGAATGTTGCTTTAAGCTCCCAGCCCTTGTTCCAGCCTTAATATGTTTTAGTGTAATGCTTCAGTCAGGTAAAGTATTTTATTCTTTCAGCTCTGTGCTCCTCTCTTCGTTATAACCAGCAGCAGTAGCAAGTAAACACAAGTGTGCAATGGCACACCTGACTGACACTGCTGCCGTGCAGGAGGAAGGACACTCTGGGACATGTCCTAAGTGCAAAAGAACTGTAAATAATTAATAATTTAAAATTGTACTGAACTGGAAACAATTTCAGTTTGGTTTTTTTTCTCCACAAAAAGAAGGCTGTTACATAGAAAGTGTGAAATGCAGCTGCACCAAGTATTTTGCTCTCTGGAGGACACACATTAAATGTAGATACTTTTTGGGGGGTGGGTTTTTTTGCTGGGGTTTGTTTTTTTGTTTTCTTTTTAATTTTTGGGTTTGTTTTGTTGTTGTTTAGATTCATTGCATTAAAAAAAATTACAGTGTTGTGCATTGAAAGGAGAGTGATCCTATTGGGACAAAATTACAAACCAACTTTTCAAAACTGTATTCTATTTTCCTGGACTTGGTCTAAGCTGGAGAGCAGCGGGCAAGTTGCCGGTACGGTGAGGGGATTCCCGAGGAGCAGGAACCCGTGCGGGGCAGCGCTGAGGCCACTGGCGGCCCCTCGGCCGGGCGCGATTGCCGCTCCGCCGCTCGGGGCCGCCGCCTCCCCTCAGGCCGCCATGTTCTCTGCTGCGCCTTCTCGGGCCGCCAGAAAATGGCCTCGGCCGCTGCGGCGGGGCCCGAGCCTCTCTCGGAGCCCCTGCTCGGGCCGAGCACGGAGCCTTTCGCCGGGGCGGGGAGCCGGGGCCGGGCCCGAGTCCCCCTCGCTCCTCCCTCCCGGGGCCTCCCGGGGCCCTCCGGCCTGAGGCGCTGCCGTCGGCCCGGGGCTGAAAAGGGTGAGGGGGGACTGAGTTCGCTTTTCCTCACGGGGCAACCCAGCAGGGAGATAACCCGAGTTTTATAGAAAAACTTCAGTGAAATCTTGAAAAGCCCCCTGGGCGATATTTGTCCTTGTTAAGCGCACAGAAGCCTTTCTTTATCGTAGGATAATGCAGCACTGGGGGCCTGAGTAGCTTGGTGGGAGTGTCCAAGCCACACTGTCTTTCAAAGGCTTTTTTAAAGAAGAAGGTTACAGGTTTAAGTTAAAAGGCTTTTTTAAAGAAAAAGGTTACAGGTTTAAGTTCCCCTGTAAAAAAATAATTAACTTGAAAAAAGCTCTTGAATGAAAAAAACGACTTGGAAGAAGGAGCAGAGTAAAGAGCCAAAAACTGGGATGTTGAGGAAAAACACAATCATTATGTAGAGGGTGATCTTGTCCCCCAGTGAGTTGCAGCTGGGTCAGTTGCTGAAGATTGGAGGTGGGCCTGATCTTAACAGGCCACACCTGTAATCAATAAGAACTAGTGCTATATAAGAGTAAGGAAAGAGGAGTGAGGAGAGTCAGATTACTGCAAGGACCTGGAGAAGTCAGTGTGGAGAGGAGCTGCCTGTATCAAGAAGGTATGAAGCTCTGATAATATGAAATCCTTGTACTATGATGATGATAGAACCTTTGCTATCTAAGATATCATTATAGTTTAAATTTGATAATTAATGGCTTTGAAAATTAAGTGTTTGTCTGTGGATTGTAACCCGAAGAGTAAAATATGTTTGTTACACTTGGGGAATTCCAGTCAAACTAATGGTGCTGAATTCAAGGGATAAAAGAAAAAGACCACTTGGCAGGAGGTGCAACAGTGCTAAGAATGGAAAAGGGAGGCCATTCAGAAGTGCTCAGGAGAAAAAGTGCTGCAACCATCTCTCTGAAACTCCTGGCAGGTAAAAAAGTTCTGGACTTCTGATATCAGCAGGCATGTTTTAAGATTTTATTATTCTGATCAGGTCATGTGATACCAGATTAATTTTTGAGTTGAAGGTATTTCAAGAAAGTTTGTTTTAAGTCTTGCAGCTTAAAACAAAAAGCTGCCTTCATAGGGGCACTAGAATGATTTTAGTTACATTCACTGGATCTTTTTGTTTTTGTAGTAATGATTCAGAAACATATCTGTGATTGAAAGAGGCCACTGTCAGTGACACAGTTCTGAAGTTTGCTGTCACAAGTCCAAGGAAGGATGTGATACTGAGCATCCTAGTAGCCAGGGATCTGGTCTAATGTGGCAGCTGGTGGCAAAAGGAAATACAAGACACTTTATAATACATGTCATCCTAAACCTCCACAGGTGATAGGACCAATTTTAAATTTGGTTTGGTTTTTTTATTTATTTGAAGAAGGTAGATTATCATCTGTCCCTAATAACTGAGTGTTGGGTCTGGGGAATTCTGTGGATAATAGAAGTTTATTCCTTTGGCTCATATTAGTAGCTGTTTTTTGCTAGGATTGCATTTCCTTCAGTGAAAATGTATAGTTTGTACATATGCTTGTGATACCACAGAACATGGTCCTGCTATTTGTTCACTGAATATATTTGAGCAGATTAATGAACAATAACCATCAACTGTAGTACCTGAAATGGAGACATAACTTTCATGCCTTCAAAATTTATAATATGACAAGCATTTGCTTAACCTCTACTCTATAATCCAAGGACAAGCTTTCAAACTAGATTTTGATTAAGTATCACTGAAATAGTAAGGAGGTCATGCCAGACTGACTTTTTCAAGTATCAGTGAGAAATTTGTAGAATTAAATATGGATGATGCCTTCCCACTAACAGGGTGAGTTTTCTGATTTTTGTTACACTGTTAAAAAACGTGAAGATTGGACTTGTAAGTTAAATTAAAATCTTAAGCCAAGACAGCTTAAAGCAAACGTGTATCTTTTATGATTAAAAAAAAAATAGCTTCTTGCCAAAGATTCATATAAGTTATTTAAATTTGATTGCCTGAGATGGCTGGTTTGATTTGGACACAAGACTGTTTAAAAATAGATACGTGTTTTTATATAAATCTAAAAGATAACTATTAAATCCCCTTGCTTTAAGAAAAATATAGGGGTCCTGGAATCATTAAGTAAAATTCAGTGAACCAATCTTTTAAAAGAAAAATAATTGTAATTTTTTGTTGCCTTCCTGCTTTGAGTATCTCACCTGAAAATCTGTTCCTTGCCGTGTTTTCCTCCTGTAAAAAACTGTAGATTTCCAGGGGCTGAATTTGAAATTGCTCCTGCCATTTGTGGCCTGGTGTGTATCTGAATGCCTGAGTATCTCCCTGCTGAATGAATTGTTTTCTGACCTGAGTTCACTTGAGTTTATTGACTGGCTGCATGGTCTTGGTGCTGTTCCAGAAGAGCTATTGAAGGAAAAGATGCAGGAATGCAGAGAATGATGCAGAGGGTGATCTGATCTCTCAGAGATGTACTAAGTGCAAGATGCATAGAATATTTTTCAGACTTTATTAACTTTTTAGATAGATGTGGTGGGTTGACCGTTCCTGGGTGACAGATGCCCAACAAACCACTCTGTCAGAAAAAAAATGGAACAAAAGGTTCACCAATTGACATCAGGGAGAGATCCTCACCCAATACCATCACAGGCAAAACAGACTCGATTTGGGGATATTAACTGAATTTATTACCAGTCAAAATCAGAGCAGGATACTGAAAAGTAAAATCTTAATAGCATCATTCTCCTTTCCCTCCCTCTTTCCCAGACAGTGGAGGGAGACAGGGAATGGGAGCACATTCAGTTTATCACAAGTTATTTCTGTCCCTGCTCAGGGAGAAGAGTCCATTTCTGGCTCCAACATGGGGACAGTTCTCAATGAACTTCTCCAGCATGGGTCCCTTTCCGTGGGGTGCAGTCTTGAGGCACAGCCTGTTCCATGGGATCACAAGTTTACCAGGAAACCTGCTCCAGTGGGTTCCTCTCTACAGCTCCACAGGTCCTGGAGTCACAGCCTTCTTTCAGGCATCCACCTACTCCAGTGTGGTGTCCTCCACGGGCTGCAGGTGGATCTCTGCATCCCTGGGCTCCCTGGGCTGCAGGGGCACAGCTGCCTCACCATGGGCACCTCCTGCACCTGGGGCACCTCCTTCCCTTCCTTCTCTGCTGACCTTGGCTGTTCCTCTTGTTGCTCTTCCTCATATTCTCACCATTCTCCGAGTGCAATTACATCAGTGCCATAACTTTTTTTTCCTTCTTAAATATGTTATCACAGAGGTGTTAGCACCATCTCTGCTTGGCCCAGCCTTGACCACTGGCACTTCTGGCAGCATCTCTCAGAAGCCAATCCTTTAAGTCCCCCCAGCTACCAAAACCTGGCCACACAAAACCAATACAGTAAGTGCTTTAAATCCAAGATGTGAGGTAGCTTTTAGAATACTTTTATTTTTCTTTTTTTCTTTGGGGGTGGGGATTGTTATTCTGTAGAAGTTGTATTTTTTATTTTCCTTTTTTCATTGTAAATGTGCAGCATTTGCTGATGGGAGCATTTGCAGCCTTGATGAGAGTTGTCTAGTAACAGTTGTCCACGTAGGTATTTACAGTTTAAACAAGAATAGTCTAGTCAGTGGTAATTCTTAAGTCTATTTTGGTTTGCTTTGCATTTTTAATAGCATCCATAAATACCATGGGGTGATAGATGGGGCTTTTTATTTCTAGGAACAATAATAACGTATAAGGTGGGTGTATAATAAGGTGTATGTTTTTAGATTTGATATATGAAATTTTAGTCTTTTATGCATAGATGAACCTTGGTTATATTGTCAGTATGTACTAAAAAACCACCTTTTTAGAGGAGATTGCCATTGCTATAAATAATGTATATCTGAATATTCTTCATTAGAAGTAGTTGCTCATCTAATCACTGTTCAATCCCATCTTTTCAGAAGAGGCAAACATGTAGCTGTGAAAATAATCAAAAACTATGGCAGCTGCTCCAAAGCAGTTGATGAAGTCCTAGTACTGTAGTATGTAAAGGCACTGGATCCTGGCAGTACTCAGTGAGTATACAAAGCCACCTGTACTTTGGTTTGGCTTTAGGATTTCTGTTATGTTGCTTTCTGTGCTATGGGATGTGTGTATCTCAGCTTTTTTAGAACTGTTGCAAGTCATGTCACATTCCTGCCTTTGCAGTCACTGTGTCCAGAGTACCGTGGACATGTCTGAATTGTTTTTGAGGTCCAGGGCCTCAGCACCTTTCCTTCAGTCAGAGATGGGCTTTGGGTGTACAGTATTTAAGCATGAGCATCAGCCGTGATGCCCACAGGCCATTGCAGAGCTCCTGCAGTCAGCCATGGCCACAGCAGCCTGCTGTGCTGAGCTCTCAGTTGAGGGGTGTCACATGCTGCTGAACTGTGCTCCAGCAGCACAGTGCTCTCTTTCTTGAGCTCTTGGACTGGTTTGGAGTCTGGTATCAAATAAGAACCTTCTGAATCCTTTCACACCACTGGGACAGTCACAACTGTGACATGTTAGAAGTGCAGTGTATTTTCATGGACTACTACTTTGGAGCAGCACTATTTCCTGTAAGTTACTGAGAGCCTTAGAATAATGCAGCATCTGTAATTCTCCTCAGCTGGGTGAAAATATGCTGGAGAGGCAGGGACTGAGGAGAATTATTTATGCAAGAACTTCAGCTGCCTTCCTCCATGGTGCCAAATGGAAGAGAGATGTGGGCACAAGGGAACAGTATGAACAGAACATTTCTACACATTGCTTTCAGTCAACATTTTGGCAGCAGCTTGGTGTGAAGGATCACCTTCTTAACATTTGTAATTTACAAGCCATGCTAGTAACAGATGTAGCTTCATCTGTCACCATCAACAAATT
Source organism: Serinus canaria (assembly GCF_022539315.1). Classification (NCBI taxonomy): domain Eukaryota; kingdom Metazoa; phylum Chordata; class Aves; order Passeriformes; family Fringillidae; genus Serinus; species Serinus canaria. The sequence goes on from NC_066321.1 coordinate 26,383,382, forward strand.
CAAATACCTCAACTTTGTCATCTTGACAGTATTGCTGAAACTTGAGATTAATCAACAAAGTGAAAAAATAGGGTCAAGGGGAAAAAAACCCTCAAGGGGAAAAACCTACTGTACTCCACCTTACTTTAGGAAACAGATCAGTACTGCCTCTTTTTTTCCTTAATCTGAACCTTATTATAGATTGCAGTATACAGTGAAAAATAGTTATTGATAACTTCCTCTAACAATGAACAGAAATGTCTCTCTGGATTTCCCTTCAGAGCCATGGCATATCACATGATAAGAAAAGCAGGCAATAACATTTTTATGTACTGGACTGGTATAGTTTTATTTTAAATATCTTCAGATTAGATTTAAGACCCAGTCATCTTTTTGACAAGCTGGCTGCTCTGATGGACTATTCCCAGATCAGTTCCCAAGTTGAAAACACACATGTTGGTAAACTTCTGCTGAAGGGCCAAAACAGATTATCTGAGTAAAAAATACAGTCTGTTTGTCTAAGGAAATGAAAGTTTTTCTGTCAAGGACAGGTGGATTGGGATGAACAAAATCCTGATGGGAGATACTTATCAAACCCTTGTATGCCACTGAAGGTAAGATGCGACAGGGAAAATGCTCTTGAGGACAGAAAATTTAAGCATAAGTGTAAGATAAACAACAAAAAATTATTTTATTTCCATGAAGGCATTCATGACATGGCAGGATTCTGACCACAAGAACCTCTTTGATGTGGTTCAGAAGATGCTGGATTTTGTCCCAAACAAGCGCTGCTCTTATCGTGCAGCACTTTTCTTTCTTCTCTCCATTGAAAGGCAGAAAGAGAGCACAGGCTCCTGCAGCTAATCAGGCTGAGTCACGGGGACCAAAGAAACTTAAACATTTGGTTAGATTGTAACTGCCCTACTTTTTAGTATGACTTCTTGGATGCTTACCAAATACTGAAATAAAACTTACTTAATATACAGATGAACCTGGGGATGTTAGCACTTTCAACATGGAAAAGAGCACCCTAATAGCAACAAAGTAGTATTTTAATTTCATTTTATTCAACAGTCCTTTGAATTTAGGCAAAAGACCTAGCACTGCTTTGTACTCTATAGTATCAGTGGTGCTTTCTTTTCAGACAAGGAGCAGAGACAGCTCTTGGCATTAAGTGTAAGGATGGCCTTTATTTGCTTAAAAAAAAAGTTACAAAGTAAGGAAGATCACTGTAGTATTGAACAGATTGCATTGTGATGACCAATTTTTTCATTTATTTTAGTAGGTGTACTCTGGTTACCAGTATTTCAGTTAATGCTCACTGTTAGCTTACAACAGTATAGACTTCACCTTTTTTTCCCCAATCTTTCTGAATTGAACTGTCCTGAGAATTTCCAGTAGGAATTAAAGTTTCAGGGAGCAGATAAGTTGTTTGGTTTAGTGTATCAGCTGCCAGCATAAAAGAATCTCTAAACCTCAAAGGGGGAAGAGTGGTGTTTTGGCTGCCTTAGGTTGCAGCAGCTGTGCATTTGCAGAGCAGCACAAAGCAGCTGCTCCCCCTGCCAGCCCAGCCAGCAGCAGTGCCTGGCTCAAGAAAGCTGCTGGGCACCTGTGTAGAACAGCACTGCTTGTGCTTCCATGAGGGAAAGGGAAAAGAAAGGCATCCCCAGAGCTGCAAGGGCACCTGACAGTCCCTCAGGAACATGGGCCACCAGCTGTGACAGCCAGCAGGCTCAGAGATGCCACTTGTCATGCCCCACCATGGTAACCAATTCCTGCCACCACAACAGCTTCTCTCCAGCAGTGGGGCTTCCACCTTCTCCACAGCTGGAATAGAGGATTACTTTATGCTGGAAGTCTGGTAAAGGGATGACAAAGTACTTGGGGACATGGACAACCACCTATGACGGGGGCTATTTGGTGGTACAGACTGCAGTGCCACACAAGCGACAGCCTCTTCCCTTGGGAGGCATTTTTATAGTTTAATTTGCAAGCAGACTGCCCTAAGTCTCATTCACCATATCACATCTACTCCAATACAGACAGAAATCCCAACAGATGAAATGGATTTCACCGTGGAAGGCCTTATATTACATTATTACAGTAGAAAATACAGGAGGTAGAAGGTAACTGAAAGGACAAATGCAGGTTAAGAGTCAAATCTAACAGCTCCTGTAAGCTACTTGAACATGGTTTTAAAAACTAAATCCAGTATTCCATTAACTATAGAAAACAGTTAAAATAAATTGCCATGAGAGCCCTTATATCATGCTTGATACAGGGAGGTAGGATGTAAGAATCAGAAGGACACATGAGACATGACACTTATCTACAGCTCCTGTTTGCTTTACTGAGGCCAGAATTTCACAGGTCAGTCACCCTCTTCAGCTTCAGACTCCGACTCTGCAACAGAGAGAGACCTCATCAGCAGTCTGGCCATGGCTCAGCCCCCAGCCCCAAGCTCAGCTGCTGCCCTGCACAACAGCAGCTGCTGGATCTACATCGATTGTCCTGGAAAGCTTTTCTAGCCAGGACCAGGGGAGGGGGCACCCTAGTCTGAGAGGGGCAATTAACATCCCCCACTCCAAAACACCGCATTATTTGCATTAGGGTTCCCAAAATGAACAAGCTCCACATGTGAGCAAAGCTGCTGGTTACCTTCTTCAGCATTCTTGAGCCATTCAACAAACTTCTTCATCTGCTCCAGAAAAACACTCTTTCCTTTTGCAAGATGGGCATCTTTATACCACTTGAGGATTGGTTCTTCACTCAGAACTTCAGCTGTAAAGATAGGCAAGAGCAGTATTAATTCAGTGAACTGCTGAGAACCTGACTGGCAGCCTTTGCTTCCTCCCCAAGGAGCATCATGTACTCCTTCTCCGGGTACAGCTGAACAGAGCTGCACTAGGAGTGCCTTCAGTTTTGAAATTCAAAGAACCAGGCATTTTGGATGGTTCCTCATGCCGGGAATTTCCTCAGTACTGTATCCAGAAGCTGCACTTTCACTCCCACTAACAGTCTGGAGTGTTATAGAGTTATTTGAAATTGCACTCTAAGCAAAGGTTCAGTTAACAGCTAAGAACAGATGCAAATTCTGTTGAAGTCCAAAGTAAACACTTCCTGTGGTGCAGGTGTTTTTTAAATTTTACAAGTACAGAACAGTCTTCAGTTTAACAAGTCTCCATGGGTGCACAGCTTGGTTTTTTCAGTACTGCCTTTCATCAGACATTTAAAAAGAGCCAAGAGCAGCCTGGAACACACTAGTGGTCTCAATCTTCAGCTCCTCACACTCAAGGTTTAGGAGAACTAAGAAGAATAAGCTATCATGGAACTTAACAAAAGGCCTTAAAAATCTATATTTAGCTTTGTTCTGCAACTCTTAAGCATTCCTACTGTAGACAGGCAGCATCTTTGTCTTGCATTTCCCCATGTGCCAAGGGCTAGCCACATGCACCTTTGCATTTTTACAAACAGGAGGTAGAAAATTCTTCAGCTTAGGAAGTGCAGTGTTGTAGCACTGATCTCCCGTTTCAGAAGTTTTAAAAAACTCAGCCAACCAAAACCAGCCCCTCCAAAGATCCACAAACCCCTGAAACTATAACCCCACAAAGTTACCTTTGTAGAAGAGCACCACTATTTTCTGGAAGGCCTTCATGAAGTGAATGTTGTCATAACAATACTCCTGAATCTTCAACAGAAGAGTCAGCTCTGACTGACCTTGGGTGGTGAAGGCAGCAAGTAGAGGGCTGTATTGCTGTAACAAGAACATCAGATTGGCACACACAGAGCACTTCTTCTTTACCACCTGACTAAAGCTGGTTTTGCAGTTTCCATCAGCCACTGCTTAGAAATTTGCAACCACAGCCCCACCCCAGAGCAGCTCTGCAGCAGTCACTGCCTCTGCCTCAGGCCCTTGGCCTGTAATATTCCTCACAAGGGGGAGAATTCCCCATCTCATTCTGTCTCTGTACTAGCAGAGTTGTAGCTTTAACATTTAAAATGGAGCTGCAGACAGAAGGAAGGCAGGGCTCTGCCTAAGGGCTGCAGAAGTCTGTACTGAAGTTACAATACCTTCAAATGCTTAATGGCTTGCTCTGCTACCAGCTCCTCCTTTTTGTTCCACTCCACTGTGCTCATTACACTTGACCAGATTATGGTTACCACAGTCTGTTCTGAGATGTTGTTTTTCTTCATCTCCTCCTTCACGTACAAGATGATCTGCCAGGAGAGTAAGAGTAAGCAGAAAGGCCACATATGGCACAAAGCTAAATTAAAACTTCTCTTTTAAAGGTAACCCAAAGGTAACCCAGAAGGTTTCAGAATGACAGCCAACCTTCCTGATCATACAGCAGGATTCAGGACATTGTGCCCCCCCCCGCCCAGTTCATCATTTTAGTTCCCAGTGAGAGCTAAGTTCAGCACAGAAAGCATCTCCACCTTGTCTACAAACACCTACATCCTTGAATGGATCTCCCCGTGACATCTGCTCCTGCAGTTCCTTCTGCAGCTCCTTCCGAGCTCCTATGGATTGCTGGTTCCGAACATACTCAGAGAGTTCCTTTAGTCCTGCTTCAGTGAAGTACTTGGAGAAGTGTTCAACACTTTGTTTGTTGGCTGGGAAGAGTTCCTGAAAACAAAGTTTACGACTCTTTTGTAAAAAAAAGGTGTGTTGAGTACTTTGCTGGCAAATGCTGTTCATGAAACTGGCTTATGGAACAGCAGCATAGTTCCAATGGTACTCACCATGAGCCTGTTGTCCATGTTTACCTTGCGAAGACTGACAGCCACTGCATTGATATCTTTCTCATTTATCCATGATTTGAACAGCTTGACTGCAAAAGCTGCAGAAACACCTGTGCAGTCAGAATAGTTCTATTATTAGTGAAATTCAAAACAAAGGGAACCATAAGGCCTGAGTACAGGGTACCTTGTTTGGCAGACTGTGCTCAGAGCAGCAGCTGTGCTTCCAACACCAGCACAGTCTGCAGTACCTCTCTCTGCCCTGCAGCCTCCAGCATCTTGGACTTTTCCTACAACTCAGCATCAGTCTTCCCTGTACTAAACTCAACTCTTCTGCTGCAATTTAGGAAGTAACCTAAAGATATGACACACACTTTGCATCCTGAAAGGTCCCTCTCAAAAATACAGTGGTGCCTTGCTGGGCAATGCTAGTGATAGCAGCTCCCAATGTCAGGCAGGGAAGTCTGACACACAAGCTTTCTCAAGAAACTCCTTTTCTGAAGTCTTAACAGGATCTTCCAGGTTCACAGGGGCATCACATTTACCTTTGCTAATCTTGTAGTCAGTCTATCACCAAGCAAGGGTGCAATGTCATCACAGCTGCCACCTACTTGTCATGGTTCTTCTCCCCTTCCTAAGGGAGGAGCTGGGCCACACTTACCTTCTTTAACCAAGTTCTCATTGTAGAGACTGTTGAGAATTGATGCATTGAGTGTCCCGTTGGCAAGCAGAATACCCGTCAGCATGGCCAGTTTGTTCCGCTCCGATTCTGAGAACCCTTTCAGGAACAGCAGCAACTGCAGGACAAGTAAGAAGAGCTGCATAAAACAACCACCTCCACTGCCTGTGTTAAACACTTTCGTTTCATCAGGCTAGCAGAAGCACTAGTCACTGGTAGTCATGCAAGCCAGCCATTCTTCCATGAACAGCTTTCAAGGGTAGTATTTTAATAATCCATTTTATGATGTAACCCTTCTACAGAGTGATTAGCTAGCAGAATGTGAAGGTTTATTTGTCTGCTGATAAAAAAACCACTCGATACCTTTTTGACTTCATCTTCAAAGCCTTTCTCCAGGTACTTGTAACGCCTGATTAGCTTGTTAAAAACCTAAAAAGACACAGAGTACATTATCTTTTGCTGTGAACTATCATTTGATTTGAATTTTAAAAAACTATGTTCAGTAAAATAGGTCTGAACTCTTTAGAGCAACCACAGCTTGGAACACTGCTGCTGTATTACTTCCAGTATGCTTAAAGCCATATGTTATTTTTACATTAGCATACAATTACACAAACATTTAATTTTTGACCATGAAACAGCTTTAAGTTAAACTGCCCTAATTTCAGAACTAACCTGAGCAAATGCTTGCATGGTTTCTAGGTCTTCCTGTGCTGCAAACACACAGACGTTTGTGCGTGTCATGTCGTCTGCCAGGGTCCCACCCGGGGCTGCAGGAGGATTTCAGCATTAGTAGTGCACTGAGCAGTCTCCAAGCAGAACTCCAGCACCCACAGCATGCAATACATTTTCCTGTCATGATGAACTCAATGACCTGATCACCACAGACACCCCTACATCTCCCTGTGTTCTACTGCTGCACCAGAACTTTACAATCAACTTGGATTTGAACATTTAACTATTCTGACCCCCTACTGCTAAGGGGATTGACAACACATCTTGTTTTCATATGAGTAAGTTAACAAGGCCATATGAGCTCCTCTTCCCTTACAGGAAGCCACTGAAGCTGCTTAATTCCAGCAAGTGTCTTTTTAGTGTCTGCTGCTTTGTGCCTTTTACATGACAGAGTAAGTCACAACAGTAGACTGAAACATGAAGAGACACACAGTTCAAAATTCAGTGCTGCAGAGATGAGCTTGAAACTTTAGTTATTTAGGCTGCTTCACTAATGAAGGTGCATTCAGGTCACCAGCTTTGGTGCCAGAACACCTCATCATCAATTTCTATGCCATTCTACATGCAGTGGAGATCCTTTGCTATGAATTAGTCAGAAACATTACTTTAAAACTAGAAATTAATATTTCTGGTAATAATATTAAAAGCTGGTAAGGCAACAGGATGTCAGTTTTTATTCTGGCTTCCTCTGACTGAAGATCAAAGCTGATCTTCTAAACTACCTGTTACAGACAGGGAGTTGAGTAAAGCACCCCATATCACCATTAACACAGCAATTCCTTCTTCCCTTCCCCATCAGACTCATTCCTAGAAGGAACACTTCCTACAGGAGGATGCACTAAACGTAAACCCCCATATCGTAACAATGTGCTTGCCTGGTTGGTGAACGTCTGTTCCTCTCTGTACACAGAGTGTGTACCTGAGTCTGCAAGACTTTTCATCACATTTCACTTCCTCAGTCCCTGCGTTTTCTGCCAACTCGACCACCCTCTCATTTCTCACTCCCTGATGGCTGCTAGAGCCCGTGACCTCACAAACAACAACAAATGATTTGTAACAGCATGTCCAAGACTAAGCACTTCAGATTCTTCTGTAAACAAGTTTCCTTTCCAAAACAATAAGGCAGGATGCATAAATCACAGGAACCATGTCAACTACTGGTCTTGTTACAGTAGACTATGCACCTGGAACAAGAATTTATCCATCTCTCATCATTAGAAGTGACCTTGACTAGAGTCAAATCTACTTCTGGTAAAAAAACAAACAAACAAAAAAAAAACCTCAAAAAAAACCCCCAAAAACCCAACCAACAACAAAAACTAGCCAAACAAAACCAACCACACACACCACACCCAAAAATCCGAAGTACTTTCTTCTAAGCAGAGTTTGTACAATCTACACTTCAAGGCATGCAAACAGACCCAAGTAAAACTGAGACAGGTTATAGAGAGTATTTCTACAGTAACTGCTCAGGCACCAAGACGATCAGGTGGTTTACCACAGATTAACTTACACCCTGTTCTACACACTCAATGGGCTCTTTAGCAGAGATTTTACACTGAAAGGAAATGCAGCTGTGAGGTGAATGACGCTGACAGCAGCCACATCACAGGGACTTACCCAGCATTCCACCAGCCACCAGGATGTCAAAAAGTGTTTCTGCATAGCGGCGATAATCAAGTTTTGCACCAGAAGCATCAAGAAACTTTGCTACTGCCTCCAAGTCAGTGCCAGTTTCAGTTAAACCTTGAATAATACAGTCCTGGAACTGAGTAGGGTCAAACCTCTCTTTTTCATCTGTAAAGCAAAAATGTTGAAATAAGATTTCCATTAAGAGTTCTTTGTGATGATCATTACTTGGTTCTAATAAAGCTTAACTGACTTCTCAGTTTGATTCTTATACCCCTATTCTCATGTTAGATCACTCCCTCCAAAACCAGAGACTCAGCTCATGCTGGAAAGCAATTTTTAATACATGCCCCAAAAATTCTGTACATTTGATGCCATTACTCATGTTTTATCTCAGCTTTTTGGGCCTCTCTCTTTTCAGATGAAATCGTCTGACTGACTAACTGAGCATCATTACCCCACCTGAGTCATCTGGCAATTTCCTTTTTGGCTATGAAGACCACCCTCTCATCTTAACCTGCAGCTAGGTGAGTCTGAGGCAGTAACTCTTCCTCAAGTGCTTGGGGGAAATGTAGACAGAGGAGCTAACTTAATGGCCTTAACTGCAGAGCTATTTAAGCAACCTTTGCTGTAGCTAAGCAGAACACTCATGATGTATCTTCATACCTGATACATCAGCTGATCATTGCCTTGTTTTTACTACAGGCAGGGTATAATCAACATGCAACAAATCCACCTATGTAACTAACAGTCTTATAGAGGTCTTCAACTTTTCCTCATCTCAATTTGTCCTTAGATTATGGAAATCATGAGATAAAAAGCTTCCAAAGATAAGAGAACTCAACTGCAGATCTTAGAGTGCTGTCTAAAACAGCTTAGCCAATTCTGTTAGCAGGCTAATAGGGCATACTGGTGTCCAGTGTCAGTGCAATTATCAACACATTGGTAAAAGCTGTTTGGAAATACTGGATCAGTTATTTTCCAGGGCAGAACCACGGAGCTCCATTGTTCTAGAAGAGTTGCTTCTCAGCCAAACTATGGTTAAATGCTTAAAGAGAGACTAAAACCCCTGGCTGCTGGCATTCCATCTGCTGGACAGACCACAGCAAACTCTTAATACTCAAGAGATTTTTGAGGTGCTTTGACATTCAAACAGGTTCTATAAATCCAAGTATGCTTCTGCATGTACAGCATGCCTAAAGCTGCCTATTAGGACTGGAACACTGCTGCTATACAAGTAAAACTGTACTGAACAGAAACTCTAAGAGCATCCCCACTTCCTCTTAGCTGGAAAAAAGCTCCACCAAAATGCTAAGTTACTCGTCACACCTGTTCAGTCACTAACTCTTCTTATGGAAGTAACTGTGCGTGCAGAGAGACAGGCCTTTGCATATCCCATACTTTGAGAGTTTTCTGGACGTTGACTGGGGGATAGGTGGGTGGGTGGATTTGTGGGATTTTGTTGAGGGTTTTTTCTGTCAATTTATAAAAACTTAAAAGAGAACAATGTAACTTCTAGCCAGTGGCTAAGACTGAAATTCTTACTATGTTAGATGCTCCTTAGATGTATGCATTAACCTGCAACAAGCATGTGCTGGAGCTCCCCTGTAATTCAGGGGTACCAGATCCTAAGCTACACATTCAGGACAGTTCTAGAATGGTCATCTATTAGGAAAAGGTTATTACAGTAAATTCAGCAACAAGTCTGACTGCCAAATATTTTTGACTGGTGCAGAGAAAATTCCAGTCAGCCTCAAGACTCTGCACTTAGCATGGTCTCGTGTAAAAAATTTACGGTGAACACATGAAGGCACGGGTTTGCTTACTGACAGAAACCGACGTTTTTACCGTAAACATATCGCTGGCAGCCGGTCCTGGCAGTGGGCACGGTGCAGTAACTCACCTCTTTTTCTGGTTTTAAAACGCTGGCCCGATAGTGTCGGCTTCTGCGGCTTTTGATTATTCATAAAAGACACCCTGCAAGGAAGCAGAGACACCCGTGAGGACGCTGCAGGCAGGGGCCGCTCCTCCCTCCAGCTCCAGCGGCGCTGGGCGGTTGCGGGCAGCGCCGGCCCCCGCCCGGCTCCCGGCACGCACCGGGCTCCCCGGGCGGAGGCGGCCGCAGGGCGGAGCCGGGGCCCGCGCGGTGCCAGTGCCTGTGCCCGTGCCCGTGTCCGCGCTTCTCGGCCCTTGGCCCCGCCGTACGGCCCGAGCTGGCGGTGCCTTCGCTGCCGCCAACGCTACCCCGCTCCCGGGTACCGAAGCAGGAGAGAAAGAAGGGGCGCAGCACCTCCCTCCCCGGCCTCCACCGCAGCGCCGCGCGGTGCGGCCCTTACGGGCCAGGCTGCCGCAGCCGGGCCCAGCCGGCCGCCCGCTACCCGCGCCCGTCTCCTCACCGACTTTAAGGCAGAGAGAAAATGCCCGAGCGGCCCGGAGCGGAGACGGGCAGGAACAGCAGCGAGGAGCGGTGGCAACGAGAGCTCTGCGAGCGGAACCGACGCCAGAGGAAGAGGGGAGGGCCGTGCTCCGCCCCGCCCCGCACGAGAGGATGGAGGGAAGGGGCGGGGAACGGGGCGGGCTCTCTGGGGGCCGCAGGTGCTGCCGGGCTCACGGTGGGGGGGGTCTCTCCCCTGCCAGAGGAGCTTCCCGGCCGAGCCCTGCCCCGGAGTGACCACGCCCGGCCCGGCCCCCGCGTTCCCTGCGGCAGAGCCAGCCCGGCACCGCAGGGACACTTCCCTTCTGGCCGGGTCTGCGGCCCGGGCAGCGCGGGTGATCAGTGCGAGTGGCAGCACCGGGACCTGCGGTGCATCGAACTTCAATACCATACCTACTCTGCTGCTTGACCCTAGATTTGCTTTGCAGTTGTAATAATCTCTTCTTTCAGATCCGGGTGGTAACAAGCACTTGACGTACTGTAGTGTGTGCAGACAGGACTATCAGTTACAAGCTGTGCCCGTCTAACACACAGCAAAGTCCCTGGGCTCCAGAAGGGCTGCCAGGAAGCAGAGCTAAACTGGTGGGTTATTGGGGTGGTAATATATCTGTGCCTAGAAATACTTGGCAGTGTGTACTTTTGGAATCTTTTACTGAAATATTGATACATTGCCCATCATTAATTTGTACAGTGTCTCATTTTGATCCTTGGGATTTCCATATTCTGGAAGAACAGAAAAAAAAAATCAACGATAACAGTTTTCACTGTCAAACTGGATGTAGAAGTGACAAAATGGTTCTACTTGTGATCTGTTCTTCATTGCAGGTACTTTCAAAATTGCATGCAAATTCTTTCAAGTTCTTGAGGTAACTCCAGAACTGTTCCAGTGTAGCATGCAGTCAGTAAGTGGCTGAAGGAGTCATCTGGTTGTCTCATCCTCAGGAAAGCAGTACTAATCTATAATCTAAACCCATGGCTTACAGGTTCCATGTTTGTCTTTGGGAAATTGAAATAAAATATTAAAAAATCATTTTGCTAAGGGGAGAAAAAACTGACTGTATTTCACAAATGCATGTTCCTTATCAGCCACACAAATGTCATTGCACACACATATCTCAATTTTTTCAAGTTATAAAAGATTGGGAAATCAACCAACTTATCTCTAGTGAACAGTGGCATTCTTGTAATTGAACAGGTAATTAAGCTCATATCTCCATAGCACATGTGAGCTCTCAACCTGAAAGGCTCAGATTACAGGAACTGACATACAATACAGTTGCAATACAGTTTAATGAGACTGCATTGAATTGTGGGGGCCATGAGTTTGCAAAGAAAGCCTACAGTGGATCCCTGGAGACGATGCATCATCTCCTGGTGACTGGATAGTAAATTCATCTTTATTTAAATTCTAAGTTGTTAACAAATTTTTGCATGACACTTAGCCCTTGAAGGCTCTTGTCCTTGGTTATGATTTCTATGAATATGAGAAGTTCTGTCACTGACAAACACTTTGACTGCTGGATATCCTGCACAGAAGGAAGCAGAAGTAGGTGGATACAGAATTCCCAGCCCCAGCCAGGCTGAGGTAGGGGTCTCTAGCTGGCTGCTATTGGAAGAGAGGGGCCTGCAGGTCTGTCTGATGTAATTTGTGTTCCTTTTCATAGAGAAATTTTCAGCCTAGAGCACAACAGATTTGTTCAAACTCAGGCCCTGGGGCTTTTAAAATTGAAAGCTTTGATTCATGGACCTTGACATAGTTTCATCAGACGTTTCCTATTTTCCAGTCTCCCAGAGAGTTTTTTTAGTTTGCTTTCTGACTGGATATGCATTGATGAGAGAATGGCTGGTAAAATCTCGCTCTTTATGTCATAATTGCTCCCGTGCTTTACTACTTTAATTTTTATATTCCCTTTTTTTGCTGTTTAACTTATAACAGAAATTTGGGCCCAGTGGCCCAGTGACAAGGTATTAAGCAACTCCAGATGTATCTCCTTTTACAGTGCCAAAGGATGAGTGCAATGGAAAACCTGTGAGGTGGCTATTGTCAGGAAACAATGTCATCATTATCATCTTACCCTGCTTTCTGCAGAAACACTTGTGTAATCATTGTTGGCTGGGGCTGATATGGGGAGGGAAGTTGGCTCCTGCCTCATTCTACAGAAATCAGTACTCTTCAGCAGGCTGCTGCTCTGTCCTGCCAACCCTTGGAGTGAGGGAAGTGCAAGACGTGGGAAGAGCAGATTGAAGGCATTACTCTGGAAAGACACTGAGAACTCAAGGGGGAGGGTGCATTTTCTTGCCATCCTCATTCTAAATAAAGCAGAGGCAAAGCACACCAGTGGTTATCCAAATAACTTCAGTGACTCTGGAAGGAATTTGAATAAAAGGGCATAGTCCACTAGTTGTGGATTACATGTTCCATCTCTGTGAGAAGATACTGCTTGTGAAAACCAGCCAGAGCTGGGTCTGTATTGCACTTCCTAATAGTCAGGATAATAGGTAATGGATACCCACAAGAATATGAAATACATATGCTACTGACATATGTCAATCACACTCCCATTCCTTGTCTTATGGTTAATACAAAAATGAAATTTTCCTCCTTTCTTTTCCCAAACCTGTTCTAAACCTATTCTAATCATAACCAGAGTCAAACAGTATCTTTGTGAGCAATATCTTCAGCAAAATTAAAAATATAAGCAATCTCTCCCAGAAAGAGTTATCAGCCAAACTCTACCACTCATGCAAGTGTCCATAGAAAAGCCAGCTCCTCAGGTCTTCTTTATCCAAATCATTTTAAATCATAAACCCTGTCCTGGAAGGTTTTAGGGTGCTCAATTCCTATACCTGCCACCACCACTTACCAAGCTGATTTCAGTGCTGGCACTGTTTACCTATTTATTTTTGATGTGAGGATTTAGAAGTCAAAAGTAAGAGTTTACTACAAGATGAATCTTGCATTACCTTGCAGAGCTGGCTCTCTGACTGAGAAGTGGCTCATATTCAATTCCGAGTAAAATATGTATCATCTGCAGATGGGATAGGGCAGTTAGGATGTTAGCAGTATTCCAAAGTAAAAAGAAGGCTCTGCTTTTTCTGGATATTGCATGGGCTCTGGGATGATAGGTTTTGGTTCATGGAATTCATCAGGGTACTCTTAGGACTTGGGAAGGTTGGTGCTGGGTTGGGATTTCAGAAGAAGATAACTTTGGTTTCCTGCTGTGTCTTGACAGTCAATGAAATTATGCTGATTTGCCTCAGAAGAAGCTATTACCCAGTAATTGGGCAAAATACCCTCTCTCATGTCACTCACTTTTTGTTTTCCAAAGGCAGGGTGCTGTCCACCAGTGATTAACACACCTATATTTCTTTCCAGGATAAAATGGAGTGGACACCTACTCCAAAAAGGAACATTAGAAATTCCCCTTTTATTACAGCCTCTTGATGCCGATTGCAAATGACATTACATGTTCATGGCCAAACTCCTAGTGGTGCCAATAAATCAGCCCATTCTATGTTTTAGTTTCTTATTAACCTACCATGCCTGAGGTTAGGCTGATTGAGCAAGTTCTTCTTGTGGTTTTTTTTTGGTTGGTGGTTGGTTGTTTTTTTTTTTTTGGGCAACAGTAACAAAGCAGAGAAAATGAGCTTTACAGTAGTTTTCTCTTTTGCTTCTCAACAGGGAGATGTAAATTCCCTGAAGAATGGACAGGACAGGGAAAGACAAGGCAGTCAAAGTACAGGAGAGCTGTGGCACTAAGAGCTGATGTGAGCATACCTATGTAATTAATTAGGTTCAGTTAAATCACTCCTTTGATTTAGTTAAATCAACTTGCTTCTTGGCTGCCACAGCTGCAATTTCAACAAAGAGTGATGGTTTAGTACCTTCCCCCCAAATACTCCACCAACACGTTTCACATGGCACATATTACTGTTTTGGACTGAAGGTTTACAGCTGAAGCCACCAATTCCTGCAAAAGTGAACATCCAGAATTTTAGCTATCAAGATGCATTTTAAAATTGTCTATTTTCTGTTACAAACTATGTATTAAAAGCAATTAGGTTTAAGGCTCCAGGGCAGAAAAATAGAGTTGCTATAGAAACAAAAAAATTCAAACAACTAAAAATGCCAATGAAAGCACAATCTATTCTTTAAATAGTGGAAATGTAAAACCAACTCTATAAACTAGTTTGATTATCTGATGCCAGATATGATAATCCCTATATAGAACTGCATGTTGCATCTGCAGCTGGAGATAAAGCATGCACTAAAAGAGCAAGCCAAATGGAACCAAGGGATTGTTTACAGCACACAGTCAGTGTCACTAAAATACTGACACTGCATTTTGGAAATACCTCCTCTGACAGTGCTTCCAAAGATGTAAATAGAGGTTTAACTTGTCAGGCTGACAAAAAAGAAAAGCTTAAAAAATGCAAGCTAGCAATGAACTACAAAAGCTAACACTAAACATGTAGAAATTACCATATGTTCTTTGAAACTGTTGTTTGCTACAGGCCTACAATCCAACTCTAATGTTAAGTAGGACTTGTTAGCTTTTTTCCCCTGAAACTTCCTACCATTCATATGTTATTATTATTTCCATATTACTTTATCATTATTTACACACAATCCTGACCCTGTCATCATCAATGTCACTACTACCAGCAATGCAACTTGTCAGAAATTCACTTTCTCAAGGAGAAGACACTCATTACAGCAATAAAAGAGATTGTCCAGGATTGTACTGATTGTCACTAATTTTAGGAGGATGTGACAAATATATGTAAGACAGAATCAGTCTTTTCTCAACAAGAAGATTACAGTCATGTTATCTACCCAAGATACCTTTTGTTCATCCCATAGTAACACTGCTCATTTTTGTCTGTATTGCCCTGTGTAAGACCAATAGCACAAGAACTGCTCTTCCATTCTGCTTCAGCAGCACTCAGGCCACTTATTTTCATAAAAGGATTCAGATCAATTATTTTGAATTGGGAAGACCATTTGGGGGTTTCAAGAGAAGCAGGGAACGCTGAAAGCAACTCTTGGTCATGTAGTTCAGCTTTGAGGTTATTTAGAAAGGTAAGAAACAAGTATGACAGAATCACAGAGTATTGTGAGTTGGAAGGGATCCACAAGGATCACTGAGTCCAAATCTGAGTTACATATGATAAATATGAATCTCAGAATAGAATATGAGCCACTTCTCAGTCAGAGAGCCAGCTCTGCAAGGTAATGCAAGATCCTTCTTGTAGTAAACTCTTACTTTTGACTTCTAAATCCTCACATCAAAAATAAATAGGTAAACAGTCCCTTCCTTGTGGAAGGGATCCACAAGGATCATTGCTCCTGGCATGCATATATATATATATATATATATATATATATATATATATATATATATATATATATATATATATATAAAACACACACACATATAATATGGCCAGTATGTTCTTTTAGTTTAATTTCAACTTGAAAATACTGGTTTCTTCTCCAGCACATTGAGGTCCCACTGTGATAAGGACCCTGACCTGGTGAAGATTTTACACTCAGAAACTTTAAATTTTTATGCTACATTAATGGCATTTACAGAGAGAGACACTAGAAGCAGCTGAGCTTTCTATTGTCAGAAATATTTTGTTCTGGGAGCAAAGCCACATATTTTAAATAAACTATAACAGCAATATTTTTCCCCATCAGGCACAGATAAGTCTGTTGAAGAAAGTCTATAAAGGGCTCTCTCTGTAGCCCCAGAAAGAAACTTCAGATTCAGACAGCCACAGAACATTTAAAGTAGAGGTTAGCAGATTAGATCTTTACTATGTAATACTCCCATGCCATATGTGAAAATCAGGATTATATGTTGAACAATATGTCTTGTCAGAGATGGAAAATCCTCTCAGCAGGATTTACATTGGTTTACTGAAGCAATGGTCACATCAAACTACCCAAAACAAAGAGCCAGCAGCTGACAGGGACAAGAGGGAGAACTGACAGCCAGGTTTTCATCTGCACTTTCTGTTGACAAGTCTTGCAAAAAAAAAGATGCACATGCCTTTTCATTGTGTCAGCAGAGTTAATCAAAAAGAGGCGATTCAGCATCAAAGTGAGTGGCAGAAGCAGCCTCCCCAAAAAGTGCTGTTCATTTCCCATGGTGAGACCACATAAACTCACATGTTATTCATGTGACAGCTGACAGATAATCTTCCTGCTCTTCAAAGTGACCTTTGGTTGCCAGCACTATTATTGTATTTTGCTCATTTTGTTGTCCCCACCTCCACTATTCTTGGGTACAACCATCTCCCTTTGAAAGGCAAGACTCTGAAATACTCTCTGTGATAGCTTTAGCTCTGTGCCACAACTTGCCATAGGACAAAGCAGTTGGCGTTTCTTTTTTCTTTTAATTTGTGGAAAGAACTAACACATTTCTCCTGAATTTTCTCTGCCAGGCTGTTTGTTTCTCAAATCGTTACTATGGCTCAAAAATTCTGGGCAGCAAAAGCACCTTGACTGCTGCCAACACAGGTTTTGCAGGTTTTCATCTCATGGAAATCTTTTTGTTTTTCATGGGAAACCTGCCACAGCCAGCCAACTTCTTATGGGCAGAGGCACTCCTGCAGCACGAGGCCACGTATGTTCAGTGAGCTGCACTGCAGAGGGCAGTTGCTCTGGGGACTGACCTCTGGTGTCAAGGTTGGCAGAGACTCCTGTGGTCACTCCTTCACTGACTTCAATCACAACACATTGCTTTGTGGCTGGGTGTCCCTCTACCCACCCAGCTCTTCTCATATCCACTAGAGGGATACCTAGGAGCACAGGGACAAGGATACCTTTCTCACTCCTACCCCCAATGCCACATGCTGCTGCCTTTGGTCACAGTGGTTAGGACCTTATTTTTTGAGTAATTGCAACCACAACTCAGGATTATTCATTGTAAATCACTGATCAGTTAGTGAGGTCAGAAATGAGGTTATTGCTGAAGACCTGGGTGACAATATGGCATTTTTTCCACATATTGCAAATATTCAGGCAGCTTCAATTTGTGTCTGAAAGCACAAGCACTCATTTAAGAGAGGAAAAAACAGGAAGAGGCCCAAAGAAGCAGAAGATGATGTCTAGCTGGAAAAAGTGGGAGAGGTGATGGAAGGATGCCAGAATTTTCTTAGCTACTTCCAAGCAGGAGTAGCCTGCACGTTTCAATGCCTACTGAAAATAATGGAAATATTCCTAATAACTACCCAGGAACCTGAATGAAACTTCTGAAGCATCAGAGTCTTATCTTTACAGAGTGAAGGATGAGAACAGAAACAAGAACTCCTTGGCATTTATGTCAGCATGCTCACAGCCAGCAAGGAACTGATCATTGAAAAGAATCTTTTACCATCTGTTGGAGAAAACTGTAGTTTGTTATTGAATGTGTGGCAAGAAGGAAACATTTCTGCATTGCAGATTCAGATTTTCTTCAGTCTGTGCAAAATATATTATGGCCAATTTGGACTTAGCAGGATCTAGCCTTTGAGCAGAAAGGCTAATCTATATAGATTTCCCTGTATGAATGCCATAGTTCTTAATCACATATAAAATACTGAGTATTTTATATTTTCTAGAAAATATATGTCTTAAAATGCTAATAATAGTCAGAAAATCAGTTATTTAGGTTTAAATACAACTATCCTATTTCTACTCAAAAGCACTTCAGACCATTACAATAATTTAATTACAGTAAGTGTTAAGTAACTATCAAGCACTGCAATAAGATGGGGAATCGGCCCTGTACACATTTAGTTCAAAGACTGCAGAAATTGCTGCCAAGATTTTCCAAACTTCTCACAGATTCTGTGTTGCAAGGATGAGACTTGCTTTGGCTGGATTACTGGAGTGTTATTTAAACATGACGCACATGTATATACACACACAGATATCCACAAAAGTACCAGGGACAGCCGGAGAAGTTTCTAGGTGCACTGCCCTAGAGAATTAACCAAAGTTTTTCTTAAAAAGTGACAGGCAAAAGCAAGAAAAGCACAGCAGTGGAATTACAGGACAAAGCTAACCTGATAAATGGAGTGACATAACCAGAGGGTACAAAGGAGGCCTTCCTACCTGTCAGGCACACCCACCTCACTTTCCTGAGATGGCTAGATGCCATTTCCTCTTGCCTTGTCAAACAGGACAGTGTTTTCTACTGGCAAATACTTTTTGCAAGTTAAAATGACAAGGAAATACCAGGAAAATATTCTCCATTCTCCTGAATGTACCATTCTAACTCACCTAGGAGATGCACAGTAGTATTTGATTTGAAAACTGTTACCCACAGGCCTATTCTCTGTTGCAGTGTTCTGCCCATCTCAAAGATACATGGCAGGAGGACCAAAGCTTACCTTCTGATGCCAAAGGACAGATGTGCAGCTGGTGAGACTGGGTTTGAGTCCCAGGATGATCCCCTGCTTACAATGTGTCTTCCTAAAGACTTTAACAAACAATAAGGTTATTTTTAAGGCTGCCCTTCTTATATGTAACAGGGAGCTGTCCTATAACCCCCTTTTATTCCATTAAAAGTCTGTTAGAAATTGTATTTGTTTTATTCAATCTTAACTGAAGTTCTACCTTTGTACTTTTTAATGTGATTTCATCTACTGTTCCCTTCACAAGTCCCTTCTCATACCCTCTGTTGACCAAAATCAGGTTTACTTTTCTCCCCCACAAAGGCATGGCCATTCCCTCAGTTTCTTCAGGCCAGGGGGAGAAATCCATGTGGTTCTCTTCCCATGGAAAATCACAGTTCATTGTTGCTCTTGTTGCTCCAGGAAATGCACCCATTCTCTGTGATGCAAATAACAAAGATTTGGTAAATTTGACCACTGCCAGTATGAACCACCATATTGCTCAGTAGAACACTCATGATAGACAGTGACACATTAATGCTTTTCACCTGTGGTTTTGTGGTGCTGAACTTATATTATTGCTCAGGAAACTGGAATAAGAATGAACTATGTTAGGTATTTAAGCTTTCACCACACTGAATGGGCCTGCTGGAGGTAGACTGCTACAGGAACATTGCTCTCCTGAAGAAAATCAGTAGAAAGAGTTCTTCTGAACCATCTCCAGTTTGGATGTAACTGTGCAGGTACAGTGCACATTCATGTGTCAACAGCTATCCAATATGTCAGTACTTCTTTCAATAACATCCCACATAGCCATATCATCATCTGTCAGGATGGTCAATTGCTGAAATTTCTAACTTCCAGGAAGTTTTTCAAATGCTTAAAAGCCAGCAGACAGCTTAATATGCTTCAGACTCAGAAAACAATAACCCATATTCACTACATTTATAGAATTTACTGAAACAACTAGACAAAAGAGCCACTTGTAAAGTGGCAGGGAGGAATCTTTGTTAATAATGACTGAGAAGAAGATTTGCACTGCAGAAAACAAAGTGTGGGTCTTGAATGTGATGAATCCTTGGAGTGTGAACACTTCAGTACTGCAGGTGGGGAGATGTCATTGCCTGCAAGGTTTGGGCAAGATTTTTACAAGATTTGACTTGCCTAGAATGAACAAGCAAGCACCCATGCTGGTGCATAGGTACGTAGGACAACAAGAGACAATGGAACTCCCCCCAGTTCAGTAGATGTGTAGGCTCCCTGCTTCAGTACATCCCAGAATTCACACATGTTTTGGCTAGTTATCAACGTGTGGGGTTGCAAGTTGTCCTTGACAAACCCATATGTAAGGACTGTTGCTTATCTTAAGGGGACAGTGTTTTGAGACAATGGAACCTGAGATAAGCACAGTTGGCACAGCAGGAAGGAGCTGATTCCAGACCTAACAGAGGTAAAGGTCTGGTTAACATTGGGAAAAAATTCCCACTGTGACAAAATATGGGAAAGAAAACAAGTGGTTATACACACGCTATCTCAAATGATTGGAATGGCATGTATGCCCCATGGATAGCCAGGACCTGGACTCTAGAAAGGGAGTAATTCCAGAAGAATGACTCTGGGGTTATTGACTTTGGCACAGGGGCTCATTTGCACCTTGGGCAGAGTCATCTCTTGTAATCAGACTGTAACACCAAACAGTGAAACTAAGAAGATGTTTCAAATCAGAAAAACTAACTGTGGCAGCAGCATTCACATTCAATTTATTGACTTCTAACACTATATAAAAGCCAAATTAATACAAAGAAAGCAAAGAAAATGAAGTAAACCCCAAAAAGGCTCCACCTACAGTACCACTTCCACTGATTACAATTACTATTACCTGCCTGGTCTCAAGCTGCTGTATCATTTCTTCCAGTCTAGTTCTCTCCTGTGCCATGTCTCTTCTGTCTTATGACATCTACAATGGTCTAGACACCTCTGTTTAAGCAACTACATTTCACCAACTCACCATGGTTACAGAGAGACAAATTGAAACAATAAAGATTTCATATCTTAATAGCCAATGCAAAAGCTGTTAAAGTGACTGACCTGATTTCTGTCACAGATACAGTGTCAGCTCAACAAATGAAGGGAAGACAAGAGAAATTGTGGAACACTGAGAGGAGGTGGAATAATAAGAGCCTGCAGGCTGACAGGTCATCCATTCCCCCATTCAAAGCACACTGAACTCCATGCCAATTTTCCCATACTGTGCAGAGGCTTTTGGCTTGCTCCATGAGATAAAGAAAGCTTCTGGTGGAAATTACAACTCTGTCAACTTTTGGGATAAAATTCTATACATCTAGACCAGCCATGGCAACTTGCCTGGCACAGCAAAAGAGAATCATAAGACTTGTTTCTTGCATGTTTTTAACACAAAGATACCTGTGCCAAAAGATTCTAAACCAGCTGTACTACAAGTCAGAGCATCACTTCTGGTCAAAAGGTTCTGAATCCAACAAACAAGGTTCTGATTCTTTGACAAAGATCTCTGCACTCACATTTCACTGCAAGACTCAAATCTAAATTAGAAAATAAGCTGAAGCCATTACAAAATCATTTATCATATGAAGTTGTTTAGTGTAATACATGGCAGTAAGTTATCTAGCATACCTTTACACTTCATTCTAATTTTCCTCTCCTGCAGCATTTAAGCTGTGCTGATCAGCAGATCTTTTTTGTTGAAAACATATGGTTCAAACGCAGAAGATTTAGTTCTGACAAATGCAGTCATTTAAGCAAAATACTCGAGTGTAATGAGCAAACTGGAGGAAGAATGAAGATAAGGACGTAAGATATAAAGTGCATATTTTTGGTAGCTGATTCTATTCAGGAAAAGAGAAAATACATTTATCTGTATATTGATTAGTGCGTCTCAGGGCAGTAAATCAGTTTTCCATTCCAGTCTTGTGCACTATGGTTTGTCATTCACACAAATGGGGCCCAAGGAGGAAGAAGCTTCATTGTTTGCCATCTAAGAGAAAAGCAAAAAATGACAGCAGTGACTTTATTTGACTGGCAACCTCCCAACATTGCCCTTATCAGGTGCCTCCAAGTCAGTTATAACTGGGATTAGGACTAAAGAGGGATGGAGAAGCATGGTCCCTGCTCTGGAGGACCTCACCTCCTGCAAGCTCCTGCAATGAGAGTAAACCCACAAACTTAACTGATTCAGGGGCCAGTGGTGCTTCACCACAGTCACAGAAATACCATGGGGGTAATCTCTGGATGAGAGTTCAAGGGTTTCCATAGCACAGCCTCAGAGGTTCAGGGCACAGCATGGATTTATATGCTTGCAAAGACTGTGCCTCACTAAGTACTAAGTAAAAACTTAGCCCAAAAAAGAATTGTAATAGCAGGGGGAACATGACTACAGTGAAGAGTTGCAGAAAACAGAGCATAAAGGATCAGCATTATATGAAGTGCATTGCCTTGTTTGTTTTCCTTCTGTCTCTTTGTGTTAGCTCTGAGTTAATGGTTTCTCTCCCAAAGAGTACTGGGCATAGCAGGGAGTACTAGAGTACTACAACGAAGTGACAGTGCCAGCATGCAGTCAGTGGGGCAAAGCACCTGGAAGGAGACTGAAGATGCTTAGAGCCTGATCCATTGCATGTTAATAAGATGAGCTATCTAATCCTCTATGGGATTTGACATGCACAAGAAAGGGGGAACGTTTAGGGAAAGAGAGGGCTGTAAAAATTCTGTAAATTCCAAAGGAAAAAAAAAAAAAACCAAACCAAAACCCAGAGAAATTCCAGTACAATGTTTGAATAGCATTTGTTGAATTAACTTGTGTAAATGAGACCTGTTACTGGACATTTCAATTACAAGGGGCTGTATTTAAAGCATTACTGATTGGAGGCATCATTAGGCACTCCACTATTTAGGGGTGCCAAAAATCAGTAAACATTCCCACCCAGCCACTATTACTCAGAGCCTTCCCCCACCTTCTCCTACCATCCCAGTGAAGGCATCAGCACAGTTTGCCCGTATTTGCTCAGCAGTCAGGGGGCTGTTCAGTGCAAAGCTCTTTTTCAGTCCTCTTTCATTCCTCACACCAGTTACTGCATCCCTCAAAGCGAAGAACACAGAGCATCCCAAGAAGAATCCTGCCTCACCCATCCCCTGAAAAAGATTTTAAAAAGCCAGTCTCTCATATAAATACACATACACAGTCCTATTTTGTATTGCATAGTACACACAGGTAGGCTGCATACTCTGAATGACATTATGATTTCTCCATCAATTAATATTTTTATTCTATCTTTTCAGTTTACCACCACATTTAAAAGTATGGTTTTAAATTGATCTTGCAGCTTCTGTGTATGGTCTGTTAACAAAACTCTAAAATCACTCCTTGCCAACCATTAAAGTGACACAACAATATCTGGCTTTCTGTCTTATCAGCTTCCCTGATGTCATAAAAAAACAATTTACTGGGCACTTGTTTGAAATGCTAAAGGACAGGAACTGAAAACATATGTGTTTTATATCAAAGTAATTTCTCAGTTTGGCCTGGGATGATCTGCTTACCTTAGATGCATAGATGGCATAAGGATTTTGAGAAGGTGACAGCAGGGAAACACTAAACTGTTCTGGAATATCACAAACAGCAGGGATCTTATACTGATCTGGACCCCGTGTATAGAGGACTCCTTCTGAAGAATACTTTAACTCCTCCATTGTATACAGTCCAACACCTTGAACAAAAGCACCTTCAATCTTTAAATAAGAAAAGAAATGGCATTTATGTACTCATGTTTGGTTAACCAAGAAAACTTGACCAAGAACTCATTTGTATAACTAGCTGTTACTGTGATATATGTGAGGCCTAATGCACTTCTGTTTGCCTAATGAGATTCTTCAACATTTTGGGGCAACTGTAATGGAAAAGCTTTCACATTCCTCTCTCACACCTGAGAAGACAGATGCTTGTATAATGAAGTGAGAAGATCTGTGGACCAGCCTGCAATGAATAAAGATGTTTCCTTGCTATCAGCTGGGGAAGGCAGATCAAACAACTTGGATACTGTAGATCACAAACAGGATTTAAGTCCAGTACATAGAAGACACACACACATACTGGAAGCACTACAGGTTAAAACCATGGGGAAAATTCAAGCTTCTTTGACATCTATAGAGTTCTGACACTGATTCAATTGGAGCAAGTCTATAGGCAAAAGACAGTCTAATCTATAATCTAGTAAGAAATGAGTATTTTCTGAATTAATGAGGTAATCGTCATTTCACATGAGGACAATAGTGTAATAGAAATAAGGCATCAGAGAATTCTTGGCACGTACCTGTCCTATATCCACAGCTGGATTTATGCTGCATCCAATGTCCATAACAATGTCTGTTCTGAGGTTCTGTTAATAAAATTTAAATTTATATCACCCAGAGAGATGGAATGAAAGCATTAGAAAATAATGTGGGTCAGAGCTGGAATTCAGTGAAATGAGAAATACTGAGATAGAGGCCCTCCATGTACATAATGTCAGAATAATTTCCAATATCTCATCACAAGCAAAATGGGCTTGTCTCAACTTTTACAGAAGTTTAGCCAGAGACAGCCCTGCCAGATTTTTCCATTGCTCAAGGAAACCCTCCTTCACACAAATGTACAGAAAGAGGGCATATGATCATCAGTCTATAGCCTTTAGCTGTCCAGATGGTCAAAAGCCTGGGAATTGAATATTGCCTTAAGGTGTTTGCTGGCAAACAGGGACAGAACAAGCAAAGAACATGTTTGATGTCAGCTATAACCCAAAAGGTGAACACACATGACATTGACATGTATGTCAGAAGCTGGTTAATACTGCATTCTGCTCCACCAGCTTCCATTCTGCTCCACCTGTAATTCATATTTAAACCACTGATATAGTTACTAACATGTGAAGACAGGTGACTTATTAACCACAAATCTGAACGATTGTTGGAGCAAGCCTTATTCACATTACTTTCAAAACTTCTCTGACACTCAGTTATTACCTTGTGATCTCCTGTTAGACAGTTAATTTCAACCTCTGAACAAGCAGCTCCAAAAATAAAATATGTGAATGGCTGTCCTTCCCCTTTCTCCCAATCCATGTGTTCATTGTAACCTCTGATGGAAGAAACAAAGTCCACAAGAAGAAAACTGACGACAGTTTGCATTATAATGAAACAGATAAGCACGTGAGTTTGACACTGCTTGTGAAATCTTAAGTAGAAAATCTTAAGTGAAATCTTAAGTAACAGCTCACAACTTCAAAATTTCATGAAAGCCTAAAGAGCACCACTACTTTAGGTTTGATGCCTCTGGTATTTGTATAAAATATAGCAGACAAATAAGCTATTTCAGTTCAGGAGAGTCCATAACCAGCATAATCCTATAAATATACTAATAAAAGCACAGTAACCAAATACAGAATAAACATTTAAGATAGGTTACTGGGGTAATAGTACATAAAGGAATTTAGAAAAAAGGGACAAAATCTTGTCAGGACCTATGAAAGAATTATTTAAAGAGATAAATGAAAAAGTCAAAATTACAGAAACAGCCTACAGAATTGAGTGAGAGGGTTAAAAGAGGAATACTGAAATAAGGTGTAATTACTTAGAAGGGAGTGGGATTCACTGAGGACACCACAGTAGTCAGGAATGATGAGGTAAATCCAAGGACATGAGAGAACAGTGAAACGTGGTATCTTCCAAACACAGGAGCTATGTGGCTAAGGTGTATTTTCTGACTCTGTATGACTGAAATGTCTTTGTTGAGCATATTTAGGCTTATAATAAAGCAATTACATAGTACAGAACCATGAACCAAAAAAGGGATACACAAAATCCATATACTCAACTTCTCATAATCCATTTACCTCAGCTGCCTTTGAGATTGTTGGAAATAGAGAATATGACTGGCTAAGAACTAGATCAATACAGGATCTGAGGCTTAGGGATCTGCAGAAGTTTTTGAACATCATTAAATATTGATAGCAAAGTATGACTGTTGTGCATTACTGTGGTGATACCAACATTCCTAAAGGGCTGCATAAGCAGAAAACATACTTGAACAGGCTTAACAGTAGGAAGGGACATTTTATTTGGATATTTCTCAGTGTTTTATAAAATTATGGTTTTCCCAAGTGCCCTTTCAACTTACTCCACACTACCCAGAGACCTGAAAAGTTGTTATTGATAAGGAAGAACCACCAGCAGAGAAGACATAGGGAAGAGATAAGGCACAGCAGGCCAAGAGAAAAGCTCTCCTTTGAACCCCACCTGAGTTATAACACAGGAATGTTTCATTTCTGGTTCTTTATAAACACTGTGAAAGAACTCAAAGAAAAAGGACCAAGAGACTGCTCTGAGAGCAGTGGGAACAATGATATTTGTGGCTTATAGTAATCCAGCTCCAGTAAATAAACTATATTCCACTTTGCACATGACTTACAGGCAGCAGTCAATTTCTTGACACTTTCTGGTTTGCTAAATGTCAAACCATGGAGCAAAGATGGCATAAAATATTCTTTTTCTAGAGAGTTCACAGAGGACTAGAAATAAATTAACACCTAAACTTTATGCATCCAACTCTCCATATATCAACTAATCATATAAAACATAAAATGAGCTATTAGAAAGCCCTATTAGACAGGATATTCTCTTTACAGTATTAATTATCTTCAGAAATCAGGTCTGGTCTAATTTATGCATTTTTAAGGAACAAAAATATATTACCTAAAATAGCCAGTAGCTGAAAGGCTCACACACTGTTTAAAAGCTTCTTTAATCTGTAAAATATAGCAGTGCTTATGGTAAACCAAGGAAGGAGTCAGGAAGTAACACAGCATAGACATATTTACTTTATTTACATATAGATACTTACCCACACATATTTACTTAAAACCCAAACTATAAAAATTGCACAGAAAGGAAGACAAACTGAGTTAAGCATGTTTAGCTGCACATGGTGTCTAATGCTGCAGAACTAAACCCCTCTTGTGTGAGCAATCTGAATTCTTTTGGCAATACAAGAAGGAATAGACCTCTCAACAGCAGTGTTCTTGCAGAATCTTTATGCCTGGTAATGCCATAGTCAGAAAGGGCTCTACTCAGTTTTTCTGATCAAGTTCAATAGAGCTGGGTCTCTCTGTCAGCTAAGCAGATCTGGTTGATAAGTCACTGATTATACTGGGTCATGTGACTGTGTGCATGAGCAATCTTTTGCTTTTTCTTTGATAAACTGCCTTTACCTTAACCCACTGACTTGTTGGCTTTTTTCCATCCTATTTTCTTCCCCTATCTCATTGAGAAGGGGAGTAATAAAGCAGTTTGTTGGGCACCTGGAGTCCAGCCAAGGTCAAACCACCACACTGACATAAAAGATCTGCAGGGCCTATTTGCACAAAAAGGACAATTTTCAAGAGAAATTATCTTACAAAGTTCTGCCAGTTATGGACAGTATGAAGCCCCAGATCTATTCTCATTGAGCAATTCTCATGTTAGATTTACCCAGTTTACAAGTCAAGAAATTTTTGTGAGGCTTTTGGCTGGTTGTACTGACTTTCCTAGATACAAAGTAACTTCTTTACATATACTAACATTCCCTCTTTGGTCAGCCATTTCTGATTATAATTTTGGTGTGTCTGAATGATCCAAATTAATTGTATATCTGTTAGAGGAGGTTAACTGTTTTGGATTAGTGTTTTATTGCTACTCCTTAGCAGGGAATACACAGCTGGCTCTTACACAGAGCTAAGGCCTTTTCTGCTTTTTGGATTGCCCCACTAGCAAGGAGGCTGGAGGTGCTTGGGAAGCTGGGATAACTGACCAGAGGGATATTCCAGACCATATGGCACTATGCTCAGTATATAAAGTGGGGGGAAGCAGGAGGAACAGGGGGACATTTGAAGTGCTGGTGTTTGTCTTCCCAAGCAACCATGGTGTGATGGCACCCTGCTCTCCCAGAGATGGCTGAGCACCTGCCTGCCTATAGGAAAGAGCGAAATAATTACTTGCTTTGCTTTGCTTGGGTGTATGGCTTTTGCTTTATGCATTAAACTGTCTTTAATTCACTCACAAGTTGTCTAGCTTTCACTCTTGTGACCTTCCCTGATTCCACTAGTGGGGGAATGAGGGAGCAGCTGTGTGGTGCTTGGTGGCTGGCTGAGGTTACACCCCAACATACTGCAACCCTTTAGACATAGGCTGTGACCAAATCTGAGACTAAGCAGACCTGGCTGCACCTAGACTCCTCTGAAAAGTTTAGAAAGCCAAGGGATCTCACTGATGCTCATGACTCAACAGGAGGGACCATAACCTGATTTTACTAGAACCCATTGTAACAGATTACAGATTGGTTACTTGTATATTGCACTGGCAATATTTAAATACTGTACTAGCAATAAATCTAAATATTATCTTCCACATAATCATTTATGCCTGGCCAAGAACCTTGAGTTTCACTTTTTTGTGAGATAACCTGTTTCTACAGTTTTTAACTTTAGGATGATTAGGCTGAGCAGATTTATAGATTACAGTACATTTATCACAGTTTCTGCCAGCCCTCAAACACATTCAGCAGGATTCACAGGTCTTACCCAATCATTCCAGGTCCCTGTTGGGTTCTTCTTCATGATGGGCTCCAGGCGTTTCAGTAGAGTTTGGCAAGCATCCTGAGAATTGGGATGAGAATTGGGAGAATATATCACAAAATTAACACAGATGCATTTGGAACTATTCAAGTTATGTTCTAGTTACTATTTCATTAGTGCATGCTTTACTGTCATCTTAGTTTGAAAAGGTGTTGCACAAGGTGTCATATTAACTGCAAAGACATAAAACTTCTAAATGGTTCAGTTACAAGGGCTGGGATCTGTATGAATCAGTACATTTCAAACATGAACAGAGTGCAAGATTTGTACAGGACTAGTTAGCTTGTTAGATGAAACTGATTTTGTCAAGTATAAGCCTTTTTGGGAAAGTCCAGATCATATTCTGAAAACTCAAACACCGTTCCAGAGAAACTGTCAAGTCATGTTTTTTCTTGGCCATCTCCAGCAGTATTATTGGTAATCCCAAACTTGACATATAGGGCCTTAAGTCTGGCAAGCATACACCTCAAGGGATAGGGTATTTTTTTCAACTAAATACAATTCTTTACCTTCACAGCCATGCCATTGACATCTGTCCCTGCAGATCCTACTGAGGCACATGCATTGGGAACAGTTGTTGTGCTTGTTTCACAGAAGTGGATACATGACATGGGGATGTTCAATTCCCGACTAGCAACCTGTTCCAGGAACAACATAGTCTTTGTTTTAGAAAAAATCTAAACACTCCAACAATTCCTCAGTATTTGACAGAAGTCAGTAATAGCAGGAAAGATAAAAATTTTATCATGTTCTCTTCCAATCTCCAGCTGAAATAATTCTGTTGGACTCTGAAGTCCAACACTCATTCCTGATTTTCCTGCTTATACCCTGTAAGACTTAAAGCAAATTATGCAAGCCCAGGTCCCATACTTCTATTGACCTTATAAATACCTTTACAGATCTGTCTCAGAATTATCCATTAGCCAAACAGGATCATAATGTTATATTGACTATATCAATTTGAATAATCTCTGCCCTTTTCACTATGGGTTTTATGGGATCAGCCCCCAAAAATCTTATTTCTAATAAGCCTCTTCACATGCTATTAGAAGAACAAAAAAAAGTCTGTTTTTTCCTTCCTTCTGCCTCTATGAATTAATGAAGGTACCTTTGCTTTCTAACTCTATCAATATAAAGTAGTAGTGGCTATGCTGATAAAGAAACTGTCCTGCTGGTACACTAACTACCCAAACATAAAACCTTTACACTGGCTATCTGTATATTGGGTCATTTATCTGCATGATAAAGCACACGGCAGTATCTATTTAGATAATTTGTTACCTGGATCATTTTTGTATGAATAGCCTGCCCCATTTCAATTCCACCATGTGTCAGAAGCACAGACCCATCAGTATAAATATGAACCAGTGCAGCAGCCTAAAAAAGAAAAACAAAATCAAGATCAGACTAGTGAGGAAATGTGTTGTATGTAGTAATGAACTGAATTTAAAAAAATACAAAGTGTTTAAGTGTATTTCAGTTTATCTGTTTAGTGCTTTTGAATAGAAGGCAAAATTTGAAAGTCTACCTGCTGCCCTTTCTCTACAATGAACTTTGAAGGAAAAGGATACAAATCCTTGTATGTGCTCTTTTCTGTTATCAGACCCTGAAACAAACCTACACCTGGCAACAGTATCTCAGTGGTTCCCACAGAAGCTGAAGGAAACCCCTCACTAGAGGCTCTATGTACAATTTGCTGCAAGTTCCATTTTCTCTCTCATTGACATGTGAGAGCCCTAGAGGTTTTTAAATGGCATAGGTTGAATTTCCAAATGAGATAATTCTTCCTGGACTCAGCTAGAAGCAGCACTGTAGACTACACAAAGACCCTGTGACTTTAAAGGTGACCAGAGACAGCCAGTTTTATATGACATAAGGCAGTCAATGAATTTTTAATTGATTAAATGTTGTCTGTTTCAGAAGCACTGGCCACCTACATTAAAAAAAAAATACAAGGACCAGAAATACTAATTGTCCTGTTTTGCTTTCTGAACCTTAGCCTTTGATGGCATCAAAAGACTTAAGTCTTTAAGAGCAGCATCCCATAGTACCTCCACAGGCAGAAAGAGGAGGCTCAGAACTATTTCTGGAGTGGGCTAATTATTCAATGAACATTTTTCTATCCGTCTTCAAAACCTTTTTCTAAATGCATTCCACTCACCTATTCCAACACTGCACCTCAACACATGGGACTAGCCTTTAAGTAGTCAGGGTCCAAGCTGCCTGAAAACCAGACAGCTTTGATCTCAGCTTGAAAAGAGCTACAGGCTACCACAGCCTCTTCAGGGAACAATCGTCAGGTGGATTATACTTTTCCAGGAAAAGATAACTTTTTTGTTTTGTATCCTAAGATAAAGTGACTGCAATCTTCTATGGATAAAATGCTTAGCTCACTTATTCTTCATGAAGCTCACCTGAGAAAGGTAAGGTGTGCCTAGTCCAAATGGAAATTTCATTGGTACAATGGCAATCCCTCTTTTCTTCCAGTAATTTTGTTTGTTAAATTCATTGATAGCTGTTCTCCTGCTGTAGTATGCAGATTTCTCCATACATTCATTCCAACACCGTATTAAATTCTGTGGATCAAGTGTTTGTTTGAAGTGTGTCTGCTCGCTCTTCTTATACATATTTATTTCCCTAATCTGAAAAAAATGAAATTACAGCTATCTCACAATCCTGCTAAAGGCAAACTGACCATCTGGGGGAACTAATAGACCACAAGGTCACTGTACTTTTCTTTTAACAATTACCAGTTTGTAAGGCCATGCTATTCATTCTACAACCAAACATCAATTTAAAGAAAAAAATATAAATTTCAGCACAAATTATGTTTGACTTAGAAAATAACTGTTCAAACAATTAATCTAAAGGTTTTTAACTTTCCAGTTCCACAGACTTCATTTCAGAAGAGAAGATGCCTTCATGTAGTCACCTTTTCTGGTGATAAACCAGTTTTATCTGCAACGTCTGTTATCCAAGTTTCTGTCACCAGTCCTGACTGAGGGAAGCCAAAGCCTCGGAATGCTGTATTTGATGGCAAGTTTGTTTTGCAGGCATAAGCCCGGCATCTCAAGTTGGGAATCTTGTATGCATTGTCCATTTTTAATAAGGATACTTCTGTTACCTGAGGTAGGGGACAAACAGATCTAGTTTAATGTCAGAAGAGTGCTTCTTATAAATTTACATTTAAGTCTTCTTCATCTCTTATATAAAAGAGCTTAACTTGATACAATTAGCTTTAAAATTAAGTTTCTGGCAATCATTGGTACTAAGAGTATTCATGCATGCATACAGACTTCATAAATACATTTTTCATGCAATATATTAATTTTCAGAGGGTTTTTTTGGATACAGAACACAGCTGATGTTACTTGAATGTTATCAACAGTTAAGGATGTAGCAGATATGTCATTTTATGATTGATTTTGCTCCTACTTCAATACCAAAAGCCACACAAATGAAAAATAGACAGATTAGATTTAATGCAAGAATAGCTAGGAAAGGAACTGATGAAAGCATTCTGAACTATTCTGAACTATCACAGCCTATGGAAATCCACACTTAAGGTTTAGTTCCACCAGAAACCATATATACTGCAGTCTACAGTTCTTCTGGTCCTTACGTTTTTCATTTAGAAGTTTTACATGACAAACCCAAAACTACAGGAGGAGGAAAATGCTATACTAGAGACCTCAAATTAGGTTCTAGGAGTCAGTATAAAAAAAAAAGGTTGATGCCTAATGAAGAGGTCACTGTCTCTCTTCAGTGTTAGGTAGATTTGTCAGAATGACAAACTCAAGTCTTGGTTGTTCCTGTTAGGTCCTGTAGCTTCACTGTATCATTGTAGGACTTCACCTTAAGATAGTTCTGACATGATCTGCATTAATGCACATGCTTCTGATAATGGATTTTCTACTAACCCAGGCTATTTTTTTTCAGAACCAGGTTAGGCAGCAATATCTCAGGCAGTTACACTAATAGATTTCAGGATGCAGAAAATCCTCATAGGTGGGGCAATGACAAGCAGATGAGGGGTACTACAGCAAACATTTCAGATACAGCTAAAATAGCCTGAACAAACACAAATGCCTAGATATAATATCAAAGCAAGAAACATTTTATACTTTGCAGACCTGTAAGTGAGGAACTGAGGTATACAGCACAATTATCACTGACCCAGTACAGAACTATCACTATGAATTTTCTGAAGGCCAAGAAAGATTTTCCCAGCCCTGAAGATATAAAGCTTTAAGCAGGAACAAATGCAGGTACTACACATCTTAAAAGGAATACAGTGTTAGTTGAGATGTACATAACAGAAAAATAAGCCTCAGAAAACATTAATGAAGTGAATGTGTAGGGCAATATAAGAAAGTAGTGAAATGCTTCACTAAATTTAATAAGGAAAGGTTAACCTGCTCAGTGTAGGTTCTTCCAAAAACCCACAATACCTATATTAAAAGCATATATGATTAATAATAAATGGGCAAGGGAATTTGGCTTCATAATTTTCCAGCTACTGACTTCTTCATGTTGTAAGGTTCATCAGTATAAAATCCTTACCAGGACAGATTCATCAGGGGTACACCCTCCATGAACATAATATTTGGCATCCACAGCTGTGATCCTACCATCATTCATGAAGCCAACCTAGAAGAATTCAACAGTTATTTAGAATTCAGTATTCATTTGTTTCCAAAGTGCTTGTATATTTTGAAAATTAACATAACCCACACATTTAGGGTCATACTGCACTATTAGTTTCTCTGAAACTACAGAAGGACAAGAGAAAGAAAGTATGTTTTTAAGATATAGGCTTTCCCTCCTGGCATCTGTGATCTGTATAGGTGCAGCACAGAATATGCAACAAAAGCCCATTAGGAAAGGAAGGATCAGTGGCATCCTCTCTATTGCCCGAGATGGCTGACAAGAGTGTCACCTAAGAGTGTTTACTGTAGATAAAATCAAATCCCACTTGCATTGTAAGAACAGTGTCTGGCAGAAGGAATATGACATTCATGTTTATTAATGAAGAAATATTATCTTTATCTCACATCCCTCTTTTCACCTGTTGCCACTAACAGTTCCTGAATTCTCAACATGAGGTACATCTCATTTTCAGCTTTTGGGAAGCATCTTATAAAATCTCTCTTACTTTACCTATATAGAATGTCATGCAACTTGCTTAGTATTAGCAGCTAAATTTGCAGCAGCCTTAGGCTGCAAGCTGTGAACTTTCCCCTATGTGTGTTGAACTTACCCAGTCAAGTAAAAGAAGGCCTCAGAGTCAGTTCAAGCTGGAAGATAAGGAAGCGACCCTCTCTAGCAAAGGCTACATACTTGGGTATAAGAAAAGAAATGGCCCAGCTACAGACAGTGAAAGAAACCCACAAAGAATGCAAAGACTCCAGACCTTTATTATTCCTACTGGTTTGTACTGTCCTGTGAGGGATGGGGAGCTTAGACTTCAAGGGTATAATTGCCCAGGTATAATGCCATTGTTCAGAGTCCCTCTTTGAAGGCATCCAGCTTGAGCTGGAGAGCTATTAACAAAAGGTATTTTTAAAGAGAAATCATTCAGCTTATTGATTCAGCAGAAACTTGAATTTAAACCCCATTATGGTGGCTGGCACACATAATTTATATGACAAGTAGAGAAGGAAAAGAAGGCAGAAATTATCCTAATACATAATTATAACTGATGACAGTGCATGGGCAGGGAAGAGATTAATTTCCTCCACAGGGTGAGTTTTCTGCATGACACCGTTTCTGTGAAAAATTAGCTGCTTCTTTGAGTGAATCTAACCATATGGAGAGTTTAAAATAAAGTTCTGCAGAAGAAGCCTGCTATCGGTTAGCTTCCTGTTCCTAGAAAGACGACAGAAAGAGCTATAAAAGGATAAAGAACACGAAGTAATTAGAAAAAATAATGATACAAAACCCTGAAGAGAAGAGGTAGAAGCAGACAAAGGGGCTGTACAGCCACTATCTCTTGGGTTCCTGGCTTGTAGTTTTGTTTTAAAATTGAACTGGTTATACCAATTTTCACAGTCACATTACCCAGTAACACTGAAATATTATTCACAGAATACAGGTGGGCATTTTTTCACTGAATTCTTGTGGCACTCACTTTATATTTAGCCATAAAAGGATGTCGGCCACCAGTGATTACCATATCATCCTCTCGGCTCAGAATAAGACGGACTGCTCTGCTGGTTCTAAATACAAAAAAGAAAAGTCAAATTGCAGTTAAAATAAAGGATGTTATTAATAAGATGGCTATAGCTACTCATCATGTATCCAGGTCTGGCCATGCACATAAACATGCATTAAGATTAAACGTAACTTTAATAAGCCTGAACATATACTTAACACTATGTCCAGATTTCATATTACTCACATTTACAATCATGTCAGAATTTTCACCTCTTGAAAGCCAACAAGATAACTCAGTGCAAACTACTCCTGCAGAATCTATTGCAGTGTTAAGTGTTCATCACCTCTTAGCTATTTATAATCATACTGAAATACAGGGTCTTGGAATGAAACCAATATATGAATAACAATAAAAATATGAAAATTAGTCTAGAAATGCATATAGAATTTAAAATAATTACTTCAGAAAAATGTGCATAAGGTCCAAAGAATAAAAAAGATATTTTAAACCATAAAAGAAATATTATTTTTAGCATGACCTGTTAATAAAAAACATAGATAATGTGGCCAGAAATAATCAAGAGCAAATTTTATAACAGTGACAGTAAAAGTAACATAAACCTATTGAGCTAACTCCTCAGATGACAAGATCATTTTGGCTGACAGGATGTAGTCTGATGTGAATTCTGCAGCAAATCAGTTATGCTTATAAAGGAGTTTTGTATGCCCTGACAGCTAACTACCAATATTGCCCTGCCAAATTTGGAAGATGGGTGATGGAGCTTTACATGTTAATGTTCTTAAGCTAATTCAAGCAGTATTAGAAAAAGCATAATACCTCCGAGATTTAAGCTAATTTTGACTGAAAGATGTTGAGGACTGAACTAGAACTATTTCTTAAAAGCAGTTCTACTCGTGAACTCTTCATTCTGCATTCTGCTGTGTCAAAGTTCACAACTGGAGGGTTAGTGTCATATTTTAATGTATGTATGAAATCTCTGTAGTTTGGGACTGGTCCTTTTGAGTACTTCTAGCTCATACTAATATCATCTTCTTGCAGCCCATTAATTTAGTTGAGGCTAGAGCTGCTTAACATAAGTAATCCAAGAAAACAAAATAAAGAAATGCACTGAAAGTCTTGCAAAGTGTGAAGTCAGGATTGTATGACATTTTGACTAGCAGCTTTGGAAAAGAGAAAGCATTTTAGCCAAAATGAAAAACTTTTGCTTAACTTTTTTCACATCCCAAAACACACAAACTGCACTTACTTGTTTGCTGCCACTGCAGCAACTGATGCCAGCAAGCCAGTTCTCAGGATTTTCCCACCAAAAGCTCCACCAACTCGTTTCACATGGCACATGATCCTGTTGGCTGGAACACCTAAACTTGCAGCTACCATCTCCTGTAGAACAAGTTTTAATATTTTATGCCAACCCAAACTAAGACCAAAAACTAGACTCTGAAATAGAAACCTTTTCTAGAAAAGGGTTCCACAGATATTTCTATTCTATCAGATGAATACAACTTTTCCTTTACCCTAGGTTAAAAAGCAAAGAAAGAATAACAACAAACTCCTAACAGTGCTCACATTTCAAATATTTACCGTGCAGACTGTGACAAGGCCATTGGCCAATGTGAAGAAAAATAACCTTGAATTATATTATCTAAACAGTAGGAAGCTTCATATATAATAAAAATGGATTAGTATACAGTTTATATTATTTTTATTACTAAGGTAATACCTCATTCTTAGTTAAACTAAAAGTATTTGTTTTTTAATTATCTAAGGTCTTGGCTAGTGTCAGGAATATTTTTGGTTGAAATAATTATCTCAAACACAAAGTTCTTCATATTACTTGGCTGTTGGCAATATAATAATGATGGAAATTATAAAAGGAGCTGATCTGGGCTTTGAACACTAAATGCCCGTGTTGAGTCTGAAATACCATCAGTTTTATGCACTATGGCCATTGCCCTGCAGGCCACAAGCTATGGCAGCTTTGTTTTGTCATTTACCATCATGACAGTGTTTAGAGGGCTAAAATACCTCTACTGTGAAGACTGAGAGACTTGGAGTTGTTCAGCCAGGAGAAGACAGCTCCAGGGAGACTTTACTGTGGCCTTCCAAACTATAAAGGGGGTTTCACAAGAAACAGAGGAGGACTTTAGCAAAGCTTGTATTGACAAGACAAAGGGCTAAGGTTTTAAACTAAAAGAGGGTTGGTTTAGGCTGGACAAGAGAAAGAAATCTTTTACAATGATGGTGGTTGCTCAGAGAACTTGTGGACACCCCATCACTGGGAGTGTTCAAGGGCATGTTGGATGGGATTTTGAGAAATTTGATGCAGAAAAAGACAGCCCTGTCCATGGCAGGAGTGTTGAATTAAATAGTCTTTAAAGGTTCCTTGAAACCCAAACCAACCTGTGATTAAGAGACTGCTGCATGGAGTAGTCTTAGTGCTCTTAGACTTGATCAGATCCTCAGTAGGTTCTGACTCTGTAGAGAACTAATTGCTCCTCACTCCAGTGGAAAACAGAGATGGAGGAGCCTCAGCACTCCACAGGGAGTTTTTCATGCCTACAAAAGTGGAGTATGAAGTACTTTGCTCAAAGGGAAAGGAGAGACTTATCCTGACAGTGTAGTTCTCAGTGTTTATCAGAATACAGCAGCACTACAAAGCAGCTGTTATTGGACATCCAGATGGGCAAATTCATGGTTCCATGGCTTCTGTTCCTACAGATTTGTAAACCAAACTTTAAAAGCTCTATTGTCACAAGTCCACACACTTTCTCTGAGAATGCTCTGCATTACCTGAATAAATGCTGGATGCTGTGTTGACACATACAAATCCATTTCTTTATCCTCTCCTTTTGGTACAACAAGCATACTCTGAGTCTCCATGTAAAAGTGTTTCTGTCCCCCAATGCAAATCTCCCCTGATCCAATGAGAGAAACACAAGTATTACAGAGGGAAAAGGACAGAAGAAATCAACCAGAAAACTAACATCCCACCATAATGTAAATTATGGCAATCGGTGTCAAATCCTCTGATACTTCTTGTATGAAAGAGCAACATCTAAAATAAAAACATAAATTAAAATTCTTGTGATATTAAATTGGTCTTGTTCCAGTAGCATCACCAGAACTGGATTAAAGCAGAACATTATTGCTCACAAGTGGTAACAACAATCTATAAAGCCTAGATAAGTTAAACAAAGCATGCACATACTGGACCAGGTCAAGAAGAAGGCCACCAAGATCATCAGAGGCTGAACCACAGGATGTATGAGAAGAGGTTGAGAGAGTTGGATTTATTCATTCATAAGAAGAAAAAGTTTAAGAAGAGATCTTATTGCTTTCTACAACTACCTAATGGAAGGGTGTAGACAGGAGCAAGCGAGACTGTTGTCAGAGATGCCCAATGGAAAGATAAGAGGCAATGAACACAAGAAATTCCAGCTAGATATAAGAAAAATCAAAATCAGCATGAAAGCATGAAACACTGGAACAGGTCCCTATAGATGTTGCATCATCTCCATATTTGAAGGTATTAAAAACATGACTGGACATAGCCTGTAATAACCTGCTCTAATCAGACCTACTTCAAGTAGGAGGTTGGACTAGACTCCCTCCCAACCTAATTATTCTTTTTTTTTCCTTTTTATTTAATGTTTTTCAAGAAAAGATGATGCAAAAAACTTGAATGTAGCAGAACAACAATACACTAGGTTTAGCCAAGCTGTCTTCCAAGTGCCTAAGGATTTTCTCAGGCCTAATGACTACATGGAAAAAAGGTAGAACTGAGACTTGAGCAGACAGCCAAACCCAAATACTGACAGCCAAAAATTTCTCATCAGAAGTATTCTACAGTTTACCTTCAATTATATTATCAACAGTTTCAAATGCCTCATCAACATTTCCTTGTTCTAATTTTCTTTTTGGCTCAAAGAATGAGTTGTGTTTTATAGCTTCCTGTAATGGAAAAAAAGAGAAATAGGGTGTTTTAAGTATTTTTAAGATTCCTACCTTGTTGCAGCATTTTAGTCTCAGGACCAACATCATTGTCTTCAGAGACTGGAACTACCAGCTACCTAAATCAATGAACAGCTGTATTTCATCACTTTACTGTCATTGTTGAGTTTGTTTATTCAATACCAGCAATTCTTTCCTGATGCATCTTGTGTAACTGATGACAGCAGTTTCTGAAGGAAATGAATTCAGTTTATTCAACTTGCTCTTCCCAGTCATACATCCAGGAAGTGACCAAGACACCATACAGTAAGAATGCACTGCATCATCCAAAGTGTGATGCCAGTAAGAGGGGAAGAAATCACAAGAACTAAGTAAAGGTGGAATCTATTTATAAATTAGCATGTGGTTTATTTCTAATGAGATTTCATTGGATTTTCAATTCTAATGAAATGTTAACAAAATTTGTCAGCCTTTATCTATTTTTCTATCAGAAAGATTGTTCCATTCGACCATACACACATTAAAACAAGCTGTGAAGTGACTACCAGAACTAATGCTGATTGCCTGTGTGTTCTTTGTTCCTTACTTCTATTCTCTTTAATCCAGGGTAAGTCCATATGTGACTCTCACATTACACTTCTAAAATATTCATCCCTAACACCTTTCTTTCATTTTTCCCCAACAACTCCTACGTCTCCAGCATAGCTTTCAAGCTAGACAACAGAAAAAATGCTAGAGATAACCAGAAGCTGACTGTTAGCCACTATACACATGCTGACTTACCAACTGGTAGCTACCAGAAAATTAGAAGCCAGCATGCTCATTGCCTTTTCCTCACTGGGAACATTAGGAGAGTTTCTTTTTTTGCATTCTAATGTTTATTACTGTAAAACTTGTGAAACCTTCACACTTTCAAAACTGTTGCCTGTCTATCACAAGTGGTCAAAATGTTAAAAAATTATTTATAGGGAGATCTGCATACTGCTTAATTGGATGTTCAAATCCACCTTGTTTCCTTTAAAATCGTACTTTAAAAGGAACTAAAGAGCATGAACTGCTTCCATTCATTAAATAGGTAAAACAATAAAATATCAGAAGAAATTATTAGTACCTCAATTGTTAAAATTACTGGTTCCAGCATTTCATACTCTATCTTCACTTTTGCAGCTGCTTGTTTGGCATGCACATCTGAATCTGCGACCACAGCACAGACAATCTGACCCACGCAAATCACCTGCAGAATACACATCAGTACTGGAACAGTGGATTCAAACAGCTCCCACATGTGCTATTGATATTCTTATTTTACATCACCACCGCTTATGTTTCCTGTTTAGAAGTTTTCTTTGAGTTAGAACTTTTGTATTTTTACATCATCCATGAAGCTAACAAATTATAAAAATACCATTATAACTATAACTACAGAATTAAGGAAAATACACTGTTCAGAAATGGATAGTGGGACAACAAAAGGCTGGGGAAAAAAGCCAAACAGTTAAAATTAAGAAAATCAGTTGCAAAAAGATTGTATTTATACCTCGTTTCTTGCAAATATAATCTCTGGATCATCAGAAAAATGAAACTCATTTGCAGCTGGCACATCATGAACTGTTATGACATCAAACACACCTGCTCCTTTTAGGGCCTCTGAGGTGTCTATAGATCTGATTGGGATATGGGAAGAGAGAAGTGTAATTCATTAATTATACAAACTGATCACAGAGGAAGGGAACACAATACAGAGGTATGTTTCTTGTACTAACAAGATTTGCTCATAGGCTCACACACACCTCTTCTTTCTGTCTCTGGCATGCGGAGAAGTGCAGATAAAAGACAATTAAAGATTCTACTAATCTGCTTCATTTATAAAAAATAATTTAGATACAACAGGGAAATCATTGGCCCATTAGATTGCTTGAACTGCATTGGCTTAATAAAAATCACTGCACAATTACAATGTTACAACTGCAACTTTCTAAGACCTGACAGCCTACACACATATTGCAAGATACAATTACTCATCTGCAGATGGAGGATTCACGTAGAGAGATATAAAAGTTACAAAACCAGTATAAATGGAGAAGGAATGGAAATGTCTAGGTGTAGAAGGATCAGAAGGAACAGCAGAAGGTCTATAAGAACAGCATGTTTTGACAGCATCTACTTCAGCAGGTCATCAGATCCCAGCACATGTACAGGCATCTTCTCTGGACACCCAGATCAGGAGACAAAGGAGACTGAATAGATCCTACTGACTTGCAGAGATGGGGGTGATGTCACCTCTGTGATGGCAGCAAAAAGAGGGCTGCCAAACCCAGCACTGACCTAAGAACAAGCCAGGAAATATGACAAGGACTCAGTAGCTAGAAGCCCCAGTCCTACCTGCCATGACAGATCACTTGATTATGTCTTGGTGCCTGCCTGGTGAACAAACTGCTAGGATGGGTGTATCTTGGAAGCATAAAAGCATACGTTGAAACAGTTTTCTTACAGAATAAAATCCTCTTCTCCACCCTCTTCTTCTATAAACCTCATATGAGCTTTGCCACCTTGTTGCTGCAATGTTGCCACACCATTTCCTACATTTTGAACAATTTTCTTCTTTCATCATAGAGTTAAGGTTTAAAAGCAGTGTTGGTAAAACTGAATCTTGAAGTCCACTTGGCACTACACAGCTGAACAGTTTGTGGAGATAGCTAGGCTAGCTCTGGGCTGGTTTATGGACCAGAAACAGTTCACCCTTACTAGTACTGTAAAATGGGGTGAGACACTTAAATCCTAACAAACCTTTTTACTAGTGCAACAATACTGCTTCCAGCATGGACTTGGCTGCAGGAATCAGGCATGCTGTTCTGTACACATATAACACACTAGTCTCTCTAAAAATCTCAGACAGCAGTTCATGATAATACTTTCTTCAGGTCCACTTTGAACACTTACACAATCTTAGCGTGAGCTCTGGAACTAGTGACAGGAGCCAGGAAAAGCTCCCCATCCACAGAAGGAAGGTCATCAATGTAGACTGCTTCACCAGTGGCATGCTTTATCCCAGACTGGTGCATAACGGGCCGTCCTACAGGGTCCTGGGGAGACTGGCTCGGGTCTACATCCTGCACAGTCACAAACACACACCCAGCACCCCCAGTTAAAAAAGGAACAGTCTTGTTACAGTGATCAGAAAATCAGATGAATGAACAACTGCTCATACTATCATCTTCTGGTTCAATATTGAAAGAGATGTGGCTGCAGAAGGTGACTGCTACTCCCTGGGATTTCATTCTCCTCTTTTCTTCTCTTATGAAACCTTCAGAGAGTCCCACACAGGTTTGTTTAGCTGGATTTTTTCCCTTAATTATTTACATCAAAGTGACAAACCCAACACTTGTTCAGAAGGACATTTTCCTCGCTTACTGAATAGTGTAAGGAAGCTTTGATAATTTTCTGAATTATTCTCACAAGATTTTGCTCTGAATGTTACCAGTGTCAGGTGGTGTACTAAGAGCTATATGCAATGATTTCTAAGATTTGTCTTCCTCACTGAAAGAGTGCAACTGATCATGTAAATCAGTGAGAAAATATTGCCTAAGTATTTTCTTCCCAATTATTTCCTTGCACCTGTGTATGAATTTAGTGCCTTATTAATCTTACTTTGCTATTTTAATTTTTTTTTTAATTAATTCAGCATTTCCAGTTAAATCTGCCACGTCAACTAATGTTGCCAACTCCCGGAACACCTTTCCAGTTTTTGTGTCAGTATTCATGCTAACATTTTCCTTTTCTACATTTAGAATTAGTTAATTGTTTACAACTTAAAATGTTTTCACTTCTAAAGCTTCTGGCACAGAAGTGTTCAGGCCACACAGTTCTGCTTCCTGCACTTTCTGGCACACTGTCTACTATTGGCACAAAGTCAAGAACAAACACTCTGCACTTGACTGCCTGAAGTTCCTCAAATGGATGTCTCAGCCAAACCACTTAGACATTTCCAACTCAGAATGACAAGATATTTGGATTTCAGGACAAGCATTCTTTTTATTCATCTTGATTTTAAAAGCTTAATAATGTCCAAATGAAGAAGCACAGACAAAAAGTATGGCCTTACAAAATCGAAATAGAAATTTAAAATGGAAAAACTCAGATTTTCTGGGTATCTAAATTTCTATTGCTCAGTGCCAATTGATCTGAGTAACCAATTGTTGCAATTTCTGATGTTCAGTCACTTTATTACAGATGGGGGATAAACTGGGGAAAAGTCACAGAAATAGTACCCTTGATCCTGGCTCCTCTAACTGCCTCTTGCCCTTGTTTTTTTTTTAATAATAATAATAACAACTCTGAAGGAAACTTAATATAAAAATTTGAACAAATTTGAAGTATTTAAAGCAAGTATTTTTCTAGGGAATATCCAAAAATTAAAAGAAAAACAAGTATTTACCTATATTTCATTTGAATTTTTCTTAAGGTTTTCAAAAGTTGGTATTTTGACTTGTGTATTGAGGGTGTCAAAATATCAAAAATCCTTGCAGGTGTTTCCACCATGAACTATTTATATGGCAAGCTCAGAATATACCAAATGTGTTCTTTGCTGCTCTCTACTGTTGATTTAGGTCAACCTGCTTGTGTTAATTTGAGCACACAAACATCACACACCATCTTGATTCCTAAATCTACAATAAGACCTAAGAGCCCCTGAGGATTTGAGACAACAATACTATAGCTATGCTACAGTGTATTTATACTATACCTGGACTTTTCAAATTTTGCCTTGTTTTGTTTTTAAAATTTCTTTCTAACTGGCTTGCACACTGCAGTAAACCAATTTTAAGCAGTCTGACAATGGAGTTTGCTTAGCATATTTATCTTCAAAGAACTGTCTAGAAAAAGTGAGTATATCCCAGAATCTATTTTTACAAACAAGGACTCTCCAAATGAGATACAGCTAAAATCAACCACTAAAAGCCTTTTGCTTCCAGTCCTTTGGAAAATCTGAACCTGACCTTCACACAGTTTGAACTGTGACTTTTTACCTAGTCTTATAAAGCACAAAACAAAGTCAGAATGAAATCACTTGCCTGATATATTTGGATACTCTGGGGCATTCTGGTTTTGAAATCTTGTAGGACACTCTGATATTCCACAGGTATGCCAGGATAATGGCAAGGATCCTGAAAAGGACGTGAATTACTACTAAAACTCACATTTTGAACATTACAATTAGAAAAGGCAACAATCAAAATCAAGCACAAAATCTTTGTACCTAAAATGCTTTCCTGGCTCAAACTAGAAAGGCCCTAAAACAACAATCTGAAAACAATGTAGAAGTTTTAAGTGTCACTAAATAATATTTAAAAATATATTTGATTCAACAAATATACTTTTTAAAGTAAGTAACAAAGTAGGGACAGACAGAAGAGCTTTGTTTTGAGGTCTGATCAAAAGTGGCTCAGAATCACTCCTGGTACCAAACAATTAACTATAATGTTGCTTTAGAGGAAAGAGCTCAAGGTAACAGAAGAAAAGTGTAAAAGGGATATTTTTCTCTGTAAGAACATATTTAAGACAAAAATAAAAAAACTAAATTACCCTAGAACATCTTGGCAAGTGTAATTTTAGTGTCCTCATCTCCCAGTCCAGAGCTCATACAAGAAGGAGGGTTGGTTTAGTATCTACAGTTTTTTTCCAAAGCCTTTATTTCTATTTCATCTATTTGTGTTTTGAACTACAGAGTAAGATCTTTTGTATTTTGTCTTTGGGTCTGGGAGCTTGCTACTGGTATGTTGTTGTATTAATATTGCTCAAATGTCTTTTAAAGCCTTCTGTCCAAGGTAAAGATATCTGAGCATCTAAAAGTTAAATGGTCATCTCTCCATCAGTCTCTTTGGGAGTTAAACACTTAGGTTATTGTGTAGCTCCAAACACCAAAGACAGTGCTTTCAATGTGCTAAATCATTAACATATAGCAAGAACACCCCTTTTATTTGCTTGCACAAGAGCAGACATGAAGAACACCTGGTTTGCTCAGCCTGGAGGAGAGTCAAGGCAGACCTCACTGAGGTCTTCAACATCCTCACAAGGGAAAGTGAAGGGTCAGGTATTGATCTCTTGACTCTGCTGACCACTGACAGGACTGAAGGAAATGGCATGAAGTTGGGAGGGGAGAGCGTTAGGTTGCATATCAGGAAGAGATTTTTCACCCAGAGAGTGTCTGAGCAGTGGAACAGGCTCCCCAGAGCAGTGGTCACAGCTCCTACCCTGAGTCCAAAAAGCATTTGGACAACACTCTCAGGCACATGGTGAGACTCCTGTGGTGTCCTGTGCAGGGCCAGGAGTGGGACTCCATGGTCCTGATGGGTCTCCTGAAACTCAGTATATTCCA
Source organism: Serinus canaria (assembly GCF_022539315.1). NCBI lineage: Eukaryota > Metazoa > Chordata > Aves > Passeriformes > Fringillidae > Serinus > Serinus canaria. The sequence goes on from NC_066321.1 coordinate 26,428,145, forward strand.
TGATTTTATGAACTAATTTACCATTGTCTTCAATGACTGTGATACTTCCAGGAAAAATCTGTAGAAGAAACTGACCATCAAAGTTTTCTTATAGTCTACATTTTCATCACCAGCTGAGCCAGGAAGAGCAATTTCTTTAAGGACTAGTCTGCATGCTTCATCCAACATTTGCTCATTCCAGTGTCTGTTAGGAAGAATAATAGATACAATCAGACCAGGACTAATAAAAAATAGATACCAATTGCAGTATTTTATGTGGACCATCGACCACAGACATAATCCTGCTCAAAATGAAGCCAAAATATTGATTCTAATAATGTCTGCAATTTTTTAAATGGTGTAGATCAATGTTGCTCACAGAGCTGAACTCCCATAAGTAAACTGAATTAAGTGCTATGCCAGCATTTTTAAATAAACAAATACATAATTAAATAAACCCTATTACAGCTTTAAAGCTGCTTTAGCAGTATTACTGATTCTCACCATATCGCAGATACTATCCTACATTTGAAATAAAGTAAACATAGATGCAAAATGTAGATACTTTCAAGGGATCTAATTAGCTGTTACATTTTCTGAAAGCACTGTCTTCTTCAAGTATCTCACACTGTTAATTCTCCATAGTTACACAGCCACAGGTAAAAAAAATATTAAGTCTGTTAGACTAAATTTAATCATGTTAAGCATCAAAAAATAGTGAGCACTTCAACTAGTGACACAGTTGCATATAAAATAGTAAAAAAGGCCATTAGGGCTTCATTTAGTGTTATTTTTATGCTGCTTGAATTTGCAATTTTTTTCCTCCAAAACTTGGAAAAGTGCTGCAAAGCGGGAGGGAAAGTCAGGGACTAATTCCAGAGATTACTGGGACCTTGGAGATGAAGATATATTGAAAAGGTGAAGACTTGACTTGTGCTTCTAACTTTACTGGACACATCTAATGTCCTCAAACTTTGTATCTTTTAGAGACCAACTGAAGGACTCAAGAACACTGAAGAGAGGATTCTCAGATGTATGGGGTACAGAGTAATTTACCCAGCCTTGGGTTTAGGTGCACAACTGACTGACATATACCTCACCCACGTATCCCACAGGCCGTCTCTCTTATCTCTCTGCATAATTCACACTAGAGTTGCACTTCATGTGCAAACTCCAAAATGTAACAATCCTGAAAAGTCATCATTAAGGCTTGATCATTCACTTGAACACACAAGGCATCAGTCAGGCAAATGAAATCTTTCTGTACTTTCATGTCCCAAGGAATATGAACCCAAGCTTTCACAGTCCCTTTGCTCAGAGACACACAAGACAAAGAAATTTTACCTTCCAATAAGTGTCCAACAGCTTTGTTTAGCACAGACTGTTGTTGAGACAGCACCTCCGTAGAAAATGCTTAGCTCCTTTATAATGTTTGTACCTTCTTCAAAAAGGACCCTCATCCCAGCATTGGTTATTGGAAGAGCATTTTCCCGTCTTGGTGCTTGTCGAAATGCAGACACATACTCCCCCTGAGCAAGATCACACAGAAGTGCAGACATGTGAGTATCTGAAAGTAGAACTTGTTATTGCATTATGTGAAGCAAGAGAACAAAAAATGAAGAGCATAAATTCAGCTTCCTGAGTATTCAAGACCAAGCACTTTCTTCTCTTGACCTTTCAGTAGATTTACCATCTTTGATTTTCTAGCAGCTCCTACCCAATCATCCATCACCTACACAGTTCAGATGACCTAGATTTTTTATGGTAGATAACAGGAAGACAGGGATTTTGTGGACCTGTATTTATAACAAGACTACACGTTTAGAGGCTTCAAGATATTGCCAAACTTCAGTATTCAGATAACATAACCCATAACTCTCTTCTGAGATCACATATCCACTATTGCAAACCCAGTATCAGTTAAAGACTGTTATTCAGTTCAGCAACATTTACGGAAACACCACACACACATATCCCATCTTATCCCATTTTAAAGAAAAATCCTCAGGAGATGACAATGCTGGGATGAGAGTCACAACTCAACAGGTGAGCAGCCTGCTTTGGTGAGCACAATGGCAACTTACCCAAGACCCCTTTCCACAGGGGATCTAGACAATTGCTATTTCCCTCATCATTTTAGGGCAAACTTCTTTCTGAATATTACTCTTTACATAGCACTGCCAGCTACCTGCTGAGTTGTGTTTTTTGGCTGAAACTGGAGATAGTATGGCACTGAAATGAATAAATGTAAGGAATTCAGAAAGTGAGCAGTAACAGTGCTAGTTTAAACAGATGGATTATGCCCCTTCTTTATTTCATAGTCTTTAATTCTGCATAAAGCAAATCTAAAACTAATAACTTACCTTCCTAGAATAGGGAATATGGATAGAGACTAAGATCTCTTCTGGTGTAATGGTATTGTTACCAGCTCCATCTGCAAAAATATCACTCATAGGAATCTGTCGCCTTTGTCCTAAAAAAAAAAAAAAAAACCTAAAATGTAAAATCCAGAAAATTCCCTACAATTGTGCAATTAACACATCAATAGTATTTTAACTGGCAAAAAATACCTGCTGCCTTCCTGAATAAATAACCTACAGAGCTTACACAAAAAACTATCGGTGATATGTTCTATAAATTTAAATGGTTGCTCCATCTTCCATAACATCATAATACCAGATTGCTAAAAAAAGTACCCAGAGGTCAATCCCCATTATGTAATCCTCCCTTCCAATACTGCCATTATGATCCCACCCTCACTCCTGTCAATTTATTCCAGATGTCTGCAGCTGCTGTCATAACTACCTTTCATTCTAAAACATACAAAATGAGTTTTAAAGAACTGCTGTATAAGTAAAAAATTATTAGGAGGGTGGGGCTTTTGTTGTTTAGATTTTGCGTTCATTTCTTCTTTTCTTTGTTTGCTTTCCCCCTGAGATTCTGAACATTTCCAGGAGTCCAGAAAGAAATAAATGCTATTGCTCTTACCTTTCTCTTTCTGATATTTTATTCTGAAAGTGAGCATATTCTGTGATGGATATTACGAAAGTTAAAATTTTCAGAAGGGAAGATGACAAAATTCTGCAAGAAACCTAAATCTCTAAGAGCCCTTTGAACACTTACATGCTGTAAAGACAGGCTATCTCCTCCTACCTCTTGAAGCCAGATTGAGCATGCAGTTGCTGGATGCCAGAACAGGATTCAAGTCTGATGTTGATTTTCTACTCATGATGTTTCCACCAAATGACTTGAAAAAATAAAGTATTATATTATGTTAACATAATATGATGACTACAGAGAAAGGTAAGTGACAATATGACATGCAAACTATATGTACATTTATACGTATTGAAAGCTACAAAAAGAGGTATTGATAGAAAATTCATGGCAAAATCAAAATTAAATATGCAAGTTCTACATGTGATCGGGACCAATTTCACATTTGTTACAACTTTTTCAAACTGTAATTGCAAGTAATTCCCAACATACAGCAACATTTCTTATCTGTTCTCCGCCCAGAGTTCTCAACTGCTGCAAGACAGCACAGAAAACCCTTGTCTTCTCTTCAGGGAACTTCGCAATTGCATTTGTCAAGATGTCTTTCACTAGAGAGAGGCTGCAGGCAGCTCCCAGAGTTAATCCTGTAACCAAAAGATTATGAAAGTGTAATGTGTGCATTGCTTTATTGCCTGGGTTTTCAAGGGTCTTCAGACTGTAGAGTTAGGACAGCTCATGTGAGCTAAGGCAGATAAAAGGAGAGGAGCCTTCGCATTTTAAAGGAACTGGAACTTTTCATTTCAGGAGACTGAGGGTAAGATCCCTAGAAATTATGAAATAGAACTAACACCTCATCTCTTCTGCTGAAAGGGAAATCCCTTCTGTGCTTCCAGCTGCACATCCCAACTTGGTGCTTCCCTTGCACCTTGCTTTGACTGAGTAAATGTTTAGGAGACATCGCACAAAGGTGAGTCAACTTCAAAATGCTTTCAACAGACTTCCTATTGTAAAGCATGATTTTCACCCTAATGTGATCTTGCTTTGCATATCTACATTCTAGTTATTCTTCTAAGGTGGGCGTAGGTAGCATTGGCAGCAAAAACCCAAATAGTCCTGACAATTAAGACAGTCTCATTTTTCCCACTAGAAAGAGAACTCATATGCATTTACTTGAGGGTTTTTTGTAAGATTAGACTTTATTTTTTTTTGTAAATGGTACACAGTTCCCTTCTATTAAAAATAATTATTTACATAATAAATGCATGTTTTCAGTGAATACTGGGATTCAATTAAATGTATAAATGAAAACAGAAATAAATTGAATGCATTTTAATTAAGCAAAACAATATTAAATTTTGTGTATTTAAAAGAAAAATTTAATCAAAACAAATTTTGCACTTAAAGAGAGGAAATGCTATTTCTGACTGGCAAACTAAACTCCGTATCTCTTGTTTTAGAACTAGTAAGTCTCACCTTCAAATACCTAGGTTTTAGTTACACACTTTAAAGGAGGAGTAAGAATTCTCCCAGCTTCTTTTCAATTCCTAGCTACTTTTCAGCTAAGAACAAACTAGCCTTAGAACAGAACTGGATGACTGACCAGAAATAAAATAGATATTCTAAATGTAATGACAGAACTATCAAACACAGCTTACCACTTAAAAAAAAGTGGATTCAGGCATATAGCAAGTAATTTCATCAGATATAACTTTCACTAAAAATTTGGCTATAAGCTAGTACAAGGTAATTTTTATTCAATTACTTTAGACTATTACAGTAAATTGAGACCTGTTCTCATTGTAATTCTAATCCACCAGAAATTATTTAAATCCCAAAACCTAGTCTAACTAAAAAAACCTCATGCTTATTATAAACATCTAAGTTGAGGTTCAATATTTTTAACCTATTACAATTAATGCTGTTATGATTGAGAACGAGATTAGTTAATGCATATCAGTGATGCCAGTTTAATCACAGCATTTTTTCTAATGTAACCAAGCATGACACATGCTAACTCTCCCTGTGGTTCTGTATGGATCTCTCTCTGCTATTCAGCAGAGCCTGGTACAGCACTCACAGAGCAAATCCTGCATGACTGATCACCAGAACCAGTATTACCAGAATAATCACCCTCGCACTAAGGCCCCAGATAATATTGCTGGTCAGCTCTGCACTGCGTCAGGAAGACAAAACTATCCTGCACTGTGTTGTTGGCAACAGCCCCCTTGACCTGGGAAACAGCCAAGCATGCTTAGGAATGAGTTGCTCAGCACTCTGGAATGGTGCAGCATTCCTTCCTGCAAAGAAATCTTCTACTTTTTTCCAAAATAAAGTCTACTGACCATCATTTGTATATTTCAGCATGTTCAGATCAGGGATCCTTGCAGGAGCAATAAGAACTGGATGGAACACACCTCTGAATTTCATGTCAGGTCCTACAAGATAGGAATAGGCTTAGACAAAAGGCTTTTCCATAATGACAACTCCCACATACTGGAACAAAAGCTTAGGGATGAAAATGCAAAAAGAACAACAAATGTAGCCCCAGTCCTCTCATGCACACTGGAACTAAAGCAACAGGAGCTGTTCTGATCACATACATACCCACGCTGGTGTTCCCAACCACAAGAGGTGCTTTAGGGTAGGTGGCTTTCAGATCCAGCAGTTCATCCAAGCTTACAGGAGAAACCCATGTTACTCGCTCCCCACAAAAAACCAGAGTTCTTTTTGGTTGATTTTCTGCCATTCTCTGATGGAGAAACATGGCAGATTTAAATATTTAGACATATAGACAGAAGTAAGGTCTAATAGACAACTGACTGAAAGTCAAAAATGCTCTTAAACAACAGCAATTCTACATAATCCTTCAAAACTGGACAAAAAGGGGACAGAAATGTTATGCTGGCTAATGTTTGCACAGTGGTGAAAGTTGAGACTGTGTGGGTAACATGTCTTTAAGTAATTCCAGTGGGCTAATAAACAAGAATGATAATAAACAGCCCCCTAGCAAAAGATGTAGGGATAGATCCTGCAATTGCTAAAACTGTTAGAAAAGTGATTAAAAAATACTTAGGGAGGTATTTGCCCACTTAGCTTGCTTGGAGAGCACCAATGGCACTGACAGCAGCATTCCCTTCTAGATTATGCATGCACTTAAGTGTCTCTTGCTGTTCTAGCACTGCTCACTCGGAAATGACAAACACACAGTCAAGAACTCCTGTCCTGAACCTTTCTCCAGAAGGAGTCAGCTAACTCCAGAATCTGGCTTTGAATCTCTACAATGGTAATAAAGTAAAACAAATTGCTTTCAATTTTTCTAGGGCAAATACTGCTGTCAATAATTAAGGATGCCTAACACTTTCCATCCCAGCTGTTTATATCTTTGGCGTGCCTTAATCACTGGGGCTAAACACTCTCTGATCTGGGTGGCCATCTGAGAATAGACTAACAAAACTATTAAGCCACAAAATTATTTTCCACTGTTAAAAATTGTTTGCCATTCAGTTTGCTGTGAAGTATTTGTATCTTTAGCTGCTGGACTGAAAACCCAGTTTAGGTTGCTTCTTTATCTTCTCACCTAACACCCAACTCTGCAGCTTCATTCTCCCCAGTATGACTTTTTTTTGGGGATGTGAATATTCAATAAGCTTACTGGGCAAAAAACCAAAAAGGAGTATAATAACATTAAAATGTTTTGACATTTTTTCTGATGAATTACTGCTAAGCAGGACTTAAGAATTAATTCTGAACCGAGCATCAGAATTGTCTATAAGCAGCAAAAAGTACCATTAGTTCTGGAGGGAATATAAGCTCCTGGGTGGGATCTAAGGGCTGGAATTCATCTGTTGAAAACAGGCTGGTAGACACCTTAAAAAAAAGCAAAGACCAAGAATTTTCTCTCAACATTAATTTCATACAACAACAATAAAAGCAAAAGCAAAGCCAAACCAACAGACTGCCACTGAAGTCAGTAAAAAATTAGCCATTTCATTATCATTTGGCTTTGTTTTTATATCACCATGTATCATTTGGAGGTGCTGAGGTGAAAGAAGTGTTCATTATATTTTCTTAAATTTTACTGCAAACGCAAATGACAGCACAGAAGCAAGCAACTGAAGGACTAAGTGAAGGCTTCTTGTAGTTCTACTAGAACAAAGCAGTTTCATGCCAACCTAATGTACTGAAAACCCCAAGAAGTAGATCAGATCTTACTGAAAGAAAATTAAGACAAGGTGAAATATTGGTATGGATAAGAGGTTTCACATAAAATCACAATCATAGCTCTAATTTTTAAGAGTGTATCAATTCTTCAGAGTCAAGTCAGCACTTTTCCTAAGAGACCAGTACTTAGAGCATCTCTGATCATTGATTTAAGCAAATTTCACATATGCCCTAATGTCTTTCACAATGTAATTCTCACTGTATTGGTAGAGCTCAGACTATTAATATTACTGAACCTGAAGAGCTGTTGAAATCTCAGCTCTGCAGACCCAAACTACCTTATACGAACTATCTGACACAGATAGTGCTATCAGAGCCTCCTCATTCAAATTTACACATAGAATCCTCAATTTTTCAAAATATTTCCAAATTTCTTGTGAGGAAAAATAAAATATCATATTTATCAAATACTATATGCAATATTCTTTCTTTAAGTTTTATATTGTAATATATTTAAAACTTTACCTTCTCTTCATTGTCAAACAAATCATCTTCCTGTTCCAAGCAACATTTTTCATTTGCTTTCCTTTGACAACAAATGGATTCCTAAAATAGGAAAATACCATTAGTGAAAAACTGCCCAGAGTGGCAATGAGTTAAAGCTCATAAGAGTGACTCTGTATTTCAATAAAGTTCTAGATGAAGTTTAATAACAAGCTGAATTTGAAGGATTAAGTGTTAAAGGAGTGATATTAAAAAAATTATTTAAGTCATCAAATGTTGACATCCTTAATACAACATAATTCCCACTGAGCAGAATTCTTTTGACATTGTGAGAGCAGATGTAGGTGGCCTGTATTGTTTCCTTTACCAACTGTTCACTCCCATTTCTCCTTGGTAGGTTTCTGACACATTGCATTGCACCATAAATTCTAAGAATGTGGACTGAAATTTTGCTTTTATTCATACCAGTACTAACCCACAGTAAACCACATGGAGTTACTTCAGATTCCTCCTCATAATCCAGGTTAGACACCATGTTCACTTGTGTTTGTCAATTTTTCTAATGGGTTAGGCCATTTACTCAGAATGACATCTTTAAACAGATGGAAGAGATGATCTCACTGAAAATCTTGATGGCTTGTAGATGCATATACACTGATGGCCCCAAACCAGCACTCCTACCACCACTACTTCTTACCTTACAGAAGGTTTTACAGGCATCTAGGATTGGCCTGTATCCAGTACAGCGGCACAAGTTCCCTGAAGGAAGGAAATCAGTCAGAAAAAGCTTTGCTCTAAAGATGTGGCTTTAGAATGTCATATATTTATGTGAGTCTTGTGTTTTTTAAGCTCAAGGAGAAGTGTCAGCTCTCAAAAAGACAAAATAGAACAGTGGCACAAGACTTAGGACCCTGCAGCTCCTGACAAAAAATGCTGCTGTTCCAAGGGGAGTATGAAACAGTTGAGATCTGCACTACAGTGAATGCTGGCTCCAGCTCAGTATGCAGGAGAATAAGAGACTGTACAGTACTTTTTACCCACTCAAAATGTTGTTCTCTCTCCCCCTGACTTTTTTCTAGAGGTGAAGGAAACTAATGTTACACCTCTAAGCTCACCACACAGTAACAGGAAATGTCTTTGGCTCCACTGTGACTCTAGAGCACAACAGATGACAGAAGGCTATTTTACCTACAATAAATGCTCACACTTTCCCTTGCTGAAGATAGTCTGCATCTCTCTGCCTTATCTGTTTTAATCCTACTGCAAAGGGCCTGTCCTGCAAGGCTTATGACATTCTCAACACCAGATATAAAGGGACCTTGGAGATGCTCAGATGCAGCTGCTTCTCCAATATGACATCATTTTTGCACATCTGATTTTAAGCATTTCAAAAGACACATAGGGGGATGTTTTGAGCACCTGAAACAATCCACAGCTCTGTTTCATTTTCTGAGATAAAAGAATGATAGGGAATACAAGGTCTCCATCCAGTAGTAATTCTTCTAGGAAGCACAGTTTGTAAGAGTACATCCTCCATGCATGCAGACATGTATACTCACACAGACAAGCACCCACATAGACAAAGCACCTGAAAAAATGCTTCAGGAACACAGCTGCAAACTAAAGTGGCAATATTTACCAGCCAGAGCTGCAATCATCTGCTCCAAAGTTGGTTCTGGATGGTTTCTTAGCAGAGTGTATATGGACATCACCATTCCAGGTGTGCAGAAACCACACTGGGAGCCATGGCACTTGGCAAGTCTTTCCTGAAAGGAAATACCACAAACAACACTCCTTCCAGCACTCATCTCCATTCTAATGAATGCTCTCTTAAATGGGAGATGCCTTACAAAATGTTGCCTTGCTAATAAACCAGACTTTTAAAGTAAAACACTTAAAGCAATAGCAAATGAAAGTAATTACTTTGGGTGTGATATTGATGTACATCTTATTAAAGAAGCTAATTAACCTTCAGTGGACTTCTGTCTTTTTTGCACTTATACTAAAATATGAACCAAAGGGACATTATCCAAGATGTCATCAGCCCAAAGAGAGCAAAGCCTGACCCACTCCAACAATCATCATATACTGACTACTTGATCAGACTGTCAATATTAAAGATCTGTCATCAGCCTTGATCAATCAGCCACGAGAAAACAATGTTGCCCTCTGTTGTCACTTAGCTGGGAAAACAACAATCATATGAAATTCCCATGCCCTGTCAATATTAAAGATCTGTCATCAGCCTTGATCAATCAGCCACGAGAAAACAATGTTGCCCTCTGTTGTCACTTAGCTGGGAAAACAACAATCATATGAAATTCCCATGCCCTAAAAGCACTGTCACTAAAGCCATTCCATCCAAAAAAGAAAGCAGTAATCTTCTTATGCAGTGATACTGCAGTCTCACCTGAACTGGATGAATCCTGGTTTTAGTACTTCCAATACCTTCCACTGTAGTCACTGCTACACCATACAAGGAGCAAATGGGAAGCAAACATGCATTGGCTGAATAGTGTCTTTAGTACATAAAGGAGAATAAAGAACATGAATATTATTTTAATAAACAAGTCTGAGTATTATTTTTCAGTCAATCAAGACATAGTTCATACTTACAAAGCAGCTACTATTAACATTTGGAATGAGAAGTGATCACTTTCTAGCTATGGCTCTTGACCCCCATATAAAAGCATATCTATAAGGACAATTCCATGGAATTTACATCTTCCTAAATACCTCAGTCTTTGCTAATTGCCCTCTTGTCTCTCTTGCCCACAAGGAATCTGTCAAGTGTATTTTGAAGGAGGAAGATAGGGAAAGGAAGATTGGTGCAGTCATTGAAAGGAAGTAAAGAATTACTGCTGCAAATTTATAATCAAAATTCTGATCCAAAGGAAATTCTGATGTAAAATAAATATCATTGTTCCTAAATAGGAACAATGCTGCAGCATAAGCCACAGCATATGTTGCAGTTGAGAAGGCCATGATACACAGAGTATCAGCACACAATTTCAGAAAACTGCAACTCAGAATAACACCACACCACACCACTTCAGAAGGCTTCAGGCATCTGCCCATACAGAGTAACATCCTGTCGCTTCAGAAGGCTACAAGCATCTGCCCTCCTTTGTTCTTTAGCCCCACCTTTTACACCCTCATGTTAATGAATTGCACCTGTGCGCTCTCTGTTCCCTTTGGTGATTGGTCAGGGTACCTGGACACTCCAGCTCTAACTGCTTTCAGTGCTGCTCACCTGACCTACACAGCTGTAGTCCATTAGGGCTGAGGCTCAGCCACAGCCCCACTCCCAATCACCACAAGCTGTGTGCCTACAGAGCAACACAGCAAAATGAAAATTCCTCAAAGCATTTAATAATTTCAAGAAACTTATTTGGTTTTTAGTACAGTTGATTTTTTTTCAGTAGTCTGCTTTAATTGTAGCTCTTTCCTGAACTTTAAACATTTTCATTTGTGTTGCATTCCAATGTAATGTAACTGTACAAAAGGACAACTGGAATGTTTTTTCCCCACCCAACAAACACTTCAGTGTACAATGACGTGTAACAATTTAACAATTTGATTGGTGCTTTCTCAACTTTAAAGCAATTTATTCCAGTTTTTAGCTTAATGACTCAAACTCCAGGTTTCAGTTTCAAAATCTTTCTTTCTGTGGGTGGGATGTAAGGGGTGGAGTTCAGTATTAAAGGGCTGGTAAGATCCACACTTCTGCCTACCCTACCTTCCCACCAATCGTATGACAGTATGCTGGTTTTGGCTGGGATAGAGTTAAATTTCTTCATAGTAGCTAGTTTGAAGCTGTGCTCTGGATTTGTGCTGGAAACAGTGCTGATAACACAGGGGCACTCAGTTACTGCAGAGCAGGGCTTGCACAGAGTCAAGGTCTTTTCTGCCTCTCACCCCCCCCCCATCAATGAGGAGACTCTGAGACACAAGAAACTGGGAGGGGACACAGCTGGGACAGCTGAACCAAAATGACCAAAGTCATATTCCATGTCGTATGGCATCCTGTGCAGCATATAGAGCCGAGGGAAGAAGTAGAACGGGTGAAAGTTTTGGAGTGATTGTGTTTGTCTTCCCCAGTAACCATCACATATGATGGTGTCCCAGAGGTGGCTGGACATACGCCTGATGATGGGAAGTAGTGAGTAAATTGTCTACTTTGCTTGATGCACAAGCAGCTTTTGCTTTATCTATCAAACTGCCTTTTCTCAACCCATGAGTTTTCTCCTTTACCACTCTGATTCTCTGCCCCATCCCGCTGGGGGGAGTGAGTGAGCCCCTGCATGGTCCTGAGTTACCAGCTGGACTTGAACCACCATGCAGAGCTGCAAATAGGAGCCAGTGGTCAAGCCAAAGGGTCTTAAATTAATGTCTCCTACGACCTCTTGCAGGGGCTATCGGTATTTATAAGTAAATCAAGCATTTGAGTGTGATAGTTCAGCAAATTTACAATACAGCTGAATCAACAGCAATTTTTACAGCATTCTCCTTTTGGATTCAAGTGACCCTTCCTCTAGATAATTTTACTATTAAGTGCAAGTTCTACAACTCTGTTTTTAAGGTTTCATATCTGGAAGTGGTATCAACAATCATGAAATTTTCTGCAGGTTTCAAAATATTCTGTTGAGGATACCTTATCTTTTTCGAAGCTGGCTCATAAGTTGATATCATCACTGTGCAAGCACCACAGCCACCTCCTCCACAGCCATACTTAGTTCCTGTAAGACAGACTGAAAATGCTGTCATTAGGGAAAATAATTATCTGGTTCCATTCTGGGCTTTATTCTACTCAAAGGCTTGAGACCACCTTTTTTCCTAAACCCCTAAGGAACACAGAATTTGTTTGGTATCAGCACATGTACTGGACTCCTTTCTATATTGGAATAAAATTTTCAGTGAAAGCAAGATGGAAGCTAAGGAATTACATGACCAAAATCCTCTTCTCAAGAAAACAGAAAACTTGATTATAATTTATTTTGGGAGAGGAGTAAGTTGGGACAGAAAAAGGAAGTGAAAAATACTTCTCCAAGGTGAAAATTCAAAAGGAAGGAATATGTAATGGGCAAACCAGCTGTATATCTGAAATTCCAGTGGAACACTAAAACAAATTTCCCAGTTTCTCCCAGAAGGCCCATTTATAGTTAGGATATTTGCCTTGCATCTCATCTGAAGGATCACACCTCTGAGAGAAGTGCTCATTCCTGTGAATCTGGAACAGTGGCCCATCTAAAATTGTGACTCAACAAACAGCTATTTTAATGTTTCAAAGCCACCAAAAGGAAGATGCATTTTTTGCCCCTCAAAATTCCATCAGCCTCAGGTTCTCATCACAAGAGCCCCCTTTTACATGGACAGAGACTATTTCAAAGCTTGTGGACTTCTATTCTGTCAAGCCACTGACCCCTAGATTTTTAGACTTCTTTATGAGGTGGGAAGGGAGGAACACAGACAGACACATAATCATTGTGCCTGATGGCATAATTTATGCGTTTAAAAAGCCAGGCTAAAAACACAGCAGCTCAACTGACAAATATTTGGATTAAGAAAGAGACATCATTTAGTGCGGTTGATTTATCTTAAAGGAATCACAACTTCCTTAATCTGGTAATTAAACCTTGAATTAAAATTTCTTAAAATTTTACTTGAATAAGGCTTTCACAAGTGACTTAAGGGAACAGACAAGAAAAGGATACGCCTCTTTCGCAGATAAGCCAAGAGCATCTGTTCAGGATCAGCATTTTTTTCTATTATCTACAGCAAGAAAGTAAAAACAAGGTTTTATTAAGAAACCAAAGCATTTAATAATTCAGGGCACAGACTACATTCACACAAAGCCAGAAGGGAATCCTTCTCTGGCTCCCTCTCATAGTACTACACTAATTGCCAAACACTGCAGGAGAGTTTGGACTCCTTCTGGAAATTCCTTTTCAGACAGATGCATTTCCAGAAAATAAGTGTTAGGGCACCTTGCAAGTACTAAAAATAACTGCTGCTCAGTGAAACGTTATACTGAGGGAACTGACCTTTGGCCACACTAGAAATAAAAATGCAAAACTTTAAAGACAGCATAAAGAACGAAGTAATGATTTGCAGATTTTAAAGCCTCCCTGGCACTCTGACGTACTGGAACAAACATTAGAGGAAGTCTGTAAGGCTATCGGCGGTAGAGATTTCTTTTCTAGTTTTATTTATATTTACTTTCACTTTCTGTAAGAAACTGACAACAGAGAGCAACAGAAATATCCACATTCTTGATTGAGTACAGTATTTCTTATTTGATCACTTAGAATCAGCTAGTTCCTTACACTTGCTTTGGATCAACAACCAGTGCTTGCAATATTATCTTTATGCTCAATAGTCCAAATTTGGGCACTAAAGTCTTGATTTCAGTTGTGCATCTGACACCATTAAAGCCAAACTTGATGCCCAGCTGAAAGTGTGTTTCACTTTGACACGCTTTTTCTCCCAAACACAGCAGAGCTGGCCAAAATGGGATGCAACCACCCAACCTTCTGGAGGTTTGTGCGAGGGTTCGGTTACACAATATGTCTGAGGAAGCCAAATCTATGTCCTTGGGGGTTCCTTCAGGGACAGCAGCCCCTCTCTCTCCGGCCTATACTTACCTTCCTCCCATTCACATAGAACACGAGCTCCTCAGCCGCCGCAGCCCCTTGCAGTGCCATGGTTCGCAGGCCGGAACGGGGAGCAGCAGGGAAAGCCGCACACCACCTGGACGCGCCTCGTTAAGCGGGACGGGACGGGACGGGACGGGCCGCGGCGCAGCGGGGCGGGGCCGCGGCGCAGCGGGGCGGGCGCGGAGAGCGGGGCCCACCGAGGCGGTAACACGGTCACTGTTGTCAACGTCCTGCGCTGACTACAAACATTTATTGACTTTAGCCTTCTAAAGTGTTATATAAGCGTTGAAAAACGAAATCATGCCTCGCACTTTCTCAAAGGACACAGGTGTTCTTGCAGGGCAAAACAGCAACGTTAACACGGTGCACGGTTATCAGGTTCTTATCATAATATCACCAAGAGTAATTTTAAATTGAGATAAAATCCAGCAATGTAGTGATCATGGGACCAATGTGATTTTTTTGTTATATTTGCATTCACAAAATAATCAGCAGTAAGGTTCAGGTATCATAACCATTTGTAAGGGCTACTTGTGCAGGAAAGGTTTTATAGAAAAAATACTTTCCTCTTTTTGTATAATCAAAATATATGGAATTAATTTCCTACAAAATTTCGACTAGATTAAGTATACCTGAGAAAAAGCAACTTTAAAACTATAAAAAGAAGTTCAGATTACCTTATTCTCAACAAAATTTTCCTAATTCTTGGTGATGGCTACAAATAGATTTTTATGTCAAAAATCATGAGCTGCTTTTTCATCATTTTCCTGGAAAGAGCTTCTAATATATCAAATGACCTGGTGAAACAAGCACATATAGTGAAGGTTCAAAGACAATGCAACATTCTTTATGCTGCTTTTATGTTATCATTTTTTGTAACAATAAAAAGAAATGCACCCTATGAAATAACAAAGTGAGTTTTCTCTGTGTCCTATTATAGAACATCAATTTGAGCAAGAAGAGTGAGGATGGAGGAAACAAGGAAAGAAGGGCAGTAGCAATAATATGATTTTACTGTTACTTAACTTCTGTGATCTTCAGGCCATTTTCTTTATTCTTTTTTACTTGGAAGGATATCTATACTAAAGGAATGGAAGAAATGAAGGCATAAACCCCCAGGCCTTTTACTTTTATTGAAAATTTCATGCTTGTATTTGGGACACCCTAGCACTCTAGCTGGTAACACCTGAGGCTGTGTGGAACAACAGGATCTTCACTGAAAAAAATAATTAAGCCAATCCCCAAAGAGATTATTTATTTTCTGGGAAGATAAAGCATGTGCCTCTGTTTCTAGCTTTCAAACTGCAGGCAGTAGAGAGAAACAACCATTTAAAAAACCATTGTGTTTTGCTGCTGCAGTGCCAGCACTGGGAACACAAATTTTAACAGGTATTTCTTGAGGGTTTCTAATGACACAGCTGCTGATGTTGATAAATAGTGGAAACTACCATAAACATTTCAAAAAAAAAAAAATTAATTACAAACTTGGTAATAAAAAGCAAGGAAAAATGCTTAATAATTTCTATGGGTACTTCTTTTTAAAAAATAACATTGAAAAAGGAGAGATTCTATCTTCCCAATTATTTCTGCAATTCTTCATAACAGTCTTGGCTAATGGGATGATGTACACAGCATGTATCAGAAAGAAAAAAGTCTGCTGAAACTTCCCAAATAATGTTGACAGCTGTTTTGCAGTGCAGATGACATTGCCTGGGTGATGAGGTAAGTTTTTTATTGGAAGAATTGTCATACTGATTGATACTCTATTTGTACTGCAAGGTTCTATATGAAAACATCTTGCTCTACTTAACTGCTGTATATTTACAATCTCTACATGATCGTTGCACCTGGTAACCAAACCAGACAACTCTCTGTTTAGGGAATAAACGTCCCCTTTGTAAACTATGTCACTAGTGATACATTTAACTCTAAATTCATACATGGTTATTTTGTTATTTTGATCTTTCTCAAGATCCTACAGGATCTTGAGAAAGCTGCCTTAGGGCTACAGACCATAACAAAATAACCACAGCAGAAAGCAGTTGTGGTATTACTTCAGTGTTTGTAAATAATACATTTACACCTCTTTAGTGTTTATGGTTATAGTTCCAGACTTACATGTAGAATGGACACACCTGAAAGTTAAATCCAGGAGTGTGTTTTGATATGTATGAATCCCTTTTCTATCAAAATACACAGCTGAAATTCTGGCAACTCACAGAAGGATGTAGGTTCCTCCTACTGAACTTCTTGAGATTCCTCTCAGCACATTTCTCCAGCCTGACCAGATCTCTCTGAATGGTGACAGAACCATGGGGTGTTTCAGCCACTCCTTCCAGTTTCCAATCAACTGCAGACTTGGTTAGGGTGCACTGGCTCTTACAGGTTGTTAGTGAACATGTTAATTACTGCTGGTAGCAGTGTGAAACCCTAAGGAGCTCTAATGTTTTATTTATGGTTCCAGCTGGACCATTTGGCACTAATCACAACCTTCCAGCTTTTCAACTCACCTCACTGTGCCCTTAACAAATCCATACTTCATCAGTTTGTCTGTGAAATGTTATCAGAGGAAATATCAAAAGCCCTGATATAATTGAGACAAACATTTAGTTCTTTGTCCTCACCCACCAAGCTAGTTGGAGAAGATTATCAGGTTCATAAAGCCTGATTATCTGATTGCAAATCAATGCCAGCTACGCCCAACCACCTTCTTGTCTTAAACATGTGTTAAAGGACTATTTCTCCATCAGCTTCCCAGCTTACAATGTGATCTACAATGAAGGACAAAGAGTACATTTAAAAGAACGTTTTAAAGATTATAATTTTTAAAAGAATATATTGTATTTTAAGAATATACTTTAAAAGAATACATTATAAATTTAGAATAAGAATATCAGTTACACCTCTTAAAAAGAGACATGCCATATTAGACAAAAGGTCAAGCTAACCAAAGAACTGGTCTCTGAAAGTGTCACCAGGGAATGTCCTTGGAAAAGGTACAAAAATTGGTCAAAGGCATAGTAAGGCTTCTCCAGAATCATCTTCCAGCCTTCAAAAATTTGCAATTCAGGAACATCCTGTGCCAGAAATGGTGTTACTGGTAAGTCCTCATAGATTTTTCTTCCATTAATGTGTCTGATCAATTTTTAAGCCTGTGTAAACTACTAACACCTACTGCATATGCATGAAGAACCATCATCTACAACCAAAATAAGTTAACTGAGATCTCTGTCTCATCAAAAATGCCTCTCTATTGCAAAATTAACCTGAACCTTATCTATTGTAATGTGTAAAAGCTGTGCAGGTAGTGAGCCTCTCGTAGCATCTACAAATCAGATACTGCCAGAAAACTGTCAGCTGACAGCACATTTTGGAATGCAGGGGGGAAGCAGTACAAAAACCTGAAATCTGAATGGTATGACATTGTTGTATTACTTGTCACACGGGCAGTCTCAATTGGAAACTCAAGGTGTTGCTTTCTCTAGATCCTATTTGCTACTGAATTCCTACTGCAGCGCTTTTATCTTCCTTGCTGCCTCTGGCACATACTGTGGGCACCTGACTTCCCTCCATTATTTATTTCTCAATGAGATTTCCTTATTCAAATCTCAGTGTGATTCTGTCAAATCCAAAAGTCAACTATCAAAAAAAGACTATCTATCTCCATCTATTTCAATAAATTAATAAAAATTTGGTATGCGTGCATCCGTTCCAACCAGCACTGAGAACTAGTTCCACTCAAAATAAACATGAAAAACTCACAGTACAATTCCCAAAGCTGGTTTATTTTTATTTCTCATTAAAATACATATTTTCTAACAATTAATGAAGTGCTGCAAACCATTTGAACATATTATAAATTACTGACCTGAAATGCAAAACAGGAGTGAGCCTCACCTGTATAAGCCTTCCTCAGTAAAGTATTCTGTGCCCCTTTTATAGAGGTTCTTCTCTAGAAAATTTCACTGTGGAAGACTTTTACTAATCAAAGAACAACAAAGATTCTATATTGCTAAACATTTACATATATACATAAACAATTGTACCCATTTTAGAAGTATAGTCCATAAAGGCAATTTTCTCTTCCTCAATAAAATTTTGATTTGCTTTTAAAATTTCCTTTATTTTTTACTTTGTAGACTGGGGAATTCAGGAATTGTGTATCTGTAAATCGATCCCCTCTCCTTAATTTGCTGTAAAGAAAAGAAGTAAAAAACATCAGGTATGAATATCATTAATATTCAATATCATCAAAATCATTCAATATAGTTGCATCACATATGCAATTATAGTAATGTGATCATAATAATTCAGATGGTAAATAGCATTAATAAAAACTTGATACACTAAAGAAATTAAACTTGGGGAAAATAAGTATGTATGAAAAAGAAAGACACTAATGCTTTCCAAAATAATGCTGGAAATATGTGACCTCTATCATATTAGGATGTGATATTTCTAGAAAACAAAATTCAAAACTTGTTTAAACCAAACACTTAACAGCACCCATTTAGGACAGTGTAAATTTAACTATAATATAAATAGGAGACAATAATCTAAAATCTTATTGGCATCAACAATTTTTTTCTGTTATTAGTTACCATTTTTCAGTAACACAGAACTTATCATTTTGGGGTAAAAGAGTGGCAATGTGTCAGTATATAATACTACAGAATTTTAACACATAAGACAATTAATAAAATAAAAGTGTGACTCTAATCCCTGTCCATTTTTTTAATAAGTTATCTGGCATAAATATTTCTGAATTGCCAGCGGTAAAGTGAAGACTTCCTCCATTACTTTTAGTTCCTACTTCTCCTCAGTCTCCCTGCTTCAAGTTTTAGCTTACTCACAGAAGTAAAAAATATTTTGGGGTTGTATGAGAGCAGTGCTCTAATTTTTTTTCAGTTTGTGCATTATCTTCTCCTGCCACAGTATTGCCAGAAAAAAAAGGCTTTTTATACCTTTGTCATCAAGTAAGTTGGTATAATCCTTTCACTCTCTTCCCTGTTCCAGGAAGCCTTTCTATTGTCTTTACCTCATGAATACACATCCTACTAACTCAAACTCAACACAGTGGAACTGTTCCTTAAATTAATATTATACTTTAAAAAAATCCAAACCAAACAGAAAAACCTCAACAACTTTCTGGCAAAAATCCCACAGAATATTTTCAGAAATAGTGAACCTAAAGGTCCATTTATATTTAGATCTATTTATGTAAGGGCAAATACACTAGTTTTCTTAATGGAAGTTTGACTTAAAAAACCCCTTTTAAATTTCAGAAGCTATTTCACAATTTATGTCTTGTCTTTTAATAATCTATAAAATCCTGTGTAACTAAATTTACTAAGAATAATAAGAGGCAAATTAATTATAAAATATTCAATATAACCAACTCTCAAATTAATATATCCTAAATGATTTTTTATATTACGTACAGCTAGTTAAACTAAAAATCCTGAGTGATATTAGTACATAAATCTCCTTTCCATTTGACAAGATTACAAGGATACTATTATGGTATAATTTACCTTGAAGTATAATGTTCATAATTATTCATCTCTAAATGGATTTGTATCATGAAAAACATTAAGATTCACTATTATTTTCTATTAGTCCAAACTATATTTTAGAATTTGAATACTATTGTTGTCTTACTTTAGCACTTGGGAATTCTGCCACACTAACTGGAGAAGCCCTATATCAACAGTGAAGTATCTTTGCAAAAGAGATTTGTGAGAGCTCAACTGTTAATTTGGGGGTTTAATAACCGATGTTTACTGGGGGTAGTTATGTATGCAAAAGACAAGAACAGAAGCCCCAGTTTATGTGCACCTACCTCTGAAGACTGGGCTCCTTGTAGGAAATAGTGGGTCTGCCCCGTCTCAGTGGTGCTGCTGAGTCTTCTAAAGTTTGGGGGGATTTAGGTAGAGAAGTGTGAAATTGTATACCAGTATTTGTCAGTTCCTGGAAAGCTTTTCTCCCTGTAAATACAGCAGTTTATAGGCTCCATTTTAAATATTTTGTGAATTGTTATGTAATCTTCAATTAGTAATTATTTTTGATATGTGTTTCTTAATTGATTACTGCTCCTACACTAAAGATACTCAGCACAACTCCATTGTATTAACTCCATTACATTGCATTTTAATAACTGCACTTATTACAGAAGAATTTAAACCTATCTTCCAGACTACATTAAAGTTTTTCTTATGTTCTTAATGTATCTCACTTTAAAAAAGAGATTGTCACATCAGAGCTGGCACATGGGCAGGTTATAGAAAAACCTACTCAACATACTTTTAGATACGGGAATTCCTGTTGAGTTGCAGTGTTTCTAAAGAAAAAAAAAAAGAAATTTTAAGTCCAGATATATTTGCCATTTAAGAAGGGAACAGTGTAGTCCTGTCTTATTTCTCTTGGATAAAAGCTCAAGCTATTTTATCTTTCAATCCCCAACTTTTTGAATGTAATAGAATTCTTAAAAAAAGGAATACATGCTTTAACTAAAATTGCTTCTCAAGAATGTAGACTACTTTTATCTGCCCTACTAAGTATCATGTTGGGATATACTGAAAAGTAACAAGGACATTAGTCACCACAATTTAAAAAGATATTGTAACTGATACATGATATAGAAGATTTTGGTGATTTTCATTCTTGTCCTTTTCCGGTCCTGTTTTATCTGCTCTTAACAAGCAATGAGAGGAGAGAATTAAGAGAAGACATGTTACCACTATTTCAGGCACTACCTAATTCAAAAGGCCTTGCTTTTTCTAGTCCACACACTTACCATGACAAGGAGTCAGAGTATTTTTGTTACTCTGTTTAGAAATATGATCCATATTTTGTTCTGGTTTTTCAGCATCCGGTGCTTCATTACAATCATTTTGCCTGTGGATTTCAGAGCTTTTCAGTATAGAGACATTGAAGGAAGCATTGTGGTTATCAAGAGCTGGAAGCTCCATATCAGGAAGACCTTCCTGGGAGGAGCTATCTGCCTTAAATGGCATATTCTTACAGCATTCAGCTTCAATCACAGGCTTCAACTTACTCTCAAAGGAATTCAATTCATGAGGGACTTCCTGGTCATCCAAAATATTCTGATCCCCCTGATCAATATGCCTGAAATAACTTTTTTCTCGTCTGGTCTCAGTAATATGAGAACTAAACCTCTCTTTCTGCTTTACATGCTTATCAGGAAAATTACTTATGTGGGAGGTTTTACTTGCCACTGCTGAGGAATCTACCTTCTTTAACCTGTTAGCATCATCATCAGCCTGTTCTTTAGCTTCTGATGTATTCAGAGCTACACCATTCTGAGTAACTGAAGCTACTTGTGTTTGCTGAGTTACAGCTGCTTTCTTTCCAGCCTCTGCAAGCAACAAATCCTTATTGTTTAATTCTTTGTTTTTACAAACTGAGAACTCTGTAAGATTTTCCTTTGGTATTACACATGCTTTGCGGCTGGCCTTTGCCAATGTACGCTTCAATCTGCCTGGTGAAAGATGGTTGCTCCTTTGGTCTACTTTCTGACTAACTTTATGAGGGCTGTCATTTTCAGCTTCTCTACCTTGTCTGTAACTACTCTTTCTGTTGTTTTTTCTCTGTGTAATATTCTTCTGGTCTTGTTTCCTCTTGCTGCTGTCACATTGGTTTATGTCTGTTTGAGATTTTTTTGGAATATATTCTCCACACTGGCCAGTTTCCTCTCTATAGGATTTTTCTGTGTTTGCTTTGGAAAGGTTTTGAGAAGTTTTCCTCTTTATTGTTGGTTTGTTATCTTTTTCATTTGTATTCAGACAGTCCTCCTGTAAAGCCAATACATCAGAAATGTTATCTTGTAATGGTAAATTTTCAGCACAATGAACTTCTTGTGGGATCTTGTTAACAGATGAACATGAATCTGTTCTTTGTATTCCACTTTCCACTTCTCCAAACATTTCTGAGAATGTTTCTTTATTTGTCTCTTCTTTTCTTGGATTCATTAGATTAACCTGGTATGTCCTCCTGGAATCCTCAGCTTTACTTGTTCTATTCTGTTGGTCTACAGAATTTCCTGTAGGTAGCTGCTCTGTCTGACTTTGGAATAGCTGAGTTTGTGAATCAGTAGTTTCTGAAGTTTCACTATTGTCAGTCCTAGAGAGTCTTTCTTCTGCATGCAAATTTGAATGCACTTCAGTCTTGCTTTTAATTTTTTCTTTATCCTTCTTAGAATATTTTACTTTTCTGAAATTTGGTAATATTTTGTCCGAAGTGGCATTACTAGTTTTATTTTGGTGCAATTTATAATTGCCTTTTGCTGTAACTGTGAGTAGTTCACTTGCATCACTAGCAGTCAACTCCATATCAGCATCATAGATAGTTTCTTCAGGTTTCATCTTGTCAGTAAAAGGCAGCTTGGTACAATCTGTCTTATTTTCACTGTTAAATTTAAGAGGTGAAGGAATAAGGCAGGACAAGTCCCTTGAACCTTCCTGCAAATTCCTATCATTGGCGTTGCTGCTACTGTTGATGATATGAGGAGGCAGATCCAATGGCCTACATTTTTTATCAAAATCCTTTATATCAGGTTGAGTTTTTGACTTACAAAGTACTGCATTTTTCTTTCTTTCAGTCACATTTTCATAGGATGGCAATAAACTATCATGAAATTGTTCTGTAGGCTCCTCAGACTGTTCTAAGGATTGTGTATTTTTTCCATGAGTTAGGAAGGCACTACTGCAACTTAATTCTGCACACAGTTGATTTTCTGTAAAGAGAAAAATTTCAGCAGCTTGGGGAAAAGAAGAATGGAGTGTAGTTATCTGCATAAAACTACTGAAGACTGAACCAGAAGTATAGAAAATGATACTTTTTATTCTTTTTATTTTTAAACTGAATATACACATTCTATGGTTGGTCCTTAAAAATTTAGAAAACTGAAGCTAATTTGATAATTTACTGAAGTTGGATTTTTGAAACTGGACATAAATAAAACTATTTTTCTATAACTACTTGAGATATTATTTGGTTATCTGAGCTATGTAATTTCAACTAGTATTATTCTATAAATGATTATCAGGACACCTATACTTATGGATAAGCATTTATTTTTCACTAGTTTATTACAGTTTATGAATCTTACGGTATCATCTGTGTTGCACATTGAGTAATGAATTATTAAATACTAAATCTCAGAGAGTGTGAAAAATAAATCACACAGAAATACATCATACCTTTCAAAAATCTATTCTTGTCAACCATTGGTTCTGTTTCAGTGAAGTTTTGATTATTTGTACCAGGAGACAAGAGTGATGCAAACTTGACTCGATCTGAATGTACTTCCTCTGTCAAATTAGGGGTACACTTGAAAGAATTTGATGCTTCATCCAGAGAAGGGCTACCTTGCTGCTTTGCATTAGCTGCTGCATTGAAAGGAAGCTTTGCTGGCAATTCTAGCGTTCTGAAAAGAGAAAATTTTACTGTGAAGATATTTATTACATTTTCCATCATGACATTGATTGTTCAAAATGTTCCCTTAATAATGTATAATAGCTGAAAACAAGAACTCAAGTATGATACCAGGTTCTGTCTTGGGGCAAATGTATTTTTGATGACAGCCAATCCTGCTTTGGGCTGGTGAGATCACATGATACAAGCAGTGAGTTGCTCAAACTCGAGTTTTGTTTACTGCTCTGTCTCTAAATTCTGAGTTGCAAACAGGTAATTTCTGGATTAAAAATGAAATGGTTTCTCATTACTTCAAAACTACCTAGGACAAGGTGCAAAGATCAGCTGTAAGAGAAAGCCACAGACAGCAAGCACCTTTGGCATTTCACACAGCCACCTACCGAGCTGACCAACGTGCGCTCCTCAACTTGTCACCAGTAGGGCTGCTTGGGCCAGCTGACAGAGGAAAGGAACTCTGGAGGTCCTTCCAAAAGAAGAACAGCAGGGAAATATAAATAGTTAAATATTCTCTTATGTTTTAAGTACTGGAAATATACACAGGGAAAAAAAACCCACAAAATGAATGGGAAAAAAATACATGCACTGATGGAAGACACATGATATTCAAACACATGCAATAATTTTAAAGGAAAATATTTTGTGACAAAATTCATCAAAATACAAACCTACTTTTATCCCTAAGGAATGTACAGACTTTCTAAATGTAGCTATAACTCATACAAACTACATTATACATATAGAAGCACAGAGCAACACTAAGCAAGCTGAGAACAGACAACACAGTATTTTCCTTTTAAAAAATTAATTGTATTTTTTCCATGACACAAGGACTGACATGGACTATGTTTCCTGGTTAAGTTTCCAGATGTAAGATATTTATTGCAGCACTAAGCAAGGAAGGCAGGTAGCTTGCTCACTACATACTGAAGTGCTAAGCTTTTTATTTTGTAACCACATGATTCTTCTTTCAGGCTAACTGTTATTTAACTTTTAGATACTTGGGAAAGCAGATTAAATCCTAAATTTTCAGTACAGTAAAATTAAATATATTGTAATATACTGATTTAATCCCAAGTTTTAAGGAATTGGGGTAAATGTTTTACAACACAAATAGTATTTCAACATTGCACTCAATTTGATGCTTTGAAAATCTTACCCTGGAAGATAAGTTCAATATAGTAAAGTTGAAAATACATCTTACCTCAGAAGGACTGCTTATTTCTATTGCAGTTGAGAGGTTTTCATTCAAAAATGCATCTATTCCAATAAGAGTTTTATTCTGCATATAACAGAAAAAAAATATTTTAAGTGTTAAGAAGAGATAAGATATAAAAGGTGAATCTATGCTGCAATTTTTTTTTTTTTTACTTAATTGAGCACAAACTCATCTCAATACCTAAATATACAGGTGAACCTGGGACTAAAATAACTATAGATATACAAACTGATAGACAAAATAGTTCAAAAAAAGCCACAAAAGAAAAATTAAATGTAAATATTATGCTGTCAGGTGATATAACTTCACAAATCTGAGACATGTATTTTAAGCCACCATTTTAAGAAGGTATATTAAGTTTCAAAAAAATACAAAAGCTTAGCTTAGCTGCTGTAAGTTTAAATAAAGTTATTTGCAGCATACCAAACAGGTTAGTTTCTGACGAAGCCAGATATTATGAAGCTGCAGTTTTTCTACTTCCTTCTGAAGAAAAATCTTCTCATTCTTCAGCTTGCGAGAATTTTCTTTTTCAACACTCAAAGCCACAGCTAACGCTTTGTTATTTTGTTGTAAAGATACTTTAAACATAGATGAGTTATCTAAAGGAGACAAAATAATATTATTTTCAACAGCTTCAATTCCAGGCCCTCTCTGTGTGAACTATCACTATATGACAACGTTTTTATCTGTAGGTTCTGGTGCTACAGCAGCAAAGCCTAACACTTTCCAATGCAAAACAGTTTATGTAGCTGTCATTCTGATGACTACTCTGTCTGTTTCAAGTTTATTTCATGCATAGATTCTGCTCTAGTCTGGAGTTTTAAAAAGGTTATTTTAAGAAGAAAACATTTAAAAATTGATAGTTTTATAGGCATAAAAATGTTTGCAAATATTAATATATAAATTTTACTAATTAAAACGTTCAAACATTTTCATAATAAATGTGAGTTTTGACA
This sequence comes from Serinus canaria, assembly GCF_022539315.1. NCBI lineage: Eukaryota > Metazoa > Chordata > Aves > Passeriformes > Fringillidae > Serinus > Serinus canaria. The sequence goes on from NC_066321.1 coordinate 26,454,070, forward strand.
ACATAAAGAAAAAAAGCTTTATATTAAAAAATATCCTCCCACTGTCTTTATGAAAACCTACCTACACTTATCTGTTACAGAATGGTTGCAACAGGCAGAATTTCAGCTAATCATGTTAAATACAATTACTATTCCTTTTGAAGCCCTACATTCTAAGTACAGTATATGGCTTCAGTTTTAACAGGACTTACTTATTAATTTAGTTTTGATTTTAGAAGCTAAAGAAGCATTCCATTTTGCAGCTTGCAATGGTCCATCCCTCTTCTTCATCCATCCTTTAGCAGCATTTGAGGTGAACACAGCAGATGACGACTTAGCAGTTGCACCTTTATCCATCCTCAAAAAGAATCTGTACACCGTCAAGGGGAACGTCCAAATAAATAAACGGTCTTTTTGACACTTTTCAAAATTGAGTTTATTATGTCTTGTCAGGATTTCTGGGTCTAAAGCTGAAAGAATCGCTTCAGTCTTCACCTTTGTTCAGTTAATTAAAGCAGATTAATGAATTAATCAATACAATGAGACATTAACACAGAGAAACACAATACTTAACTAGTAAAGCATGAAACGATCGTAGATTTTTTAGCTTGTCTATTCCCTCACGTTAACTATCCGAACTTACACACACAAGGGGAAAACCCCGGGTTCTACCACTTCACAATACGACCAGAGGCAGCTTGTGTTTCGTCAGACAGATTTAAAACCGATGCATTTAAATGAACCGCATTACAGACGGTACAAAGTTAACCCAAAAGAGACGGAGAGAGAGAAGCAGAGACCGGCCGGCAAGCAGAGGGGCGTGAGGGCGGGGTCGCGCCCCGACGAGACCCTGGCGAGGCCCCGCCCGCCCCCGGAGCCCTCAGAGCCCTCAGGGCCAACGGCCGCGCGCGCGCCAGGGGCCGCCGCGAGGCGGCGCCGTTGGGCCGCGCGCGAGAGGGGCGGGGCCGGGGGCGCGCGGGGCGGGGCCGAGAGGGACTCGCGGGGCGGGGCCGAGAGGGACTCGCGGGGCGGGGCCGAGAGGGACTCGCGGGGCGGGGCCGAGAGGGACTCGCGGGGCGGGGCCGAGAGGGACTCGCGGGGCGGGGCCGAGAGGGACTCGCGGGGCGGGGCCGGGCGGGACTCGCGGGGCGGGGCCGAGAGGGACTCGCGGGGCGGGGCCGAGAGGGACTCGCGGGGCGGGGCCGAGAGGGACTCGCGGGGCGGGGCCGAGAGGGACTCGCGGGGCGGGGCCGAGAGGGACTCGCGGGGCGGGGCCGAGAGGGACTCGCGGGGCGGGGCCGGGCGGGACTCGCGGGGCGGGGCCGAGAGGGACTCGCGGGGCGGGGCCGAGAGGGACTCGCGGGGCGGGGCCGAGAGGGACTCGCGGGGCGGGGCCGGGCGGGACTCGCGGGGCGGGGCCGGGCGGGACTCGAGGGGCGGGGCCGGGGGGGACTCGCGGGGCGGGGCCGGGCGGGACTCGCGGGGCGGGGCCGGGCGGGACTCGCGGGGCGGGGCCGGGCGGGACTCGCGGGGCGGGGCCGGGCGGGACTCGCGGGGCGGGACTCGCCCAGGTGCAGAATGTGCCGCGGTAAAAGAGCTCACCTGGGCTCTCACCTTCGGTCAAGGACGTCTCAGAAGAGGGGTCATGGACCGCTAACCAACGGTTGCGGCTCTTTAGTGTCATGTCTGAGTGGTTTAAAAAGAAATTGGGTGTTTGTAACTTCCCAGAAAAAACATTTTCAATACCAACCGTTAATAACATACAATTAAATTTTTAAAAATAGACATTAAGGATATGAACGCTTAGCATCAATCTCAGTGCACTATGAGGAAGGGAGTAGGAAACTCCAGGTACTCCACTTAGCTGTCAAGAGATTTTTAGGAAGAGTTTAGGCGTTTGGCTTTCAGTTCAAAGACTTCCTTTAGGTTTAAGGGAGAAAAACATGTAATTCCTTCTTAGTGGCAAGTTAAATTTCTTTCTGGCTGATTTTGAGCTATTAGTAATACATGGAATAACAATGTATAGACAGCAATCAGGGCAATTAGGAAGACAACCGTGACAAATTTATAGATTTATAAATCTATATAGATTATATGCTGCCTGCATACCTACAGACTTGGAAGGGCAGGAAGTCTCTGACAACAGAATTTGAGCAAGCACAGTTTTAATGTGGTTCAGGTAATCTCAGGACTGTGAATTGCATGGAAGTACTTTAATTAAATGCTTTTCCCCAAAATCTCTTTTAACTCCAAAAGCCCTTTAACACTCTCTTCACATACATTCTCTTTTACTGGCTACATGTGCCCAGTTCCACCATTAGCTCAGGTGGACATTAATTGCTAAACTTGATCCAGGAATTGGTATTTTACAGTAAGCTGAATTAATGTTTTTTTTAAAGATTTACAGATATTCAAAGGTTGAAATAAAAAGCATCAGTTTCTGTAATGCAGTAATCATGCACAAAAACCTTACCTTGCCATATATTTATAGAATATATAGAATATTACAATATTCTATAAAGTAAGTCAGAGGAATCACACATGAAATATAAGTAGCATTATGTGAAAATGGATCTTCATGAACTTACTATTTTCATAATCTGCTCTAAAGAGCATCTGGAGAGTCCCTCACTTCTACCTTTTTTAGTGAATGATGTACAACAGTTTCTCAGTGTGGCCCTGAAGGTGCAAAACCCTTAAAATACAGCTTTGATCCAGCACACCTCATATACCTTTGGTACGTTTCCCTTACAAGGAAACTTGGAAGGGACTGTAGCCACTATAAAACTCTGGCCAAATAAAAGAGCAAATAACCTTACATAACTTTAAAACCAGAAAACCAGTCTAATAAAACTTACCTCCTCCTTCTCCTTTCCACAAGGCAGTGTTTTCCTCCAGATCCAACAATGAGTTTTCATTTCCTCCAATTCCACAACAGTGTCTAATCTTGAAGAGGCAATCACCAATTTGCTTCCATTTAGTGTTTATGTCACTACTGTGGGCAATAAATTTAAAATAAAATATGAAGTATTGCATTTCCACCCATGGTCATACTTTCCTTTACACTTCACTGAGGAACTGCCACGCTGGAACACTTCACATGGACAAATCTCCAGTTAATTGCCAGCTACTCAAACTAGGGAAGAACTTACAGCACTGCCAAGTTTCACAGCCTATATATCTTAAATGTATATTAAGAGCAGAATTATGAGTTTCAGTCACTTGGGATCCTATGACTGGTCTTTGAACAGAAATGAAAGGTAGTGAGGAAAAGACACACAGACTCTTGTGAAAGCTCTAATTATGTGGGAACTGAACCTGTACTTTACTAGATGCATACATATTCATGTCTGAGAAGAATCTTGGTTGAGGAATTAATCCTGTAGTGCCTAATACAGTGTGAGCTATGACTAAAGCACTTCTGGTGAGTAGATTATATAGAACAGCTTCTCTCTTTCTGGATTTCCTTATGTCCAACAAGACCTGAGCTCATGATACAGCTTTTCCTGAAATTACAGTATTAAGAACCTTTCTTCCTCTAATCACACCACTTCTTGCACAAGCTTAATGAAAAATCCATTTCTTAATGCCTCTTCCTCTCCATCGAATTTGACTGAAATTGGTGAAGTGAAACACAAATATATAGAGGGTGAGTATGTAAGCCTGGCTTCCTTGGGAAACTAATAAACACCAAACCAGAAACATCCCTGTGCTCATTTCCCAAAACACACAGCTCAAAGGCACTTTGCTTGTGGGGGCTGGTTATGCTGCACACTTCTATGCCAAGTAAATGCTGTACTAAGCCTGAATTGTAATGATAATTCACATGGTTAAATCTGAGGTCCAAAACCTATTGCCTTGCTTGTTCCTATATATGGACTGTGTATTGACTGAAACTGTGTATATCATTCTGGTCTTGCAGTGCAGAAATACAGGAACATTGTTCAGACTTTTGAGGCAAAACCAAGCCAGCTTAAAGGTGAAAAGAAGCATGGAAAGCTGCAGCTTCATTAAGTGAATGTTTTAGAGTGAGAAAGACCAAAGGCTGTACTTACACTATAACATTTGATAACAATGGCCACTTTTAAGTTGCAATTGCTAGGCATGAACTATTCCCAGTGAGTAAGGGAAAACATATCCTTACTAAAGATACAGTTAAACTAGATACCATTATTCCACAAAAACCATCTAGTAAGCTTATTTTCGCTCGTTTTACAGTAAATCCAACATCCATGAGTTATCAGCCTGTATTGCATTCAGTGACATGTAACTTGTGTTAATTCATTAGATATTAAGCATCAGAAACTTGGCTTCTGGGTACACTCTTGGTCAAGAACTGCCCAGGAGAGCCCTGGTGCTTGGCATGCCATTCCCTCTCTTTGCTACAACTGGAGCATGATTAGATGCCAAGAAAAATGAAATGTCTTTACTTTATGGCTTTACTAAATGGCCTGAAGTGCCATTTGAATGCAAATCTGCATTAAGATAAAAAGAAGTGAGTTTTAAGTAGTAAGTGATCATTCAGTTACACAACCTCAAAAAGAATTTATTATCCCCATACTAGGACCAGATGATGACTTACATGATTTATTTGCCCCTTTCCTCTAATGTTCTTCATTTGACTGAAGGGAAGTCTGAATTAAAACTGTATGGTCCTAAATATTAACTGAAAACATGGTAGTACATGAATATTTAGGTAATCTCAAAAATAAAAATGTAGTAACAGACCAGAATAAAGCAGGTGACACAGCTGGAACTGTAGCTGCTGTGTGCTACATATCATTTGGTCTGACCCTTTTGCAAGTGAGCCTGTAGCTGAAGTTTTAAATACCTTAAATTGGTGACAAAACACCTCAGAAAGGAAATTAGGTGTAAAAAATTAGGGTGATACAAGATGAAAATCAATAGGAATTACAAATATAACTGAGTAAACTATTTAAATACAATGTAGGCACATTTCTTCTATGTGCAGTGTACAGTTAAGTAAGTGGATTTTTACTGCACTTCAGGCAGCAATAAAAGTACACTGTTAATATCTGGTATTTATTTATCTCATTATATAGTAAATATAATATATGGAATATATTATATTTTATATAATATATTGTATATTATATATTCTAAACATATAATCAGCTCATACCTTCCAGAAAGTCTGCACAAATCCAGAGTTTGGCACTGGTTTTTTCACTCCTAGTTACTTGGCAGTTGTATCCTAAAGGATAGTTTCTTACTGCACGATCGGGCAAAAATCAAACGTTGTAAGCAAATAAAGGAGAATTAAATGGGAACTAGACATAATATTGCAAATTTTTTTTTTTTTAGAAAATGCAGCTGCATTTTAGAAATATTTTTCATGTATATAAACTTTATGTAATGAGGCTGAGACAAAAGTGTAACAAGAACTTATTTTCACCTTTCTATTGTTTATTGCATGCATTTTGATGACCACACAACTGTATGTCAGACAAGGAATTTAACAGGACACTTTCTGAATGTCTTTTTAAAATGACTGCATGAGGGTGAGGCATCTTGCCTGCATTACTGAATCACAGAATCATCAAGGTTGGAAGAGACCTTCAAGACGATCTGCCATCAGTCCAGCAGCACCACGTCAGGAGTCAGCTCAGGCTGCTCTCAGATCGAGAGCTGCCCTGCTGGGAAGGACTTGGGGGCAGCTGGTGGAGGGCAGGCTGGACATGACCCAGCAGTGGGCACTCCCAGGCCAGAAAGCCAAACGTGTCCTGGGCTGCATCCAAAGCCCCGTGGGCAGCAGGGCAAGGCAGGGGATCCTGCCCCTCTGCTCTGAGATCCCACCTGGAACCCTGCATCCAGCTCTGGGGCCAACACAGGAGGGACAGGGACCTGGTGGAGCGAGTCCAGAGAAGGCCACCAAGAGACTGGAGGAATGGAGCACCTTTCTTTCGAGGAAAGGCAAGAGAACTGCGTTTGTTCAGTCAGTCTGGAAAAGGGAGGGCTTTGGGCTGACCTAACTGCAGCCTTCCAGTACCTTAAAGGAACTTACAGGAAAGATAAGCAATAGTATTTTACGAGCATGTAGTGCAAGGACAAGAGGAAATGTATTCAAATTGAACAGGTTTATATTAGCTATTTGGAAAAAAAAAAATTCTTTCTGTGAGAGTGGTGAGAGTCACGGGGGAACAGGTTGCCCAGGGAAGCTGTGGATGCCCCACCCGTGTTCAAGGCGGGGGAATTGTTGGACCTTCAAGGTCCCCTTCCAAGCCAAACCCTTCTAAGATTCTTACTATGGAAACTACAGAAACAGCAATGGAACCAAACCCACTCTGAAAAAAAATTAAGCAGGGTTTGTGCCTTACAGAGCAGCCGACTGCAGGCGGGTCAGCCCCACTTGGGCGGGCGCCTGAGGGAGAACCTGGCGGCAGCGGCGGGAGCAGCGGCAGCCGAGCCCCCGGGGGCCTTGAGCAGCGGCAGCGACTCCGGGGAGGGGATGGCACGGCCGGGGCACACCGGCTGTCCCTCTGCTGTCCCCGCTCGGCTCGGCTCGGCCCGCTGCCATTGTGCAGAGCAGCGGGGCGCAGGTACCGCGGGGCGCCGGCCCGGCCGGGCCCTGAGCGCTGCTCCGGGGCGAGGCCGCGCGGCGCTTTCCGCTCCTGGGCGGAGCAGCGCCCCGGGGGCTGGGAGGGGCGAGCGAGTGCCCCGGGAAGTTAAAGCAACCCTAAAGATCGGTTTTTAAAGAAGCCACGGTGTCACTGGTTTAAAAAGAGCTGCGTTTTTAGTGCTGTCGGCTATGCTCAGGATTTTCCAGGTTGTCCTTCCAGAGCTCTGGTTACACATCCTCACCACGTAACTCTGCTTGCCCATTTGTCTCGAAAGAGTAAGCTCTGTGTTTCCTAGCAAAGTAAAGCGTCATAGATTGTTACGCCAAAGGTGCAGAATATTTGGCTATTTGCATTGATAGGTCTCCAGAACTGTTTTTAGAGTGGTATCCTCTTACAGATGTGCAAGAGCTGAGCTGTCGCTTCAGTCTTGTATGTGATATGTTAAGTCAGTAGCTGGCATTAGTTTGATTTCTATTTGTATCTGTTTTAGGTTTGAATAGCTCATAATGTCATCACCATTGGCAAATGCAATGAAGAGGGCAAGGTTGAAGCTGTCCAGGATATTCTATGAGTGAATGTGCGAGGCTGTTTATACACAGCCAGGCTCGAGTCTCTGTGCTGCTCTGAGGATTCCATGCTGGTGTCCATGCTCACTGGTGAAAGGGGATGAATCAGGTAAATACTGAAGCTCTAAATATCACATTCTGATCATGGAGCTCTCCGGCAAACACATGCTTTTATATATATATATTTATGCATTTTCTAGTATATCTTTTCCCAGTCTGCTAAGCATCATTTGGCTTCTAATTCCAGGTTGTAAAACAATCTGCATGCATGACTTTATGTACAGGTAGTTCCTCTGAATTCCACAAATCTATAAACACACACATTTGTACACTGTCCAAACCGTGCTTTGGAATGTACTTTCTTCAGTAAGAATACAAAAATAAATAAAACTGAAGTTGGCAGAGTGTTTGGCATTCATCTTGGGTCTGTCTGTGAGCCCCTATAATCTCGCATTCCTTCTGCTCATTACATAAAGAGATTTGGGTCTGATCTTTGTTTCAGACAGTAAAAATTGCATTTTTCATCACCATGGCTTGATATAAAAGTTTGAATAAAACTATTCATGGGTCAAATTTCACACTTGTTTGTGACTTAGAAATCCTGCCAAAATAGATCCAGGTAAAAGAGACGATGGATAAAGAATAGTAATTCCTTGTTGCATACATAAAACTCCTTATGTTAAACATTTTGGGTTTAAAATACCCGAAATGTTTAACATAAGAAGTTTGCATAACCCAGCAGGACTTTGCTACCATCTTTCCCAGCTGCAGTGAACAGTCTGCTGTACAGACCATATGGTTTGGTTGGTTTTTGTGGGGTCCTTGAGCCTTGCAGGCAAAGGAGAGAAAAAGAAAAAAAAAAACAGTATAACTTGAGCAATATCCAGGGAAGGTTTGACTAGATGTGTACTGGAATTGATGCTGATTTTAACTCTTTTAAACAGTCTAGAAGCAAAATTGAACAGATCCCTGCCACAGTGAATAGTGATTTCACTGAAACTCCAAAGAAATGTTTACTGCACTAAGAATTTTATCTTCAAGTAACAAATATTCCAGGAAAACAAATTACCATTTTAAAAGAGTAAAGACAGTATACTTACTCCTCCTCAGTAAAACCAGCACACAAGTTTTGTACAAAAGGCTGTGCTTGATGATTTGGGAAAGTATTTAAAATAACTTAATGTTTTCAGGAGCATGTCTAATTGATTGAGGTGGAAACCTATTTAAATATCTTTTGGATTGTCTTCATGGAGAAATTCAGATTCCTGGAGATGAAAAAGTTAGAACTGCACTGCAGGAGGAAGCAGATTATTTTGGAATCCCTTATCCATAAAGTCTGTCTGATCCTTTGGCTAATGAAATGGAAATACACTCTTCAAGGTCCAATATAGAGCTTAAAAAGGTCCTGACATTTCTTAAAGTTTTGATGCTGAACTCTCCAACCTGTGCCATTCTTTAGCATCAAACACTAAAGGTACAGAATGTCCAAGTTAGCACTTCTTAGTGCCCACACTAAATCATGAGTAAATTCAGAGTTTTAGTTAAGAAATCTAGAGTGGAAAATGCAGTCAGTATAATTAAGGACACCAGCTTCTCCCATCATTGCAATACAGCAGCAGTTTAAATGTGAGTGTTGTACATGCAAGTCTGCTGTAGAACTTGTGTAATAGGGAGGAAATTTAGTTTCTTATTTGGCTTCAAATCTTACTTGAAATTAGATTTGATCCCTTCAAGTTGTTTGGGATGGGGTTTCTTTTTCAGTTTTACAAATTATTCCTAAAACTTGTAAGACAAAATGCACTCTGACATTTCTTTAGAATGAGAAAGGAGAAAAGATAATTAGTGTATTATTTAAAATCCTAAGGTTTTAGAGTGTTGTAACTTAAAAGCTAATTCTAATTAACTGGCAGGAAATTAACTCATACTACCAGCTCTGGCTGTTATTCCTGACAGTCATCAATGTTTTCTTGGCAAGTTATTTTTCTCTGTATTTCACATTCTCCCTTACTCATTTCCTTTTGAAAAGTGTAAAACAATTCCAGGCCTTTCAGTTTCTCTGCATGTTAGGGAGCTGCCTTGCCTTTAACTATTTCTCTTGCCCTTCTGAACCTCTTAGTTTCACAACATTCTCTGGTAACATCAGATAAGAAATAACTGCAGACATTATTCTAGAAAAACTATCTCCTTGATTTACTTAAAAGAGCTCACTGGTACAGTTAAGAAAACTTAAATATAAAAGCTTATTCAACTAAAAACACTGCATTCTTATTCTATATGTTTTATGTTTTTTCTAGGCTTTGTTGGATTTCTGTGATTCTTACCATTTAGATTGCACCAAGCCTACAGTTTGGCTCCTGCACTATCTCAACACTTGTGGAGCAAGCTGTGAAAGGAAAATTATTGGTGTGTATGCCATAAGAGCTGATGGGACTGATTAATAAGGCACTAGGAATGAAAATTCATGGTAAAAGCATGTAAAAAAGGTGACTGTCAAACATGAAAGCACTCTGAAGTGAGAATAAATACATATTATAACTATGCCTAAATATTATCATATGTAGCATAATGCAGCATTATTGTACTATAAATCTGTGGAAGGAATCCTTCCAGCTCCCAAAGCAGCTGGATAATAGAATGGCCACATTAAACAAATAAACAAGATAAAAACTAAACTTGGAGGTTAAAAATTTGAGAGAGTACACACAAGGTGGTTAGCATGCAGTTGCTCTAAGTTCTTATTCTGCTTGATTTACTATTTTTAAAATACAATTAAGACAACAATTAAAAATTATTTTCTAATGTTTAAACTAAATACAGTGAATAAATACAGAAAAACCTCCAGAAAAACCTCCAGAAATATTTGCAAAGTTGGTTGTGATTCATGCACTTCTTTTGTGCAGTCTTCTAAGACAGCTGAACACTGAGAACCAAAGATGAAAGGAAATGGCTTTAATTTTTTAAAGAACAAGTACAGCTGTACCACACTATTAATGTATTTACATGGCAGTGATTGGGAGTTATGGGCAGACCTGTAGCTGGTCTTTGTCACTCTCACAGTGCAGTGTCAGAAGTGTCACTGTGCATCTTTTGATTAAGACAGCTCTCTTGATACTTCATCATCTTTATAATTAGGATGCATATCTTCCTAAATTTTTAGGCTGGGAACATTAATATTTATTCCAAGGGTATTTGGCAACATATCAGGTACCTGTTCTCCTACTGTGTATTCTAGAAAAATAAGTTTTACATAATTAATTCTGTAATTATTCTTCTGTGAATATCTATCCTTTCATGAATATCCAGTTTTAGCAACAGGCATTCACAGGAGGGTTAGAACCTCTTATTTGAATAAAAACAAAATCAGAGTAACATCTTCTTTTCTGCTTTATAAAACATTTGCTGCTAAGTCCTTATAGCTAGGACTTGGTAAAAAGAATGATCTATTTCACCAATGGGACATTTCTAAGGACTTAGCAAACTAATCACATAACTGTTACCTTTAAAACAATATTCCTAGAGAAGCTGGAAATAACATCCAATACCTCTGGAGCTATTACTCAGTAACTGAGCTGAAAAAGATGATGGATGCTTTCAATGCCTGGGAAGGGAGAGGTAGAGTAGTAATTTTTTATTTCAGCATTACTACTTTTTAACATAAAAATAAGAAAAAATATTTGCCAACTAAGTATAATAAAAACCTCTACATAAACTTTCATAACATTGTAAAATAGTAGTGGCTCTTTGGAGGGAAGAAAATGTTTTATGGGATGTTCCAGAGAGGGGACAGGAATTGACATGAATGAAGCAGCATGCTGGCTGTCAGCAATGCTCATGTCAGCAGGCTGAGAGCTGAAATTCTGCATAATAAAATACAAGTATTCATGTATTTAGTCAGGTGTAAACATGCATGGCTGTGTTCTCTCAGCTCACCAGTACAATGCTGCTATGAAATGCAGGTGTCAGCTACTGCAGAGTGCCTCAGGAGCTGACTGAATGTTGGACTCTGGAAGAACACCCTCTGAGAGGCAGTTTGCATCATATGCCTCCAGTTTATAAAAGGTATGCTGATTTGCATTGGTGGTGTAAAATTAATTAACAAATACAGTGCCATCTTTTTTTTTTTCCCCTCTATAATTTCAGGTTCCTTAAAAGTCTATGCATGTTGGGATTTCTCTGTTTTTCTTTAAATTACATTTTTATAAAACATCATAGAGCTCTTAATTGCACAACTGAACTCACTAGAAAAAAATTATGGGTTTTTTTAAGTTTCTGACATCTCTCAGCAGCCTGGCAAGGAGTAACTTGAAAAACTAGAGAGCAGTATTAGTTAAATGGACTGCTAAATCAGAAATTTAAGTGAAAACTTTAAAAAGTTAACTGGTTTTCACATCTCTGAGATGTATTCTTTCAGAAGGAGTTTCTAGAACTTCCTCTCTGCAGTTTTATGGTGATATTTGTGATTACACCTCCGTTCCCCACACGTTACCTAAAAGCAGCCTTTTGCTGGCACAGTCACAGAGAGACTGATGATTCTATTCACAGAAAGGCTGCTCTGATTGTAGTGATGAACTGTTGGGAGCACTAATTTATGCTTCTTACAGTATCATTTAAACCTATCTGTGAAAGGCTGTTGCAGATGGTCTGTTTTGTAATAATGTTATAAAAATAACAATTTACATATGTATAGTTCATGTCTTTAAATTGAAGTTCTTTGTTTTACAGATGATTAATTGACTGTACTGAAGTGGAAGGCTGTTTACCATGTAAAGTAGATCTCCAGCCAATTAGATTCTCAGGTCCCTCAACAAGTACCCACATAAAAGTCAAGAATTCATCTTCATTAAAGATAGCTGCTTGCAATGCTTCACATTCTGCAGCAATTCTTAAACGACCCCACAGTGAAAGTCTGATGCTGCACAAAGAAGCTTCTCAAACCACATCCACAACGTGCACACCAGTGCCCAGCAAATCCCAGGCTCCCAGAGGAAGGCAGAGGGCTGGCAATGGGCCACTGAGCCAAATGCCATTCCAAGCTCCAGGGAGTAAGAAGCCTGTGAACAACCATGCAGTGAAGGCGAAAAGGACTCCACTTTTCTTGTGACACCATCTCAGCCACCACCTTCTGCATCCAGTAAAACAAGTGAACAGGATAGTGCTGAAATTCCTACAGTGCTAAACAAGAAAGAACCAGCTGTATTAGCAGAAAGTATTACCCTTAAGAATGATACAGGGGGTACTCAGTCTGATAGACTGGACAGCTCTACATTATATGGTTGAAGAAGAGGTCATTACCTCATGTGATCCTTTATTCAAGGTTAGGTAGAAAATTGTGATGAAAAAGATAATGAAAAGCACAGGAAGAAATTGTTTTAAGAGTACTGAAATTTGTTTTCTGCTTTTTTTCTAGATATTTTTTATATGTTGGTAAGTGAGGAAGAAAATGGATTAAAAAATCCCTCAAGCACATGCACCTTAACATTCCAGTAACTCCCATTTGTATTTCTGTTGTGCCACACCATAAAGTGAGTACTTGCACAGCACAAAAGAAAACCTTTATCAACTTTAACTGCAGTGAGCCTCAGTTTGTACCTTTAAAGGGGGGAAGAATAGATTAAAGTAAGTAGCTTTTATTAGATAGAAACTTGCCACAAGTATACAACATATGCATCCTGCAGAGACATGGGAAGTTGAATGCACTTACTGGCACTTCTGGTGAGGGTAAATCACTATTTTTGTTCTTACTAGCAATGCAAGGGATCACCTGTGCTTGTACGCTGAGAGAAAATTCAGAAACACAGGAAGGGAAGAAGTGTGCTGTGTGAGTAACAGGGCTGCTCCCTCTGAGAGACACTCATTTACAGACACACACAATAGTGTGGTGTGATCTGCCACTGGGGCAAGGCTGGTGCAGCTGTGGCATTTTGTGTCACCCTGCTAGGGGATGGCTTTTCTGGGGCTGCAGGGTCTGAGTTACACCTGGCCTTCCGTGTCCTCCTGCAGATCCTTTCAGAGAAGGAGGGCACAACCTCAACCTGTGTGCAGCACAGCACAGAAGGTGAGGTCCAAGTGCTGTGCTTTAAAGAAAAAGCCTCCCTCCTTCCCCCCCTGTGCAGGCTGGAGGAGACATTCTTGTAGCAGGGCAAATGTTGAGCAATGATACTGAAACAAAGAGCTGCTGTATGTTTCTATCAGCAGAGGAAAGGCAAGTTTGGATCCTTGATTTTCAAGAGCCCTTTTAGTGATTTAAACCAGTGAACAAAACCTGGCTTTGTTTTCTACTCTTGCTTAGAGTTGGGTGCTGGCTTTTTTTGCTGTATTTATGACTACTTTTGCTTCTCCAGCACAGTAAATACAGCTGTCTTTGAGAACATTGCCAAAAAGCAAATTCTTAAAATTCCCAAGACTATTAGAATTACAGAAGGGTTCTTTAAATGTTTTATTTGCTAGATTATTTAAAGCCATCACATTTTCAGGTTTTGCTTCCAACCGTAAGGACTTGAAACATAATTTGACCAATAAAAAGCCCCAATTTTTTCTGTATTGACATGTTTTTAATGAGACATCTTGCCATAAACAGTAGTGACTGTAAAGATGTAGAGCACTATAATTTTCTGCTACTGGTATGTATATGGAAAACCAGCTGATCTTTAGATTATTTAAGCTAGTGTTTTTTCTTTAAAAATAAACCTGAAGATCAACAATCCCAAGACTCTTCCCATCTCAACAAAAAAGTTTCACTGAACAAAGGACAAAGCAGAAATTAGGGAAGGATACTAACATAATGTACTCTAGTATTGGAACATGCAGTTCATTGAGAATATCTTTGTGAAATTTGTTTTTCATAATAATCTGACTGAAAAGCAGTTTTTAATACTTCTGTGTAATTTCTACTTCACTATTTATTCAATGTCTAAGCACTTTACCATGCACCCTAAAATCTTTTTACAAGGCTGTCTAAAGCTGATTTCTTTCAACTTTTAAATTTAGAAAGCTTCTTTAAACACAGAATCAGAGATAAGTAATAAAAGACACACAAGAAAAAGCTTTGAGAATATTCCTACAGGACTTTTAGTTTGTACTACTTCAGTGTTTACTTACTTATTTTGGTAGTACAGTATTTTTTGAGTAACATTTGTGCCATTTGCATTACAGCAGCATTAATGAATCTTCTCTTTGTGGTGGACATACTAGCTTGTGGTTAAAAGAATAAAAAACAACCCCCTTGAATTTCAGTAGATGAAATGATAAAGTGCCTGTGGTGAAGAAGGTAAAGAAAGAAGGACTTGATTTTATTTATTTATTTTCAATTGGATGGGGTGCTAACATGGCCTTTTAACTTATCTAAGTAGGCACCTCCAGCATGTTTTTTATATCACAGAATCTTGTTCACTTTTGATTAACTGCTAAGAGTGATATTGAAGCATTTTATGATAGATGGAGAGCATTAACTTTCATGGTGACTGGAACTAGATGCACTGTCAAGTGGTGTGACAATGATTTACTTTAAATCTTTGTAAAATTATAAATCATTATAGCAGAGATCATGTTGAAAAGAAATGTTCAGCAAGTTATTCCAATTCCAGAATAATTAAGTTTTCTTTAAAGGAGACATTTTCAAGCACATTACGTGTTGGGTTTTTTATCTTTTCTTTTTTCCCAAACATGGTTAACTACTCTAAGTTTTACAAAGAGCTTGACTGCATTAAGCTACCTTGACTTTTTAGTTTTCCAGCTGTGTATGTGGATCTTTATTTTGAGGGGTTCTGCCCTTACTCTGAATTTAATCTTACACAGAAGATAAACAAATTCAATCTGCTTTAAAACACTGTCCCTTTAAGATGTGTTTCCACTTCTGGAAGAGCACTAAGTGCAGTGGGAATTCCATGTTTGTGTTTGAGTGAGGCCAAACAGCTGTATTTGCTTTGCTAATTGAGGGGACTTTTTATAAAAGAGGACTGGCCTGGAAGGGAAGCCCTGCCATAAATTCCTTCACTACCCCTCAACAAGTCCCTTGAAAAGAGAATTGCAGGTTGTTGTCTCTGCAATGAGAAGGTAAAAACAGAGTTTTGTTGAAGATGGGCCCAAGAGCTTTTGGCTACTTGGAACTACCATGAAATTGGCAGATATAATTCCAAGTATACAGACACACATGAATTGAAAGATGAAGATTCTGACACAGTTCCAGAGCACAGTCACATAATGTGGTCAAAAAGTGCACTGGAGTAACCTTCCCAAACAAATTAGACAAAACCTGGTGTGCTAAAACTGCAGCATTCCCACAAGCAGCCCTCTCTACAGCCTTAGCAAACCCACACACAGCTCTTTAACAAAAAAAATGTCTTTACATCACCAGAGAAAAGAGAAATGCCATCTCTCACCTGTTAGTCCTGGATCTGTCACACACTGAGCCTCCAGTACATCAAAGCTTGGCTGGTACTGAAGAGAACAAGGTGGTCCTGTTGTGCTGAGTTATGACTTACAGATTTTATTTATTTATCTGCAGAAGGTCACTTGTGAGAAACTGACTTAAGGAATAAAGTAACTTTCAAAAATGCAATAATCAAGTGTAGAAGCTATAAGGAAGGAATAAATGTTATTACAGGCAAGTTAGCTTTTCTTTTTTTTAGGAAGGATTACAAGATGAGACACATTTCACTACTTACATAGAGATAAGAAGTTCCTGTGTAATATCTGCATAGAATTTGTAATTAAATCTCTTAGAGTGAGGTTACAGTGAAACTGTAAGGCAGTAGATAAATTTTGAAAAGCTCCCTATCTGATGGGTATGCACAGCAGAGATGCTGGAATTTCAGTTCCATCTACTCCAAAACATTCAGTTTAAAAGTGTGATAGGTAATTAACTAGGATAATAGCAGTGCTTGCTGGGCTAAGAAAGCCAATGTCCACCTACAGGTTTATTTTCCTTTTACCACTCTTCCAGATGACGATGAGTTACTGGCCTTTTAAAATCAGGTTTTACCAATATTCACATGTGGGACACTGCACCCACATATAAAGAAAAATAAAAATATGGGAATGCACTTTGCTCTTCCCTTGGAGATCATTTTTCAAGGGCCCCAGAGGGGAATAATCCAGTCAGTACTAAGGAAGTGTACAGTCAGAGAACAGAAATTAGGCAGAGGAAATTGCTAAAAAGCAATAGTGAACAATCACCTAGGTGTAAACTTTTAAAGCTACTTAAGTGTCCTCCTGCTCTTACTGACCTTTAACACCTTTTTGATTCTGACACTTCAGCCAACAGGTCACTTGACAGCCAGCTTTGGATTCTGACACCTTACTATGTTAAACAGCAAGTTCCTGTAAAATGTGCTCAGCACAAAAATGTGCTCAGAGGTGGCTCTCATGGCAAGGCTGTGGCATTAGAATCAAGCCAGAAGCAAAAGCCTAGTCCAGTCCAAACTCAGCTGAAAGTCTCCCATTGATACCAGTTCCACTATGCAAATACAATTTGAGTAAGAGCACAAGGTTAGGCACTGCAAAGCAGCAAACACCAGAGTATTTTAGAAAGAAGATTTTAATTATTTGGAAGAAACAGGTTTTCTGAAATACAGAATCAGAACATAAAGACTAAGTAATTTATTAGTCATAGCTCTTGTTATGGACAGATGGTTCCTACAGCAAAAATATAGAAAAATAATTTGAATTCAAGTCTAGAAGACCTGCAACTTTTCATATGCAAAAAATAAATCCAACTAGTCATAGAAAAGTGGCTGATAAGGATGGAGAACAGGGCTGTGCATCTGAATAGCCATTACTATATACATTCCAAACTTAAATGAGCATATTTCCTCAGCCTCATAAAAATAGTTTGTCCATGAAAAATACCAATATGTAATACATTTAATACAATTTATACTTGAATTTAAAGATCTCGGATTATGGAATAATAAGCTAAAATCAAATGAACTGCTTTTTCAACTCTTCTTGAATAGAACAATACTTTCTATGTATACAGTGTGCATGCATGTACATGTATACACGCATAGAAAGAAAGAAGTGTATAGAGATTTGCTGAAAAATTCTACAAGATTATTTGATTTCATTGCAGACCATAGCATACAGACTTCCTGGGATCCTTCTAACACAGGCTGTTCTATGAAATAATAAGATTGACTGGTATAACCACATATCTACAACAGGTTTTTGCTATTATGAATTTAATTACCAATTTATCTTTCCAATCTAGGTTTCATTTTTCTAAGAAGTAAATGCTGCTTTGGTAAGATTCCGTACAGTCGTGACAAAATAAATGCAAACATATTGGGGAAAGCCTTGAAAGTATGATTTAATTTTGATAATTAGTAGTAATAAAGATACCAACAAGTTTTAAGCAGCAAAAGATTTAAAAGACTATGTTCTGACTTATTTTCTTCACCAACAAGCTTTTCGAGCAACAAACTAAAATGAAGAGATTGAATTTCTCTGCCTGCCATCACTGTGACGTTTTAAGCCACCAAAGTCACAGCTGGCACTGAAAGAACAGTGGCATCAGCAGAGACCTCCATCCTTGCAGGACATAAATTGCATTGTGACACCCTGCCAACGCTGCCTTGGAAGGGCCTGTGCTCTGCGGTGTCCGGGGTGTGGTGCTTCCGTCGCGACTTCTCCGAATGCGTCGGATTCTCTGTGGTCCTTGCACTTGTAGACTGCTCTTGATTTTTCATAGCTCCTTTATTTTTAGATCGAAAGCTGTTATGCTGCTGTCTTCTGTGTTCAGGCCTGGAACCACTCTTGGTATTTTGATCTGCCTCATTACTGGCACCTTGTGACTTATGAGATCCATTGAGCCGCATGTTTTGGTGCTGTGGGTTGAATCTCCGTCTCTGGCTAGAAGGCCCATTCTACCCAGAAAGAAATCAGATAACTGTTAGGTTGTCTGAATCCTTCCAACAGGCCAAGAAACACAGCAGTCAAAATTAACAGTGTTACTGTTAGGAAGGAGTAGGAGAGGGAAAACCCTAAAAAGTTTTGATTGTTACCTAAGTCTCTTTATAATACCTCTAACCAGAACTATGGGTACCATACTGTATCTGCATAGCCTGGAGATACAGATGGCAGGTTCATCACTGATGCCAAATTAAAATCTGCCATGAATCAAGAGAATACAGAAAAGGGGATGAAATTCTAGACATCTCAACAGCAGTTGTTGAGAAAAGGGATCTGCAGGTTCTGGTCAAGAGAAGTTAAATATGAATCAGCAGTGCCTTGGCAGCCAGGAGGGCCCAGGGTGTCCTGGGGGGGCATCAGGCACAGCAGCTCCAGCTGGGCAAGGGAGGGGACTGTCCTGCTCTGCTCTGCACTGGGGCAGCCTCACCTCGAGTGCTGGGGGCAGTTTTGATATAGGAAAGACACAAAACTATTATGTCCAAAGGAGAGCCATGAAGATAGTGAAGGGCCTTGAGGAAAAGCCCTGTGAGGAGTGGCTGAGGTCACTTGGTCTGTTCAGCCTGGAGGAGACCTCACTGCAGTCACAAGTGAGGGGAAGAGGAGGGGCAGGCACTGATCTCTTCTTGCTGGTGACCAGTGACAGGACCAGAGGGAATGGCCTGAAGTTGGGTCAGGCAGGGGAGGTTTAGGTTGTGTATCAGGGAGAAGTTCTTTACCCAGAGGGTGGCTGCTCACTGGAACAGGCTCTCCAGGGAAGGGGTCACAGCTTCAACCCTGACGGAGCTCGAGAAGTGGTTGGACAATGCTCTGAGGCACGTGGTGGGATTCTTGGGGTGTCTTGTGCAGGGCCAGGAGTGGGACTCAGGATACTCTGAGTCTGTGATTCGCTGAGCAGTTAAGAAGTACTGAAGAACTTAACACTGACTTTTTCCAAAATCATGACTATTGCTTTTCTAGTAAAGCACTGTGCAAGCACTACAGTATGACTGCAGAAGAACAGACAGTCACATGTACATTGAAGCCAAGTGAAGAATCCTCATTGTGGAAGACACGTCCATTGTGATAATTTGCTCAGAGGATGCTTTGATTCTTAGTGGGAAGTGGCTGAATTACTTTTATTTGCATGCCTGACAGGACAGGTGATTCCATACATGCTCTGACATTATGCACTGTCTTGCACTTCTCTCCAGGCATCTACTTGAGCCTAAAATCCCTACTGGGACAAAGTTCAGACCAACTTTAGTGGCAGCTTTACCTAAGAACAATAGTACTGAGACATTCTAAGGTGCTATCACAACAAAATATAATTCATATATGTATCATATATTTATAAAATAATACTACTAATATAGCATAATACTATAACCTGTATTATAGAGCTTCTGAAATAATATGCTTTTAAACCTGGCAGGATTCTGCTTTCAAAGTGTATCTAATAATTGTGCTTCAACAGCACATCAGCTGACCATTTGTCAAGGACTAAATGTTTCTCCTCCATAGCAGTTAGCTATAATGGAGGGGTTTTCTTTTTCACTCTATTACTGCCACTAGATACTTCTAAACAGACAACTGTCTTTACTCATATGCTATTTCTACTTTGTATGTTCACACGGACTTGAAAATGAAGCTGGAGAATATATGCTTATTCTCTTCAAAAATTATTAATTAAATATAGACCACGAGCCAGTATTTGATTTTGTATTAACAACTTTCAATGCTGTATTTTTCTGCAAGTTTTGAAGTAATTTAGTTCAGTTCATGGCTGATTTGACATCTTACCTGCTTATTTGTTGTGACTCCTTGAGAAGAAGATTCTGTAGGATTGGAAGAAGGATAACTTTGTACTTTAGTGCTGGCTGTTTTATTATCAGAGTTCTTGGCATTACTAGAGGACTTTCGGTTGTGCGTATTTTGCTTGCCAGCTGCTGTGTGTGAGGTCACTGAAGACAGCAGTAAACTACATGGTGTTCTTGAGGAATAGTTGTTTTTTGGGTGAGAAACTGTAGAAAAAGGGATTATGTGTTATCAGTTAAATGATCATCTAAACAGAAGGCTGCATTCTTACCCTGCTTACAGGTAATTTTGGAAGCTCTGTTGCAGTCTCACTTTGAATAATGAAGTAAGCTAACTTAAGCTAACTGTTGAAGTTACTTGGTGGAGGCAGGCTATATTGTTCTACAACTCAAAGTCTGCCTCACTGCAAAGCACTTCTGGAGATAAAAGAGCCAATGTGGTGGCACTACACTAAAATTGGAAGAAGCCTGGCAGAAGGCCAGGCTTTTGGCATCCAAGAGAAATTTACTTATTCCTCTCTAAAGGAAATGGGTAAAAAAGGTTCTTCTGTATCATGGGTATCTATAAAAAACTGGAACTGAATGCAATGCTCTAATCCACTTTATGCAGACCACAGCAGTCTGCACCATCAGGAACCACTACTGCCCATCTCAGTATATGCCTACTCTCTACTTCTCAGTTTTTTGAGATTACCTAATTTTCTAAGCACTGTCATGTTTGGATATGAAATGCACCCAAAATATCCTTGATTCCTCTCTGCATTTCTTCAAGCTGCCTTTGCGAAATGGCCCCCAAGCAGTCTTGAAGAGGATTCTGAGGCTAATGAAGTTCTTGATCTTAATTTGCTGTCCTGATTTTTCTGATTATGGAATTTTTCTGTTTCCTTCTAGTACAGATGACAAATTTGAGGCTCACTCCAGAGAGACACCTGTTGTTTTTACCTAAGAGGTACCTTTATTTTTTCTCTTCTAGTACAGAGAAATAAGAAGAGGAATCATTTTAGTAACTGAACATCATCTGTTAGGTTTTCTGAGGATCTTATTCACTTACACCAACAGCTACTTCTCCCACTAGGTGTCCTCTTCAGAAAAACAATGCAACGATCTGCACATTGAACTGAATTTTCTCTCCTGAGTTCAGTGAGGCCAACCATCCCTGAATTCTATTAATTCTCTCTCATCTAAAACAGACTGCTGCACATGGAAGCCCATATAAAAATCCAGATGCTCATCATAAAAATCTATTTTTAACAAAAAAAGATGTATAAGGAAAGGATACTGTGTGTTCTGATATATGTCAATCCAATTATTTGTGTTTCTTCCTGTCCTTCATTTTGAGTATATGCTGTCTATGATCTCCACATGCTAGAACATTCCGTCCTTTGCACAAATTCTGTGGGTTTGGTTATTGCTTTTGTTAAAGCCTTTAAGGGTGGCTGTTCTCAGCTATAGCTTTGTATAATCTCTTGTCTGAGGGGCATTTGCAGCTCCTAGCGGGGTATGGATTTCATTGAGAGATGATGCTAAGAGAAACATCTTTTGTACTGTAAAGCTCTTGTCAAAGGCACCAATCATCACAAGTTGCTCATCCAAGGTCACTGAGGGCAGGTATGAGCAAAGTTCTTCAGACACTCAGTGCACTATCAGTCATTTCTAGGATAACACTGCACCCCTGATAATAGCTGCTCTTCTGACTTCACTGACCTGATTTAAACACGCCTGCATCAAACTGTGCTTATGTAATGCTTTACTGAAATGAGGTATAAATAATTAACTTGCAGAATTAACTGCAGCTGGAAGTTATTTAGGAAAGTAGTTCAGTGAGTTTTAAAAAATAGTCTATGATTGTATCAATAGCAGCTGTGGTATTATTAGTCAGGATAATCTTTATGGAATTTTCTATCTCTTCTGCTTCAGGGTATTAGTGTCTATGAGGTGACTGTAAACAATTAGATGCATTACTGGGAAGTTTATGTCTTCCTCTGAAACATCCTGGCGTGGTTTCACTGAGAGACAGGATGTGGGGTTAGATGGAACTTCAAAGTGTTCTGCAAAAGCAATTCTTACGGTCTAATGAGTTAAACTGATTATGCCTCCAAGCAGTCAGTTCTTTAGCTGTGCAATCAGAAGCTTGTCTTGGCAGACTGTGCAGTACTTTCTCTGTTTTCTACTTTTAGGAACTACTTGAAAACATTTATTATTTTCCTTCTACCAAGATGCACTTGTTCAGTTTTGTTTTATCAGTTTTCTCCTGAATGGAATACCATAGGACATGGTAATGTACTGGGCAAAGCTTTATATCATTTACTTTGTTTTAGGGGAAAGAAAAGCATGACAGAGACAAGAAATAGGCTCCTATTTTGCAATAGGGACATGATACTTGAAGCAAAAAATGTGAACCTGCATTTCCAAGTAGAAGGGCAGATGATTTAGAAACAGCAGCTTGGAGAAAAAGAGGCTGAGGGAAGACCTTACTGCTCTCTACAAGTACCTAAAAGGAGGTTGTAGCAAGGTGGGATCAGTCCAACCTTAGTGATTCTATGATTTGGGATTCTAGATGGCTCTTGAAAAGCCCAGTGAATATGGTTAAAAAGCAGGGGAGTTACTTCCTAGCAGGAGAGATCTGAATTGGTCTCATTACATTATGCTCACACACAGAAGCTTCCAATTTACTATTTATTTATAAATTACTGAATTTGTGTATTCCCTAGAGTTGGGATCCTGTTTAGATTGAAAACTCCAACTGATCTGAGTAATACCTGGAAATCTCTGACAAAGATGGTACTGTGCACCTGCAGATGGAGTGTGCAGCCCAGCCACAGTGAGTCTAACATGTTGCAAACTGTTGACTTGTGTGTGTTCAGCAGTCCTGCTGCACCCAGAGACACCATTCATATTGGGCTTGCTGCACAGATATATTCTGAGAGACTCAGGGAGAGGGATCATCAGCACTTACTTTCTCCACAGAGCTGAATCTGGGTCTTGAGCTGCTCTGTATCACAGGAAAATCGGGCAGATCTGCCCAGCTCTTCATCGTATTTCCGCTCACTCACAAAGTGCTGCAAAAACAGACACGTTAACAGTGATTCACATTCTGAGCAAAAGACTGTGTGGATGGTAAAAGAAGCAATCAATGCTTAAGTTCACTTTGAGGCTCAAGAAATTCTTGACCCTGCCCTGTTCACAAGATCTCTGTGCAGAACCAAGTATTTTCCCCTCCTCACCAAATTACATCTCAGAGCCCAGTGATGGGTGGATCCCTCCCACACTTGGCAAGTGGGTAATTTCAGTGGAGAATGTATGTTTGATCACTGAACCTGAAGATATCAGGATTACTTGCTGAGTCTAAATGATACATAAATAACAAAATTCCCCACTGCTACAGTTAGGAGGGGATAGCTTACACTTCTCTGATAGCACCTGTACACTGCTCAGAGGTGCTACAATGATTTAAGAAGCTTCACTTTCCCTATGGAAAGCTATTTACCCTCCACCCATAGCAGGAATAAACAGCCTGGGCATGTTAATGTGACAACTCTTCCTTGGCAGTTCTGCAAATGGCTAAAATATCCAAGCAGAAGTGAATGCCTGACCTTAATTTCAGCCCTGAGTTCAGAGAGTTGTGCTTCAGCCATTTGACTGGCTAGGTCTGCCAGTCTCTTGAGCTCCTCTGCTTTCTTCTGCCGAGCAGTCAGGATTTCCACTGCCAAATACCAACAGTCAGTCATTAATGCTAGGAAGGGAAATTGCTCTGTAATTTATTAGTCTTTGGGCATAACATGGTACATCCTATGTGAGACAAACACATGGACACTACTGACTTCAACTGGTCTTCCAATATGATACTTGCACAGATTAAGTTGATCAGTATTTTTCACTGAACTGCTTGATTTTGAAAAAGATCTGAAAATGGGACTGCTGTCAGAAAATCCAAGTTAAACCAATCCTCCAACATTCAGATGAACAGGGGCAAAGACATGTTGTTTTGAGTTTTCTAGTGCTTTATTTTGAAGCATAAAACCAGGGAGCCTTCCAGAGACATGGAAAGAAGCATTACATCGAGTCACCAGCCTGTTTCTGAAGGCATGCTGTATTTGATTTACAGAGGGGAATTTCACTTCCTCTGAAAAAAAACCTGTTCATATACAGTTTATGTTAAAGTCACTGGCATTGCAATTGTACTTTCACGTATGGAACACACGTATTTGCCATTTCAACAGCAAAGCAGCATTGAAGACTTTATGAAAAATATACTAAATATTCATTACTGCCTGTCTTTTATATTCTATGTAAGGAAGGGTGAGTAGTTAAGAATATAACTATATATAACTAAATATAAGAATATATAGGGAAAGATTAATCATAAACCATGAAGCAATGGTCTAGTTGTACACAAGATAAGATGACATGATAATTTTGGTGGAAATATCTGCAAACTATTACCAAAATGGTAACTCAGAGAAAAAGCAACAACTGATTAATTGGATGATGGGATCAGTACTTATGGGAGAGAGGAAACATCATCTAAATGTAAAATAGTAACAATCACAGTCTTTTGTCTTGAACTTACACATACAGTCAGGGGGAGTGGTACTTAATGTAAACTATCCTAAGGACACAGACTCCATTACAGCAGTAGAATTTTTGCCTTCTTTTCTCCACAAATTTCCACAGCACACTTGGCAAGTCATGTAACCAGCCTATACTTTCTAATGCAATTTTTAAAGGTGAGAATTAATGATATTTCATGAACAGTTTGTTTCTCAACCCATTATCACTTATTTAATCAGATAACACCTTCTTTTGAAAGCATTGAAAAGTCAATGAACAGTTTGGGCCGGAAGTGACCTTTAAAGTCCAACCCCCTGCAATCAGCAGGGACATCTTCAATAGATGGGGCTGCTCAGGGCCTGACCTAGAATGCTTCCAGGGATGAGGATCTCCTCTCCTCTGGGAAACCTGTTCCAATGTTTTACTGAGTACAAGGTGGTCCAGCAGGCACAGGGAGGCACACCTGCACCTGTACAGCTCTGTGGGAGCAAACAAACTGTGCAACTGTGGAGGAGTGTGTGTCACACATGGCAGGGAAGGCAGAGGGTGGCTACAGCTCCTTTAGCCCTGCTGGTAAATCTGTGCCTACATTATTACTTGTGCTAAGAACTGCTGCTATCTTCCCAGCTGATCTTTTCTATTTCATTTTTTTAGAATATGGTCTATGAGAGTGAGAAAATTTTATCACATTAAATGAACAGTTTACCAGGTGCTTACCTTGTCCAATAGTTCTGCTTTACTGCTTGTTCTAGGTAATGCTAATATTGTTCCTCCCCAAGATCAATATCCTCTCTTTGCTAAAGTGACTACCCAGACCATATGATCTCATCTCATACTGGCATTTATTTCCATAAGATGCCAGCCAAATAGCCATGTTTTAAAAAAACCCCTGAAATTATCATATTTGGAATTTTTCCTGTGTTGACAGCAAGAATAAGATCACCTACTGTAAAACAGTCCTTGAGTGCAGCAAAGAGATATGAAAATAAATAATGTTCTAAATCTTGCTTAGCATGTTACAGTCCTGTAACAACTTTCTGCCTAAGTCTCTGAAGGCACTTTATAGCCTAGAGCAGCCTTGAGAGACAGCAGGAACCCCACTGCTGGAGACAGGTACTGGGCCATTCACTGCCGTGTGTGGAGCTGGCAGGGAAATGGACACAGAACACACCATGTGCAAATGCAGCACTCTGTGTGCTGGTAGGCAGGAATTAGGTTTACTTTCTACAAAAATTCCTATAACTGGCCAGGATTAACAAAGGAGCCCTATAATACTGTCAGCCATGGGCAGTGGATTTCCAAAATGTGGATTTGTTTGTGAAGTCAGGGCTTAAAACTGTGTCTGCTGATCAGTGGGAATGCTACCATTGCTTTTTCCTGGGAATGAGTGCATGCCCTATAGCTGATTATGGCTGCCTGGTATCTGGTAACTAAAGGTAACCAAAAACTGCTGAAATATATTCCTCCACAAGTCCTTCCCAGAATCACACAAAGCTTCAAATTCACATCTCTTTCATGTTCTTCCCAGAAAATCAGCAAATAAAATTAAAACCACAAACTTTGCAAATCTCTGCTGTCATAACTTTGTACCTTCTAGTTTCTACACATATACAACTACAAGAGACTTGGACAGCAACAGAGAATTTAGAGCATTTTTTTTCAACAAAAATTGTTATACTTTTGTAAACTAAGTGAGTTCTAAATGCAGATGAAGCATTCAAGAATGTTAAATGTATTTGTGACCCTACTCGGAAAGACCTTAAATTCACAAATCAATAAAAAGATTGTATGCATTCATATCAAGGACATTTTCATCTGCCAGGAAAAGTATCATTCTAATAATGCTTTGGTTACTCTTCAATTTCTTGCTTAGCATTCTCTACTGAAACATGTCCCCCTGTAGCCTGAGACAGATATTGTGCTATCCTAATACAAGGCTCATCTTGCTTCCCTCCCTCCCCCACCAGAATATTTATACATGAAAATGCAAAACCCAAAGACAACATAAAAGCCTGGAATCAGACTGACTCCCACAGATTATTAAGAAAACAGACTGCAGTAAAGATCTGCTTTTTGATTATTAAAATTTTTCTAATTTACAAGCTTGATCACTATCCCTTAAAGCTATGCAAGGCAACACAATAACCTACTTCCAAATTCCAGTATTCTAACTTATGTAGATAATATAAGCAAGCAAAAAGTGATCAGTAAATGGAAACAAAGTAATTGAATAGCCACAGAAATGAGGGAGGGAAAAAAAAAGAGTGGTCAAAAAGCTCTGATATGTAAGCAGAAGGAGTAAGTAATTTATATCTAACTCCTTATCACCTTTTGATTTACCTTAATTTCATAATACTGATATTTTGATGCACAATCCTCATAGAAACTACCCTGGCACAGCTCAGCCTTATCTGTCTACACATATGGAGTGAAAGATGATGGAATGCTGCTAAGCAAATTTATTTGTGTGATTTTCTGCCAAACAAAACAACTGTTTCAACAGTATTCCAAAAATTCCCTGTGTATTTTTTTTCTACTTACTGGCTTCTTCTTTAACTTTATCAATTTCTGCCATTAATGACACTTCTTTGTCTACGATGCTAAAAAAAGAAGAAAAAGAAAGAAAAAAATATTTAATTAATTCATGCTAGAACTCCATCAAAATCAAAAGCTATAATTATACAGACTTCAGACATTAATAATGGGCAGTTTTGAAATTAATAAGACTTAAAAAATTGAAGCTGAAGAAATACCTTGACAAGCCAGCTACAAAAAATTAGTGATAATCACTGTGTGCTGCTTTACACAAACATCTCACTGGCCTTCCCACATATCTGCACAGATGTGGAAATCAGTCTCATTCAGCACAGCAATCCTCAAATGACTAAACAGTCTGTTTCCTAATAAAGCCAGATAGACCATTGCTGCTACTCAGATTAATACAGCTTAGGTGTTGGCATAAAACTAAGCATGAAACAGAATTAAAGATGGCTGGAATGAGTTCCTTTTCTTCCTTAGAGATATTTTTTGCAAATATATCAGGGTAAACAAGAAAGTGGTTTGTGATATAAATGAGCATTAAAGTATGCCCATAACAGAAGTCAGCTTCCTTGCCCCCCTATTCCCTCCAGCACTGGGAAGGAGTTTTTCCACTTTAACTGGCCTTCCTAAAGGATTTGTGTGCCCCTCCTTATAAAAATGCCTGGTGTGCAATCCCTGACAGTGCTTATAAGCTGTCAGAGTGCAAGTGATCAGGTGGGTGTGCTGGGAGCAGACAGGACATGTGCTAAGTTGGTCCCATTATGAACACAGTGACATTGTCCAGGGGAATAATGTTTCTGCAGAATGCCCTCCAGGGGACAGTGCTCTGGTGTGCCATTCTGTTTTCCTCTCACTAGATTATTCTTAAAGTTAAGTTAAGTTCACATTTAATAAACACCACCAATGTTAGTGTTTGTGTTTAGATAAGTGAGTAAATTCAAGGAGGTGAGGGGGAAATTGCAAAAAGTAGGTCAGACACCAGGAGTGGATGTAGGCATGCACTCAAGGGAAGAGTGGAGCTCTCAACCCTGTCAGTAAAATCATCCTTAACCATCAGCTTTTGGGCCTGGTGAAGACACTGAGTTACATGTGAACAGACTTCTACTGAAGGAAGACCTTACAGAAAAAACCAAAACATTTGTCTAGAACATCCTTAGCAAGAAAGGGAAGACCCTGCAGAGTTCAGTGGGCAGTAAAGAGAGACAGAAACTTTGAGAAATACTGACAGGTCCTTAATTAAACCAGGGAAAGATTGGTGAGCAGCCAGAGTGGGGAACACATGGCAAACAAAGGAACAACCAAACATTCACCAGCTACAACATGTTCAAGTTCCATTCATGCTTCCTTGAAATCTTCCAACCAACCTCACACAGGAGTTTTGCAACAGAAGCTTTGCAGTCTTCTGTCCTTGAGTTTTCCCAGTCTACCATGCCCCTGGAGAGGAGGAGACCTTTACACTGCACAGAAGCAGGTTGGCTGATGGCAAAGGTTGCAGCCAGACAACATAAATGCAGTGTAACACTTTTTTTTTTTGTTTCATACACAGACTAAAATGATTGTTTTAGCCTGCCAGATCAATTTAGTGTGACCTATCCACCAGAGGAAATAAAACAGCAGGGTTTTTTTACGGTAGAGCAAATCAGTTAAGAGGTAGTGACAATGGAAGGACATGATTGTTCCAGCTGGCACTCAATACTCTCCAGACATAAGCATTAAGCTTGAATGCCAAATAAGCAGGTGATGACTCCAGCTTGCTAATCTAAATAGTCATAGCTTCTCAGAATTAATCTATTTTCAATTAGCTTTTGTAACTACACGGTTTAATAAACTTCCTTGACTTTCACAACAGGTGGCTGAAATGAGTCTTGTAAGTTCTTACCTACTTCTATCCTCCCCAAAGAGAATCTAGTTATCTTTACTACTTTCTCTTAAATTAAAAAAAAATTGCAGATTTTTACTTTTTCTGTCTGTTATCAAAGTGTCTCCCTAGTGCACTACACAGGTTATATAAACACTGTTGTCTGGAAAACATTCAAGCAACAAGGTCACAACAGCAGAGCTCATCAGAAGTGTTTTAGTGCAGCTCTTTCCAGGATTGTCCTCTCTGCACTCCAACAACAGAGCCTTCGTAAACTGGTGGCCCCAACATTTTATTTTGATGCCAAATAAAACCACTTTTAATATTAGAATGAAAACAAGGCTGTGGCAGTCCTGTATTTATCATATTTTCTAGTCAAATCTTATCTGTTACGAGACAGTTTTCCACTCCTAATGTTTCATTTTGTTCTCTGACAAACATTTCAGGAAAGTATTTGTACGTTGTAGCAGTAGAGGACAGGACTGATGAATTTAAAGAACAACCACCTGAGAACTTCCTTTCTAGCTATAAACTAACATTGGAAAAAATTAAAGAATAATACAACAGAGAAACTGTTTGGTGCCTTTGTCCATGTAAGAAACTAAGTTTCTTTAACAGATCTTGAAAAGGTTTTCCTTCCCTGAAGACAATGCAGCTGTACTAATTTATATCAGCAGAGGACATGCCCTCTCTCTCTTGGCTAAAGGAAAGGAACATTAATTTTCATCTGGAAGCATCCAACCACATTTTTCAGCTTGGAAACCATAAACTGCCATGTGTCATATATGGGGAAAGTTAATGTTTCTTTAGAAAAATGTCCTAGGCCAGCCAGCAACAGAATATGCAAAACAGAGCAATACTGCCTCCAACAGAATTTATCAAAGTTATAAACAAATGAAAACAACAGACAGAAAACTGGAAAAAACCCTGGCCTGGGGAAAAAAAAAAGAAAAATGAAAAATACAAAAAGAAATCTTAGTGCTAACATATAGAAGGAGAAAGGACAAGAAAAGTGTGGAAAAAATCAATGGATCAAATATGTCTCTCATTCCTGCTAGTATCTCACTGTTGTCACACAAAGGTCCAACAGTCACTTAAACCGAACAGCTCCTTTACTTAGGAGTTCAACCATTTTTAATGCATTTTCTGGGAAAAATGCCCTACTCAGCCTTAATACAGTGACTGTGATTAGACCACAGCAAAAGCATTATTGAGAACTGCTCAAAGCTCAGCACAGCAATACCTCCCAGGAAAGCATTTTCTTTTAATGCTTCTCAGTGTCATTTGGCACTAAAATGCTGTCTCTAGTTGGTGCACTCCAGTGCACAGCCTGCAGCCATTGGTGTGCTGTGGGGAACTGGATACTGACTGCTACAGGGACTTTCTGCACAACCAGGTATGATCAGATCTGAGCTCTAGCACAGCAAGGAACAGAATGCATTTCAGATCTAAAGACACCTGAGGGAAAACATCCTGCTGATTCCTTCCTCTCCAGTTATGTTGTTTCTCTTGGGTTTTCTATAGCTGTTTGGAACTGGGTTTAAAATCATGAACATACTACTTCAGCTGATGTTCTGAAGAGTTCATAATCCTGTCAATTTTTTCTGATTACTCTGAGCACTAAAAATCTGAAAGGCATGGCTTCATGGCTACTCCTCACCTTGAATATCAGTATCAACACCTGAACATATTTCCACATACTATTTGAGACTCTGGTGACAAACACAACTCAGAACCACTTCTTTCTTTGAATGTCTGAATCCATGCCCCAATCATCAGTCCCCTGCTGTAGTAGACCAAACACTGGGACTCAATTTCCCCCTTCACTGATCAGACTCAAAACAGATCTGAATCAAGTGAGCCTTATCTCTATGACTGATGATACAGAAAAACCAGAGTAACATTACTATCTTTCTTTCCTGTCTCCTTTCACTACACCTGTATCCTGAAAGGATTGATCCTTCCATTTCTTAACCCTCACATTTTCAGGATCAGGACCTGGGTACCAAACTTGAGCTATCAGCACCATATCACTGTTCACCACAGGTGACTATCTGCAGTTTGGAGCACAGGATTTAGCATTTTTGAGTTTAATATCCAGGTGAATTTTTGAAGTGGGGCTCAGGAAGGAGACAATTTCGTTGAGGGCAAAGCAGAGGCTTAACACAGTGGGCATGCAAATGAGACACAGCCAGAGCATGTGCTGTAGAGATATGAGATGCAGCAGGAGAGACAGCAGCTCTCTAGGAATCATTCTGCTGAATGGAAAAATAAAGGGAAAAAACAGAATTTCCCTATTCCTGGTCAAATGAATAATACTCATGCCTTGGCCTTACAGAGCATGGCAGGATTCACACTAGTGTACAATGGCAAAAAAGCTGCAAATGCCAAACTGCAATGAGCTGCTGGCACAGCAGTGATAGGGGCAAATCATGCTGACAGCTGCCTCATTTCACAGTTTCATACTCAGAACAAATTCTGAATTTGTTCTGACATTAGTGAAACAAAATAATCTTCCTCTGGTTTACAGCATGAAATCTAGTATTTGCACAGTGCTAAAGAAAAGATATTTTCAGTCAGCTGCAATACCTCCAAATTCCAAATTTTAACTTTAAAATGATTAAAGTTATTAGAGCCTCTTAAGAAAAGCTGCTTCAGATTGCCAGGCTGGCTGATTTATAGCTTTACTGACGAGAATCATAAGGTTTCCAGACAACCAGAATCTTCTCTTTCCTTCTGCCTCTTCTAGGCATTATGACAAACCTATTGTGCCTGAAGAGATGGGGAAATAAAAAGGCCAAGCTGCCATGGAGGCAAACATACTGACACAGCTCTCAAAGGTAGCCCCAGCTGCATGGCATAGAGGTTACTCTTAAGAGTAATTTGAAGGAATCCTTTCATAACCCTCTAAACCCCTCCAAATGCCCATTTTCTCCTTGGGGTGTTCAATAAGCTTTACTCCTCCTGAACCAGCTTTGTGCACAGTTTGAGAATGACTGTTCTTCTGGAGACTGAGGAACACAGTGTTAGCTGTGGCATCCTGAATAACTGCAGCAGGGCTCTTCATCCAGAAGGGGGAAGAGCTATTTTTCCTGGGCATCCTCTGGGGGCTGGTTCAGCTGGAGATCTGCTGAACACTGAGGTACAATTTGAACCCTTTTTTCTTGAGGAAGGGAGTTAGAATAGTCAGACACTGTTTGAGCCTGACAGTTTAGGCATCAACAAGAATACAACATCCTCCAGTGATGTGCTCTGTCAACGCTTTGGAACAGCCCCAGTAGCTCCTTGAAGCTGTGCTGATTGACAAGCTGCTGACAAGCCCAAGCAAGTTTGAGGGATGTTAGCCCTGTCACTGTCTCTGCTGTATTCGAGCAGAGGTTACATGCAAATTCATGAGATGGTCCTGATAAGCTCTGCTTTAAGTATTATGTTTTTTTATTGCACATATTTCCCTTCTAGCATGAACATACTTGACCCACAGGCAGTGTGAAAAGACAACTGATAAGAATCTCTAATCCAATTGTGTATTTCACAAAAGAATCCTGCATGTCAATCCAAAAACTAGAACTGTCCCTGTCAAACCTCTGGCACAAGGAGCTAGAATGATGTGATGAGAATGTAAATATAAAGCCCAATCACCTGTACTAGGTGATTATAAGTACTACAGGTTACTGACTAACCATGCTATTTTGAAATTGGAGAAATGGTATTTCTAGTTTTCTTTATATTAATAGGAGATATATATATATATATTGTAGAAAATACCTTGTAGGAAAACCTGGTACATTACATATTTTGCAATGGTTCAGTAGATTATATTCTTCCAGTATTAGCTCAATATTATTTAAATGTTCACAATGCTCGAAGGTTATTTGATTACCATATCAGCATATGCACAATGATTACACAGCAAACCAGATTACATGAATTTTCATTCTGATCACTAGTACAGTCTGACAATAAGAATATAAACAAAAGACAGCATAAATCAATTTCACTGAAATTCTTCCCTCTTCAGAGCACAATCTAGTAGAACTGGAAATGCCCAAAGGCTTTTAGTTATTCAAATTCATTTAGTGTAAATTTTTATCTACTTTCACCAATGTTGCTCTCTCTAGCAGCCAGCCAGCACAGTGTGATCTGGTAAATGCACCATAATTAAAAGCCTATTTGCAATTTCTTTTAAGATCTCTTTACAAACAATTAGAAATTTATTGCCTCATCACAAAGACCTGTTTAAGCTAAAAACTGACATGGAAAACCTTTTCGTGAAAGAACATGTCTAAATTTTACTTATTTAGAAATGAAGGCATCATCTCACAATTTGGGAGTTTTAACCATGGTGAGTAGGAGTTGCACCATGGCTTGTTAGCATCCTGCACATTTTTACACAAACTTGTAAAGTATTTATTTCCTATTTGAGTTTCTGTTCTGATTCCTGAGGTATCTGAATACCTTCCTGGTTAAATCTTTTAACCTAAACACACTCCAGCAAGGAGAAGACAGTTGCTGAGCTCCTGCTACAGAAAAGAAGTAACTTTCTCAAAAGCCCATTGGAAAGTCACATCAAAAAAAGACCTAGCTATTTGGTGTAATGTCAGTTGAAATTTTTCCAGATAATTATTCTCTTTTTGTGTTTAGTAAGCTAGATTTCTCATTAGTCTGACATCTGAGAGATCAGAAAGGAGATAGTCACCTATAACACGTACAAAATGACATGTACAAAATCAAGAGTATGCCTGCACAGCCTCAAAACTTGTGTGTTCTGTTTTATTGAGGATGACAAACACACCTATGAATGACTGGGAGGGAAGAGGACAGACACAGCTCCATAAAATATGGACAACAGCTAAGAAACAATGTAATCCACCTGTAAATCTCACCTCTTTAATCCAGCTTCACAAACTTGTTAAAAAAAATACCATGATGAAGTAATTGTAAAAGACAAAGGGGTCAGAAGGGGGACTTGGGAATCTCATTGAAACATAACTCTCTCCAGTTCTAAGAACTCTGTCTGCTCTCTCCACTAATGCACAGCAAGGGTGATCCCAGACTGCTGGAGGCCGTGAGAAGGGTGCCAACACAAGCCCCTCTCCCAGTGCTGCAGCTCTCCAGGCAGGTACCCAGCCTGGGGCCAGAGCTCTTGGATCAGGTTCTCCCAGACCACCCAGGCAGCAGGGCCTTGGTCAAAGCACTTCTCTTTGGAAGTACCTGAAAACCCAGAGGGGCCAAGGAAACCAAAACACAAGGAGATTATTTTTATCTTCTCTGTGCTGACAAGGTCAAGGACTGGATCACGTGACTATGGGCAAACAAACATCACAGCAAACTGCAAGAGGATTTGAAAGCCTGGACTTAAGAAGCATAAGGACTGCCAAAGGTTGGATGTCAGACAGACAGAAACCTCAGAAGAATTGCCTGGAAATGGAGAGAAAAACAGCACACAGCTCTGCTCTGTGTAAAGCAATACTATTCCTGGCCTTTCCAGCCATCTGCCCATCTCCAAACAACCACAGCACAAACAGGCAGCTCTCATCTGGTGCCACTGATTCTGGGCTAGGGATGACAGAAAACCATTATCTTTACAGTTTGCCAAGCAGAGGTCCCAGAAAGGGGCAACTGTGTTCTCACTGTTCTGCAGCTGAGCGCTGGCACCAGTGCTCACTAACCCACACTGAGTCAGTACAGACACACCTATGTAAGTGCAAAGATAATTCTGTTCTGAGTGTAATCCAAAAAGATTACTTCTTCCCCCATTCAAGGACTCCTCTGCTTTAAGTTAGAAAACAATATGAAAACTCCTTAATTTTCCCCAAACATACAGCACATGCTTTCTAATTGTTACCCTGAAACTGTTTTATTTTTAAACTTTCAGTATTGAAGCTCCATCTTCCCAGCACTATGTCAGAATAATTTTTTTATCTAGCCTATAGTAAAGTTTTTTCTTCACTCCAAAAACTCAGTTGTGTTGGTTTTCATGCTCTCTACACAGCACTGGACATATGAGTATGTACAAAAGAGTAAAGAAGCTTGTATTTATGTGGTTCAGTTCCACATGCAGTGTAATTAAACCTGGTTCTTACTGTTTTCTATAGACCACTTGTGGCTGGCAGCAGACCATATGGGCAAGTAGCAGATGTTCCCTTTTAGTTTTCCATATGACTGTATGAATGCCCAATATGTGAAAATTATTTTCTGGCAAGAGGTGTTATGGGGAACTGTGGCTCCTTTTGTGCTCTACACATTTCACTCAGATTTCCTGGGGCTCTCCTTTTATCCCCAAGATGGTTATTCATTCTCTTGGTGGAAAAGATGTGAGAACTCAGTTAATGCATGCAGGTTTTAAGCTTGGCAACAAATGTCTCAAGTGCACTCTAGTGAGAGGATAGTTCATTTAACATTTTTAACCTACCCCTGCAACTTAAGGACTACTTGGTAGCTTTCTTTTCTGTGCTCTACA
This sequence comes from Serinus canaria, assembly GCF_022539315.1. Classification (NCBI taxonomy): domain Eukaryota; kingdom Metazoa; phylum Chordata; class Aves; order Passeriformes; family Fringillidae; genus Serinus; species Serinus canaria. The sequence continues at coordinate 26,489,307 of NC_066321.1, forward strand.
CTACCATGGCTATGCTCTGAGATATTTTATATCAAAGTAGAAAGGGAAGCACCTCTTGTTCTCACTGACACCAAGGTATTCCTGAAAACCACAGAGCAAAGCTGAATGCAACCAGGACAAGCACTGGATAAAGAACTACTAAGAAGATTTCTCTCCTAACTTTCAGGCCCATGTGAGCCTGAGGAACACAGCCCTTCAGCTCACTCTGCCAAGTACTCTCATAACCTTGGGAAAGCAATGCCAAAGAAAGCCCAGCAAGATCAGGGGTGACCAGAGTGCTGGATCACAGCAGGAGCACAATCCACATGGGACTGCAAAAGACTTCTTGTGGGGCTAAGTGCCCTGCCTGGTCCAGCCCATGGCTTGTAAAATGCTATAGAGTCTTCTGGCATGAAAAGAACTCAATAAATGCAAGCTGTTATCACTTCTTCTGAGCACACAGAGAATTACTCCAGTTACCAGAAACTTCAGTGAGAAGAGAGAGGAAGTGAGCCCAATGCAATGTTTTAAAATAAACATCTATCTGGGATTGTTATTTGCCCCATTTTACTACAAAGTCAAAACTGAAGTAAGCACTGCATTTTCCCCCCAACCTTTTACAGGGGTTCACAGCACATCTGCTCCTTAGCACTGTTTTTCAGGTTGTGGGAGGGTATGCACTATTTTGCCAGATAGGTGACTTTTTAAACAGCAGCATATTACATGATCAGGAGTAACTTCCCTATCATCTAGGTCAAGCTGTGAAAAATCAGCCAGAGAGAAACATGGATTTTCACTGGCAGCTATCACTCAATAGTTTCTGCTGTTAAAAGGAGAAGTTCTTATGAATGTTTCTGCTGAAGCTTTCAGGACATCTTAGCCACATGTGCTATTCATTTAACTCCATAATAATGGTTTCATTTACTGTCTGAAAGTAGGAGGAAGATACATGATATTATCTTTGCATTCTTCATTCTTTTTGTGATTGGTAAAATAAGGAAAGATTTTAAAAAAAACCAAAACAGATCATCAGAAAGTCAAAAATATTACTGACTCTTGCAATGCAGTTTTGATCCTGACCTTGATAGCAAGAAAGGACACAAAAGTGGTCTTATATCCTATTACCAAAGGAAGAAAAATAAACCCAAAAGAGTCAAATTAGTATGTGTTTCAGCATTCAGCTGAAATGCAAGATAAAAGCTTCTGACTTCATTTAGCTTCACTAAAACCCCTTAGGAGGTGACAGCTGTGTGTAACAGAAAGGGGTTACAGTACTGAGCTCATTCCAGGGTTCCTGGCAGGTCTGTACACAGACAGCACTTGGTGGCTGCTGGATCTGTTGTCCATCTCAAGCAGCCCAAACTCCTGCAGGAACTGGGAGAGGAACTTGGAAAAAGCTTTGGAATCATGATCACAATGGAGACCTGACATCATGCCCTTGCTTTGGTCAATCCATAGCATTCTGGGAGCCACAGTTCAGCTGAATTCCTTCACTTTTTCATGACAAGTTGACTGTGTCACAGTGAAACTCCATGGCAAAGGAGAGTAATAAATATGCTCACTTAAAACCTTATCCTCCTGCAAGCACTGGGGATGTTTTGTTCAATTATGGAACAAGGAAACTCCCATGTAAATAACACACACTAAACCCTGCAGCTCTGGAATACAGGGTGATCCTTGTATGAGGTCTGAAGCTCTATGTATCACTAGTTCAGGTGATTTCTACCCAAATCCAGTACATCTACAGCAGCTGTCAGGCAGCTTTTGGAAACAAGCCATTAAAACAGCTGTGCCCATCTTCCTCAAAGTTTAGGCTACACAACCAAAATACCATAAGAAATATCACAAAACTCACTTTAATTTTAGCAAAGAAGATGTTAAGTCGGGCAGTTTACTGTTTAAACAAAAAATCTTAGACTTATGAGCTGCCAAAAGCAACACAGCCAGCACTGAGATTTCCATAAACATCTCCTGACATTGCACTGTCCTCACTGCAATGTTATGCTGAGGCACAAATATTCAGACCACAGATCTTTTAGATTCTAGAGCTTCCAGCAGACTCCACTTCAATAATTAAGGCACTGAAGCTGGTAGGAGGCAAAATAAAATGAAGCCTATTGAAAAGTTTTCCAGGCTATTTTAATAATTTTAAGTATTTTCATTTACAAACTCTTTTGGGGTATTTAAGTATTAGGCAATAAGCTTTACTTCTTTTCAAACATGAATACATGAAAAATGAAGAATTTCAGTTCTGAACTTACTACCTTCCTTTAGATCATGGCAGAATTCTAAGTCTGTGACTAGAGTGACAATTGCTTAAAGACTGACTTGCCTGTGACTGCCAGCAGCCAAGGTGAGACATGTGAAGTAAGATATTTTTAACACTCCTACCAAAAAATAAAAAAGTGAGTGTGAACTACTCAGCAAATGAGATCCAACTACAGTTTTCTCAGAGAAAATGTCCCCTCTGAGAATGACCAAAAAAAGGTGGAAGGAGTTGATGAACTCTGCTCAATTTTTTATCCCAACAATCCTATTGCTACATCTAAGTTCATAAGCAAAAATCACAGTAATGGCTCCAGAACAATTCTGACATTGCTGAGTTTAGTACAATGGTGATCACAGCTCACATTCACTGGAGAAACAGAAACACAGCTCTCCCTGCTATACAGTAAAGTACACTGGGGGCTCAGTGAACCAGTAATCAAAATTATAATAAAAAATAGATTAAAGACAAAAAATGAGGAAAAAGAATGAACTAGACATGCAAATTGGAAACTAAATGATAGATGGGAAACTTAGATGGAACTATGAAGGGAAGTTAAGAGAACAATGGTAGGATAAGAAGCAAAGATGATGGGATGTGAAGAGACAGTAAAGGACTGTCTGCCAAAGGAGGTAAGATCAAAGATGCAGTATAAAAAGAAGAGATTTAAAGAAGGTAAAAGAGACTTCAGAAAATCCCAGACAGGATATTTAGAACAGCTTTCATTTGCTCATATATGTTGCCACTGAATCTGATACAAAAGAATTAGGTCAGGATGGATAATTAAAGAGGAAAACAATCTGAGTTTTTTTCAAATAACTTTATGTATGTATACAATATATGCATATATTACTTCCTGGCTGGTGAGGAGTGTCATTACTTAATGGCACCATGGGGTTTTTTTATGAAACCAAATGCTGCAAACAAAGAGAGTGTGAGTGACCCCTCCCCACTAATACCAGTCACTTAATTAGTCCCTTCTCTAAGTGGAGCTGATGGATCCCTGCAGCTGATTTACCTACCAGCTGTGTAATTCTGCAAAAGCAGCTTTGATCTTCTTCACTGAATTATCCACTTCCTCTTTGATCATCACACGATATCTGGTTAGAGAAACAGTGCAACGCTGCAAGTCTTTTACTGACTTTTCAATGTTTGGCCCTAAAATAGAAAACAAAAATTGCATGGTGGTCAGAATGTTAGTTTTAGTTTTTCTGAATGAGGCACCAGGAATTGTTCAATGTATTATTTGCTCAGGTTAGAATGAAGCAGGTATTCTACTGAAGTCCATAAATCCAACTTTTTCATAGTCCTTTCCTAGTGCCCTTCAGTTTCTAAACATGTTTGCTGAAATGCATCCCCCAAATCAAATAGATGTTAGAAAGGCATTATTAATTGAAATTATTCAGTTTAATATGTTAAATAAAGCATAAATTGTTCAATTCATGTAGTTATAATTCTGCTTGTACTTTCCAACACATCTCTTTTTAACTTTTGTGAATTCAGAGGTTTTTTCCTGGAGGCCTCCGCTGTTTTTGACCTCAAAAAACAGGAACCAGAGACCCAATTTACCTCTTTTTTTGACTGAATCATCTGTCTTTGTTTCAAGCTGGGTTGACACACTGGGTGATTTAACTGTGGAAGATTTTGACTTTGGCCTGCCTAGGTTACACTGGAGTTGAACTGATGACTGAAGGGGCTCATGCTGCTCTACTCCATTCACAGTCTTTGGGTTTGAGTTCACAGATACTCTCTGGCGTTCTCGTTCTCTGTCTGCAAGAAAGAATTAAGGAGGAAAACAGGGAGTTGTAAGATAACAGTAAGGCTTTATACCTTTCTTAAAGTCAGAATGACTTTATGGTGTTCTCCTGGCTCACATTCTACAGAACCTCAGAGAGCTATGACAACAAATGAAATTGTTTTGGTAATTAAACACTCATTGGAACCCTTCCTTATTTCGACAGTGTATAAAAGAAAAATTCAACAAAAAAAATCAACTCTTTCATGCCAATGGGGAAAACACCTCATAACATAAAAAGCATGCTGCCAATTTTAGTATTTGTCCAAATTTGCATATATATAGCACACAAAAGAATACTCCTAATTTTACTAAAAGCATTTTAAAAGCACTGACTAAACATTCCTACCTGAAAGACTTACCTTGCCTGACTACAGATTTCTATCAAAGGCTGCTGCTAGGAGGAAGCAAGCAGGAAACGAAAGTATGTCAAAGATTAGGCTCCTGGGTTCAACAGCTTCAGAGGGATAAGATAACAATGCCTGGGCCTGTTTGGCTGCCACAAGACAACCTGGTTTCCTCTTCCCAAAACTTCAAAGGGTTTCAAGATACCAGCACCACAGCAGAGGAACAAGCAGCCAAAGCATGACTGTGAAAACTGACAGGCAAGGTCAGCTATTACTGCACTGTGAATTTTAGTTAAGGAAACAAGCATAAAAAGTGATTTGCTGTGTTAACTCGTTTTTCTAATTTTTACACTCACTTCAATGAATGAATGATTCTTCATTCTGAAGATGCTTTTTATGCATCACTTTATTCAACTGATGATGTGTGGTGTCTGGAGAAAAGGGACTTGTCAGATGAACAGCTGGATTACAGCCCATGGAATGGGACTAACACTGCTGGGACTGAGGGATATCACATGGACAGGCACAGCATATCAACTTGTGACTTCTTTTTGCCCTGGCTGGGCATTAGGACAGGTGGAAAGCACATCTTGGTATATTTAATGGCAACCACGTAACTCCAGAGGAACAAAGAGGAACATCAGTGCTCACATTTTAAATCAGCTTTTAAGGGCTTTAAAAGGTTGAGTCTGAAAACAGAAAAGGTATATTGCATAAAACAGTATGTAAGAAAGTAATGAAAGAAGTCAAAGAAATCTGTGAATCTGTGAAAGCAAGGAACTCCAGTAAGGCAGGGCTCTGGACACAAAGTTTTGATGCCAACACGGGTCTTGCACACACTGAGGAACTCTGAGAGAACTGCCACTAACCCTGTTCAACCCCAGCTGCATCTCACACTAGTGCAAATAGAACATTCTTTAGAAATCAAGGCTTTCTACTCTCAGTTGAGGCTGTCCTTGCTACATAACTCCAACAGCTAATTAGAAACCAGCAATCTATCAGCTGACCTATACAGAAAGGGACAGAACCTGAAGAGCCCTGGCCTAAGATTTGATCTTCTGAAATTTGTTGTTAATGTGCATAACTGTTTTTACTGCATTTAATTAGCAGCTTTGGTACACTTGTCAAGATAAATTACAAACCTGACAGCCTAAAGGTCACCTAGAACAACAATTATAATCTAAATTAAACTTTTTAATCATCTTTTGTCTGCAATATACTTTGACTCTGTTTCTTCCAAAACTACACATGAGCTACTTTGAAACCCAGTAGAAAGATGACCAACACAGGCTAGCAAACAGTAGTTTTGTATGCTGCAAATGAACTTTTAAATTTGACTGAAGACAATCAACACAACTAAAGATAGACTGAGAAAGTCTGCAGCAAACCTCTGAAGACTTGTACCAGCTAAGACACATGTATAACAAAATCTAGGAATCAAAGTCTTTGAGAAATACCTGCAAGAGAAGTCAAAAGTCTGGATAAGAGTAGCTGCAAGTAAACTGTTACATAGTTCAGGATGTGGTGGCTTGGAACTTCAACACCAGTTTATCATGTGGCATCTGCTGTATTAACAGTCAAGTATGACCACACCTGCCAGTTAATGGCAGCAGCCCAGATTTACTCGCTCTGAAATATGCTGAGCTGCCATCTTCAAAATGAGTGGTTTATCTTTCTGCAGCAGCTTGCCATTCAATACCTTTCAAATCAAGTGAACCTCATGGATTCTTTGGCTGAAGGAAGAAAAAAGCTGTATGTCCCCTGAGACATAAACAGGAAGTTTGAAAGATTCATTAAAAAGCTTGCTACATGAAAAGTAGGTAGGGAAGAGGTCAGGATCTGATTTTACCAAGGTCCCTGCAATAGCATGGCAAGGCAGCACTAAATGTCCTTTCAGTGCATTCACACTGCTTCTTTACAAGGCCACACATGGCAAGGGTAACAGCAACTAAAGATGTCTAAGAAAAAGAAAATGGAATAATGGCAAGAAATAAGCACACCTGAACTAAAGGCAAACAACCAAATGCTTCCCTCCCTAATTTTTTATGGAGAAATGCTGCATCCTCCCTTCTGGCTCCTGAAATTCCTTCCAGGCTGCCAGGATTTTATGGCTCTGAAAGTCCTGACAGATTGGGAGCTGGTACAGGCAACCTCATGTTCCTCATGGGGAGGAAAGTATTAGGGACTGTCAGCAGACACCTATGATCCTTCTGAGCTGTGAGCCCTCTGAAGGAGAAGGTGACTACAGTAACATTTATTTGATAGGGAAGGAACTAAAACAAACAAGGCAGATAAGGACAATACAAAGGAGATTACGACACAAGAGAGAGCAATGTGAAACAGGCGCACTTGGGACTCACTTCAACTTTTCACACTGCTTTAGAAGAATCTGTTTGACTTGCTCAGAAACTGCAAGGGCACAGTGCTGGCCCCTGAAGGATCCTGATCAGTTCAGCACAAATCTAACTATATTAATATAGGTGGCTTTTGACCCTAAGAAAGTAGCTCTTATACTGACTGCAAAAAACCTGATACTAGTGCAACTGAAAGTGAAAATGAAATTATTTTCTTCTCTCTATTAAAAAATTTGCCAGGAAATTATTTTACTATGTAAGGGGAACTTTAATATTCAAGTTTCAGGTTTTCCTTTCTCTCTATTTCCTTTCTTTTATGCCTTTTTTTTTGAAAGCTCTCTCCCCCTTGTTATTGAAACAGGAGAGATGTGTTTCAGTTGAAAAAAATTGAAAAGCTATCAAAATTTCTCACTTGCTACTTGCAAAAGCAAAGAAAAATTCTGAGTTAGTTGTCCACATAAAGGGCAAAAAGTAACTCATAACTGTTTCAAAGAGAAAAAAGGCAAGATTCAATCCCACTGACCCATAAAAAGATCACAAACAGCATGGGTACTCTTCTGGCATTTGGTACCCCCGAGAAAACACTCCCCATGCAGAGGCAATTAAGTCTACATATCTTTATTCATGCACGTATCATTTCAAAAAATGTCATTCTAAGAAGTCTGATTTATACCACAAATGTTTTTCTCTTGCAAAGTAAGTGGCAAAAATGCTTTTAGTATTTTGGAAATGCAGAATTTTCTGGCTTATGGCATATTTTATCCAAAGTTAAGTGGAAGTTCAGCAAGGACTGGGAGCATATCTCTGGTTCTTAGTGAGGCATCATATTTTTAGGACAAATTTTCTTGGCAAGTAGTTTGTTTGGCTGCTATAGGTTGCATAGTCTTCATTTAATTAACCAGAGGCTGGCACCACTAAAGTCATCTGAAAGCAGCAGATAATTCATTTCAGGACAATTCTTAGTTTGGCACATTCCTTTAAAATGGTGTTTGAAACCTGTATTTGTAACCATAGAAAACGGGATTTCAAGGAAAGGTCTTAAGACACAGGAAGAAAATACTAACAACAGCAATAAACCAGGCCTGTCAGATGACTGAAATGTGAAGAGCTGAAGAAACAGCTCCAGTATTGAGAACAATTAAATATTAGGTTTATGAACTTGTAGGCAAAAGCTTTCACAGAACTTCTGCCCCAGAGCAGGGAGTTTGTTCACACTGGTGTTGGTATAATCATAACTCTGTGCTTACCACAGCGAGGAAGAACTCTGTTACTGCCCCTCCCAGTTTCAGAAATGGAAACTAGATAACCAGACCTGTGAAAAACTAAGTGCATGTACTAAAAGGCTGTCAGAGTGCCTCTCCCCATCATAAAGGCCCTCCCTTCCCTGCTAAGAAAAGCCAGTGGAGGTCTACTGTGACTAGCCTGTGTAGGGAAGATGAGAAAAAGAAAAAACTGAATAATTTGGACTAAGCAATAAAGAAATCCAGTAATGTGCCAAAAACTCAGTGCTCAGATATCTTTACCCCAGATGAGGGATTTATTAATTTTGCTAACAATTTGACACTCAAGCCATTTTCTAACCCTGCATTTTTCCACATTTCTACCTGTAATATTCTGGATCAGCTGGGCTGTCTACAGAAGAAAGACAAATTGCAAGGAAACATATTACAAGATGAACAGTGTGCAGATATTAATCTATTGGCGTGACACTGATAGTTATGTGCATTATTCTTCCAGGAAAACATCTCTACAACATTTTCATGGCAATAAAAATACCATGGTCTTTATGTCAGTGGAGACTTGGCTACAGCAGTTGCAAAGGTGCTGCTCTCTGTCAGATGAACTGACCTTTGATTTCTGGACAGTCCAGTGCTGACCCTGCAAATCCGGAGTCTTTGTTCTCAGGAGAAGTGGATTCCAGTTTCTGATTGGCAGAACCACGGCCAGAGTTGTCCTTAGGGCATCCATTCATATGACAGTCATTTATTCGCTGAGGCTCTTGAGATGCCTTCTCAGGTCCACTATTCTTGTTTTTAGGATCTTTATTGCCTTGGTGCTGTTTAGATTTGCTTCTTTTTCTCCTGTTGTTCTAAATGGAGAAATATTGCAAGACCGGAGACATCACTCAGTGCAAATTGTACAAACTCAAAATACAATCAGTAAACTGAGCACTCTAAGTGGCTGTGACAATCCAGGATACAGTTTCTTATTAAAAGTGTTTCTGTGCATGGGCTGTTTTGGGATTTGTCCTGTGCTTGCCCAGGGTCCCACATCCAGGTACATGCATGTGCTGTCCCAGAAATTTGCTCAGAACAGTGGGCTCAGTGAGACAATGACAGAAGAATAAGACTAAAACCAGCACACACGTTATCTACTTCAAGTACGGGTGTGAATGAAGTCACCTGTGCTGGAAATGGCCAAGTACAGACCCAAAGTAGTACAATTCAAGTACAGACAGCTGTCAAGTGATTTAAATGCCTTGACTCTAAAAAAGCAAGTTCTTACCTTCTTTTTCCCTGTCATATTCCATTCCTTTAGAACCTGAGTTGCGCTGCCTAGAGAAAGATAAAACATTTCAACAAAAGTTTAGCTATGAAAAAGAACCATGTGTTCATGATCAGTTTCTAGTCTCCTAGCTGAGGAGCATTTCAATTTGTTGTGAATTCTCTCATGTGGGGAGAACAAAATGGACACTGCTGCCTTTCTTCTTCTCAGTTACCTGTTGTGATTTCACTACTTATAGTGGATGGTCTGCTTGGCACTACTGGCTTTTTATGGACTTCACTGCACAAAGTGATTGTGTGCCTAACTTAAAACATTAGCATGACACCCAGAAAAATCAAAACTCAAATCTCTTGCCTGAAAAGGAAAGCACCCAGAGTCAACAATGAGTATGTTAAATAGTCCACCCTGACTCTAGAGCATCCAGAAGTTTTAAAAACTTCTGCATTTTTATCACATGTTTTCTATGTGTTACCTGTCATCTTCAGAAGACATAAGAGTATAAAAAGTAAAGAATTAGCATCCAAAAGAGTAATTTCATGGACTCTTGCATAAAATCTGCATCACACAAATGCAGTAAACTTAGGCCTGGCAGAAAAGAATGTAAAAAATTATACTGAAAAGTAATTACAGTTAGACTTGAAATTCTGCCTGTCAGCCATAATGAGTTGCTTAGATAAATTTAAGGAACAAAGCAGGCAGAGCTTTGGTCAGACCAGTGCCTGCTGCCATGTTAGAAGAAAACTGTTCTCCTTCTAATTAACATCATCATTTTGTTCTCCTGTAGGCTAATGCTGAAAATAGATCTCATGGTAAGCACGCAGTCTGAACTGTCACCCAAACTACTATGGGAGCATCTGCTACTATAATATTTTTAAATGCCAGCAGATTAAAGGTCTTCTGCTAGAATTTAACAATCACTTCACAAATGCAGTAAATACTCAATTATTTGCCTTTTCAAATGGACTTCATACTCAGGCATTCTTCTCAATCCTTTCAGTGAAATCTTGGTATTAGCATTAAGAAGAATTGATGTTTTCAAACCAGCATGAGTTATCAACCTGTATTCAGCCAAAGACGTGTGAGGTTTTTGGATGTACCAAAATTACTTTTCTATCACAATAAACCAGATCCAAGATTATCTGGTGAGCCTCTCACACACAATAGGAAAGGTTACGAATCTTGCTAAGTCAAATCTGTTAAATTGTGAAAAAACTTGCATGGAATCCATCAAAGCCATGTTTCATTTGCTAGATGACATGACAATGCAGACAGAAGGCTAAGACAACTTCTATTTCATGTATAACTATATACATATTTACAATTATTACACACACACACACACACACACGTACATCTAAGTACAATCCCCTCTCCTAAAGGTACCTCATCTTTTGACAGGCACCATCTTTCTGTATCAAATAATAAACATTTGCTCCCCATTTTACTCCATGTTGCTGTAAAGATGTGATTTCATGTGACAGCTTTGATAACTATTTTCACAGTAGCAACCAACACCTTTTTTGTGTTGGCTGGTGGTGTCTTTGCTTTGCTTCCCTCAGCTTCCCTGTGAGTTACATTAGAGATTTATCCAACTATCCTCTCTTTCTTCCAACTGGAAATGCACTAACTGTCCAAATCCCAAAGGCCTCATTTGAATACACTAGTATATTTCCTCAAACACATCTACACAGCATCTGAACAGACCTTCTGGTTATGCTTAATTAGGTAAACTAGCATAGCAAATAAAGCATTTGAACCCTCTTTCATACAAATAAAATTTTACATATGGAATAAAATTTGTAACAGAGGGATCACCTAAATGTCAATCCAGATATGAAGCAAGATTGGAAACTAAATATGAATATTTCTTGATTCAGCAAGCAGCACCACTGAGAGAAGCACTGCTCAACCTTCCCACTCAGCATGGCCACCCCAATGTTTTCATCGCAGGACTTCTCAGCAAGTGTTATTTCAATCTTAGCAATTTTTGTCATCGGTGTGAAAAAATATTTCAGTTATCCACAGTGGCAGCTACATGGATTTGTATCTTTTCTACTCTTTCCAGACAGTAACAAATATTAGCAATTTTCATATACTCCCTCACAAAAGACTTCTGAACAGTAATCATGAACTGGTGAAGTTCAAAAAAAAGGCCCTCTGAACTCAGGTGTAACAGCTTGCTTTTCTTCATGACTTCATTGCATTTCTTGCAAAGCTTGTGTTTGCCCTGTTTCTTCCTTACAGCAGGTGATGAAAGAACTTCCTCTTTTGAGGAACCACTGGAAACAATTCATAAGCCACAAGCAAGCTATCATAACTTACTACAAAATAAAGTGAAAGCAACTTTCTGAATAGTCATCAAACAGTCCTCCACCACCTTCCCCAGGACATAAGTTACAGGAAAAAAATATTGTTAATTGGATGCATCACACTTCCCTTTTTCTGTGTGTGTGTGTGCACAGACAAATGCAATTTCAGTACATCCCTCAGAATGTAACTGTCTGTGCAGCCGCCTGAAGCAAAAAGAACCATATAGATCTGATGGGAGAATTTTAATACATTTATAAATAGTTCAGTTTGCTTGCATCTGCTTTTTGCATATTGGTAATTCCTAGTATAGGATGATGTTTTTTGGCTGATACATTTTAGTAAGTTATTCCAAATCAAACCCAAAAATATTTTGAAGTAAAATAGGCATGAATTAAACAACTTGCTGAGATAGCAAAAATCTCAGATATACAGGGCCATTTGAGACCACTGAACTTCTACTATCATGTATGTAAACCCAAGCTACAAAAATTTTGAAAAAGATTGCTCATGGTATGCCATTACTTCTGCAGAAGGTTTCTCACAGATTCTGGTGAAAGTTCAAAAATACTTGACTTTATATATTTACCAGGAAAGTGATATTAAAATACAAGTGACCTTTCATTAGAGGCGGTCTCATGATGCAAAATACAAACATGGATCCAAGTTTAAATGGCTCGAACTTTCAATGGAGTCTTGGTTCAGCCATTATAAATGTCAAGGCTATTTGCAAAATTCAGATTGAGGTTTAAATGTCAATGCATGCATCAAGTTCAGGGGTTTAGGGTCCTGGTTAAGTGCTTCAAACTATCCAGAATCGTTCTTAGTTATTGTATCTTCAATAGTGAATAATTTCCTGACATATTATTTTAAAAAGCATTAACTTTCATGCAGAATAAAGAAGCAGGTCTGCGGTAAGAATGGCTTCAAGAATGGCAAAGTCAGGTAGAACAGATGAACAACCATGTCAAACTCTTACTATGAAGAAGCAAAATGCAGCCAGGAGGATCAATTTTTTTATAATTAACAAGTGTCACACATCAGATTTCAGAAGAACTACAGAATATATTTTGAGCCACTAGAGACAACAAATACTTTGGCATGTGAATCCCTCCTGCATTAGTGAAAAAGGTACATTGTACTCACCATCCATGAAAGCTTGAACAGCCTTGTCTACATTGTTATCAAATTGCTGCAACACCAGAACTATCTCATTATTGCTTTTGTTCGGAACAATTGATCGGATTGCATTGATCTGTAAGTAAAGGAAGACAATCACATGAATTGATCATACTCCTTCAGGCTATCAGGTACCTCTGTGCCAATGCATGTTTATAGAAATGCTTGTTACATTCGTGCTCACGAGCACACAGCAATGGATCTATCTGCACAAAGCAATACCCATCCTATCCTCACTCAGCCATGCAAATAATGAAGCAGTTTCTACATGACATCAAATCACAGAACTGGTATCCAGTAATCCTGGAAACAAATCCAACTCTCAATCACAGCAGAAGTCTAGCTTAATTCAACTGACAGAATTTGGCTTTATGCTCCTTTCCTAAATGGTCTATTTGCTGCCAAGTGTCTTGACATATCACCTATGCAAATTTAGTGAGCACACAACTTCTTCAACAAGGCTCTTGTGTGGCCTTGCTACACCAAAGTTATAAGTGATGTTTTTTTTGGCATCTGAAAAACAGTCACATGCATGAAAACAATCAAAGGCTAAAAGAGAACAATATAATTTTTAAAAGTTCTAGTGGCTGCTCAACATTATTTCAGTTTGCTGTTCCATATACAAGTGACCAGGAAGCTTGTGTAACAAAATCCTGAACAAAGGACATGGGATGCCAAATGCTTCCTTCAGGAAACTGCTGATGGATGAGGTGTTACACCCACAAATGACTCTGGCATGCAATGCTTAAATTTCACAGCATTTGCTACTGCTATATTGTCAGTATCCATTGATACCAAATAGAATTCAACTCATGATGTTTTAATAAAATATTCCTACTGGAATCACATTATCATTTATTTTCTCATCCCTGTATATTATAACTGAAAGCTACAGCTACATAAAACTTTGTTGCTATTTTATTTTAATGCTACAAAAATTTTACTAGATCAGACCAAAACAAAAATATTTAAACATAATTAGCAAAACAAAACCCTATGATAAAAAATTATAAACTCTGCCAGACCAGTTTAGCTGTTCCAAATTAGCTTTATGAGTTTCTGTGTCAAGATATCCAGCATGTACTTACAATCAGAAACTTGTTATTGTCCTGCAAATGTTTATCTGGCACCCTCCTTTGTCATCTTTCTGTGGGAATACATCCTTGATTAGGGTGTACTTTATTTACTGCATCCCAATATCATCATGCTAATTGTGCAGCAGTGTGATTTTTTTATCCACACTGCTGTGAAATATAATTGTGAAAAAGTAACACATGAAGGTAGAGCTGTTAAAGGGCATTAGGCTGGCTCACATGGCAAAAGCATTCACACTACCTTATTTTAGCTGCCCAGTTAGGTGTTGAAGGACAATCTCTATGGAGTCTCCATCAACGGGGACATCAGAAGGTGACTGAGAGCACTCAAGTGCTCAGATTTGATAAAAAAATCTTATTTTCCTGTAGTATGTGCAGCCCACCCCTCAACCACTGTGTTTCCCTGTCCTGTATACTACCCTAAAGCAGGAATCATGGCATGCTCTCTCAATGCAGTGATGGGACAGCTCAGATTCCTGATGCCTACTGGACTCAGCTTCAGAAGTGCAAAAGGCTCATGCTTGGCTTCAGTACATTTGAGCACAGCTACTTAGGATGATTTACCATGCTCCTGTGCATCATCCCATCACACCCCTCTCTGCAGCTTCACATTCACCCACAACACCTCCCAGGTAGCAAGCCTAGCCTTGGACAGTCCAGGCCAAACCCCTAATTTAGAAGCAGTGGAGCTGAAGTGCTTGCCTGCTTCCCAAGGACCCTTTCCCAGAGGCCTGTCCCACTGTCTGCCTAATGCTGCCACACTGTGACTGAACCAGGCTGGCACACAAGCTCGGTCCCCAGCCAACAGAGGCTGTTTTAGAATATCTACTAAACAGGGGTAACTTTATGTTAAAGTTCATACAGAGTAGGCTGACAAGGGGACTGTTTGAACCAGAGGTTGTTGTTGCCAGAAACTATGCAGAAAATCCCCTGTCTGCCCAAGCTTCTCTCTTCAGCTGACATGCATGCATGGGGAAGAAGTAATGAGTATAGTTCTCTGCTGTGTACTGCAGCAGCCAAGTGAAAACTAACCCAAATCAATAGGATGTGAAGAGAAACCACTGGAAAAAGGAGTTAATTATTCTAGTGATTGTGGGCACAGGCATGCTATTTACTGATAAAGCTGCAACAAGTGTGAACAGAGCTGGCTCCACAATAAAAGTTGGCAAAGACACTAAGGTAGAGCAGGCCACAAGCTGTAGACATTTTATGTTCAAGCTTGCAGCTCAAACATTTTCACCATGTGGATTACATCTTCATATTTTCACCAAAAACTCCCCTCTTCTTTCACAATCATGTGAATTGTCTCTCTGCCTGCTCAAAATTGCATAATCTCCTTGTGGTAACTGCTTACAGGAAAAATAGTGAAAGAAATATCTAGAGTGTTCTACCCAACTTTAAACATAAGCACAAGGATCTCCCATGGCTTCTAGGTCCTACTTTGCTATGAAAGGTCTGCAAGCCTCAGGAAGCATCTGGAAACAACCAAGTGAGGCTAAGACCTCACTGGGAGGATCAGCCAACTTGCCACACAGTGCAGTTTGGAAACTTAAAAAGAAGAATATCTGTAGGGTAGAAGACAGTGACACACAAGAACTCAACCAAGCAAGGTTATGTTTTAGACCACAAAATCGACCAAAGACTTTCTGTTTGCACTGTGTGATCTTTGTTATGAATTTTTTGATTACAGAAAAAACAGAATTAAAAGCTAAACTGTGCTTCATCCAACTAAGTCTATAATTAAATAAAAAAGGTTATGGAAACATTTCAGTTGTGGAGATAACCCAAAAAAACCCATGATGATGATCTTAGGAAAAATGCTTAACAGCACAGAGAAAAGAAATTTAGCATATGAGAACATTGTAGACACAGCCCTGGTTTAGTTGGACTACTAAAAATTTTGATTTAGGGAATTAATATACTGTAAAGCTCAACAGTTCTACTGCCAAAACCCAACAATATTTTTTGCTGACTGTTGCACAAAAAATACATTTGTTTATCTTTCTATTTGGAAAATAGAAAAAAATGAGAAGTTTAATGAAAGAATTCCTCAGGAAAAGAACATCAGATTGCAAAGGAAAGCATCCAAGATCTAGGAAATCCAAAATCAGAAGCTGATTAGACTTTTTAAAATCTGCTTCTCTTATGTATGTATGCTGTGATACCCAGGATATCTACAGGTTAGAGTTTCTCCTAAATTTCCATATTTGTGCAGTGATTTAAGTGGGTGAGTAGATGAAAACTAAAATTTGCAATCAGTAGGATGCATCAAAATTAATACACACACATCTATATCTATAATCTATATCTATAACCATCTCAGTTCAGAACCAAAAGAACAGAGACCCCAAAAGGTTTTGCTCCAAAACAAAGTACTTTGTCTTGTAAATTCTTAGGAACAAAATGGCATCATGCTACCATACTTCTTCTGGAATGTCAAAGACAAAGATCTGTGTGCCAGACAGCAAGTCTACTACACATGCACTGTTTTACCAATGTTGTAATCCAGAATACATTGGAACTGTTGTACACAGGCAATGAAAATGTCAGCAATTTCTGGACAGAAATTACTGACCTGTGGTTACAAGACTCAGACAGTGACCTGACAGTATATCTGGGAGAAGGACAAGGTATATGGAGGGAGACCAGGCTATATGACAGCCTTCACCTAGAAATGCAAATTTCAAGGTCCCAGATATTCTAGCCCTTAGTTCCTTTAACCCTGATTTCAAATATATATGTAGATTTCTAGGTCTGAAGCTCAGCTCTGTCCCCTCATGCAAAAAGTGTCCCATTTGTTCCAAGAAAGGGACCTAGTGATAAAAAAGGAAAAGCCAAAGGGAGGGATGGGCAGCTTCCTGACAGCATAAGCCTAACACAAACACACTTCTCCAACTGTAAGTCATAAGAGACCTCACACAGACTGTGATGAACAAAGCATATCAAAGCTCCAGGAATGCTTGACAAATGCAAGATGACAAATGGATTTACTGAAGGGCTCAATGTGATCTGGATCCAGCCACTCCAGGTATGGTGGCCCCTCTGTGGCTCACCTGCTAGCTCAGGTGATAAAACAGCCCTTGTGCTAGTACAGCTATACAACTCACTGCTTACAAACCTCCAGCTGCTTGAGAGAAGTCCATCACTTCCCAATCCAAAAAACTGTACAGAGTTCATTTTCACTATATATGTGATAGGATGATGCCAGGGCAGCAGGTAATTCCTAACTTTTTCCCTCTAAACTGATAGTCCTCAAACTCAGCAAGAATATCCATCTTCTTAACATGTAAGCAATACATTATGCAACTAGAGTCATCTGGTATTCATGACTTCTCAACAACAAACTCCTTTAAAAAATATTCAGCATCCTAAAGTAGTAGGAAAGAGCAGAAGAATCCCTTCCCAGGGAATGGTACTGCATTAATGCCATTCTGCAAAGGCTAACTCAGCAGTCTACTTCATTAGATTTCCATTTATGTGGGAGAAAACTTTTTTTTTCCTACTTACTGAAACCTGATCATAGGAGAAACAGCATTACCAGACTAATTATTTTGTGAAACATCCTGTTTTTATCCAGTGTAGATTCCCAGTGAACTGTTGTCATCATCTGGATGCTAGACAGCATTCCAGGACACTAAGAGAACTCAGTAACATACCTTCAGAACCACAGACAATTAAGGCTTTTAATGTCAGCATTAGCTGAGAATCTGTCACTGACAGCAGTTAAGTTCCTGGGCTTCCCCTCCTGCAGCCTAACAGGAAAGCACATTACTTTGTTTACTAAGAAAACTTTCTTAGAATTTCAGCTTACAAAAACTACTTTAAAGCAATCACAGATATAAAATATAAATCTCTGATTTTGAAAAAAACTGTATACAGTCAAGAACATGAAAGACAGGACCCAGGTCCACCTCCATTTAAACCCATGATCCAGAGCTCAAATCCTGCTAATGCTGGCTGCAATTTGAGCCAGACTTTGTCTCATCAGGACCAGAATTCCACAGTCATGAGGATGTTTTTATCTGTCCCTTACAAAAAAACCGCTGAAGACTGCCCAGAAGTGGAATCAAAATTGGAAAAGGTTTCAAGTCCCCTCAGACAAATTTCTACCTTATAATAAAATCCTCAAGGTCTGATCAGATATACTTGACTATTTTTCTGATGATTATTGTTAAACATCTCACTTGGGGCAAATTTTTGGCTCACCTAAAAAAAAATACACACACACACACATAAAATGAATCACTGACAGGTTACTTTGGAGGAATATAGCACACAGGAAAGGATGCTGAATTCTACCTTCTCATAGTAATTTACTCTAAGTCCTCACAATCACCCATCTCACAAGACTTTCCAGGTAAGTCAAGCTCAAAGAGAAACAGAGCCTGCCTGGAAGTTGTGACACCAGATTACCTATTGCACATGCAGAACCAAGCTGACAGTGATGTGTGCTCCTCTAAGCCCTTTACTTTCTCTGACAAGTTTCAAATGGTTCCCAGGCAACTGTAACAACATGGACTCAATCACTGCCTGTTTGCTGCTCTGCTCCATCTGGTCCCCCTTGGCATCATCTCAAAGAGGATGTTTCTGGTGAATAACTAACATATCCGGGGTTCACAGAGTTTGTTTATGTATTTCTGACACAGTGACAAATTAAACTTCTTTGCTGAAAGCTCACGGCTGTTCTGAAACCCCTAAACACAGCTGCTCGAATCCCCTTAAGTGAGTTACTATTTGGTCACTTAGAAATATTCTTACTCATGCTTGGTTAGGAAAACTAGCACTGATCCACCTTCACTTGGTACTAAACATTAAGATCACCAGGTTTTTTTCCCTAAGTTAAGAACTAAATTAATTTATAAGTATGGTTATCAATAAACACAGACATTTCCTACTTTACTTTTACTGCATGTCAGTAGCAAATTTTTATGTACACAGAGACATCATTCAATTCCATTACACCCCCAAATTCTCCCAAATCCTGCAAGTGAAGCAGAGAAGAAGGGCTGCCAGCAGAACACTGCTGGTTTTGATAATCTAGGAATTTAGCATTAGCAGATGTCCTGGCCACATTAAGCAAGAAAATGCATTTTAAAACCACTTGATGGTAGAATTTTTTAAAAGGTTTTGAACTTCCACACAAACATATTTTATGAATACAATTTGATTTGGTTGTATTAAGAGAGTATTTCTTACATTAGAGACATTTTTCCAGAAGCTTTACTAAGTTCATCCTGACAAACTGAACAAGGGGTGCTAATATCCCCTTTGAGCAAAATGACAGCTTTGATCAGATCTGTGATCTCCCTCATACATTCTGATCATCAATTCCTAGTAAGCCTCAAAAAAGTTCTACTTGCTGCAGTGAACTTCTTTAGGCACTTGGCATGGATTTATTATTTCACCCTTATCCATCAAATAGAAAGCCAGACATTCTAATATGTTATTTCAGGATTCCTGAGAAGTTTGGCTTACTAAGAACTGTTCTACTTGAGTGATGACAGCACCATTTACAGACATGAGTCTGTGATATCCTTAATCCAAGTTAAATGGCTCATCAACTGACAAAAGTGCATTTCGATCAACTTTTCTGGTCTTTGAACAGTCCATCTACTTCAACACATGGGCAAAGAACAGCTGCAAAGATCAACTTTGAGGAGAAAGTGAAATCACAGATTGGAAAGTATCTGCTCTGGTAATGAATGATTTCAAATTTACATACTACTTCCATTCCTTCCACTCTAAATTCTCCTCTTTGCTTGCATGCTGACTATTGCTTATGAATACCACATTTATGGTGTAATGCAAACAAAACTGTGAAACCTCCAAACCCACATCTGAATAAAATTTCCTTGCAGTGCTGCCCATCTGCTCCTCCAGCTCTGACACTTGAAATGACAAATGAGAAAGCAAGCCTTTCAGGAGAACTTCAGCAGAACATCACTCCTAACAGAATCTCAAAAGGAGAATTTTCATCGGAATGAGTATTTTGCTAATCCCAGCTGACAGCAGATCTCACAGCAAACAAACAAAAGCAAAACAAAACTCCAGAAACAAAAATAACAACAACAAAATAACAACAACAACAAGAACAAAAAAAAAAGGACCCAAAAGCAAGTCTTGAAGTTTAAACAATTCCTGATATTTCTTTGGATCAAAACCAAAGTCACGTGCCAGAGATGAATGGTTACTCTGGGGAGTGCCTGATACTCACTCTTTTTTTGTCAAACTAAGAGTGCCTAATTGTTGCAGGAGACAACACATCACTTGTCTTTCTCACTCCAATTTCCTCTTCCTTGGAAGACTTAAAATTCAGAATCTCAGCACCTCTTTCTGGTGATGTACTAGGTTAATGCTTGAATACTTCCTTTGACTTTATGAATTTGGATGCAAGCCAATGAGTTTAGCTCATTTTACCCCTTAATCCAGTGAACTTTTGTGCATATGATCTGAACTATGTATAACACTCAGTCTCTGAAAATCCTCATACAAAAAATAAGTCCTTACTTATTTTCAGGCACAGAGATGATTATGAGTGTTATCAGAGGCAAGAGGGAGAGTGGCATAGAGAAGGAAGGGTCAGGGCAGAGGGAATTATTCTGAGAGGTCCTGATGGTAAACTTCTTATACTGGTTATGCACGCAATTAATGACCTTTGTGTCTGTTGAAATGCAGAACTTAGGTTATTCCAGAAAATCTGTGGGTTATGTGCATGAAAATATGGTAATTGAAACAGTCCTGGCTCCCCCACAAGAGTATCACAGCTGCAGGAGTCCCTGCCAACTATGGAAACTTTCATTAGCCTTCCTAACATCACAGGCCAACATTTATATAAATCTCTTGGGGGAGAAAAAAGAAGATACAAAATAGAATGCTTAACCTATTGACTCTATGAACTATTTCAGCTGAAATGCCAAGAATGAATTATACAAGTACACCACAGTAGCATTCTCTTCTGACTCAAATTCAGGGGTGGAGCTTTACAGAGCCTGTAATGTCCAAAATGTCTGCACTGGCCTCACACCACTTTTAAAAGAGTGGAAGAGGTTTTACTTTCTTGAGTAACTAGAAGCTGATCATGGAGAGATCACAGGGGAAGGTCACAACTGAAAAAAAAACCCCAAACAACTGCTGCCCTGCCCCCAAACAAAAGAACAAACATGCTGAAATCTGCATGGGACTTTCACCACAAGTGAAACAGCCTTCAGTGTATGGAGAAACTTGTGTGCTATTTTTGCAGAAACTTACATGAGTAAGTATTTGTGTGCAGATGTAGAGCTCCTTTGGTTTCATGCAAGTCCTAGCAAGATCAAAGTCTTAAGTACATCAAGATCTGCAACACTAAGGTAGAAGAAAGGGAGAAGTGGGAAGGGACTGTATTCTGTCTGTTCTTTTAAAGCAGGCCTGCTTGTATTTATATTGAGGGCAATGGATTTGTGAAGCTCAGCAGAAGTATTATATTTATAAACCTTGGGTTTTTTACCCAGAAATACTGCCTCCTAAAAGGTGGGTAAAAGTAAACATTAAACTCACTCTGCTTCAATGCTGTGAGGCATGACTATGGAAGCTCTGTAAGCTAAGTGAGAAAGGGATGTGATTTTGACTCCCTTACCAGCACACTGTAAATATGTCTGCTTTTCAAACCTGCAAATGAAATCCTCACGTTTTAGCAGTTTATGTGCAAATATTATCCAAGGCAACTCTGCAGGACTTATTTGTCAACTTTTTCCATGTATTTCTAGTGCATCAGTCAAAGACCTCTGAAGCTACAGTCACTTCATAGGTACCATACAGTAAACCAAACACAAGATACCAAACAGAGCCACTGCAATCCTGTTTTAAAACACAAGGGACTTGCCCAGGTGCAATGGCTCCCTGAGCACATCACCTTCTCAACTGCAGATTGTAGTTTATGCACTTTATGCATTTAGTTATTAATCTTATTTTCCGGAACAAAACCCAGTGATTTTGCAAAATAATTTCAACTGCTATTAAACTAAGTTTTCAATTTGGCATAGGGATTTAGTGGCACTAAATACTAATGGAAGATGCAGGAATAAAGAGTGGAGCAATTTATAACAGAGAGTATTGATTCAATTATTTTCCTGCCTTAAAATATATATGCTCATAAACATTTGATTTGGGGCACTCCCAGCTGATATCACACTTGGAACAGCAGATATCTACCACAAATAAAAGTCCTGTTGCAGTTCTTCATTCTTAAACTTGCAAAAGACAAACACATGATTTGTAAAATCCTGCACTTGTAAAACTGACTTAAATAAAAAATTTCAAGCTACACAGTAAAAATGTACAGGTTCAATTGATTTATTGAGTTATATTTTGGGAATTATTGTACTCTGGCAGCAGAGAAAAGAATTCAGTGACATTACTTTCTACTACAAAATCATTATGCTACTCAATTTTAAAACTCTGTGCTTTTATTAAGGACAATATTCAGCATCAAGACAGATATTTATATTGACATGCAAATCCTCAAGCACAATGAGCAACACAGATGTTAACAACAAATATAAGGTAAAACCAGTGAAAAAGAGGCCCCTGGGCAGTGTAACAGGTAAGGAACTGTTTCCCATAAGGAGAGTTAGAGCAAAAGAAATTCTGTGGTTAGATGATCTCCTCACAATCTGCCTGCTGGGAGCCACAGAAGATCTCCTGACCTACCTCATATCCTAATTAGCTTTAGGTCCTTTACTGCTCCTGAAAGTCTAGCTCTAGCCAAGGATATGGAGAAGACTCAACCACATGGAATGCAGTTAAAAGCAGACACACTTTCATAGCAAAAGGTAATCTACTCTTTACAAGACCTGCACTTCTAGGAATTGCTTTAAGTATTACAGGTATAACATTTTTTAGCTGAAAATAATTTTTAAAGGGCATGTTTCTTCAATGGTTGCATTTTGTACAGCATCAATTATCCCAAAGTGCTGTTCTCCACAGCATCAGTGTGCACAGGAATTACAAAGGAACAAGAGAACTCTAGCTGACACTTTCTGCAAAAAAGTAAAAATGCTTCTCATCATGCAAGATTCAGATTAGTCCTACCAATATCTGTGTGTGTACTTAACTTAATGCACAGAGTCAATACATAATAAAGTTCAGTATGTAAACAGTGTTGGAAAGAGCAGAAATTAAATAGGTATGCAAATATAATTTTGGTTTATAGTGCACTGTTACTTGAACCTACCTTTTCCTTGATATTTACATGAGAATTGATTTCTGCCATCTTTATTCAGAGGAGAGTGGTGTCTCTGAAATGAGAAAAAAATTCAAAGAGATTAATTTGGAGGTTTTAGTCCCAACCTGTCAAAGCTACACTTGTAATGACTAACTGCATATGCTTACCTGTAAGCATTAGAGAAAAATGAGAACACAATGTCCTGCACAGCAGTGCTCAATCCTGCCAAAGGTAAAGCTAGTCCAAATTTCCTACCTTCCCCAGATTAGTTCTGCAAGCACATTTAAAAATGCCTTAAAGCTATGAATCTGGATAAAAGGCATATCACACTTCTCCCAGCCATGTCTCCCATACCCTGTTCTGAGGCTATAAGAGCAGGAGTACCTTAGATGATCTCAACAGCTCCTGTTTTCTCATTCACCAGCATCCTCAATTTTTGCCAAAAGAATTTATCAATTAATGCAGTCCTAAAAAGCAGCTAAATGTGCCAGGAGGTTGGGCTGACAAGTGCTGCAGGGCTGTTTGTTGTTTGTTTTTAATTCATAACTAATTCAGAAGATTTAGTCACACAGCTCCTACTGAAACTAACAGGGTCTGTAGATTTAATTATCTCTAAGTCTTCTCTGAAAACTTGGGCACATGAATGGAATTTGCATATGATTAAGAAATCCTGCAATATGCTTTCTATTTCCAGTTATGTGGCTGGGTAATTTAGAGACACTCTACCACATGATGAAGAGTTAAACACAGGCAAAGGAGTCCCATTGCCTATTCTTGCTTCCATCAAAAACAACTGCTGTAAACTTCAGTAAGGAACAGAGCTGAATCTTCCCATTTTAAAATTAAATCACACACAAAGAATTACAGCAAAGACAAAGTCAAATGAAACACAAGCTTGGTTTGGTCACTCTCTTTAACTCTATTGTACACTGATAAAAAGGTATAGATATATGAGAACGAACCCTGAAGTTCATTTTAAGTTTTAAAGTTGGAACAGCTCCTTTTCTCCATTTGAGCATTTGCTATGTGGACTGATACGTGTTCCAGAAATTATTTTAAATCTCTTTTAATGCCCTTAAACAATGCTCCCTCAACTTCTTCTTTGAAACACAGAAGTTTAGTAGAGTTCAAACTCCAAAAATTAAGCACTTCTCTTACAGTATTCACTGACAACTTTTAAATCTTATAATTAATTTCTGTATGCACCCATTTTCTAACTAAAGAGATGAGAGTTGAGGAAGCATATGGGGAAGAGATAACAGGAAGAAGAAAAAGAAGTTCATTTGAGTTTTGGTCTGATGAAGAGCCAAAAGACAAAAGTAACCATTTGCATTGCCAGCTATTAAAAAACATGCTTGAAATAAGTAAGGTTGCTCGTGCCATCTCCATCTTCCTACACTATGAACAGAAGCTCTATCAGAACTCAAGTACCTTTTACCTGTATTAAGTCAGTGGCTCAAATGCTTAGCCAAGGCTGGAGTCTCACTATGTTTTTGAGAAGCCTTCTTGGCAGCTGGGCCACTGTGTCAGTGGGAAGCAGACACTGTTACTGTCTGCTGCTATCTCAGAGCGGAAGGTTGCCCTTCCTGCCCCTCCTTACATCAAGAAGGAAAGAGCTCAAATTAGTTTCTTTGTCAAGCCCACCCAAAGGCTAGAAGCAGAATTAAAAACATCTGGACAGAGCAGGCAGGAAGATCACTCAGAAGCTAAGTTAAGCTCAGGGCAATTCCATTTCCAATATTTAGCGTGTTCCAATAACAAAAGAAAGGTGTTGAGAAATGCTTGTAGCCTGCAGTCCCTAGACAATTTTTTAAAGTGTACTTCTTGTCTTTTGCTGTCACCTATATCTCATGCTGAAGGGGCAAAGAACATGAGCTATAGATGATAAATTTTCCCATGCAGACTGGAAAAGTCAGCTCTAAAGTTACTCTGAATCTTCATCTCCCTTGCTGCTTCTCATAAAGAAGTCTAGTGACTTCTCTCTAGTGACATCCAACCCATGCTGGATGGGCCCCATTCTCTGATTAAGGGGTAACTGCATGGGAAAGAATAGTTAAGGAATTCAACTGGTTTGCTCTTGTATCCAGTACAGAGCAGATTTTGTCATGTTAGAGACAACTGATCAATGCACTGTTGCACACTGATTCAAATACACTTAATCTGACCCAGCACCTCATAACAACATTAACAAAAAAAGTTAATCTGTTCCTGAAGAAGCAAGCACACAACACAGAAACAAGCCCACTAAGGGAGGTAACAAACTCTTCTGGCCTTAGAAGTTTATTAATCTATAAAAACCACTAAGTAAATGGGAAAATATCTTTGTCACTTTAAATCCTCAGGTTCTTTTTCAACATGTGTTATCAATTTTGTACCAAAATTGAACATTTTAAAACTGCATCTTGTATGAAGCAAATGAATCCAAATAATGATACTTTGTGAGTCTCATTCCTCTCAACTACGGTTTCTTCAAAGATACTAGCTAAATAATTCTTGATATTTAAATTTATTTTGCTGATTAAACCTGACTACTTAGCCAATTCTACTCTTTGTAGCAATGCTCAGACTTGATTTAAAACCAGATATAAAAACTTCATTCAACACCTTGCCAGAATTTGATGTGTCTCTTCTCTGCTGTACACTGCAGGTGTTATGTGATTATAGCCTTCCACCAATAAATGTGGTGCTGATTCAGCTAGCTTGCAACTGCAAGCTATTTCAAAAAGACCTGGCATGCTACCCAAAACATACCCTCTGCTTCTTTCTTCCTTTCTCTTTTTTCTTTCCATTTTAAGATAAAGAACTAAGAGGACACCAGCTTTTACAAATTGACCCATTTCTCTATACTTCACACACTTCATTAATATGCATTTTACAACTGTCAAAATGAAGATGCTAAAACTGAGTTGGAGCTATTTTTCATTCACCTTCTCCAAGGACAGATAATTGAAATAACATTTATAAAACACTTGCTCGTTTATATAACTCAGTCCAGCACTGCTTGTTACATAAAATACAGATGATACATTAAAAAGAAAATGCCAATGCTGCACTAATTTTTAAAAGGATCATTCTTTATGGTTATACTTAATAGCTAACAAATTTAAATTTCTCATTGTAGCACCAACTGATTTATTGACTTTAACTAGTGTTTTTTCCTCTGGAGTTATTTTAATCTCAGTATTTAGCAATTACTTAGTTTCTGATCCTCTGGCAAAAGACCACAGCATATCCATAATTTCATGAACAAAATGGTCCCACTGAAGTTTACAAGCCTTATCTCTAGGCTTGGATCTAAGTTTGAGCTGCTACATTCTCATCCTCAGTTCTTCAGCAAAGCTGCTTTCTGTGTGAGTTGTGGAACATGAAAATAGGACCATGAGCTGAGCCCAAAAGGGACCAAAGCCAGTGCAGAACAGCACTTTACATGTCACCAACAGCATGCACATAAAAGAAGGTTTGGAGAAAGATCTCTTGACAGAAAATTTTCTGCATTGGCCAAGATTAAGTTAATACAAGCACTAAATTTAAAATACAGAAAACATACTGTATATGAGAGATTCTCAGCTTGAATGTTAGCTTACATGCTTTGTCTTTCTCCACATCTCCTGCTTGCATTTCTGCTCCTGAAATGTCATTGCAAATCATGCCAAAAGACTTCCAAGATAAAGAAATTAATGAAAAAAATCCAAACAAACTACAAAATCCCTTATATAAACGGGTCATTAATTTCTGATATAAATTTCCAAATGCATTACCTGCAGCAGGAGATCACTCTCAGTTTCTCATTACATTCTGACCTCAAATACTGACAGGGTGTTTTTTCTAAAGCTATTACAGACATCCAAATGAGACATTTCACTTGCCTTGTAGAATGAAGCATTTCAATTGCATTCAAGGGAATGCTGCAGAGAAGACTGGACTACTTTTGGCAGAATTTTACTTCTCTCCCCTACCAAATGAAGCAATTTGTATTAGTCTATGCAGTTTAAGCTACCATGAACCTGAACCAGGGCATCTATGGTGCTGGCACATACTCTGTCCTGCTGACCTTAACTGTAAGCAGCAACGTTACAGGCAGACAGTTACAGGAACGGCCTTTAACCACTGCACAAAAACATGTCAGAGCTCATCTGACACAACCCAAAGTGTGTGCCTGCCTGCTGGCTCAGCCTTTACAGAAGTTTCCTTTCTGTCTCCAAGCAGCAGTGAAGCCCCACTGCTGCTGTGTTAAGCTTCCAAAGAATGCCCAGCACCTTCCCAGTGGTACCAGCATCAGAGGTTTGGCCCAGACACCTTCCAGCCAGCCAGAGCCTCAGGTAAAGCTGACCAACACTCCATTCTATACAACATTATGGATGGGGGGATTGCCTGCATCTCAAGAATCAAAGAATCACAGCAACTCTGTGGCTTGCCACTGCTGCAACACCAGGCACATTTAAATTTCACACTGTTTTTAAAACTCTGTCAGATGCTACCGACTTCTAACAACAACAGCAAAATCTCCTAGCAAGTACACAGAGAGGAAAAGCAGACTATGAAAGCATAAGGGCTTCCAGAAAGATACAATTTGTGAAAATACCCTGTCATAGTAAAGTCTGTCAGAGTAGAGACTGTGTGTGACACCTGCTCCACCACTTCTGACATTTGAAAACACAGCTTTGGCAAGGGGGATCAGAAAACTTCCCATTAAATAGCACCTAATAATCTGGTGTTGGGAGGATTTCCCATCTGTAGGTTGATGGATGAATGCTTTCCTACATCCCAAAAAAGGTCTCAGTTCTTCATCTGCCCACTGCAACTGTTTCCTTTTATAAGGAAATACTACCCCAGCAAACAAAGAATTCCAGTCTAAATGACTTGACCCTTGCCAATGCTTCTCTAATCCCAGCCACCAAGTGAGCTTTGTCTATTAAAAGAGAAACTAGAGTTTACAATTTTGTCACTCAAACTTCTTCATGAAGTAGAACAACATCAGAATATTAATTTTAATTATTTTCTGGTTTTAATTATAGATCATTTTCTCATTTGCAAATAGTTCAGTCAAAATCCCCCAGCTCCTAAAAGCTACACAGGTATGAGCAGAACAAAGAAATCACAATTTTAGAGAAACTTCAAAAAATAAGAAAAAAAAAAAAGCTAAGTACCTGTGCTGGTTTTGGCTGGGATTTAGTTAATTTTCTTCCCAGTAGCTCTAAGATGATGATGTAGATATGTTGTAGATGTTGTAGATACTGCCAGCATTTCTTACACAGCATCAAGACCTTTTCTGCCTCTCACCCCACCCCAGCAACGAGGAGCCTGAGGGGTACAAGAAATTGGGAGGGACAGAGCCAGGACAGCTGAGCAAAGGGATATTCCATATCATATGATGTCAGGCTCAGCATACAAAGCTCTGCCACTCAAAGCTCACTCCCATGGGAAGGCAGTGAATGAGCAGCTGTGTGGTGCTTAGTTGCTGGCTGGGATTAAACCATGACAGTATCTAATGAGATTGTAGCAGCCTGCACTATGCTTTCATCTTCTCTATTTCTACCTTCTCTACAGAATTACATCTCATTTTCAAATGAGATTCCTACCCATCCATATATATTATATTACACTGGCCTGACTGCAGACTTACACACGCTCTAGGTGAAAGCAAAACCAGCAGAATCAGAGACACATGGCCTCCATCGCATATTTGACTTTGTTTCTTGTTATAAAGAAATGCTACCAGAGAATTGCACATGAAGCCTGAGATTAACACAATTTTTCTAATGCAGTTTTAAGCTAATGTTGTTGCACCAGAAAGACTGAAAAAACTCAAAAGTGAGATTCCAAAATTCAAGCATTTCAGAAAGGAATTATTTTGGTTTTCATTCAGATTTTATTTAAATAGAAAAAAAAATTAATTAGGTCAAATGGGCAAACATCACTGTTTGTAAAACTACAAGAAACACCAAGATTCAGACATTTGTCTTCAGTATTTTGAGATTAGCAATGGGTAAGACTTTTTATTTGCAGTAGTCTCACATCTAAAGACAAACATAACAATTAAATGCATAAACATAACCAGAGTCAGGAGCACCCAGCACATATTAACAAGTATCCTCACAGCTGACCTTTCAGCCATTTGTGTCACTAGGAATGAACACGCCCAGTAAAACCAACACAAAATGTTATAAATACAGCACTGGTGTTTTCCAGTACTGTTTTATATCTTTCTAATGACTGCATGTAGAAGTTTTCTATCCACACCATCATTTGGTATTTCCTGCTTTTTGGAAGTTTGAGATTAGCCACTTCAGACTAGTTAAGCACCCCAGATAAGTTTCATCTGAGGGTTTCAAATTTCCTTTAAATGCCTGCATGAACATATCTATGGAAGTGCACAAACATTCCAGAATACTCCTCATTTGCAGAGTCCAGTCCCGTTACTGTCCCTGGTCACGCTTGTCTCAATCACAGAATGCAGCTGTTGCCTCTGCATTCTCCCTTCTGCTCAGCTACTGCAGCCAGACTCTCTACTGGTCACCACACTGTGCCTGAAACCCTTTGGCTGCACATCTGAAAACAGGATGCAGGAAATAAAGCATCTCACTGATTCCACATGTTTATCACCTCCGCCTGAGGATTTCTGAAATGCCTGACTACACAGTCTGAGGAAGAAGCAGATGTCTCAGATCTACAGCTTTGCAGGCTGCTCACTTGGAAATGGGCAGTAAGGGGTAAAGGTCTGGAAAACGTGCAGTGGCACACCAGGAACTCAGTTATGCTACTTAACACTATAATGTCCATATCTGAGAGATCACAGACCTATCTGCTAAAAATAAAAAAGGGACAAAGGTGAGAGTGAGATATGTGAGGAAAGACAGACCTTAGCACCTGGGTCAGTGTCCCTCTGCCTCCTGTCTCCTCAGATTTCTGCCAAGGGCAGGAATGGCTCTAAGCAGGTACCACAGACAAACTGCCATGTCCAGTCAGTGTTGCAATAAAATGGTTAGGCATCAGTAAATTCTGTACCTCATTCTGATAAAACCCATTGCTCTTTGACCTTGCTCTGCTCTCCCCTTCCTAAGCAGAGATGGTACCATCCATGTAACCCAGGGAGAGACTGTGCTTCTCCCCTCCTGTCAGCTGGTTCTCTTCTCTCTCCCAGTTCCAGTGTGTGAGAAGCAGACCACTGCTTATGTGGGCTGCACAGGCATTTGTGTTTTCACAGAGATGTGGTGTGTGAGGAATCCTCAGGTCCTCCCTGCACCTGGTGCTGTAGCTCCACTATATGAGAATCCTGCAGAGGAAGGCTCTAGTCCTCAACAAGGTCACAATAAGAGAGGGTCAAATGAAAGCTACTGACTGGCATCTTCCCCAAACTCCATTAATATTTCATCCAAACAGTTTACAAGTATTCAGTGATATAACCACATCTTTTGATAGTGACATCACAAAAGATTCTGGCTGTATTTTCAATCACTGGTCACCCTTGGTTACAAGCCAGGCTGCCAGCAAACCCTCTTCCTGTACAGCCTTGGAATGCTGGGTCAGTCCTATCAAAGTGAAGCTCTTCTTTTACACAGGTTCCAGTGTGGCTTCCCCAGAGACTGGTGTTCTCTCATGACAGGTGACTGACACCCTCAAACAGTGACCACCAGTTGCACCTCAGAGACCTGGAGGTGTAACAACCTGCTACCTCTGTAGGATATAGTTTGGGCTGAGAAGGATTCAAACCTTAGCTTTTACTAAGGTCATTAATGCCATCCTGCATCTGAGCAATGGAGATCAATTTAAAAAGCACATAAAGAAAGGTCAGCTGTGCATTATTTACAGCAACTTACTGGAATAAAGAACAGAGCTGCAGGAGGGGACACATGCAAATCCTGTGTAGAGCTATGTTTCCATGTTTCAACAGACAGGTACCAGTACAAAGTAAATACTCTGTAACTACTGACATACACACACTTTTATATATATATACACACACACACACACACACACACGTGTGTGTGTGTGTGTGTGTGTGTGTGTGTGTCTGTACATATAGAGGTAGGCACACAGACATACAAAGAATGCATAAAATGCTTATGTGGCAGTACACCACTTAAACAAAACCTAGGAATTCAAATTCAAAAAAATATCAAATTTTTGGAAGGGAGTCTTGTTGCACAGCAGTAGGCTTTTCCATGAAAGGATATTTTACAGGATAGAAGAGCTATTTCTTAATGAACATTCGAGGGACTTAGGCACAACCTCTGAAAATTCCTCCCATCCTCCTTCCACACTGATTAGGAGCCAAACAGTTATTTTCAAGCCAGATCCTTTTTAAAATTGCACAACTTGCCATGTGAAGCAGAGTTAGTAATCTAAAGACAACATTAGTAATTACTAACTAGACTACTAACATAGTTAGTAATCTAAAGACAATCTAAAGACATTTCCCCACCTAAACTGGTGTACATATAATGTGTCTGAACTACCCATCCAGCTGGTTTTGTCACCTGAACAACTATCAGATATACTGCTAAAAGTCTGAGTGGTCAAAAGCACATGCAATTCTAAACTGAGGTGACAGCACTTCCTACTGCTCTTCTTCTTGACCCATCCAATTTCTACCACCCATTTACCAGAGAACAGAACGCTCAGCAACACCGACTGTACTCCACATTAAGAAGCTCTAGTGAACTACACAAATACCAGAAGGCTGAAATAGTATAAGGCAGAAATTCTCCTAACAATTTTTCATTTCATGGCAGGAAATTATCAACTCATTAAAATCGTTGGAATTTTGGAAAAAATGAGGAGTCCTGTTCTGGAAATGTTTATATAAAGAACATGAAACAGCTCAAATAGAAGAGACAGAAAAATCTCATCTCAGCAGCCCAGTGACAAGAGAAAGTCTCCAGCCCACTGAAGATCTAGAGCCTGGTCCAAACCTGCCTGCTGCTGCACTAGAAGAGTACTTTAACCCCTAGGCCATTCTTAAAAGAAAAGGATTTTCTCTAAAGAGTTTTCTTATTTCCCTCAAACACATCTATGAGCCTCCTAGAACCAGGTAAGAGGCAGCAAAGGCATATCCCCACTCCAGAGCTCCAAAGGCAGGAAACCCAGCACCACTGCATAACTACCACAACTACTCAGTGCCTGCTCAGGATAAAATATCCACTTGCTGGCTTCTGATGCTCATCACTTCAGGGACTGCACACAGGGGCTCCATACCCTCCCCACTCTGCAGGAGAATGTTGCAGGAAGCCTATAGCCTGTGTTCTGCTGGCTGGCATCCTAAAGGAACATCTGCAGAGCATCACTGTGATTCAGCAGAATCTGAATTCCCAGTTTTACTATGTCTATCATACCAGGAGAGCTAAGCCCAACTGACAAGAGATGAATTCAGATACATGGTCAGTAAAATGGTTTTCTCTGACAGGCAGGAGGGAGGGATGGGGGTTCTAGGAAAAAAAAAATTGGACTGAGAAAAGTCACTTTCCACAGTAAGACTTGCCAAAATAAACATTAGCCTCTTGCTCTTCCTCAAGTGCCTCAAAATATCTTCCTAAACATATAGATAAAGAGTAGTGAAATAGCAAAAAACAATCCATTCCAATTCTTCAGCTGCATGACCCTCCTGCAAAATAACAAAAGAGATTAACTTTCAGTTTTTACAAATGAGGTATTATCTTCCAAGCTGTTCTTGCCAGGGACTTGAGCTATTAAGCCATTTATGCTGGCTCCTATTTCAGCTCAGAACGGGGTGCCAAGAGACAGCATTGGCTCATTTGCTTTTGTGGTTGCCCAAATGTGGACTGCTACAAGAGCACAGCATGGGAATGCTAACAGGGAAGGATGGAAAGTGGGAGCACTGCTTGCCTCAATCACAGTGTTTTCTCTAAACAGTAAGAGCAGAAGTAAAAAAATGAATGTCAGGAAGTGCTCAAATTCACACTTGTTTTGGACATCATAAATTATCACAAGGAATCAAACTTCTACCAGCAGACTGGCAGAGTATAGTAAATTTTCAATGTTCAAGTTCAAAGATAGTCTGATTTCTGGAGCTATTCTGATTTCAGCCTTCTTTCTATTAAGTATCAAAGTCCACATCACCTTTCTTTCTTGCTCAGAAATCCTTGAAGAAGCAATTTACTGCTGTTAGATGTGCAAGGCTGACTCTCAGCAAATATAATCCTTGAACCAGCATCTCGCTGGTCCCACAGGAGCTCCCCCAGCTGCACACAGAGAAGAAGTCATTAGAGCTGCCCTGACCAAGCACACAAGAAAGCACCACAGCCACAATGAACTGGCAAGTTTACAGTGAGTCTGGGGAAAGGAAGCATTTTACCAGAGCTCTGAAAGCACTCCCAGAATAAAGGGCTTCTTAAGAGAACTGATAAGGCCAGGTGCTCTACTGGAGGCATGACAGACCTGAAGAAACCTTAGTATGGGGAGACCTCAGGTAAGTAACATATATTCAAAGTATAGGTAAGCATACTTTATGAGTCAGTGAGGTTATGTATATGCATGAAGGTAAACACCTGATTTAAATGTGGCAAAGCAGTCTGAACCTTCCAAAACCAAACACTGAAATTAAATGCAGTCTTTCATTTTCTATAACCAAGTCACCTCATATAGCTCCTTTGAAGAGGATGTAAATTTTTCCTTGAACAGTATTTAAATTATTATATATTATATACATATGTACACACACAAAATATATGTACATAAAAGCTCCAACAAATGTTTACGAGTTTCACTAGTAAAATCACCTGATGTACATCCACAATGAACAGACACAGCCCCAGCAGTATTCCCATATTAACTGTACCTGTAGAGTCAAGACACCACACTGTCTCCACCACTGACATTTTGATATTCTCAGATTTACAACAAATACCAGTCTTCCTCTCTCCTCCCCCACCTTCCTACTGCTGAGGAAAACACTGATTTTCTAATGTTAACAAAAAGTATTCCTGGAAAAAACAACAAAAGCACATAAATAAGTTAATCCATAATTGCTTATTGTTTCATAGAGTCCTTCAACCTAATTGCTATTACACATGAATAAGCGGCTATTAGAGCATTCACTGGGCTTTGAACTGCACTTTTTAGAGGTAAAACCCAAAAGAAACTCATCATTTTTTTCAACTGAAACCCACACTACCTAGCAACAACAACTTGCAAAAGTACAGTCAATCAATGCAGACTGTATACTGCCAAAAATATGCAAAAGTGCCTTCACCAGTCCCCCCTTCTATACCCTCCCCAAGAGTCAGGGGACAACCTCAAAAAACTTTTCTGTTTCTGAAGGTCAATAGCATATGAAGTGTTGCTGACATGCATGAACTGAGGTCCCTGTTTAGACAGGTATATTAGGGTTTTGGATTTTTTTTTTTAAATTAAAGGTTTCTTAACTTGGAAAGGACAACCCAAAGATAAAGCTGTCTGACTAGCTTCAACATATGGACAGCAAATGGAGTAATTTTATCAACAGAATAAAATTGAGGAACATTTTCAAGAAAATGAAAGTATGTCTTATTGTAAGGTACTTTTCTCAAAGACAGGTAAGCTCACTTACACTGTATGGCACAGATACACATTCTAGAGCATCTTTCAGCTCATTTGTTTGTGCCTATTCACTGTAAGTGATCTACCTTTGGCATGCCAGAATCCATCAAATTATAAAATCTGTGGACAAACCTTTACTTTGCATCTGTCCAGAATTTCTGAAGATGAACCTTTAACACAGCTTTGGAGAATAAGATAAAATACTACTTGCTGCACAGAATTCAGTGTTCAAGAGTAAAGCTCTAACTTGTAGTTACCTGGGTCACTAGTTACCACTGCCAGCCCTACCAGCTGAAACTCAGTGTGCTAAAGGATGCCAAACCCACTTTACTTGGACAAACATGGATAGCAGCAGGTTTCAGATACCAAATTGGGTCTGTGTGACAATGTTCTGATAGTGGAGACGTTACAGGCTTCTGTGAGAAACTGCCAGAAGTTTCCCTCATGTCTGATAGAGTCAATGCCAGTCAGCTTGAAGACACACCTGCTGCTGGCCAAGGTCAATCCCACCAGCAACCATGGCAGTGCTTCTGGAATAACAGTTAAGAAGGGCGGGGTGAAAAAAGCTGTGCAGCAGCAATTGCAGGTGGAGGGAGGACTAAGAAAGAACATGCAAAGGAACAGCTATGCAGACACCAAGATCAGTAGAGAAGAAGGGGCAGGAGGTTCTGCAGGCACC
The DNA here is from genome assembly GCF_022539315.1 of Serinus canaria. Lineage (NCBI taxonomy): Eukaryota > Metazoa > Chordata > Aves > Passeriformes > Fringillidae > Serinus > Serinus canaria. The sequence continues at coordinate 26,524,546 of NC_066321.1, forward strand.
AGAGCCAAGATTCCCTGATGCATTGTTTGCAGGGGTCTTAGGATGAGGGAAGAGATGAGAAAGTTTACTCCATGTTCAGAAGGATTGGTTTATTATTTTATGATATATATTATGTTAAAACTATACTAGAAGAATTGAAGAAAGGATTTCATCAGAAGACTTAGCTAAGAATAGAAAAAGAAAAAAAACCAAAGGCTTGTCTCTGACTGATACAGTCTGGACAGCGGGACTGTGATTGGCTATTAATTAAAAACAACCAAATGAGACCAATCACAGATCCACCTGTTGCATTCCATAGCAGCAGATAAGAATTGTTTGCATTTTGTTCTTGAGGCCTCTCAGCTTCTCAGGAGGGAAAAATCCTAAGCAAAGGATTTTTCATAGAACATGTTGGTGACAATTCCCCTGCAGCCCGTGGTGCAGCCCATGGTGAGGCAGTGGTGCCCCTGTAGCCCATGGGGGTCCACAGGAATGCAAAGATCCACCTGCAGACTGAAGGACACCCACCACACTGGAGCAAGTGGATGCCTAAAGGAGGCTGTATCCCTGTGGGATGCCCTCACTGGAACAAGCTCCTGGCAGTGACCTATGGATCCTTGGAAAGTGAAGCCCATGCCAGAGCAAGTTTGCTGGGAGGACTTGTGATGGCACAGGAGGCTCAGGCTGGAGCAGGCTGTGCCTGAAGGACTGCACCCCATGGGAGGGGACCCTTGCTGGTGCAGTACAGGAATCCACACTGGTGCTGTTTGTAAAGAACTGCAGCTTGTGAGAAGCCCCCATGCTGGACAACTTCACATAGGGCTGTGTTCCATGGCAGGGACCCCACACTAGAGCAAGGGAAGAGTGTGGGGAATCCTGTGGAAGGATCAGCAGATGCAATGTTTAATGAACTGACCATGACCCACATTGCCCACCCATCAGTGCTGCTCTGGAGAGGAGTTAGAGAACTTGAGAGTAAAGTTAAGCCCGAGGAGAAGGGAGGGCTGGGGGGAAGGTGTTTTAAAATTTAGGGGTTTTTTTCTTTTATTTTACTTTTATTGACCTGTAACAAATTAAGCTAATTTCTCCAAGTCTAGTCTGTTTTGCCTGCAATGGTAATGGCTGAGTGATCTGTCCCTGTCCTCTTGACCCACAAGTCTTTTGTTATTTGCTCTCTCCTACTCAGCTGAAGAGAAGAGGGACAGAGAGGCTTTGGTGGCCACCTGGTATCCAGCCAGGGTCAATCCACCACAAGCACACAAAAAAACATGTTTTGTATGGGAACCTCAAAATTGCTTTAACTGCTAAGTCTCTCTTCTCACTGCTGTTAATTAGCAACATTACAACAGCACTGACTAAGCCCTTATTTATTGCATGTAGGCGCTATCAAAAACCCAGTGCAGGTTAACAGAGTTACCACACCGAGCAAGGCAAAGTCTCAGCATGTCAAACACCCAGTATCTCAACTTGCTCTAACCATCCTGTCAGCAGTAAGAACTGCCAGACAAACTGAGCTAGCTAGGAATTTCCCAATCAAATGGGTTTTGTTGGGGTTAGGTGAAGCTACTTCAGCATAGCCAAAACATTTCTCCAACACCAGCTAAGCAAGGGTTCCCCAACAGCTAACTGAAATCCCTTTTAGTCAGCTATCCTTTCCCAAAAAGCCCAAATCACAGCAAAACCTGGAATAAACAAAGTTCAGCTTAACAAATCAGGAAGTTACTGTGGCTTGTACAGACACAGAAGAGCTGATCACAGCATTTATTATCAAGTAAAGCACTGTATCAGTCACACCCTTCCTTCGTTATTCTACAGCCTCACCAAGTAAAGGCATAGATGACTCCTGAACAGCTAGTCCTTTACAAATTGTCTGACTGTATTTTCATGAAGCCATTCACAAAGTTATCATCTTCATTCATAATGAGCAGTTCTGGCAGTCATCATGCAGATTTCTTATTGTAGACAAAAGCACAGTCAGAGCTGCCACAAACTCACATCTCCAATTTAGCCACACACCAAAACAAGCAGGGCTGGCTCTGCAGGCAGCAGACATGAGCTGTGGCTGGATCCTGTGGTTAACAGAGCTCTGTCACTGGCAGCCACAGAATCAAGGACTTTGGCTGAAGAGAGATAGATTTATAGTTGCTCAATATTTGGACTCTCCAATAATGGAGGAAAAAAAGAAAAGACCCGTGTATGAGACACAATTTACACCGGATGAGATTCAGCTCCATTGGCTGTCTTCCTTAAACATGAAATTTACTGCTCAGTAATACTGACATACTCACCAAGACCTGAACTTTCTGTCTCACTATATTTCCAGGGTTTCTGCTCATTAACTGAGATCAGACAGTCTAACCACCTTGCTCACAATCAGAGCACAGCAGCAGGGAATGCTTTGGCTCTTTCTACACGGCCTGAACTGTGCAGCTGGAGAAAAACACAAGAACTCTTTCACCACTTTATCCCCACATACACCTTGTTTTTGGACAGAGCACAAATTACTGCCTTGACCCTCTGTTCTAGCAGAATACACACTCCATCCTTGCAGCCTCAGAGAACATTTCTTCCTTTGCTGTCAAGAAGAAAGATTTCCATAATTCTTCCAACCTGTTCCAACTGCCTGCTCCATAGAGGGAACAAAAAATGGAAGTTATCACTGGCAAAGAAAAACTACCTGCTCTAATCATCAACCTTTACAGCTGAACTATTTCAAAACATACTGGAGGGGGGCAATTCTATTTTGCCTTCACTGTGGGCTGCCCTTTATGAATATGCTCACTCTTCTCCATCATACAAGGAAAGTTTCATTGAAGTCAGTGCTTCAATGTTAAAAAAGCATGAGAAATTGCAGAGAACTTTCTATGAAGGCACTGGAATCTCAGTTTCACTGTGCTTACTGCATGATCAACCAAATCCCATGTCATCTCTCTCCTGGAATTGCAGCATTGACTGACAAACCTAGCAAGAGGTTTGGAGGTGGTTGCCTTGAACACTGACATTTAGACCAGTCACACTGCTACTCATTTGTGTATGCTTTGTGATGCTTTTCACTACCAGGAACAAATACTTATCTCTTTTGACATTAAAAAGTGGAATAAAGAAGCGCCACCAATAACAAAGCAGGCCAAATACCCTAAAAATAAAGAATCAATTCAAGAATTTAAGAGTCTCCTTTAATCTCAATTATTTCCTCTAAAAGATCAGTGAAAGCTCAACTTGCTTTCAGTTTCAGACTTTGATATTGATCAAAGTAATCAGTGAGCTCTAATCTCAATTACCTGAACTCTTTGCATCCCATAGCTGCCAAGTAATTTTCACTGACAGCAGCACACATAACCAAAAGGTGTTGCAGAGAACAGGGCCATTCACTGTTTTTTTTTTTCAGAAGTGAACTAAGATTTCATTCCTACTTCAAATCTTTTAATTTTTAGTTTTTCCATTTCGTAGGATAACCCCATAAATGTCATTCCTAATGCTTCAATTTTTGAAAGCATTTTATTGGTCCAGTCTCATGATAAATAAGACTCACAGAGTTGATTATTTTAAGGCACAGAATTACATACTTATACAGACAGTAACAAAATGCACCTATAGGCAATTAGGGAATTACCCATTTCTGACACAGGTCTGATGTTCACACTAGGTAAAATTTCTCCAGAATTGTTCTTGCAGGACAGAGTCAGCTTGAATTTGCAAACACTATTCAGAAAAGCACTAAGTGCTACTGAATTTCCTGAAACAAATTTTTTGACACAGTTTTCAGTGAAAAATGAAATTCAGCAAATTCTTAAGAGTCTTTTTGAAGTTTCAGAAGTGTGCATGATTCTAATGAAAATTTCACACCTGCATGTATACAAAAAACATTTTTAATGAAGAATACTCTGTTCTTAAGATCTTACAATAGGGTTTTGTTATTCTGGTAATTCCTTTTTCAATACTACATTAAAAAGTAAGTAAAAAAAGTAGTTTGATTTGGGGTTGTGGTGGGTCTGACTGGGATGGAGTTGAGTTTCTTCACAGCAGCCCATATGATGGCCTGTTCTGGCTCTGTGGCTACAGCACTGCTGACAACACATCAGTGTTTTGGCTATTGCTGGGCTGTGCTTGCACAGTGTCAAGGACACCTCTGCTTCCCACTACACCCCCACAGCCAGGCTGAGGGTGGGCAAGAGGCTGGGACAGGACACAGCTGGGGCAGCTGACTCAGAGTGACCAGAGAGATATTTCATGTGATGTATCCTCACGTTCATAAATAAAAATTGGGATAAAGGAAGAAAAGGATATTTTAGTTTTCAAGCAAGTTTTTTGGCTGTTGTTTGGAGACTGGCTGGGTATCAGTCCGCCTTCACCTGGTGTGCCATTTCCCTTGCTCTGCTTGTTTTTCACTCCCTGAGCCCCTGAGCTTTTCTTCACCTATTAAATGCTTTTTTAAACTCAGCTTAGGAGTTGTCTTTTGTTCTCCCTATTTTCTCCTCTATCCCCCTGTGGAGAGCTGCTGCAGGGAGTGAGTTAGGGGCTGTGTGGGTGCTTGGCTGCTGGCCAGGGTGAACCAAGCATAGCAAGTCAAATTGAAAACCCATCCCAGACTGGTGTACTCTCTCCTCAGATTCTGATCTAGAACTTGCCCCAGTATTCAGTGTCTACAAAAACTCTATTTCTCTAGATACTTGTAGGGCACTTTAACTCCATATATCTGAGCTGAGTATAATCCTCATCCCACCTCTACAGTCTGAGCAAGCATTTGTTATTCTTATTCTGCTGAGAGGTAAAGAAGTGGAGGGGACTACAGGAAAAGATTTTCAGAGTTCATTAAAAATTTTGGCCTCATTTGCAGAAAGAACATTTACACACAGCCATCTTTTAGTAGTGACCTAAAGGCCTCTCAGAGCTGAAAAACAATCCCTTTGCAAGTTTAAGATTGTTACTGACCTCCCTATTACTACCCCTCCAAGTACAAGGATTCACAAATATGGATCTTCAGTAACAAGCCAGCAAGTTTCCTTATTCTCAGGGCCACAAGGCATCATTCTGGTGTAGAAGACCAAGAGCAGCTGAAAAACCAGCATCCTTCCCAGAAATCACTGCTTCTGAGAAATCCCTGTGCTGTGTAACACTGCTGACCAGGGTGGAGATGCTTCCAAGATATCTCGTTCTCTAGGCAGCCCATCTGCTTCTGACAGCTCAACTTCTGGTCAGCATCTGACCCAATGAGTCACTCTGCTTGTACTATACAGAGCTCAGAGCCAGACAAGCAATATTTCATCATGCACTTGGCCACACTTGTGATCAGCAGATGCCTAAGAATTACTTTGGGCACGTATCTTTCTTCATTCCTTTGAGGAAGTCACACAGCTCACCACTACTGAGTTCAGTATGCTGAATTATCAGCTACCAGATTGACTCTATTCAGCCACTCCCTGTGACCTTTCCACTACCAAAAGCTTTGAAAGTTTGCCATGTGGCAATCCTGTGTAAAAAGTCTGAAACAAAAAGGAAATCCTGAAGAAACAGCATAACTACCTCCACCAAAGAAACAGGAGGCACGAAGTGAATAATGTGCAAACGAAATGACTTCTCCTTCCATCTATTTATTATAATGCCTGAGCATTTCAGAAACTTCAATACATATCATATTTGTCATTCTGACAAATATCCCATCTTACAGATTTAAGATTGAGGAATTAAGTGATTCACCGATGATTTCTCAGGAAGCCATTCATAAGGGACACAATCCAGGTGTCCTAAGCTGCAAGGAAACTGGAGAACCTTACAGACATTTGAAAAAAATAGTCATCTCTATTAGAATTACACAGAAGTTTGAGGTCCTTAAAACTTTAAACTTCTTCAATTCAGGCTTGGAACAGACTTAGCTAATGATTTTTAACATGCTGGACACAGAGAAACTGCCTCCTTTGGAGAAATAGGCAAAAGGAATTACTTGATATGTTCAAACAAAAATTTTCTCCAAAACAAGTGACAAAAACCAGGGAATTTGGATCTCTAAAATTCAGCAATTGCAGAGCCTCCATTTCTCAGTTTTGTAGTCTACATGTGTATACAATTTTTTAAAAATTACTACAATGCTACCATTTCCCACTACCCTCTGAATGTCACTTTGGGCTATACTTAGTATGATATGACTTCAGAATGCCAGTTCAGCAGAACTTTCAGTTGCAAATCATGCTACATGTTCACAGTCATTCAAACAGTTACAAAAAATGAGGAGATGGTGAGGAGAAGCAGTAGGACCATATAGCATAAGCTGGTCAGCTTACTGACAGAGAGAAAGAAGGAGAGAAATTTGTACAGAATGGTGAATGACAGACTCTGGAGAAAAAACTGCCCCAACCCTGAGAGTGCCCACAGCCAGGCTGGAAGGGGCTCTCAGCAACCTGGTCTAGTGTAGGCTGGCCCGGGCCACAGCAGGAGGCTTGGAACAAGAACATATTTAAGGTCCCTCCCAACCCAAGCCACTCAATGATTTCCATATGATTCAAGTTCCAAGATGTTCAAATAGACTGCACTGCTCTGGTGAAAGCAGCCCTCAAAGTTTTTGGCTTCTTGCTCTTGCACTGACAGACATGTAAGTAAAGAACCTTACTATCTGAATGATCAGCAAAGAGAAATAAAAAGTATCTTACCACTGCAAATTACTCCAGTTTCTGTTCCTATTTTTCTGTCTTCTCCCAAAGACTGTATCTCCTGCAAAAATAGCTGGAAGTTAAAAAAAAACCCAAACAAGTAATTATTTTTTTTTTTAATTTGCATTACTGTCTTCTTACAGAAGACTTTTGTGAAAAAAACATCCCTCATTCCTTTACTGCTGTGGTCAACATGTGGGGGTGCCCTTACCTGTTTTACAGGGCTTTTCTTTTCTAAGGGCCTATCTTCACTGCCATGAAAGCTTAGGCAATCACCTGAGCTTTGTTGTTAGTCCCATTCCTGACCACACATACAATTCTCCCCTGAAACAAACCCATTTTTAAAGCACATGTTTTAAGCTCAAAGTAGCCAGCACATGGGATGTACAGAAAGATAAACTTAAGCAATGAAAACTATTTTATCATTAATGCAAGAGAGCTGCAGGTGCAAGTTACAGTAACATAGCAGCTACTAACCCAACCCCTCTGACAGCACTAGTGCAGTTTCACGGTGGTTGTTCTCCAGAAAGAACATTACCATCTCAAGAATACTAACTCAGATGAAACAAAGGCAAACCTAAAGGGTGACACCAGCACTTTGTTCACAATACAAGGTCTTTGCTGATTTACATATAAATTTCAGAAGAATTGTCCCCAAAGTTAAAGACACAACCACATGGAAAACTGAGTGCCTATTTACATCCATACACGGATGAATGGAAGCTGATCTCCCAATTTCATCAGTGCAGGGAAGTAGTTAAGTTTTGTATTCTCTTGTGCAGTTGTGAGGACAAGGCAGTCATGGTCTATGGCTTACCAAGCATGCCAGATAGAAATTATTCCTCTTTGGCAGCTAGTAAGTGAGTCGCACACTGGTCCTTGTTTGCTTTGGAATAAGATCTGTTTAGCAGCCCCTCAGCTAATCCTAAAAGAATATTACAATGTTTCTGAACATCCTGATTGCTGTAATCAGCCTCTACTAAGCCACTATGACTGCACTGTCTTTACAGAAAAAATTTCCTTCTGTGCTACAAAATACTACCTCTATGTACAGACTAGAAATGTGTGACTGCTGTCATATTTAATTCCTTTTATCCTTATTGAAACTACATATTTTGCCAAGGCCAAAGCAAATTTTAGACTGCAAAAGTCTTGAAAGCATCATAGGTTTTAGTTTAAAGCAAGGAGAAAGCTCTTAATTGCTTCTGCATCCAAACAGCCAGATGTTCCCTGAAGCACTTCACCTGGCAAAGGCTCCCACAACAAAGACTCCCACAGCTTATGTCCCAAAGTCCATTACAATCTAAGCACACATTTCTGCATGGCTTGCTGAGTCACAGTTATGTTCAAAATCAAAGGAATGAATAGAGCAATTTAAAATGTGATGCTTCAATGAAGAAATACAAGTACTCACACATGTCAGTGTAAAAGAGCATTTCTGGGTGTTGGAATCTACACAACAGGCACAGATCCATGAGATGAATAGAGGGGTTGGAAATCTGGTGAGGGAGGCATACCCAATTCTGCCTTTGGGCAGAACACCCCAACCAAGCACTGGGGAAGAGGCCCATGTAATGGCCCTACCAGGAGTTTTTTCTTTAGGGCAGGCAAGGGCAAGATTTGGCTGCTTCCCTCAAAGGGACACAAGGAAGGACTGAGAATTCATCCCTTTTGTCCAGAGAGCACCTGAATCAAAGCAGAGAAGACAGAAGCATTCCTAATAGCTACTGCACTTCTTATGCCAACATCCAGACATTGAACTTCTTCCAGTACAGCCTGTAGTTTGCAGGAAGTATCTTTAGGATTTAAACCCAGCAAATCAGATCATAGACATTATTGCACTGAGGCATCCTAGTGATTGATCTTTTTCCCTGCATCACACCACCTGCTAAACCCCAGTTTTGATCATTTTCAACCCAGGCTACATAGGAGAATCCTCTCCCACTTCACTGGAAAACTAAAACCTGAAAAAGTCAAATGGGAAGAGCTTTATAAGTTAAAAAAAAGTGGTTTTTTCCTCCAATGGGTTCTTTTGACAATTTTTGTCCTTTGGAATTTGACAAGATTTGAAGAAGAAAGCAACAGATAATGTCAAAATCCCATTTATTGATGTGGTCAAGAAATATGGTCACTGGTATGAAATTATTCAAGCTAGAATTATAATTATTGCTCCTTGAGAGCTATTAATAAAAATTATTTTAAAACACAAAGGAATGTAAGCAAAAAATTGAAGTCCAAAGTTCTTCTTTTGCATCACCATATAGTAACAAAGCAGATTGCTAACAGCACACTATATGCACAATTCTAAACCCTCCCCATTTTACTGTGTGCAGTAAAGATTTGCTCTTTCCAAGCAACACCACATCTACCAATTTTGACCAAATGAGATATATTACCTTGAAAAAATTAATTCTATAGGACATCTTTCCACAGTTTGATCACCGCCCCTAAATCACCAGTTTGTCTTGACCCAATGGTCCATGACATGTTATCAAATAGTACCCAGGAAAAAATGACTCAAGGGCGGAGAAAGGAAATTGTGAGTGAAGGTACAACAGTTAAAAGGAAGTTATTCAACTTATGTATCATCACAGATAATACTGCTGCTTAACATGCAAATGTTCAAGTAATTTTCCATTATAAAGAAAGGTCAATACTTGAAGTGACTTTTATTCTCAAACAACGAAAAGATGTTGGAATAGGAAGGCATACTGTCACTCTGCAGGCTGAAAACACTGGCACATATTCCTCTGTGGCAGACCCATGGCTGATAAAGGCCATGTGCATGGAGATGACATGATACCCCCTCACAGAACCTTCAACACATTGTCCTCCACTGCAGAGTATGAAGAGGGGAAAAGCAGAGCTTCAGATATCACATCACCAAACGGTACATCCATCAGAGCTCGGTGACAAACAACTGCACCAAAACCAACAGAAGCCCAAACACGTGCCAGGAATCAGTGCTCAGCACAGTGCTGCAGCCCTGCAGGACATACAAATAACCCAAGCCTTTTAATACCTCCCCATCTTGAGCTGTGACTCTTCCAACAGTTCCCTAATCCTCGTATTAATGTGATATGTGACAATAGAAGAACCAGACACAAAGTTTAAATCTAGATCAGAACAGCTATTCATTGTGACACGGCCTTTAATGAACCTAAACAGCAGAATCAAAGCATAACATGAGCTATATAACACTCTAGATTGGAGTCCTCATCCTACAGGAATCTCTACTCTTCAGAATAGTAAAACAAGGCCTTTGACTCCTTTTCTTCTGGTGCCTAACCCTGACTTCAGCCTTAACCTATGATTTCACAACACTCCACACAGAAGAGCTCAAAAACTCTTAACCCTGCACTCCCCTAATTCCACTGTAGATACATGACCCTTCTAGACCCTAACAGCAAACTTAACCTGCAATCCCTCCATCCCCAAGTAAATATCCTACACAAACAGGATTGGCACACCTGGGCAAAATACTAAATATTTTGTATATAGTGACTATAGCAGCACTGCAATTAACTGAAAGTTGCCAGAGTCTGTTAAGAATAGTCTGTTAAGACTTCTGTTTTGAGTTGATTTTTTGCTTATTTTTAAAAAGTATTAAAAGCTAAGTTTATAGTGGAATCAGAGGCACACTGAGCTGGGATGAATGATGATAACACAAGGAAACATTGGACTATAGACAGCTAGCTTTTACTTTGGGGTATTTCTTTCTCTGAGGCCACTGATGGAACATTTAGGTGAGAAGAAAATCAGCACAAGGCAGGGGATCTTCTGAATGTTGATATGAATGTCTGTAAAGGCTATCTACAGTCTGCTGGTCCACACACAAAAAAGTGAGATTTTGTTGATGATTATGGCACTTGGGGTTTTTTGGCCCTTTTCTGGGTTTTGCTTTTGGCCTAGCTAGTGAGTCACATTTACCTAACTGCCAATGTGTAGCTGTTTAACACATGGAAAGCAAACCTCACTTTCTTTGACAGTCAGATCTTAAGACATCTACTCTAAACCCTTGCAAGTTCTGATGTAACCAATCAGGGTTTCTCCTTGTCTGCCACTGCTACACTTGAACACAGTGCTACGATCCTGTCAGTATCAGTCAGTAACAACAACTTCCAAAGCTGAACTCTGCCTGCCTTTAACCCAAGACGCTCCATTTTGTGCACTGCAATTTCTAACCCTGGCCAGGGCATGCAGTGCAAAGTACATTCAGCAGGATCCAGCCTTCAGAGGACAATTCATATCAAAATTTACAACGTGCATTTCTTACTGTAACAAAAGTATAACACTGTATAAAACTGTAAAGCAGCATAAAGCTTTCTGTCTAAAACCATCCTCATCTGTTATTTGCCAGAGATGTATAGTAAAAAAATCTGTTGACATTAGGATTGGGAAACAACCAATTAAAACTTCAGGACTGGACCACCTCTCATCCTACACCAGATTTCTGTTCAGTGACACAAGTCAGACAATGATATCACAGTTGGGCAAATGATAGCATATCTGCAAGCACCTTTATTCTCCTACCAGTGATCTCTCATTATTTCAGTCTTTTACTCCTCCTAATGTTACATCAGTCAACAATTTACTCCCAAAGCATTACAGGCCTAATCCAATTCCTCCTGACAGTACTGGAGCCGGAATAGATCCATAACACACACACAGATGAGCCAGATGACACTAGAAATTCAACATCTCACCAGATGAGAAATCTCTCCACTGTAAGAAGAACTGGACCCACTGGAAGCCCAAAATGGTTAAAGGACTGAGTTCTGGGCCCCAGTGAAGTGCAAATTCTCAGACAATGAACATAGAGCAATCCTTAAAAGTTCTACTTCCTACAAGAACTGCTTCAAATATATACCATATTTCTGACAGATGGGGAGAGGTTTTTTCCACAGCTGGGAATGCTTTACTTGGATGTGTTTATCTTTCTTCAATCTCTGTCTGACTCACAGATACCTCAATTTATTTTAGCTTTCTCCACTCTCAGAAAATAGAAGAGCTTCTGTAACCAACTGTACCATAACCAGGTACACTGTCTTTGACCCTAACAGATTTATGGAAAGCTCTCTTCACAAAGAAACTCATCCACAATTTCCTAAAAATGCCTTATTTTGGGAGTTAACTTCATGAAAAGCAACTTAAACTCATTTGTTACACAGCAATAGAATGACTGTCTTGAGAGTTGTTATCCATCTCAACCTGGAAGTCATAAAAAAAAAACCAAACCTTTCAATTTTGCAGAAATCTTTGGTGAAGCAGCGATAGCAACAGAATAGCTACTTAGACATACATAATCAAGTTCTCAGAGCATCTGTGTACTTTGTCAAGATAGCTAACTGAAACTAAGATGAGAATTTCCCCTGAAACACATGAGCCCACACACCAAAATTATTCCCCTTAAGGACAGGTGAGGACTTCTGAAGTTACATTTGGAAATAATAAAAAAAATGACCTGACATCCTTATCCAAATGGTTATGATAGTTCATTACCATCATTACTAAAGGAAATACTGCCTAACATATTCCAAGCCAAGATTTGCATGCTCTTCCCTGCCCTGATCTAAGGATGCACATAAAGGCTACCTGAAAAGGTATCCCAGCTGGACTTACCAAGACTGGCTGATGACACAAACCATAATTTGTCAAGATTCCAGCTTCTGAACATGATGAGTTAGTGCTGAATCCTAGAAGTTGTCCAATATAAAACATATTTCAAACAGAAAGTCTTTGGGAGTAGCCAAGTAGAATACTTGAGGAAAAAAAATGACCATCACAGAAGCTTTAGAGGATTCATAATTCTGTTTTGTTTGCAACTGTACAGTAGCCTAGCCCATAAATAGAAAACAGGTGGATTTTTTTCTAACATTTGCTTTACTTTCTTTATTTGAGACTTGTGGGAATTATGGTAACCAAGCAACACCACAGACCTGGAAAGCCCTAGTTAAGACAATTGCTGCTAACCTGATGAGGCAGGATGCGTTCAGTGCCCAGAAAAGCTATGGGATCTCCATTTCTGTACACTCTAGGGGCCACACTCTAGATTCTAAAAAGACTAAGGAAAATATTCTGTGCAATCTGTGGACACTCCATGCCTCAGGGTGAAAACTCCCTCCCTCTGAAATGAATTTTGCTGCCACTTGGGAGTCCACTGTGAGTTTTACTTGCCACTTTTGCAAGGTCAGTCTGTCAGGAGAGCTTCCCCTTACCAAGACTTGGGAACTCAAAAATACTGGGTCTCAGAGAGCACAACTGCCAAGAAATTAAAATTAACATCCATGGATTTATTAGAAATATCACGGTGGACCCATGTAAATTTGAGTATTCATTTACAGAGAACACAACCTTATAACTAAAATGTTGATGATAAAAAGTGTTAACTAAATTGAAAAAAAAAAATCCGCAATGTTATTTTCTGGTCAGAAAAGCACACCAGAAGAATCAAGCATTTCACAGCTTCTGCAATGAACAACAGCTGAAGTAACTCATTTTCCATGCAAGTGCAATCAGCACTATTTTCAAACTGGCACATCCTCCATGTAATCAGTCTTCAGCCTCCCAAAGAAGGAGAGAAGTTTCTGAAGGAAGCAATACTTCTTACTCTGCACACTAGCAAAATCAGCTGTGCCCTCACTCTTGTCAAAAGGTTTTTATGCAGCATTGTATAAAACAATTTTTCAAACTGCTCCAAAACAAAAGTAGACTTTTTCTTAATAACAAAGTCAATCTATATATTTTTGTACAAACATTTCAAGACATAATCATATTCTGAGAAAGGAAAGGATGCAAATGATGCTTTTTAAAGAAAGTTTAAATTATTTGCCTATTCAAATAAGCAGTGGCAGAGAAAATATGTCTGAGTGCATATGCTTTAAAGTGAATGAGAGGTTATTTTAGGAGAGAAAGAGTGACTACTGCACACAACCAATACGTGGTGGATCCATCAAGGCTGTGGATACTGAGTTTATGCTGCCATTCAGCAGCCAGCGCCTTAGTCTCACAGGTAAGACAGTGAGATCAGAACCAAAAGCAAGACAGCCCAGCTACAGTAGATGTGTGCTTAAGACACACAGTATGCAGGCTTTGGGAGTCACAGAGTGCATTAAAATACTCAACCCTGAGGATCAGGTTTCAACTTTTCCTCATACTGACATCCAGCTGCTACTGGGTATTATTGTGCAGCACCCAATATCAAAGGCTACAATACATAAGTATCAACATCACCAAAAAGCCCCAAAAGACTAACATCTAAAGATGTCCCCTGAAAGTAACACTGGGACACAGACATAAGGGGGCTTCAGGGAACTTGGTCTACTGCCACTATTGCTGAGCTTCTGAAAAAAACATCACACCATGACTGTGAAAAGCAGAACTTTCAACACAACATCATGTGCTGAGTGTGCCTTCCTAACAGGGTAAGTGGGTGAGGTTCAAGGAACAGAGTACCTCCTGGGAATCTCTACCAGGAGATAGCCCAGCAGAGGGAGGTACACTCTGCATCACCCACTGGTGGAGGTACTGCATCCTGCTCAAAAGAAAGCACAATGCCAGCACGGCACAGGGCCCAGCATGGCAGCAGCAATGGATCCTCAAGTCCAATTCTATTTCTCTCCATTGTCATGGCCTTGGTGTGTGGACAGGAGGAGGTTAAGAACTCCCAGACTGCCATCACCTAAGCTCTTGTAGGACTGTCACTCCTTCCTGACAGTCCTACAAGAGCTGAACACAACCACAAAGAATATTTGTACACCACGGAGGTTAGACATATTCCTTCTTATATAGAATTCTAATTCTCTCCACCTAGAATGGAGAAATACTCTCGTATATTCAGATTCTAAGAGTGGGATCACAATGAACAAAAATGCAGACTGAAATCAATTTACAAATGTAAATATAACTCTAGCCTCTTTTGAAGCTTTAATAGGAAGGAGAAGCAAAATTACCCAGGGGATCTTGGTCAGACTCAGCCATGAGTGCAAATGAGATCTCATTCCCATGTGGTATTTCACATCACAAAGGAAAACACAGAGCTCTCACAGCTCTTTGAGACAGAAGGTTTCCATGAAACAGTAATTTGGTCGTCAAAGCAGCCTTTTCATGGGAATGACATACAAATAACAAAATAACACCCAAAGTTTTTAAGCAAGTTTCTCACGCAGGAATTTAGACTGTTTCCTGATGATTTAAATTATTTCTGCCTGGGCTTCAGCTGAAATGCTTGTGTCAGTATTTTAGTTATGGAGGAACATGGGTAAAATAAAGCACAAATACAGCGTGGTTTTCTATTCTGCTAGTAAGTTTGGAGAAAAGCAAGTAGGTGGTGGTGCAAATCTGGAATCCCTTCAGGGAACTCAGATAAACCCTTTGTTAAAGCAAATGGGAGTTTGCCTCAGTTCATTGGCATAGCATCTTCTATCTGGATCATTTACTCTGAATTCATGTCTGCATTTACTTTCCTAGGAACAAACATGCATTTACTGCTGACACTGAGACTCAGCAACCGATCTATGACTTGGCACCTCTGTTCCAAGGGCCTTTGAGATATCAAGAGTCAAATTTATTCCAGTAATAACCACTTGCCCACAGGACATGGTCTGAATATTTTACGGTCCACTAAAAAAATAACAACCCATTTAATGACAAAGTTGCATGAAAAACATTACATGCACGCCATGTGGCCAAGCTACTATCCCTAGCCCAACCTCTGCTTTGTGAATTATCAGCCCTCTGTATGTTTTAGCTTTGCAAAGTTATAGTATGTTGATGTTATTTATTTTTCCATTTTATTTCCTAAGATACTTGCCACTTCAGTAGAAGAGGGGAGTGGAACACAGTAATTACAACCTATCTGTCTTGTTTCCAAGATCTCCTGGCTTCCACAGATGGACCTGCAAGGTAGTCAACATCACCTGTAACTGGTTCTCAGTATGAACAACCGAAGTTTTCACATGTAAGCAAATCCCTCAACACCCATAGCTGCAGATTTCTAACACACACTGCCTCACCACCTCATGTTCACCAATACATTAAATACTAAAATTTTCTCAGTCACCCCAGGATATAAGTACAATTTTTCTAGTGAATTACCAAAGTCAGTGACCTTGAGAAGCCAGACAAGCAACTCCTGGAGTATGTTCAGGAATACAGCACACTCTAAAAGCTGAGGATTAAAAGCAGAATTATCAAATTTCAAAATGAGAGTGAGATGATTTTATCTTTTCACAGAGTCACAGATTGGGTAAGGTTTGATGGGACAGCAGCAGCTTACCTGGATGAACATCCCTGCTCAGGCAGGGTCATCCCAGAGCCCACTGCACAGGAGTGCATCACACAGACCAGGAAACCTGTTCCAGTGCACAGTCACTCCTACAGTAAAGAAGCTCTTCCTAACATTAAGGTGGAACTTTCTGTGATTGTTTTTTGGAGGTAGGGGTGTTAAACTGCAATCCACAAGGAGATACCTTTCCAGCTTTATATTAACACAGACAGTTAATGATTTATGGCCGGTCTCTTAAGGAGTCCATCTGCTGTATTTTCCATTTCAATTAACAGCAGATTCCTTCCCAAAGCTCTGTGATCAGTACTGGAAACCAAAAACGTCCAAAAATGTAGAACATAAGAGTCCCTGAGGTTCCTTCCAGAAAAAAAAAAAAAAGCCCAAACAAGCAAACGGCAAAGCCTTTTATGGAGTCTGGTACCAAATTTGTTTAAAGACAAAATCCAACAAAACCAGCACACTCAGCAACAGCCCTTGCAAAGCAGCCCAGCTGCCAGCTGGCGGCAGCTCCAGCGGTCCCCATGCTGGCCAGAGGCCTGGAGAAGGAATGCAGCTCTGCAGGAGCCTCGCCCCCATACGCTGGGGAAGCACCCTCACCACAGTCTGACCTTACAGACTGACATCTCAAAATGAGTTGTCCTTGCCCACGTCTTTTGGCACTGCAGGAAAACAGCCCTTGCTATCACATGTCTGACCATTTCCCTCTATTGAACAACTTCTGCAGAGCCGGGCTCTGACTACACAGACAGCTCAGTGAGGATGCACAGCCTGGTAGGTCAAGTTCAGCCCAGAAAAGTACCCTACCATGGTACAAAATGTCTGGTTTTTGTCATCAGTAACAGCAGTCCTGAGGTTTTTCTTTTTTAATTCACAGAAATCTCTAATATGAGGCTAAGGAGCTCTCTAGATGGAAGAAGATATTATTCATTTAAAATAGTGAACAGTAGTTTGAAAGTGTGCTATTCAGTTTAACTAATGAGTTTACATTGCTACATTCTTTTAATATGAGGCAACAATGCTAATGACTAACCCTACTGCAGTTTTATAGACCTTGTAACTACAAGATGATCCCTCTTTCATTTAAAAAGTCCCTTGTTACAGCTTAAGAAATCAGGTTTTGCTTTTTAGCAATTCTCACTAAAATGCTTTGCAAGGCACCATCACTCATTTACAGGCTGGTGTTTAGAGGACCTGACTGTACACAATTGCAATAGTAACTTCCTGCATTCAACATCTCTGGAAATCCAACACTGGGACAGCAATTAAAAATTTCTAACATTTCCTCATCTGTAAGGTAATGCACAAAATAATCATGGTCTATACTTGAGTTACCTTCAGGGAGGTGAATCAGGTGTTAAAATACCAATATGTCAACCTCATCCCAGAAGCAAAAAAAAATGGAAACCCATCATTCTTTGTCAAGAGATCACAGAACGGGTTGGGTTGGAAGGGACCACAGTGGGTCATCTGCTCCAACCTCCCTTTTCAAGCAGGGCCATCCTAGAGCACACTGCACAGGATTAGGTCTGGATGGTTCTTGAACATCTGCAGTGAAAGAGACTCCACACCCTCTATGGGCAATCTGTTCCAGTGCTTAGTCACCACATAGTAAAGAAGGTCTTCCTCATGCTCAGGTGGAACTTCCCATGCATCAGTTTCTGCCCACTGCCTCCTGTCCTATTGCTTGGCACCACCAAGAAGAGCCTGTTCCATCCTCTTAGGACTTTCCCTTTAGGTATTTATACACATTGATGAGGTCCCCCTTTCAGTCATCTTCATTGCAATCCTTGTTGTACTCATGGCAGTGCAATGGATGAATTTACACACATGACCATCCCATGCCAGGTTATGCAAGAGCAGAGTGACTTCCCAGACTGCCAAATCATGGAATCACAGAATGGTTCAGGTTGGAAGGGACCTTAAAGACCACATAGTTCCAACCCCCAAGCCACAGGGGTAACAAGGTAAACCACGACATCAGGTTGCCCAGACTGGCCTTGAACACCTCCAGGGACGGTATCCACATCCAAAAAGCTTTCCTTGTTCAGAACTTCCTTATTTTGATAGGCTTACTCTCTTTACTACAAAATAAAGTACATCACTTCTAATTATAGAGCACTCTTCATCCTGAAACACCCTGTGGATTCTGAACCCTCTCACAGAACAGTCAGAAGTTTCAGGACAGAGCACTCAGTGGAACTGTTGCAGCCTGCTCTACGGCTGGCTCTCATGCCACATTCTTGGCTAAGGATGTAGAACCAAACTCCCACTCACATCAAAGTGCTGCAACATTGCCAATACATGTAGAAGTCTGACAGGACCTTAGTGTGAAATATCTCTTCCCCAGAAACTCAGCTATAAAGGATGTAGACTGCACCTGTCTCAGACATGAAGGGCTTGTGTCTTTCACAACAGGAAAAATTTGTGAGGCGACCAGCCATGCTGTCATGCAGACCCAGTAGTGCAGAATTTGGATCATATTGTTTCAAACAGCCCTATCTTCCTCCCCACCAGGGCTTCCTCCAACCACCACCTTCTGCTCTCTTACAAGCCTACAGGCACTTTTCTTACATAGCAGCTGCCCTAGTTCATCTGTATTTGCCTCACACTTCAGATCTCTTCAGGGCACCTCTTGCCCCACCTGTACTAGAGCTCTCTGCACCTGACACCACACATATGATCTTTTGACTTCTTTCTCCTGCTCTTTCCTTACATTTCAGACTTGACTGCCTTTCTGCTGGCCAGATGAATTATCCAGTCCTTTTTGGCTTTCACTGTGTTTGTATACAACCTAATCTGTTTACTGAAGAAGAAGAAACCCTCAAGAATTTTAATGAGAAGTAGGTTTCCTTCTTTCATCCTAGTAACAAAGTGCATGCAGCACCTGGGAGACCTCAGCAGCTGTGGGAACAGATGATGAAGCTTGTCCGCATCTTAGAGCTGTGCAGTCTATCTCCACACCATCCCTCACTCCAACAAACCCAGTGCGAGGACAACAAGCTCCAATTCTAACACCAAAGCACAATGTCGTGACAGCACCTAAACAAACCAGCCAATTCAAAACAATTTCTAGCCAAAACTAAGTTATTAATGGAAAACAGAAACAGAAAAGACACCATTTCATTCAGACCTTGTCCTAAAGATCAAATTCTCACAGGCTGGTATCACTGCATAAGATAGTTATTCCCTCAGCAGTACAGAAAGGGAAGTCCCAGAGTGATGATATTTTGGGACTTGTAGGTTTTCCACTGCTACCATAAACCATAGGTTCTGAACTCATTTTAACTGAGAAGTGCCACCACACCCAAACTGATGTGCAATGGTTTTACTGCATTTAATTTTACATAGAGAATCATACACAGCACTGTAATTTAGATACTAAAAGGGAGTAACTTAAGTATAGTGCAGAAGAGGAAGCCACAACCTGGATATGTGTAGGACACTGCTGGTTTTATGTACTACTAAGTAATTTAGTCTGAAACACCCATTTGAGTATGTGCTTGAGCTTCAAGTCATCCAGAGCCCAAATACTCCTTGGTGGCAGCTGTACCTAACCAGTAAGAAAGTCTCAAGTCTTGATCTGCCTCTACGAACCACTCTCCTGCAGCAATGAAAGCCAGGTGCCACAGTTAGCATTCAGGCAAACACTCCAGGGTTGAACCCTCAGGGCAAGTACTGCACACATTTCTATCAAAATTAACCAGGATCCTGAAGGGCTATGCTCATTTGGAAATGTCTCACCAACAATATCTTTTGGTGGTGTTCCAGGTAAGACTCAGTCAAGCACCATAAATTCTTGCACAAGGTTGGGCCAACAAACACCAGTCTACCTACCCCAAATGTAAGGTATTTATTTTGAAATGCTGCCAGGCAGGTTGACTTTACCAGCACAGAAAGATAACTCCATGAGACTGAGCTGTCAACACAACAGTGCCAGCAGCTCCTTGAATGCCAACTCAAAACACACCCACAACCTTCAAGGATAGTCACCATCCAAGAAATCATACTCACATTTTGCTTGATTATGCATAGCACAAACAGATAACATTGCTCAACTCCACCCAGGACATAAAACAGCATCAACCCTCTCAGAAACACAGTTCATGGCAACACCAGGCTTAAGCTACCACTTAAAAAAAAAAAAATTAGAACAGACCTTGAGTCAAAGAAAATCAAATAAAACTGCACCAGTTCACACAGACCAAAATCTGTCCCAAACTCTGACTAGCAGCACACTGGTACTCACAAACAGGTGAGGCTTCTTTGCCATTTGAACTCTTACCTTTCCAACACTTGAGAGATTAGATTCATCATTAATTTAAATACTGGACACAGTACACTGCCATAGGCATTTTTTTCAGCTAGCAAACCACTTGAGAGAGTACTGAAAGGCCTATTATGAAGGCCAATCGCTATCCTTTTCTTGAATGACCACATGAAAATCAGTGACTGTTCCACAATGGTTTGAAAGGGCCTTTTGTCTGAAGGAAAGGACAAGGAGTCACAAAGTATTGCAGATTCATTTGTAACTCATGGCTTTTGAAGAAACTGCAGAGCTTTATTTAAAAGCAAACCAAGAAAAGAACAAGCTTTGAAAATGTTATGCCTCAATCCTTTCCTACTATGTACATGCAGAGCATATTTTTAGTCGCTTTTGTATTATAAAAAGATGGGCTGGCATTCTATATTATTGTTGTTTTACAAGAGAAGCTTAAAACACTTGCAGAGCTTTGACTTTATTCCCAAACCCTAATTAGGGTCTGCAGCACTATTGTATAAACAGAAAATCATCAGGAGCTTTTTCTGGTACATCTAGTAAAAGTGTAATTGTACTGGAATAATAAGCGAAACCATTGTCACTGTTGCTTAATAATCACTTCAGTAATTGAGCAAATTTGGCATTGCCCATGAAGTATAAGATGGCCAATTCAAGAAAAAGACTTCTTTTATACTGAGAAACCAGCATTACACTCTAATTTTGAAGTCTGTTTCCGAAGTCCCTCACAAAAAAAGTTAACTACATCTGCTGACAACTTCCCAGAAGAAAAAAATGTTTTACTTCTCCACCTACCCCAATGACACTTCAGTTCTCAGATTTTACACACAAAGGTGTAAAATCAAAATGGGACTTGCACACATGACTTCTTTACAGTTTCTAAACAAGCTTCACATGCACATAATTCCAGCAGGAATGACAGTGGAAGCTAATAACCTGAAACAGATTTCTTCTAACCCATACCCAGAACTAGGAAATTACTGCACTTCCATTCAAAAACAAGAGTTACAGCTGACAGACTTGCCCTCTTCCCTGTATGTTCCACCCACATACCATGAAACCAAACAGCCGAAAAGTGTCAGTTTTCACTGCCCAGCTCCTTGCCATATCCCAAAATTTATACTCCCTGTGCTCCCACAATGGCACCGAAGCCAAACAATGTATTTTGCACACACCGCTGGTCAAGGTGCCAGTTACATTTAGCTCTTCTGACCACCTTATCAAATTACATCAGGCAAGGAGCTGGTCCTTGCCATGTTACAAGACTGCACAAGGGCCAAACTTGTGCTGTAGGAAGCAGCCACGATGCCCCTCCCATACAAGAGAGGTAAAAGTCCTGCTGACAAATACACCCCCAAGGCAACTACACCCCCTCATCTCATGCTCCCCAAAGAAATACCTTACCATTCTGAGCACTGCAAAGAGACTCTTGCCAATGCAAAATAGAGGCTAAACAATGCCACACATCTTGAAGCTCAAGGTGCTCAGAAACCCAAAGGGCATGGAGGTGTGACGTGCACAGCCCCTCGTTAATCTCAGTGAAGTTCAGTATCCAAATTCTTTATTTAATCATGATATGGAGCACTGCTTTCAAACAAGTTTTAAGAAGAGAAGGTATCCTGTCTAAAATAAAGGTATTCCACTACTGTTTCTTCTTATACTAGAAGAAGAAAACTGAGAAAGCTGGTGACACATCTGAGGAAGGCAGGCAGGAGGAACAGAAAAACTGAAGCATTAGAACAGTGCAGGAAAACAGAGTAGAGTGTAACACCAGACAGGAGCCATATTTCTCAAGAGCAACATGGACAATAAAATCCTTGATAATAGCTACAAATCAACTACAATTAACAGTTAAGTGTTATTTTTCTTCCCTAGATCTCTGTGCAAAGTCTCACTGCCCTTTGGTGTTCTGCTCCAAGTCATTACACAGCTTTACTTTTATCCTCCAGTGCACAGTGAAAAGTGGAGTTTGACCTTTCCTTTAGATTTGTAAAGCACCACAGCAGATTGTTTTGAGAACACGACTGAGGTGGGTTTTTTTTTTCCTATTCTGCATGACTAACATTGCTAACAGTGTCTAAAGACATCTAAGACGTGGCCTCTGAAAACACACCAGGAAACACAGTCCCTTAGAAGGACAACAGAGGCCATGTGTGTGGGTAAAAAAGTACACAACCGTAACAGTTTGTGAGAATTAATGCAAAACACAGACTGTCTACAACAGTATGGGTTTGGTACTTCCATGATTGTTAGAGAAAAATGTGAAGAAAATACAAAACACATTGTAGGCCACTGGAAACTTTGTACTTTCTCTTAAAACCAGGCCTGAATCAATTTCAGTTCCAGACAAGCATTTCCTTAAAATTTGGGAAACAGCAGGAAGGTGTCCTGACACAGCCTCATTTCCGTTTCTTTGAGCAAGAAGGATGAGATAAGAATAACCAGTCTACTTTCAGAACCAAACCTCTCCCAACACAGAAAGATGCTTGTGTTCAGTTTTTAGGCTCATTACTCTATGTCAGGCAAAACAATAATTCTCAAGCACATTTCTTCTCCCGCGTCTGCCTGGGCATAAGGACTGTGGAAACAGACCCTTCACTTAAGGATAACCCTGAGGACATTTTGAAGGGTGCTTAGTTTAATTCATCCTAATCATAGCATTTTTTATGCAGTAAATTTCCCGGAGTTGTGACCTTACCTCCTTACACAGTTATACAGCACCTGACACGGTACAAGCCTTATCTTGATTAGTGTCTCATTACATCTAACAGATCCTGCTGCTCTCAAAGGGCCAAACTCCTTCCACTTCCCTAGCACAATTAGTGGGAGAACACATAAAGCCTAGCACCAGTGCTTGGCTTCAGCAGTTTGTGATGGTGCCTCACTAAATTCATCAACCTGTTCTGACCTGGAAATCATTCTGCATTTGCACGGTTTGACTGCACTCACAGAAACAATTGTGGCAAGGGCACGGTGTCCTGCTCACAGTGGCTTGAAGACTCTAGTTAGTGGCATTCAACAGGTTGCCAGCCACGATTACTTTCATGGACAGTGCAAATACATTCCTAGTTAACCTGACATTCTACATGCAGCAGCCTTTTCCACCTTCTGTGTAGGAAGTTTTTAGCTTACCTTTTTGAATCACTGTGTTTTGGAAAATACTTTTTAACTGCATTAAGAGCTCAAACAAAACCAGAAGGAATATGCCTCTTGCATACACTAGTAATTCAAATTTAAAGGTTAACAACAACAACAAAAAAATCCCACAGATCATTAGTTGCCTAGAAGCACATTTTCAGGCTGAAATCAACCAAATCAATCCAGTGGAATGTGACCTGGAATCAAACCGATGGATTTTCTGCAGTTCCTCTTAGTTTTCCTAAAGAAAACAAATCTGGTAGTACAAGCGATTCACATCTCCAAGTGATGAGGCTGAGGGTGGGGAAGGAGCTTACACTATTAATTTACAGCTCAACAAAGGAGGCATTGCATTCTGATAGAGAATAAGAGTACTGCCAGCTGCCACTGCTTATCAACGAATTCCGTACCTACTAATTTTTTTATGCACAGTAAAAAAGACAACAAAGACTTAAAAAAACCCAACAAACCCTAAACCAAACACAAAATCAGTTACAAAAAAAACCCCCGTATCATCTTGGCGGTCTTTTACCTTGGCAGAGATAAAAAAGAACGCCAAATGGGTGGATTCACGCTGAGACAGCAGCGGAGGCACAGGGAGCTCCGTGCCTACCTTGCGGTGTGGCAGCGCCGGCAGCAGCGCTCGCAGCCCTGCCGGAGCCCCCGGCGGCGGCTCGGGACCGAACGCTCCGCCGGCTCAGCGCGCCGGGCACGGGCGGCCACGCTCGGCGACACCCGGCTCCCCGGGCGCGCAGTTAATCATTTATGGCCGAGGCTGTTACCGAATAGCCTTGAAGAGCCCAGCTCAGCCCAGCCCCGCTTCGGCTCCGGAGGCACCGATGGCTGGCGGAGCGGCGGCCGAGGGGGAGCGGCGGCGAGCGGCTCCCAGGCGCTGGCCGAGCGGGTCCCAGCGCACGCCAGGCGGGGTCCAGGGAACGGGGCCGAGGCCTGGCTGCGGTCCCCGTGGCGCCAGAGGGGCCCACCCGCAGCCGGGGCTCGGCGCCGGGATCCGAGGCGACAGAGCAACGGGTGGGGCACCGCGGCAGCCGCACCCCTCCTTCCGCGGCACCCCTCGGCACGAAACTCCCGGCGGCCCCCCGCTGCCCCGCGCAGGTGCTGCTGAGGGGAGGCGACGGCGGCGCCTTACCTGGTGCGGCCGCGGCGGAGGCCGAGGAGGGGCTGGGGCCGGTGGCGGCCGTGGCACCGCCGCCCTCCCGCGGACACGCCTCGCGCCCCGCCCCGCGCGCCAGCACCGCCCCCGGCCCGCCCCGGGCTGGGCTCGGGGCCGGGCGCCGCCGGGCGGGAGAGGCGGGACGGGCCCGGGGCGAGGCCGCCGGAGGTGTCGCCTCCGTGTTCTGCCTGCCGGGCCGGGGGTGTTGTGAGGGGCGGAGAGCGGCCCCCGGCCCCTGGCGTTGGGCGCGTGATTGACGTGAGTGTACCCCGCTCGCCACGCAGAAATAAAACACCCAGGACGGCGCTTGGGCCTCATGTGAGGAACTAGTCACGAACTTCTCCATAAGTGAAAGTAAACAGGCGACATCAGTCACGGCCGGCAGATGAATTTCAGCCTCGAGAAGAGATGACCGAGAGGGGTCCCTCTTCATTAATGTGTATAAATATTTAAAGGGGGGGGGTGTGCTATGGGATGGATCCGGCTCTTCCCGGTAGTGCTGAGCACAAGAGGCACCGAGCAGAAACTGCTGCACACAAGTTCCACATAAACGTGAGAAAGAACAACTTTACTGTACAGTGACCTTGCATGGGAACCAATTGCCCACAGGCTGTAGAATTTCTCTCTTGGGAGATACTCAAGAGAGAAATCTGAACACAATCCTCTGCCTTGTGCTCTGGGATAACCCTGCTTGAGCAGGGAGGTTGGCCCAGATGACCCACGGTGATCTCTTCCAACCTTACCCATTCTGTGAAATCTCTATGAATACTCATGGCAAACAACGAGAATATAAAAATTTACCACAAGTTTTTCAGTAATCAGTGTTTGAAAATACCACCTAAAAGGTGCAAATAAAATACAGTCAGGATTATTAATGCAAAGATTAGGAAGCAACAAATAACTATCCACTTAAATTTCAACACTAGAATGCAAAGGTACAACCATGTGCTCGGAACAAAAGACCAAACGAACAAACAAACAAACAAAAAGCCCAAAATTCCATAAATAACTACAAACCAGATTTACTATCAGCATTGGTGTCTTACACTGCCATAAGCATTTCCCTTAACCCAAACACATATCAGTTCTCATTTTTGTTGGCAGTGATTGCCACAAAGACTGGAAAGTCATGGTGTTCCCTCTGAGAATGGTTGCACACCTCTTTTCCAGCTAGCACCAATGCTTGGTCACACCACTCCTGGACTTGACTCCCTCCCCTCAGCCAGGAAACAAACTTCCACCTTCACAGTTTGGAGGCAATGCTCGAGCCTTACTGGTTTCAGCCAAGGATTCTGAAAGTGCTGCAGTGAAAATCAGTCAAGGTGCAATTTATGAGAACGTTTCCAACCCACTCTGCAAACTAGGCAGAACTGGAAGCGTTTCCTCCTGCCAGGGAACCACTGCAGTGGGACAGTGCAAGGCTGGCTGTGACCTCCCTGGGCACTTCCTACTCTGCTCAGGCACAGTGCCCTCATGGAGTGAGGATCTGTCAAATGCACTTGTGCACCTGCTGCAGAAAGCTGGGCATCAATTACATATTTGAGAATTACATCTACAACTGGAATCACGCCTTTAAAAATATTCAGATCTTCAGTAAATGCTCATTTGTTTTAAACAACGTAACTCAGAATGTCCAGGCTTGTATTTGTGTAGGGAGAGTGCTCTTTACAGTAATGCCAACATTTGTCTGCACCCTGAGCTGCATGCATTTTGCCTGGGAGTTTTGGAAACAGTTCTGAAGTTCAGGAGAATGGTAGATTATATTCATAAAACAAGGGTGCCACTGACCTTTCAGCACAAGAGAAGAGATGTGAATCAGGGACCTGAGATTCATGTAAAGGAACACAGTGGAAACACACAAGATGAAAGGCTCTAAAGGCTTTACAAATTATATTTGGATGAGGGAGAGCAGGGAGAAAGAGAATGTGGGAAAAAGAAGAATGAAAAAGGATCCTGCTGTTTAGCTCATGCATAAACTGTATGTGTCTAGCCAAAGGTCACTCCTTTTATTTTCTCATTAATTTCAATGATGGTAAATGGTATATGAAGAACAATCTAAAAATAAGAACAGCCAGAAATAGCTTAGAGTTTTTTGTGTGACAGCATGGCAGGAAGAAAAACCTGAACTGAAACTTCATTCCAGATCTTTACTTCTGGCTTTTGAAAAAGTAGTGACTTAAAGTTAATTATTTAAGATTAACTGTAAATCTATTCAGACAAGTTAAACAAAAGTTAAGTGGTCTACTTTTTAATGTATTTTCCAATAAAGTTATATACTTTGTGTACTCTGAAATTAATTCCTAAGGGGTTTTTTGTCATCTACCACTCTACTGAGAAATGGTGTATATGGACAATTTTGAGGGGGAGTTTTCTGGATTCTAAACACAAGTGGAAAAAAAACCCCACTAAGTACTAGGCAGCTGTAAACAAATAGAGGAGGAATAACAGCTTTGGGAAGCTATCAGGTGCATGCAAAAGCTTGCACAAGGAAATTGCCATCCACAGGAACTGAAAGTAGAGGCTGAAATGGGAGCATCAAAGGGATAATGTATGTTCTGCTGTGAGGGTCACGAATGGCTGCCTCAAACAAATCTTCAGGCATCAGGAGCTCTTCATACAGACACTGATGCAACACCTGCCAGCCTTTTTTTTTTTTCTAGGGAATAATGGGTCAATATCTAGAAGGTAATCTACAGACAAGGTGACACAGATTCTACAGGAGCATTGAAAGAATTTTAGCATTACTCCACCAGCTTTTTAATTGTTTGCAGCAAATGTGCAAATCTGCATTGACTTGCAGCATATTTGACTGTATGCTGAGCTAACATTTGCAAAAGGAGGACACCAGCTGCCCAGAGTTTAGTTCTCATCCTCTCTTTATGCCAAGTAGCAGTATGAACCTTGTGGTTAACACACCTTACAGTGGTTCACTTTCTCTGTAGAGGTTAGTAATTGATAAAGGTAAAATGATAAGCAGCAACAATTAAGCATCCCAGCTAGAACATTTGGGCTGTATTAGAAGGGAGATGAACTGCTCAAAGCACCAACTTTTGATTTTGCATTAAATCCTTAGGTCACTTTATTTCCTGCACAACCACAGTCATATTTCTGATGTGATTCCAGACAACTCATTTGATTTCCCTCAGCCTCCATTTGCCATCTGCAGAAGAAAAAAGGAATTTCCAGCCCTCAGTGTATATGACAAAGATTAAGAGATACTCCAGGTGTAAATGTACAATGTAGTAGCTTTGGCAGGAAAGGTGTCTGAATGATTTCTTGCTCACTTGCAGCCTCCCTGACTCCATCCTGGCACTGTAATTTATTGTTCTATTCAGTTTTTGAAACCTACCCACAGTCCAGGCCACTGAAATGACCTGGGTTAAAAATACCACATCACACCCCTCATTCTTTCAAGATTTTTAACTGAGATCCAGTTGTTATTAAAGCTCCAGCAGCTGGTGACCCGTCATGAAAAGGAGCTTGAAAAGGGACATGTCATACTCTAACATCAGATGGTGAGCTGCAGTAATCCAGAGGGATGTCACAACACAGTGAAGTCACTGTTTTTGAAGGGGAAAAACAGCCCTCACATGTGATATGGGTTCAATATTTGGTCCTACATGATTAGTCTTGGGGCTAGGGATGGAAGAGGAGCCAACTGAAAGCAAGGGGAATAGGACAATTACACAGGGATATATTTTATCTCATCTCCTTCACACAGCCACTGCTCCCACAAGACTGACAGACTCCAGCATCAGTAACACCACCTCCTCTTGGACTGCTTCTTGGCAATCAGTTTTAAGGTGCTGCCTGAAGCAGGTCACTGCTGGTTTTCCTGACCACAGATAAGAGACAGCAGCAAGGAAAGAAATGGTGCAGAGAACTTCTCAGCTGCAGGAATAAAGTGCAGGTTTTCTGAGTCCTGCCCAATGCACTGACTACAAAGCCCCATCCTCATCTCCTGCTATTTGGTGAGGTGTGTTGCCTCCCCAAAGGGACTGTGTGCCATGTGCAGCAGCAACAGGAGACCATGGAGCAGGGAGGAGAGGTGTCTGGAAGGGAGCTGAGGTGTGTTTCTGTTGGTTTGTTGGTTTCAATACCAGAATTGTTGATTAGGAGTTTGTTGATTGGCAACAAATTAAATCAATTGAAATTCTCCTGGCTCAAAAGTGTTTCTGGCTCACAACAAGGGAAAATTGATTCAACACAAAAATTTGGAAATGAAGTAGTACAGTCACAGTGGTCTGGCAACAGATCTGAGGGTGAAGATATAGAAAACAGCAAATTACAAGTTGTGCAGCAGTTGCTAATCTAGGGCATAAGTATTACAAGGGTCTTTTAAGCCAGAAGAAGGAGTGATAATAACATTTTATCCTGGCTTTTGTTAACAGCAGTTTAAAAACTGGAATGTTAGCGTAAAGAAGGTCAAAGAGAGAAGTGATTAACAAGAATATATCTTCAGGAGATAGGTGTTTACATGCTTGGCTTATGAGAAAGCAGCCAAGCAAAGAAAAGACACAGGATCCTTTCAAGGGACCTGGGTGGAATCCCAAAGAGCATTATATAGAGTGTAAGCATGGCGAGAAGAAAAAGAAAATTCATAATAACTATAAAAAAATTCTGACAGCCACGGTGGACTAAGCCCTAGAGAGGCTGGCTTCCTACATTTTATCAGAAGAAAGTTGTATTCAACATGCAGAAAAAATTTAGAAATAGAAAACCCTCTCCATTAGCCTGTGCAATCCCAAGCAAAAAAAAAAATGAAGGACAGCATCTTTTTTAGCTTTCAAAGCAGGTCAAATTCAGAAAGAATAATTCACAACCCACACATAAGTCAATAGCCATTATGTTTGCTCAGACAAGACCTGAATTTGATTAAATGCTTATGAGCACACAGACTATATACTATATAAAAAGAAAAAAAATCTCTTTTGCAATTAGACTATTTATATCAAAGTTAATTTCAATTGCTTTTCTGAGATCTCACATTTGGTTAAAAATACCAAGTCCCCAAAGGACCGTGACAGTCAGAATGCAATATTCTAAGAAATTATTTTTTTTTATGTGTTCTTTTTTAAAGATTGGCAAAGAGGTTGGTTAAAACCTTCACAGAAACATGCAGCTGAAAAAAAGAACCTGAGCATTTTCTGATTCCAGAAGCAACACAGTGTGGTGTCTGATGTCTCAGAGTGAGTGGACTTGAGCAGGGTGGTAAACACTTAAGAATGACTCTAGTTCAAAAACAAACAAACAAAAAGCCTTGAGCTCACTCTTGTAGTAAATGGAAAAAAAAGTGAGGGAAAGCTTGGCAAAAATCAGCATAATAGTGGGCTTATTGTTGAATCTGAAAGCTTCATTTTCCAACGGTGTCCCTTTTCTGGGAAGCGGCACAACCACCCTGAAAGCGCTTTCTATAGAGATGATAAATCTGTGGTGGAGATTAATGCACATTCAGATTAAGTCAGGAAATCAGTAATGAAAAGGATAATTAAATAGAGAGACAAAAACCTAGAAGAAAAATTACCAAAAGCTCCCAAAACAAACACAGCTAACAATACACCATATATATCAGGTCCTGGGATTCTGACTCTGACTTTGGCACCCATTCTTGCTTGAGCAACACACAGGGTGAGCAACCTCATCCTCTTCCTCACTGTGTTTCCCAGGACTCTAGAGAAGGGCAGTCTGCAAAGCAGCAGATTCTATGAGAGCAAGATGAGGCTTGATATCTTTGGTCCTCTCTTTGTTTCTTTTTGCACAAGCTCTTAATTCATCAGGTGGAAAATCATAGGAAGAAAAAAATATTCTATACTTGTTCATAGAACTGTTTGAGGCCACAGCACTCCTGGCCCTGAGGGAGCATCCAAAAAGGAGGGGAAAGGTACAGGGACAACTCTCAGTGATATCAGTCAATCTCAAAAAAATTCCAAACAAACAAACAAAAAAAAGTGGTTGGTTGGAAGAGTTCCTGATAATGGCTTGCAGTTCTAGGATATTGAAGCTGGGTCAATGCTCATTTTTTGAGGAGTCCCACCATGCATTCAGAGTGCTGGAGTGCCCTCAGCACTGAAGAGACAGCCAAAGAGGTACCTCTGTTAGCAGCTGGGGTAGAGTCCTGCATCCAGCCTGGGTGCCTAAGGCAGCAGCCTCAGGGCCTGGGCTGTCAGGGGAGCTGTGGGTGTCCCACTGACCCTGCAGGAGCCTTCAGCCCATGATCACCAGACTGAGGTGCCTGCAGTTAAACTGTGAAAATCCCCAGTGCAGTGGTGACTTTGTCACAGTGTTGTTGGTGTTACTTTCCTGCAGCACCTGCCTGTAAAGAAAACTGCCCTCAGTAACCCAGAGGCACTATGCCACTGTCTGATCTAGCAGCTTTACATTCCAAAAGGGCTTGGGCCACCCCAAAACTTCAGCAACAAAAGAACAAGGAACTTCCACTAGCTGGTAGCACTAGCAGATTGCTGTCCTCTGTCTGGACTTGGTACTGTGAGGAGAAAATCAAGAGTTTCCAAGCTAAATTAGAGCTTTTGAACATTACAGTCTCCATTTTCCAACCAACAGCCCTGTCTTTCTAGGCACAAGTAAATGAGGGTCTGTGAGAGCTGCTTTTGACAGAGAAGTCACTTCTTCCCTTTTGACTTTCAAAGATGTACAGCCAACTTAGAGTGTTGATGTTAAAGCAAACACACTGACTGAACAAAATGTAGAAAAAAAGGCCTTCTCCTTTTCATGACTGTGACTCTAAAACATGAAAACTCAGTACTGAGTCAGAGTCCAGTGTGCAAACTTTTCCAGCTTTAAAGATATGGTGTACAAATGTTGCAACTGTGTGACAGTCTTTAGTTTGTGCACCATGACTTTTTAATTAATTAATTAACTTTGTAAATGTTGTTCCACTTCTCTAAAGTAGATTCAGTCCTATAGTGTCTCATTAATCTCATGTGGGAACTAAAGACAGATGAAAAAATTGACATCTAAAAGACATGGATCTGCTTCCAAGCTTTGCAGTGCAAGATGATCTGTAGTAGAAACTATTTACAATCCTTTCTCTCACACCACTGGACAAAAAAAAGCTCCACAAAAAGTGTAGCAATTCTAATTTCTGCTTCAGTGTTCTGTTCTAGGCAGTGTGCAAAATGCTACTTCAGGCCCTGCCCTACTCTCCTTTCTGCTATCAAGAATAATTTACAACGGTTTGAACTTTTTTCCGTGGGCTGGATGAGTTTATAGATGACAATTTACTTTCTGATATTAATATGCTCAATTTAAACAAAAATCTCCATGCAAAAAACACCATGCCATTTACTAACCCAAAGCAAGACAATCTCCCTCAAACACAAATCTGATAACCAAGTATTCCACTGCCATTTGGAGATGTGTGGCAGTTTAACTACACTTACATTGGTGTAAAGGAAAAATGCATGTAACAGGCAGCCATGCAAAGTAGGGACCACACTCCAGGACTGCCTTTGCATGTGGACATTACTCTGGTCTCCTTCACATCAAAAAGTCATCTGCACAAGGTAATTCTAGCTGGAAGGAAAAAGTGAGCAAAAGTATTGAGTGCTTTGAAGTGTGGTTTCAAGATCAACATGAAACTTATCTGGGAAGTAATGTAAATAACAAAAGTGGCACATTGAAATGATGATTTAACTACTAACTCAGGAGCTTGGCAGTTGAGATTATGGCTGATACAATGACATGTCTGACAGTATTTGAAAGAAGGGAAGATCAACAGGCAAAAACATATAATCAAGTTGGAAAAAACCAATAAATACAAGTACTATAGCATTAGTGTTGTTACACAGCATACAGGGAATTGAAGGACAGTACTAAAACATATTAATTACAGAAAAAACTAAAAGGTATCAAATCCCCAAGGTTGGATCAATCAGCAGAGTGCTTTAGAAGTCCAGTGACCATAACAGAAAAGAAGTGAGCAATGTTATTCAGAAATTACCAAGGTGACTTAAGGTTTCATATGGAATAATGCCAAGCATAGATTTGGTTTATCTCAGAAAAGACTGAAGGAAAGCTCCACAATATAGAATCCAAATTCCTCAAAAGCAGAAGGAAAGTGTCCCCAGGGCTCTGCACTAGGAAAGCAGCACCTCTGTTTAGCAAGGAGAGAGTCCCAGCTCACAAAGTGCCTCACCCATGGCTGCACAAGAAAGCTGTGCAAACACTGGACACGGCCTTCCACCAGGAAACTTACCTTATAGTGGCTGTTGAAAGTTAGCCTAAAATTAAAAAAAAAAAAAAATTGCTTAAAACAACACCCTGGCTAAAAAAAAGAACAAAACCCATCTAGGTGGAGTTACTAGATTTAATGCACAAACACAGCCTGCTACTCTTAAAGACCAGAAAGCACTGCTCATGGACTAAGAGAAGAGAGAGATAACATTAAAAAACCTAGAAGACAAAACTGAAAAAGAGACCTGTATAAATACAGATTCAGTATAAAAACCCTCCAACTTTGGGGTCATCCTTTGTACAAGTGTCTTACTGCATGTCACAGAATTGAGACAATACTTCTGTAGTCATGGTGCCTGAATCTTCTAGAATGCAATGAACATGTACCATTTGTCACCCAATTTATTACACAAGAATATAACCCATTATTAATTATAATCATCAGGCTGACTTCATATTTTTTTGAGAAAGATGATATTATTCTATGCCAGAGTACTTCTCCCTGAGGAATACATAAGGAGTTAACTCACAAATAGATGGATATTGTTACTTATCAGCACTTCACTGCCATTACCATGGCAGCAAGGCAAAGACCATTTTGTTCTGCCCCATTCTTCCCTCAGAACTGACAGTTTGCTTCCAAATACAGAATCTTAACAGAAACTAATGTCTGAGGCCAGATTTTGCATTGTGTCCTAAAAGCTCAATCTGATATGAAGTGTAATGAAAAGGTGGAACAAAAGGCTGTCATTTTGTAAGCCTAACTGAACATTAGGAGGCTGATTATGCTGTTTGCAGTACAATGTGCATAAAAAGGAGCAAACAAAACTCAGATCAAGCATTTTCTGTGTAAAATGTGCCCCCAAAACTATCTGCATCTTCTTTTGCTGCTCACAGACAAGTGCAGGGATCAGCATGCTGCTGCTGCCTACAGGACACCTGGGATTGCCAAGAAGGAACATGTACAGTGAAATTACAATGAGTTCATCAGAAACATGTGGAAAACAGTGAGTGAAGTGCTCCAAAGGAGTAGTCAAGAACAAGTAACATGCCAGCCATCATTACACTGCACATCTGCATATCCAGTTATCAATATTAATAGGACAACTGGTGCATGAGGAGGCTCTGGGGCATCAGAATTGCATTTTCTCATTTACTCTGATGCTTTAGAACTTGTCTAAAGAATAAAAAACAAAGGGAAAGAATGCCACAGGCAAATACCCTAAGGAATATGATCACTTCCTAGCTGGTTCAGGCTCTTTATTTGATTCTATAAAGGTCAAAATATTAAGGAGTCACAGTGACATTAAAAAATTCCTCCACCAATCCCATTCAACAAAGCTTTATGGATGGACAACACATTGGAGCTCTCCCACCATTCCTGAGTAGAAACAATTTGGATGAAATATAGAAGGCAGGAGAGCAAGGCTTAGTGAAACAGAACTCTGACACAAGCACAACAACTGGAAGGGAAGGTTGAGAAGACAGGGAGATGCAGGGGAAGCAGAAGACAGCAAATCTTACTCTTCTGAGCAGGAGGTTCAGAGTGTGTGAGTGTGAACATCATGAAAGATCCAGATGGTCTTCTCCACCCAACAGTGTAGTTTGCTCATGTAGGTCCTGGCAGACAGTTACCTGAACAACCTGTTCTCTCTTGTAAAACCTGTCATGTAATCCAAGTTTATCCTGCTGAGCTGACCACAAAATAACAAAGTACTTAGCTGTTCCCTCCCTTATGTCACAAACTGTATTAGCTGTGTTTTGTCTACAGCAAAGTGAGAGTTAATACCTGCACAGGAACAGAGGCAGACAAAAAGAAATAAGAAAGGTGAAGCTGCAGGCTGTGACAGTTATGCCGTTTGATTCCCAGCTTTAAATAAACCCCTTGGAGTAGAACAGGATTTTTATGTTAAAAAAAGCTGCTTTTCAGTCTGCATCAGTGTTTACAGTTGCAAAAATTACTGCACTTGAACTCCAAACTGGATATTCAGCATTGAAAAAAAATAGCGGAAAATTTATGTGCAGATCCCCATCGTTCCCCCAGCTCCTGTGCCACATCCAACACTTACTAGCTGCAGCAATATTAAATCTTAGTTACAGGTGACACTGTTTGCAGGCACAGTTCAAAAACTTTACCTTCATCCCCACAATGAATAGTACAGCTTCACAGTGGAAAAGTCTGAATTCACCACAGAAAAATAATATGTATCATTTCTGTGAACTTCACTTATTGAAAAGATCTTCAAGAGCCACAAAAGAAAATATCCAAATAAATGAACAAATAAATGCTGAAGCTGCTGAGCTGGGTTTCATAGCACTCTCCTCTCTCCTACACCTCGTTAAATTAGACTATAAATACCAAGGAGAAGTGCAAATAATATCCTGAATGGAGACTCAGTTTGCCCCTACCTGAGGAAGCTTGGCAATTTTGCCAATCAAATCCACATGATTTATCCTTTTGTTAAAACCAGAAAGTTGAAGGACAGGAGGCATGTCTAACAGAGCTTTCAAAATTATGGGTAATGTACACACACAACAGTGGGAGAATGTCATTGTTATTTTCTATAGATCTTTCTATAGATCTTGCTTCAGTATTGAAAGGGTTCACCTTTGCTACCTGTGAGATCACCAGGACTTTGGAGATTTGATAGCCCTTCTATCAGTATCAAAATTCCCAAAGTTTTATATTCTCCATGAGAACTAATGAAGAGGGCCTCAATACAAATGGTTGCTGTGCATTTGTATTTTTGTAACAGCTGTAAATTAAGAGTTGCAAACTTGACTACATGCAATATCAAACCTTAAGTCCCAGAAGTACTGAGCTGTAATAAAACAGGCTGGAAAGCAGTTGCTAATTTAAACTAAATTGTATAAAGGAACAGCTGCATTTCCAAGAACAAAGCCCCAAACAGCAAAAAACAATGAAGAAAAGACAAGCCTACACATATTTCTTCTAAAATGGCCCTCCAAAGGGAGAAAACTTCAGATTTACAATAAAATTTAATGTAGGACTTTAAGGTACAGTAAAATGCAGTTCTAATACTTGTTCCAGAGGTACCAAAAAATGGCTACAAACCCCTTAGCAAAGAGTTGTGATTAAAAAAGACCAAAAGTGACACAGTGGCCAAGTGAGATGAAATGCTGGCAGTTAGCCAAATATGGGTACAGGATGATATAATTTGTCACGCTCAGCATTGATTGCTATTGCATAGCTGCTCTGGGATCAAAATCCTGATTACAATCCATCAAACCAGTAACTACAGTGAGTTGAATGGCTGAGCAATTGTGATGACACAGCTGGCTGCAAGGATGGTGCTAGAAATTAATAAGTGAAGCTGCTATTAGCATGTAGAAATGTAGAGGGTGATCTTGTCCCCCAATAAATTGCAGCTGTTTCAGTTGCTGAAGATTGGAGGTGAGCCTGATCTTAACGGGCCACACCTGTAATCAATAAGAACTAGTGCTATATAAGAGTAAGGAAAGAGGAGTGAGGAGAGTCAGATTACTGTGAGGACCTGGAACAGTCAGTGTGCAGAGGAGCTGCCTGTAAGGAACATCAAGAAGGTATGAAGCTCTGATAATACAAAATCCTTGTGCTATGATAGAACCTTTGCTATCTAAGACAACAAATGGTGACCCCCGACGTGATTTGGGACTAAACTATATTGCCCCATGGATTTGGGAGGACCTGTGGATTTGGGAGAACTGGATTTGACCAAATAACCCTGAGGATACGGGAGAACTGGATTTGACCAACTACCCCGTGAATTCAGGGAACTGAATTTGACCAAATAACCCTGTGGATTTGGGAAACAGGACTTGAACACTAAACTGTTGTCAAAATATAATGATTACAACAATTAGTGTTTGCTAAATATGAGTGTAAAAGATCTTGAAGATAAGTGCTTTTGTAAATTGGGAAAAGCTGTAGAACTGAACTAATATTTAGAAATATATATCTGTCTGTGCTGTAACATGCTGTTTTGAACATTTGTATAACTCTTAATTCTAAACAAAATATACAAATATGTAATAAGGTTAATTTATTTGAATATGTACTTCTGGAAATGCTGCAACTCTGTGGTTAAAAGAAAAAGGGGGAATTGTAGAGGGTGATCTTGTCCCCCAGTGAGTTGCAGCTGGGTCAGTTGCTGAAGATTGGAGGTGGGGCTGATCTTAACAGGCCACACCTGCAATCAATAAGAACTAGTGCTACATAAGAGTAAGGAAAGAGGAGTGAGGAGAGTCAGATTACTGCGAGGACCTGGAGAAGTCAGTGTGGAGAGGAGCTGCTTGTGAGGAACATTAGGAAGGTATGAGGCTCTGATAATATGAAATCCTCATGCTATGATAGAACCTTTGTTGTCTTAGACAACATAGAAAGCTTTAGAGAAATGAAAAAGCAGCATGGAAATTGCTAATACCCAAAACACAGGAACGTTGTCAAAAGTTTTATTAAAAAAACCCCAAATCATGTCATTCTGATTTTTGAATGAGAAGAATTTATGCCTGCTGCTCACAATTTAAACAAAAAGTGTCTATACTTCTCTTCACCTGGTATAAGCAGGAAAACTGTCCTCTTCTGAGTCAGCTACATCACAGGCTATATTCAGGAAGCACCAGGAGAAAGAATCAGAAGAGTGGATGATGCACACCAGCTGGAACCAGCTTTCCCATGCTGGCCATAGGAATACCACTGTCACACAAAACTGATTTTGCTTGGGCCACTCTTGGGACTCTGCCTCTATCTTGCCTGCTGGACAGGGTGTGAGAGACCTACATGGACTGTCCATGCAAAAACCAGTTGGGCACTTCTGCCTCCACGAAAGCAGAACTCAAGGACACTCAGCAAATCTGACCAAATGCTGCTTAGCTTGCTCTGCTGAGTCACCTCAGAGAAGTCTTCAGTGTGACTGAAATCCTACAGCATTCCCCACTATTGCCTTTGACCCTTCATCTCCCATCTGTGGGATTCTTGCCTGTAGTGTATTTTTTTCATCTAAATATAGCAGCTCTTCAGTCTTTTTGTCTCTCTGCTACAACCTTGGCTTCTTTTAATGGATCCTGCATGAAATTAGACCTAGTTTGCATTCTAACAACTTTGGTGACTTATGCTTTTAATTAATCCTTAATATTCCTCCAGTCTCCATGGATGGTGCATTATAAAAACCCATTTATATGTGACATTGTGGTTTCAACTTCAGGGGAAAAATGTCTGACAAATGGTACATTTATAAGAAATATATGCAATTTATCATAAAACATTATGCTTTTATTCTCTCCAGCTGGAGTAGCAGACAGGTTAATATGTTCTTGCAATTGAAAAAGTTCCATGGGATTTATTATTCCACAAGGAGCAGGGGTCCAACAAGGCCCCTACTTGGATACAACCTCTATGGGATTCTCAACCTGTTGTAACTTGCTGGATCTGAGTAACCCCTCTCCAAAACCACAGCAGGCCTCTGGCTGCCTTGCATGCAGAGATTTCACAGGTTAATTGACCAAATCATGCTCACTTCAGTAGCCCCTTTGTGTTCAAAATTTGACCCACAGAAGAGCTTTGAAAGTTTAGAGCACAACAGAAGTGGTGAGTATTACTGGGTCACATTTGGAGGTTCAGAATCAGTTGTTACTTAATGTTTATTCAGCTTCCATTAAAATAGAGCACTGAATCAAACACCAAGGAAGGACCTCCAAATTTTACCCATTATTAATCATTTGATGTTATTAATTCAATTTAATGTTCTTGGACATCTTTTACTCTTGCCTGAGTATCACTCCAGATAAAAGATGCTCAGCTGTCACTTATAAAGTGTGATTTATTGCTAGCCAACCTGCTCATCTGATAATTGAATGAACCAAGAAGTTTCTGTGAGGGTTCTTGAAATAATCTTTCACTTCAGTTATATTTATTGCCAGTTTCTGACTGTATTTAGCAATAATTAGAATAATCACTCCAGAAAAGACATCTGGAAAAATGCATATCCTGAGAGTATTCATAAACCAACAACTTCTTTTGAGACATCAAGATCCTTTCCCATCAGATCAGACAGATGGGACTGGCATTAAGTATAACCTACAAGTGGTTCAGAGCACTGAGAGTTTTCTTCATACCCATAAGATTATTATATTAATTTATAAGATATGTTCTTTTAGCATTTTGCATCTTCTACTAAGTTTGTTTTATTTAAATATTTATTCCCCATTTTATTTGGAATAGAAAAGTTAAAAGGTAAGTTGGGAAGTAAAATTCTGAACCAGTCACATCTAAAACACTTGGTCCCAGTAAAATAATACAGGAAAAATAAGGGGCCCAGTGCCATTACTGCCACTAAGATCCCATCTTCTGTTCCCTGCCAGCTCAGCAGTTTGCAACACCAGGACTAAAAGCATATTTGTCAGTGTTGTGGTTTTCAGATATTATTTGATAGGTAAAGTAAAGCAATGCTCATTTCTGCATTTTAAAGATGAGGAGACACACCCTCTGTCAGATGAGGGAGGGACATTTCAGCCAGGAAAGAAAACTTGAACTGGTTAACACCAGGCACAAGGGTGTATCACAAATCTGACCTCAGTGCCTCATTTCTCAGTCACAGTCAGTAACTGATGGTTAAGAAAGAGTGTGACAAGAATGAAAGTGGGCAGTGTGTCTTCTCCACTAAAGTCTCCCAGTTTCCAGGACTGTGCAGCTTGGGCTCCTTCCTTCTAGCATGGTGGAAATGATCAGGATGAAGATCTCAATCTTTCAGGGTTTGCACAAGGGAAATGATGAACAGCAGCTGAGTGTGTCATTTATATGGATGACAACTCCTAAAATCCAAATAGTTGCCTGGATCAAGGCCAGGTTCCTCAGCCCCTTGCACAACTGAATCATTAAAGTCTAAGGGACCATGGGAGATGGAGGATTTCTTAACCCTGGCTGATTTTACTCAGAGGCTGCCAGAGTTTGAAAGAAGGCAAGCCTAAACTCTGTTATTATCTCAGTGGTTACTCAAAGGCATCATTTGGAGTGGGCACTTCTGCCTCCAAAAAGCCAGACTGGAGATCTTTTTCCTTCCACTTCTGCCAACTTCCAAAGAACTTTAACAAGTTATGTGAGCTTAGAATATTTCAGCCTAAGGCAAAGGAAGCACATAAAGAAAACTTACTTGCAGTTCAATCCTAACCCAGCTTCAGGATTTAGACCCTTTAAAGGCAACAGACTTTATTGAGGAGAATTTTATCCCCAGCTTCTAAACATGTTAAATATATAATAATTACCAAATAATTATTTCTTGTGTTTTTTTCTTAGTCAAGAGACCAAAAGAAGTCTGGAGTTCAGTAATTCTTGCAAACAAGAAGATACATGTTTCCAAAACCATCAGTAAAATAAATCAGAAAAATATTGTCAGAAGTGTAAGATACAGAAAAGTGTAACTCACCTTAATTTATCAACCTAAAATTTGTACTTAGAAAATTAAACAAAAAAAAATTATTACTATTACATATAGTCACAGGTCAAATGTAGAAAGCTTGGGGTTAGCTCATATGTAGGGCAGAAATATTTCATAATAATTTGCAATACATAGAAAACACATACAAATTAAAACTCCAAATTCTATAAATCAAATACAGAGCTGCTCTCAGCAGCAAGTTACCCAAGGATTCCAATGAAAGCAACTTCTATCAGTATAAAGGTCTCTCCATTTCCAAAATTCTTTTCTTAAAGTCTCTTCATTGGCTCCAACAGAATCCATCACTTTTGCCATTTGCACAAACCATTTCCTGTTTGCTGTGTAGAAAGTGAAGCAGGGAGCCATGTGAGTGCCAGCCTGCTCTCCTATCTGAAACACTGGGGAAATAAATTAAAATAACTCTGCACAGTCTAGACGGGCTCAGCACTGTCTGCTTTAAAAATTGTGGTTCAGGCACATCCAAATGTATGAGTTTGTTTTCAAACAGTCATATCTTTCAGAAATAATTTGTTTACCTTTGATTTTTTTGAATGTTTGCTGTTCAGTCAAACATTCCCATGATGAATAAATTTTTTACTAGTTTTGAAAAACCAGAAGCAACATTTTACCTGATCACAGCAGCCAAGGAGCTGGAACTTGAAAAAAAAAATATAACATAGTGCAAAAATCATAATAAAATTGTGAGAGTGAAGAAAGCTGAACTGAATGGGGAAAGGTGTGATGTGTCCCTAAGTTGAACATTTAAAAAGTAATAGAAAAAACAAATTAAAAAAGAAAAATTAGAAAACCAAAATGTTTATGGTCTTGTTATTACTTGTACATTAATAATAGTAAGAATCAGTTTTCTGTGAGAACAAAAAGTAGGGAAAATCTTGCCTTTAATGTAGTATTAAAAATAAGGTTAGTATGTGAAAATAGATGGGCTGCAGAAGAGAATGCCAGAACAGACTGATCCCATCCTGGCAGGTGTGTTCAACATTGCTGAGGAAAGTTCCTCATCCTCCTTCAAAACCCAGCATTTCAGAGCCTGTATAATCAAAATACATTTCCTCTTATCAAACTTCTGTTTTCCTTGTTGTGTATTAAATTAATTTCCCATGCCTAGTGGAAGGACAACTTATCACTGTTCTTTTTAGAGCCATTTCTATATTTTCCTTTTTATCTCCATTTTGCACTTCCTTTTCTTGGACTAAGAAGTTCCTTTCCTCACTTTATCTCATTAGCTGTATTTTCTAGGCTCAGGTTCTCTGTACAGTTCTCACAGAAACTTGTCACCTACTTTATATATACACCCAAAAAAGTACATAAATAAACAACAACAATTAAATCAATGAAAACCAAACCCCATTACATTTTAAAATATTTATATTAACTTGCCAGTCAGCAGTGTCATCACTGCCAAAAGATTCATGATCCCGCCACACCAATCCTCCTCTTTTCCTGCAGTATTTTTCAATTACATTTGACTGAAAAACTTCACTGATGTCTATTCTGTACTGTTCCTTACACTTAAGACAATATACAAAACCCTTGGATAATATCACTAGTAGTTCTTAATTTCAAACATTTCAAAATTGCTGGAATGTTACAATTCTTTTAAAGGTGATGACATTTGGAAAATTTTTAGTGTTTTTTTCTCAGAGAGAAGTCTTGTGAGAAGCTCAAAAGCCTGGAGCCACAGATGCCAAGGAAAGGAAAAGAGATCACAAGACTTCCTTTGCCCAGATTCAACAAGTATTTGTAGTATCTTTGCAGGTGAAGGGGGCAAATTGTATGACTGATTTCACTCCATGTGAGAACAGAACATAGCAATTTTTTTTTTTTAACCTAAAAATTTGAAAATTAGGCAGAAAAGCTATAGGGGGAGATTATAAATGGACCTGAGGAGATGGAATCAGCCACGAGGAACTCCTGAAGCTGGCCAAGGAGACTGCAGCAGAGTAAGAGTTATAAATGGGTCAGTGCAAGGTTGGGCTTGTTCCTGCAGGCAAATAAGGGTTACAAAGGCTCCTCAGCACTGTGAATTGGGGAGTGAAATTGGCATCCAGCTGCTCCAAACCAGTAACCTGAAAGTATTGTTGTGCAAAGATGAGGATGGATGTGGGATGTCAATTTTAATAAAGACACTGAAAAACTGAAGGAATTAAGTGGGTTCCAGTCATAAGGAAATATGATAGTGAAGGCAAAAGTAAATTGCTCACAATTGCTCCAAGAAAAATACAGAGTATATGCAAATATGCAGTGACACAAAGTCTAGAGCTAGGCATTATACCCAGTAATTTGATTAAAAACTAGACACACCTTGTCTGGTAATAAACTGTAATGGGGATGCAAGCATTGCCCCAGAATCTCACAATAATGGTTTTGACAGCTGGATTGAAATGAGATTGTTCCATGTGCCTGCAAAGGCCATGATCTGCCAAGACAGGGGCAGATGTCTGCCACAACAGAAATGGTTTGGAAGTGTTGGGTAGAAAAGCAATCATAAAAGAGAGAAATGTGAAAGACATTTGGAGACTGAACAAAGAGGCCTAATCACTTTTTCTGCTGGTCCTGAATGAATAGCTTTGAAGAACCTGTGAAGACCTACCAGGAGTATCAAGAAGAGTTCCAGGCTAAACAAAACAGATTTTACTCATAACATAAGCAAGGACAGGTCTCAGCCTGCTAGTGAAAAACATGACAGAGATCATAACATAGGCCAAGGAGTCTCAGCAGCAATGAAATGTGGCAGCACCCCAGGAAAACTGAGTATTCAGTGTCTCTACAGTGAGAAAATGATCTCAAAGAAAATGGAAAATCTGAGTTTTAAACTAGGATATACAAAGCTAAACTGAAAAAAAAAAAAAGTAGTTTGATTTGGGGTTGTGGTGGGTCTGACTGGGATGGAGTTGAGTTTCTTCACAGCAGCCCACATGGTGCTGGGTTCTGGCTCTGTGGCTACAGCACTGCTGACAACACACCAGTGTTTTCAGTGTTTTGGCTATTGCTGGGCTGTGCTTGCACAGTGTCAAGGCCACCTCTGCTTCCCACTACACCCCCACAGCCAGGCTGAGGGTGGGCAAGAGGCTGGGAGGGGACACAGCTGACTCAGAGTGACCCAAGGGACATTTCATGTCATGTATCCTCAAGGGCAGAAATAAAAACTGGAAGAAAAAGACTTGGGGGGGGGGGGGAAGATGTTTTGACTTCTAAAATGGATGTTTAGAGACTGGCTGAGCACTGCTGTGCCCATGGGAGGTGGTGCCATCTCCTTTGCCTCACTTGTTTCCCCCCACCCCATTCTTTTCTTCACCTATTAAATTGTTTTTTATCTCCACTGCAGAGTTAGCTCAATTTCCTTTTTCCTTTCCTCCCCACTGTGAGGAGCTGCTGCAGGGAGTGCCAGCAGCTGCTGGCTGGGCTCAGGTGCTGGTTGGAAGAAGAGGCACTTTATTTAGTACTGTGCTTTCCCAGAGCTTACCTTGCATTAAAGGGGGAAAAAATAAATCTAACTTCAGTGCTTGCATTTACTGCAACTACCCAGAGTTGCAGCCACTAGTACAGGCAGAGCAGATCTGCCTGGAATTTCTTCACCCAGTTCAAGAATCCCTCAGTGTCCAATAGTACACAGTTTCAGGAGCACTTTACCTACACATGTGCCTACTGTAAAACCCTAAGACCTAAATGCAGCCACTAATGTCAATCACTTACATTTGGCACCCTGGGCCAGCCTCCAGCTCCTTGCTGAAGGCAGCAAGGGGAGGCTGTTGTTCAGTTCTGTGGCACTTAGAGAGCCCATTTCACATTCAGGTGGCACATCACACTCCCCTGGAGAACAAAGCAAGCTTTCCCATTTTTAGTCTGGTTAACTGAGCAGTTGGTTTCACTGGAGACCTGATAAATGGGAGATTTCTTCTCATATCCTCCAGTTAGGTGGTTCAGGCATATATAATCTAATCTTAAAAAGCATATGTAACAGCAGATTTTGCCATCTACATTTTAATGATATTTAAATCCTGCTAATCACTGGCACTTAAACTGATGGAACTCATTACCAAAGGACACTCTATATTAAACAAATGTGTATTTATTTTAAAAGGTTTAAAATAACTGTATTTCAGTCCCATCAGATTACTACAGTTCTGTTAGTTTAAAGAATAGGTAAATTCTAAAAATAATGACATTTTAAAACCCATGCAGAATTTCTTGGCACATGAATAAATCCTGAGTATTACACTAGACTCAGTCCAGTGAAATAGAAAAGTTTTTCCACTTACAACCCTGTACTCTCATGTGGATCTC
The DNA here is from genome assembly GCF_022539315.1 of Serinus canaria. Classification (NCBI taxonomy): domain Eukaryota; kingdom Metazoa; phylum Chordata; class Aves; order Passeriformes; family Fringillidae; genus Serinus; species Serinus canaria. The sequence goes on from NC_066321.1 coordinate 26,568,971, forward strand.
CATTTGCAAGAAAGTGAAACTGCAGAGCTGACAGACTGTGTGTGTCTGGGTCTTATCCTGATTTACCCTTTTCATGCCTTTCATTATTTCTGCAAAATGGCAAAGGCAAATATTTAAGTGAAATCTAATTTATCTATTCCTCAAATACCAGTTCTAATGCAACACAAGTTCTCACTGAATTAGTGACTGCCTTCTAAGCAGCCTTATGGGCCCAGGTTGGAAATAATTCCTGCAAGTGCTAAATAAGATGAAGCTTCTGCTTTGATATTGATTTATTTTCCAGGAAAAGAAGGTATATTTGCTTTGTGATTCCTGATACAGACTAGACACTATATCATCTGGTTTTGATGGAATGGTGGAACTTTGACTTCTTCCCTTTCCCCTCCCAAAGGGCTCTCCTCTCACCTGGCTTGGCTGGTGAGGTCACAGAGGTTCTCTCTTTCTGTCATGTTGAATTACCACCCAAACCACAGAAGCCTTTTTCTAAAACAAAGAGCTACTAAAAGTTAGCTTCTCTAGGAAAACTGTTTTGGGCTTATATCATCTTTCCTTGCAGATCTTGATATAAATATTAGACAGAGACAATTATTGTTGATATGTTTATCAGGATTCAAGAGCACAATGAAAAATGGGACCTGGGAATCCTCACTCACTGTCAAAATTATGCAATTTTAGAGAAACAGTTTGTCCTTTCACTTGAATATACAGGTGATATAGAGAACCAGGACATACATATTTAAGAGTGGGATTGTTTAAGAGAGAAAAGATTGTTTTTAATATGGGAAAGTGATAACAGATTTGATTAGAAGAAGATGCTGGAGATAACAGGTTCTTGGCTGCTGGCTGGGTCAATGTACATGTGCTTATTTTTCTACCACACTCAATGAAAAGGTCACACACAAGAGATTTAACCACATCTTCTCCCAGAGACCCTCCATTAATGATGATTATCAATTCATGAGTTCATGATAAGCCTCTTTTTGTTCAATCTGATTTTTTTTTCTCCTCCTTGTTTAGAAGTTGAATTAAAGCATAATTGCTTGCATTATGCCACTTGTGACAGTATGAGCTGATTAGCTTGTAAAGCCCTGATTAGTTTGGGGCTACCTTAGGAGAAAGCTATGAATTATAATGAAATTCACAGATAAGCTTGGAGAGGTACTTACGGTCTGAAGCAAATGAATTTTATATATAATTCAAAATGAGAGTAATTCATAATTGCACCCTATTATAAATAGAAGAAACGACCCTATGTGACAGATGATGCTAATCTCATACCCAAACAAGGAGCATCATTTCACAACCAATATATCCTTCTGTTTTCTGGGGCAGCAGCTTTGCGTCCCAAAGCATCCCTCCCTCTCCAGCACACTGCAGCTCCCAGCAATGGGCTCACTCCACACCTGGCTGATGGGAAAACTCCCCCTGGTTCCACCATAAACATTTTGGGTTACTTTGTGGCATGTCAACACAGATCAAACTCAAACTAGAACATTTTGCATTTCATAGCTCTGCTCACTGAGCCACTGGTACTCTCAGGCCAGGGCACAATGGGTGGGCTCACCATAGCTCAGTGGGATATCTTCTGCATGTCCTACTGAGTAATGAGATTTGGAACAGAAAACAGAGTCATAGCTTATAGTGCCTTTTCAGCACATATGAGTAGGAGAATTCAATTCTCAGCACTTTTCAGAACTGCCCAAACATAAAGACTGTAATCTATTGCTAAGTGTCCATTCTAGAAAACAATAATTTATTTTTTCCAGTTATGCTCAAGTTAATTTTACAGGATGTAACTTGTAAAATTAAATTAATTAATTTCATGAGCCTACTCCCCTTAATAAATTTAATAAATGACTGATTGATTTGCATGCTTTTGCTGTTAGCATGGGGGTAAGATAATGCAGTATCTTCTGAGAGGGAGTATCAGCTTGTGTGAAAGAATGCAGATGCACTGATGGTTTTGGAATGTGCAGCTGAATAAGTGACTGGCCTCCAGCAGAACTGTTGCAAAGGTCACAGATGCACACACCCAGAAGAGCATCCAGCAGTGCTCACACTTTATTTCAAGCTGGATTCCTCAGGGTTGCTAAACTCAGGGTAATCCCCATCCTATCACACAGCAGAGACCATTGTCAATCTACTGACTGCACACAGGTTTGGTGTAACCCAGGTTACAGTACTGCAGAATCAGTCTTCTCACTTGGGCCTGTGATTTGATTACAAACTGCAGCTGAAAAATGTGTTATGAGGTGGTGGGTTTACATTTACAGAAATCAGATTTGTTTTAACAGCTTTTTCCAACTATAGCTTATAATGTGGAATAAGAATGGTACACTTCTGAAGTGTTCTTCATCCAGTATTTATTATTTTTCACTAAAAGCTTTTTTGGAAATTTCTTTCAATTTGACAGCAGATCAATTATCTTTAAAACTGCTTTACTTTCTAAGCATGTGCATGGCATTCAGTGATTTCAAATGTTTATGTAGCACTGTATATTCAGAAATCAATGTGTAATCTGAGGTTCTTACTTCCCCCTTCCTAAAACGATGATGTCACTTTTCAATTTTGTTGGAAAAATCTACTACTCCATTAGAAAGTCAGCAAGAAAATGAACATGTTGATAATCTATAACTTCCATTTAGTTATTTTGGGCCTGATACAAATCACACGAGTGAAATCGTGTGTGGACTTTGGCTGACACCATAAGCCTTGTTTGGTCTTCTACTTCAAGTTATTCTCCATTTCACACAGAATCTTTTGCATTTTTTAATGTCTTTAAGCACATAACATAGAGGAACTAAAGGATCAGTTTTTCAGTATGATATTGCTTATGGTTGTGAAGGAGATTTTATGGAATAATAAAATCACATGATCACTAGTTGGGTATTATAAGCCAAGTCTTCCTCTGTCAGCACAATTCCTCCTGTTTCAAATCAGAAATTCTTTCTGTATTCTTATAAGCTCAAATGGATTCCTGCTAGATGCCTGTCTTTTTTATTTCCCTAAATGGACACATATTTTTCTTGTTACACTCTCTGTCATAATACTCACAGCAGAGTAAGGAAAGTGATTTGCTTGTGTGTTATTTCTTTTACTACGCATTTTGTCCTCTTAGAAATCCCTTAAAAACAGCAAAAGAACACATCTACCAAGAGCAGCAACTAGAAGAGAAAAGGCTTGGGTTCAGAAAAATAATGGTTCAGGCTCAATAGGCCTAATTTGTCAGTGAATTCTCTTATGGCCAGAGAGATAACCAAGAGCTCTGAAGGAGCCTCAGCCTGTGTTATTTAGTCACAAGGAATTCTGTGTGGTGGACAACTTAGAGTAAATACACCAGAGGAAAGCACAGTGCATAAATCAGAAGAAGGACAAAACAATTAAGAATCTTACAGAGTCCAACAGCACAGATCATCAGCAGCAGCTAAGGTAGAAAATATTCTTTAAAATCAGTGTTTGGGCCTTGGTTTGTAGATGAGCCCTTTGTCCTTCAGTGAGTTTTGAGGTTTATCTGAAGGACACATCCTTCTCTGCTTTTTTTAAGAATCCTATGCCAGTTACACATCCTGTTCTCAGGTTTTCAGAAGAAACAAAGATAGTCTTAGCTCAGTAAGTGTGCAGCTACCCCACAAAGACAGCACACATCACCAAGCAATCTTCTTTGCATAGTTCCCAGTTCAGCAACAGACTCCTCTGTGCTTATCATTAAATGACATTGTCAATCAAGCCTTATCAATTACTCCAACTGGATTTTGACTTATCATCATGTACCCTATGCATCATTTCACTATCAACAGCACAACCCTTCAATCCAGAGGAAGAGGAGTACTCAGAGGATATAAAGGTGTTAAATTCCCTTCAGCACATTTCATTAATGAGCTTGTTTGCTTGTCTGCCACATAATCCTTGGTTGGGGAGACAACACAAAAGCAGCCCCATAGCTTCAAAGCACACATTAAGCCATCTAAGTAAACACAGATACAATAAGGTAAACATTTAGCAGGAAATGCACATTATTGCCAGGGCACATGGTCCTAGTGAAGATAATTTTTTGCATACTTCTGTGGTCACTGATATGCTGCATATATACTTGCAACAACATCCCTGCACTTAACATAGCTCAACACACATATATAACTCTTGGGAAAAGAAAAATAGAAAATTTATTACTGACCTGTACTACATCTCCTATTTGCTCCTGTAATCTTCCTTCCTTTTCTTTAACATGAAATAATGTACTTTTTCTACCAAGCCAAGAAGAGTTCACACAATAATACTGTGATGTAAGCAGCAAGGTCTGCATGTGCAGACCACTTGTGAATTACCAGAAGAGCAATCAGACGTTTCAGAACCTTTCACAAGAACCTCATGGATCCCAGCCTTGCATGGTTTATGTCCCCTGAGTGTTACATAATGCATGGAATAAACCATGTTTGTAGCCACAGTTGGGGTACAGGTCGGACTCTGATAAATCATCAGATTTTGCTGAATGTATCCAAACACCACAGTGAGCTGTCTTCCTCCCTGTTACTTGCCACATTTAGCCTGTGTTACTCCTTTACAATAATTTGGGGGTTATTCTCGTGCACATCTCTGCTCAGTGTCTTATCCATGACCCAATGTTTTTCTGCACAGTCCCTCTCATGTTCTGTAATTGAAACTAAAAGCTGCAGCAATCCCTCTAGCAAATTTTTACAGGGGAAAAAAAACTTCTGCCAGGTCCCTGGAACCATGGTAGCCAAATTACTTCACAGTCCTGGAGTGAGAGCAGGAGAACTGGAAATGCCATGTCCTCCTCAGCCTTTGGAACAAGGGTGTCATAACTGGAACTCAGGAATCATTTACTGGTGTGATTTGCTCTAATTTGAAAGCCATGCCTCGTTTGGCAGGAAGATATAAAGCCCATCCAGCTGGGTATTGAGGTTACCTTGAGGACTATAGACTTAGCAAGAAGACCATCAAGAGTCTCTGACCTATTTTCTTCAGAAATCACCAGCCAAGCAGGATCTTACAAAGCCATTCCCACCCTGTTTGGAAACACTGGTGCTAGATGTGCTTCAGCTACACTGCACCAGGGGATCCCACGTCAGTACCACTGTCTTTCCAAATGTTTACAACAGGGTTTCAGTTATATTGGTTAGTTATGTCCTGACTGGGCAGAAACTTCAAACAAGTTACCCATTTATTTGCTGTACAGTATTCCCAATACTTAGTAAAAAAGTTAAAACAAGAACCTCAGCTTGTTTTTTCCTCCTTTTCCCTTGTACACTCAGCTTTTGAAGCTGTGTGCCGGTCTGTTTTCACTTATTTTTAAAAAAGCACTGTACACAATACAATATCAGACCAGTTATGGTTTATATATGTGAACATATGTGGCTACATTCTCTCTCTTTAAGTAAACACTGAGAGCAGAGTAGTCTGTAACCTTTTGGAAAAAAAGTCACCATTGGAAAAAATTACTTCGTAGACGGCTTCATGCAATTGTGGCTACAATTCATTATGCCAAAGATGGGAAATAAAGAAAATAGCACAGCAGTCCATCAGACCCTGCTGAGGCAAACACATGAGAATCATTACACATACACATACACTCCTAAAATAAGCTCAGAGCCCAGCTCCTGGGTGGGGAGGTGGTAAATTCAAATGAAGGCTGAATCCCTGGACAAAGTCCATCTCTGATGTAACTCACTGGGGGCCCCTGAAACCATCAGAGCCAAGTAAGCAGAGCAGTCTGACAGCACAGATGGAAGATGCTGCTCTGCAGGCAGGTGCAGACAGTGCTAAGCAATGTCACCCCTCCCTATGGCTGAAAGGATGCCAGCACTGAAATGAAGACAGGGTTTTTGGTACCTGTACCTTGAAAAATTTTTCACTGTCTTCCATCTCTGCAACATATTAGAGCTCTGAATAAGCAATAGCTGCAGACAGTAGCTTGCAGCCTCAAATCCAAATTTCCTTTTTGCAGAAGATGAATGCTTTTCTCAGTTAAGTCTTTAACAAACTTTCTGCCTGCAGTTACAATTTCACCCAGAAAGATGAAAGAAGCTATTAATCAAATGTTAATGCCACCATTTTTTCTCAATACCCACTAAAAGGAAAGAGCATTCTAATGTGCCTTTTTTTGTTGCTGTTTTGTTATGAAGAGGCTTCAGGAAGATCCCATAACCTTCTAGCATAACCCTTGTTCTCTGTATATTCCACAGCAATATCAAACACACGGGAGCACTTGTAATGGCAAAGTTATCTGGGCACACATCCAGTAACACCTCTGTACCTGGGAGATCTCTGGAATACCTTGTATCCAGGAGAGAACTAAGATGTCAAAAAAAGTGTGATGGACACAGGAAGGCTGAGGACAGTTTAACTAGCACAGGAAGGCTCAACAATTACATGAATCCTGGATGCTGGCCAAGGTATTTGCTATTGTAGAACTTTCCAGATCACTGAAATGTACATTTTTGATCAGACCTGTAAGTAAACCAACCTGTTGCTGCCAGATAGGACAGGTAAGGACTGGAAGACGTGACACAGGTGAAACACTGCAGAGATACTGCCATCTGTGTGGGCAGCCCCACCCAGACCTCTATATTTTATTGTGTCAGGTGCACCACTTTCAAGGGTGATAGGCAAGCAGAGAAAAACATGAGAAGAAAATATAAGTGATTTGCTGCAATTTGGCATCAAATGATCTGGAACTAGGACCTAGGTGTCTGGCCTCTCAGCATTCTGCCCTCTCCAGCCCACCTTTTGGTTTTCTGGAAGTAGGCTGTTCCTATATGTTTCATATATTTCTGAAATGGAATGAAACCAGAAAGTCAACACGTACAGTTCCCAAGACATCATTCCTGAAGTGAAGGACACTAAGTCCTTGCCAATGGTCTAGCTTTTTTCAACACAAGGAAGTTGGAAATAAATGGAGAGTAATTTTTCAAATTCTCTTTCAAACTGCAGAGAAGTAAACTTATGTCCCATCCCATTCCATCTCTACCCTCCTCAACATACAAAATGTGGTGAAGAAGCCAACTGAAAAATCCACCCTTCAGCTTGCATTACTCATTTTCCTGCACAGAAAAATTAGGAGATTTAAATTAAGCTGACAGTAATGAAAAAAGCTGTTGGAAACATTACCAGGATGTGTAAGTCAGACAGGTAATGCCACATCCAAAGGTTCTCATATTTTATTGGTGATAAAAGTAACACCCCCAACCCCACTGTGGAAAGTCAGGTGGTTGGAGACAGTTTTCAGCCAGCTGACACTCTCATCCCAGGCAAAGGCTTTGATTGGGAAAACAGCTGCTAACATTGATTTTTGCAGCATCTGTTGTATCAAGAACAATGTCAGGCAGGAGTGAAAGGACTACCTTGGAAGCAAAATTATTCACCTCTTCCTTGTCCCTTCGTGCTTTCCTTGCAGGTGTGGAGAGTCACAGGAGACAGCCACGGCTGTGGCAATTACACAGAGGCCAGTTCCTGGCATTGCTCCAGAGCACTGAGCTGCTGCAGCAAGTTGTGGCATGGCAAGTCATTGCTCTTCTCCTCCAGGGAAGGGAAATGGTCTTGCCATTGCCTTGCCAGGGCCCAGACTCCTTGTCTGACAGTTAATTAGTGTTTGGGGGGATGTTAATTTTATCAGCAGGCTCTGCTAGGTGGGTGATAATGGCCAGCAAAAGGCCAATGAGAGTAGGCTGGTTACTCTGCCTATCTGCTGAGTCTCTGTGAACACTGTTTGCATCTCATGTAAACAATCGAGATCTACTGCAACAATAAACATACAGAGAAATTTCCTTATCCTAAACAATCCTGCCCAGGTGCCTTAATGATGCCATTTTAAAGAGCTGGTAGACAAATTCTCTGCAACTCACATGAGAAAATTTGAAAGACTACCATCTAAAAAAAATTAACATGAAACTTATAAACATTCCATAAAACAAGTAAATAACTTGACATCTGCTAACTATTGTCACTCAGTTGCTAATTTTGAATTTGGCAGAAATTCCATTTCTAGAAGTATTTTTCTGTCTTTTTACAGTCTTACTCAACTCTGAAGCCAAATAAGTCATTTCAGTCAGAATGCTGCACAGTGTGGAGCCCATTGCCTCCATTTGCAGTGTCTGTACCTTTCTGTTTCCTATTGAAGATTTGCTGTCTCAAAGCAGTTCTGGGTCTGGAGCTGCAGCAAGTAAACTTTATCCAGAGGGCTAAAACCCATCTGAGCTCTTTCACTGAGCAGCCAGTGTCAGCTGCAGTTGTTCCTCCTGGCTTGACTGCCTGTTCTTGCAGACTATCACTGCAGCAAGACAAACAGCCACAGCTACTGCTTTGTGCCAGTACTCAAAGAACAAATGACTCTGAAACTTTCATATATATTACTCAAGTCCAGCTTAGTTTTTGCTGGATGGCTTTCATGATCTGTCAGTTTCTTCACTACCAACACTTCATAAGGTGAAATTCACTCTGTGTTTCTTGTTATTTACTTGGCTGTTAAAAACCAGACACTTTTTGCATGTGCAAGTAGCTGATACTCTTTCCAAAAATCACTGATCTCTCAGACTAGGCAGATATCTGATATCCCCATTCACAGAGATTTTCTATGAACAGTGAATAAGGGGTGAGGTGTTTGACTCTGCATCTTTCCCTTTTCAGCTGTGACTGGAATTGCTTTTGGCAGAATGCCTTGAGTAATGTGAATATGTCAGATATTAAAACCTAAAATAAAAATCAGTGGAGCCTTCCAATAAATTACAAGCACATTAAATACAGTGCTGGCAACTCTAAAGGTCAGAAACACTGTTTTCTGTTGGATGCTTTTAACTTCCAGGCACAGAAATACTTTCTGATCCATGCAGCTCAACACCTTAAAACAGGGCAGAAGAAATAACAGAAATGCAAATTAAATGACAAATCAATTAATTGGCATTTGCCAGAAGGTAATCTTCCTGCTAAAGGCAAGTTTCACCCTTTGGACAGGACCATATTAGCAATCACTAAAATCCCAAGAGAAGAACACAAAACAAGTCTCCACCTTGCTAGTCATCAGACAATACTTTCAAAACTGTCAACAGTCAGAATTTTGAGTAGGTGAAGATTCATAGGAGTACTCATGGGATTTTCCATAAACACAAACAAACTCAATTCCCATGAGAGTTAACTAGCAGTAAGCACTAAATGAGATTTTCTAATCCAATAAGGGATTTACCTGCCATTTCAAAGTGCCTGGATATCTTTCAAATTAAATAAAGTCTCCTGTGAAACAGTTTTGCAGAAGTGACTCTGGGTTAGCTGTGAGCTCCAGTTCAGTTGCAGTGCACTGTGCAAACTGAAGTTAGTCCCCACAGGACAGGAACTGCTGGAAACTCTTCCCAGTGGGATTTGTGCCTGTTAGGTGATGGAGCGGCCCCTGGATCAGATCCTCAGCTGATGTAAACCAGAACCCTTCAGAGCTTTCCAAGGTGTGTCTTTATGTGGGTAAATCAAGGAGTTCAGAGCCCAAAAGGCACCAAATTTGGAATCCATATGCTAATATTTTTATGTAAGGTCAGACTTGAGGGATCCATGTTCCTATTAGTAGCCACTGAAGGAGAAACTGGAAACCAATGTTCCTTTCAGTGCTCACCTTGCAGCAACTTCTGCTGCAAACTCATCTTCTAGCTTGATATTGCCTAAGCATTTAGTTTTGAATGGATTTGTAAACTTGTGTGTATTGTCCCTGCACTAAAAAATAGTACAAGCTTATCTATTCCTGCACATAAAGAACATGTATAGATGTTGTTTTTTAAAAAAATTAAGGAGAAAATGGCAAGCCTTTATTTTCTGACTAATTTATAGTTCCTGGCTTGTGCATATTGCTATGCATATCTTAGCAGGGGTGGGTTGCTCATAGATAAGCATAAATGCAAGTATTCCCTATACAGGACATGCCAGAAACTGGTCATTTTGACAATATCTTTGTAGAAGTGCAGAGGAATTTTTTCCATAAATACATTTCTTCTTCTCCACCCAAAACTTAACTCCCTTAAACCCTTGTTTTAGAGCTACTCAATGCAACAAATATCAAACATTCAGGTGCCTGAATTAAATATAGAATTTAAAGATCATCCTGAAACTTTTTCACAGGGCAAAACCAGGGAGGCATACACAATGTCCAGCCCTGCCTCATGCTGCAGACACCTAATGTTCCTCTGAGGGACATGAGCACAAGGCCAGGGTGCCCTCCAAACACTCAGAGAAGCCTTTCCCTGGTTTTCCCAAGGCCCAGTTCCTGCTCACATGAATGGAAATGCTTTATAACTATTAATAGGAGTGAGCTCTGTATCACAATAGCACCTCTGAGGACATACTGTACCAGGTGCTACACACAGAATGAGTAGGAATGAAACAGCTCTGCCTGGAAGAATATATATGACCCTTACAGAACAACCAAACCAACAAATGTAGGTAAATGAACAGATGTACTTGAGGCACAAAAAGATCAAGTAAAAGGAGACCTAAATCACACAGGAAAGCTCAAGAGCAGAACTGGCTATTCCTTCCACTGCACAAGCTGAACAATTACTTTTACTGCTTGACTGTGTAGAAAATGCTCTTCTCCATTCACCTCAGGTGATGTCCCTAAAGGCACTGCTCTGTTTGCTCAGACAGTAGTCTTTCACTAATTAAAATTAACCTTTCAGTACCAGTCTAGAAATTAATTATAGAAATAAGTAAATAAATTAGATCACTACCATATTATTATCTTTGAAAATATTTTTTAAAAACAAGGAATTACCAAACACAAAAACTGAACACAAAAATCCTCTCTCCAGTGCAAATGTACACCAACTGCTCCAAATCCTCTTGAGTTATATGCAACAGGGGCCTCCTCCTTTAATCACAGACATCCCAGATCCTGGTCTTTTATTGAGCCACAGGGAAGTTAGATGTGCTGGAAAAGCTGAAATGACCAGGTTAGTCTGAATCCGTGACATTTTCAGCCAAGTTTAGATTCTTAAGATCACAAAATAACTAAAACTTTTTTTCTTCCCAAGCATGCTGCTATTACAAGGGTTTGAGTCAGCAGGAACACATGCATATTTTTCAGAGAGTAATTTTTCCAGTGACTTAATGTCTGAATGAATTTATCATGAGACATGGAAGTGTCATTAACATTGGCCCCAAGCAAAAGAGTAGCTTTGAGAGTGTCCACACACATTTGCGTCATGCCAGCCACGGTTCACTACCTTGAATACTCATTCCACCAGACTGTTTGGTCCTGGTAAACACAGAACAAGTTTTCCTGGCTCCTGTACTTATTAAACCAAAGGATCATTTTGCTGACAAGTGTGTAGCTGGTGTATTTCAGAACCCCAGAAAGCAATCATGGGTGATTTCTGAAAAAGTCTCTTTCATACAAGATCACAAACCTGGCTGGCACAGTAAAGAACAGAACTTTGGACTATATAAAGCCTTTCAATAAATCAGCAAGATATTTTGAAGATGGAAAGAGTGAATTTACAAGAACTTCCCAAAGATGAAAGGAAGCTGTGCAGAAGGTGATTTGAGATGAAAGTCTCCTTCCTATGAACACCTAACATCTATGCCTCACTTAGAAAATGCACACGACTGAGACATTTTTGTGAAGCCAAGTTTGTCAACTTTTCCCACAGATCAGGATAATTTTGTTGCCATCCAACTGCAGCCAGAGATCTGTTCTGCATCAAGTGCAGATCCTCCCAGAACCTTCCCAGCGCTTTCCCCTCAAATGTCAATAGCATGCAAATGAATTCCACATGCAAATGAGCAGCTCAGCGAACATGACAAAATTGTCCTGTTGTTCCAGTTCTGTGACTCGAGAAAAACAAGGCAGCTACACTACCTATGTGTTACCCTTTACCCAAAACCTCTGCTAAGCACATAGTGGCCAGATTCAGAATAACACAACTTGATCATGTCCTAGCCCAGGAGCTCACTTAGTGCAAAGCTAGGATTTATTCCTCTGTTAGGGGGAAGGTAAAGGTAGCAAAATCCAGTTTCTAAAAGCAATAAAGTGTTGCATGGGTACTGATGATTCAGTTTCTTCACTCTGTGTGAAAGCCTGAAGAGGTTTTGAATGAGTTTATATGAGGGTATTGGAATACAGAATCCTCCTCTCTCCTACTTGCTAAGAGTCAAGTACAGATGGTTCCAAAAATCTCCACAGCCTTCCCTACAGACCCACAGTCACAGGCTGGGAAGGTTCTGCCTCACTGCCCCCACACCTCTCTGTGTCAGAGATGTGCACCATGGCAGCTCTGTCAGTCCACACACAAAGCAATTCATGACAGAGCTTTAAATACTTTGTGATGGATCACATTATGAACTAACACATTATTGTTTCATTGTACCAAAACTTGTGGCACTCTGGAAGCAAGAAGAACAATCTCAGATCCCTCTCTTGGTTCACAGTTTTAACATCCATTGGATAAATGCGAATAAAGAGGCTGTGGATGCATCAAGAGGAGAGATCATAATTTTTAAAAGGAAACCACTGTCAAGACCAAATGATGAAAATTTTGAAAAACTGAACCACTTTGTGTGAGAGTTTTAACAACTACCAGTAATTTATAGCTAGATTCTATTCCAGAAACTTTCCAGCTCCTCCTATACAGCAAGTACACGCTGTACTTTAACAAAGTGGGTTTATAGCTCTTTGCAGTTTAATGACACACATTCTCACCAACAGGGCCCTACTGATTTCTGTAGGGTGTCAGATACATCAAACATACTGACAGTTCTCACAGTAAGAACATTAATTGCACTTAAAACTGAATCACTCTGGTCATTATAAAAATCCTTCAACACTAGTGTTACAGTACCAGCACTTCTTTTAACCAATCTATTAAGTTCCTGCAATTAGCCATTATATAATTCATTTCAAAGAACAATTTACAAGGGCAGCATTTTGGTTTCCATCTAAATCCTCAACAATTATTAAAACTTCAGTAATTCTTAGATGTTTATGTCACCTCTTTAGAACAAACATCATCTGCTAGGTAACAGGGACAGAGTTAATTGTGTTGCTGCAGAACTGGGGCACAAATTCTGCTAAATTAGGGAATCTCAAGCAGCTGCAATGATCATAAGGTTCAAGAGCAATTCCTGTACTCTAAGAATGCAAAATCTGTGCTAAAGTCTCAGAGATCACTGGACTTCTGCCCATCCTTCTCATAAAAATTAGTAATAATCCTACTGCATATGCCAAAGTTATGCTTGGAAGTGGGAACCCACAGAGAAAAATGTTCATGCATCAGTCTGATTTAATTTTCACATTAGTAAGAAAGATGTCATGGTCCCAGGATGTATCTATGTAATACTATTCCAGAAAAAGCAAATATTAAGGCTTTATGTGATTCAGTTTGAAGAAATCCTCAGACATCATGGCCTAGGAGTTCCAGGAAAACATAGGTATTGATTTCAGAATAACTCAGTTTATGGATCAAAAAGCTTTTGCTTTCTTCACCTATTTTTTTTTTTTTGGTAAGAGTTAAAGGTTAATATCTACTCAAGCATAAATCCACTAGCTGGAATCCCCTATCAGAGGCTGACTTAAAAGAGAAGATTTGAGAAGGTTGCCCCTCTCCCCTCAGCTCCTGTCACATAGGGCACATGTTCCTAGGACTCTGGTGGATGTGCTGCAGTGCCAATGCACAGCTCTCCTGTTCCTGCATCCACACCAGTTATCCTGGGAAAGCCACCTGCCCCACAGAGCCCTGTGGGAGTGGCCCTGGCACAGCAATCCAGTTCCATCTCTCCAGGCAGAGGGTGTTTGTGTGCATCCACAACCAACAGTCCCCTGTCTCAAGTCTCATCAGGAGCCAAGGACTCTCCTCTCCAAAAGAACAGCTTAGCTGCTAATAAAGCTGCTTGATCATCAAGTTCAAGAGGGAGGCATCAATCCTAATAGTCTCAGAGACAAGTCTGACTGCCAGGCTGTGTTAAAGCACTCAGCTCCATATGGCACAGTACAGGAGCAAAGCCTCTCCCTCGGGAATATCTGGAGCCTGCTGTGGACAGAGCGCTGATGCTGCACATCAGTGAGGAAAACACACTGCACTGCAAGCTCTGTGTGACCTTGGAAGAGACTCATGTCCCTGGGGAGATGCACAGCAGGAACACATCCCCCACAGGGATCACAGCAGGATGTATTTGGAACTACAAATACAACCTAATGTGAAGGCATTATAATACACTTTTTATTTACAGCTGTTAGGAACTTCCTTGTATCTCTGAAATCTCTTGGGTCTGTTCTTCCACTAGCCTTGCAAAATGGTCAGGAGCACTCTCCTCAGTTACTAGAAAAACAGTAGGAGCAAGCCAGACTAAAAGAGGCTCTTGATCCAGACTGCTGATTAATCATTTGCCTGTTAAATTAAACATGTAAACAGAGCTTCATGGCAGAGATGCTTGTGAGGGAGTATTTATTAGCTCTTTCATGTTTCCCCTCTTAAAAGTTCTTTTATTCTTCAGCATTGTATCTTGATGCTAATTTTATTACATTCAGCATCAGCAATATCATCTTGTAGTATAAAGCATCACCAGTGGTTATGCAAGAAAAGGAAATAAAGAGAGAGCTCAGAGGCAGATATATGTCTGTTACTAGGTTTGTCAAAACCATGCATGTCCTGACAGATGCTGTGAGTTGAGTGGCAATTACAGAGAGCTGGGATAATCACTGGGTAAGCCTGTGTAAAGTAATCTGGTGAGCCCACCTGCATATGGCCCTATTTCTGTTACTGCCCTGAAAAGCAGAACTGAGGATGGACTTTGGCACCCTGTGGTTCCTGCACTTTGATGTATCTTTATAAATCCAGTGCCTGGCTTTTAGTGGCAACTTTGCTTTTTCTGTCACTTAATAAGACCCACACTCAGTAACTTTAGACATTCTGCAGTTTAGAAGATATAAATGTTTTGACGTAATAGTCATGACTACAGATGAATTTATTTTTTTTATTTCAGCAGCTGAACTGCAAATGTGCACAAGTGAGGAAAACATTTAGCAGTGGTCTGTCAAGAGGATAGCTGAAAAAATCCCACCAAATGGTTAGGATTGAATGAGTAAATTCCAGTTCATCAAAGTTGAGAACAAAATAACACGTAGCTGTCATTGATGCAGAAAGTTGGAATATGCTCCCTAAAATATTAACTACTATATAGTTCAACCTAAAATTCTTCAGCCCACCCGAGCAAAGACTGCAAGGTAAGGTACTTCTCAGTTATAATGCTGACTATGCCAGTATGACAGATGTTTCCTGTCCCACTGGCTCCATTACTGCTTCATTCAATTTCTGTGTTTCCAGTAAATGTTGGCTAACTGATAGGTTTTAATCTTTCTCATTCATGCTATTGTGTCTGTATCAGGTCACTACAGATGCCTTCAAATTAGATCAGAGCATTAACATTCCAGATTCTTCATCTTTTGCACAAGACTCATGCATCACATTTTCTTCTGTGAGTTCTCAGAGATGATTTGAAGATGCTTTTCTGTTTGACATATGCTTGTGCCAAGTGCTAGATGCTTTGAGATCTCTAGGACTTGCTTCAATTTTTCCTATTTTCCACTTCAATTTTCCATATAAGCTTTTGGAATTGTCACCAGGAGGGAGGAAAAGGCCCCATAACTCAGTGCTGAGCTCATTTCACCATATGTGAAGTTGCAACTAGAAGCCAAGGCATTTTTTTGTATCATCTAATCTATCACAGAAGACACCAGAAAATGGATGAGCCAAGGACTTACCAGGTACTGGGCCAATACAAGAGCACTGAAGGCCCATCCCAGCTGTCAGCAAAAGCATTGAGGAGACTGGATCTGGGCCTAAGGTTTTTAAATCTGAAGCTAGAAAGGTCTTGCCATAAGAAGAAAAATCTAGTTCATGCTACAACATAATCATTTCTACTTCAACTCCAGCAGTAACCTTTTAAAATTGCTCCCAGTGTAAACAGCCTCTTGAGACAATATTGTTTGGTGCCCATGGAAAAAAGCTGTGGTAAAATGAGAATATTAAACAGTATGGAATACACAGCTGTGTGTGTGTGTTGATCCATCAGATGCCATAACAGACTTAACAATGACCTTGGACATTTTTGTAGATGACTTGGATGGGTCCTCTAATTCTACAACTAGGATAGCCTGAATAGCCCCAACAACACAGATTTTTACAGCTCTCTATTCAGCAATGCCTTCTATTATCTTAATCTGTTTAAATAAGGGGACAGACAATCACAGAGCAATGGCACCAACCAGCAAGTAAAATAATGTGTACATGTTCACAGGATCCAGGCCTTGTGGTACAGCTGGAAAAATTTATAACAGATTCCCATAGAAAAGGTTAAATTCTCACACAGCAAAAACTGGTGCAGCTCTTTATTAGGAGAGCTCATAAGGGCTTCCTTTATGCTGTTAACTCTCTCCAGCTAATGTTACAGGCTTTTAAGGTGACTTAGGAGGATATCAAAAGGAGTCAATCCACTCTGATTTGATGGCATTTTAATGGATTTCTTTTGGCAGATTAGGGCAATATGAAAAGGCTACGGCCTTCTGCAATACATAATTAAACTGAGTAAAGGGGAGCACTGGTGTTATGAATACATGAACTATTAGAGCTATACACACCTATTGAAATGAGGGAATATTTTTGGTTGGTTGAACTGGAAGGCAACAAGCAGAAAGGCAGGTAACAGCCTAAGAAGTGACCATCCAACAAGCCAACAACAGGAGTCAGGCCCTCACAGACAACAAGATGCACCCAATGAGGACACACAGAGCAGAGAACAGTCTATGTGACACACAGGATAAACACTGTGCCTCTCATGCTGAGAAAGCCCCATCTGGGATCTCCTGTTTGTTTGGGGTTTTTTAATCATCTTTTATTGCTCTACTTTCCATCTATATACCTTCATACTAGAATAGGTATTTAGGAAATTTAGTTTGGGATTCCAGATACTTCTCACCTGACCATCATTACATGCAAATACATTGGTCTTTCACTGCTAAAATCTTGTGAAATAGTCCTCACTTAAACTGTCTAGCTTTAGCTTCCAAATATTAGATGCTACATATCATCCTCTACTAAACTAAGGGCTGCTAGAATTTCCTTCCCCAGTTAGATATTTGTTAGTATAAAACAAGTTCTCTCTAAATGAAGACTGAAATGCATTAAGCCTTAAATACCTCACCCTCAAGTCCTTCCCCATTCTCAGAAAACTTTTCCTTTCTACATGTATTCCAAGTGTCCAACTGACTTTTGAATGCATGGACACTAAGGAGCCAGGCAAGTTACAATGTGGAATGATTTTGCTAAAGCTGTCTGTAACTTTAGTGCCTTCTCTACAACCACATGACGTTCCTTGTTTATGTGTCCCACAAGCACTCCACTGAGCTGCAGAATTGCACTGGGAATGCACCTGCTCATTCAGATGCCCCCCAGTCCCTGCCAGGGTTACTGTATGCAGTGCTCTGGTAATTTTGACCAACATTCACACCCTGCATTTCCCTGCATAATCTCTTCCTCCCCCATGATGTAACAGAATAACACCTGTACAAGAGCATCTCAATCCTTGCCAAATGCAAGAAAACTTACATTAAAAAAATGTTCTAGAGCAACACAACTCAAGGACTGGAGATCTAACACAACTCTTACTTAATTTCAGCATTCAGTCACCTCCACCCCTTTATCACTTCTTGCAAGCATGGTGAACTCTCAAGGTTTACACAGGGAGCCAGAAGCAGGCAGAAAATCAGGAACGTTCCTTTTCAGGGGCTGCAAGACCTGAACTAGTCTAAAACAAATCACTCCACCATATTACCTATCTGTTGTTATACAAAAGCAATAAAAAGACAGAAGCTCTCCACATGGAAAAACAAGACCTGGGATTCACTTAACAGAAAGATCAAACTACTAAGCATTAGCAGAAACCCCTGTGTTGGCTGCTGCTAACACCTGTCAGCACCACTGAGATAACATTTGTTTCACACATGTCCTGGCTTGGCAGGCACCTGATTTACATTTTCACACTTTGTATCAGCTTTCTACACACTTGCTCTCTAGCAGAGTGTTCATAGATCAGACACCACTGTGGTTTCATTCTGCAGTGCTGTCACAGCTAGATTACTGCAGAGGACAAAACTCTAGCTCTGAAGTACACCTGCATCAAAACACAGTAACCTTGAGGTAACATATGAATTAATGACACACAAATTTTAGGTTAAAAAGCCATTAACCTGTTAACAACCAAGCCTATTTAATTTTCAGACTTCTCCTTACTGCACTCTAATAATGAACTCTGACTGTTCAATTAAAAAACAGTAACCAGTAACTATGACTTCACTTGTCTTAACAGAATTGCACCTATTCCTCACAGTCCTAAATTTGGCCCAGAAGGCACTGAACTCACTAGTCCCATTTTCTCAAGAGCCAAGGTAGGACAGACCTGTGTCAAAACCCTCTCTTTTTAACAGCTTAGAGTGAGCTGGCCTCCAATTACAAGTGCCAAAACTATCAGGTATGTGCTTACCTGCCCTGAAGGATGCAGTGATGGTGATGATCACTAGAGATGTATCACTGAAGGAAAGATGCTAAACACTTATAGACTGTGCCTTATTTGCAGCCACTAAAAAGTATTAATTAACTGCATTATGGCAGAGGCACAAGTCAGAGAACATATATAAAATACAGGACCACATTCCTCAGAAATCATGGTCTAAACTGACACAAGGGCACAGTGAAACTGAGAACCCAAGAGGCAAAATAAGTCTGTTGCAATGTTTGTAACAGTACCAAGGTATTTTGCCATTCAGACCCTGTTCTAGAGTTTTTCTCCAGAAATCTTAAATCTTACACTACAAACAGGTAGGGATGTTAGGATTTTCCAGAGGCATCTGTCTAGTGTTAACCAAAAAAAGCACTGCTGAGTAATATTGTTAGGATTTTCCAGAGGCATCTGTCTAGTGTTAACCAAAAAAAGCACTGCTGAGTAATATTGTTAGGATTTTCCAGAGGCATCTGTCTAGTGTTAACCAAAAAAGCACTTCTGAGTAATATTTAAGTCATACATGAGTAACTTAGTTGTAGCTACGATTAATAATGCAAGACAGAAAATATTAGCAACTTTTTCTTAACAAAGGAGGCTCCAAATCTGTATACAGGGTGGTCAGCAGAGCAGTGCAGAGACACAGCAGATTGCAAGAACTGCAGCTGTTTATCCTGAGTGCAAAAAACCTGACAGTCCCTACAAACAGAGATGTGGAACAGATTACTGAATAACATCCAGGCAGATTCCCAGAGAATTACACAGATTTCCAATTGAATGAGTTCCTGCAGAACAGAGCTTTACTGGGCAGCAGCAGGCAGCAAACTTCCCAGCCTTCCAGAGCAGCCTGATCTGAGCATTAAAGATTACAAACTCTGGGAGAGGTTATCACTGACAAATGAAAATTGTGTCCTTCCACCAGCAGGATGGATGCTGCTGTCAGGGCTAGAGGGATATTCCTCATGTATTTCTGCCCTTATGTAATCAGGTTATTCTTGTAAGAAATGCAGAGAGCTGCGCCCCTATGAGCTCACGTGTCTAGTACAGGGATTAGCCCAGAAGGCTTAGATATTTGTGTGGAGTTTGCAGTGGATGTTTATAAGAGACCTTATTACTCTTTCAGCTTTCCTGTCAGATGTCATAGCTGAGGTGTTTTTTGTAGAGCAAGCAGAATTACCTAACCTGTGAGAGAAACCAGCCAGGTCTTTCATGTGCCATTTTCAGATGTGACTGTGCTCGCATTAGGGTATCCTTAAAGCAGTGTACAGTAATGCCTCAAGCCTTACCCCACTTGTTTTGTTAAAGCAACAGAGCTCTGGTAGTGAAAGTGTTGATATGGTCAAGAAAAAGAAAAAGGATGAGTGGGACAAATGAGAGGAAAAAGAATAACCTCCTCCACAGGCAGAAAAGCTTGGGCTCAGAGTCTTTCCCTTCAGAGGCACAGAATCAGTACAGAACAGGAATTAGATGACACTCCACAGGCCTCACTCTAAGGAAGAAATCTATATTTGCCCTGCTAGAATGGTGTATATTAGTAGATTAAACACAGTTAATAAATTAATAATTTACATCTTCCTCTATGATGCTGGGGCCAACAGACTCTCACTTGGATATGACTGATAGTAGAACTTACAACTTTCAAAAGTCTCTTAATTCTTAGCACAATCTTGTGATAGCAGTAAGAAAGTTCTGAAAATATCTTACCTGGAGAGATAATAGTATTTTATTTAAAAACAAGAAAGGCAAATTACTACAGATCAGGATATAATCATGTACCAGCCCACTATGTGGTGGGAAGGATGGCCTGTCAGACTCCACACTTCTCTTGGAGCCATGCATTTCAGTAAGTCTGTGTTATAGGATATGGACCTATTTCAACAAACACAGAGGTGTTTTCTGTACACCACCACACATTCTGGAACTCAGACTTCAGAAGAACAAAGAAAAAGATTGACTTGTCACTGACTGGTAATGAGAGCCCAGATTTGCCAAGCTGTGTGAGAAAGTCTAGCCCTCAGCTACAAAGCACCTCCTGGAAGCTCTGTTCTGTTTTGGGTTAATCAGCTGGTTCCCAAAGGAAATGGGACTGTGACAGTCACAATGGAGGAGTAATTTTTTGTGCATGTAGGCTCACATCCTGTGTGACTTGTAAATTTATTAGCAGATTTCAAACAAAGTTGACAAAGGAATGGGCAATTCAGAGTTAAGAGGAAACAGGCAGCTAAATAGAGGACATTATCTTCAGCATCTGGCTGAGGGAACAGCTTTTGACATCAGAGAACATAGTTGGAATGCTACTCTTCTAAATTTTGCAACTATAAAAAAGTCAAGGTTTGCATAAATCATGAAGCAGAAATCTATAGAAACCAGATTTGTTACTTCATTTGTTCTTTTTGTTCTGAAGGAAAAGTTCAAAGCTTTTATGGATGAGATACTATTCCCACATTGATTTCTCAGTGGTACACAAATCCCATCACAGTACCACAGCACATAGAAAATAGGGGACTAAATGCTTCCCCTAAGTGATTGAATGGTAGACAACAAATATAGTCTTTTGCTTAAGAAGTTAAGAGGTTACTTTAGTACAAAAACTGGAGCAGAAAAAGGTTATTAAAGTATTCTTGGCACCGTCTTACTTTCTTCCTTAGAATTCTTGTTTTAACTCAGTTTTCACTTTAACCTTGCCATTCATCTTTATGGAATTTCATTGAATACAGAAGAAAGTGTTTTCTTTGCTGCCTGTGCTAATGAAACCTGTTGGTTTTGCTCACTCTGAGATGTAGGTGTGTCACCAACATGCTGCCAACACGACAGCAGATATTGCTGTCAGTACAGCTGGACTCATGTTCCAGAAGTGTGTGACCCTGGGGTCATATAAAGGCATCCAATTATAACAGAGGGCTGCATGCTTGATAGAAATAATAAATTCTACAAGCAAGAGGCAAACAGGAACATTGCACAAAGGGTTGAGTAAATGTTACTTTGCTGATTTCCACCAGA
Organism: Serinus canaria; assembly: GCF_022539315.1. Taxonomy (NCBI): domain Eukaryota; kingdom Metazoa; phylum Chordata; class Aves; order Passeriformes; family Fringillidae; genus Serinus; species Serinus canaria. The sequence continues at coordinate 26,590,511 of NC_066321.1, forward strand.
TACTGTGTGTTTCCAGTGCTGAAAGTGCCATGTACCCTTCAGACTGGATTGATGCATCTCCAGCTTGGCTGAAAACATTTCAGAGCCCTGGTAGCTCTCACCTGACTGAGGTGCTCAGGGTGCTGTGGTGGAACAAGAAATCTGGAAGCATAAGGGAGACATTGTCATTCTGCAGTCTTTAATAATATAACATTTCTAATTTAATTTCAGGGTTATAAAACAACCTTGAGAAAAGGCTTTCAGACCTCAAACTAGAGTTTATGGATCTGACATGTGCTTTACTATCATTCTCCTAGAGTCAGGGGCAGAGCTTAAAGAAGATGCTGAAAAGCAAAAACATTATCCTTTCTCCTGGTACTCACTGATCTCCATTCTCCTCTAAGTCAGAAGATGCCAGTCACAACCCCAGGCCTATGAATTCCTGCAGAATTTCCTGTGAGGAAATTGTTTTGGTGGGTCCTGACTGAATGCAAAGACCATACAGAACAAAATCTCTGTTCTGTACATAATTAACAAAATGAAAATTGTCACAGAGTAAAGCAAGTCATTAAAGAGGACAAATGGGCTTTTTTCACCCAAGTTTATCCCAGCACAGGAAACTACGTGAGCTGTGAAGTGTTTTCACTGCACAGATCTGCATCAAACACCCACTACCTTTCCTTCTCCAAACAACTGATGAATCCAACACGGCCACATATGGCACACTCCTTTCCTCATTTAACTCCCGCATGGCTGTCTCATCAATCAGATGCTTTGGTGAAAAGATTGTGTTGTCTTCTTATTGCAAAGCTCTCATACCTTCTCAGTCATTTCTCATGGGCAGCCCCTCATAGCACTGACTCCTTCTTCACAGCCTCCAACTCACAGCACAGCCAACAAAACCCCATCTCCCTCCTCAACCAGCTAACCCACTCTTTTATAGCCCTCATCCTCATTGGACAGCTGTGGCCTGTTAAGGGCAGGCCTGTTCCTCATCTTTGGTAATTAGCACAGCTGCAACTCCTCAGAGGTGAGATTGCCTTCTGCACTATTTTCTTACCTTCTCTGCCTCCACAAGATTGTGCTTTGATGCTGGTGGAAAGGACTGGAATAGATACAGAGCTGTTCAGACACTAGCTCAGCTGAGAATTTAAAAGAAAACCAAAACCCTAATGACACAGGGGCTTTAATTTGCCATCCAGCATTAGACACATGAGCCACTCTCTCCAGTTCTCCATTAGGGCCAGGGACAAATGGCAAACAGAAACAATCCAAGGAAAAATGCAGTTTTTCTTCTGCTTTAACCAGAAATTTCAGGAAATGCTTAATCTTCTTGCAGTTTGCACAGAACAGACATTTATTTAAATAACAGTGAAGTAACAGTAGAGAAGCTGACTGGAGAAACATACTTGATATTTAAAAGATTAAAAAAATTACCCCTTACAACAGTTACAGCTTAATGTCTCAACAGCAGTACAATATATAAAGCTCCTGTCAAATGACTTCTATCCAGCCTGAGTTTTTGAAATGATACCAATAATCATATTTTAGCCTCAGTGTAAGATAGTTTTTGCAGAACTAATATTATCTTGCTACTAAAGGCCTTTTCAAAGCAAAAAAATACCTCAATCTAATTATCTTAATGCCATACAAAGTCTAGTATCAGTATTGACCTTTTTACTTCCTTAAGAAATCACAATCAACATCCATCCTGCAGATTAATCCCCTAAATTGTTTCCTTGTCAAAGTGTCGTGCTTTTTCATTAGTGATTATAGCTAATTGCAATTCTCTCCAATCTGCTATGCAGCTAATTATCTAAAACAGACTTCACTGCCAGAGTATGCATGTTGTCTCTGTTATATGGTAAAATGTACCATCATTATTTGTATCACCACAGTACTTAGATGTCCCAAATGATGCTCTGCTTTTCATCTGCTAGTGCTATACAAACACAGAATTAATCTAGCACTTCAGTATCAATAAAGCCACGTTCACTTTGGCGTGCCCTGGTGCTTGGGTCTGAGCACATGTGTGCAGAAAGCATTGGATGAAAAGCAGACCAGTCTGTCCTTACTGGCTGGAGGCAGGAGGGCCATACAAATGAAACCATTTCATCCAAGATCGTGAAAAACTTCAGAAGGGGCAGAAACCAAACTTGGAATCTTCTGATCCAGGTTTACAGCTTCACAAATAGCTCACTTGTGAGCATTTATAGTTCATACATGCCACAATCCAGACTAGGAAAACCTTAAACTGAGTTGTGATAACACAGCTGGCATTTCTTAATTACACAGCCAAAATACAGTCCTGGTCTCCAGAATATCTTTGGAGTGCTTTCTCTCTAAAGAGAGAGGAAAAGATGGGAAAGGCAGACAATTTACTAGCAGCAACATGGAAAGAACCTGCTGTATTTATACATATACTTTTCATGTACATGATTACAGCCAAGAGAAGGGCAGGGAACTGACAGCATTATCCCCTCCATACCAGTGGTGGGCAATAATCCAAGATTCTGAAAGGAGATCCCAAGCAACTACTTGAAATTGCCATTTTAACATCTTCCTGAAGAGGTACAGAGGTGAATTACAAAATACAACATTCAGGAATAATATTCCCAAAAACCAAAATAGGTTGAATTTTAAAGACTTGAGAAAACTCACACAATCCTTTCAAGGCACAAAGTAATTATAAAAAATTAAATGGAAAAGTTCGCTTGAGATAAATGTTACTGCTCTTTTCACACAAAGCAGGACAAAAGCAGCAAGACTTGTGGGATTCTGATGGGAAGGGAAATGAAACAAGAAAATATGAAACTGTTCTTGGGGAGTTTAAATTGGTATAAATTGGAGATGGAAAGTGATTGGGACTGCAATAGATGCTGATGAGATTTTGAAGGGAAGCAGACTCGATGATATGTATTAACCAGGCCATGTCTTTATGAAGCAGTCAGCATCAACTAGTTGTAATTCATCAACATTTCTGGCTTCTTCAGTAAGCTTAGGGAATTGTTTTCAACATTTATCTGAATTTCCCACTATTCTCCAATAACATTACAGCCCCAAGAGATGGGCCTACTAAGGGCCACAAACCTCTGCTTGTTCATTACCTCCATCATCACTGCAACTTGCAAACACACCCTTTTGTGCCAGAGGGGGCTTTCTTCATTACCATCTGCCTTCTCTCCATCCTCTTTCCTGGTTTCTGAACCACCACCAGTCTGCAACTTACATGACACCAGTGCACATAAAGTTACAGTTTATGGTGATTTATAACCAAAGGTAATTCTGAAAATTATTTGTTGATTGGCATAGCAGGTAAGAACTTCCTGATGAAATTTACTCAGGTAATTGGCCTGTTGTAATCAAACCATGTCCTCACTTACTTGTGCAAGTTAATCTGTCAATAAATGATCAATAACAAAGTTATTCCCCATTTGCCCAAAGTGAAAATGGCCACAGCTATTTAAAAGACTTCACGTTCAAATATTGTAGTCAGTGCTATAAAACAGAAGTTACTGATATATACTCCTAATTACAGCCAACCTAAAGACCTTTCTGAGTGGAGATTTATATAATTATTACCAGATTGCTCTTATATTTTTATTTCAGTACGTCACAGTGCTGTTGCCAATTCATAAAGCAGCTTCAAGATCTGTTTGTGCTGAAAGACATTAAGATATAAGGGCAAGAAAATATTCACTAAAGTTTAAGGTCAACAATATGTCATGTGAAACATATACTGAAATTAATTAACTGCAAATATACCACATCAAATATTCCAGGAGCTTTACTGTTTATGCCTGTTTAACTTTTATAGATATACATACACACATATATACACAAACACACTCATAAACATATATTTCCCAAAAAATAAACTTCAGATCCCTGGCAGTATTATCAACATATTACCATTGGGATATTGCATGTACCTCATTCTTTGGCCTGATAGCTATCACATGAACTTTGAAAGAAACAGACTCCTGTTTCTAATTAATAAGAACATAAAAGTGTTTATGCAGGAGGAGAACCTAGAGAGTTTATTACACTGAGGCCTGTCCAGGGCCAGTGTGGTTTTGTCATGTGTATGTTAAAACTGACACAGCCAAGTTTGGTTACAGCGCATAGAGCATCTGCAAGTCATTTACATTTCAAATGCTGCAATGATAAACACACACAGCTCTGTGACCATCTGATGGCTACATCTCACAGTGAATTAAGGGAAAGCATTCAGAAGTGGAGAGGATAAATTGCTTGGACTGAATTTGGGGAAGGGTGGGAATGAAGAGGAAGAAGCCCAAAAGATATTTCTAAGGACCTGAGCAAAACTTTTTTGCACTCCTTATTCTACAGAAAGTTACTTCTGCCACATTTAGACTGTGGAGGCATAGCCCAGGGAAATATGGCTATTCAGACAGATAGGAAGTGAGTTTGCTTATCACACAGCTGCCTGACTGACCTCATCACAACTCCCCAAGGGAAAGCTCATTTTGGGCAGAGACTGATCCCAGCACAGATCCTGTCTACTCAAGACTAAATTTCTGACTCCAGCTTGAGCTAAGAGTTTATTTCCTCTCATACACTGGACAGGGCTCCTTCTCAGACGTTGATTTTAATCACAAGAATCAGCCTTACTGGTAGTCCCAAATCAATCACTTCAATGTAAGTATTATTTAGACATACCCAAAGAAGTCCTTTTTCTCTGTTTTGCTTTGAAGTTAAGAATCTTTCACCCTTATTTAAGATTTCTAAGGAATGAGAAAAATGTCCAAAGTTGGATCTGTATTCACACTCTCACTATAGCCAACTCCAATGAATAGTTCTGGTGGTAGCATTCTAGTTTAAGGTCCTTTTGAAAAAGCTTGGGGTGTTGGTGACCCTCTAATCTGCTTTATCCATTCATACAAGATCTATTAAAGGACTAACAGGATGTGGTGTAAGTTAGAAGGAATGTGTTTGGACAAGCACTTTGCATTATGTACTTCTTGGCTATGGCTGTCAGCTTCTTTATATTTTTTTTCCTTTTACAAGCAGAAAAATTACTCTAAATTTTCAGCACATATAAAAACCCAGTAACAGCCTCCTTTGAAACACAGAAAAATGTTCTTGAAAGAAAAGTATAAATTTGGAAGTCCTACAAGTTTTATTGGTATTTCTGACATTCACATCAACAGAGACCATCAGCTGACTCCTCACTGGTGACACCTCTTCAGAGAAGTCAGGAGATCTCTGTAGAGTTTCTACTTATTCAGAAGTTATCAGTATATTTTCAGACCTGGATTTACACAGCCTACTCTCTTTAGCTCAAAATATTTCCTATTAAATCCAGAGGACAAGTGTTCCAGCCATACATGTAGTAAATGTAGCTCCAAACCAGCTTCAAGACTGCTCTAATTTACAGTGGTAGAAGTAGGGATGAGGAAAAGCCAGTTAAAAAACCTGACTGGCTTGAGGATTATGTAAGCAAAAATAGCTGTGATTTCTTGCCACAAAATTAGTAATTACAGCCTGGAGGCCTGGCTATAAAGTCCCAGGACAACGATGATGGATTGTACTGCCTTCATGCTTTTATCAAGGGACTGAAAAAGAGAAGACATCATTTCTGTTGTGTCTGCTCTCTCATATGTCATAATGGCCACATTTTCCTATAATTTGACGGCCACAGTGAATGGGAATGAATGTCCAGTTGTGGGTATTTTTCTCACTCCTTAGACAAGATCTAAATCTTATGGTTGAAAGACAAAGAGGAAAATTAATTGTGATCAAGAAGGTTGAATCTGCACAGATGGGCAGGAATACATTACTTGAATTAATTTCTTCCTCATTGTTCTGCAAATTAAAAAGCTAATCAATAATAAACAGCAAACAGCTACAGAAACCATAAAAGTGTGATTCCATAATAGTAAAGGAATGACAGCCCATATACTGGGCATTACTACTGTCTGCTCAAGTGCCTCATGGTGGATTAACCTGAGCCATTTGATTTTGTGTTGGTGATGGACCAGGCACACAGGAGTTTAGTTCACATTTCTGATATGCAAGGGCCTTGCACAACCTTCTGTGAACCTTGCACATTCACAGAATCTCACTTGCAACCAGTGCAGCAAAAGCACTCCCCAGGATCAGAGTGAAAGATACACAGAGATATAAATGCCCACACAGGTTGCTTTGGCAAGAAGATGACACATTGCAGTGCACACCTTACCACCACTCTTCCTAATATTCTCAAATGGCATCATTGTTTCCTAGGCTGCTCCTTGTGATTCCTGCAGGTATAAGCAGGAGTTGATAAAAGTGCAAATTCTCTGGAAACAGTCTTGAGAGAAGCAGTAAAAAAAAGGGGGGGGGCAAACATGAAATTTTTTTTTTCAAGTAGTTCAGCAAGAAATTTGTCCTAAAGACAGCAAGTGTCACACCAAACAATTATTCTTCTAACTAAAAAACAGTTGAGATCACTCCTGGGAGCAGCTACCATCCATGCAGACAAACAGGTGGCCCTGAGTGGAAGGGGCATGTCAGTGGGACACTATGCTTAACACAGGACACGTGACACAAAGAAGTTTGCAAAGAGCTGGCTTTTTACATACTTGTAGGCACATGTGGGCAGAACAAGCCCACACAATGTTGGAGCAGTAGTGTAAACCACTTCTTCTGCAAAACAACAGTTCTGGGCATCTGGCCATGTGACTAAATGCAGGGATGAGTCAATCCTAAACCTAGAGATGCTCAATAAACTAAAAAACCAAAGGGTTTACAAGCTAGTGAACTTGGATAAACACATCTGTAAAAATTTTAACTTTGTTAAAGATCCAACACCTCTATAAAAATACTTCTTACTCTGTTTACTCCTGTGTAATTGCAGGCTTGATAGGAATCCTAAACATCTTGGTTGGGAAAGTGGAAAAGCCACAGTGACTGAAATGGCAAAAACTGACCACCACTATCAGCTATGCCTGGTATAGAGAGCATTGCAGCAAAACACAAACTTCAGCTGCCCAACAAGCAAACTACTTCCTGCTTTTGAAATTGTATTTCTGGGCTCAAAAATAAACAGACTAATTATAAGCATTCAAAAATCTTAGAAAGATACATAAAATCTTAAGGAAAAGTATATATTCATAGACAAAAAGATCATTTTGTCCAGTATAAAAACTATGCCCAAGGCAGGGGGGGAAGTCACTCATGTTTGACCACCTGAAAGTCAGGATATTGGCTTTGTCCAAAATGGGCTGGTTAGTGTGAATCTATGATTTCCACTACTCTAGCTGCCTATCTTGTCTATTTTTATGTGCTGTGCAGTCTATCAAGATTCAGCTAAGTACCTTCTTTTGTCTGGCAACTCCAGTGTGGATAGGATTGGAAGGCAAAGACAGGAGCTTGATTTTTCAAATTACTCCCTGGTGCCCATCAAACAAGTGTCCCAGTTATATTGAACCTATTCATACCAGCTGTGACCCACAAACTTGTGTGCTTCCACAAAGGAACATAAGTATATACCAAGCAGACAGACTCATTCTTGTACTGTGGGGTCCAAGGTGCAGTAGGCAGTGAAAAAAGGTGATGTCACAGAAGTATCAGCAAAGCAATATTTATGCTTGAGATGGGCAACTGCTAAAGACCTGGAACAATCACCTGTTAGAATTATTGGGAAAAATCAAAAAGCCAAACAAAACCCACATTCCCCTTTAAACTAGTTTAATAAGAGAGTCCCATAAGGTTACAACACATACCCTTAGCTGGTGCTAGAGATAAAGTGATTATTCAAAGGACAACTTCCAGCTCCAGGTCAATAGTCTAAGCCATCCCCTCAGTGTCCTAAATGTTTCTGGGATGAAGAAAATTAATTCTGGGAGCACTTTTGGTGACTCACTCAGCACAGGTTTGTGCCACAGCTGCTCTGTGCACAGCTTTGTCACTGAAACTGGGAGATGCCCCCAGAGTTCTCTCCAGTGCTCTCCTGCACAAGGAGCCAGCCATGCTGCCACAGCCACAGCAGCCAGCTGGGCTAACCTGCACTGCTGCTCAGAGCACAGGCACTACAAACAGGGTGGCCAGAACCACATCCTGGACATCTGCACTTTCCCCTTGCTAGCCCACCTCCATAATGTGCTCTACCATCAGTCTTGAGCTCCCATTGCTAACCCCTGTTTTATTTAACTGCTTAGAGCAGAGATCAGAAAGGAAAAAATCCCTGTAGGGAGTATTACTAATTTAGTGAAATCCTGCAGGGACTCAAAAAATCTGCACTAAAATGAAGCATGCCCTGGAGTTTTCAAAGGACTAGCAGAGTTTGAGAGAAAACAGGTACTCTCAAGCTGTCACTGCTTTTCTTTGCAGAGATCCAGCTTTGTGGAAAAATGCAACATTTTGATTTGTGAATCTGATCCAATTTTTTTTAACTGGGCTGCTGTTCAAAGTAATGTATTAAAGAACTTCCTCACTTCAAATTATTTTCCCATTTTAGCTTTCTGGAAGTAGATGCTCTCCACTGACCAGATTTGTTATTTTGGTTATTCACTATTTCCAAAGCAATGACATGTTATTCATTTAAGGGGTTCAGTTCTCAATTCATTATGCAGTCACAATTAAATCAGTCAATCATTGGCATGAACTTGAAAACCTGAATTTTATTTTTAAAATGCTGTTCCAAACTGCAGTATAGGCAGGTTTTGGTGTGTAACAGGACATTGTCTTGAAAGTATGGCAGAATTTAGCCAGAAGATTTTTGGCACAGAGCCTCTCACACCTCTTGCCCTTTTCCTGGATTAGGCATATTTCCTGGATGATTGTTAGGCATATATAACTAATCTCAGTAGCCATCTATCAAGAACTGAAAGAACTGAGCTGGCTGATACAGAGATTACTTCATAAATCACATCAGTTTCAAAGACATTGCTTGCTGAGCAGTTACAGAAAATACATCCTGAGTAGGTACACGTGGCTTTTGGAAGCTAATGCAGTATTTACAAAACTGTACTAATAAGACTAATAGCTTCACTTTGTGCATCAAAATGCTGAAAACTGGCACATCAATTCTCAATATAACAGCTTAAGAAAAAAAAAAAAAGCCACTTCACAGAAGCTAAACTCTGAAGTCCCAGATGACATCATGACATCTCTTGAAGGCCAAGCCCAGGACCATGGAATACAGAAGCACAAGTCCCTTCTGCCCTACCCCAAGATCAGGGGTTTGCACATGCAAAGTTGTTCAGATATCTTCTGAGACTTCCATGAACACCTAGCCCACTTTTCTACTTAAGAGAAAAAAAAAAACCAAAAAACCACAACCAGCAATTTTAAGGCCCCACCCTGTTTGAGGACATCTGAAATATTTGCTAGCAATTATCAGCTTCAATAACCTGTACTGTATAAGACCAATTTCTGGCCTCACAGATAAAAGTTGATCTGAGTATTGATATATGTTTCTGTCCAAAACAAGGTGGTAGACAACCACACTCTATTTTCCATCATGGGCCAGTCATGTAGAGTCTGAGTGTCTGAGCACCTATTTGGTGCAGAGAAAGCCTGTCTATTTTTTACTGATTTTCACTGTATGTAACATGGACAGAGATCATATTGAAGAAAAATTGCATGTCAGAGCAATATAGACTCAAATCCTAGCATTTACCCAGACACCTCATAGATGTGATCAGAACACCCTTCCAGGAAATGGCCTCACCAGACTGTCCCTGGTAACTTCAGAAGGCAGCTCATGGGAGCTCTGCTTGTTCTGGCACAGCAGATCAGGTAAGGACATGCTTTGTGTTTGTAGCAACAGAGTGTCTTTAAAAGACACTAAGGTAATGCACTGGGGATTTCTGTACCTCCAAAAAAGCCAGGACTAAAAGCAGAAAGAAGAAACCTTGATCCAAAACACTTCTGTTTTTTTTCCAAAGCCTAAACTTGCAACTCAGCTACAATTTCCCTGAGGAGGTAATATCATGTTTGCACTGCAAGTTTCGTCTAGAAGAGATAAGTGATGGTTACGCAACAGTGCAAGAAATCCTTCTCATCTACCTGATTCCTTTAAAATTGCTTCCCTTGCAGCCAGCCTCCAAGACAGAAATAAACACTGTTGCCACAACCACAAAGGGAAAAAAGTGCAGCAGCAATAGTTATAGAGGATTGAAAATCCCTTTGAAGGTCCCAAAGCTCTGTCCCATGGCCAGAACTGCTCTTCAGGCTCTGTACCTCTGTACCATGGGCTACTGCCCTGACCCCAGCAAAGTCTACTTGCTCTGTGCTGCTCCCACTGCACAAACAGTGTGAGAGAGCTGGTGCTTCATTAACTGTCTGCTTTCATGCTGAGCAGGCAAAGGAAGAGTTTGCTTTGTGCTTAAAGAAACAACAAAATTTGGTGTTATTAAGTCACTAGGGTTAACTATGCTTTCAGTGAGCCACTGTCTAGCTTCTTGTAAAACACAGCAAAAATATAACCAGCACAACAGAACCCTCTTCTTCAGGATGGCATTGTGCAATTTTATACTTTTAGGTTAAAGAGGCACGTTGCTAGAGATATAAAATACATAAACACAGCCATAAAACTGTTTTTCTGCTTGTACCTCTCAACCTTTCTCTGGGTTTTAAAATGGAGGACTCTTCCTTTGTTTTGAGCACATTTCCTCTGCCTTTCATAAGGTGGGGGCTCCCTTTTGCTTGAGAAGGTTCCCTTTATAGAAAGTTAAACAATGAGTTTGGAAAAGTTTTGATTGATAATAGCTTACATATGGTGCTACAGAAAGGGAGTCTATTTTAAGGATCCTTCTTCTCCAAGAAGGGATTCTAAAGATGCACCATGTGTTCCAAACTTGCTGGCAACACTTGAGCCTGTTCTCAGAGCCTGCCTCTGGAACTGCTCCCTGGTTTGTGATGGAAACCATAATCCTAAGAGCAGTGGAAGTACATTTTATTTCCTATGCTTGTGAGGCTCTGAGAATACAGCAGGAGTGGTGTGTAACACATGCTGTTCTGGAGGAGATTCCTAAGAAACATTCATCCTCTGGTCTCAGGTATATGAATACAGAGCCACAGATGTATTTGTTCCACACATAAACCCAGAGAAAAGGGAGGGGCACTTGGTTGTCTATGTTCCTCCCCAGTGTTTGCCTTAAAAAAAGTATTTAGAGTATATTATTACAAGGAAATATATTTTAGCTAAAGAGACATTTTGCAATCTATTTGACTTAACTATCTGAGAAATGAAACTGCATGAAACTTTTTATATTAGGATGAGTCTTCAGGTCTTTCTCACTTTTCATCAAGATCTAATCCTAAACCATAATGTTAAGGGTATCAGGCACAGTCACTTCCAGATAAGAAGCTGTGTTTCTGGCCATAATCAAGAATTCCAGGAATTCTTCTTTCAGCAAATAATAGGCAGGAAGGACATAGTGACCTTGCAACATTCAACCTGCATCAAGAGCTGTCTGCCAACTTAAATCTTGCCTATGATTTCTATGATGACACAGCGTTTCCTTTTCTAAACAGTTGCATTGCTTTGTGTAACCATTTAGGATGTTATTTACAGAAGGGTGAAATAATTCCTATCAACTTAAGTGATTGCAAAACTTGCCAAGAACAAAGTAAGGTTATCCTAATAAAATTTTGTAAGAAAAGAGCTACTAGCTTATAATAATTTAAAAACATTTTTGTAATGTGTATAGCTATGACAAGTCACATGAAACAAAAGTGAAAAAGATGCAGAAGGGGGTTTTTGCTTATAAATCCTCTGAATTAAATATGCTTTTTATAAATATATTATCAGCATTGTTCATGTACAAAAGCATTTGATCATGGTTACAAGAGTCCTAACAATTATCTGTCATCTGTGACATGTCACTTGATAATGCAGATCATAGTGTTTCTGTTTTCTGGCTATCTGCAGCTATGTATAATGGAAGCAGAACTATGCATACAGAGTTAAAGTTTAAAATATTATCAGTTACCCTCTTCCATTTTCAGTATAAGCTGAGAAGTAAGAAAGCACTAAAAAAGTTGTCTGCTTTACTTACCCCAAAAGGCTTCTGACATAATGATCATCAAATGTCAGAGGTTCATAAGATGACCTTCACTGTGATGGAAAAAGATAGTGGTTATCAAAACAGCAAACCACGTTGCCTGGTTCTGGTTAAAGTACTTCAGTGCTTGCATGCTTCTTCCTAGCAGCAGCATGAATTAACTGCCATGGAATTTCATAAATCTACAAGGCCAAAGTTACCTCTAAGGTACAACAAAGATTATTTTGGTGTAAATTAAAACCACCTGAATTTGAATGCAAAATAATGAAAGTGTCATGTGCAAATCTACTCATCCAAAGTTTTGAAATTTCAAATCAAAGACTGGATTGGGGCCTTCTGTCTAACTCAAAGAAATGTTTTACTAAGGATATTAACTTCATTGACCTCATAATGCACGTAAGTGAACAAAACAACTTGTCACTGGGCAGTTCATAATGCCAGCACCACCATTCACATCAGGAACTAGGGACATTCATGTTCCTCAGTCTTTTAGGTGATGGGTGACTTTGCAGTATTCATAGCAATAGCTTGTACTGGGAACATCAAATGCATTAGGCAACAAGCTTGGCAGAAGGGCAACCTTCACATCATAATCCTGTGCAATTAATCCTGGCATTGTGAAAGAGTGTGAGATCAATGTCTCACTGCCAGGTCTTGTCATTTTAGAGATATTTAACACTGTGATATTGTTCTCACCTTTGGGAGAGCTTGTCCTGGTTAAACTGTGACAGAGCTCTTCCTTGATCCTCAGTAAAGCTTCCCTTTTCCTTTGGGGCACAAAGGCATTTTGCAGATCCAGGCAACTTCCAAGTGCCCACCCACAACTCCTTTCCCTTGATACTTCCAGCTCCAGGAATGATGTTTGCTAGAAAGGCAATTCATCTCCCTCGAAGAAAACAGGGAGTGGATAAATGCTACCACTAGGGAGCATTCCACACTCTTCATAAACAGTTAATTCTAGTCAGTGCATGCAGACTCAAAATGCAACTGCTAAGGAAGAACATATGCTTTCCATACATAAACAATAAAAACTTTCCAAAACCAGTCTTTCAAGATTGTCTTTCTTCAGCCTGAGCCAATGCATTCTAATCCCAGGGAGCTGTCTGCCACAAGTGATGCTGCATTGTTCCTTGCAGCCTTCTGAAGCAGTTTCCTCCTCTGTGAGCTATGCTTATCACATCCTGTCCTTCATTATGTTTCCAGGAAAGGCTCCCTAGCACAAGCCAGTTTCTCTGAAGCCCTTTTGCTCCATTCCTTTCCTCTGCTGCTTCATCACATGAAGGAAGCACAATCACCTCAGGGAGGAGAGATACACCAGGACTGCTCTGCCCCCCTTTATTACAACCCCAGCTGGTAGAGAGGCCAGAAGAGATTCTGGATCTTGCACAGCTTGAAACTTCACATCTCAAAACCCAGGTGATAGCTTCAAGCCAACACTTCCATCCAACTGTTTCTCTGCAACATCCCTCCTAAAGCACTTTAAATGCATAATGTCCATGTAATTACAGTACATAAAAACCCCCTGTGTCTGCCCTGCAGAAAATAGGAGGTTTTATTTTTTAAGGAAATAAAGACATTAAGGTAGCTTTCAAAGAGAGACCCCAAACAGATTTGCTACCTGAGAGAGCAGCACATGGAGCTCCACACAGAAATATTTACTTACTCAGGCAGCCAGGAGCACAGAGTTATGGTCATCAAGATAACCCCTTCCAGATCTTCTACCAGTCACATTAACCAACAGTAACATTCCTGACAGTTTGATCCCTGTTACCTTAAGCTATTCAAAATACACAACTTCTCAATTTGGAGCCTGGCTCTCTCAAGTCAAAACTCCAGAAGTGCTAAAAAATTCCAGGTAACACACTGGCTGAGGGTTAGGAATTCATTCTTAAAAATTCCCTAGATTAATTGTTAATTCCCCCAGCCTTCCACAGATGTATGCAAGCATGTATGAGTAGAGGTAAAGCCCACAGATTATATTCTAGGGCAGGAACTATGCTGGTCAAGAGGATTTCCTGTTTGCTGAAAAGAAGTTGAAAAGATCCAGTTTCATTGTGTAGCTACTTCTTTGTCTAGTGAGAATTTCATAATTGCCATTAGAAGTGTAATACTCTAGACAGGGAAATACAAGCTGAGTTAACTTAAATACAAAGGCATCCTTTTTTTCATTTGGACACAGATCAAACATTCTGAGGAACAGTCTGCCATACAAGAACACCCTTCTACACTCCTTTCTTCCTAACAGAAAAAGTAATGGTTGGGTGCTGATCTTGTTTATACTCAAGGGACTATTATGAATTCTGACCTTTTCTTATGGAAGATGCAGTGTTAGTAAATAGTGGGAACATTTGTTAATAGTTGGGAGTTTTTTATATATATATATATATATATATATATATATATATATACATATAAGGGGAATACTGAGAGACAGTCAGTGTTCCCAGTGCATTAAAATTCTCCTGAGTTGCAAGGATTAGAAATAGTTTCCCTTCTTAAGTCTGAAAAATGCTCACAGGGTAAACTACTTTCAATACTATAAAACAGAAAAGGTGGAAAAGTTTAAGCCTCAGGAGACAGCAACCTGTAGAATTGCATTTAGATGGTTTTGACTTACAAAGAACAGTTTGGGCAAGATTGTCACCACCTCCTTGAAGAGGTACATGCTGCTTAGGAAGAGAATCTCAGCTGCCAATGCACAGATGGAAAGATCTGAGGATGTTTTTTTGGTTTCCACAGACAGGCCTGGTCAGCTGGCTCATGCTTGTGTATTGTCTCCATCTGCAAACACAAGTAAACCCTGCCATCAACTCCTGGGATTCTCATCATACCTCAGATGGATCCTAAATCTGATTTCCTACAAGCATATGAACTAGGGACAGTCTTGGTGGCACTGAAGACACCACCCTTGTCTTCAATATCACAGAGAAGAGCTTTCCAAAATGTGCCTTTAATGAACATATAAACTCAGAAAGTCAGAATAAAACAAACTAAAAGCAGTCAGATCTCAGAGTTTAATCCATTAAACAAATCTTAAGCCACTGATATAATTTTTACTGTTTGTATTCAGGAACACTGGATCAGAACAACTACAAAGAACAAAGGGGGAAGATGAGTATGTAATTTCAGGATGCCAGCAGCTATGCAGGTGATGCTCTGATGTAACAAGACTCGTTTGAGGACAGGAGGCTGCCTAAGCACTGGTTCAACTGCAGAGACAGGCTCCACAGGGAGAACTGCTGCTGGAAGAAGGCAACCCAGTACTGCAGGGCTGATCACATGCAGAGATGCAATGAAACTGGTTTCTCACACTTTCACAACACGAACAACTGATGAGCCAGGGCAGTACCTGAGCAAAGAACCCAACAACCTCTGAGCATTTGTACTTGACACCCAGCCTAGCAGTTTTTTAAAAACTAAAAACAACAAAGAAGTAATAGAAGGAATATGTAGCCAACAGTGGGGTAAGGAGGATGAGTAAACCTTTCTTTGCCACAATAAAAATGTTTTCAGCAAGCTGCCCTTGAGAGCACTGCAGTGAGTGCTGCTACGTGAGGATCCTGGGGAGAGGCAGCTCACGCTGCAGCAGTGCTCCCTATGAGGGTGAGCAGGGTGAGCTTTTATCACTACTGGCTATTTTCCCCTTCCTCTAAGAGGCACAGCTGTTAACCAGATACATGAAGCAGGAAGTCCTTCTACTTTCCTTTTCTAGTGCTTTGGGAACAGTTAATGAGAAGTCTGGGTCAGAGCTTATAAATAATATGAAACTTAAAGTAAGCTAACAAATTCTTGCAGGAGGGAGCTTTCAAGAGAATGAGTGCTGTGTTTCTTCTTTTTTGGCAAATAGTACACTACACAATTTGATTGCTGAACCAAAATACTCTGTGAGTTGCATGGCAATTCAAGCTCTGCCTCTTTTCATAAACATCTTTCATGTGCTTTTCCCTTCCTCTCATCCTGGCTGCTAGGAAGGCCTGACTATGGTCTCTGCATACCCCAAGGAACTGGTAAATAAGAAAGAGAATGATAATGTAAAAAAATAAGCCACTGATACTTAAGTCTTAAATCAATATTAGAACAGGAAGCTTTGGTCTAGTAGGTCAGGGTAGTATTTGAAATACAAACACTGGACAGCTTGGTTCATGGAGAGGGCTGGCTCAGAAAGCTCTGCTGCTCTGAGGAAAGCAGGATACAGCTGCTCTGGGCTGTAGATACAGCTCTGCTCCAGGCTGCTCCCCACAGAACACCAGAGAGACTATTTTACTGCTCCAAGACCACGATAGGGTAGAACAGGCCAGGTTTCATGCAAAGCTGGGGTTTGGACTGCACTCAGAGAAAAGAGGAAAATCATTGCTCGTGCTCTGAGACAAAAGCCACATGGACAGTAAGGCTCAAAAACATGTTCCTAGCAGTACTTAAGAAAACTTATCAAACTGGGAAACTGAAGCTCAGATTTATAAAAGGAATCTAAACCTGGACTTATAAAGCCTGCAATGTGACAAGCACTGTGGTCATAATTTTGATTAAAAAACCCCAAACAAAAAAAAAGCCAAACCCTACACAAACAACAAATTCCTAGAAATTCACAGAACTTAAAAGCAAAAGTAAAATTCTGTAATCCATGGTAGTTCTATGGAATATTTGGTAGCACTGGGGCTAGTACATGCAGCAGCACCCTACCTTGTGGAGTGCCCTGGCTCATCAGTGAATTGCAGATGACTCAAGCACACTGAAATCAAAGAGTCGTTTTTAAGAAGTTTTGAGTCATGTTTTTTTTCACGAGCTGTCTTCAGTGAATGGTATTAGGCAGCTGCACTGCTGAAGTAACTGCAAAACTTTAGGTACTGAGGAGGCTTTTGGAAACAAAGTCCTCAGGCCTCAAACAAGCAAAACGCACACTTTAAAGGCACAAATACTGTCAGGGAGGATCTGACCCCACAGAAACTGTATTAACCTGAGACTGGAGAAGTGTAATCTCCCATGGACTTCAGCAAGTGAACCTGGATATAGCCAAGAACTCCTTCATCCAACCCCATTTCCATCTGTAAATAAACAAAATGCTCTGAAAGTTGCACATGACAAACAGGTTTTTCCTTTCTCAGTGTTTTAGAAAGACCAGTTACCATGGTTGGCTTACAGGGCAGACATACATAAACATTTCTGTAGGAGCACAACACCTTTTTAGGGGTGATATATATGTTAGGTGTCAGTACCATATCCTCACTGCAAACACACTGAAGTGTTAGTGCATGAGATGCACTGTTAAACCACTCTCTGTGATCTGGTTAAACAGTCATAACCAGGAAAACATCAAGCTGTGTAGAAAACAAAAAGGACAATTGTTCTCATTATATCCAAGAACTAAGCATGAGAAAGATGAGCAAAATTGAAACAATACTTTAAACACCAGGATTATTGTGCCACCATGTCATCTATTTCCATGTGCTTTCTGACCCCTCTGAAGTGTTTATGCCTGATGCTCCATGGAGATGTATTTTGGTACCTTTTATTTTAAAAACTGTCCAAGGATGCCCACACACAGCTCTACAGTCCATAGTTTAAGAATTCTGGCAGACCCATCCCAGGATATTCTTTGTGCAGTAGCTTGCACAGTGCCTGAAGAAACTCCAGGCAGCACAGTCTGCTCTTTCCTGGGAAGACAAAACAAACCAAATCCCTATCTCTCATCAGTGCTCTCTGACCAAGGACAGTATCTCTACATTTCCAAAGTGACTTTTCTTCCACGTGTATTTGGTTTTGTTGTTTGCATTGGTAGAAATCACCATAAGAATATTAGGATGGAATATTGCATTGAGAATAACAGGATGTGAATAATGGAAAGCTATTCAAGAAAATTATAGTAACCATTCTACATTTAATCCCCTAACACATACAGTGTCTTCTTTTTAGGAATTCTGATCTGCAGTTAGGACCAGACATACAAGTATCTACTGAAAAGACAATTTTTCTAGACAATTTCTAGGGGGAAAAACAGAAAACAGGAGAGGAGAAAGTGAAGCATGGAAAACACAGAAGCTAAAACTCAAAACGAGAGCTGTTTCACAAACTAACAAGCATAAGAAATTAATCCAAGCTAAGCTGCTACAGCAGACTGTACAACTAACGTGCAAGTGTTTGATGCATACCAGAGAACCTTGAAAGAGAAAAGGCATGTGAATAAAATATGATTCAATAAAATAATTCATGCTGAAATGACAGGATTTTAATTATGTGCAACTTCAGCCCTGTGAATATGAAACAGGAAGCACCTCAGGCATTTAAGGCTCCGATGACAGAAGTTATACATTTATTCAGTTATTTACTTTATAAAATATTAAGTTGGATGCAGCATTTGGAAAAAAAAAAAAGGAAAAAAAATCATAACCAGCACACCCAAACCAAACCATAAAAACCAATACACAAGCAAATCTGGTCTTCATCAATAATCAGGACTACCAGTTAAAGAATAACTGAAGTGACAGCATAAAGCCTCAGATACCTGTGTGTTCCAAACAGCTGCAGCACCAGCACAGACAGTGCAATAGTGCTGCCAAGACTCCACAAGGAAATGCAACAGAAAGGCAGGCAAGCAAAACCAAAATATGTGAAAGTGCATATGTGGACTTCAAAACAGTCTTGTTCAGGACTAACCTGGGAACATAAGAGAGCTCATACACTTGGGAGAGGGATGTATATCTGGATAAAGGCTCCAAAATAGTTCCCAAATCATTCAGGAAGAAAGCAAGAATGGTAAAGCAATTACACATGGTGATGTTCACAAAGAAAACAGGAAATACAGTCCACTGGGGAGAAATATAAAAGACTACTAAAACAGGCAGCCTGTTGTGAATGCAAACATGAAATTAGAAGAGAAAGCGATTCAAAACTCCCCCACAACAGCTCTTCCAAACCACAAAGCCCAGCAAACCAGCTAAGAAGCAAGGAGGAAACACTATGTATCTAAATGAATCCTTTTAAAATCCTCTTTGCTTTGTAGCTCATTCTACACCCAAACAGTACTGGGAGGTTTTTTTTAAGTAAATGTCTAGTGAAAGTTCAAGAAAAATTTAAGCAAAAAGTAAAGATCATGTAAATATAAGTAAAAGGGTCACTGTTTTAGTAAAGCAGCAGGGAAGCTACAGCAAACAATTAGGTCTTTTGTGCTCAAACAATTGGCTGGATTAATGCTTGAATGGCCACAGAAATGTTATGTATCAAATAAACTGTACTGAGAGTTGGGGTATCAATTTCCATATGAAGAATATGACAAGAGATCAGTGCAGGAGGGGGTACACAACTGTGACATGGTACACTGGCCAATTTTCAGAATCACTGGCATCTAGACAGGCCTTGACTTCAAGTGACACAGCTCTGCCTGTCCCAGCAGAGACATGCAGACAGGCAGCAAGATAAGAGCTCATGAAAATCTGAGTACAGGAAACTAGAGCTGGCCTTTCTCTGGCATTTTTTGAATGTCTGAATCACCAAATCTTTTTTTAAGTAGCTTTGGGCATAATCTTTGAAACAGAGATTTTATCTTTTTTCTGGGCACAGGATGAAAGAAATAATCACTTAATGCACCATAAAGAAAGCAAAAGGAACAAGAAAGAAAGGAGAGCATACTGAATATAGTAAAAAGAGTAGGAATGCACAAGGTTAAAAACAACAGGAGAAGAAACCTATGGTGGTAATGTGTGATTGAACTAAATTACCCCAGCTAAACAAGGAAAGAAATCCCTACTGGTCATGCACAGGGTCAGAAAAAATGCTGGGGAGAAAGCTCAAGTACTCTGCTACTATGCTTAACAGAAGAAATTTGTTCCTGCAAACTAAGCTTGAGAATTCTTAAATATGAAATGAGAGGAAATTATTCCAACACACTGGGTAAATACAGCAGGCTCATCTGCAACAGCATGCTCAGCTCTGGTTAGGCTGTTAGAGATACTGAGATTTTTGAGAAAAGACAATCAACTGATTCTGAGACTGCAATGGCATTAATGCATCTGTGAATGAGTGCCAGCAGCTCATCTTCTCAAATACCCCCTGCTAGATCTGCAAGGAAAGGAGAGGGTTGTGTGACAGTAAATAATGACACAAAGGCCATTTGAGTACAGACTGAATGGAAATTACAGTCTCATGAGAAGGCAGTGACTGCTGCTGGAGAGAAGTAATCCCTGGTTTTTGCAAGTGAAGGTTTCATGTGTCTTCATTTTATAAAGTGTTCTAAAGACCTTTCTCATAACTGAGGCAAGTCACTATAAATCCTCTAGAATTTGCTTCTTCCTGATACCCAGGACACCACCTCAGAATCCTACAAGAAATTCTCCTTGCCTCAGGTACAAGGGAGTTCTCTAGCCTTTTATCTGAGAGAACAACCTTCAGTCAGAACACCAACCTCATAATTTATTTTTATCAAGTTTTCTAAACTTACTTTAATTTCAGGGCTGCTTCAGCTTCTGCTCTAGAGACAGAATACATAGAGCTTCCCTTTTATATGAATCCTGCATTACCACCCACCTTTGATCCCCTTCCTCTCTCTACTTCTGCTATTATAATTTCACAGGCTTTGCCAGGAGGAACCATTAGATCACTTAAGCAGATCTCCAGTATAATGCAGGCACTAACTTTCACCCAGCTACCCCTGCTGAAACCCATATACTTCAGTGAAATGAAAGCAAGAGATTAAATTGTACACTGCAGGAGACCCTGCAGCACAAGCTGCACTGGCAGAAAACTGGGCAAAAACATATGCAAATGATTCCATCAGGAAACAACAGCCTCCACTGCAGAGAAAGTCAGTCAATGTTACCAATTTGGCATTAAAACTCCACTTCTTTCCAACACAGAATCTAAAAGCAGAACATGAAATATGTAAAAATGACTGATAATCTAATTTTCCCTTAGATGTCTATGCTATGTCTTACATAACGAACACTTTCTCTAGCCTTGGCTAACTGCTGGTGTTTAGGAGAGAATAAAAAACAAAATACAATCAAAAACCACCACAGAACAACATGAACAAAGGAAAAAGCCCTCCCTTGCTCACAGCAGAAATTATGCTAAGATTTTATTTTAATTACTGTCTTAATGCAGCTGATACAAATTCAGACTTAACATCTGATCTGTAGATTTCCTTCTGAAACTTTAAAGTATATACACAGTAAGTTTACAATTTCAGCTACAATGGTCCTACCATGTTTACAAGTACTAGTACAAATGCTTTATTACCTTCTCAGATGGAGGGCTGGAACCTTATGGCAAGATGGAAATCATCTTGCCTTCATCCTTGGTGAAATGCCACCTCCTCTGAACTTCTCTCTGCTGTTCTGCTCCCTTCCCTCATGGTGCCTCTTGGCACTACAGTACCAAGCTCACCAAGTGAAAAGCCTTGTGCTGTGACAGCAGAGGAGGGCTGAAATGGCACACAAGAAAATACAGCATATCTAGCTTTAGCTTCTCTCTATTTCTGATGGAGTAACTTCAAAGGCAGCAAAGAAGTCTGCTCCCAGTAAAATGCAGAACAGTTTCCCCTGAACAACTTCAATAAGAGAACTTTATATTAGGAAAAGCCACTGAAATCAGACAAAATACACATTAAGAGAAGCATTGTGATTAAGAAAGTGTTTTTAACAGTGTTGCACAAGTTCACAGTGACTTACCCAACCTCTATCCTATGGCAATACTACAAATATCCAAAAGGCACATCAGCAATGGAAAATGAAGGTAAAAAAGGGGAACTACTATGACTTAGGGCAGTCAGTACTCACTGTGCAACAGCATTTGCCCCAGGTGCTTTTCCCTTAGAAGAACAAAAGCATAGCTGTGTAAGCAATGCTTGCTTTTTTAACAGCTAAATACCTCTTCCTGTGTCTACATGTGGTCCGGTGCCTAGAGATCAGCCATCACACCCATGTACAAGGGAGAAATGAAACTAAAAGCACTACACACTCTTGTAGCCCATCCCTTTTAAGTTGTGAGCCATCATGTCACTACAGCCTGGGAGGAATCTCAAAGCCCCCACTGCAGCCAGTAGGGCACATGGGGCAGGAATCAAGCTTAATCACACAACAAACAAAAAAAGCAGGGGAAGTTTTGAAGGAATATGATCACTACTGTGATAAACAATATGACTTTGACTACTAAACAGGTTTCCAGCTATAAGACCTCAAAATAATTAACTAAATATAACCTGTAGTGATGATAAGGTCAAGCTTGAACATGCCTTAAAAACTGGGGAAAGATGAATGTGTCCCTTGAAGTAATCAGACAATGCTGGGACAGGAGGCAAAGGACTCACAATCAACATGATAAACATATTTTAAAATTTAATTATTAAAAATTAGCTTTGCTGCTGTCAGCCAGAGGTGCCTGTGTGAATTCACATGTACAGCACATCTTTCCCACATGAAGAATGCAGATAAATTGCCACTTTAAAATGGGAGGCACTGCAGAGAGAACACGAGCCACTATCGCTGACTCGTGATGAAAGCCAGGAAAAATATCAAGACTTTTTAACGAGACAAATCTGAATTATTTAAATAGCACTTAATGCTTCTACCATTTTATCCTTTACCCCACTTACAGTTTCATTAGTATCAGTTACTCCCCAGCCACAATAGCTTTGTGACCAAGGCCATCTACTGGTGAGTGGGATGTGAGAATTAATGGGAGGGAGGTTTGTTGGCCAGATTTAATTAGTGCTTGTCAAGACTTAGGCACATGTATTGAAATTGTGCCAGGCAGCTGTCAGGAATTATTAAATATGATCACAGTTTTGGATGAACAAATAAAAAATTAAGGCTTCCCAACTCCACATGGACCTAAAGAACCATGATGTTGCCCAGGGGAGAAGAGTGTGGTACTTTGACTCTGCATCCTGTTGTAGTCCAGACACCATGACACCTCACTGCTCTGTGTAAAATCAATCAGACATGTCAGTGTTACTAACAAGAGATATGAATTTTACCCCCAAAATCATTACCAAACCTGGTAACATTGTTTTCAAGAATTAATGGGGTCTAAATGAAAACCTTTGTAGACTAAAACTGCAAACATTTGAAATGGGGATTTATTGGCTGCACACCATAGTTACAATTGTACTTGTCCCCAGGCATTAGGCAACAGAAATGGATACCAGGGAAGGAAATGGAAGGGAAACTAAGCACACCAATATCCTTAGACACTGTCATTTCCAAGGTGATGTCTGAAACTGATCAGCAAGGGAAACTGGGAGCAATAGCAAGTTATGACACAGAACTCCCCACACTGTTCTACTGTTACCTACTGAGCATCAGTATTCCCAAATCAGGAAGATGTTTTTAATAAGACACTTTCTTTAGGCCTTTTTTTCAAATTCTGTAACACTTAAAATATTATTATGATTTTTAGAGCAAGGTATTTGAGTGGCAGTTCTGGAAATCCCCAAATTACAAGATAATATTCTCTCCATCTTTGAGATGAAGTAAAGTTAACCCTTTACTCATCCTTTTTGCCATAAGAATTTCTGGCAACCTCAACAGCACAGAGAAATATATTCACTAGTAACCAGCTTAAGGAACTAAAATAATTTCTTATTGCTACTGTTGGATGGCAACATAGAAACCAGAAGTTCTTGTTTTGCTTGAACAAATGACATAGAAGAAAATGTTTCCACAAGAGAAAAGGTGGTTGCCATAAAATGACAAATGCCCTTCAGTGGTCGTCACTTCAGTCTGATTAATTGCTAGGATGATCAGATTTATGACAGAGAGCTAATGGATGGCAGGTAAAATGAGGCAAACCTTCCACACTTGTCCATTAAAAGTTGGGTTTGGGGCTGGTTTGTGAAGGTTTTTCTGGGGTGGGGTGGTGTTTTTTCTTCTGAAGCCAGTATGAGACTATAAATCCAGTTTAATTACGCCAGTTTTATTCAGTGGGAGAATGCCATTTTCCAATGCAGCAAGCTTAGTAATTTATATGCCTTTCTGATTATTTATGGTGCAATAAATCCACGGGTAGTTCTGTATCTGTTGGAGATTTGCAGTCTCCAGGATAAGTTTTTAAGTGAAGATCAGAAGCAGGAAAAACCCCCAAACCTCAAACTGCTGCCCCCCTTGGCTCTAACCCACAAGACATAAACAACTTCAAAAGAATAAAACGGTGCATGTAAATTTCCAATCACTTCTTTTGCAGCAAAAGTGTGTTATCAACTAGTTGATAAGCTTTAGATGTTCCTCTCATTAAGTCACTGGATCAAAAGAGCAGAACTACAGAAAATTTAATTTATACCTTCAATTACAATTACTATCAATCTCAGTAATTACACGTAACACTTTCAAAACACTGCACTAATGTCTACAACATGCCTTGGTAGAAAGTTAGCTTTATATTTGAAGATGATAGAGGGGATGAAGAAACCTGTTATGACCTCCTGTTGATCTGCATAGAAAATCCTCCAGCTACTTACACCAGGATTCTCATGTTCCAGAAACCAGAGATAAAGTGACAACTAGGAAATTGTTCAGTTGCAACATCTAATTGTAAGGATGTGGTCACTTCTTTAACACACATTTCAAACAGAGGACTTAATTTAACTTCACTGTCAGGTCCCCTTTAAATTCATGTTTTTAACTGATTTTTCTTCCATAATTCTCTAAACTTGGAATTGCCTATATATTACTGAATTGAAAGGAATGAGTTTTTTTTTTTTTCCCCAAAACATATATATCTCTTTCATCCATTTTCCCAGTGCAATGCTAAAAGCTTTTTCTTTCTCCAATCTTGTAGCAAATACTAATAGCAGCTCTAACTTTCTTAACCTCAAATATATTCAAAAGCAAGATTACCTCAAAATGAACTGCTGAGGCTAGACAAGCTAAGAAGTCCATCTACCTCTATTTCATCTTGCATATTATTCAGTTATATATTGTACAGTCCCTAGGGAAAAAAAAAAGAAACATAGGAAAGTAACTCAGAAAGGCCATCAGTCATTTAAATGTTTATTTTCAAATAGTACCACTTCTTGTCAGAATGTAAGAAATTGACATATCCATTACACCTGCCTGAATGAAACCGTGTGTCTAAATGCCTTGGATGAGCACTGGAACCAAATAAATTTCTACCAGCCTGTTCCAGGGAAAAGGCTTTGCTGTAACACTGCAGCACAGTGCAAGCTTCAGAAGGAATTTTTGGAAATCATACATAGAAAATTCATCCCTCTGTTGAAGGAAAGGGCAAGAAGGGAAAAAAAGACCCAAAAAAGCCTGGTATTTGTTACATCAAAACAATTACAGTGGTACATAAAAAGGCTGTAAGAAGGTATTTATTCTAATAGCCTTGGATGTTCAATCCGTGTAATAGTCCAGTCTGGTTTTGCTCCTTCTGTAAACTCCCTTTGGAACCTGAAAAGGGAAAGATAATAAAGGAAGAGTTGTTAAGGTTTACTTGACCTTAAGGAGCCACTAGTATGACAAGGAATCACAAAGAAATATTTTTACTTCAAACTTACTGCTGTAAAAGCTACCTAAACTTTAATGCTTATGCCCCAAAATGGAAGATAAAAATTATTTCCATAGTAAGAGACAGAATTCACTGACTTCAGAGCATTTGGTTCAGATCCCACAGACAGGATCAAGTAAAGACCCTGATACCAAAAAAACACTCAGCATTCACAGCAGCAATATGAATAAACCTTTATAGAAGATCTTGATCTGTAAATAAAGGGTCTAATTTAACAGGATGGTAAGTGAAGGGAAATCATGTGCTCCATATTTAACTTGAAAATTTTCCTCTTTCCTGAAGTGTAGTTTAAAAGGTAATATATTTTCAGAACTACATCAAAGACTGAGTTAACAGCAGCACTGAGTCTCCCCTATCTAAGGACAGGTCTGAGCTTCAAGCTGAATTCTCATGTTCTCAAATGATCTGCATGTCATGGACAAGAGCAGTATAATATCACTGCTTTGCAATCCTGTGCAAATCCACTCCTGCCAAGTGGGACTGGGAAGATATTTAGGCTTAAAGGGTTAATGGTTAATGGAACCTCAGAAATCTCCAGCTCTGAGGAAGATGCTGAATTCAGCTAAGGGATGGATCCACAACAATCTATCCAGGCAAAAAGCACTGAGTGTTACCTTTGTTCTAGAACTCCTCATCACCTAGACTCCTTATTTTCAATTTCAAATGTGGGAGTAGAAATCCTTGATCATACCACATTTGTCACACAAAAATCCTCACTTCTCCCAGCTTCTGAGAATCTTGTTTTCAATACATTTTGCCAACTGTGTAGATATTTTCTGCACTGCTCTGACATCAGTACACCAACACAAACATTATTTATAAGCATTCCTATGAAAATCCATCTTCCTAAGGTGTGCTTTGAGGATCAGAAACCTTATTCAGTGCTCCAAATACTACTCTTCCTTAGAGAGGAAGAGTTCTCACTAATACCAGCTCAGAAGAAAGGAAAAAACATACTGACGTTAGGGGTATTAAAAAAAATTGGCCTTAAAACCAAAACTGAAAAGCTGGATGAGAATTAACTTAGTTTAGAATTAAAGTAAATTAAACCCACTAAGTTCTGCAGTGGCACAGTGGGAGTCCTTGCAGAACTGCCTACCCAACAGTACCTCATGGACACAAGAAAAGAAAGAGACAAGCAAGCTTACTCATAGTTAGCTGTTAAAAGATGTTTCTTTTCTTTTGTGTTTTCATCTCCAAACACAATCTGGAAGACTTTGGCTTCAC
Organism: Serinus canaria; assembly: GCF_022539315.1. Lineage (NCBI taxonomy): Eukaryota > Metazoa > Chordata > Aves > Passeriformes > Fringillidae > Serinus > Serinus canaria. The sequence continues at coordinate 26,617,231 of NC_066321.1, forward strand.
CTGGTACTTCGTCAGGTAGATTAGCACCATTCAGATACCAGAAGCACATCAGGATGCTAACAAACTTTCTTCCTGTTGGAAATAAACCAAAACTTAAGTTAGATCTCATGTTTCTCACCAGTCAAATGCTCCTATTTGCTACCTAGCATATATTCTAGTGAGATGCTGGAAGGACAGCTGACTTCAGCCATAAAGAACACAGGATAGAATAATGAGTGATAAAGCTATTTTATGCCATACTCATGCTGTTCAGCAATAATAAAAACACACTCTGTAAAAAAACCCACGTATTTTATCATGAGTGTGGTGTGACAGTGTATATAATGAAACTGTATTAAAAAAGTTGGTTCCCACAAATTCCAAAGCTAACTACTGATACAATAAATGTATGCAGAGTAGTTCAAACATGGAGCAATCTAAGAGGGGAAAAAGAAATTCCTATTTCCCAAACCAGGAAAAATGCATACTGGGTCTGACAACTTGAAGTGTTCAACTGAAGACCCAGGGTTAGATCCCCAAATGATCTCCACTGTGTCTGATTGTGAACAGAGCACACAATGCTGGTATCCAACCAAAAGAAAAACTTGTCTGAGCTCAACACTAGCTTAAACAAACCCAAACCAATCAAGGAGTCCTAGAACAAAGCGTATTTCATGACAGAAAGACTAGACTAGCAAAATTTACTTCATTATCCAGCCTTCACTATTCTTCTTGCAGGATGCACTTTCATTGTTGAAGCAAACAGCTTTCAGCATATATTAGAATAATTGTTTTTGAATAATTGTTTCACATTACTGAGGACTAATAATATAAAATTCTGTTCAAAAGAAGGGGAATAAGCAAAACCCAAACAGAAGTCAAAACAGTACAGTACAGTTGATATATTAACAAAAATCTCTGTCTTTGATTAAAAAGGAAATCAAGAAATTTTTTATGGATGAATTACAAACTGAGAAACAAGGGATGAGTAACAGTACTCAAAAATCACATCTGCATGGAAAATGTCTGTTTAGTAGCAAAACCAGGAAATAAGACTGCTCACTGCTGAAATGTTTTAGGATTCTAAACATACCATCATCATCATAGTAAATGCGAACATCTCCTTCTGTTGTGTACATGATTGCATCAATGTCAGCTGCTAAAGCATCCCTGTGGCTGTCAGGGAGCAAAGAAATCTTTTCCTTCAGCACCTGAAGTACCTAAATTCAGAAAAACTGTCACTTAGTTTTTCATTAGGAAATTTAAGTAACAATCTATTTCTACTGCAGTTAATAAAATGAACTGTATTGCTAAAACATTTGTCGAACACGTGTAACAGCTAAAGTGAAAAAGCACTGAGAAGTTTGGGCATCCCTAAACCCTAGTTCAGCAACACTGAAAAAGCTCCACTTACTGCTCAAACAAATGCAAACCAAGCATCTTAAAAAATGTTTAGAAAAGGTACTGTCAAAACAGCAGCAGCAACACAAGCCATGTGAGCCCAGAACAGCCCAGGGAAGCCTGCTCCACAGTCACACTCTGCCTTCTCACCGCTGAATTCTTACTGTGTGCAGGTTCCTAAGCTTTTGATTCACCATCTTTCATCTCTCTCTCACAAATTTCTTTGGAAATCAGTTTCATTACCAATGAATCTATCTTTGCCATTTTGTGATCCACACTCCATTTAGAAAAAGTTTAAACACTTGCAAATCAGAACTGACTGAAAATTGTTCCCCTGGTAATTAATGTCCTTATGACACTCACATCTGTATTATCTAAGTGTCCTATGATCCACACAGCTGTGAAAGTAGAAAATGGTGAGGTGCAAAAACTCCACAGAAGTAGCACCCCAAACACCAAAGTCAAGTCACAAGAAAGGATGAAACTGCAGAACTTATTTTCAACTAATACTCATTTTTTACCCTAACTTGATCTACCATTTTTGAATAACAAACAAATGCAGAGGTTACATGGAAGTAAGAGGCAATCTTCACAAGGAGACATCGGTTTCTAGCACATTTTGCAGGTACAAAATTCACTGGCCAAAGAAGTGAGAAAGTAGCCTGGGATCACAGCCTCATCCTTGGCTCACATGAAATCTCTGCATCAATGTAAACCTTGAAATTTGCAGCGAACAGAGCAAGTTCTTTCAAGAGGAAGCAGAGGAGATGCCCTTTCAGAACAACTGCAAGAAACAAACTCACGTTTTATTGCTATCTCTGTTCAGAGAGAGGAGGCAAGACTGCTCAGAGGGGATGCACTAGAACAGCACCAGAGTTTTTGCTGCAAAGGCATGGGTGGCAATAGGACAGGCCACGCTGACATCCTGTAACAAGGCAGACAGAGACCTGGAGTGTCTCCTCCACTTGACTCTGATCCATCTGTTACCTCCATGCCCTGGGAAGGCCAAGACAACTTCAGCAATTAAAAATTCATAAAAACACAGAAAACACAGCACTGATGTTCAACCAGGTCAGTCACATCCCTGAGACCATGACACAAGACTGAGGCCTTCCAGCCAAAACCAGTAATCAGCCCTATGATCTGATGGGGATGGAAATGTATCAGTGCAGCAGGGATGAGCACAAACCAGTTTCCTTCTTCACATGAATTCTGGTGCACAGACTGAGTCAGCTTCAGCCACCTGCCTACACCTAAAGACACACAATTCCACCTGCCATCCAGAGCCCACTGCCTTTCCATCCTTCCTGGTACACCAGCAATCCTTCTGGCATTAGGTCCTTATGGCCAACAGCTAAAACATCTTTTGCTTTGTTTTAAGTACAATAACTTCAAATTAAGTTTCATGCCTTGAAATTAAACACAAAAATAAAAGCTGTAGGACAAAAAATTGCCCACCCTAAGTTGCATTACCCTGTTTTTCCCAAATTAAACCAAACTGGCAACTTGTAGGCAATGACAGGCTGAGTGCATCCATGCTACTTTGTAACAGACAATCGACTGCTAGAATAGGAGATGGAGAGCATTTACCTCTGCTGATACAAGTTCTTCCAGCAGGTCAAGTTTACGCTGAGACAGCAGCTTTGAAACAACAGAAAAGGCCTACCAAAAAAAACAGAAACAGAAACCAAACATGAACAAGTAACTCTAGGCTGGCTTATTTTTCAGACAAATCCATAAGTATATGACAAGCTATCCAAATATTCCATGATTTAGGATTTCAATGTTTGCAGAGGATATCACGATTGAAATGTAATCCCTACAGCACTAAAAGAGTGGTTTCATGAATTGACAAAAACATATGAGTTCTTTTCAATTTCTTATTGAAATTAAAGCTTCCAACAGCAGGTGAATTCATAGTTTACAAAAGAAAAAAAAAAAGCTTTGCAGTTTGCATGTTGCTTTTACTCTTTTTGATAATTCAAAGTCTATGTCTTTCCCTGTAGATATTTTGTTCCCCTGCCCTCTTTTCCAACTCGTCTTCTCATTTCAGCCAAAACTGATGCTGCAATTTACAAATTTTCTTTAGAAATCTGGTTTAGTCTATAGACTTCAGGAAGCTCAACCCTCCTTTCTCCCCTCAACTTTGCAGGCACATTTACATACAATTATGCCTCTACATATTCAAGTAGTGTACTTGTGAAGGACAGTATATTTATGACTCTACACCAAGTAAAAACAAATAACACCAAAATAAAACCTCAAAAAACCAGGCCAAGGTAAACCAGGTGGTTCCACACATGTGTCAAATTATTTGTTGTGGGCTTTTTCCTCTCTTGAATTGATCCTAATCATTTTAATACTCTGTCCCCTGATGTGTTGTTCTGAGCTGGTTTTTTTTTTTTTTTTTTTTTTTGTAAAAGTAAACATAATAATAAAAAGTTTCCCAACAGATAACTCTGTAATTTTCATCTGACCAGTTTTGAGATACTTACCTCTCTGACACATTCTGTTGACAAGGCTTACTGGGCTTATAAATTTGGAGAAATACATATATATATACACCAACTCTATGCCTGTCTAAGCTTGATCATTTCAGGAAAACCTGCTAGGAGGAGACACACTTCTCCTTAAAGTCTCTACAACACTTGGCAGTACCTTCCTTAATGCTGCTTTGGGGATGGCTTAACCAGTTCATCTTAATTGTGGAATCTGGGAAAACAAGAAATTCCTGAAGGAAAGTACAGCTCTGCTTATATCATTTGCCTTGAAGTGTGGTGCTTGGAGCCAGCAGGGGGGAACTCCATGTATTTTACACACAGGAGTACAATGGTGCTATGATGTCCACATATAATAACATCAGGAGGAATTTCTTCACGGAAAGGGTTGTCAAACATTGAAATGAGCTGCCCAGGGAGGTGGTGGAGTTGTCATCTCTGCAAGTGTTTATGGAAAGACTGGACATGGCATTGATGCCAGAAACTGGTTGACAAAGTGGTGTTTGGTGACACATTGGACTCAATGTACAACACAGACACGGAGCTCCTGGAGTGGTCCAGCAGCAAGGACTGGGGACTGGAGCATCTCTCCTACAGGAAAAGCTTATGGGACTTGTTCAGCCTCAAGAAGAGATGGCTGAGAGGGACACCAGTGTGTATAAATATAAATATTTAAAGGGGCGGGAGTGCCACAAGTATGGATCAGGGTCTGCTCGGTGGTGCCAAGCAACAGGACAGGAGGCAATGGGCAGAAACTGATGCACAGAAAGTTCCACCCAACACAAGGAAGGACTTCTTTACAGTGAGTGTGACCAAGCACTGGAACAGATTGCCCAGAGGTTGTGGAGTGTCCCTCACTGCAGACATTCTAGACCTGTCTGGACACAATCCAGCACATGTACTCTAGGACGACCTTGCTGGAGCAGGGAGGATGGAGCAGATGACCCACTGTGGCCCATTCCTAACTGACCTGTACTGTGAATCTGTGACTATCTCCGAAATCTTTTCCAGCCTAGCTGTTTCTATAATTCCACGAAAATAAGGGCGCGCAGAGGCAGCCCCTGAGGAGGGTCAGCAGGACGTTTCCCCTCAGGCCGGCCGCGCTCCTCGCCCCGAGGCCCCAGGCCCGCTGACCTGCTTGGCTCCCCGCGTGAACTCCTCGATGCTAAATTCGTGGTCGAAGTAGAGGCGAATGAGCAGGTAGTAGAAGCGGGTGCGGAGCCAGGCGATGGGGCTGGTGATCCTCACTACCACAACACGCCGCTGAGGGCCCTCGGTCCCAGATCCGGCGCTGCTAGCGAACCGAGAGCTGAGCTGGAGCGGACGGGTTCGGGCGGGGCCCGGCGGGCCCGGTGCGACTGCAGCCGGCGGCAGGAGCCGGGCAGAGCCCGCCAGCGCCCGCGCCAGCCAGCGGACGCGGCCCGGAGCCGCGCAGCGCAGCGCCATGACGGCCCGGCCCGGCCCCGCCCTGTCCGCCCGCAACTCCCGCTCCCCGGAAACACGGCTGCTGCCACCGCTGGTTCCGGCGCAGGTGGAGCGGTCCGGGCTGCCAGCGGCCGCCGCCGCGCCGGGCCAGGGGACCCGAGCCCCGGTCACCGCCGGAGAGGGGCGGCGTCCTCTCTGCTGGCCCTGGTGGGGCCGCGTCTGGGTACGGTGTGCAGTTCTGGGCTTCCCAGTACAAGAGAGACAAGGAGCAGCTGGGGAGAGTCCAGCGGATGCCCCAGCGATGATGAAGGGGCTGGAGCATCTCTGTTCATGAGGAGAGACTGCGGGAGCTGGGCCTGTTCGGTCTGAGGAGATTGTGAGGGGATCTCATGAATGCACAGAAATGCCTCAAAGGCAGGTGCCAGGAGGATGGTGCCAGGCACTTCTCCGTGGTGCTCAGTGACAGAACCAAGAGTAATGGCCATAAACTAAAACATAATCAGCTCCACCTCAGCTTGAGAAAGAACTTACATTGAGGGTGGCAGAGCACTGGAACAGGCTGCCCAGGGAAGTCATGGAGTCTCTCTCTCTGGAGACATTCAAACCCCACCCGGACGTGTTCCTGTGTCACCGTGACCCTGCCGTGGCAGGGGTTGGACTCGGTGCTCTCCAGAGATCCCTTCCAACCCTGACAATTCCGCGACCCGCGGGCTCCTGGCCCTGGCCCAGGGGGCGAGGCAGGAACGCTTCTGCGCGGGCTCTTCTTTCCGGGGGAAGCGGCGGGGAGGACGCGGTGCCCGCGGCCATGGAGCAGCGGCAGCAGCGGGAGCAGCGGGAGCAGCGGGCGGTGGCCCTGGAGCGGCTGGACGGGGTGACGCGGGAGAGCTTCCTGCGGGACATCTACCCGCGGGTACGGGGCACTCCGAGCGGCACCCGCCGCAGCGGCTGGGGCTCCTCGGCGACACAGGGCATGGCAGGAGGTGTCCGGGGGCCCCTCCTCAGCGGGCACAGCTGGTGCAGGCCAATCCCAGGGTTTGGGTTTGTGTGTTCCTGGAAATGTGCCCTGATCCATTGAGGGGAATGGGAGTTTAGGAGCAAGGAGCTTCCATAGGCAGGTTCTGTCTGAGCTGCTGGCAAGTTCTGACAGGTGATCTCTGTAAGAGTTCATTTCGTTTGGCAGTGGTTAAAAAGTTAGTTTTGTTGCTTAGTCATCTCTTGTTTTATTCCCACTTCCCCGCCCCTTACCCCCCACCCTCTGAGATCCCAATTAAAAGCAAAAGTGCCTTTCTACTTTTTGTGTGCAGGCTCGATCAAACCTGATCGTGGTTGTGAGCAGCAAGGAACCTGGTATTGGTAGAAAGAGCTTCTCTCATGAGAACAGCATCACCACAGCTCACAGTCTGCACCTTAACTGTGTGGGCTTTTACATGTTTTGTGCTAAGCCTTGGCTAAAGGGTTAAATCTGTTCCTTCATCTGGATGGATTCCTTAATGGCCCCAGCACAAAGTGTGGGCTATAATTGTCTTTGCCTCTCCATATCCTTCCTTACCTAGCTAGGAAAGAACATGTAGTTAATATAGAAACAATTCCATAATTTGCTGCATTTTGTTTCAACATTCAGCATTTGAATCACACTGCTGGTGAACAGATTAGTTATAAGCTTGTGTAGTAGGTCCAGGCATCCAACTGACTTGTTTGCTTGGATGTAATTTGAAAAATTAATTCTGGTTTTTGTTTTTTTTTTTTTCCCTGTTAGATGCTGTGGTAATTCACCACTGAATTTTATTGTTGTTGTTGTTCCTTAGAGAAAGCCAGTAGTGCTTACAGGACTGGAACTGGGCCCTTGCACCACCAAATGGACAATAGATTACTTGAGCCAAGCTGAAGGATCTAAAGAAGTAAAGATTCATGTTTCTGCAGTGCCACAGATGGATTTCCTCAGTAAGAACTTTGTGTATAGGTACTTCACTCCAAAGCCTCTTGCAATTTAAAGGCATGTGCTTGTAATTTACAGACATACAGTGCATCTGTTTGAAGCTGAGGGTGGAAATAGGAAGATAGTTTGTGAAAATATTACCTTATGTATCAAAAGGTTGTCCTGGATTTCCTCCTCTTCTATTAATTCTACACCCAGAATAAGTATAATGAGGGTGAAATGAGGGGCCAAACAGCCCCTTAAAAATGATGTCAGGAAGTGTTGTAAAGGTATGTTGTCAGAGCACTGTTTTAGGAAATTTGAGATGTTAATTAAAAACAAACCAAAACACCCTTGATATCTACAGCTGATGTCCTGGTATTTGTTGTAGTTATGTGGTGCATTCTCAGTGTTGCTGAATAGTGACAGTTTCTGACTCACTGTTTGTCTGACCCCCGTTGAATGCTGGTGTGTGTGTTCTGTGTGGTATTCCACTCCAGAAAGGGTGTAACTAGTTAAATCCAAGCTCCTTTCAAAGTTACCATGTGTAGCTTTCAGAATGTTCAAACCACTGGATACCACACATTTCACCAGCTCTCTAATCTTGATGTGGGCCACAAAAAACCTTGATCTCCTCTGGAGCTTCTCTTATGCAACTGCCAGAACATTTCTTCAGAGTTTGTCTAATCTCAGTCATTGTGTTGTCCTTCAAGGGTAAATGCCTTTATTTTAGCATGTCCTTTAAATGTCCTTTGTTTTCCCCAGGTGGGAACAGGATGTGCTCAGTGTGTTACACCTCTAAGCAGGTGGGAGCATATGCTGTAAACAAGCCACAAGTCTCTGAGTGGAGCCTGTTGTTCAGGGGATAAGCACAAATTTCAATCATGGTGCATTCTGCTCACTGCATAATGAACTATTGAATCTCTGAAATGAGGCTGTACTTGACTGACTTTGCCTTATCTCCATGCTTTATTTCCCCCTCTCTGTTTTGGGTTTTTTTTAGTATCTCTTGCTGTGAGTTCACATGCAGTTGTTCTGGAGTCCTAGTTTTAGCAGGTTTGTAGACAGCCAAATGGACTCTCTGATGCTCTGATGGTGTTTCATTATAGCAGGTGTCAGGACTTTCACATACTTCACTTGAAATTCAGGAAGCTTTGACCTTTTCCACAGCAAGCCCCTCATTCTAATCTGAAGGGACAATAAGTAGAAACAAAAGAATAGAAACTCTGAGGACTTAACATGCAGATCCACTAGTTTAAACTGATGAACATTAGTAGTAGGGCAGTTCTGTTGTGAGTTGCATGCTCCTACCCCTGTTTTTGTGTTGGTTCTGGAACTCATCCAGCCAGGTTGTGACGTGCTGCAGAAATCTGAATGGTTTTCTGCTGTTTTAGCTTTGTAAGCAGGTTCACGGGGGGGTCAGATGAGTGCCAGTGCTACTGTAAGGGGGGAGATGGGGTGATTAGGGCAGATAGCAAGGGCAGAGCTGTGGTAGCACCAGAATGCATCAGTTTAAGCTGTAGTAGAGCTGTGCTCTCACTTTCTTCAGCAGCAAATGTAAGTGGACATGGTAGAACAGTTTGGCTGAAGTCAGAGCATTGGGTTTTGTTTGGTTTTCCATTGACTTCAGTGGGTTTTGTATTTGCCTATTCCAAACAAACCTAAAATATTTAGAGAATTGGTTTAAGTACTGTCAGATGCAAGTTCACATTCTAGTAAAAGAGATAACAGGATCAAGAAAAATTTTGCTTGAGAATGGTTTCTTCTTGACTCTGGGTACTTGGTGGTTGGTCTGAAATGTGATGTTTACATGCAACAGTTCATCACCCAGTGACACTTAGTGTGAGATGATGAGCTGCATGTATGTAACACTGAATTCATAATAATGAGTACATGTCCTGTTGCTGATTGTGCTTGGTTTGCCATTCAGCTGTCAACTGATACAAAAATCTGTAATTTGCATGAAAAGCTCCCATTATGTAGATAAATATGTAACACTCTTACTGACTTCAGAGGGACCAGCTCTAATGCCCAGTGACTCTTCTTGAATCTTCTGAAGTTGTGTTTAGTAAAATTAAGAAAAAACTGCAAAGAAACATTTGAAATATTGAGATGCCTGTGTTTTGAGGAGCTGAGAAAGCATATTTTTTTTTTAAAATCCATATAACTGAAATAAGTTTTATAGATGTACAAATGAAGGTAATTACCTGTATTCCTGCACTAATTCATAGCAGAAAATGCATAGATACAAATGTGCATCTTCCCTGTTGGAGTTTACTTGATGCTGAGCTTTTCTGCAAATTTATAAAAAGGTACAGTAAACAAGCCCGAAAAAGACACACTTAAACAGTTAAGCAAGTATTGCCACAGTTTGAGTCTTAATTTGACTGTGAAAAATGTTTTGTTCTGTGACTCAGGGCATTCAGAACTCCTAAGCTCAAGAGGGGATCTTAACAAAGTGTATGAACAGTCGATGGAGCCGGGTTCTTTTGTGGTCCATGGTGACAGGACAAGAGGCAATGGGCACAAGCTGAAATACAGGAAATTCTGTTAACCCCTTTAACACAAACAGACACACACTGTTTTACAGTGAGGTTAGTCAAACCATGGAACAAATGAGAGAGATTTTGGAGTCTCCATCCTTGGAGATCCGTGAAACCGAATGGGATGCTGTCCCCTGCAAGCTGCTGTAGTGAACCCTGCTCTTGGCAAGGGGCTTGGACTGGAGGAGTTCCAGAGGTGCTTCCAGCCTCAGCTACTACAGGATTGTTTGGATATATACTGGAACAATTCATTAAAACAGAGAAGTTTCTAAGTGTAGATTTCTGTCTTGAGAGAACTCTTCAAACATCTGCTGAAAACACTGATTAAGTAATGATGTTAATTAAAAAAAACCTACAAGAGAGCAGCCTATTGCATCTTCCATTGCACTTGATATGGTAAGGGAGCTTATTATAAATCTGAAGTTTAGACTGTGTGTTGTTGCACTGATTCATGGTGTAAATTTAAATATTTCTATTTCAGAACTCTGCCTTTTGATGCATTTGTACGAAGAGCAGCTGAAGTCAAGCACAAGGAGTACTTTCTTACTGAGGTAATTTCCTTAGTGTCACAGTCTCTTCTGTTGGTTATTTTGGTGGTATATGGAGAGAAAAGTGATGAATTGTAATTTAGAGTATTACTGCGGTAAAAAACTTGATCTTTAAATTAACTTTCTTGTGGGTTGATGCCAAAGGAAAAAATGTGAGAAGTAGTTCTTCCCAGAAGTTTTTTTGTATGTGTACAGTGTGGTTAACTTCAGTCATCCTGTTTCTCTTAACAAAAACTGCTTACATGAGCAAAAATTCCAGTATGAAATTTAGAAATCAAACCTTACTTTAGAATAACAACCATATCATTTGTGTGGTTTGCAAGAAAATGTCATGAAGATGTTTTAGAATTTGATGACTTATCAAACTACAAATCCAGATATATTGTAACAGAATTTGTGAGTAGCAGATGTGTGTTTATCTCTACATATCAGTGTTCAGGCTAGGGATTTTTCAGATAACTGTGATTAGGAAGCAAATAGTTTTGAATGTAGACATGCTTTTTACCTTTTATGCTGCATAGAATGCTGTAAGTTTTGAAGGCAATAAAAATAGTTTTCTGCATCAATATACTGAGGAACTTAAATTATAATCTGCATTTGCTTTGAGTCTGTTCAGTAACAGCAATGCTGAAGCAGTTGACCAGTCTCCCCACACTTTACTCTTCTCCTGTCAGTTAATTTATTTTCTCTTTTGTCAAGATGAGCTGCAGGGATCAGTAAATGGCAGTATAACAAAGTAGCTGAATTTGTAGATGCCCTTAATTTGTACCATATTTTAAGGAAATTCTGCATTAGATAAAAGAGAAAATACAAGCTCTCTGTTTAAGTGTTTTGGTAATTCTTATTTAAAAAAAACCCAAACAATTCTCTTTTGTGTTCTCTTCAGGATGAAAAGTACTATTTGCGTTCAGTGGGAGAAGATGTTAGGAAGGTAAGTTACTGGAGATTACAGTTCTAATATAGTGAGGTTGCAGTTTAGAAATATTTTTTAAAGTCTGTTGTCATACAACTTACTTAGGGTCACATGATTTGTGAGTCTGACTGGATTTAGGTCAGAGTACTTCAATGTGTCTGAAATAGTTGCTGCTGCATGGGAGCTGAGCTGGGCACTGAAGAGTGCATTGCTAAACTGCCTTTCTTTAGCTTTTGTTGTAAACTAATATAAAAGGATTTATGCTGATCTCTTGCTCCTGCAGTGTGATTCTGAGCAGCCATGGTTAAGAGCAGCTCTCTGGCTCTTCTCATTAGTGGCATTTGGCAAGTCAGTGTCGAAAAGCATTGCAGATTTCAGGTATTGCCAAGGCTGAAGTTCCAACCCCGTTTCATATGATTGGAAATGATTGTGAAGTGCTCCCCCACCATAGATGGTTCTCTAAGACTTATGCCCTTTCTGTTTCAGGATATTGCAGATATCAGGAAGCAGTTTCCTATTTTAGCAGAAGATGTTCACATTCCAGAGTATTTTGAGAAGGAACAGTTTTTCTCTAGTGTCTTCCGCATCAGCTCTGCTGGATTACAGCTATGGACACATTATGATGTAGGTAATACGTGGGTTTGGCATAAAATACTGCAGATGGCATTTCAGAGTTGTGAGAGTAAGGTGAAAATCTCTGACAAAGATTAGAGAATAATAATAAACATCACATATATGGAAATAGTAAAATGAACCACATTCAGTGGTATGGTGAGTTTTAAATGTTGGATTGTTTAGGCACAATATTTTAACTGGGTTTATGTCTAATTCCAGATTTGTAAGATTAAAGGATGTTTTATTTTGTTTCCATTTTTAAACTGTTTTGAGTTTCAGTTGAAAATTTGAAACACAGTAACTTAAAACATTTTTGTCTTCATTGATTTCCTTTTTTTTTTTTCACTCTAATGACCAGATTAGGATAAATTCTGGTTGTACAATACACTGCCAACTGTGCAATGATTGTAGTGGTTTCTGGCTGCAATGCCATAGGTTCCAAATAAGGTTGTCTTCTAACACTGTGCAGTGAGTTCTGAATAAATTTATTTACAAGATAATTCTTAACATATGAAGGTTTTATTAATACTCTTTTTTTAAGCTAATAATTAGATCAGTTGCAGTCTATATATTTATTCAATCAACCTTTGGCTGACATCTGTTATTACTCTCATCCCAGGTAATGGACAACTTCTTAATCCAAGTCACAGGGAGAAAAAGAGTTGTTTTGTACAGTCCTCGAGATGCACCATATTTATATTTATCAGGTATGCATGTCACAGGTATCTAGAGTGGAGTTTGGTGATCTTAGCTTTTCAGCTCACAAGTGTTGCACTGTAGAAAATAATCACCAACAGATGACTTGCTATAAAAGAAGTAATTTGTTCCTTTAACTCTGATTCTGTGTGCTTTAGTCAAAGCTAAGGAAAACAGCAGCTTTGCCTGATTATTTTCAACACCTAACTGAAGGAGTAAAATGTTCTGTCTGGGTTCAAAATGGTTTTTTAGATGTCAGGAAAAGTGGTTTTTAGTGTTAATAAGGTTGCAATTACAGAACAAATACAGACAACAGGAGAACATCTCTTCAGTAAATGAGGGGTGCCATCAGGTTTTCCTGGTTTTGAGAAATAAAACAGCACTAAATTTAATTCAAGAACTGCCATCTCCAGCAATATGATAATGCTTTTTTACTATTGGAAGAGTGGGAATATTTATTCAGTGAAATTTTCCTAGGTACTAAATCAGAAGTGCTGGATGTGGATAACCCAGACATGGAGAAATATCCCCTTTTTGTGAAAGCCAAGCGCTATCAATGTGTTTTGGAAGCAGGAGATGTGTTATTTATTCCAGGTAAGTAGTAAATAGTTCCTGACCATAGCATGGTATTAAACAGTCTTGCTTCTAATTTATGTTTTCTGAAGATGGTAAGAGATTACTAAAGCATTTCTCTGTTATAAGCAGGAGCATTGACAGCCAATGTTGGCAAAACTAATTTACTTCTTCCAACTGTACAATTAACCTGAGAAAGTATTATTATCTCTATTCATAAATCTTGCTTTCCCTCAAGTGTACACTCTGTGCTCCTGAATTTGTGTTTTAATAGATTAATACTATAAACTTACCTTCTGAAATCTGAAATTACTTCAATGACCTGAGCTTTTTAGTGACAGAATTTGAGTGAAATACTACTTCTGTTCTGTAGCTCTGGCACTTAAGCACTATGAGGTCTGATGAGAATTATGGATGGTGGAGTTATTGGACCTTCTAAAGATTAATAATCATCTTTGGGGAGTGGAAACACAAGTCCTAATCATTTTTCTGCACAAGCAGAAAGCTGCTTCCTGGGTTGACATGACATATTCTGGTAGTCAGGGAAAGGCATTTGAATTACTCCTATTGAACTACTCCTTGTTACTGATCTTATTTTAACTCATTGTGAGCTTGCAGCAGATATGATTTATCCTGTCACTTTTACATTATCTGGGCAATATAAACAGGTCAGTAAACAAGAAGGTCATAGGTTTTTAGGAAGTTATTTTATAAAGTTTCTTAGCCTTTGACTTGTTACTTAATTTTGAACTTGCCTTTATGTTTCTTCCTAAATAAACTTTTGGTTACGGTTAGATATTTATATGTCACACTGCTGCTGATGTCAGCACCCCTGTTTTCTGTTCATGAAGTCCAGATACTTCTTTGTCTTTGCCAGTGGGTGAGCAGAGTTAAACTTCAGACACATTCAGCTCTCTTAAGACTTACTGGGGAGTATAGGGATTTTTGAGTCCAGAGAATGGTGCTTTGTCAGCATCCTGCAGTGGATATCACTGAAAAAATAAAGATGTTTTCTGAGGAATGTGTGTGGTTATTATGAAGAAGGTAGAAGCAGCCCCTCTTCCTAACCTGGAAGGAACTTCATGTTGATTTCTCAGAATAAACTTTTCTATGTCTTCAGCACTTACAGGCAAATAAGATGCAATAAACACAGCATTCAGACTTTTAGCTTAAAATTCAAATATCCTAAATCTACCATATTAAACTGATTCTTTAAATGTACTCAATGAAACAAAGATGCCTTGTGTTCCTTACCACAGTCATGGTGATTCAGCTGTAAAACCTCATGCCATCATTATGAGAAGATTAGCAACTTTGCCTGAGTGACCTGGCTGATGCTGGTGGTTTACATAAAAGTCTGGGCAGAATGTGCAAGGTTAGGGACTAAGTGAAAGTAGATATCTGCATTTAGAGTGGAGGAGAGCAAGGGAAAGTGTCTTTTTTTCACCCTACACATGCTTATCCTTACATTTGAGTACCTCTATGCTTCAGCAATTGTCACTTTTATGAGAAGTTATAGATCAGCATAAATGTCTTACGAAACTTAAATTTGGTACAATGAAATACATTCATATGGATATTTATAAATAAAAAAAAATATAGTTGAGGCTTTTCCTCAACTAGATTTAGTTTGGGCAATTCTGACACCTGCTTGGAGTCAGTAATTTTTATTTTAGACACTGTTCTTTCTACAGCTTTGTGGTTCCATAATGTAATTTCTGAGGAATTTGGAGTGGCACTGAATGTCTTTTGGAAGCACCTTCCTGCTGAGTCCTATGATAAGACTGACACTTATGGAAATAAAGATCCCATGGCAGCCTCTAGAGCCATACAGATCTTGGACAGAGCCTTGAAAACACTTGAAGAACTACCTGAGGAATATAGGGACTTTTATGCCCGGAGAATGGTGTTACGTATCCAAGAAAAGGCCTACAGGAATGATTATGGATAAAGTAACACATTGCAATTCAGCAAGGTCCCTTGCAAGTAGAAAATTGTAAGTTAGTATGGAAACTGTCCAGCTGTACTTACATACACTTTCTGTGAGACCAATAAAAACTGTCAATAAACATTCATCTCTAACAAAATTCCACTTGTAGATTTTCTTCCTAGTTTTTCATGTGCAGTGAGGTCACAGACTGCTTGATTTGGAGGTGGTCTCTTTTCTACAGTGAGACAAACATTTGCAGTGCCTCTGCTTACAAGTGTATTTTTTTGAAGTGTTTACTTAAATTTTTCTGAACAAAAGTTTTGGTGTGTGGGCTGACAGCATGTATGCTTAGAAGTAACTGCACATATTTATGAATGCAGCCTCATTAAATTTTAGCAAAGCCATAGTGGTTTCTGAGGAGGTCCAAGCAAGCCATTGGTGGTAGCTGTAATGGTCATGGTTTCTTTTTAAGTGATAACCTGGCAATTAGTGTAGGGAGTTGCTTCTCCCCCTTGAGGTGAGACAGAGTGGGTATGGAGAAAAAAAGCAAAAACTAACCATGCCAGATTACACTTAGAATTGTGCAGCAGCTTGAGTGCAATGTAAATGATTTACCTTTTTCCTAGCTCAGTGATGTGTTACTGGGGGGAATATCCTCTTTGTCAGTGCCTCAGTGCAGTCAGACAGCATTGCTGTTCCTGCTGCTGTCAAACACTTGGCACTAATGTGCCCACAAATCCATTCAGATACAGTCCTAGTATCTGCAGTGGAGTTCATAGTTGTGGAGTAGACACAAAACCTGTTGGGGCTGTTTTGTTATCATATGAAAGGGGGTTTGCATAGCACCTTTATGATGGAGCCTGTTGGTTAGGCATTGTAGAAGGTTACTTTTTCAGCAGACTGTAGTGCTTACAAAAGCCCTGTGAAATAAAGGTGGAGATCTGACAAAAAGGAAAGGCTGGGCATTGTCTCTTTGAAACACCTCTGATGTTATGACTTGTGCTGTTTGTAAATGCAGCATTTATCTGACTTAGGTCAGTCTGTTACTTCTAGCAACATTTTTTGAGAATTGTAACTTGTCAAAAGGTCTTAGACAAAATAAATGTGCAGTGTTAAAAAAGTGCTGGGAAAAAAAGCTTTCTTCAGAAGAGCAGGAGCTTGAACACTGTGCAGATTATTCTTCTAAACCTGTTCTTCTTGGCAGTTCAACACAGTGAAAATAGTCTGGTACCATGTGAATGGGCACCCGGCCACCTCAGTGAATAAGCATGAATGGAACCAGCCAAGCGATTCTGACGGGCATCATTGTACGTTCTGAGGGTAGAATTTCAATTTGGGATCACAAATAGGTCTCCCAAAATTTTTGTTCAGAAAGGAACAAGGATTGCTTGTGCACACTGCTGAGACAGAATCTCTCTGCCCATTAGGCTGGGGTAACCTCTTGGCTTTGTTGTGGTAATGTCAAGGGCCCAGTCTGAATTGCAGAGGTGAACAGAGCATATTCTTTGTGTGTTGGGACTGAATTGAGAGGTTCAGAGAGCCTGCAGGGCTCAACAAAGCTGGGTTCCAGCACTGTGCTGTTCCAGCACTGTGCCTGTACAGCCATCACTTTAACTGCCAGCAGCTTCTCCAGGTACTGGTACAGAGAATTACTGTGCTGATGCCTCCTGGCATTCCTTGGGTCTCCATTCACAAAAGGGAGGTGTCAGCTTGGTATTCCCAGGCCCCCTCAACTCTCAAGTGTAAATTTTATCTTCATGCTGCCAACTTTTGTGTTTGCAGAGATCTGACTCAATCAGTCCCAGATGGGAAGAAGTTTATCAAACTTTTTAGCGTTTTAGATTCATACAAAATAAAATTATTTCAGTCATCTGGACAAGTTCATAGAATCAAGCCTTGCTTTAAAAGAATTTAGCAGTTTAGAGTTTAGTACATGTTAGCATGGAATACAAGAACACCAGTCATTACTAGGTTGTACTACGGACTGTGTAAGGTTGCTCACTCCATTAGAAAACAGAAGTGTCTTGAACCACACCACTACAAGCAGGAGAGCCACCTAACATCAGGCATTTACACCTAAGCTTATTAAAAACTGCCTTTGCAGTTAATGCTGAAAAATGGGCATATGCAAACTATGACCCATTTTATCTTATCACAGAAATGTCCCACCCTAGGCTGCTTCATGCCAGCTTTCCTGTGTTTGTGAGATGCCAGTAAGCTGTTTTAAAATTATGGATTCTGACTACACAAATACAAAGCCTCCTTGAAGAAAAGTCATCAAATAAATCTGATTTTTTAAACTAGGTCTCCACAAACACCTGATAAAACTTAATCCACAAAACTGCACATTCCTTGTTTGATGGTTTTATACTCACATCAAAGTGGTTTCACCCATTAGAAATAGTTTATTTTCTACATAGTTTGCAAAATTTATTTTTAGCATGTATTGTAATGAATGACAGGGGCACATTCCAACAGAGTACTACAGCTGTTTAAAGAATGAAAAACAACCAGTCAGTTTTCCCTCCACAACACGAGGTCTCATAACAAGATTAGTTTTACAACAAAGTGCCTGTTCTTCAAAGTAATGCAGCAGCACTTGAGCCTATTGAACAGTTATTGTAGGCAGCCTGCATCAAACAGGTTAGTATTATTTTAACAGGACAGCCATCCAGAAACTTTTGAAGACAATGTCAATATTTTAATAGCTATTTCCAAAAGCCTGCAGCAACGTAGTTCTGATGTTTTGGCAGGCACAGAATTGTTTAGAAATTGGTCTCTGATCTGCAGTGTTATTGGACTGGGCAAGTGTTAGCACACCCCACTTAGCCTAGTCAGTCTGAAACAGGGAGCAAAAGCAATAAAGTTCTGGGGGCTTTGTTGGTTTACTTTTTAAAATACAATTTTGTAAGAGGATGGTTAAATATATTTCAAGACATTTGCAGGCTTTCTATAAATACCAATTCTTTATGTGACCCATATTTCCTTTACAGAAAAAAATCCTCACATATGCTGCAAATGTTATCAAAAGGACCATAAAGGGAAAAAAATGTTCCTTGAAACAAATTAAAAAGTTGTAATAAGTCTATTAAGATGGTAAGTAACAGATAGGATTGAACGAAATCTCCAAGAAACAGCCTAAAATAAAAAAGCAGATGGAACTAAATTTCAGGTTCTTAGAGTTTGTTTGCATGTTGCACTTTTCTCCATCAATTAAAATAGATTTCTTTTGATGAACTAGGTAATCTAATTATTAGTGATAGAGTTCTCTTTCAATTGTAAGGTGCACACTGTATGCATAATGCTTTCTATCACCCTTAATATTTTGAGTATTAAGAAAATTTTCTTAGGAGTACAAAACACTTTTCTCATTATTCAGTGATCACTGATGTGCACAGTTTCTGCCAAAAGTTGTCTACAGGGAACCTTTTAAGTTTTAATGATGCCAATAGAAGAAACTTCCTTTCCACAGTGTAAGAGCCATAGGAAACAAAGAGCAGGGCAGAGTTGTCACTAAGTACACTCAGGTTTGGTGTCTGAACCAGATGACATCTTTTGTGTCAAATCTGGCTGGCTTTTTATTTAGAGTTTTTTTTTTTTTTCCTGTAGGAAATATTAGGCTCAAAAAAATAAGGTTTTTGGATGGCTCTAGAAACAAATACTGCAGTACATTTAAAGGAGATAATAGATTTTAAAACTGAAGCATTTTGAAAGAGCTACACTCAACACAGTCTGATTTTTTTTAATGCAACTTGTAATAGATTATGTGCTCATGGCTTGATTAAGAGCAACATCAGTGCAGCAATTGCCAAGTAAAACCTTGCCATCCCAAGGTAGGGATGTCACCCCTTGATGTGATAATAAAGGTATTACTGCTGGTCCTTACAGAAGTTAGCAAAGCAACAGCAAGGTATCTTGAAACACAAACAAGCTATACCCTAATCAACATTCCTGGTTACTTAACATAGCTACATCACAATTTTCAAGCCCCCAGGTAAAATGGCTGTTCACTAGCAGATACTACACAATTAATTAATCAAACTTCAGAGTGACAGAAATGGCCAGGCACACGTAAGGAAGAGAAATGTATTGGCACTATTATTCCAAAGGTATTTGTGACTTTGTTTCAAACAGGAAAAACGTTACAAAACTGGAAGATTTATTTACCTAATAAAATAGGTCTCCACAAAATATACAACTAACATTCTCCTTACAATCAATTTCCTTAAGCCAAAAAACTAACCTTACATCTGTTATTGACAAAGAGCAATAATTTTAGCCCTGGAAGCACTCAATTGAAGTATCTACACATCTGAAATTCTCAAGTACTTTAAAGTCCCATTAAATGCAGTATATGATATTAGACATCCAGGACTAAAAATTCTGCCAACAGTTTAAGAATAAACATTCACATTTAACAAAAAAACATGCATAGGATTGTTCTTCATAACACTTTTTTCCCAGGAATCAAAAAGCAACATCTGTTATAGTTATGGGGTCCCAATAAGCCTTTTTATGCTACAGAAATTTATATATAGTATCTATTAGCAACACAGAACTGATTTAGTATTCTGTTTAGAAAGCATCTGCTCAAAGCTGAAAATCTAGATGACAACATTTACAGTGTTAAAAGTGCTTCTACAAAGAAGATACTGTTCATATACATACAGTCTCAAAATACTTCATGAACTCTGAAATGGTTGTCTAAAGAGGGAACTTCATCAGCAAAATGCAGTTGATCATTTATTTCCACACCAAATTCTTGAAGTATCTGTACAAATTTCTCATGCTCTCTCCCAATCCATGACCTCATTGTGTCAAACACTTGGTACGGTGTAACGTGAGCATGAACTTTAATTCCTGTCTCTGCAAGTTCTTTCAGCATTTCAGGGTAAGTAACCCAAGTGTTGCTTCCTCCTGAGTGACCACCATCCAGCCAGTAAATTGCTTTTATGTTTTTTAAGAAGGCATCTGTATTCTTGTCTTTTTTGGCTTCCTTCAGCTCATAAAGCAGCTGGTTCAGAACCACACAGCCTTTACTGAAGCCAATCAAAGTAAAGGATGCTGCACCTAGAGCAGACGGGACCATGACGTTCACAGCAGAATTATCAGAGCATTCACAATCTCTCTCCCTTTCTCTGGACGAGCAGCCATTTGTTGCAGGAGCAGACTGCTGCTGTGATTTACAAGCAGCTATTTTTGCATCCTTGCTGACACCATGCACACTTTTCTGGGATAGCAGAATATTCTGAGAGAGTCTGAATGCATTAACCAGCAAAGCATGGAGATGCTTGAAAGCTCCAAAGTCAGTGCTGTGCTCTGGTGCTCCAAACATGTTGCTTGTCACAAAATTGTCATAACAACTGAATTTGTGCAGGTGCATTCGAGAACACTTTATGACCCAAATAAAGCTGTCGGGGAACCGGCGAGCGAGGATGGAAGCAACATTTTCAAAACTCCAGTGCTCCCACTGAAAGTTTTCTGGGTGGCAAGACATGATGTCATGATAGTTCTGAAAAATTAAAACAAATAGAAAAGATGCATTATTACATTGTGAAAAGATTCAGCTCCAATGTACTCTTACTTAAAAAGGAGAAAGGAGTACTTTTTTACAGAAAGGACTGTAAAAAACCCCCATGCATTAGAGGCTCCTACTTTCTAAGTTTGCAGAAGAAGAAACACATAAAAAACCTGGTATATTTTGACTTGGTTACTTTAATATTTTTTACCACGTATTTTTAATACCCTCAAAATCAAAACAATAAAGTCAGCACATGAAAATATTCTTAATTTTTGTTGACTTCATACCAAAAGAAAATTAGTATGACACAGAATACATAATTTTACTGTATTCTCTCTATCTACAGAAATACTGATTATCTTACTACAAAACAAAAACAGACTTAAAACTTTGTATTGAGTTTTCTGGATTTTGTACAGAAATAAAAATATTCCCTCTCATTCAGCTGTAGGAGATTTTTATTGCCTTATTCACATCCATAGAGGACATTTTTGGAAAGAAATTAACCCCCCAAGTCATGAATGAACCTCATGTCTGAAATCTTAATGACAAAAAATACTAGTTCATTTATTTTACTAAGGAATAATGAAGCCATATGCAAGAATGCCAATCAGACGAGTCTTCATAGGCCATCCCAATCCTTAAAATAAAACCACACAAAATTCTGCACCTTTACCTGACAGAAGGGAAAGCCTTTTCCCTTGAAGAAGGCACTAACCCTGCTTTTGAGAAGCAGTAATGACAACAGAGATTAGCTGGCTACCAGGAGCTGGGGGTGTTGAGCCTGGAGAAGAGCAGGCTCGGAAAGGAGCTGTAGCCAGATGAGGTCGGTGTCTTCTTTCAAGTGACAAGAGGACACAGTTTTAAGTTGTGCCAGGGGAAGTTTAGGTTGGGCATTAGGAAGCACCCTTCACAGAAAGAGTGGATTGCTCAGGAGGTGGTGGAGTCACCGTTCCTGGAGGTGTTGAAGAAAAGACTGGACGTGACACTTAGCGCCAGGGTCTGGATGAGATGGTGGTGTTGGTCATAGGCTGGACTCCTTGATCTCCAGTGATTCTCTGAGGACGACTCTCCTCCCCTCCACTACTGCTCCAGCTGAGGTTCCCGGAGGGCCCGTTCCCGCTCCCTGTGCCCGACCGTGCGGAGCAGCGAGATGCTCCGACTGCCGCGGCGGGAGCCGGGCAATGCCCACCCGCACAGCCCCTCCGGGGACACATCCCCCCGGCGCCGCTTCCCCGCTCCCGTCCTGCGGCCGCTCCGCCGCCCGGGCCCCCATCGCCGCCCGCCCGCCCCCGCGCTCCGTACCTGCACATCCCCCGGGAAGTACACGACGTGGTGCTGCGGTGACGGGGCCGGGCCGCGCGGGGCCGGCGGCAGCAGCAGCAGCAGCTCGTTGGTGCGGTGCGGCTCAGCGCCCGGCACCTCGGGCAGCCGCAGCCACGGCGCGCTCAGCCGCGCCGCGGAGAAACCCCCGCCGCCGCTGCCGCCGCCCGCAGGCCCCGCGGCGCAGGCGGCCGGCGCCCCGCAGAGGCTCATGGCGCTGCCCAGGCACAGCGCGGCGGGGCCGGCGAGCCCCCGCAGCAACGCGGCGGCGGCCGAGCGGCAGCGCCGGCTCATGGGAGCGCCGCTCCGCGCACCGCCCGCCCGCGGACTGCGCATGCGCACCGTCCGAGCCCCGCCCCGCGTAAGGCCACGCCCCCGGCCACGCCCATCGGGCCCCCTCTGGAGGGACCCGGCAGGGGGCGTCGCACGTGCGCCCGCCCCGCGATGACGTCACGAGGCTGTTCAAACGGCGGCGGCGGGAAGCGCGCGGGCCCGCGAGGGAGCAGGTGCGCTCGCGCCGCCCTCGGGGCGGGGCCTGGGCCGAGAGCCCTGAGGGGGCCGGGTCCGCCGGGCAGCGGCAGCAGCGGCACCGCGGGGTGTGTGCGGCTGTGGAACGTACAGCTCTAGGAGCGAGCTAGCGCTCCACCTGGAGCCGATAATTTCCAAACCGGAAGGTATGTGCCTCCTGAAGGTGCTGGTTGTATTAAAAAAAGTAAATAAAAATATAGCATTGAAATACTGGCTTTGGTTACACAAGTTCTGCTGCACTGGAAGAAAAGCTTTCACGTGTGCTGGTGAGAACTCTGTGTTTTTCACGACAAACAAAGCAAGGAAAGAGAGCCTTTAGTTAATTTCTAAGCGTTCAAGATTACTTCTTCTAGAATTTTGATATTTCACTCTTTTTTTTCTTCTATTTTCCTAGTCTACTTAAAACCACTTGTATGCGAGCCTAGAAAACTGCCGAATAGCGAGCTGGGCTCCCGTTAGCTGAGGCGCTCAAGAAAGGAGAGTTAATTAAGCACTAATTGCTTAATCAAGTAATCAAACTACTGACTGGTTTCTTCTTGTTGGAAAATTCAACAAGGAAATATGGTGACAATAAGGTTAGTTGTTAGCGTAGCAAGCTAGAAACCAACAAAATACTTGAGCGTGGCTTATTCACGTTTATAGAAACAGCTGATATTAATTAATTAATTTTTTGTGATTTAGGTTTTATAGGTTTTTTGGTTAAAACAGCCTTTTTTTTTTTTTAAATCTCTACTAACGTTTTTGTATTAATGGTATCTTTGATATGGTTACAGCTATTTTTCCTGAAAGATTAGAAAAAAATCCAATATTTGGTCACCAGAAGATGGCGATGTGCGGTTTGAAAAGTCCGTATCAGAATAGGCAGAAACGCTCAGGTGTTTCAGAGTTTTCCCAAGCACGTCCTCTTTCGCCTGGTTTGAATTTTGGAGATATTGTTGAAGGATGTTTTCCAGATTTTTTTTTTTTTTTTTCCTCTGTGAGCATGACCTAAGGCTACGATCCGAGTGGAAACTTTCACAATGCCCCTGCGAATGAAGCAAAATTATTTAAGAAAAATCTCTAGCTCCTTCATTCAACTGTTTGTTTCAGTTCCTGGAGGCATATTTTGTCAGTCCAATTTTGAGCAGGTCAGGTCCATGCTGACACTAAAATTTAATTAGGTGGGCTAATGGAACCTTCTCACTTCTCTTCCCTAATAGGTACTCTGCTGAAGAAATACTAGGTAAGATCTACTAAATGCACATGCATAAGAAACTAGTGTTCTACTTTTCTCATATGAAGTGGATAATTTCCAAGGAATCCCTACAGAAATAGAGGAAAATGGCTGTTCTCCGAAAATCTGGATATTTGGACCTTGATTGCTAAGGTTTGTTTGCACAGGCACAGCTCTATTATGATTATTGATACCTGATGAAAAAGCAGGGATCCACTGGAGAGAAGTGGTCAGGCAAAAGAGTTTAGTTTTCAATTTAGTAATTATTGTTGAGAAACATGAATAATTACTGTCAGTACTGTGAAGAAAACTCTGTGCTCTTCTCCTCTGGTGGCCTATATTCTTTCCAGTGGTTTCTGCAGATGAGAGATTAGCGTGCCCAGAGGAGTTTTACAGGCATTATTCACATTGTGGGGATTGTTACAGTAACCAAAGGGCATTGTGGTATTTCTGCCCAGAAATATTTATTTAACCATAGTGTGTTCATGATGCAACTGGGACCAAGTAACTAAAGATAATACATAAGGTTGTAGACAGGCTTTCATCTTCAACCAAAATGCTACATGAGCCTTATGGGAGAGCATAGAAATTAGTCCATACCTTAGTCAGAATTCAGACACACACCATGACCAAAACTGTGAAATGGACTTTCTTTTGATTATAGGAAGTGATGGTGTACATGACCTGTTTTTCCCACTTAAAATAGAAAACAGCAATGTATTCCTACTCTCAAGAAGATCCAAGAAATCTTCTGTGACATATTATAAATTTTAATGGTGGCTGATTGCTCTGAGCTTGCTTCCAATCTCTGTCATGTGGCTGTTGCAGTATGCAAGTAGATTCAGTAACTGAGTGTATTAATCCTTACACATATCCCCCAGTGGAGACATGAAATACTGTATTTTTGAGAGGCCTTTGTCAGCCTTTGTGTTTGTCCTTTTCTCTGTGATGCTTCATGTCTCCATTCTTCTATTTACTAATTCTTTGCTTGCTGTGCTCTCTATTATTGTAAAAGGAAAGACCTTTTCTTTCTACATGCTGCTTCTCTTAGCTCACCTGCTCTTCTTTCCCCACAGCAGCCCTCACAGTTTTCATGTACAAGATCAGTCATGAGCTGACCTCTGAGCTGCCAGTAGAACAGCCTGTCCTGCATGTGCAGCTCACTGCCCATTTTTCCCTCCTGTAGGTAGGACAGGGCAGTGAAGTGTGTAGTATTTTTTCAGACTTTGCAGATGTTTACCCATACATGTCAGGGAGTTTGGCAGAAAGAATCACGGTTGATTAGCAGTGATGAGAGACATGCATATAAAAACTAATTCCTCTGGAGAGAATTTAATGGCTTTTTCACCTCTTCAGTGTCTGAGTTCCCATACAGACCCTTGGGGCTGCCTGCAGGATGGTTAATTCATTTAACCTGTCAGAGGCAGCCAAATCTGCAGTTTCTGAGTAGAAAGGATCCACAGCAAAAGTTGTCTTTAGTATACTCAAGGCAATTTTTCTGAAATTGGATGTGTTTCATTGCCTTTATAGCATGTATGCTAATCCTGAGCTCCCATTCAGGGCATATATAAACATAGAATAGAATTCAGGTTGTGTACATTTTTTTAGACCAAGAAAGCAACCTGTAGTTTGTTTTAATCATAGCACTTCAATGAAAGCATTTTAATAGGTGCATCATCAAAAGTCTAGGTGAAGAACAACTCTCTGCTGATGTGACATCTTTAGCCAGGTATTTAAGGCATTTGATTTTCTGTGTCTTCATATGTAGGGGATGCAATATTTTAGAAGAACATGCCACAGAAAAACATGCTTCCTTCCCAAATCATGTGCAGTTTACATATATATACGTATTTGCATATCTGTGTATTATATTTTAGCTTCCTTTTAAGCATTTTCCAATGCATTTGTGTTGAAATTGCTAGTTTGCATTTTGGCAGAGTACTGGAATAACTGTGAAAGCACCTGTTAAATACTGATGGGAACTCCTCAGCAGTTGATACTTACCTGTGTCTTTCACTAGTGAGAGGAAGTGCCAGACCTGGCTTGTCATTCTTTCAGGTACAGTGGCACTTCCAGGACTGAGCTACCTGGATCTGTGGTGAAGTGTGCACAGAGGAATTCTCAGTGGCTGCGGTGAAGAATGCCTAGGTCTTGGCTCGCACTTCTATTAATGGCAACAGTTCAAATGAAATTACAGCTATTATGCTGCATTGTAAGTACTAAACAATTTACTTCTGCTGAAATTCCTGCTGCCCGCTCTGCCTGCCAGCATCCATCTTTTGTGTGGGTATAAGATATTCAGGAGATCATAGCCCAGAATAAATCACTCTCTGGGCAATTTACTGAGTTGTATGAAAGTGAGAATAAAAGCTTTTCAGCATGGAAAGTAAATCCATGTTTCTTCTGTGTCAGCTGCCTTGAGAAGCTGCTAAAAAAGAGGATATAGGATCTTGGGTCTTTTAGTGATGAAAAAATCAGAGTGTAGAAAGTATTTGAAAACTACTGTACTGTTTAAAACACCTTTTTCTCTTTTCTGTTTCCCTGTGGAAATTGGTTTTGTTTCATCTTGATTCTGCCTACATTTCTAATACCTTTCTATCAGTCATTTTCATTGTCTCTGTTGGCTGCTGTAAGTGAAGAGTAGGACTTGCAGAGCAAATAATCTGGAAGAATTGGGAAAATTTATGAATTAATAGATTAGGATTATTCAAATGAATGCCTCTACTGAAGGAAAGCTGGGGGGGAGTTCAGCTTTTATACAGTGTGTTTGAGCATAATAGGCTGAAAGTTCAGTGTGGTGGCTCTGCCCACTGAGCCTGCCTGTGCTGTCTCTGTCCTGCTCAGAAGACACAGCAAGTAGAAAGGGCTGGAATTACTTTAATAGAAAAATGAAGAGCAAAGGGCAGGAGTCCCTAAAAAAAATGGGTAGTTCTGCTGTTCATGGAACAATGACAAGGTTCTGTGCATTGCAGTTTATTTAAGTGTACAAAATTTAAGGAAGCTCTGTGTTGCCTAGTGTAAGTCAATATAAGTTAGGAAATCTGTTTGGGATTTAAAAGAATGCACAGTGGCCCAAGGAGTGTAATAAAAAGGGATTTTTTTGCTTAAAGAATTGGACAAAGCTCAGTCCCCTAATCATTTCTGCAGTCTGAGGTTTGGCAGTGAAATTTTGGCTTGTGTCTGCTTTTATCCTAATTTCCCTTCTTTCTTCTTTTCCTTAGAATATTCTGGCTTTGTAGATGGGTGTATTGCAATGTATTCAACATGAGCCTAACTTCTCCCATTGCTTTTTAAAATTTGGATTGCCACATGCAATCCACACAGAAATAAGGTCAGAATTTGGCCAAAGATAGTATCCTTGCACCATGGGTTTCTGGAATTTATACCACATCCACTCTAGCTTTTCCTTCCAAAAAATGGTTTAAGGTGCTGCTTGCATGGTACCTTACACAAATAGTAGACAAGTAGGTCCTCAACTTGAAATTACTTGTTTGTCAGAGAACAGTATTTTCTTAGCAAGAGTACTGCATAAACTCAGGACTCTGTGCTAGCTCATTTGTTTTTGGGATGCTGATCTAAAAAAAAAAAAAAAAAATCATATAGATTATGTTTATATGAAATAAGGGACAGACTTAGCCATATGATATCCAGTGGATACAGATTCTTCAGCTTCCAGTTACAGTTATATTCTCTGATATGTAATGACAGTGGAAAGTATGTAACCGGCAATGTTTGTTACTTTACAGTATCAGGCAATTCTTCATTGCTCTTAATGCAAATAATCCTGTCACAGTCAGTGCTTCATGTGGATGAGGAATATCCCTTTTATTTGTAGACAGACTTGGAAGATTTTAGCAAATGTAATACATGTAAGGCTGTAAATAAAGGTATCTCTAAATTAAATTATTATTAATCAAAGTATTTAAGCACCTGCTTCTGTTCAGCTTTATCAAAAGATTTATTTTTAAATGCAGGCAGAAAATTATGTATATGCTTGTGCAGTATGGTGAATTGAAGTTTTTGCTTTTTACTGCATACTAGAAATCTCAATTTTTTATCTTCCTTTAGAGCACAAAAGTAGTCAAGTAGCAGTGGTAAGTACATATCCAGATGATGCCTATAACAGTCTGTTGTAATTAAAGAATCTCCTTTTGATTCATTAAGGATGTATCTATTTTTTTTAATGTTCCTAAAGCGTTTTTAACTCTTGTCCCAAAAGGAACTTCTGTGATTAAAAGGTGAGTCTTCTTTCTCACTTGTCTGATGTATAAGAAGCTATATTTAAATATAATGTTCTTTCCTGTGAGGGTGATGGCCCACTGGGACAGGTCTCCATACTTGGAGATATTCAGATGTCCTGAGCCATCTGCCCAAGCTCAACCTGCTATCAGAAGGTGCCTTGGTCTAGATGTCTCAGGATGCCCCTTCCCTCTTCAGCCATTCTGTAATTCTCTAATTCATCTCAAGAAAGCACATGGGACACCTAAGGCTGAAAAGCATATTGCAGGCCATGTTGACCTGAGGCTAAATCTGTGATACAAAACTTCTCTAATCTTCTTACTTGTTCTTCTAAGGCCTTGTGAAGTACATGCAGAATGTGTTTTGTTCTGTTAGGAGGTTCCTATCCAGACATCACTCAGCTGCATTTGGAATAAAAGTCCATCTTCAGAATACCCAGTGACATTCAGTGTTTCCAACTGATACAGGTTTGCCCTTCTGTGTTTTTCTGAGGAAAAAAAAAAAGCCAACTAAAACCACAAATCAAACATTAAAAAAATTCCCATATCACCAAACAAAAAAACCTCTCCTTAACTGATTATCAAGGTTTATTTAGTGCTACCTTTGGAAAACTTGTTTTTGTTAAATCTACCAGTAGAAGCAACATGACTGATAGCAAATTGACAAATTTTGGCAGGATGCTTTGGCCGAAGTGGCTGTCAAAAACCCCCCACAGTGAGATGATATGAGGGTGGATTTTTTTGCCTACCTGGATCATGGCTTTCCAAAGCCTCTATTTTGGCTGTTCAGCCTTGTATGGCCTGAAAAGTTCAGAACAATAATCTCCAGAGTATTTTTGTGTGCATATCTCACAAAAAGGACTAAGCTGTAGGATGCTTTTATACAACATTAGCCAACACTGCAGAAGGCTTCAATAGGAACAGGTGAGAGGCCAATTCCATATACTCCTGCTATAGCCACTTGCAACAGACAGCTGAAATCCATGGACCCTCAGTGAAAGGATGCAGATACTGATACTGATTTAGAGCCAGAGATCAGTTTGGGAGACTGTCTAGTAAATGGATGCCTCAGTTTAGTGTGAAATGCTTCCTTAAGCTGCAGACAGTTTTCACTGTGTCCCTTACTGAAGTTAAGAAGCCTCAGTTCTGTGATGTATTTTTTTAAGCTACAAATTCTTAAACCTGAGTTAATAAATGAAACCATAAATGCATCCAGGTTCCTGAACCATTTAGTACTAATTTATTTAAACTTAAAAAGTCTTGAGGAAAATAAACAAGAAGGGTACTGAACTATATTTTTCCCTTTTAATAAAACAAGGATTCCCATATACTTTAAAAATATATCCTCTCAGAAATTTAGTTTGTATTGAGAATGGCAGTGTTTGGATTCAGTTTAAGAAATGTTATACATAAATAACTTTCTGAGAGAAGAATACAGGATTTTTTTCTGTAATCACTGCTTTTAATTTTCTTAATGCACTTTTCACTGTTGCTTTGTCTGAATACATTTTATTTTTGTTCCTCTAGACAGGATTCTGCCACAAGCATTTTTAAATCAGACATTAATAGCATAGTTCACAGTTGTTACTGCCAGTGCTCAAACACAAATATTGCATTTGTGTTTGGAGGAAAAAGCAAACATCAGATCTTAATTATGTGCATTTGTGCTTCTGTGCTTAAGCAAGCTGGCATAAGGAGTTTACATCACTATCAGTTAACTGTAGTCTGTAGCTATCAGGATCACCAGCTGGATGGTTTGCAGTGGTGGGGGGATTTGTCCTATTTTTTTGCCTTTTTTTAAATGGCAAGATTGCCAGGGAAACTTGAAGCTTTGTGTTTAGTTTATCCATAGGAAATTGGTAGGTCTTCAGTACTGAATGACTAACTAAAATAATTTGATTTATTTGCAAACTGTTTTCAAACAATTTTTGTGTTTCTTTGTGGGATTTATTAGGAGTGAGTAGGCCAAGCATTAGAGCAGAGATCAGAATTGTGTCTGTCTGCCGTACAATCTCTGGTGTTTTTCATGAACAGACAAATGATGGGTGGATCTTCAGCCCTTTGCAGCATGGATTAAGTTGGTCTGTCACAGTAGGACTTTCCTCCTGGCACTTTTAGGCACATTTCTAGTGATAAGCTTTAAAACTTGAAAAGTGTGTGTTAGTCATTCAGGCTTTGGATTGCTGGTGAGTTATTAAAACCATTGTTGTGATTCATTAGTCTTTGATGGGTCAGTAGAATCACACAATCATTATTCAATAATTATTCCTTCCATTTTGCAAGGTCTGGGAGGTACTGAATGTCAGCATAAGTAAACTCTTATAAAGACATTTATTCTTTGCAAAGCAACAGAAACACAAAATCTTTATATGCTGAAAAAGATAAGTTACATGAAAGTTTCTATTGTAGATCTTGGCCAGAAGTCATTTGTAAGAAAAGAATAGAATTGGGCCTAGTAAGAGTTAAGTGCCAGGGAGTGCTTAGAGAACCTCCAACAGGGACCTCTGATCAAACCACTCCTCAGAACAAAAGAAATATCAGCTAAACCTTGGAAGGATTGCCTGCCATACAGGACCACAGGCCTTTATCAATAGAAATGTGGCAAATAAATCAGGAATACAGTGTATGCTTTTGGGTCTGTATAATGCCACATTGTCTCTCATTTTAAAATCTGGTCTTCTAAGGTACTAGTATTTTGGTTTGGGTTGATACTATAAACAGTTTAAAATATTTAATTTTTAAAAAAATATTTAACTAAGAGTATGAATTTGATCTAGTTGGCAGTGAACAGCAGAACATGTAGAATTGGTTGACTTATCCCACTTTTCATAGAAATAGGAGTCAGCATTTATTCTTTCAGTTAGAAGCTTGATTATAATCTGGAGACTCTTGTTAAAGTGCTTGCTAAAGGAATGTTACAAGCAAGATGTTTTCATTTTGTGTGCAGCTAGGAAAGTTTTGTTAAATGTGCTGTTGTCCCAAAGCCATAGGAATAATTGCTTTTTTTTTCTGGAGTATGAAGCTGAGTCCAGCAAACTGAACTTTAACATCATATTCTTGAGCAACAGGCATTGGTGACTTGGAGAGAGAAGTGCTCATTAATTGTATTTCAAAGTTTTGGAGCTAGAATCTTGAACATGGATTCAGCTTTGATCATTCTAAAACACAATGATACATTAATTTTATTGTTCTTGCCTGAAGAAAAGTATATGCCAATCATTACTTGCTGCTGAAAGGAGTTTGTGTAGTTATCTCTTAGGCTCCATTTTTGAGTAGTGGAAAGTTTAGTCTTTCTGAAATTAGCTCATTTTTCTTGCTCTTTCATGCGGAACACTCAACAGGAAGGCCAAGAGGCCCATCTTTGGAACATGAATTATTATTTAGGTGTTACTTTGTAACATGGACAATGGATCTGATGTGGGTGGATAAAAGGGGACTAATGAAGTACATCTTGCCTGTTTTCAATAAAAACCTGAATTTGTAAAAGGCCTTCATTTTTAGGAACTGCAATAAAGGAACAGAGGAGATAGCAAAGTAAAAGAAATTAAGCATGTACATATTGGTTATTTGTGATTAAGAAGTCACCTGGAGACAAGGAACTTACACTGACTTTGAATGAAGACTGAATGTTTTTAATACTGTGTTCTTGAAAATATCTCCTATGTGTCTGTCCTCAGTCAGCAGAGGTGTACTTCAAAGAACAGGTCCTGACCATGGAAAGAAGACTGCTTGGATGGCTCTAGCTGGAGTCACTCTGAAGGACTGTAAGCTTTGTGTGCCTTAAGGAAAGGTACTAGGTAATTTTGCAAAAGGGAGAGCAGTTTCCATCTCACTTAATAAGATGCATGTATGTGTAATTGTATATCTTAAACATATGGATTTTAAATCTTGGCATTGAAAGCTTTCCTTTATTGAATTGTGAAGTGTATGAACATAAATAGTCCTAAATTGCTGTGTTCGTGGAAGCACAAATGAACAGTGTGAATCCAGAATAATTTCATGTTAATTACTGTGTTTTATTCCAATGGTTTAATTAGGGAATGGTGTCACATATTGCCATAGAATATCACAATTTACCTGCCCCCATCTGACAGTCTTTTGGCTTTAGTACCAAATGAATGCATAGTCCTTTTTGGAACGGCTTTGAAGATGAGATGAAAATCTTATTTAAAAATGGATAAAATTAATATATCCTTTTGGAAATTCACACAATGAAGTTAACTGACCTTCTCAAGATAGATTAGCAAAGTGTGTCAGTAGTCAAGAGCATTTAAATTCCTGACTGTGTCCCTCTTTTTAAATCATTCTTTCCAGATCAGTCTACAGAATGGCGCTCTCACCAGTGACTGAGGCAGTCAACAGAACTCAATTACTGGGTACATATTTTTTTCTTACAATGAGCTTTCTTTATGTAAGTAATCTAACTCCTTAGAGTTTTCTGGTTTGCTTTTTTTCTGAGAGGAAGAGGATTGGGGTGGATAAAAAGGGTGACAAATCTGAAAGAAAATTTTTGCATTTCTTATTGCTATTTCAGAAGGAAATGGACATCGCTGCAAGTTAACAACAGGGAAATGTGTGTATATTAAAAGGATTTTTTTTTGTTGTTTTTGCCAGGAATAGAATTCCTTGACTAACCATAATTGGTTTCATGTCTTGGAATTGGGGTCAGTGGCCAGGAAGAGTTCTTATAAAAGATTTGTAAGAAATTTAATATTTCTTCTGGGTGTCTAAAGCAGGAGACCATATGTTACACCTTCTTCATACAAGCTCCATTGATGATTTACTTTGTGTGATGTTAAGTTCTCAGTCTGTGCCTTAATTCCATGCTTTTTGGAGATGTTTTTGAACCTTTGTTAGTTATAGCTTATGTAGCAGTGCTGAATTCTTTGCTGCACAGCAAATTCAAGCTGCTGTCTAAAAATTAAGCTTTGAATTCTGGATGAATATCTGTGAAAGTAGGCCCCATATGACCTGAAGTTCTTTCAAAAGATCTTATTTGCCTAAAATGACATGAAAGAATATGGTTTTGCTTTTAAGACTCTTTGCTGTGTTGCTGTCATTTACCTATTGCAGGAGATGTTCTTGAATGTACTGCTGAAAAAATTTGTTATAAATAATCCTGTGTTTTGTAGTCCTCTAAGCCAGAGAGGGATTGTAGTAAATCAGGTGAACTGGATGCTATTAGCAAGGATACAATGACCCAAATTACATTTTCTATTGAAATACTGTTCAGGATTACTCTGTTTTTATCTGTACAGCAAACTTCAGACTCATTGAATTTGTAGGTACCGATTCCAGTAGTACAAAAATACAATTTGCAGCATGGCTGGGAGTTCTACTGAGTTTTCCTTTGAGTACCTGTTATGCTTTTTAGTACTCCTGCTATTGATTACTTTGGTTTCTTTTGGTTGTGAATGTTCAACCTATTCTTGTGTACTTGTTATACGTATTTTGATGTTAAACACATCCCCTTGCAGCTACTTTTTAGCAAGCATTCAGCAGACAAACAGCAAATGGAGCTAGTCCTTGTAACAGGCGTGTAGCAAACCTCCCAGCCCACCTTGGTGTCTGGCAAAGTTAGGGCATGCCATGGCGTAGGCACAGAATTCATTGATCCCACTCTAGGTGTTTGAAATAAGAACCAAATAAAGGCTAAAGTAAGAGACATGTTTACTAACCTGATTTTTGGCTTGCATTTTGCTTTTGTTTTGTCAGATCGGACATGAGTATTTTTGCTGAAATCCATTCTGTTTAAATGTAGCCATTACTCATATTTTCCACTGTAAACTTGCATAGCCACTGTGGAACAAGCCACAAAAAATGTGGGTTTCATGACAAAATTGTAGACCAAGAATTTTAAAGTTCAGGAGTCATCTTGAGGGCTTAACTAGCATTAATTGAGGAGCCATATTTCCAAATACCACTCTGTCTGGTAACTCAGGCACTTCTGGTACAGCATTGTCTGTTTGCTCTAAAACTGATCTGTGAAAAAGCACCAGAAATATTGAAAAGCTAGGGTTGTAAAATGGATCTAAGTCATGGAATTGAAGTTTTACTTCAGAATTCAAAATTCATTGAAGCAAATATAATCTTCTCAGGACAAATAAACCTCTTAGTGAAATCATGCTTTTTAGAAAAGCACTGCCTTGAATAATGTTATGCAGCTTCATGTACTTCATGGTTTTCATCTCCATGTGTTTAATAGTTAACAAGCTAACACAGATGAACAAAGGCTGATGTGTGCTTTTTGACAACTTGGGATGAAGTGAGTGTAAAGCAGCATGATTCATATGAACAGCTTACAGGGAGACTTTGAGTATTGTCAAAGGTGTTACCACTCAGCTGATCTCAAGAGTTTTATCACCCTGACTTCAAGAGCTGGATGCATTTCGTGTTAGACATTCTTAGTCTAGAAGGAACATGCAGGATATTAGGGTTCTCAGAGGAAATGAAATTAAAGTGTGAGGGAAGAGCAGAGGAGTTTTTGTTTATTACATTTGATGTACAACTCCTAAATTTCTAATAATACAATTTGTTAAAGGGCTGGTCACTTCTGGTAGTGCTACATTTTCTGAATCTTTATTTCATGCATAAAAGTTTTCTTGTTTGCAGGTCATGGTAATTTTAATCATCTTTCAGTTTATACTTGGAGCATGGATCTCTTAACTGGTTATTAATCCCTTCTAAAACTAACCTGACCAGAAGCATAATTGGTTGCTATGATCTCCTGAGCACTTAAGCTTTTCTGCATCTTCAGTAAGGGAACCAGAGCCTGGCTTTTACCCTCTCATTCCCTAGATTAGTCAAATATACAGAGAAAAGTGAAGGAAGTGGTGACACTCGCCTTAAGTGTGTGCTGTTAACTGCTCCAGTACTTTCCCCAGTATCCTGGCCTGTGTGGTTTTCTCTTTTCTGCATTGTCAGAGTTTGAGTCATCAAAAATTGCTTCTATTTTTTGCAGTTTCTACAGCAGGATGTGGTTCTTTAGCAATATGTAAATTAAAGCTGATATAGTCCTGTGTTCCTATTTCTATTATTTTACCCTTTTTTGCCCCTGCTCCTGGCATTTGTGTGATTAGGGCCTCATTCTGCTCAAGATTAGTCACTCTTGTGTTGGTTGGTTTTCTCCATTAAAGTTGAGTATGTTTCTTGGGATGGAGAAATGTGTGGGGCAGCAGCAGGTGAGATTGAACTGCTATGGGACCTCTCACTGAGAACACACAGATGTTATAACCATGGGAGGAACTGTTCTTGTCTGTTGCAGCAGGGTATGGCTCAAACTTTAGAAGTTTTATAACAACATCTTTCACTTGCACTGAAAAGGACTCTATTAAATTTGTACTGAGTAGTTTGGAACTCCCAAATTTTGCTGAAAGAAGACTAAAAGAATAATAATCGAGATACACAGATGGCAAAGCTGCAGTTTGGAGAAAGGAATTTAGCTGTTCCTTCTCTTGCCATGTTGTGAGAAATTTACTTTCGCTGGCTTAGTATTCCAAACTGCTAATCAAAAGCTGTAGGCATTTGTGGTAGGTATTTTGCACATGGAAAATTGCATGCATTTGACAACTCAGATTCTGAGCTGATATTTTTGGTTGGGTGTTTTGGTCACTCAATATATTTCCTTTGTCAGACTGAATGACTTTTATTTATTTTAAAGATTAAAGTTTCCTCAGTAAATGTTTGGTTAATAAATTATCTATAAAATTTCTTTATACTTATAAAATGCCCTGATAATCATTTGGTGACAATTGAAATTACTGTTAAGTATCTATAAGCAGGGGCTGTGACTGACAGTCTGAGACAAATTAGAGCAAATTTGTGGGTGAAAAAGTAAAACAGATTTTCACTTGTCTCCACATTAAAGTGTGCTCTAGCGCTGCAGTGCATTTTTATGCAAACAATTTGTTTTTCTGTCCATGGAACATCTGTGGATTGTAATAATTTCAACTGAACCTTTCAGCCTAGTATTGATCTAATATTAAAATATTACTGTTGTGGCATTTGGTAGAAATCTTGCTGTTATGCAGTCTGCTACATATATGCCTTGTGCATCTACAGAACTGCCACTGGAGAGCTGTCTGATAATACCAAGCTCAGATATGAAAGGTGAGGAATGTCCTCAGCTCCTCCTGCCTTCAGCTGGAGCTAACAGTACTCGTGCTTTTGTAGACCACTGCAGGATGAGCAGTGCCAAGCAAATCACCATCCTCTGTCTCACTGAAAGTCATCACTGTTTCATTGACTTCAGAGACTTCAAAGTAAAGAAAATTTCAGCAAAGTGTATAACAATGTACTGACTTAAAAAAAGAAAATCTAAATTTTTATACAGCTTTCAATTTTATATCAATGGAATAAATAATTCCTAAAAAGGAAGAAGTACCAAAGTGCATACGTCATATTCTGCAGAAGCTGTAACTACAGGTTAAATTTTTACCTGTCTTGCAGAAAGCATTTTGCACTACTTAGTAAATGCTTAAAAACCAAATTAGACTAATGCTTCAATTTTACTCTGACATTGATGGGTGCATTCTGACATGTAGGTCCAAGCAGGAGAGAATGAAAAGTCTCCATCTTATGATGACCTTTCCAGTGAAATCTGGTCATACAAGCAATTACTGTGACTTTGTCTGAGAACATGGCAAACTGCTGCACACTAATTTTCTACCATATGTGGATGAAATCAAACATTTTCATATGGCATTTGATTTTGCTTGAAATTTTATTGTATTTTGATATTGAACTGTTTGTAGTAGTATTTGAAGGGCTAACATGGCTTAAAGCAGAAAACTTTGTGGTAGGAAGGATCACTGTGTATTTCATATAAAATAGCATACTTTCTTCTCCTTCACGAAAGGGGTTTTTTTTCTCATTTGTATCTTATCAGCATAGGATCAGATGCACCCAGCTTTGCAACTCCACCTATTTATCTGATTACTAATTTTGAGGTTTGTGGAGGAAGGAACAAAGAGATGAAAAGCACTCAGCACAGCCCTGTGCTTTATGAAATTATTAGAATATTTCATGTGGGTTAGGCCATGAGTTGGAACAGTTGTGCAGAGGTTAAAGGAAATGTGATGACAATGTTTGAATTAAACATGGCTCTATTTGCTGTAGTTGCAGCAAATTGTTTACCATGTTGCACTGCAAACAATGCTTGAGCTTTATGGAAGAAATCAAGGGTTTAAGGAACAAGAGGAATGCCAGTGATGTTTGTGTTCTGTATACTGGTTACTTTGAATACTCTGGCCTGTGAGGGTAGTGCATCTATCTTGAACTGCAAGGATTAAATGTTTTTCTAAGAGAAAGAAGTAGAAGAAGAATATATGCCCAGCTTAAACATCTTATTTTAACATTGAATTGTAGTAAGAGGCTTGCTTATAATAAATCTTGTGTATAGGCACTCCTTTTATTGTTATTCAGTTTACAGGTCCTTCAGATTTTCTCTGCTGAATCTCTTTTCTTTTGTAGATATTTAAGTCTCATCCACATGTTGCACACTGTTATGCATAATGGCATTGTAGAGCTGTTTCCAATGTTACAGTAGTGCAACTTGAATGCTTTCTGCTTTACAGGTTTGTGCAGTGAGATCAGACCTGGGTCACTACTCCAAGTGTTGTTTCTCACTGTGCTGCCTGACTTAGTCACTATAGAATAAGGTACTGCAAGTAGCGCTTTAGCATCTCTTTGGAGGGAGGTTCATCAATGTGCCCTTTCTTTGTTCTTCCATTCTATTTGCAGGTAAGCTTTGACAAAAGCATCTGAAACACAATATAATTTACTTTTTGTAAAGGCTTTTTTTGGGTTTGTGACCTCAATTAGTTGTACCTACAGAACAATGCTGGTAGCAGGGGTCTTAGAGTTGGTTTTTTGGTACAGTACATTGCTGTTCTGGGAAGTGGAAGAATAGGTGAGGAGACAGCCCTCGAGACCAGAAACATTGTGTTTTAGAATTTTTTTATTGAAATAATTTCCCAAAATTATTACTAAGAAACATCTTAAAGCTTTCAGTAGCAAGAGGGGCTTTGTTTTGTTTTTCTTTTAGAACAGATGCTCTCCTTTATAATGCAAATTAATCCTTTGTTTTACTTAAAATAGGAGCCCATGGATGTGGGTTTCATATAGAATTCCACATTCTAGGAGAAAGCATTTAGACAAGTTCAGCAAGGATTACCAAGGATTCTTTGGTAGTTTTTTCCTTTAACTGTGGCTTCTGTTTTGTCACCTGTGTTTTTATTTACCTGTCCTTGTTCCACTTCTGTAATTGAATTGACTTCAATGCCTCCTCATTTATATCTTTGTAAATGAATATTGGGACAGACTTTGAAATATTTTTGCATATGTTAGACTTCATTAAGATCCTAAAAGTTAGGCTTTGCTCCTTCTCATTTTGCTCATTCGTTGTGTCTTTTCTGGAGCTGAGTAGCACTGAGCACTTAACTCGGTATGTGGGCAGATGAGTAGCAAACAACTTCAATTGCATTGCAGACTGCAGCGCGAAACCTTTGCTTGCTTTGTCAGTCATTTTATAAATTGGTTTGTAGAGCTATGTGCAACTGTAATTACTTGCAACTTCTCAGCATTTAGTAGATCTAGAAAATGTCATTATTCTGGGGTCTCAGCTGGGGTCTTTGGTTACATCGGAAGGCGGCAGCTGTTTCCTCATGTGCGGGTCGCACGGGTTTAGCGATCCTGCCTCTCCCCGTCTCCTTGCCACCTGCTGGCAAAAGGTGGAAGCCTGCAGCCTATGGAAACCAGGCTTCCTGCTTTTAGGGAAAGCCTCTCTCCTTACATTGGGTACAGTGGACCGAGTCCTACCTCTTTCCCAGCAAATCTAGGCGCTCTGTCTCAAAGTAAAACACCGAATTTAAATCCACAAGGACTTCCAGAGGGATTCAAAGCTGTTAAGCCTTCTGCGTGAAAGAAAATAAAAGCTTTTCTACCTCTTTTCTCAATATCAGCTTAAAATGATTTTGTTCTATGTTTGAGGGGTGAGTCTATTTGTTGAAATAAAGAGTAAACCTTATGGCTTGTGTTAGAAGTAAATATATTGTTTGCTTCTAACTACTTCAATGTTGTGCAGTAGAGTGGGCACGTGAAATCTTTTCTGTTAATTTTTTTAATGTTACCACATGTTGAAAAGCATTGAAAGAGTTTCTGTGAATTGAAACAGACAGCAGTGATGTGTGCTAGATACTGTGTTCTGGGTTTGGAAATGGGGTTTTTTTTAATGTCAAACACCATAATAATTTAATACTCATAACTATTTCTAAACTACTTTTAAATGCAGCCTTCAGTTCACCTTCAGTACACCTTTAGTTCTTTATAGTGTAGTAGTTAATTGGTTCCTTTACACAGTTGGAACAAATTCTGTAAATGTAGAATAACTGTTCCAGCATCTTGTGACATTAAAAATTTAATGTTTGTAAAATTTTGTGCTTTTTTGGTTTTTTTACTTACATGATCCTATTATCACATAATTTTAACTGCTGTTGATACAGGGAAATAAGCTGTATTAATTTAATATTCTATTTGCTATACTACATAATTAACACAAGCCTTATTGCTTCCCTTAGGATGCTGTAGCCAAGGCAGTTATAGGATATTTGTTAGTGACTACCAGTAGTAAATATATACTTATCTGATGCAATGTAAAAATAAAGCATGATGCAGCATTTCAACATCTTCCCACAAGCAAGGCTGAATTCTTTGAAATTGGTAATCTAATAAAATGTATGGTGTAATGTAAGTAGAACTTTTGAGTTTGTGTATGTATAAATACAAAGCATATGGGCATGCATAGAAATGTTCAAGCATACCTCCTTTAGTGAAAACTATTACTTCATCATCTGCTCAGAAATGCTGCCTTTAGTTAATGCTGTTTTGCTGTTGGTTCTGTTATGGTGCTTAATTTTTAATGAAATTTAAATGTAAGTTTCTTTATTCTTGGACTATTTCACATTGAATTCCTCAAGGAGCCGTGCAAGGGCAACATTAGGTTTGCATTAGTGTTATTTTTCAGATCATGCACATTTTGCAGTCATTGAGGGTTCAAAGCCCATGACACTTTAAATAAGGTGGCCATTTAAATGGTAGACCTGAGAGGTTTTCAATGTTTAATGTTTGGTTTCTGACTAAGAAGATGCTGATATAATTTGAGTTATTGGATGGAGCACAGTGAACCGCTCATGATGAAGTAGGTTTCACTGAGGTAAACTGGGCAGTGGGGCTGATGGGATTCATGCCAGGTCATCAGTCTAAGTATGTGAACTGGAATCCCCACTTGTGTGCTGGAACCCGGACATTGACTTTGTAAATTGTGTCCAAGATCAGATCACTGGATAGCAATTATCAGACAGGTTTTCTAGTGACAAATGATTACTGCCAGAAGGACATTCATTCTTCCAAAGTGTATAGCCATGCTGTTAATCTGTTGCATTTGTTTCACCAAGGCTTTGGTGTCTTCTCAAAGTACTAAAACCATCTTCAGCCTGCAAAGTAACTTTGTAATTCCACAAACTGCTTAAGCTGACAAGAAGCAATGCTGCTGCTCAGAGGTAATTATACAATCATTCCAACCATCTGATCATTCAAATCATTTTTCTTTCCCTTGCTCTATTTCTAACCAACTGTTTATGCATGTAGCTCTCTCTGAACTGATTTACCATCTTTAGAAAGAGTGAACTGGCTGATCCTGGTATAAAAGGAGCCAGAGAATTTAGAACTTGTAGCATGAATGAGGAGTTGCTTTCATCATGTGAAAACAGTGATATGGCCAATTTTTGAGTTATTTGTGTAATCAGCAACCTCCCAAGAAGATGGTATGATGATAAAACAGTATTTGTGCTGCTCTTCAGGAGACCCTTATTGGATAAATCACCTCAAATGAGTTTTCAGTAAATGCATAAATAACTGAGAGTTCAGTTTAATGCTGCAACTATTTCATTTTGATATAGCAGCTCAGAGCCCATTGAAGGCATTTGTTATGCTCTGTCACCTTAATAATCTAATTACTCCTCACTGGCAAAATTAAATTTTTCTTGACCTCCAAAAAGCATAAAGGCAAATGAGTCTCAAATAGAAGTTCTGGATTTTCTTTCTTTGTATTTGCTGAGGGTGGGATGCAAACAAACATACGTGATATACTACAAGCATTGTGCACTGTATTTTCATTGGCCATGTTTTTCCAATATCCTTTTAAGTACTTAAAACTGGTGTAACACCAATCAAATGACAAAACTGTCTAGTTCACTGTAGCCCAATGAATTGAATACCTGTTAGTTAAGGGAATAGATCTGCTGTTTATTTTCAGTGATTGGTTGGATAATGTTGACTACTTTCATGCCAGTATCAACTGTTCATTGTGCTTTTTATGGGTGACAGTGCAGTAAAACCCATCTTTAAATAGCTCTGAAACACTCCTGCAAGTCACTCCAGCTTCAGCCTAGAGTAAATTTGAAAAGTGAGCTGAAACCTTGCTCATTGTTCAGCTGTATCCCACAGAATAACGAAAATGCGACATTGCACAAAGAGGTTAAAATGACATTGTAGAGAACTAAGACTTGCATTTATTTGAATTGCTGTGCTCTGGTTATTTTTGCAAAAGAAAACTAGTGGATTTGGAGACAAAACAGTTAAAAACCACCATGTTTTTCACAGGAGACTGAAAAATAATTAAAATACTGTCTTTAGTTTCAAATGTGGATGAATAAGAAAATAAATAACTGTCCTAGATTGAGAATTGTTTCCCATCCCTCATATTGAGAGGAATCCACTTAGTCTTAAGGGATGCTCTTAAAATGTATGAGAGCAAATTTATAATTAAATCTTGGAGTTGTTACATGGTACTGAACAACTTGAGTCTCAAAATTTGCAGCTGCTCTGTGGCTGCAAGAATTATTGTTCTATTGCAATGGGTAGGGGTACAAAGAAGAGATCCCTGGTTTTCAGGACATGAAAGGGATTTAAACTTTTACTGCAATCAGCTTTTCCTGAAGTACTTTGAGTTCCAGCTACTACTAAACATGATCGCCTATCCCAAACACTTGAATTATTTTCAATTATTCCTCTGACAGTTATATATACAAGTATCTCATTTTATGGCTATGTGCCATTTCATTCCAATTGATTGACTTTTATCTCCACTCAAGTAATGAAAATAGTCTATTCAACTTCATTTTTTGTATTTGAAAAATAATGTTTTTCTTTATTTATATAATCTGAATTGACCCAATCCCATTCCTTCATAATTATGTACATGTATGTGAATATACACTTATATAAATATATATATACTACATATACACACAAAATTGTAACACATGTATGTGTGTATTTATTTTCTTGCAAGTTATTAATGGCTTGTTTAGCACATCAAAGAGAAAAGGAAGAGAGTGTGTGATAGCTTTTTATATGGAGAAACTAGAAATGGAATAAATACCAAAGGGGAAAAGTTATTTCAACTGACAGAAAATGTTGGTAAAGAGCAAAAGAACAATATGGAGAGAAGTAAGTTCTGTCAGGTAGTTTTCAGAAGGCTACAAACTACCATTAGAGTGGGGCTTTGGAATGGCCTTGTTAGAGTAGTGGGAACAAGGAAACCCTGCTCATTTTAATTGAGGACTTGATGAATTTAAGTAGGATAAGATTAAATCCGCCATAGATTGAACCTGTAACTTACAAGATCCTCTCCCCAGTCCCATGTCCCTAAATTAATAGCTTCAATGCTTCAATATGATGTGGATGTAATATTAAATTCATATTACATATTATACTGCTCTTAAATAAGTTGATACAACATATTGAAATGACAATTTCTTTAAATTTTATTGTTCAGCACATTTTTGCTAGATGAGAGAACTTATAACCACTCTAAGACTTCTGTGCAAGTTGCCATAGCAATTAAATCAGAGTTTTATGCTATTTCTTTCTGAATTCTGTTTATGATTTAAAATAATAGGCCAATATTTCATATTTATTCTCATTTTTTTGGCTTGTTTTAGAATAGATTCAGAAATTCTTGATTTCTTGTATTTCTTGCCCTAAATCTGCTAAAATATGGCAACTTTTTAATTTGCATGTAGTCTGGATTTTTCTGTCTGCTTAGATTGTTTGACAGCACAGGGCAAGGCCTATGATTTCCAAAGATCTATAACAACTTGGGGATCTGTTCTTGTACTTTTCACATTGTCCCTTAGTATGGCTCCATTTGGCAATACTTCTAAGCTGTATTTCAAATTAAAAATAATAATTGGCAGGCCTTCCCCCCCACCTCTGCTGTTGATCATAACAATTATGAACCTGGGAACAGTTTACTAACAAGGCTCTGCTTAGATCTTTACTTATTGTAGCTTTTTCCAGAGTCTAAAAATTAGCACAGAATAAAAGATAACTTTCTCTCCTGGAATGTTTTTAAGTCATCTGAGAAACTGAGGGAGGAAGAAGGGAGAGTGACAGTGTCTGTATTCAGTCTTTCTGCTGCAGTGAGCAAGGGGGGAAAGGCTTCCTTAGTTCAAGCCATCTCCTATCCTGAGTGATGTACCCTTGTTCATGGGGACATGGAGCCCTGTGTTATGGGGACAGTCACTGTGGTATGAATGGGACACAAGCTACAACTGGGCATGGCCCAAAGAGACTGAAAGGAGAGTTAGTGGGAATTCAGACTTTTTGTTCTATGGAAAAATCCCCAAGAATTTCAGTAAGCTGCAGGAAATTTTGTTGTTTGGGATGGGGTAAAAAATAAAATTATAAAGCTT
Source organism: Serinus canaria (assembly GCF_022539315.1). NCBI lineage: Eukaryota > Metazoa > Chordata > Aves > Passeriformes > Fringillidae > Serinus > Serinus canaria. The sequence goes on from NC_066321.1 coordinate 26,660,845, forward strand.
TGCACAGAAAGGGAATTCCAGAAGATTAATATTCTTGAAAGCCCTGAATATACAATTTGTTTTTTTCTTGTTACTGAAGTGGAGCAGACAGCTGTCCCTAACTGCTGTGAGACATCCTGTGAAATCTCCTTGCATAAACAGATCCTGATAGCAAAACTGATTCTGAAGATCCCATTCTTGCCAGGTGAGCTGGCAGGAGAGTTGCCAGTGTTACAGCAGAGCTTTGTTGAACGTACAATATGTTTGAAGAAATGATTTTTATGACTCATATTCTCCAATGAAAATCCACTCAATGAGAATTTCTAGTTCTAATTAATGCCTAGTTGTAATTACAACTTTTCCTAAAGGCCATTCAAGAAATTTCTGTCAAGGTTGAGAACTGAAAGTAAACCTTTTTGGGGTCCTTGCCTTATAGGCAAGAAAAATTCCAAATCAGAAGAGAGAAAATAGCGGCTTCTCTTTGTATTCTTAAGGTTATTAGTGATGACCTTTGTTAGAAAATGTGTTTAATAGAAAACCTTTCCAATCTTGTGTGGTAGGAAAGCAATATTAGGTTTTTTTCAGTAATTTACTTTGTATCCAGTTCTATTTAGCAGGTGCCTATGTGCTCCTCAAAACAGGAATGGATTGTTCAATTTCTCATTCCATAGGTTTTTGGTTGAGAGATTGTATCTTTATAGGTAACAGAGCTCTAATCTTGTTTTCTAATAAGCTACTCTGTGTTAGTCATAGCCTGATGTCTTCAGGAGAATAGAAAGTACTTCATTTTGGATTTTGATTTAGAAATTTTTTTGTCAATTGAAGTGAGAGCCTGTCTGGAGAAGAGACAGTCTTCCTTGTCATATCTCTGATCTACATCTGTTTTTTGGAATGGGTCAGATGTAATTTTCTCTGTTTTCCTTAGTCACTGCTAATGGCCTATGTATTCTGGCATGTTTGTGGAACCTTTTTTGGCTGTGGAAAAATGATTGCACTTTGCTCTTTTCCTAAGCCAGGCAGAAATTACTTTTTTCTGTTTTAAATCTCAGGAGCTTGACAAGAGTGCGGGGCTTTTGTGGTTTCTGGCTCAAATATTTCTAGGTATGGTCCTTTGCTGATCAGTTGTGTCAATTTGGCAATGGAGTAGGAAGGGTGTGTTTTTCTTGAATGATGTCTTTAAGAGGAAGAATAACTTTTACAAGCCTCATGTTCTAAGCAAAAGAGTATCAGATGCCCCCCTGGCCTGAGAAAACAGGCAGAGAAAGGCACCATGTTTTTCCTTTTGGAAGGCCTTCTTGCAAGGCTTTTTCAGCTGCAGCTGGGAATCTTGGGGTCTAAGCTCAAGAAGCAAAAGTGTGTTGGTGTGGTGACCTTTGTAAGGTTAAAAATAGAAACCCTTTATAAGGTCTGTAATGGAAACCCTGCACACTTGCCTGTTTCTAGACTTTGTTGTTGGGCTTTTTGGAGTTAATATGCATTTTATCTGTTAAAGTTATCTGCAGTGCACACTCAATGTTTTCTGGAGGGTGATGGTACAGATGTGTAGTGTTGTAAATATCAGTGATAGAAAAATAAACAAGCAAGGAACTAATTTCAAGAGAACCATATGTACATTACTCTAGCAAGAATCACATGTATAGAATGGGTCCTGTTTTTATTGATGGCATTTAGGAGAGAAATGGGCTCCAGCTGGAAGCATGTGAGTAGTCATCTCAGCAAGTCATGTCTGACAATATTGGGTTTACAAATAAGGCACATGCTTCTTTTCTAGCAGTAAGAGTGCTGATCAGCACTAAAAAAAGGGGGTAATTCAACTACTGATCTTTTTTAAGAGTAAAACTGTTCTTTTCTGTCAGAATGAAGAAATTTCCCCTTGGCAATGCCAAAGAGAAATTCTTTTCTGAAGCATGGGAAGTGGCAGTCACCAGCTCAAAACTGTGCTTCCATCATGTGGCCTCTGCTTTTGCCAAGAAGCCAGAAGTGCTTCTTGCTGACCTCTTTCAGAAAATGGCTTAGCAGCTTTCCTCAGCTTAGCCTGAGCATAGCTGGTGTTGCTGTCCCGGCCCTGGCAGGCCCTCAGCCAAGATATGAAACAGCAAAACTGGTCTGTAAAAGTGGAATACCCTGTTAGCAGAAACTAGAATATGTAGTTACAAGGCATCAAAATAATATTGTCTTTTAATAAAATATCTCTGCTGAACAGAGAAAATAATCTTTGCATAAAGTTTGGTTTTGGGCAGGTCCTAGACAGCTGAAGGGCCCAGATACCTGAGCACTGTGTGTTGCTCATGTGTGCATGGTTATACACAGACTTACACGTGTGCCTATATAAGCACATACATGCAAAACCAGATATAAATCACCATGTGTATGTACTTAGGCATCATCCCAATCTGTTTTCCCAGACTTTTTCTGGGAAGGAGTGGGAACTGAGTATGATTCTGATACTGATGGTTTGGAGGAGCCATCTGTTGGCTCCAGTCCATTTTGTAAACACTTTTGTATTGTTGCTGTGCCAGATGTAAACCATGTGTTAGGAGAGTGACAATTGATGCATTTACAGTAAGGACATCCTTATGCGTAAACTCTGCTTACAGTTTAATTTTGAAATATAAGACAATGTCTCTACAGTCATCCAGTGTAATTTTCTTAATCCAAATGAGAAATCATGTACTCTTCTATTTATACAGACTGTCAAAGGGCAGCTGATACTGTAGCACAAAGCTGGTGGAGATGAGACATGTTATACTGGCTGAAGACCTTGTCTTCAGTTTGATGCCATGCCAAATGCTTGGGTTGTTGCTCACAAAATAACTCTTGTGCAGAGATGCAAGCTCCAAGAAATGTCTCATGTAATAATCTTATGTATTAACTTGTGGATATACTGTTTATCTCTGCACTGTAGAGAGACCATCAGTAGTCAGTGCATTGGAAGTGACAATGAACACTGAATCATTTCCAGATAATTCTTCATTTAATAGGACAGAGACAAAAAATAACTTGGACAATGCAAAACAAACAAACCCCCAAACAAACAAAAAAACCCCAAAATTCTATTGCTATAATATCCTTTCAGAAGTTAAGAGCAAGTCCTGCTTTTCAAAACACAGGAGTAGGCAAACAACAGGAAGTAGCTTCCTTGAGCTAATCAAACCTTTTTTCAGCTGCCACCTCAGGAAAGTTTTTTTTTCCCTTCAGAATCATGAAGCTAGTGGTTGAGACTACTCTTGTCTCTAGGGTTCTATCTTTTTCTCATTTTTCATGCTTTGCTTGTCCTATACCTTTATTCACAATCCAAATTTTGGATGAGTTTTGTTGCTCTTGCACAATATGGTACCATACACTAAAGTTTGAAAACAATTTTTGTTTTGTACAGAAACAGTTTCGTAGCATGAGAGCAGCAGTCTTAACTTCAGCACTGTTGCACATCTTTCACAATAGCAATGTATTTTTGCGGGAATTTCTCAGTAGTGGTGTGACAGTAGAATGGGAGATTTGGAGGTTTTGAGGGGTTAGCCTTGACTCACTTTAGCCTGCAATGCCCTTCTGTATATATAGCTTTGTTTTAGGGGAAAGCCTGCTGAAGTCTGTGATTTGAGGCATGATTCAATGCCACGTAGCTTGAAGAAGTAACACTTGTCTGCAGAAGGCTTTGGGTCATGTACTTTAGTATCTTGGAAGGGTGAAACTTGGTGCAAGTTCTTAATTTGGGATGTCTGGTTTTGACAGATTAAGATCTCCTTGGTCCTTCCTTTGTGCTACTGTAACTAAATTGTGCTTTTCAGTACACATTTTGTGTTTACAGCATTATTTTTCCAAATGGAAACTTAACAGCAAGCCAGTGTTGCATCCTTCAATGCACAATACCATAATTATTAAGTATTTCCAAGTTTTTTTCTCTGTTACTGCACAGCTCAGTAATGTGATGCTAGAAATAGTTGTTGCTGGTGTAGAATCTGTGGTGATATGCTGCAGACAGCAGTGCCCTCAGCACCATGTGCCTCTGAAGTGCCTTATTGTTAGACTGGAACTGTCATCTCCATCGAACAGCTATTTAACTGTGATTAACAGCCACTACTTGAGATGTGTTGTTCAACTACATCCTGTTGGACTTGTGACTGGCACTCTATTTATACTGAATAAGCAAGTCTGTAGCAAAGCTGTCATGGCTGATTTAATAATTTTTCTCCCAGTGAAGCTTGTGCTCTTTTCAGTGAACAGAATCAGGTGTTTAATGATGTGGAATGTAGGAACGAGTAATTTGTAACACAAGCAACCTTGGATTGCTAAAATACCATGGGCTGCTTATGCTGTCAAAGTGCTAAAGAGTTTTGTGGTGGTGCATTGTACATGGCTGGTTCACATGCTTGAAAGTCTTATTAGTAAGCTTTATCTCCACAGCAGAGTGAGGAGAGAATAAAAATTACATGAATGATGATGTACTCATAGCTGGTATTGAGAAGGGACTGAAGCAGTATCAATGGTCTGGTCTGACAGTAGCTGCAGAAAGAGATAATGTGCTTGGTTGTTCTACTGCTTAGGCCAAAGGAAATCTTGATTTGTCATTCTGCAGCAACAAAAGTCATCTTCCAGTGGCTTGTTTTCAGTGAGCTTTAACTCAGATTTTTGAAATCCTTTATTAGTAAAATAGATTGTGTAGTGACAGTCCTGAAATGCTGGGAACTGAAGATAGAAATGGATATTGCCTTCTTTTTAAAGACAATCGGTTTCAAAACAAAAGATATTATTTCTCTATTGAAGTTGTTCAGAAAAAGGACATGCCTGATCATTCTCCACTTCGATATTTTGGCCCAGTTTAAACAGCTGAAGGACTTTGAACATAAAGAATCACTGTTTTCTCTAAATCCTGAAGAACAAAGGACATTGTGGATCTCACAATCTGTGTGATGAAGGGTAATTTTCAAATTTGGCTGGGAGATGGGAGCACTATAGGAAACCCATTTATGTTGTCTGGTGCAATGTAGCTCTTCCTGTCACACAGTCCATCAGGCACTGGCCTCTGGTGTTTTAATCTCAGCTGGGAACTAAGTACTGTGCAAGCAGTGGCCACCCAGCATGGGGAGGTAAATCAGGAAAAATTTGTAACTTGTGGGTTATGTAAAGTTTAATACCTGAAACAAAACTATTCTAAAGATAATAATAATTGCAATGAAAAGGAGGGAGAGAAGAATAAAAGCCAAAAAGAAACAAGTGATGCCAAACCGAGTTGTTTACCATCTGCTGGCTGATGCCCAGCCCATCCCTGAGCAGGGGTTAGACCCTCTTGGCCAACCCCCACAGTTCCTATACCAGGCATGGTGTTCTATGATATGGAATATCCCACTGGCCAGTCAGCTGTCTCAGCCATGCTCCCTCACAGCTTCTTGCACATCTCCTCACAGGCAGAGCATGGGGACCTGAAGTGGCCTTGATTTGGCTAAGCACTACCTAGCAACAGTGGGCTATCAGTGTTACTGTCATACTGAGTTCAAAACACAGCTCTGTGCCAGCTAAGAAGAAAATTAACTCTCTTGCAGCCCAAATCAGGATGCCTAGTGGCATGCCCTTCCAGGGGCTGTTCACTTTTTAATTTGAAAACTACAAATTCTAGCCTGCTTTTTCTCTATGCTCTCACACTGCAAGTAGGAAAGCTTCAGCAGGCCAGATCCTTGTACAATATATGCTGTTGAAAACAAGAGCTACAGTTGTAGATGGGTCTGTTAACTTGTAGGTCACAATCTGTGAATAGTACAGGACTAACTTGTTCTTGCACATGTGCATTGTATAAGGTTAAACAGTGATCAAGAGCTGTGGAACTTTTTCCTAAGGGCCAGTAAAGCTTTCAGCATCTAAGCATTGCTTGGATGAAAGTGGCTTTAGAACTGTCAGAAAGAAGTCCCTAAATAAACGTCCTTGTAAGTCACTTTCATATTGGTTTATTCACTTTTGAAGCATTATAAATAATGCAAATTTAGTGTCCATCTGGACACTAGGTTTTTGCCAACTGCTACCAGACCAGATGCAAAATTCACTGACTACAAGCTTTGCAGCTGCCATGTGCAGTCAGTGCCAAGAAGGAGCACACTTCAAATTCTCCTTTGAGTGCTTGGACTGCCATGCTGGGCTGGAAAACAGGTTAACAAGGAGTGAGACATCAAACAGGGAAAGCAAGGCTTTATGTATGGGCGTTCACCTTTGTTTTAAAAAGGCTGCTTGCAGAGAGAAGCCAGCTGAGAACTAATCACCTCTGTTTGCACTGGCTTTCCTGATTCTTGTTTAGTTGTTTCCTACTGTAATGCATATTATCTGCACTTTATGTGGCATGTTTTAATAATACCAGCTACAAAAATGCATAGAATCTCTGCATACCTATGATTTTGATGCCTATATCTGGATGCTTTTGTTTTTCAGTTTTTTTAGTCTTCCCTGACTTGTAGGCTTCTTATCTGAATTAACTGGTAGATATTCTCTCTTAGGGAGAGTTTCTTGTCAACATCATCAGACTGTTATGGACTCTATGGTGTTGGATCTACATGGCACTCTTAAATTTTGAGGAAAGCCCCTATTTCCTTGACCAACTGGTCTGCTTTGTTTGTCACTCAGGATTTGTTAATTTTGATTTGTTCTTCCAACTGCTCAGTATTTTGGAATGCATGTCCCAGTAGACCTGAAGATGCTGATGAGGAGCCTGGGGCTAATGCTCTGTAAATTGAAACCCAGAGCTCATAGCAAAGGCGATTGAAACTCTGACAACAGGGGAAAATACAAGGTCTAAATTGAAGATGGATCTAAGATTATTGCAAGTTTTTTTTCATTAAGAAGGTGTTCTTTACCTTCAGGGAGAGTCCATGCTTTTTGACCATTGATTAAGTTGGCTAATGTGTTTAGATCTCTCCAAACACAAAGCTTATGCTTTGGACAACCACTGTACAGATCAGTTTTATAAAACAGTATTCAGTTAGTCAAGGAGTAGAGCTGTCTAATAAAGAGCTTAGCTGGACAATGGTAGGTACAATAAATTGAAGGCATCTGATATTCAGCTGTGTTCTCAAGCTACTTTAGGGTTCAGAGCAGTTTTCTGCTGGCAAAAATCAATGTCAGCTTTTTCTACTGTATCAGGTCTCTGCAGGTTACCAAGAGCTGAGAAGCAAAGCATTGCCTTGCTCTCTTGGGGTGTGTGTGTGTGGGTGATTGTGGTGCCCTGTTCATGTGGTTCAGCACCCCTAGCACATCACTTGGGAGTTTGCAAGAGCAGGAGCAGCAAGGATCTTGATTACTTATTTTGCCTTCTTACAGTCCACAGTGCATGGTCTGATGGGAATTGGTCTTCTCTGCTACAGAAAAGAGCATCATAGAACATTAGAGGGGAGGCTTGCATAAATAGGTATTCTTAGATATTCTTAGATATTCTGTGAAATTCATAACTAGCCTCTTTAGCACTAAACTTTTTTAAAAGTCTGGATTCTGGGAAATTGATATGTTATTGGTGAGTGATTCAAAATTTTTCTAATGCCATTCACATGCTTCATGAAAAGAGGGATTTTATGAAGGGAATTATGATAAAATAGCATAAAGCTCTGGATATTTCAGATTTTGTATTCATCTCTCAGTTGCAGTGCTCTGGCTTTTCATACACAGGTTATGGGGGCTACCCTGAATCCTAGACTAACCCTAAACACAGATCATGTGTTTACCTCATGTTCATGGCTTGCCTCATTTCCTTTTTTCTTTAGAAGGGTATTAATAATTCTTCATGTAAATGCTTTACTGTGCTGCAGTACTATTAATCAAATAATTTTTTGGTCTTATCTGGGAAATTTGACATATAATGAATCAGGGTTTATTAATTTTAATAGACCTCTTATAGCTAGAGTTGTATCCTGAATGTTTATAATTGAATTAAATAACTATTTTATTTCACTCTGATAGCAGATGTCACTCAGAGAGCTCAGGTGTTTATGTAGTGTCAGTTGATAAGCAGAGGTGTAGAAAAAATCTGACTTTACCAAAACATAGAGCAAGGGAAAACTGTGGGAATAGCTGAGCTGTGTCAGTGTGAGTGCCCTTGGCTTTAAAATTCAGGGTGTGTTTGCTTGCTGTACTGAATGGGAGCCCCAGTTCTGCCATGCAGCTCAGGCTGAAGGATGTTGACTTCCCATTTGTGTAAGTTCAGTGAGGAGAGATATGAAGTATAGTCTGGGTAATACAAAACATGCATATCAGAATGGAAACCAACAGGCATGAGCAGAAGTGATCTGTTGATACTCCAAATAGTGTAATATGGAAGTATTAAGAAATCATTTCAGTCAAGGCAGATCTTTCATTAAGTCTCTATAAACATAATTGTAATGTTTATTTATGTGAGCAGAAAAAAGGAAGGTGGAAAAGTTTTCTTTATGCAAACTAAATTAGACTGTTTCAGATGAACATAAGTCTCCTGCAATATGTGTTATATTTGCCTGTTGTTGTAACACAAGTGACTACTGGGAGAACATTACTTTCTAATTGAGACATTACAAAATTTACTTCTTCTATTATAGTAATAGTCTATTATAGTCAAGTAAAAGCACCATATAGAAAATAAACAGAATTTAATATAGAATTCTTTCAAAAACTGAATTCTGCTTGGAAGCATTTATCCCAAGAGATAGGTGCTGCAGCTGGCCGCCTTTAAAGACTGGGAACTTCAGCTACCTCCAGTAATATGGCATTCATACTTACCTGTCCAGTGTATTTGGAGAATGAAATGCACTTTGGGCTGGTCATTCAAGTAGTTTAACTGAAGTTCAGTGACAAAGCTACTAAACCCTGGCATCTGTGCACACTGAGATTTTACAAACCCTTCCCATGGTCATGAGGGACTCAGCCAGCCCTCAGAACTGAATTCCCCAGATGCATTGATCTTGGCCCCATTTCTATTAAAATCCATTTTGTGAGATCAGGTGCTAATATCAGTTTGTTACTAGGTACAGCTAATTAGTTGGAGACACCCATCATGATGATGGGGTGAGTGCTGAAGTCCAGTCATCTGCCATTATGGCCTCTAATATGTGCCCTAGAGGACTTTATTACAGCTGTAAAAATAGGACTTTTAAAATCAGAAGGTTATTTCTAAGAATTTCCAATTAGTCAAAGATTGCTTTAGAAGAAAAAACTGCAATATAAAATAGCTAATTGAGCAATATAAGCCATAAACACCTCAGGGAAGCTCTTAAAGGACACTTTTAAAGCTGACTTTAGAAATCTGTTGGGCTTTTTTAAAGTATTCCTCCCTCTAGCAACACTTTTTTGAAAACTTGACAGGCAATGAGGGGACTGGAGACAGAACTTTATTTCCATGAAAGGAAGTGGTAAATTCCCTCTGATTCCTGCTGCTGGTCTGCTTTCATATAAACAAGGAGGTGGGGAGAAGGACTGACTGATACTGGTGGAATGGGGAATAGCTGTGGGAGCTTCAGGAGGCTTCCTTTTTATGATTTTGTAAAATCACTTTTATAAAGTTATTTTCATGAGTGGTGTGGCGAGGACAAAGGATGTATTTTTCACTCCTCCTTTTTGGATCTAGGTTTGTATGGCAATAGGACCAGAGATGAGCCATGAGATTTTTACATCAATTTGAGGAAATCTTGCCTTCATTGCAGTCATTGATGAAACTGGCTCTTCATCTCTGTAGAACCAAAGCATCACCTTTAGTGTTTGTACCTTTTATCAACTTGCCTAATGTCTGCCTGCAGCACATGCAAAATGGAACAATGTTTATGTAGTTCCCAAGAACTGAGTTTTGCTGGCAACATTCTATGTGATCAGTAGGTTGAAGATGTCACATTGTTTGCACTGGGGGGGTTTTGTCAAACAGACCATTAATCCGAATAAAAGAATTCTAAAACTGCTCCAGGTTACTTCTTATTTTCCTCAGACTATCTGTTATAATATACCAGAGTATATTGCAAAAGTGAATCCAAGTTTTTAACATGATCTTGTCTTTAAAGTATTTCAGAGTTAAGTTCACAACTTTGAAAATATGTTTGCTAAAATTTTGCACTGTTCTCACTGTGTTTTTATTACTTTAAAGTTTCTTAATTTTATATATTATTCCTTAACTACAGTAGGCTTTTAAAGCATATTTGCAAAGCAGTTGTGAATACATGTGAGTTCTTGAGTTCAGTTAGCACTGAATGAATATTTTTGGACCAAATTTATTCAATTTTCATGTAATATATGAAAAAAATATAGCACTTCTACATCAAACAATTTTTATGATACTGAAACATGATGAGCAAAAGCTTATTTTAAAAATGTTGACTGACATTGCTCTTTTCATAGAAAATCTTGTTAATTGTAGTGTGTCAAAGTGGTCACTTTGACCTGACTGCTCTTCAGGTGCTCAGTGTGGCTCCTCACAGGGACTTGTAAGTTCATGGCATTCCCTGGTGAAGCAATTCTTCCAATGGTGATTATTGTCTCTCCTAAGGTTGAGATGTGCAAATCATAGAACACCCAGTTTGTTTGCATTCTTCCAGTTTTTACTTAGTACAGGAAGGCAAAGAAAGTCTCTATGGAAATCATTATTCTCACTTTAACAGCTGCTCCATGGGTATATTCAGAGCACAAATAGAAGCTATTGAAGCCCCTGTGATATGCTAACTCTGGTGTGGTGGTTAAATAATTCACCATCAGTTTAAAGACCTGATTTGGTGAACTTGAGGAACTATAGGGAATTGGCTGAGGAATTGCCAGTGTAATTTGGCCCACGTAGTAGGATTAATTATAAATCCCAATCAAGGTCTGTTTGGAGAGGAAGCAAGTTTCAAATGGGCCCAAAATGAGGATTTGGGCTGAGATTTTCATTGCTACCATTTCTGCAAGCAAGGTGGCTTGCAAATCAAAGTCTTGAATATTAACAGTGATCTTTCATTCCTAATAAGACTTATAATAGGAGGTATTATAAAGGAAATAAATGGGCTCTGCCTTAAGTCTGGCATCTTTGTTAAGACAGGCTATGCCACAACACATGTGCAAAACTGCAGGCTCTGCAATCCACATACTCTGCCTAATGGGTCAGCCCTTTTGACTCCCAGTGATGTACTGTCTTTATTACAAAGTTACTGCTTGGGCAAGGAGCTTTAATATATTAATAATCAGTGCCTTAGGCCAGGTTATCAGGTGGCTTTTATTATGGCATTCTGTGTGGTCCCACATATAAGTCCATGGGTAAAGAGGCAGAAATACCACTATTAGCTTCATTTATTTCTCATATCAGATAGCTGAACAATTTCAGATCTCTGCTCCATTTCTTTTGGTAAGCACTTCCCTTCTGCATTATTTTAACAAATTTCTGCAGACAGTTAACTATTTGAATGTACACAATCCTGTTGTTAGCATCAAAGAATTGTAATTATTCTGTCTTTATTCTCTTTGTATTTAAGCAACTTAGGAATATTTGGTTTTAGTGCCTCTTAGCATTGGAGTGGACTTCAGGAATTCATAATAATTATTGCTACATATATATGATAAATTTGTATCCTGAAGGAAGCAGATAATGCTTCATCCTGAAATAATATTTAATTAGGAAAAATAATAAACAAAATTAGAAATTAATGCAGAACAGCAGAAAGTGCTGACATACTCAACTGCATTGCTCAAGAACCAATTTTGTGATGTGGGGCAAACAGGATATTAACATATCTAACATAATAGTAGCTCAGCACTGGAAAATAAAAGCATTTTAAAGCAAGACTTTTTATCTCTACTGGTCTGGACAGGCATTTGGTCACATGAACTGCACTTTGCTGTTTTACTGCCCTAAAAATACAATATTTCTTTGCTGGCAGTGTGGAGGTCTGCTCTTCCAAGTGCTTGCTGTGAAGAAACTGCTCCAAAGCGATCAGGAAGTTCATTGGGATTATGTTGGATTGGTGAGGCCGAGTCCACCAAAATAAAAACATTTGTGTGCTTTATGAATAGCTCCCATGACTATATAGCCCAGGGCACAAGAACCTTGGCAATTTTGGCATATTATCAGTTTGTTTGCATATGAAATCCAGAGCAAACCTTGAAGGGTGTGAACACAAAAAAAACCCTTCACAGTACTTTTTAGAGAAGAATGACAGACATTGACAATTACTTCTAAAAATGCAGTGATCTGCTTTGAGTGGTCAAAGGACCACTAAGGAAGGAATAGTGTCAGTTTGGGGTCAGGAAAGAATCCTCTCCAAATTTGAGTGAGGCACTGTCAAATAATGATTCACATTCATTTAAGTCTGCTTCAGTTTAAATTCTTGTACTGGGTGAATGAGAAACTCAGATTCTGGATGCTTCCAAGGTTGACATTCCAACTGCAAATTGGACTAAAATTAGCTTCTTAGTGTAATCCTTTCTAATAAATGCTGATTAAATTGATGGAAGATTAAAAAGTATGTGGCATTAAAAAGGAAAAATTTTTTGTTTTTTTCTTATTTGGAGATTGCTGTGTAACTAATCACCTGCTTTCTGAGTGCCCTGAAGTTTCGGAATAGTGAATGTCATGATCTGCTATGTTCAGAAGAGGGCAGCATCAACCTAAACAAATGAGAACACATCTAATTTAAGGATTTCAATATAAACAGGAGAAGCTTCAAAAGGTGACACAAATACAGTTGTTAAGTTTAAAAGCAGAATTTAGTTTATATTCTGATAACAAATAATATCCTTAATTCAGAATTATTTGAGCATCATAGTGTCTCTGCAATAATATATTTGTTGTCTTCCAATAGTAACACATTTCTCAGAATATTGGTTACCACACCTTAGTTATTATGACACCTGCAGCCTTACATATTTATTTACCAAAACACCTTCCACCTATTATTTCAAAATACCTTCTACAGGTATTTTGAAATAAAAATGGAACAAAATGAAAAAAAGGACCAGAACTCTGAGCATTTTGTGACCGAAATGCTGCTGAAGTCACAGCTTACACAAACTAGGTATTGATACAGGTGATGACACACTGATCCTGAGGATCTCAGTAAACAGGAAAACTCAAGGATGTCAGTTTGGCTTTGGATATAGGACTGAGACAGATGCAAGATTTGGACTAAAATGGGCAAGTACTTGTGTAATTACATTATGACCTAAGGCTTGAGGGAATTTGCTTGAAGTTTTGACTGACCAAGGACTGCACTGAGCGCAGATTTATTCCTCACCTAACTTCCCATGACTAAATTCTGTCCCAATGGAATGGGCCCACGTCAGATTAAGCCATTTTACCACATGATTTTGCTTAAACAAAATGCTTGTAGATTTATGCACAAGTCCCACTGATGTCAGTGATGTTTCTGTGAATGCTGGCTTGTTTTGCTGAGAGGAGAGCTGCCACAGGAAGTGCAAACCATCAGGTCATCAGTACAGGCAGGCTGTCAGCCTGCAGAGTGGCAATAGGTGACCCAGGCAAAACATGTGCAGGGGCTTTCCTTGTAGGAGTTAACATATTGTATTCTGAATCAGGGCACCAGGAGATAAAAGTGGATATTGCAAACACTATTTTTTTCCTGATGACATTTTTAAAGTACCTGGATGCTAACAGCTTTTTTCTCTGGATGTATTTAGAGTTCCTTGGCCAAGGAAGATGCATCATATTTCACTTAATTCCTTTCTTACAGGCTAAAATAACTGGAACATGTAAGCTCTTCTAATTTTTTACTCTCAAGGTGAATTTTTTAACCTTGTATTGTACCATAATCCTGTTTCAGCATAAAGTCTATGTGTGCATACGCTTAATGAATAAGACCCTAAAGATTTGTAAAGAGCCTAAGTTTATATACTCCATTAAATATGATCTTCACGGGCTAATTAGTTAGAAATTTTACCCTTGCTTATAGTATACAACATTTTATGGTCAATAACAGTAAAATCTATGTAAACCATGCTCTCTATTAATAAACATTATATGCTTCTGGCTTTCAAATAAGGAAATTGATTGCTTTTTTTTCTCCAGTGACTGGACTGCTGGCAGAGTAAAATCCAAGCAATTAACATTATGGATAAATTGCTTCATGTGAGACATGAAGGCATTACAGATAATTTTGCTTTCTATCAAAATAAAGATACTAGTACTGTGAAGAAAACTTAGATCAGCAATATCCAAACTCAGAGATTTCAGGGAGGGTCCCAGGTCTCTGGGGGTTGATATTGCATGGTATTATTTCCCCTGTACGTTACAGGTTTGTATCCGTCTGAGATTAGTACTAGCTAGAACTGGTTATTAGGTACTTGTAGTTGGATAGCTTCTCTCCTGTTTTTAGCAGTAATGTGTATACCCCTAAAGCCTCCCCTGTAAATGGCACTGTTGACCTTTTTAAAGGAGGCATTGAAATGGAGTGATCCAGGATGTGCACCACCCTCCCCATCCCTGCAGGGGCCTCTCTGGGTTAGCATTTGAAACACAATGGCAGAATGAATGATCTCTGTGGAGCAGTAAGCTTATGTGATAAACTGTTGTTCTGCCAACACACACAGACATAATCATCTTCTATTCCAGTCCAAGAGCTCCCCAGATGATGAGTACTTTGGGGATGTTTATAAATGAGCAGCTCTTTTTGACTTTTCAGCTAATAGGATTTGCAGTATAAGCCAAGAGAAAATACCTGTGCTCCAACCTTTATATCCCTTACTTTGCCACAGAGGGACATTGCTGAACAAAACAGCTTCTCTTCCTAAAGTGATGTGTTTGATATATGCACCATTGTACCCAGAAGCCTAAAAGCCCAGGACAGAGAACAAATATAATAAATAAAGGTCTGCTGTGATAGAGGTCTCTTCATTGACCACACTCAATGAACAGATGCTGAAAATATTTTAGTAATTTAGTTAGAAAAATCAATCTAGTGGGTCTTCTGTTTATGAATAAGAATTTAGATTACCTGTGTACTTTAAAAATGTAATTTTTTGGCTCTAGAGGAAAACTTTGGACTGAATGAAAAATTGTTTTTTATAAAGAGCATGTCATATTGGTCCTGTCTGAAGAAAGCAGAATTTTCAACTGATTTTGTTTAAAATAGTAAGGCTAGCACACACTGCTGTTCCCTTGTCCTTCCAAAGGTGTTCCCTGAGCACCAAATCTAGTTCATAAATATCTGAAAAGTATCTGACCCAACATCCAGCTGGAAACTAATAACTTCAATGCTTAGAAATGGATCTGTTACATACAGGAGACTTCCCGCTCTCCTGTATTTCATTCTTCCATTTTTGTTTTTATCAAGCACAAAGTATATTTAGAAGGATAGCAGTTCAGAAAGATTTTCCTACTTTTTTCTGTCCTCCAGAAGTTCTTCCAAAATACATATGCTGAATTTAATTCACAGGTCACAATTATTACTGAGTTGGGAATCTTGATAAGTATTCTAAATTGTCTTTTTCTATTAGTGCTTTTCCCTAAACAATTTTTCAGTCCCTGGAGCATCTGAGGATAACTTCTGCATTACTTTTTTACTAGGCTGTACAGTGGTCTGACCAAGGCAGAACTGACTCAGGTAGAAATGAAGATTTCACTCCTGGGTGCTTAGAGCAGTGCCTAGCTGTGAAACCAGAGTCTTGTTCTTGTATTATCTGTTCTCAAATTGGACTGAGTCATTAACCAAGCTGATTTGATGCTCATCAGTTTTAAGGAAAGCTGCTGATTCTGACAACTTGCTTCTGTAAGTAAATCACTTTATCACTTTTTCTCTAGAGAAGCAAAGGGTGGTGTTGAGCTTATGAAGTTGAACGTCCATTGACAATGGAAGTTCTCTCAGTGTGCTAAAAGATGAGGGTTGGGAGCTTGAGTGAATGATTTTTTTTCTGAACACGAAAGCAAAATCCTTTTGCTACTTGGATGGTGGAGTTCCCTTAGTAGGTGGCCACCATCTTGTTTACAAGGAAATCTCAACCATTAGGGTTTGAGCATGACTGGCTTTTAGCAGGAATGACACAAAGAACAAATGAGGCATATACTGGATTGAGGTAAGCAGTCTCTGTTACCACAACTGCATTACTAACTTATGTTTAATTGCTCAGCATTTATGAGGTTCATAGTTTATTGTCTTTCTTGCCACACAATAGGTTGGGCAAGTCAAAAAAGCTCCAAGTTTCAAAGGCTAGAGTTTTGGGTGCCTGCCAGCACTGATGTGTTTAGCAAACAGGCAGCAGGGTGCTTATTAGTAGGTTGTGGCTTGCAAACCCTGAAGCCTGTGGAGCCAGATGCACTGATCAAATAATGAATCTATAGATCAGTAAACCCATTAGATGAAAAAGGGGAGCACCACTGAGTATAAATATATTTTTCATAGGCTTCAATTAGCTAACATAAATGACTTTTCTAACTCCTTCTGTTGACCCAGCAGTCTAAATATTAAACATTAGTTTAAGCAACATTTGTTCCAAATTGCTTCTCTTGGAATTTCTCAATGGCTTATAATTATATACTACTTCATAGTAAAAAAAAAAAGTGCCAAATTGCTCTTATTATTTCTGTTTATTTCAGTGTAACAAATAGTGCCTACTTGTAACTCAAGGTGCTTATATATTATTCATAAAAGCACAATAAAAATTGGCAGTGAATCAACTGCTGTGTAAGATCAGGTGATTAGCTGGTCTGAATCTGTGGTTCAGTGGAATCCAACATCAAGTCTAGGAGTTCCCTGAAGTCACTGGGGTTATGAACATTTTCCAGTTGTTAAGGATCCTACAAAAAGACTCTGCAAATGACATTTCATCCTTTGAATTTTCCTGCTTCAATTGGAACAAATAAAACATCAGTTGCTGTAACTTCAGCTTAAAGTTTCCAAGAGAAGACTTTACTATTTTAATTACTCGAACTTCCCTGACTGATTTTTTAAAAATATGTTTCAGCCTGTGAATCACTTGCTAATTTCCTGGGATGCCTGCTGTTAAAAGTAGTTGAAATTTATGGTTACCACATCACTTAAGTCATGTGGCAGGATTCCCTCTTCCTGACTATTTACCTGCTGAACCTGAAGTGACTTGATCATTCCTAGTCCTGTTGCTTTCTAGCAATGTTCTTTTGAATACAGTTTTACTCCTATAAATGTCTGCAAGGAAGAAGTGAAAGATACTGTAATGCCTCTAAACCACCACTTTTTTAATGAAAAATTCTGTGAATTCTTTTTGTAGAGAGGACCCAATTCTGCTTTCAGTTGCCTCCTCCAGGAAAGATCAATAGGAAAAAAATACCTGAAAGAGTATTTTGAAGATCAGTCTGGGATTACGTTCATAATAAATAGGAAAAAGAAATTAATTTCTACAGCTGAGAATCTTCTGTTGATAATTCTCAGAAGCATAAAACAAAACTAAAGTACTCTCCTCTCAGCTTCTTTCCACACTGTTGTCATCATCTTCTCTTTGTTTCTTTTCTGTTGAGTAACTCAGAACTGCTTTAGATTTTGAAGGAAAAAAACACAAAAGAAAACACCATGGGAGTATTTTTTCAGTGATTGTCTCAAGGTTTGTGTTGTTGATGTGAATTAAGTTAGTTTGAAGGTACTAGTCACTGGCAAAAAAGTTTTCATCATCTGTGCTGTCTGTGGACAAAAGTGATGTGGTGCACCAGTTTGTAAAGGAATTGTTCTAAATTATGTTATTGGTAAGGTATTTAGTTTCAGGTGCTTGTACACTGTAAGAGAAGCATATCCACGCAGTAGAAAAAGTTATCAGAACCCCTGAATTGATTTTGCAATTTATCAGGTTGAATCTGTTTTTAAAAGTCTGCAATGACTTTAGTGCCATGCAGCTTTATATTGGGTCTTGCACTAGCAAGATGCTTAAGCACATAGCAAGTGTTATGTATTTCACTAGTTCCTGCTGGCATGCTGAAGTAAATGATGTGTATAAAAGTCGGTGGGTCCTTACATTGCTTAGGCTAGTGCAAACTGAGGCTTTGCACTACTGGAAGTGAGAGCATGTGTAGCCCTAACTCAGCAAAACTTGGAAGAAAAAGTCAGGTTGGCATTTTCAGAGTGTGTGATTTATTTGGATGTTTCTTACCCTTCAGTTACAAGTCTGCTTTAAGTCATATCATCTAAGGGCTACTGTTTTTACCGGCTACGTTAGCTCTTTTTAGGTGGGAAACCAGAGTCTATTGTTCTGAGACTAAATTAGGACTAGAGGCCAGATTAATAAATAATATGATTCACTTTCTGGAATTCCTAAATGTCACTAGGCAAGCATACATCTGTGAGGTTTATTAGCCTCATTATTCCTGTGCAGAACTGACATCTAAGAGCACAAACAAGAACAAAGACTAACTGAAAAAGAGACTAATGCTAATGCAGAACTCTTACATGACATTGAATATAGGGCAATCTAAAACCCAGGAATCTACATTACAAGCATCTTTATTTTTCAAGAAGTAGCATTCCAGGGAAGCACAATTACTCTGTGACCCTTACATGAAGCTGGTCCTTAAATTAAGGTATTTTGATTCCCATTTTCTCGTTTTGAGGGCTAAGGTCTATAACCCAGCCAAAGCACTCCTTCATCCACGTGCTTGAATGCTGACAATCCCATTCCTCAGTCCAGTTTACAAGAAATCTGTTTTCAAAGCCTGTGAAGTTTCAGATGCATTGAGTGGGAGAAGGGTAAGAGCCAATAGGCCTCACTGTGTGATATCCTCACCGTGTGATCCCTTCTTAAAATATTCCCAAACAGAACTGGAGGAGACAACATTCTCTTTTGTTTCTATCGAAGTATCTGCAGACAGAGATACTTTCTGCTTGTATAGCTGGAGTAATAGAAAATCCTTACGAAGTGGCTCTGCAGGAATTAATGTTTTTCACTTATTTTGGCCTACTGAAAAGTATCCTAAAGAAAAAGCAGTAGTAGTTTTCCTTTGCTAGAATGTCTCTGCAGAATGAACAGGACAACTTTAGTCCCACACCCCTTCATGCTCATCTCTGTCCCTCTGCCTGTGGCCAGCAGTTAGTCCAGTATGAGAACCTCAGGTTCAGTAAGAAAGTGACGCAGAAATGAACTCAACCCATAGTTTCTCTCCTATCTCAGGCTTTGTTTGCAAGATGCCACACCAGAAAAGGGAAAAAACTATTGTGAGTGCTTGGATAGAAAAGTCTAACACTCTAACACTTGTAAAATCTGCTGTCACTTATAACTCAGACCTGCTCAGCCAGGTTAACTGCCAGAGAAAGAAGGCATCTTGGTTTTTATCTTGGGACAGTGCTTCCTTTGAGCTGCTAAATTATTGTGGGTGAACTGATAACCTCAGTTTAAATCTTAGTTGTCTTGTTTTTGCTGCTGTTGTAGTCTCAGGTAGGAAGCTATTATAGCCTCAGGCAGGAAGTTCCAGCAACCCCAGATAACAACGTTTTTATTTCCCCAACCCCAAGTTGTTCTGTTTTGTTTTTTCTTTCTGGTTAGACATATCATTTGAACCAAATTTGCTAATGGGTAAGAGTTTGCAGTTCCCAGGCATTTTTGCTAGGTTGGGGTTGCACAGGATTTCTGAACTTCAAATCTTTAATGATGCATGGGAAAACCAAGGAAAACGTCCAATGTTGCCACATGCTGCATGTCTATAGAGAAAGAAAGATGAAAACTCTTTTCTTCTACTAAACCAGTGGATTATAGCTAATGCCATGAAACTGGACCAATGTTTTCCTGAAAACAAGTATTCTTCTTTGAATTCACGCCATCTTGCTTTGCCTCAAATGCTCTGTTTGGCTGAAGTTCAGCAGGGGTATTAGGAACTGCTGCTAGCTGAATGCAGAGCAAACTCTCACAGCCAAAATTAAGAACAGTGCTGTCTTCTGCAGGGTTTTAAAAACCTAATTAAAGTAAATACTTTGGAATGATTAAAAGGCACACACCATTTTAAGATAAAAGTTTATTATAGTTAAAAAAAGGAAGCTCTGTAATTTAAAATGGAAAGTTTATGAAGCTTCAGGATAAACCTCAGCTAGGAAAAATAACAGGTTTCAGATGTTCCAAATATCATACGTTAACCCCAAATGATCGTTCTGTAACACCAGTTTCCTCAGTCCATGCTGGTTGGAATTAGAACACCCACTCTGCTTAAAGGCACAATGCTCACTGCCATCAGCCATTAATCACCCTGCTCCTGCCCCATGTCAAGGCTCCAGGCATCGTGATTTAAAAAATGGGAGACTGTGAATCTATCTCAACTAGATCTGATTTCATCACACCTAGGCCTGCTTTGAGCAGGAGGTTGGAGTAGAGAGCTCCTGAAGTCCTTTCCAACCCAAATCATCCCAATAAAACAAATGGCTGCTGGAGCAGTATCTAGTGAGACCAAACAGCTAGGAAATGGCATGTTGTGCAAAGTTTTTAGTATTCCAAGTAATTCTTATGTATGACAGAGAAAGGGGGAGGATATCCAAGTGTTATTTACTTAAGAGTAGCTGTTATTTAATCTATAGAATCAGATTTATTTGGCTAGTTGCTATAATTAAATTCCAACTGACTACTAGAAGCATTGAAAGTTAACAACTATGTAATAAACTTTCTAGGCAACAATTAAGTGTGTTGGGGAGACGAGTCTTACAAATCTTTTAAAGGTATTATGAGAAAGGAGATGGAAAAAAATAATATCAGAAAGCAGTACAGTTTAAACTATGAATTAAATTCTAAACATGTCAGCCCTTGGTTTGTCCTTATGGGAGCACCTTCCTGATAGTATGCTACAAAAGACAGTGCAGGGGGATGGTAATGGAGAAACTTGTTTGGGACAATTGTGCTGTGATTGAAATCTCCTGACACACTACTTGCTGTAAACAAAAACGAGTAGTTAACAGCAAATTTCTATTAGGTAGCCTACTCAAGGTATTTCCTGGCTCAGAATTTACTCCATTGGTTTAGACCACTAGTGCCTGGCACTTCAGGTTGCAGGAATGTGCACACCCCATTTCTCTTTCTCCCTCTCCTTTTCACACTGCTCGAGCAAAAACCACCTCTCTGCTTTTAGCATCCTACCTGCTGTTCTGTTGGGCCTGAACTCTTCTGATTCTACAACAGCACTCGATCAATAGCTCCTAGGAGGTCTCCTGGTCACTGCCATTTGGTTTACCTTGCTTTGAGAAGATCTGGTAAGGTAAGTAATTTGTTTCTCTTCCCATTTACTGCTGGGATAACACTTGGCTGCCTAACTCACTTGGAAATTCTTGGTGTTTCTCTATGGTCTTCTGATTGCCACAAGTGGGGTTTTTTCTCTACCTTTGAAGTGGAGAAAATTGCCTAGGCTAAGAGAAGCTTTTGCAAGAGTGGGATTTTATGAGTGGCATGCCAATTTTCAGCACTTTTTTGCACTCATTTTTATTGCCCTTCATCAGTGGTCCTTCCATTGACTGTGCCTAACCTAATCCTGGGACTGCTTGGCATCGGGTATTATATTGGGTGTTGTGATGGACATCCTCACAGTAGTGAGGGTCTGTATGAGCTGGCCTTCAAAATGTGATGTCCTTGTGGCTGCAATGTTGTCATTCCATCTTTTGCTTCACACACCATGCTGCTTTTTTAAGCAGTAATTCACAGCAACCCTTTGTAGCTACAGAATTCAAGAATACATTGTCAGTAATCAATTACAAAATATTCAAACACTATTTATGTCATTATTAAAGTACAATAAACTCTCTTGCTCAGAGGATAGTAATATAAATAGCTTCTTTTTAGTCCAGCTGTTGCATTCCTACGGCACTACTGTGCTTCTTCTGTGCTGCAGTCCCTGGAAAATATGCTGCAAATCTATCATCTTGAAGAAAGGTTGTGCCAATATGAACTTTATTTCAGGATCAGACCTTAGTCACCTGAAATTCCTCATTCAAACTTTTAATTAAATGACCTCATTTTTGTCCACATTTTTAAACAATTAGTTAAGATCCTTAAGCCAGTGTATCCTGACCTATTGTAGCCACCTCCCAACTGAACCTTATAATGAGCTATGATGAGTATTTGTTAAATGTGGGTATCAAAACACTGTCCTGCATGTGGAACTTGTGTGATGAACCCTGGAGATTATATAACCACAACAGACTCTCTTAACCTGATGAAGTTACCTCTTAAAAGAACATTGTTGTTTCTTGGCTAAAACTGATAACTAGCTTGAGCTTTTAAAAGTATACGATAATAAAATTAACTGCTATAAGGCAATTCTGTGATTATCCAACAAGGCTATTCATCATTTGACACTGAAAATTATCCCTTTTCAGAAAAAAATAATCTTATAAAGCAAAGGAGCAAGCAGGCTATCAGATGTTTTTTCATACCTTTATGGATTATTTATTTTACAAATAAAATTTTCTATTTTCAAAATATTTTATCATGGAAAGATGTGCTGGTCATTGCTAGTATGCATAGTGAATGGTATAGTGATGGCTAGTACTGTGTGAATGAGTCTATACAAAATAGTGAAAAAAGGATCATCTGCTTTCATTTCAACTTAGATGAATTCCTTATCAGTGAGAAAACCCTGCAAACTTGTCTCATGTACTCTTGTTTCACAACTGGCATATTTATATTTAAATGTTACACATAGTATAGGGAAAGATTTAATCCTCTGCTTTGCTGAAAAGCATGCAATATTATGGCCTGTTTTCTCTCTGCATAAAGGTTATACTGGTATCACAATTTGGATGTGCCTGTCAGAAGAAATGACACTGAAGAAACTTTTATTTTTCTGTTTTTTAATTTGACCGTTCTCAGTTCAAGTAGTGCCTTTGGAAAGTTGCCTGCTTGTCACTCTACTGCATTTCTTAGGAGGCAGGAAGTTAATCATTTTCAAAACTGCTTTGTAAGCTCCACTCTGGGGATGTGCATAAGCATGTTTAGAACAACTGGTAGGTTAGATGAGATTTGGAAGTAGCTTTCCATTTCTCCCATTCACAACAAAGCAGGAGGAATTCACATGGAAGCACTTTCCAGCTTATGAAATATAATCAGTTTACTGTTTAGTTCCTATCACTACATATTTCTGTAGGCTGCTGACTTGAATTCAAAAATCAGCCTCCTCATTTTTTTGTCCTAAAAAAGAGTCAAACTTCTTTATCTCTTGAAAATCCACTTAGAGACAAAAGACCTCTGAATTTTCTTTCAAGAGCAGCTGCTGTACTTTCTTTAGTACTGAAGGAAATAACTAAAAACTAGAGGGGAAAAAAAATCTAGCTAGCCTACTTTGACCAACCAGACCTTCCCACAACTGCTTGCTTAGCACACAGTTTACCTGTACAGGATCTACTTTAATGAAAATATGAGGAATGGGAGTTCCTTACAAATTGTTTTAGAAAGCCAGTATTGTTTGATGGAAAGTCAGTATAACTGTTATAACTGTCTCCCCACGTTGTTAATTTCCTGAAGTATTTGTCTTGTTCATGGTAACTTCTGTGTTTGCAGTTCTAGGTATGAGATTTTTGGCTCCAGCATTTCTTTTCAAGTAGATCATCCCTCAGCAGATGCTGCATGAGAATATCACCAGTCAGTTAGGATTCTTGTAGGGATCATTAAATTTTGGTACTTTGACACTATAATGCATCTTTGGTGAAACAGCCTAATAAATAAGATGCGATGTAAAAACTATCCACATTCATAAAAATAGAACTTTTCTAGGTTTATTCTAAGGCTTGCTGAAGATGGGCTGGATTGGCTTTTTGGACTATAACAACTGTAGCATTCTTTATGAATTATCTTCCTGAGCAGTTCAACATCATTTATGCAGAATTAAATAATGAAGTGTAATTTTCTCTGCATGTAATTTTGTATAATCTGATAATGAGCACGATTTAAAAAATTGGCACGTGCATCATGATTTCAGGGGTGCAAGTAGTTTTAACAGCACTTCATGACCTGCTGTGAATTCCTGTGTGTCTGAATGGGACTGAGGCCTGTTTTATTCACAGGATCTCAAAACACTCTACAGTGAAGCACATTTTTTTAAAGTAACTTGATATGAACTGAGAACAGAACGCTAATCAACAGGCTTCTGAGTGCTCAGCTTTATCCACTTGACTTCTGTGTCTCCCGTGGCCTTAAGCATAAGGAGGTTTATTGATTTCTTGCTAACAGCTTTGACACAGTTTGTGTTGTCAGCAGTGCTTGCTGTGTTTGGAGTGGACATCAGAGTATTGACCTGCAGCAGAATGAGTGAAAAAGGACACACAGATTCATAAAGAGAGCTTAGGTTAAGGCTTACCAAGTCTGTCTTCCCTTCTTGTTGGAATCCAGGGGTTTGTTCTGGTGGCAGAAAAAGAGACAGTAATTCTGCCTCAGGGAAAAGATCCTAGGCAGCCTGCTCTGTTGGCCTTGCTTTGGGATGCAGTGTTGCATTAGGTGATATCCTGAGGTGCCTTCCAGCCTCGCCCATTCTGTCACTCCTTACCAGGGAGTAGGAGTCATCAGTCAAGAAAAAGAACTTTGACCAAGCCATGATCAGGCTTTTGAGAAATGCAGTCCAAGAGAACATTTTACTGCCTGCAGCCCTCAAGACTACCAGATAATGCAAGTGGAATCCTTTCTTCACACAGAAATGCTGCTTTTCTTCTACTCATTAATTTACCAGTTTTCTGATGCAAGGTTTCTTAGGATGTTTTTATTCAGTTTATACTACAAAGTGCCAGAAGTTCATTTGAGATTTAATTAAACTCAAGTGGCCTATATCAAGCTGGCTAGAGAAAAGTGAACCCCAAAGGAACAGCAATCTTATGTTGCTTTGTTTATTCTGCAGGAAGATAACCCTTGCAAAGGCTGAACTTAACAGCCTCAGGAGCAATAGAAGTCAAAAGCAGAAACTCTTGTCTGCCCCTGCTGACAAGGAGTATCAGCCATTATTATGATGTCTTGTGTGTTAGAAGCTGTGTAGCAACAGTGGGATGGCAGCTTTTGTGCTCTGCTGCCACAAAAAGCTCCGTCTAAATACCCATTAATATGTAGACCAGTATCTGAAGGGTGTCATGAGAGGCTTGCCATTTTTGTACTAGTTTTATGAGCTAAATATATGTCCTTTTATTATAATTCTGTGCTTTTATTTCTACAGTGTATTTATCAAAAAACAACAAAACAAGTATTGTAAAATAGGTCAGAGGAGGAAAAGGAAGCATTCCTAATCCCAAAAGGAAAATTATTATAGTTTAAGAAAGTTGAGGTCATAAGCTAGTTATTTGTTTGGGAATGTTTTTTAGGGACTTCAATGTTTGAGAGAATTCTACTTTGGAAATTTTGTGTTCTTCCACAGCAGACCTTAGCACAAATGTGACTATAGAAAATTTGAAAAAAAGTACTTCTACCACATTTGTGGAGAGAGAATGAATATAAATATATTCAATATAATGAATATAAGACAGAAATGACTGGAGTACTTTAACTAATTTACAGAAACGTAATGTCCTCAGTTATGGGTAAGGGGAATTGTGAACCTAATGTTGAGGAGAGCAATCCTAAGTGCTGATATATCAACAATATTTACAAGTTTCCTTCTGTCTGTAGTCCTCTGATCCCTGTAATATTATGAAACTAATTTCTTCATAATTATCTATTTACCCCCAAACAGTAACAGTAGAGGGACATGGTCTATTCCAGACCAACTTCCCTTCTTATTTCCAAGTGGGATGACACAGCAAGAGACAGACAGCAGCAGTGCCAACGTTTCCAGCTTGGCCTATAGAGTTGTGCTGGTGATTTTGATTTAAATAGGAGTTGGTTAACTGACCTTAAAAAATAGCCACAAAAAGGTTACATGTGTGGAAGCTTATGATTTCTGCCTTAAATACTGGTTATTACTGTTAGCTTATCAATAATAGGTTTTTTGTTGTGAGCCTGGGAGGTTGTGAAGTTTTAAAAGTGTGAGTAGCTACATCCTTGAACTCCTGGAAGCAGGTTATTGTTTTCTTCTGTACCAGTTCAAGACCTAACACAACAGTGAGCTCATACTTTGAGATCCTTGGTGACATGGCCACACAAATGAATAGTTTACAACAGCTGGTTTGCTTGTATTTGGAATTAGTAGTTAGACTTAGTGGCTGGGGAGTTAGTATGTACGTTTGTCTGTGTGAAAATACAGGGCAGGCAAGATGGACAGTTGTTCATACTGCATTTACAAGTATTTTTTGAATTCTATTGGGTATGAAGGCATAAGAAGACTGAGCAAAGCCATATACTCAAATTTCTGATGCAAGTATGCATGAACCTTGCCTCTATCTTTTGTATATAACAGCATTTGGATTTTCCATCCGCTAAAGCTCTTAACTCATTTGAAGGAGTAGTTCTTAACTATGCTGTTGTTGAAAAATGTAGGTTTTTTTTAAAGGAAAGGTTATAGTTATGAGGCTGTGGTTAAAATCTTACTAAATACTAGTATAGAACTGTTTATCTGGATGGAAGGAGACCTGGGAGTTCAGGCTGTTTGTTCTCACTGGAAACCCTCCTAAAGTCCAGGGTCAACATTTTATGGCCTCGGGCCTATGTGCAGTCAGTGGACTTAGGCTAATATGGAGATGATGTTTTTTGGCAGAATGGTTTTGTACTGTTTCCTTGGTGTCACAGAACCTGTGCAGTTCCTCCCTAACTCAACTTGGCAGGAAGGAGAAAGTCACAGTGGTTTTAAAATGCTTTCCACAGTTAGAGTTTTCTTACTGCATAAAGCGAGCTGTTGGTAGCAGTGGCCATCAGCCATCAGAGCAGCTACTAAAGATGTAGCTGCAGTCTTTGGCCAGAATGCACCCAGCTCAGCCTCATTCACTCCTCTTTCTTTCAGTAAGGGCTTTATTGCAGGTCTGTGCTTGTGCTTATCAGCCTTTGATCTGTGGACCCTTGTGGGGGGGGGTCTTTATAGATATGGAAAAGACCTGCACAGATACCTTTGCTCACAAGCAAAAAAAAAAAAAATTAAATGGGAAAAGAGAGACAAAGAGTGAACCCTTTCTAGTTTGCATCACTTTGTAGCCAGGAACAGGGTAACTTTACACAGGATGATGCTTGCTATGCCCACTCCCTTGCCCCAAGGGTTATAAGGTCTCTACATTTTGAGAAACCATGTGCTAGAGTTTGCTGGTATTTAAACAGCCTTTTCCATCTGTGCATACTTTGCCAGAGAGATTATATTTTAAAACAGAGATTGATGTGTTGAAGATCACCTTGCAACTCAGTGGCAGAGAGAGGTTTCCTAATGCTTGCCACTAATATGCCCCATTTTTCCAAAGAGGATCTGTTGGTGCTCTGTCTTTAGATTGATCACTCACTAGATCCTTTATCTCTCTTCCAACTGGACAGGTGGAGAAACTGCAGTTCTCTGCCTGCCTCAACGAAGAAAAGCATTTCCTTCCTCTCAGCATGCCCTTAACCCTGGTGTGGAGGGGCCATTAAGGGCAATTCGATCCACATTGTGGATTTGATTTTTGGCTTCTCAGATGAGGCTGCCAAAGCAGGGCACAGTTAATGCCAATTATAGTTAATGCCAATTAGAGTCGTGGCTTTTGTGTGAAGAACATTAGTCCAGTAAGAGCTGTCCCAGGACCACCAAGCTATTTTACAAGCAAAACAAGCCACCCAATGGAAAGAGCTTTTAGTTTTGAAAGTACAGCATCTTGCCAGAATCTTTGAAAAAGCTGTCAAGAGCAAGAAATTCCTTGGTAATGTTTCCACCTTGAATTTTTTTCCTCATTATGCACTTCTGGTTTTTTACACGTACTTTAACATGATCTTCTAAAATGTGATTAACTTGTGTACGTGCTTGAGGCTTTCATGAACAAAACATATTTTAAAGTGACTTTTCCTGTTAACATAAAATTACATCTAACTAAGAGGCTGCCACAGCGTATTGTGTGAAAGCTTCTGTGCCAGGTATGGTCACATTTCACCAGGGTAGCACTGATTTCTTTTCACTCCTCAGTTTACATTTCCAAACATATCAATACACAAGTACTGGAGGATTAACTTTACATCTTGTAAAGGGGTTGGCATTGTTCATGATAATGCACAGCCTTTGGTATAATTACAGCAAGTCAGGAGAAGGTTCAACTGTTTCATTAACAGACTGGAAACAAGAAAGTCTTGTGTTTCATTAAAATCAGATGTAATACTTGTGTTCCAAGATCAGTTGGAAACTAATAGGAATAATCTATCCCAACTAAGGCTGAGCTGTGCTAATCACATTGGGGATCATACCACAGTGATTCTGTGTTAAAATATGTCATATCACAAGCACAGCTTCTGCATGTAATCTCCTGGGGCCATGAAGAGTGAATGCAGGATGATGTGGGCTTTGCTTATGAAAGTATGGATGTGGAGCTCTTTCCTGCCTGACAGATTACCAGAAGAAGCACCAGCAGTTTGTGGGCTCCTTAGTTTGGAGGCTGCACAGAACTGATACAGCTTTAATCCCATGAGAAAGAGGCAATCCCTGCATCAGCTCTTTGTGTTTGAGAGTCTGGACCTCAGTAGCAACTCCTGATGATAAAGAAAGAGGATGAGGGGTCTGATTACTGTTACCCAAAAAAGACAGGGTCACTTGAACAGCAGCAGTGCTCAGCATTGAGCTTGTAGTTCCTCTTGCTGGACCTTGCTGAGAGTCATATCCTTCACACTAGCACAGGAAGAGGGATGCACAACTGAAGGGTTGTAATGGGCTTTTTCAACTGGATCACTCTTGTCAGTGTCTACTAAACTGAGGCAAGAAATATGCTTAGGGGTTAAGCCAAAAATTAAAAAAGATAGTTTTTAGCTGCTTGCTACAGAAGAGAGAGCAAGGCCCAGTTTCCTCATCCCCATAGTCCAAGCAATATTTATTCTCCCTTATAAGAGGCTTGGCTTGTGAAAAGGCAAGATTTTAAAGTAAAGAAAGCAAAAAGTTGTGGGTTCGTTCTTTATATTTAAGGAAAAAAAAGGTCTTACCCAGCCTGAAGGCAAGGCTGTAATTGTGAAATGAATAAAATAATTACATATAATCAAAGGGGAAAAAAGAAAGAGCCCTTTAAATGTTTTCCTTGGGGTTTTTGGACTATTTATTTAGCTTTAGTAGCTAACACAGTGGAGAAAAGAAGGCCTTGTTAGAGAGTGGAGAACCATTATCTCTTGAGCTAAGTTGTAAAAGTTTTCATTTTATATATTCTGAGGAAATTCAGAGAAATAGGGAATCCTAGGAAATATGAATTAAGCCATAACGGGTTTAAAACTAAAAGTCATTCTGGTAGGAAACACAACAGCCATAGCAAAAATGCCATGACATTTGAAACACAACAAAAATCAAAAAGCTTATGACCAACTTTTAGCTGTTCCTCTCAAAAGGTTTGTATGATTTAAGGGTTTGGTCTTTACTATCTGTTTTCCATCAAGAAGTCTCAAATGCTGAAGCAATGAAGGACAATATAATCTATTGGCTTTTTCTAGAAATAGATTGAAAACTCAGAAAACTATCTGAAATCAAGAGAAAAAATCCAGAGAAACTGCAGGAGCTTGAATCAGGTGCAAAATCACTTCCAGCTCCAAAACGTAGGAGCTGGAATCTTGTCTTTTCCTTATCTCCTGCTAGGAAAAATTCTGCAGTGAAGTGGAATGAAACACAAGAGCAAGCTGTGTCTGAGCTTCAGCCAGACATCCCCTTTTGGATCCCAAGGGAACTTTGATGTGCTGGTGCAAAACTGATTTGTTAGAAAGTGTGGCTGTGATAAAGGTATTTACATAGTGCAAGAGGCATGACTGGGTTGGGAGAGAGCTGGGAATATAAAAGCAATGCAATGTAACCTGTGTTTTGATTCAAGACCCTTCTCATGGAATGAGCTGAAGGAATTAAATTTCACAAAGTGTTACAGCCTTAGTTGTGTCTTGGTACCTTTCATCACGCAAAATTATATTCAACCCAGAACTAAAACATTAAATTGGGAGATATGAAATGAAAAAATAAGCAGCAAAAAACATTACTTTTGACTAAATGAATTGGCTGTAAAAACAGGGGTGAAAATGTGGCATAAAATTATCAAAGCTCTCTGCAATTTTTGCAGCACTTTCTCTGCCACAAATATGCTTTCCCACATAAGACAGTAACTTGTTTCTTTGTAGAGCTATCATTAAGTACAGCAGAATGCCAAGTCCATGTCAAAGCTTTGAAAGCAAACTATTAGTGTTTTCTTTCGTCCTTCCTTTCTTTGGAAAAAAATGAGAGATTTGTTTCAATTATGCATTTTTAACAGATTCAGATTACAAAACAATATCTTCTACACACATATGAAAATGAAGATGCCAAGGATTTCTTTGAATAAGATCTTTCCAAAAGATCTGTTCTTTCCTTCAGAATGCTTATATGAGACCTTTGGAAAGGTGAGGAATATATTCAGCATACAGATGGAAGTCTGCTTTCTAATTCCATTTTGCCTGACTGGCCTGGCTGAACTTTCTTACTGATCTGTAGTGACTGGATCACGCATGAAAGAGTGCTAATGCACAGTGCTGAAGCAATAGTAGCTGACTGAGAACAGGGATTATGACTGGGTATCTGAGGTGTGTTTCAGTCTGCAGTTTTTTGGCCTTGTCAGGTTTCTTCTTCATAATTAGATTGTTG
Organism: Serinus canaria; assembly: GCF_022539315.1. Lineage (NCBI taxonomy): Eukaryota > Metazoa > Chordata > Aves > Passeriformes > Fringillidae > Serinus > Serinus canaria. The sequence goes on from NC_066321.1 coordinate 26,691,362, forward strand.
TCAGCAGCACGATTGCTGAAACATAATCATAATTCCATCTAGGAGTGAGGTTGCAGTACCAGAAATGTGAGTTATGTCTACCTGACACACTGCAGTGTTTTGTAGCTATAGCAAGTTAGCTCTGAGGACCAGAAATATGGCCTTGTGAGCTGCAAATGTATCCCTGGTGCTGTGCAGCAGGGAATGCTCAGCAATGGAGGCTGGTGGCAAGGTAGCTAGAGGTCTGTGTAGCCATGACTTCCCTCCGTCCTACTGCTCTGTTGACCTGCATGATGATTTACTTTGATGTTTGCAATCAGAAACCGAGGCAGATATGCACGTGTGTTCTTTCCACACTGAAGGTAAACTCTAGTGCTGGGCATGCACTGAAAGAAGGTTTTCAAGAAGGTTATATGACATAGTGCTCAAGAAGAGGATTCTCTGGATGCAGGGCCTACGTTTCTCATGGTTACTTTGTGTTACCTGGCCTCTAGGAATTGGCCTGGGTGTTTCATTACCTCTTAAGCTCACTGCAAAGTTCGGTAAAATATGATGCTTTCAGTGTCTGCTACTGTCATATCTTTAAGAAACACATAAGGTGAAATCTTTTACTAACCTACTGTTCTGTTGGAACTGAAAAATCTGGCTGCTTTATTCACTGCTGCATGTACAGTTTCAGCCATTAGACAAGGAATCGCCCTGCTGGAGAGTAACCACTTTGGAACTGGGGTTTTTTATGCCTCAGGTCTCATCTGGAATATTTTAGAAGAGGATTAATCACTTCCCAGTTTTGTTGAACCTGAAACAGGACTTTCTGACTAAAATTCACGTAACTTAATTTTCCTGTGGCTGCCTACAAAAACCACCAAGAAATCATGCCATCCAGCAAGGATACTTTAATTTGGTTTTCAGGAGAAAGAGACACAGTTTGGCACAGAATCATGGTGTAGTGGAAATACACAAAAATAATAGACTGACAGTTTTTTTCTATACCATATGTCCTTTATGCAGTAAGCTTATTTTCATTTGCATGGACACTCTCCTTGTTCTGAGGGAAAATGGAATCAGTTGTCAACAATAAGAATCTTGCTTTTTCAGTTCCATGTTTCTTGCAAAGGAAGAAAAACAACACTGATTAAGCACTAGAGTGAAGTAAGTGATTTGAATCTGAAAATAAGGTATGGAAAAGAGAAAGTAATTATCTAAATTTGGGAGTAGAACCTGAGTAACAGGACAAAACACTGTGGGGAAAAGGATGTTTTCCCACAGATTATTTGCTGGAGCCTGTCCTATTGCTTGTTCACTAAGGAAGATGAGGGTCTGCCTGAATATGCCATTAGTTGCTGTAATCCAGCTGCAGTGGAACTGATTTACCCTCCATCCCCTCCATGGAGATGCACCAGCACACACAGTAAGTCACACACACCAAGTGGCACATTAGTAAGTTGACTGTCACCTCTTGTTTTTGTGTAGTTAGGATTTTGTTTCCTCGGGGTGCAGTGCAGAGGCACAGCCTCTTCTAAGGTGTCTTTTAATGGGCAGAGCACAATTAGTGCAGCTCCCTGAAGCCCAGTGTTCCATGTGCATTGCCCTTGGAGTTGTGGTGCAGGAGAGAGGAGCAAAGCTCTCCAATGTCTGAGGTTGGAGCCAAAAATCAGACTCTGTACTCAAAAGGTGTACTGACTAATACAATGGCCTTTTCTTTGTTACGTGAACTAATGTGTCAGAGGCAGTAATCAGTTCAACAGGATGTATCACTGTCTTGTCTTGGAAAAGAATTCACCTTCTTTCTAAAGAGGAATTCGAAATCTGCTCCTGTTAAGAGTCATCATCATTTCATCAGGTAAACAGGCTTATGTGTTTATTCCAGAGCTCCTCTTGTCCACTACTCTTGGGATGCAAAGAGATACCAGATGGATCAAAACAATCTCTTGCTGCTGAAATACTCAGCTTGAGGCAGAAATTATTGCTGAAATGTGCTGAGATTCTCATTAGACAATGAAGCACACTACAAATTGCTGGCAGCTCTCAGGCAGCCAATTCTTCACAAATAAAGGATCAATAAGCTTCTAGGAGTAGAGTTGGCCAACAATGTCCTGTCAAAAGTTTTTTAAACCTAGTATGTTCTATTTGTTCTTAACAAGAATTTCCAGTTTCTGCTACATGTCTAATTGTTTTTACCAAAGAGATGTGGGTTTAAGGAAAAAAAATGATCCTTGTTTTTCTAAAGCAAGCGAGTACAGAATGTCAAAATGTTTTCAGGGGAAAAAATGAAATAAATAAAAAAGACAAATTGGATACTTTGGTTTCCCCTAAAATATAGAAGTGAAAATCCTGAGAAAACTGATTCTTCAAGTAAGGCAAAAAATATTTTCCATATTTGAATTTTTCCTATTACTCTGTGTTGAGAGCAAGTCTTTATTTCATCATAAAAATCATCAACAGCCACATGTATGATAGCCCAAGTGCCTTAAAAGCAAATGATAGTTTTTATATCTGGATGATATGTCATTAACAAAACATTATTTTAAAAATTAATTCTTTTCCAGTAGTTTTCTGTAATGTACCTGCTTCCATAAAACCCCAATAACATGTCACTAACTCAGTTTCCACCTCTTAAACTGCTGGGACGTTTGTGGTTTAGTGTTAATAGCTTTATAGGCATAGAATTCTGACTCAAGCAAAGTATCATGTTAAAGGATTTATGCATTTAGTGTACTATCAAGTGCAAATACTGGCATTTAAACTTAGTATTTTCCAGACTGCCAGCCAAGCCTATGTTTAAAATGTCTGGATATAGTCATGTTAGGGTTTTCCTACTATTCTGTCACAGATTGGCTTCTACGACTGACTCTTCAGCTTGGGACGTCAACATGAACATTGTTCTTTAATTTTGGAATATTTGAAATAATTTTCTTGTTTTAACCAAGCTGGATTTTAGACATCTGAAATAGGTGGGTTCACAGTGTGATGCACATGGTGTGATTCTGAGAGTCACAGCACTTATGCCTAATCTGACGAAACTTAAAATGTTTCAGATTGGCCACCACAAAACTGAAATACTAAATTCACTTCATATACTTTCCATATAAAACTTTGCCTTGATCTACTATGCCTTGCTTTGGAAATTCCACCTGGAATGAAAAGATAAAAGTGGAGCCCTGATAGGCAAAGGACACATTCCAAATATAAACAAACTCCTGTGGCTCAGGATAATCATGCTGGAAACAGGGACAACTGAAGAGAGCACTTCATGAGAAGTGAGCCCGAAACACAGATATGTTAAGAATTATATATATGTAAATGCTCTTCCTTGTGTGTGTGTCCCATTGGGAGTGAGGGCCTTCCTGGCTTTCATGGTGGTGATCTCTTTCCAGAAATCCAGAATAAGGAGAGGAGGGGTGTCCTGTGAATATATCTATGTTGATCATTGCATCAGTATCAACTGAAAATTCCTGCTTTTCATATATCTGATATTTAGGTATGTAGGCACCTTTAAGCAATTCAAGCAGATTGTGATGATAAAATAAGATGCATTTCTTGATCTTCTGTCTTTCCTAGAACAATGCAGTGTATTTTCTGTAGTCATGGGTCCTCCCTATAGAGGGATAGTTCCATCAGACTCCCATCTACCCTCTGACTTTGCATAGACTATTTGAGGTGCAGATATACGTGTGAAAGTATGGTAAATATTCTTCTCAATTGCATGAAAACTTGTAATTCTACACAAAAATAAAAATATAAATTTCTGTGGGACATCCCATATGCTTGCTTTGTTTCTGCCCAAGTCCCTGGACAAGGTTGACTGTATTCAAGAATGCAACAGATTATACTTGGAAAAAAAAAAGTTATAGCAGTTTTAATACCCAAGGATCTCAGTATGAATGCAAATACACAGCACTTTGCTTGTTCTCTGCCCTTTGTCCAAAGTTTGTAAGAGCTGCTCTTTTAGTAAGTATTCCATTAGTGTTGTTGTAGATGGAAACCAGCATTTCAGAAGAGCATTATTTATCTCTTTATACCATATGTAATGAACATGATTCTCAAATTACTTGATGTAGAGCCTCAGTGTGTGGCTTCCTTACTGTGTTACACCAAACCCCTTGCATTTGTAATCCATCATAAACCAAGCAGGAGCTGGACTGTGTGACTGCCCAAATGATGATCACAGCTACTGTAGGGAGGTAAGAAAGCACTCCTGCCATGTTCTCAGCTGTAATAGCAGAGAACATGAGTTTGTTCATCAAATTCCTTCTGCAGCCTGTTCCTCAGGGCTAAGTGTGGCCCCCTCTGAGCCTGCTCATACTGACACAGCTGCTTTGAAAGTGGCAAATTAAAGTATCTGCATGGAATGGAGATGGCTGCCAGCAGAGCACACGGCTTGCATGTGATGTTGTGGTGGTCTCAGGACCCCAGAGTCTTCTTCATGGGATGGTAGCATGGGCAGTCCTCTTTAGGGCTGATGCAAGCAGGAGTTTCTAATGCTTGCCAGACAGCTGAAAGGCTAGAGAGAAATAAAAATGTCTGTGGCTTCCTGGAAAGTTTTCTGCATTGCCCCTAGCTGGTCTGACAGACCTCCAATTGCTCCCTGGGAGGAATGGCAAGGTTCTCCTAGCATCCAGCCTGCCTCTGTGCTTGTAAACTTGTGCTAGAGCCATTAGCTGAATAGGAGGCCTCTAGAAAGTGCCAAAACCATGATTAAAAAAAAAATCCCCTTGGTTGCAGATACTTCTTCCTGCTGGAGGGCATGAAACATTTGTGATACCAGTTCAGTGACACAAAAATACTTTAGCACCTAGAAAATATCTCTGTCAATTACTTGTTGGAAATGTGTTTAGTATCAAATTAACTGTTCATGACAGTTCACCACAGGTTATTATATGTTATTTGCTGCCACTGCTACATTGCAAAAGCCTCACTGGTGGCAGAGTAACATGAATTCATAGCATTTGATACAAAGAGTCTTTTGGAAGAAAGACATGCAAAGACTTTTCGCTTTAAATTATTTCATTCCTGTCATTTCCTTAAACAGGTATGTGAGATTAAGTAATCCATCATTTCTCATCAAATCATTTCTTGCTGTTCAGCTGTGGAATTTTAGCATATTAAGAAGCTTGTGAGACAGGGGTGTTGATTGCCAAGCCAGTGGAAACTTTAGAAGTCTATGTCAAATCTAAGCTTGTTTGACATGGAGGACCAAAACATTTGCAGTGGTATAATGATGAGGAGGCTTTGGCTTTTGTTTTCAGTTTGTTTTTAAGTAGTTCTGGATAGCAGTTGAAGTCCTGTTTTGCAAGGCACCAATATTAGAGGTCTCTTTGATGTGGGGAGGAGCCTGCCCTATTTCTTGGGCTGAAACACTAGAGGTTGTTGCTCCGTGATGATGAACAAAAAGGAATGAAAGCCATAGCAATCAGTGTGCTGGGATGGAGGTCTCAGACATACACAGTTCACAAACCAGCATGTGCTGCTTTGAACATTGCTTGTTATTGTGTGTGCACTGACTCACACATTCCATGTCTGCACATGGAACCAGCTGACCCCTGGAGGGTGGAAGCTGGCACTAACTGAAGGACATGCCAGTTCCTTGATTAGATGGGCTGTAGGTTTTTAGTAAGCAGCCATGAGGTGTTTTTCAGTATGCTAAGCCATGAGGATTCCTAGTGACTGACATGGAAGGCTAGAATCTAGTCTGGCAATGGCACAAGAAACTCTGGTGTTGGAAATTTTGGCCTGCTTTGTTCAATATTAAAATGAGTGCTTTTTAAAATTGTAAATGGTTATGAAATTGTCTATCATAGCAGCTACTCATGAGATGCTACTCGACTCCTGCATCACAGCAAGCACATCAAGCTGTTGGAGTGAGTCCAGAGGAGATGATTAGAGGAATGAAGCATTTCTTCTTTGAGTAAAGGCTGAGAGTTTGGTTTGTTCAGCCTGGAGAAGAGAAGGCTTTGGGATGACCTAATTTCAGCCTTCCAGTACCTGAAGGGAGCCTACAAGAGAGCTGAAGAGTGACTTTTTTATGTGAGCTTGTAGTGACAGGACAAGGGGAAATGGCTTTGAACTGAAAGACTATAGGTCTATATTAGATATTAGGAGGCAATTTTTTCCTGTGAGGGTGTTGAGGCACTGGCACAGGCTGTCCAGAGAAGTTGTGGATGCCCCACAGGGCTGTCCCTGAAAGTGCTCAAAGCCAAATTGGATGAGGCTTTGAGCAACCTGGTCTAGTTGAAAGTGTCCCTGCCCAAGGCAGAGGAGTTCAAACTACATGATCTTTTAGGTCCCTTCCAACTTTGATTCTACTATGGTATGTGTTCCAACACTACCTGTAACAGCAATCAGACCTGACACTTATTCCAGGTGACTCATGTATTCCAAGGGAAAGATATTCTGGGAAAAGGAAATGAGTAGAGGTGGTGTTATCCTGTCTGTTTTCATTGTTTCAAACAATGCTATCTTCAGACATATGATTAGTGGGATTGTGCTGCTGTTTTTATCTTCTGCATCACCCTCTCTGCCCTCCCTCCCACCTCCTAAGGAGCCTTCTCTTGGTGAGAGACTTCTGTGAGGAAATAGGAAAATCTATACCCAGCATTTGTTCCCCTTGGCAGCCATCAGCTGTCAATCCAAGGAAGCCACAGTCTCCTGCAGGGCTCCACTTGATGATGCTAGGAATAGAAAATACTGTCTGCTGTCTTTCAAACAGATCCAGTCAGTCACAGATCCATGGCTTCTGGGGTTGAGCTCTGTGTTGTTCTGGGTAGGGGTAAATCTTATCACTGCTGGCATCAAACTGATTATAAAACTGTACAAAATAACATGGCAGAGAGGTCCTCAGAAATGGTATTTCATCCACCAGAAAATATATGGTCTTATATAAGCACTTTAGTTTGTAAAAGGATAAAGTCCTTTTACAAGTCCTGCTGGTTAAACTGCTTCTGATTGCTTAAACAGAAGAAAAGCTTTGCAGTTAAGTTGCTGAGGTAGGATTCAGGTCTGTGTCCATTTTGTTTCACTGAAGAATTCCTAGGTGACCTGAACACATTCTTTAATCTCTGTTCCCATCTAAAAAGATACAGTGATAAGGCTCTTTTTATTTAAGTTCATGTATGATGTTTGACAGCAGGTATTTGGCTCACCCTACAGGGATACAAGGTATTCTTTAGGAGGGAATATCATTTAAGCTGAGCCTTACAGCTGTCCTTCTTTCTTAGGAAGCTAAGAATGGTGCCTGTGAAACACAGCTGTCCTATCATATAAGCTTAGTTTTAAAGGAAAAAGGTACATACTGACCTCAAGGCTTTTCACACTGGCAGGGGATTTATTGCACAATTCAGAAACTTCTATTTTTACAAAACTGGCCAGAGCTGGAGCCTGAGAACCTGGAACTGCCCAAAAGGGAAAAGGGGAAATAGATTTTTGGATTTAAATAAATCCCATCATCTTGTCTGAGGGAGAAGAAGAGACCTGCAGTGCACACCAGAGCAGGTGGGTTACTGAATTTGGTGCACAAAGAGTGGAGATACTGCTGGAAAACACAAGCTCCCTTTCATGTTTTAGGTGGTAAATGCAGATGTAATTTGAGAGTCAGTGCGTGGCTTTTGATTGAACACAAAGGGGCAGACAGTTCCACTTAGTTCTGAAACAAGACTCAGTCATATCTGTGGAGTGCATGGTGGCAAATCCCAGTAATCTGCCTTACAATGCATCATGCAGAGTCCTGCAGCAGCAATCCTCCTCACTGCCCTGGACTGCACCTGCCCGAGGCAAAGCTGTACTGAAGCAGTAACACACACAAGGGAACTCTTTCTGCCACAGCAAAAAGTGGTCTTACCTGAGTCAAATCTCACTAATTCAGCACTAGCACTGTTTTAATCAGTTTGCTTGGCTGCAGTTCTGAATAGTTATTATTATTGCTGTTGTTGTTCTAAAAATAACCCAGCATTTCCTAAGCTGGCTGTTAGAACATTAGTGGTGTATGCTTCCAGAGTAAATTGCACTTCTGTATTAGCTGCCACTTCTGATGTCTGGAGACACTGAGAGCAAATGGTTAATGAATCCTATGTGATCAAGTAGGAATAGGATCAGAGAATACCCCTACAATTATCTTTTTAGTTCTTTCCTCTTCTCAGAGCATTTTATTCTTATTTAAATCATTAAAATAGCAAATCCAGTAAGCAGAATGTAACTAACATGAAAGCCAAGAGATGGCTGATGAAGATGACAGCCCTAAATATCTGCCCTTCTCACCACTTTCACTAACTCATTTAAAATAGCAGAATGATATGTAAGTATTAGAGCACTGAAAGGAAGAGCACAGACTGGTCACCTGATTTCAAAACCTTGAACTCTTTAAATAAGGAAATTGAGTATATAGCAGGTAGAGAATCTTTAATAAGAATCTGTTGTCTTAGCTAGCAAAGGTTCTATCATCACCATGGTAGAGGATTTCATAGTATCAGAGCTTCATACCTTCTTGATACAGGCAGCTCCTCTCCACACTGACTTCTCCAGGTCCTCACAGTAATCTGACTCTCCTCACTCCTCTTTCCTTACTCTTATGTAGCACTAGTTCTTATTGATTGCAGGTGTGGCCTGTTAAGATCAGGCCCACCTCCAATCTTCAGCAACTGACCCAGCTGCAACTCATTGGGGGACAAGATCACCCTTTACAAGAATCTAGAAGAAAACTGTTCTTTTCTCATTCTTTTAACTCTGATATTTAAGATTATAGATCCTTAGAAGAAAGATACTGGTAGAAAATTGTCTTCTCCCCAGACTGAAGATTGAATATTGGTTTAAATTCTATTGGAATAAAATTTAAAATTATTCTGCTTGGTGAAGTTTGTTGGAACATCAGGAATTTTTATTCTCTGGATTTTTGACCAAGTGTTGCACAGAAAAGTTATCCTTTGTGCAGAAGAGTCTCATTCCAAATAAAACCATGCATAGATGTATGCAAACTTGAATTTTCTTAATAAAAAGATGTAATTTTTTTTAGTTTTTGAACAAACACTTCCATGTGAAGTAACTACATAAATTTTTGCATTTGGCTTGATAGTGGCTATTTAAGACAAAGAAATACACAGATTAATGTTGAAGGAAACATTCCTGGGGCAAAGAGTACTGAAGATTTGTTTGCCCATGGCTGTGTGTGCCTAAATAAATGGCTGACATTTTTAGAAATAGACATTGTATTCATTAATAATTCTGATAATTAGCACTTGATGCCCTGCCTTCAAACCCCCCTCCTGTCCACTGTTTAAGCAAAAGCAGGCATTGCTGTCCAGCCTGGAGGCTTTCTATTTCTAGTTTTTGGTCTTAATCCATGATCACATTTCCAAGTCACTCTATTTGAGAGGAATGTACTTAGCACAATAAGACACCAAGGTCTCCTATGTGTACATTCTTTATGTTCTAAGCACAATTTGAAACTAGAGATTAGAAGGATGGACATTTTCTTACTACTTCTTCATTTGTCATAAAAAAGATGCAAGTTAGCTAAGAGCAGAAATATTTAGAGGCTCTAGGATATTAAGATAAAATAGGAAGCATTGAAAATCTGCAAGTAAGTGTGAGAGGTGTCATCCATCAAAGAGTACATTCATATGTAATTCTAGATCCATGGCAATTGCCTCAGCCTGTTTGGCTTCACAGTGGAAAAAAGTGCTAAAGATCCCATTCCAGCCCAATCAAAATTGATTGATTGTTGATCAGTCATCTTTGATCAAAGGTCATTGATCAATATCTCCTGCCTGAGAGAGGAGAGGGTTGGAGAAGAGAGAGGGCACATTACTATGGGTTTGAAAGGAAGTCTGCAGAAGTGGCTTCTGACCTCAAGGCCAAAATAAAGCTGAATCTTAAAATGCTGATCTAAGTTTGGGGAGCTTGGTGATTGGCCCACATACCTGCAATGTCCAAACAAAACCAGACCATTGCTGCCAAACTGACTTGCCTGTGCTGCAGCAACAGGAACAACCTCCCTGGGAGCCACAGATGGCATTTCAGGGAGGCCACAGACTGTTTGGGCTGAGGCTTGCCTGCTTCACAGTGTTGACATCAAAGCAGTAACCTGCAGGTCCTGTTTTCTCTAGTGGGAGATATAAGGAATAAGAAGTGACTGAGAAAGTTCTGTTCTTGAATTCAGGATGTTAAATGAAGGTCTTTCAAAAAGGAAGTTTTCTGTGGGGTGTAACAGAAGTACACTCCCCCGGAGAGGATTCTGAAGGCTCTTTCTGATGGTGAGGGAGCCTATGGCCCTGGGATGAGACAACCACACTGTAATTCTCTGGTCAACTGTTTTCTTATTTCTAAATTATTGGCTGGGATGAGTAATAGGCAGAAGCTTCATTACTGTGACTTTCTTTTTGTCCTTCCTTCCTTTCTTGAATGCTGACATGCACTTTTAGTGTGTGTTAGCAGTGCTGCTTTAAGCTGTTGAGATGATGTGAAGTACTTTCTGATCCTGAAAGGAAAAGTAAGGTGTGCCAAGCCAGCTGTGTTGGATGAGCTTTTGACACGTGCTCCTCACTCAGATCAGAGGAAGAGCCTGTGGCAAAGCCTTGTATAACTCTCTGAAGGTGCAGTGTTGACTGCTGGTAGGAAAGCAGATGGGGAGTGGATGGCATTTACTACAGCTGGTAGGCATTGAGGCTTTCTGGCTCTTGGAGTGCACTACTGCTACACTGCAAACTCAGACCCAGTGGTGTCAGGCCACTGCAAGGCACGTTCTGTACTGGTGGGGAGCATTTGGTGCTGTAGCTGCTGGAGTAGGAACCTGGTGTAGAGATGCTGTCAGCTGGGAGGGCTGCACACTGCCTCTGCTGAGCATTTTTCTATAATGAGGCAAGCAACTATTTTATCTGTTTAACTACACAATGCAAGTGGCTCTTGCCAAGAGCCTGTCTTCTCAGTTTAGAGATGTGTTAATTGAGTAATAGACAGTATTTGTCATGAGGGAACTATATGTCTCAGGAATGTCTGCCACTGAAACACGACAAGTTCTGCAAAGCTGTATTTTTTCAAGTAGCACATCCTTGCTACACTGTGTGGGTTCTGCTGTGGCTATTGTTCCAGACAGGACTGGCCATAACCCCTGGAATAGATCAGCAGCATGAGCTTTGTTTTGTTATTGTGGTAACCCTTGTAACCTAAGAAGTCAATAGCTGACTTTTTTGTTTTAATTTATCTTATAAAAAAGAAATGGCAATGTGTTTCTGGTAAAGAAACCCAATTCTGTTTATTTCTTCCAGTCCCTAAAGAAACATTGTGTTCACCAGATCTCACTTCTTCAATAATTTTGAGACTATGGTCTTGAGATTATGGCCCTCAAATTTTTATGAAAGGTTGCTCTGTCTAAATTTTCACTGAATCTCAAAGTAATTATTGTATGTTTTTAGTCCCTGTCTCCATCTAGGATATCAATTCACTAATGTTCAAGAATTTTTGGAAATCAGATTGCAAAAGACTGTCCTGAGGTGTCTTAAGCAAGTTTGCCTCTCTGATAGATACTAAAACATAACACAGTCTCCTTTCAGATATACCAGACAGTCAAAATGACTAGTCAGTTTTGAAAGCTAGAGACCCTCAGTGAGTGCTTTTCCATGATGTATCATGGTGAAATATTACTTCCTATAGCTCATAATAATTTAAGACATCTAGAATTATATGAGCCAATAGTTCATAAAAATGTATTTTTAAAAGTTGAATGTAAGTGAAAATCAGACTACTTTAGCTTCTAACATTTTAAAAGCATTATATGGAATTTCTGTGAGGAAAAGTCTCAGCTGATTTTGATGTTAGCTTCCTACCTGCTGTCCAAAAACACTGAGGTGTGTTTAGTCACTAAAAACCACCTTGATTGGCCCAAGTAGCAAACTACCAACAAGTTAGTAGATTTCTAAACCAAATTGGACACACAGGCACAGTTCTGAAGACCTGTGAGGAGACAGAAACACAAAGCAGACTTGGCTTTGCTTACAGCAGGAGCATTTGGTCAAACTTCTCAGCTGCTGTCACTGCTTCAGTCATGAGGAGCTCATGGGGCAAAATCCCAGTTACTTAATTTCTGCAGGGATGTATCACTTGACCTTGGGTAAAGTTAGATGACAGGAAGTTGAAGTAGAATCCTGTTGCTGGAAACAATGAAGGCAAACTCTTTCAATTAGAATCCAGACTTGCTTCTACATGGCTGATTGAAAAACTGATTTGTTATTATGTACCTTTGATTTTACCTTGTACCTAATGGATATTGTCCTAGAAGATGTAAGGTATTCTCATCTCTGATTTCATGGTGTCTCTAACTGAGGGAAAGTTTTTATGCAGATGTTTAAATGTGGTTTTACAGACCAAAAAACCCACAGTGCATGTCTTTTAAAACACAGGAAAAGGAAATCCCACTGCCCTATAGTTGGGTCAGCCATGGAAATGATTCATGAGAAGTTCCCAAAATCACAAACTTAGAGGTTCACCCATCTTTAATATTAAAGGTCTGGTTGGTCCAAGGCTGAGTGTGTTCCTGCTTTGTCTCTTGCCTGACAAATTGAGCAAGAGCTTCACAAAGAAACTGCTTTAGTAGATGACAATATGCAATGCATTTTAATACTGCATGTTTTATTTCTCCTCTTTATGAGACATACTGTTTTTCTTAAGAGTTGCCTAAAGACCATAAATATTCAGTTAAAATAATTAAGTCTAGAATGTGCTCATTATTTCTAGACTGTTCATAGCTAGACCATTCAGTTAAACAATTATAAATTTGAAAGTGTGTAACGTCTCCCATTTGGTGTGCCTGAAAAGTGTACACATTGGTCCTAGTAACAATATCACCTTTTTACTCACTTATACCTTTCTTTTGCCTTTGACCAAATGGCTTTTATAATGCAACAGAGATTATGAAATAACATCAGAGCAGTACTGAGGAACATTTTGATGTCCTTTCATTTTTTAATTCATTCTGAAGGCTTCCATAGCTGTAGATGTTTTATCAAAATTCTTTTGCTTTAATTGAACCAATCCCTCAATTCATGAAGAAAAGGAACAGGCATTTTCACACTACCCTGTAGCAATTTATGCAGACAGAAGAACTGTATTATATTGGAAAAAATTGCTTTTACTGTTCATTATTTTCTTTACTCCTAATTAAGATCTTCACTTGAAAATAACTGATATTTTTAATCAGTTTATCATTGAGGTGACAAAAAGGTTCCTGTTGCCCAATAAAATTTTAGCAGTATCATCTTTTAAGATCTGGTGTAACAGCACAAGCTTTTTGTCTTTCAAAGGAAATCTCCTGCAAAGATGAATTCAACTTTTTTGGGGGGGGAATGCAAGCCAACAGATCTCATGGCAATGAGCACAGTGTCAAGTGAAGGGTTGGATGTGTTGACAGTGGTTGGGAATGCATTTTGTGAAAGGAAAAAAAATATAGGGAAACAGTTTTGTGCTGAATCAGCAAGGTGAATTAGCTCACCAAGGAGTCCACTTATGGGTCCTTGGCCAAGAGGGAGAAAAGTCTCTGATCAAGAGCGGTAGCAGAAAGAAGCCTGGTGGCTGTAGGATTAACAGTATCTTTCCTTTTCAGTGATGCAAAGCAACTAGAATGGCACAGCTTTACTGTAGCCCTTTACACTGGTAAAACACAAGGAAAATAATAACTGATGGGAATCAATCCTCATGGAAAAACAATGATTGGAAGTGTTAAAGTGCTGGGAAAGCAGTGTTTCCTAAGTGGCCATGGAAGATTCTTCCTGGCTCAGAATGTGTAAGGTCCCTGAAACCTGTGAATGGAAACTGGATCCACAGCCACTTCTCCCTCGATGGACTTTTTTATTGCCATCCTGAGTATAGAAATGAAAAATTATGAGGTTACAGATACAAATCTGGCACATGGAGGAAGCAGCTTTAACTCCCTCTTGCCTCACATAGTTCCAGTGCTGCCTTGAAGAATCTCACTTGTTCTTTACTTCTTTCCTTGGCAAAGGGTCATTAGAAACCATAAAAATTCCCTGTTTTGTAGAGTGTTCTGAAAATAAATGAATGAAAAGTGGAAGGTACTCGGGCCCTGTGCAAACAGTGACCATACTAGGACAGTAGATAGCTGGCATTATGCATAAATTTCTGCTCAGCAATGATGAAGAGGATTTATTTCTCTAATTCTTTTAGTGTTTTATTTAAGTATTGTGTTGTCTCAAAAATATGCATTTCTTTCCATCAAGATTTTCTAAGCTAAGTGTTTCATGGAGGAGAGGAACAAAACCCCATATTTTAATATGATTATAGATAATTCAATTTCCATGCTGGTGATCAGCAATTAATTAGTAGCTGAAAACATTAATCCAGTCTGTGAACCACAAAGCTACAGTCTATTCCAATGGCTCCAAGATATAGCAAATCTTTGGAGCCAGTTTAGTAATATAAGTAGACCATAAATCTGACCAAAGCGATCTAATGAAAAGTTCAAGCACAACCCAATGGTCTCTAGAAAGTTAGAATTCCAGAATAATTGAATTCAGAGTAATTTTATCCATTTGTGTGGGCTTCTGTGAAGTGGGAGATGGACAAGAGTTTTATTTCATTCTGGCTCTTCTAAAGAAATCTTAGACGTTTCCTTACTGATCAGATTACTTTTAGTTTTCTGTATGACATTTTATTAGAGTTTGTTGGGATTGTCTGCTATTGTTCCTCATGTAATCTTATGGAAATTCTGGGCAGTGGTAAGCACAATGGCTTTACCACCATGATTGGTACACATTTTCCACACATGATAAATGCAAGTGATTTGCTAAATGCCTGCCAATTAAATACTGTAACTTTCCCTTTTTACACAATTATTCATATAAGCTAGAGACTTCAATCATCACTCATTCACGATTCTGCCTTTACAACAATTAAACCAGTTATGGTATTGAAATGGGTTCTTCTATCTTCTACTGGCAGCAACAATCTTGGTTAAAAGGATGGCAAATATAATCTACAACAGTTCCAAAAGCAGGAAATACTTCAAGCAAATTCCAGTGCAGTTTTTTGTCTGGTTATTTGTGAAGTTCCCAGCAAGTTCCATCTGTCTCCCCTGGCTTCCATGTAGTAAGTTAATAGTGCAATAATAGCTGATGAACAGAGAGGGAGCAGAGGAAACAGCAGAGTTGTGCTAAGAATGGAACGATGTGCCCTTATGATGATAAACTGATCCCATTCCATTAAATCACAAAGCTGTCTCCACTCTTCTCTTCATCCCACATGAGCGGCTGAAGAAAAAATCATGGAATTGCTATCGCTCACTGCAGCTGTCAGGAAACGATACTAATTAGTTTAATTTGCAATAACACAAGCACTTAACTCTCCAAATAATCTAAGCTAGTAAGTCAGTTTTTATATTATGACAATGACATGTTTAAGAGCCTCTGGAGCAGTGATTTCTTTAACCTCTGACTCAAATGTCTTTCAAAGGAACACAGCAAAACTCTTTGTCCCATGTTATTCCAGTATCTGCTTGTGAGGGCAATTACTTGATAGGAAATTGTGGCAGCATTGCTAAAGAGGAGAAAACCTGACAGCTGGTATACACTGGTATTTGGCAAGGCAATGTAATGAAACATTATTTAAAAAAAAAAAGCCTGTCCTTTGGAATTAATTGCCAGAGGATAATATAAAAAAAAAAAGATGGTCAAACTGCCTTTGTTTCCTCCTTTCATGGCTTTGTGATGTTCCTTGGTTTGGTAATTCCTTATTTGTTTCATTTTCTGGCATTCACACTTTTCTGGTATTGTGTACGAATTTCTAATGCTTCTGGACAAGGCAGAAAATGTTGATGAAATATTTGGAAACACTAGTCAATTGCAAAGGGAAGAAATATCACTCCATTGGCTTGAAAATAACGAAATTTTAAACCCCCAGACCTATAAATAAAGTTGTGTTTGCTTGCTTTAAGTGGCTCATATTTCAGTCTGGACAGTGAAGGAACAACCTCTGAAATTCTCTGATACAATTAGCAATTTAATGTAACATCAACATGCTAACTTAAAAGTTGTGGAGTGATCAAACATTGGAAATGAATGGGGCATTTGTACCTCTCCAAGCTTGTGTTTCAGGCTCTATGCAAACTCAAATACCACCTTAAGGCACTGCTTCTGTTTTTGGGGATCATTTTGTCTTGGCTTAACATGTTGATGATAATGATGCTATTGAGAAAGCCATGGCAGTGTATGCCCTTTCCTCCTCTATCTTCATTTTTTAATAAAGACTTACATTTTGAAGCAGAGCTTTTTACAGAGAGAAAAATTCAGTGATGGAATTGTGGCAATAGGTGTTTCCTGAAAACAAGCACATTAAGCTGACTTAGAAGGCTTGACTCAATTATCTCTCAAAGGCTTCAGTCAGACCTTGGATTTTCAGACCTTTGTGTAATCAGTACAGTTCCATTGCACAGAATCAATCATCTAAGGATCTCTTCTGCTTCCTGGACTTTATTTCAAGACATCACTTAGAGACATATTCATCCCAGACTTCACAGTCCAGCAAGGGTCTGAAAATCCTAAATGCCAGGAACAATCCTAACAGTTTTAAAAGTGTATCAGTTCAGTGAAGAGGAAAAAAAGGCTCTGTAACCAGGGCTGGGGGGAAAGCAAGGAAACAAAAGCTCATTTACTTAAAGAAAAAAAACTCTAGAACTCCTTGTTTCTTCAAACCTTATAATAGAGTTTATCAACTGTCAATAACCAAATGCATGTTTCTCTTTTCCCAAGAGCTGATTAAAGCTGTGGTTGCCTCCTATAATTCAGGGCATTCCATTGTGTTTGTTTCTCCTGGAATTTTCAGGCTGAATTACTGTAACTAATATACCACTAACTCTGTACTGCAAGAGCCCTGACCTTTTGAATCTCTGCTTCTTAGCAGAAAATTGGCATAGAAAATTTCAACACAATAAATGCTTTTAATGTTTTACTTTATTTTGATCCACAAATACATATACAACATCTTATTAAGTTAGTTTGCCACCATTATCAGATTGGGTTGGAGAGTTCTAAAGGACAGGAGATGGGAAAAGATGAACTATTCCATTTGCAGTGGATTAGCAATAACCAGGAAAAGATCAAAAACTTATTTCTTTTGGCTTCACTCTGAAATGGGACCATACTTGTGTAGAAGTATCCATACACACTGATCACAAGTCCTCCCAGAAGTTCCTTCCCTTTGGAAATATTCAGATTTTCATGTATTCTTCAAAAATGGGGAGAAAGGTTTTGTAGCTTAAAAAATCATTATCTGAAATAACGGTTCTGATTATTCCTTGAATTCAAATCATTACATTAGCTCCTTAGACCCTGCACAAAATGAGAAAGTATTCAAATGATAGGTGCTAAATACCTTTGCCAGGCAAACAGATACCATCTTCTTGTGGTCACTGGCACCATTCAAGCCTTGTGCTTACTCAGAGCCTCAGCAATACAATGCTGCATGAGATGAAATGGAGGCACTGGAGGTTGCAGAGAAGAGACTGTGTGTGGTAACTGCAGGGTTCTTAAATGACAGTCATATCAGGATGCTCATATGCTGGCTGAATTTAGGAAGTCTGTCTCTTGAGGCTGCTTTCTTTTTTTCCTAGGTGTGAGGCAAATACTGGTAGTTTTCAAGTAGTTCTGTAGGACTTTGCTTTTGCAGATACGTCCTACACTGAGACAAACACAAGAAACTTTTGATAAGGGTGGAAATTTCCCTTGGCCAGGAACTTCTGTGCTTCTTTCAGGCACAATGGCACATATTTTCCTGTGACTTTTGGATAGACTGCAGGCTTGGTGTGTGGAGGAACAGCCAAATGATCTCTGTATGAAAAAGCAATGGCCAGATGACTCTGGCTCTCTGTGGCAGCATGGAACCACAAGATCCCCAGGAAGAGTACAACCTGGCTCAGCATGTCACATGGAACCTTCAAACTAAAGGTGAGTTGCCACTGGAGAACTTCACTGCACAGGACCAAGAATAACAATATGCCACATTTTTCCTAAAGAATTAATTTCTGACGCTATCCTCTTTAAGCTGAAGCTTGTAATTTCACACAGTCATATGGACAGGATTGCTAGTTTTCCCTCATATCTCTTCTCACCCATTGCTGCTGATCCTCATCCTCAATATACCTATTTGCCATTGCTGACTTCAGTGTTATAAAATATTTAGCTTTTTGATGCTAGATCAAATAGAACAAATAAAACACAGCTACTTTACAGCTAGACTATATATCTTCCTGTATAGATGGATGTTATGAAAGTAAGCAAATAAATCACTCAGCAAAATTAAAAAGAATAAGATTGTTGATCAACATTAAAAAAAAATCACTATTTAAATAAGGCATTTCAAAATTCTACATTAAGCAGAATTGCATATTTCAAGGGAAAAGCTTTTAGTAGCCTTTGCATTGTTTGTACATTTAGTTAGAGCCAAAGTGAAAAGCAGATTTTTTAAAATGCATCTGCTCTCTGAGGACAGCAATGTAGCTGAATTGAAATACCCAGATTCTTTCTGCTGTTGTTATTTTTTTTTTAAATAGGTTGTTATGTTCTAAAACCACAATGAAAAATATCTTCTTCTAAAGTGTGTAATTACACTCTGTCATTCTCAAATCTCCTCTGGTTTCTGAGCTCATTTAATAATAGTGAACAGATGAGCAAAAGTTACAAATGAAGGTACTATCAATTTGATGCTCAGCACATAAATACCTATAATGATAGTGTGCTTGTCAGCATCCATTGTTTCCAGTTCTGCCCATTTTCTATTTCTACAGAGATTTCCATCCTCTTATGCAGACAGTAAGAGACAAACAGGGATTTCAGACTAGGCAAAAAGGGCCCCAAGAATCAGAGAGTGTGTATTTAGTGTCTGTATTCCCCAAGGTTTTTGACTGCTAAATCAAAAAGTTTTACCTTGGAGATTCACATCTGCCCAGATCCAAGTCTGGCAAGTCCAGATTGATTTGCCTACTAACAAAAAGTTTTCTGAGTGAACTGGGGCAAAAGGTGTGGGCTTACCTCTACTTTGTCAAAAGCACAAGTCCATTTTATACATCACATTCCACTTAAACAATTTTGTATCTAAATGGACACACCATGAGGAAATGTTTGTAGAAGTGCAGTGGAAGCCTCTAAGATAACTGTGGAGAGATTCATGGACAGCATTATGTTGTATGGGAAGGAGGGAGTGAAAAGATTTAAGTCAAAGGGTATAAAACAAATACTGCCTCACTATGTCCCTTACTGATATTTTGACCTACGACTATTGCTTTGTTCTTGCCACCTCTCAAAGCCTCCTGGCAGCCACTATGCAATTGTAGCAAGCAGTCAATTGTAAATATTCAATCAGTGTTTTTGCCCTAGTAGGCTGTTCCTCTGATAGCTGTGGGCATGTTTGGCTTGTTAAGTGCCACTACAAATGAGAAAGTTTCATGGGCATATGGGGTTTTTCTGTATGCCCAGTGCAGGGCTGGGACACTGTGATGGAGGGAACCATGCTGCCTTGCAGATTATATGTAGGAGTAATGCTTTAGCCAACAGATAGACCTGGAAGGTTTTGTCAGATGTGGTTTCCCATATCCCATTTCAAGGCCACTCTTGGTCTAAGAGGGAGGCCTGATGAGGATCTTGGCCTCTCATGTCATCCAGGGAATGCTGTACAGCTTTGGGTTTATTCTCCTTTTCAGACATACTAAATTTGCATCCATATCCTGCAGTCTGTTCTAAGAGAAAGCCTTAAGCTGCACTCCAGTGTTTGCTGGAAGTGAAGACACATCACAGACCCAAACTTATTTTGCTCTTACACTTTAAATCCAGTGGGTTTTGTGACAGAGGGACCATGGAGCACACATGTAGGTGTGCCTGGATCCTACCACATCCTAGACCTCTCTTGCTGGAAGTACTTATTGTGCCAAAACTCAGATCTTCCTACATCCAGTAAAGAAACAAGGTGGGCCAGGCAGGGCAGAGTGATTGGCTGCAATTACAGTAGAAGCTGTGTGGTTTGTGTCAGTATGTGCAAAGGACACTCATCATTTCTCTTGTCAATTCCCTGACAATTTTCCTGAACCTTCCCCTTCAAATGAAGACAGGCTCTGAATCTTTGCTGATCTGGCCCTGCTACGTTTTTATTGGTAAAACACCACATTGTGCTCTGCTTTTAATATATTCGTTTCTTAACATTTTAAGTGGGAAAAAAATTGCCACTGTTCTGTGTAACATTTAAACATCACTATTTACAGCACAAGCTTCTCCAAATGGGTTGCACTGATGTTGCCCTGAGAAAGCATAGTACAGATGGGACGAGGCTAGGCTGTGACATTTTTTATGAGCAGTGGGAAAATCCCCTCAGGGCAATCATTTGCTTTGCTACACAACGGCATTCCAGGGCAGACTCAACAGCAGCCTCTAGAATACCTTCCTCTGGAATACCTCCTTGTTATTGGGATGTAAAATGGAGGGCTTCATCTGTGCTATATAGGCAGTGCTTCCATAAAAAATATTTATCCACTATATTTATCCATTGTTGGTTTCTATAGGGAGATAGATATCCCATGCATCTTAGTTCTGAAAGGAAATCTAGATTGTCTTGGGTTGTTTGCCCTATTATGTTTTCCAGAATTGAAGGTACTTTTCTCTTGCTTTTAGTAAGAGCCCCTTAAAATGTTTGCTATAAAGCCTAAACTCCTGGAAATTAAAGAAGGGCATGCCTGCCTTCTGCTTGAACCTGATCTTTCCATTGAAACCTGCACTTATTTCCTACTCATCCTTTCTTTGGTGTCAGAACTTCAAGCTTCTGATTTATATTGCAGGATTAAAGAAGGGTGTCTCAAAGAATCAGGCTTTGAATAAATACTTGAATTTTGGTAAGAGTGAGGACAAGGATGACCCTTGCCCAGTAGCAGTCCTGCTCACAGCTCTTGCTTCTCCCCCTTCTCTGTGAGGGCTCCTGTGTGTGGGAATCCACCCTGGTATGTACATTCATGCACCTTCACAGGAAAGTGAAGCTTTTGTGTTCATCATTCACTGTATTCTGCCAACTTTAATTTAATTTCATGAGGTGCACAGAGCTGAAATGAATAATGAACTATAAGCTACATTCGCAATAGAGAAGGAGGAATAGCAGCCTTTATTCTGTTTCTCTGTCTTTTATATCTTCTCTCATTTTGAATCTGTCTTCTTTTTGTTCAGATCAAGTATACTTTGTAAAAGCACCCTCTGCTTTTTTTTTGTGTGTTAGTTTTATAAGACAATAAGCTCTTTGGACACTGAAGTGAGTTGGAGTGAAGTTAAAAAAAATAGCACTCTGTTTGCCTAATTAAATAAAGACCTTTTTCATATCTGTTTGGATTATCATGCATCTGTAATTAGCCTGCTGGGACTAAATCCAAATCCAGGGCCTTGTCATGCAATCCAAAAGCAGCCCAGGTTGTAAATTCCTGGTCCCAAGGCCCAAAAGCCACAGATGTTGAGGTTTTGCTGCTTTGCAAATACTCTTTACTGGTCCCATTTCCCCCACTCCCTTTTGTTGCAAGTTTTGACTAGGAGGAAATTGCTTGTCACAAGCTCTTATCAGAAGAATTTCTCATTCAGCATCTGTCCCTGCTGGTTAGCACAGCAGCACCAGTGGCACAGCTCAGATGTGGAAAAGGTGGTAGAACCACACTATTTGTGTATTGAGTCATTCCTGCTGCAAACAGCATAAGCTGCAGTTTATTCAGATATAATGTGTGGGACAGCAGACTCTGAGACTAGATGAAATAAAGGAACGGGTTATGGTTTTTATTGATTGAATAGATGTTCAATCAATATCAACCTGAGGCCAGATTTGTGTTGTAGCTGAGCCCACTGATTAGTATCACAGCTGTGAATGCCACAATCAAATTCTCACTGATTTTAGACAGTCCTTAAAAATAACTTGTGAACCTACAAGGTGATATTAGCTTCCTATAGATCTTTCACCTTATTAGTTTTCAGGTTTAATTATATTCCTACTTGTTCTATATGTCTCCCAGGCCTGCCTCCCCCATCTCACAAACATGTGTACAAATGATGTACACAGTATATTGAAGACCCAAAGGTGCTTTGCAAGTTGTGAATTTTATTCTCTCTTTTAAGCCATTACCTCCTCACCTGTGAAGGAATGTAAAGAGACAGCTAAGTCATTTGTCTGGCTATGTCATGTAACTGCAGCAGTTCAAAGCATTTGAAAGCAAGAGAAGGTTTGCTGCCTCAAATCTTGGTGTCCTTTTCTCCAACAAAAAGGTCTTTTCCATCCCCATCCCAGAAATGTGCCTAAAGAAGCAGCTAGAGTTAGTGGCCTTTATATGCAGGCACACATGGGAGAACAGATGCCAGGTTAAAAAAAAATAAAAAAGCAACTGTGAAAAATGATGGGAAAAGTAATCTGTTTCAGTGACCTTCTAATTCTGCTGTATTGGTCCTCCTGAGGACATTGCTGTCAGTGGCATTTACATCGCTGAACTGGAGGGGGTGTGTGGCCATGAGATGAGGGTGTTCATCTCTTCCTTGAGTGTTAGTTGACTCAGTTCCCCCAGATCCTGTTTGCAACAAAGAAATATTGGTTTCCCAAAGCATTTGTAAGAGCTAGCTTTTGTTTTCTGCAAGATATAAGTGCATGAGAGAGACAACTGTCAGGCTTCATCGTGGTCTTACAATTAACAGTTGACCAGCAGCTCTGGGAGGAAAACAAATCAGCTCAAATGAGGGTGGGGAGAGCAGGACAAGACTGTCCCGACTGCATTGCATGACACACACCATGTCCCAGGCTGGCCAGTGCTCAGCAAGGACTAAAGCCTCATCTCTCCCTTGGTAAAACTGTTGTCAGGTCCTAGCCAAAACAATGTACAGGTAGATTTTCCATCATTCAGAAAGGAAAAGACAGAATTACCTGCAGTTTCAGCAGTGAATTAAATCTGCTTCTACTGATGTATTTTATTTTTCTTATAATTATTCCACAGTTCATTTGTTATGTATCCCTCTCTCCTGTTGTGCCACAACAAATTCCTAATATTCTCTTTCAGATAATTGTTGTCTTAGATAGCAAAGGTTCTATCATCATCATAGTACAAGGATTTCATATTATCAGAGCTTCATACCTTCTTGATACAGGCAGCTCCTCCGCACACTGACTTCTCCAGATCCTCACAGTAATCTGACTCTCCTCACTCCTCTTTCCTTACTCTTATATAGCACTAGTTCTTATTGATTGCAGGTGTGGCCTGTTAAGATCAGGCCCACCTCCAATCTTCAGCAACTGAAACAGCTGCAACTCATTGGGGGACAAGATCACCCTCTACAGATAATTCTTTCAGAAATTGTGTTTTCTCATATAAACAAATCAATATACACATCTTCTGAGGTGGAAAGGCCAAACTCACTATACAACTCCAGCTAAGGTTTGCTTTGTAACAAGGACCAGATTTTGCCAATTGGGGCTTGGGTGTGTTCAGTATATCTGAAAAGAATATATTCTTTCTTGCTATTTGAGCTGATACTTTGACATCCCATTTTATTCCAGAAAGAAAAATAGTTTAAGCTTTATATGAAAAACTCTTGAAATGTGATTTATCAACTAGGAAAGCACTCAGTTATAATTTGAGATTATAAGGTTTGTGCAAGTTTGCATATTAATAAATAATAATACATCTGCCATGCAGGTCTTGTTTCTGGGAGTTGGAGTGGAAGAGCAGCTATTGTAACCTCTGCAGTTTTGCTTTTGCCTGAGGCAAGATCTTGGCTCTGTGGAAAGCAGTGGCAAATCTTGCATGAGTGTAGGGACACAGGATTTCATCTCAGATTTTCAGTATTATAGTGGACATCATGCAGCACTGACCAAAGTCTCAGCCTCCATAGTATTTACAATTGTTATGTATTGGGATGAAGTTCCAGTGCTCCCATTACCAAAGAAAATCCTTCAGGCAGATTGATTAACACTGAGGCTAAAGATAAATTGTATGGTGCCTTTCAACCCAAGCACAACATGGGTATGCATCTAGACCAGGTGCACATCTCACCTGGTCTAAGCACCCCAAGAATGCAACAGTACACATTGTTTCCAGGACACCAAAATTTCCTGTGCAATTTTACTTTTCAGTTTCTTTCCACAGTTTAGTGCTAGATCAATAATTGTCAGGGCCCTGAGTGCCAAAAGGGTCTAGGGACCATGATCAGCTTCTCCTGGGGCTTTCCCTTGCATGCCCTGCTCATAGAGACACTGAAGCATAGGCCAGGGGCTCCATTTAAGCTAGTTCAGGCTGCTCCTTGAGAATAATAAATTTTGTCATTCAGGAAAAAACACTCCACCCAGGAAAAGAAGTGCTTAAGCTCATATGAAAAAATTTTTGTGATGTTTAAAGAAATAGAATAAAACTTATGGAGAATGTTAGCCTAATGTATTACAAATGAGATATATACTGGAATAAAAGAGTAAATATTTTTGTGGTTTTTTTGGCTTGGTTTGTTTGGTGGGTTTTTTCCTCTTTGTTTGTATCTGTTAGCCTCACTTTTAAATAATTTGGCTTTTAATTTGGTTACATTTTAACTGAAAAAAATCCCATCAAAATGAAAAATGATGCCTAGAATATATTGTGAAGAAGCAGTTGTTTCTAGAGTGGTATTTGTCTACAAATACAACATCTGGCTGGGGGAATATGGGGAAAAGGCCAGGAGAGCAAAGAGCTCTTTATCTTCTCTATTGTTTCTACCTACAGTAGGAGCTGTATGGGAACTTGATGGCTCCTGATCTGCACACTGTATGTTACTGCTTTCTCTTTTTCAAGATTTCTTTAACTGAAGGCTAAATTCAGCCCACTTCTTTGCAAGTTCAAGAATTCAGTGTATTATGCATTCTGAATAATGGTTTTTCTATGTGTGTTTTCTTCTGTTATTCTTCCTATTTCCCCATACTGTTGCTTGTAAGAACAATACTTTGCAGCACCCTCGTTTGTTGACTCCCTAATTATTTTTTAATAATCTTCTTGACCTTTTCCACTAGCAACCAGGTATTTGTTAAAGACCCACTGAGAATGGAAAGAAGATGGGAGTATAAATCTTTCTTGAAGTAAGTAAATTTCCATTTTTCCCATGAAACTGCTTTAGCGGATGTTGTTCTTAAAATATATAACTGACATAAACCCAAAGCAGCTACAAGAAATAAATTTCTCACAAAGAATGCCAGCCTACAGAAACATTACAATGAGCTAGAGCATGTTTTTTTAATCACAAATACCCCAAACAGCATGCAATTGCCTTATTTTTGTACAATGCCTATAACTAATGCACTGTCAGGAAAAAGAATCCAAATTCCTAAAAATAATTTTGAATAATTAATTATAGCCACCTGTTTAAACGGAATGTCTCAAACACCTAAGGCAGCAGGATCTGCAAGAGAATAATTCAGCAAAACAATAGTATCCATCTAAAGTCAAGGTGAACACATGCTGGAAATTTGCAAATGCTGGGGAGTTTATCCAAGATTTGCTGCTTGGCCAGTGGGACAAAAAAGAAAATTGATGATATCTTGAAGGCAGGTACCACACTGAGACAGTGCTGTCTGAATGGTGCCTGAGTTGCTTCATTTATTACCCTACTGAATAGTCCAGGGGAATAAAACTCTGCATATGTCTGCCAAAGAGCCACTCTTTTGAAGTCTTGGATCCTAGGCTACGTTCTTCCAGGCTGAGTTCCTTCATAGCTGAACATAATTCATCTTGAGGTAGAGACTGATAAACAAGTGGGAGTTTCTTGGTTGTGTGGAAGATGCCTTTTCCTCCCTCCCTCCCCCCTCAATACTTTGAATGTAGTCAGGGTTACCTGATTTTTCTTTTTTATTTTCTTTTGCAGTCATAATCGTTGTTTGGTGTCTTTAATGTTGCTTAAAACCTCTTCTCTTTGATATTGGCTACTTCTGTTCCGTGTGTAGAAGGGGGTGCAGATTGTGAAACTTACAGCTCATTAACTCCTTTATTTAGTAACAGCAAAAGTACTTTTGTGTTAGACAGAAATGACTCATTGAGTTAAGGAGGCTTGATGGAGTAACCCAAAATACAACAGAAGACACAACTTTGGGCAAAACCTTTTTGGTAGTGTTCCTTATTCTAAATTCTAGTTGACTTTATCAACAAGTTTATTTTTGTTTGTATAAGGCTGCAAAAATTCCAGATTTTGGAAACAGAACAGATGAGAAGGGAATCATCTGAATGCTTATTGAGAGTTTGAATGCACTCTACAGCAACAATTGTCAATGTAGGAAAGGAAATACAACTATATTTATTGTCAATAAACCTTCAGTAAATTGGGTCTTAAAATCATTGAAAGGCAAAATTGAGCCTAGTTACTTGTGTAACAGTGCAGAAGCTGCTCCTCATGCAACTGTAAGAATGGGATTTTTGGCATTGACACATGTAAGATTCAGCCCTGTTTTTGAAGCTTCTTTCCTGTGTTGACTTGATCACTGATTCAAACCAGGTGATGGGACAAATGAAGTTTTAAAATATTTGAAATGTGTGAAAGAAGAGATAACAAGCACATACTATTTTTCCTAGGGAATTTCCATATGTTGCACATTTTATCAGTCTCCTTTTATAATAATCCAAATATCATATCCCAGGGAACAGTTAAAAGGGATCCTAAATACAGAAAGTTTGCAGATCATTCAAAATGTTCTGAGAGTCTGAATTCCGCCCTGCATTTTGGAAATGTTCTCCCATACTGGGAGGCAGACTGGTCTGGAAGAATGCACAGAACAGGGAATTGGGAATGACAGGGGAGCCTTTCAGTGACCTGCTCTGTAGCCTTGGGCAGTCACTCAGCTCCTCCCCTCTCTTCCTTCTCACACTAAATGACCTTGGGTGCATGTCAGGGCAGGAAGCTGGGAAGCAGCACAGCAGGATCCTTGGTGTCTTTCTCAAGTCTGCCTTCATGCAGAACAGAAGTGTGACCATTCTGCAGGCACTTTGCTCCTCCTTAGGCAGGGAAAGGGTAAGAGCTGCCTTAGCAAGTTCAGTGTTAAGACTACAATTTCCAGCAAACAGATCCTCTCTGATTGCTAAATGGGTTAAGTTTGTTTCCTTTTCCAGATGTAAAAAACAAGAGGTGACTTGAGAGATTCTCAGTTGTGCTTTTGGGTCTTAGGAGGATATGTCTGGTATCCTATTAGTCAGTCTTGTTCTCCCAGATCAATAAAATACTTCTAAAATTCCACTCAAGAAATTTCTCTATAGTAAGAGAACTAGAGCAAAACAATGAATGTAGCCCAAGCTTCTGAATTGCCAGGTTGTGCACTAACCTTTAGACCATATCTTTAAAATAGGAGCTAATGAAGCTTGAGCTCCACCAGACATTAATAAGTGCTCATGTGAAAGTTGTCAAATATTACTACTGCATCTCAGAGGATAAGTTCTGTTATTTGTTTTGTAGCTTCATCCCTACTAAGACTTAACCAATATCTAGTAAATCTTTCCCAGACCACTCTGGCTCTTCTTGTGTGGGACATAAACAACCCTTGATATCACTGCTCACTGGGTCATTCTTTATTTCTTAAACTCAGATTTCAGCTGGTGTGGCTTGCCATCTTCAGTGACTTGTGACAGAGAGGGGAAAAATAGGTCCAAACTTGGATGTGTGGAATGTATTCCATCTGCTTTTATAACATTGGAAGGAAAAATACACCCATCATATGTGTTGTTCCTAATTCTTAGCATATCTTGCTTTACTGAGAATCTCTGTGCTTTCAAGCGTCAGAGATACCTCACACCTCAATTCTCCAACTCCCTCCTCATCTACCAAATTTTGGAATCCTTCTAATGAACTACAAAACAGAATGAACTGGATGTGGTGAAGACCCACAGCAAAGTTTCTGCAGCCTTTGCAATCAGTCCCCAAGAATGCACATTAGTCTGTCTCTTCTGGTATGACAGGGAAAATATTAGATCAAAAGTCTCTGAGACAATTTTAGAATGGATCAGTTTATGAAAAAGGTCTGATTATGTAAGTGGTTGCCAGTGATTTCTGAATGGTGAGAGAGCAGTGAAGACTAATTAAGCCTTTGTTTTGTCATGTCTGATGGAAAATAGAAGCTTTGAGGTTTGACCTGTGTTCACAAAGCTATTGAAATAGGTCTGTTTTCTCTAAACATACATAACTGCTGTACCTGAGAAAGGACAGATGTTATAATGACATGAAGAATTAAATATTGATAGCACAACAAAGAGCAAAAATCTGACTTCATCTGCTTTGGTGCAGCATACAGAGGCACATCACAGCCACATTGAGTGGCCATTTTTGTTCATCTTCAGCCAGTTTAAAGGCATGGCACTGTGCTGTGCATTTTTGTGCAGGAGCCTGGAGTTAAAAAACCAGCACTGACGTGTGCCTTGTGCTACTCTGCCTCTTATGCAGGCCTGGCAGAAGCACAGTCTGCTGGTGTGTCAGCAGGATTCTGCCACTGAGCTTCTGTAACTTGCCCACAACAGCCTCCACTGACCTTGCTCTACTGTCTTGCCCACTAAAAGAAGATAGCCCCAGGTGAACTGGCTATTGACATTGAAGTCTGGCCTCAGACAACTCTGGAAATATGGCCAAGAGTGTTTCAGACAGTGCTTGTCAGCCTACTCCAAATTCATGCCAAGAACCAGTTTCAATGTCTGGTGGCACAGACCATTCTGTTCTGGGCCTAGGAACATTCCTGAAAATGCAAGGTATTTCTGACATTGATGGATCCCAAGCTGCTACAGAATTACTCTAGATAAAGATGTTTTAAAAGTACTTAAAGGGTAAATTTGACATTTAAAAATGTCAAATATGTCAACAAATTTAGTTTTTATTGCAGTGGAGACAGACAAGTGTAGCCAGAAAATTTAAATATGATGGTATTGAGACTATGCAAAAAGCAAAATCACTAAAAGCTTTCCTGTCACTCTAGAACTCAAATGGATATTGAAGCTTTCACCACCTGAACCAATGGTGGGAATAACTAGATGTGCTGCTTTACCATAGCTGTGCACTGCATTTGCAGGAGGGGCTTTGTTCTCTCTTCCTAAATTACAGGGAAAATTGAAGGGGGAAGGAAGGACATGTAATTTGGAAAGAACTGGCAGTGAAAATTATTTTTTCCCTTAAAATTATGAAATACTCAAAATATCAACTTTCTGTTGAGCTTTGAAATGGAAATTGGGGTTTTTTATCCTAAAACTTTGTTAAACCAAGAAAGCATTTTCTGCCCAACTCTAAGCAAAGTATTGTGATAAACCTTCAGACAGAACATCACCAAAAAGCCAAAAGTGATTCTGAAGCCCACCAGAAGTCCTAGAGAAAACTTGGTGGCACAGAAAAGGTTGGCTTCAATTTGCAAGAAAAGTCTTCATGGCTTTAGAAGTGATGAAAGATAGCTGAGTAGAGGCTCGAGGAGCTGTGTCTGCAGCAAAGGAAGTGGGTGGACAGATCCCTGTATACAATAGTGCTATGAGATGTGAAATTGCTAAAATAGCCCCTGCCTAATGTAATCACCTTTCAAAGAATATTTGAGAGGCATTTTGTCAGTGACATATAAACAAAGGCTATGTTTGAAATTCGAAACTTGTCCAAAGTAATTTTTCTTTCAAAGGCTGTTTCCCCTGCTTGTGCTTGTTCTAGTGCTTTGAAAGGGCATGTTTTTAGATGACAAGCTAGTTTTAATTGTTTATTAAAAAAAACAACAACCAAACAAAAACCTTTTACAAAGCAGTAAGGACCACCAAATGCATCTTTGAACAACTTTTCTAGCACAACAGAAACTGCATACAGGCATTGCTCAAGAACTTTTAGGCACTTTGTCTAGAGCAGAGATTTCATGAAAATATAGAGAGAAGAGCAGGCATGGTACCAATGATTTTTTTGCCATTTACAAATAGGCTGTATCAAGACAATAACTCCAAATCTTAGATAATTTCTCATTCTAAGACATTCCAGCTTGCATTACAAACTAGTAGCATGATCCCTTAACAGTGCCTGTGTAAGACTCCTGCTGACTTCAAAGGCAGTGCTATGTTCAGGCTGACACAGGATCATGACCTTGACCCAAAGACAAATTATTTACTGTGGTAACTTCAACTTGAGCTGAGCAAGAACTACTGAGAGAAAAGGGAGCAAACTGCCTAGTATTGTCTATCTTAACTGTTGCTTAAGGCAGGAAAGTAAAAACCATAAACCACAAAAAAAAAACCTTACCTCTTTCTGCAACTAGAATTTTGTTGGGTGATAAATTATGGAGGGCATAAGTCAACAGCTGAGCTAGGATTCTGAATCCAGTTAAATCTGGGGTATCTCAAGTGTCCCCTGATATCTCTCACAATCCCAAATGATCACTTTTGGCACCTTGAACACTGAAGTTTATGAACACCAGGAATAGTGACACATGGTTTTTCATGGCTTTTGTCTGGTGTTGGACTACGAGTCATGACAGGTTTTTTGCTGCAGGTGGCCCATTTCTATCTGCTTTCCTTCTCAGTTGGTTCTTATCTAATGAGACAGTTAATCTTGCAGCTTTTCTTATGGCAGGTCACACTGGGGGAGAAATGACAGGACTTCCCTCCTCCACCCTTCTCCTCATTGTTCATTGCTGGCAGGAACTTACTGATCCCTTTTACCTCTGTACTTCAGGTCTTTCTTGTAAATTTTAAACAATTGCTGGTTTGAGCCATCACCCACAAGTTTTTAGAAGGAGTCGTGAATGTATCGTGACTGTGTGAGATTTGATTTACAGGAAACTGAGGGGACAGAAAAAGTCACTGGTGCTATTTGCAGGCATTGGTGGAAATTATCTTAGAAAGAAACCTGTTAATTTGTGGGCACTAGCATAGTTTTTCTTTGTTGCAATGGGAATCACCAAAAGGTTTCTATTGTATATTCAACCTTTTTTGTGCTTGGAGAGTAAAAAAATGTTGGAATCTTATTCCCCCTGAGAGGGCACTCACCACAGATTTCCTCAGACCCTTTACCATCTTCCTAGGGAATCCTTGATTATACACAACTGGGGGGCAGGGACTGAATTGCAAGCTACCAGGGGGTCCCACTGCCATCTCCAAGAGAAAAGTCACCCCACTGCCACTTGATGGCTTTGTCCTGCTATACATGCCCACTCGCATGGCCAGCTGCAGCCTGGGCTAAATCTTTCAGAACTGGTGGAAATGAATTGTGTGTTATTCATCAGTCATGAATATATGAAAGAGAAATCCAGCCTGGCAGTTGCACAGTTACTTAACATGCCTGGTTTCCTATGAAGCCTACCTCTTATTTAGATTCTTTGTTAGCTGTTGTTTCTAATTTTTGTAAAGGCTTCAGGAAGCTTGTTTTAGCTAGAGGGAGTGAATTGTCTTGGCAGAAATGAGGGAAAAGTTAAGAGGAAGGGTCTGCTACATTGTGCAGGCATTGTACATTGACTTAGTTGAAAATATATTAATATAAATAGACTTCAGACTTCCTCCCCTCTCTCTTTCCAAGCTGAAAGCCACCCACGGTCGCAGTGATGTGGAGGCTGTTGGGCAGCAGAGGGGAGGTGGCAGGGCTCAGGGTGATACCTTGAGAAGCTACCTGGAACAGAGGCTAGACAGTGTTACAGGATTAAAGTAGGTATTTATGAAAAAGGCCTTCAAAGAATACACCTTGGGCAGTACAAGACCCTGGAGGAGGCTACAGGACGAAGGATCAGACGTTTTCACACTTTTATAAGTTTTGGTTCATTTACATGTTAATCGTTCAATTACAGCTTCAGGTATGAAGTCCCATCCTCCCCGTTTCTCTCCTAGTTCGCTGTTGTTTATACTTTTTGAGCCTGAAGCTGCAATGGTGTCCTTGGTTCTCAGGCTGGAAAAGGATTGTTTTGTCTGACTAAACTGTGAAGAGAACTTGCTGACACTTTATATGCAGTTCAGAGTTGTACATTAATGCAGTATAAAATCTGGAAAATATGATAGTTAAAACTTGAGGCACCAAGGGTGCAGCCTGCTGCACTCCTCTGTTTGCTTTGTGGGAGTGGACAGGCGCTGCGAGTTCGTTGGGATTTTACTGTCGAAGCTTTCTAAAGTGGTGTAAATGTGTGTGCACAAGCTGCCGGGCAGGCCTATAAAAGCAGGACCATATAATCAAGGTGAAATTTGAGAAAGTGATTTATTTAGTTCCCGTCCTCGTCAGTGAGGACGAGAACCCCTTGTCCCGGCTGGCCTGCTCTCGGCTCCTCACGGCCGTAGCGGGGCTGAGCGCCGGAGGAGGCAGAGGCAGAGGCAGAGGCAGAGGCAGAGGCAGAGGCAGAGGCAGAGGCAGAGGCAGAGGTTACCCCCGGTCTGCAGGGGCTGCGGATGGACCTTCTCCCGTGGCCCTGCGCTGTGGGCGGCGTGCGCGGGGAAGGGCGCGGCAGGCTCGGCCCGTCCAAGGGCAATGACGGAGGGAAATAAGCGGCGCTCAGCGGGCCGTGTCCGCGCCGCGGCCCACACCCTTGGGCCACTGCTGACCCTCTCCTCCTGCCTGAGAGGTGACGCCAAGTGCAAGCGGGGCGGAGGGTCACCGCCGTCACTGAAAG
The DNA here is from genome assembly GCF_022539315.1 of Serinus canaria. Classification (NCBI taxonomy): domain Eukaryota; kingdom Metazoa; phylum Chordata; class Aves; order Passeriformes; family Fringillidae; genus Serinus; species Serinus canaria. Next base: position 26,723,918 of record NC_066321.1, read on the forward strand.
CACAGGAGTCGCCTCCAGCCCTGTGTATTGCCGTGCTGGCCTCTGGCCGCGCCACGTTTCGCGGCACCTGCCGCCCTGCCCTGCTCCGCTGCCCGCGGGCACTCGTGTCGCGCCGGTGCCGCCGAGAGGCGCCGAGCCCAAAAGTATCAAAATCCGGATGCTACTAACACTTCCCTCCCGAGGTGTCCATCTTCTCCCCGTATCGTAGGAGTCGAATTCCGGCTCCACCTGCATGGAGGTTTCCCCGTCAGTTCGCTGCCTGACGAAGCCTAGTGTCCCCTCCTTTATATTGAGGCAAGCCGGCAGAGCTGTGGGCTCTCGCCAGTAGGAGCAGCAGTGACTGCCTAGGAAGGGATCGCTGCCCGTCTCACCCCGGCAGTCGAGGACTCGGCTCGGCTTGAGACTGGCCCGCGGGGGTGCCTGGAGCTCTGGGAGTGGATCAAGCAGGGCCGGAGCCGCCGGGGCGCGGGGTGCCGTCAGCTCACCCCTCCGAGGCGTGCGCTTCGCTCGCGTCTGGGCGCCCACTTGCGGTCCCTCCATCAGATCGAGTCAGTTCTGTGAAATTCCTCGGGGCTGACCGTCAGGGAGCCAGGGCTCTCTTGAAAGAGACTTAGGAAAAGCACAGGGCTGAGAAACTTTGCGAAAGTTGGACAAATTCGTCCCTTTTGTGTGAGGGGAGACTAAAAAGCCGCACGCCGTGACCCCCTCTTGAGTGGGAGCACCCACGGGAGCCTCTGCAACTCCTCCTTGTCCTAGCTGCGGAGGGAGATGCTGCAGCCCCAGAAATCCCGCCGTATCTCGTTCAAAATAGGTTGATACAAAGTCAAGACGCTAACAAACAGGCATTCCCCGGTAAACGCATGCAAAGACGCCTCAGAAATCGGGAGGCTGCCGTTGTTTATGTCCGTCCTAGCGAGGACATAGCGAGGATGTGCAGAACTAGTCCCAGGGACTGAACAAATACCTGCTAAGAACTAAAGGCGCCATGGGTTGTCGTACAAATGAATTGATCCAGTAATCGCTAGGGCTATAACACCCTTATTTATGCTAAAGCATGTGACACAGTCTTCAAAATACGGTAGCTCCAAGTTACCACCTCTTTATTACTTATACAAGCTAATAGGTAAAGTGACTTTTACCTTCTTTACTTGAAGGAGACACAAAGAAGCAGACAGGTAATTCCGCGCTGCTAATTATTGTGATGTGATGGGTAGGGAAGGGAGAGGTTGTAGTGGAAAATGGGAAGACCGATTATGAAATCTCGCAGTTTAGCTAGTAGTGACCATCTCAGACCTCATGATTATTTTTTCTTAAACTGCGGATGCCAATATGTTAGAAAATCTGGCACCTTATCTGCCAGGGAGTGAACCCGTTTATTCTGTCCGAAAGCGTGTTTTGATAACAGGCATCTTTTCTTTTCTTTTTTTTTTTTTTTTCCCTCCCCTGTGACTGATTTGAATTCTCGCCTAAATGTTAGCGTTTTAAATTGAGTGTTTAGCTGTTGCGCTTCAGGGTGTGGAGTGAGGGAAGCGGTAGCTCTCTCGCTCGCTCCTGGGTTCTGCGGTACCGAGAAAGATCGCACTCAGTGCCGAGAGCGGAGCGCGGAATTTGCCGTCTGCCGCGGTGAAGTTGCGGTAGTGTTGCAGTTCCGCTTGTGTGAGGCTTGCCAGGCTTAAGGCAAAAAGTGTCCCGTATACAAAACGATCAGAATATTTACAGGTAATTGTGACTGTCAAATACTTCGTTGCGTTGACAAAGCGCAGAGATCTTGGAGCGTTTCGTCTTTCGGGGGGTGGGAGGTTGCGGGGGCTTGGGACCCCTGCGAGGGGCAGCGGCGAGGGCCCGTTCGGCCGGGGAACTGGGGGGCTTCTGGATCCCAGCGAAACGCTGGCAAGGAGGAAATAACAGTGTCTTCCCGCAGAGACGGTGCGGCTGAAGGGCTCTTCCTGGGGCAGAAGTGCAGCGGTTCACGGAACAGAGTAAGTGAGAGCTGCTGTCCCCGCTGGGGACAAACTCTCTTGTTAGATGCTGATTTAGTTGGAGCGATTCCGCGACGGGGAGCACACGAGCACTGCGTCTGCTCTGGTTTTATAATGGGATTTCAAACGATGGATAACTCTCACCCGTCCTTTTACAAACCTGAAATTTGTCACGGGAGCGCGCTGGCTGCGCGCAGGCCGGCGGCCCCTCCGGCGGAGGGGGGAGGGGGGGAGAGGGGGCAGGGCGGCCGGGGGAGACGCAAGGGCTGGAGGAAGAAGAGACTTTAAGTGGAATTGCTCTCGCTGCTTGACAGCGGTGCCTTGCCTGGGCACGGTGGCCGCGCAGCCACAGAGGACACGGCGGCCCCGCCGGCGGCGGCCGAGGCTGTCCTGCGGGGCTGGGAGGTGGCAGCCCCCGCCGGTGGCCGAGCACTTGCTTCCGGCCCCTTCCGCGCCCTGCATGCTTCTCAGCAAAGGGGCAGGGGTGGCATGGAGACAGCCTCGTCAGAGACTGTGGAAGCAGAGGGGCATCAGCTCCGCGGAGCCCAGCGGGCGAAAGGCGGGCAGGCTCAGGGTAGTGTCCTCAGTTCCCAGCTGCCTCGGTATCTGCTTCTTAGGCTTCTGCCTCGTTCCGCCACATCGAGAAGCCACGTCCAGGTTGAAGGACGCCGCCTCGGCAAGGCTACCAGGGGCTGCCTAGGGCGGCGGGCCACTTTTTGGCCACCCTGTAAGGTGCTGGGAGCGGGCAGACAGCCTCGAACCCCGAAGGGCCCTTTCACTGGCCAAGTACGAACTCAAGCCCCGAAAATCTTTTTAAGTGTTGGCGCATATTGCCTGGCAAAGTTTTGAGGTCGCAGGAAAAGACGACAGGATTGTTTTCAGGAGGAAAAGCAGGATTTGGCCCTTTCCTGTCCCTGGGCCCCATGTGTGACCCCTCTGCAGAGAGCGCCTTGCTGTGCCCCGTACGTAGCAGTACAGGCTACCTTGCGAAAGCCTAAAAAGACTGACACCCTGTCAGCTTTCCATATGCGGTGATTCCGCCGGGGACAAGTCAGTTTGGTGGCACAGCCGGGAGGATCTGAGCTATCTTCTTTCAGGAGCCAGGCTACGGGATATTTGCGGCTCGTGTGTATTAGGATGCGTTTCCTCGATTTGTTCAAAGGCGTTTTCAGCCTTTATAGTTCAATAAACCTCTGTTGTTTATCTTCACTCGAAATCCCCTTCACTGTCTGCCCTTTTTTTTTTTTTTTCCTAAGCAGATCCGCAGCCTTTAGTTACTTGCACAAAAAACCCTAAGCCTTCAGCCGGGCACCCAGCTGCCGGCCGGGCTGTTTTGTCACAGGCTGCCCTGCCTTTGGCTTCAGTCTAACGGTGGGGAGCGAGGGTGGGAGTTGGGGGCCGGCACCGGGGCCCCGTGCGGTCCCGCCACGAGTCTGCTCCCTGAGCACCATTTCGCGTGGCAGGAGCCGGCGGGAACTGCTGCCTTGTGCCGCAGAGCAGAGGGTTCTCCCTACACATTTACTGAAGTTTTAATTAAAACGGGCGTACGCAGATAAGAGTATCTGTTGAGAGGCAAAGTTTGGATTTAAGAGGAAAACAGCACCCTGCTCTGTCCAAAGGACAGTCGCTAATGAGCACCGCGTCCTGAGCGCGGCGGGGCTAGGACTGAGCTAACACAGCCCGTTGGGAAGCTCACGGGGAGCGGGCTCGTAATCGGCTGGTCCTCCTGGTTCTGTTAAGGTCTTTACTCGTATCAGGTCTCCGCCGCCCGTAGGAACTCGGAGAGCACTTGAGCCTTTGTGAGGCGATGGTGTCCAACCTGAGCGGGGGATGTTTAGCTTCTAGGTCGGAGCCTGGCTGGGCAGCAAGGATGCTATCTTGCTAATTTACTTGCTAATCGTTGTAATTAAAACGATTCGTGCCTCGGGGTACGAGTCCTCAGCCCTGCACGCTCGGCATGTCCTGCGGAGCTCCGCCGTCACTCGTTCTGACCCCGGGCGAGAGCGCGGTTGGAAGGGAAGAGGGGGCTTTCCCGGAGCCCTGCGTCCCGTAGGCACACGGGGGGTGTAAAGGCGGGCGCTGGGCTGGCTCCCGCACCGAGGGTGGCGGCTCTGTGCTGCAGCCCCTTGCCGCATTCGTTCACGCCGCAGCTCGGGCAGTGCGCGCAGGCGGAACGCTCGTTTCCCGTCCTAGCGCCGCTCGGAGCGGCCACCTCGGGGTGAAGCGGGGGACACCTCTCGGCCCGGGGCAAACAGCACTGGAGTGGCCTTAGGCTGCGGCGAAGGAGCAGCCGCAGTTGGTGCTCGGGTGGAGGGGCTTGTTGGTTACTTCTCTCTCGGATCTAGGGAACTTTCCTTAATTGCAACGAAGGTGGCAAAACTCTTCCTTCATTTCCAGCTATAAGCTGCTAATTTGAAGGAAAAGAGCCACAGGGCACAAACGCCTTCGTCTGTGCTCTCTGCTCCTGACAGTTTACAAATCTAACCAGAACTATTTCAAAGAAGCCATGCAATACTGGAGAATCTCGAAGTCTGTTAAGGTGAGGTGGGTCGATGAGCTTGATATCTCACGGAGGAAATCCCTTGCGGTTAGCATTACAGCGTTGATCGTGGGAAAACGAAGCCAAGGGCCGGGGCAAAGCCAAGATTTGCAGACTTGCAAATGTGTGAGGAACACGGGGAAACTGCAGATCGTAGTGGGGAGCTGGAGGGCAGGAGAGAGCCTAGCAGGACTCCGGCAGAGGCCAGCTCAACCCCGCACCAGGCGTCCAGCCGGCCCGGCCTGCCGGTGAACCCCGCTCCCTGCGCCCGCCTCGGCCGGGGCTGCGCTGCCTCCTGGACACCGAAATACGGTGTAATAGCGTGTTACGTGCTATTCGGCTCCGGCCGAGTCGTTCCCTTCCCTGGGTACGTCTGGCTGCAGAGATTGCTTCTCTGTTGTCCGCAGCTCCTTCTCCACATAAACCAGCGTTAACAGCAAAAGGCTCATTAATAAAACCACTGGGGGGAAGGATGGAAGCGCGGGTAGGTCTGCAGAGGTACTGCTGTCCCGAAACCCTTTGGTCGGAGCTCGGACGCCGTGAAGACGCTTTGGGTCTGTTTTTTTTTTTTTTTTTTAATTATTTTAGTTATTCCATTGGCACAGCACGAACGAGCCGCGTGGATCCCGAAGGGGCTGGAGGCAGCCGGCGGTGCTCAGGGGGTGCAGAGCCGGCTCTCGGGGGCCGAGGCGTTATGCCGCGGAGCCGGGGGACTTGCCAGGCGGCCCGGCGGCCACCCCAGCAGCCGCCGCGCTCCCCCTCTGGCCAGCCGCCGTTTTAGGCTTAGGTTGCTGGGGGAAAGCAGCGGATTGTGGCTGGGAAAGGACGATGGCTGGCGTCGTGCTCCCGCCGGCACTGTCGGCTGGAGCCAGAGCTTTCCCCTCGAAGTGATGCGGGCAGAGTCGGGCTTCTCCCGCCATTGGGCTCAAGGACATTTTCGTTTCATTTCGGCTTCCCCTCGTGAACCTGCCGCCGAAAGAGGGATCGCGGTAGTGCGGAGGGACGAGAACCCCTCCTGCGGCGGCAGGGTTAGATGGCTCGTCCCCGACAGCGAGCGCTCGATGGCAGAGCCACCCCGCAGCGGCGGCCTGGCTCCTCGGCTGCCCAGGGCCTTTCTCGGACCGCGAAAGGAGCGCGAAGAAGGCGCTGCTAGGCAGGAGGTCAGTCCTTACTTGCTGCCCATCGCCGGTTTGCCTGGGCCACTGCTCTGTCCGGGCCGGGCCGCGGGACAGGAGAGGGTGTCGGAGCCTCGACGGCATGTGGCGCGGCGGGCAAGGTGGCAGGGCGGAGCGGCGCTGCAAGGACCGAGGGCGCAGCGGAGGACGGCGGGAGGGGCCCGTTCGGCGCCGCGGCAGGTGCTGCGCCGATTCCGCACCGCCGGGGCCGCGGGCGGCAGAGAGCAGCGTCCGCCTCGGGCTGCGCCGGCGCCAGTGCCCGCGCGATGGCGCTGTGCAAAGGCGAAGGCAGCGGGACGGCTCGGGCGGGTGGTCCCGGCCGCGGCCCGCAGGAGCGGATGCGGGCTCGGGTCTCGACGTGAGGGAGCCCGGGCCAAGCGGAGAGACCGGAGCCCTCGCCTATGGGATCCGCTCTCCCCTTTCCTCCTGACCCGGCGTCCTGGCAGTGCGGACTACAGCCGCCAGCCCGAAGGGACCCAGAGCTGCCTCGCCGGTGCTGGGGGCCATTCCGCTCCCAGACCTCCGGCCGGTGTGCCCTCGTGGCAGCCCGGGACCTCTGCGCTTCGAGGCAGTGCCCGCGGGCGGTGGGCCGGTGTCCCCCGGGACCCCAGCGTGCGGCGCGGGGGACCTCCCCTCGGCCCGGGCCACAGCGCTCAGCCCCGGCCGAGCCTCGCGGTGAAGCTGTCGTCCCGCGGGCGCCGCGGCCCCTGGGAAATACCGGGTGGAAGGGGGGGAAAGCAGCAGGCGAGGAGAGCGCCCGGCGGGTCCTGCCACGGGGAGAGCCACGGGCGCCGGCTCTCGGCCCGGCTGCGTGGGGCGAGAGCCGCCCCGGCCCGGGGGGAGGCATCGCGGGCAGCGGAGGGCCGGGAGGTCGCGGCAGCCCCGGCTGCAGCCGCCCGCCTCTGAAGCCTGTGTGGGCACAGAGCTGCGATGGCTTCCATGCGTTTTGGCTTTAAAAGCGGTAGTTAATGAAAACCAAACCTTTCCAAGGAGGTGTTTTTGTTCAAAATTTTGTGGTAATCAACGACTGAAGGGGTCCGCAAACTTCAGTAACAAGGAGCGTTGGGCACTCGGAGCGCATCCACTCCTGCTCCCATCAGAGAGAGCGAGCAGAAAATTCTCGTACAGAAGTTGGTGTTAGAAAAAGAAAAATAGGTTATTAATATTATTAATATTTTTTAAATTGTTGTTTTTTTTAAATCGCGACATTGAAGATGGGTGAGGAAAGCAATGGGAAATAATAACATTTTCTTTCCAGTGGAAATAAGGACATGTGAAAATCATACAATGGGGGGAAAAGCGTTTGTAATTCGAAACAGAGAGAAAAGTCTTTTATTGGGAAAAAATATGTAAAAGAAAAATAAGCATCACACTTCATTAAATCCGTATAAATTAAGTGATGTTTACAAAAGAGAAGTTACCAAACAATATTTATACGTACTCGGTTACGTTTTCCCCGGTTTCACTAACAAGCCCCTTTGCTTTCGCGTCAAAATTTTCAAATTATTACGGCTCCCGATTTCAAAGTTATTTTCTCAGAGTATTTTACGTAAACATTCAGTTTATACATACACACTAAACATATTCGGTAATCCTGATATTCCAGTGAACGCGGAAATGAGAAACCAGCTGCCGGTGGAGAAAAAAACGAAAGCAAGAGAAAGGTGCAGGGGATTCATTGCAAATGAAGCAATCGCTACATATATATTTAAATGTATTTAATTGTATGCATTATTCAAATGCCCTTCTGACTAGTTTAATAATTTAGAATCGATAGTTTTCCTAAAAACTTTATAAAATATTTACACTTAATAAAATATTAATCGATTAACAAGCCAGTTGTACTCTTATAGGAGCTTTACTAAAGTCCTGTAATCGCGCTGTCGCCACACGTCTCCGCTGTTAAGGAAAGGATCACTGACAAAATGTAAATGAAGATCTTCAGACGGTGGTGTTTATAAAATACCTCATTAATGGGCTTGGATTGAGTCTCTCCATCCATCCACATCATCAGATATAATAATAGTAACGAATCAGACAGGGAAGATCCTGGCTAAACCATTGGCATTTTTTTTTTCCAGAAGTACTGAAGTCCTAAATCACCAATTCTTCTAACTTTCTGGCCATTGATCCTTGGGCATTCGTAGTTCAACATCAAAGGTAAGAACAAAACATTACTCAATTATTCAATAGCTGGTGGAAAACGTTAACTTCCATACTGCTGAGCTTTATCAAATGGGGGGGAGGGAGAAAAGTTAGATGGGTTATTTAAAAAGATAACAGAGAGTTCTCAAAACTTTGAGGCTCGTTTCTGAGAGGGAAAGCAGGAGACCTGCCTGACGGCAGCCGCCGCGCTCTCTCCTCCGCAGCCTGCGCGTTCCCGGTACCGCCGCTCGTTTCTCCGTCCGCTCCCAGAGCCCCGGCCCTGGCGGTATCCGGGCCCCCCGCCCTCGGCCTTCCGCTGCTCCCCGAATCTTCTCTGGCTCCCCCCGACTTCAGCCGGCGATGGCACGCGGCTCCCACCCGCGTCCACGGCTTGCTGTCCCGGAGCAAGGCTGGCACCGCGTCCAGACTTCGGCGGCGGGTCCCCCTGCCCCTGCCGAGGCGGGGACAGCCGCACTTGGCACTGCTTTTCGGGGCCGGCCCGGAGGTCGGGTGCGGAACGAAGGGATGATTTCTCTTACCCTGCCCGGGGATCCTCTGCTTCTCCCGATACTAGTTTCAGGGGCGGCCCGGAGCTCACCGGGACACGCGAGCGCTCGGGTGGGCCGTCACTGCCACTCGGCGGGAAGGAGGGGAGCAGCGGGACCGGCGGCAGCCGATCTCCCGTAGGGACCTGACCCTCCTCCAAACCCCGAGGCAGCACTGGGACGGCTGCATGCGGGCTCGAGGCAACCACTGCTGCCCGCCCGACTGTCTCCGGGCGCTTATGGGAAGAACGAAGATCTGTCACCAGGGCTGCCCGGTGGCCGTGATGCTCCCGCAGGTCCCCAGCGTCGCCGTGCCCGGGACGGGGGGCTCCGCTCCCCACTAACCCCCCTTTTTTTTGACCCTCCGGCGCCACCGTAAAAGAGAGAGCTCTTAAGGGAGCACGGCGGGGAGGGCGGCGCCGAGCAGGGAGCCAGCCGTGGACGGGCGGCGGGGGAAGCAGAGGAGGGGGGGGTGTCGGGGCACTTTGGGTGTCCGCCGCCGCCGGCTCATTCCCCGGTGCCCGTCGGCCGCCCGCCCTCCCCGCCAGAAGGGATTCCCTCGGTCCACCTTAACGTGGGTCTCGTTCCGCCGCCGGGCGGGCGGCGAGGGCTCGGCGGCGCGGGGCCGCCGGCTCATTCCCCCGCGCCCCCCGGGCCGGGCAGGGGGCGCTGCGGGTCCTCGGGGCGCCCGCGGGGCATGGCCCCGCCGGGAGACGCGCCCACGCCGCCACCGGCCCCAGGGAGCGGCGCGGTGCACCTTGCATCAGAGAGAGAGGGGACTGCCTGCCTGCCGGGTGACCGCTCGCTGCCCCGGGACTGGTGAGGGGCTCGATGTCGCCCCGCTGCGACTTCCTGACCGGAGCTTTGCCCGCATCGCTGGCTGCACTTAGGTAGCGCTGTCATGCCCTACCCGGAGCTCCGCTATTAAATAATTTAGTGGCGGCAGCAGCAGCGCTTCCCTGCCCGCTTGTCACCTTCTCCCGGCCCCCGCCATCAATTATTCAGGACCATCCCGGTAACTGCCTGGAGTCGGGCGCGGAGAACAGGGCGACGGCGGGGCCCTGCCTGGGGCCGGTCGCTGGATCTTGGAGGCCTGGAAGAAGCGCGACCGGCCCTCGGGGCGGCAGCCCCCACCGGACCGCGAAAAGTTACTGTCACCTCGCCCCGGCGGAGAGAGGTTGCGGGAGGATCCCCGCCGTCTGTCGGTTCCCAGGGGGACGGGACTAGGGGGCGGGTGGCAGGACGCGGCGAGGCCGCACGGACTGCTTCGGATCAACCCGGGCGTCCGGACTGAATGCCGGTGGCAGCTTTGCTCCTCCTCGGTCGGTCCGGTGTCCCCAACTCCCACTTCCCCACCATCCGCTCCCCCGCCCTTCCCCTTCTCCCGGCTCCTCCTCCTCTCCTTCCTTCTCAGCCCTCCCCCAGCCCGACTACCCCTGCCCTTGCGCCTTTCTGCCCTGGGTCTCTCCTGTCACCACCGCGTCGTCCTGCCACGCTTCCCCTTCCCCACCCAGCCTGCCCTACGCCCTTCCTTGGCGCGGCACTGCGCTCCTCTTTCGCGTGCGAGATGTATTATTTATTTATTGGTGTTTAATTTCCTGCCAGGTGGGTTTCTGCCTCCCACCCGTGAGCGTAGCGGAGCCGGGGCTCCGCGGGGCGGGCCGGGCCGGGAGGAGGTGGGCTGCTGCGTGCCCGTCTGTGCCCGATTCCGAGGTAGCAGCGAGACTTGATTTTTGCGGGGGGGCGGGGGGGGGGAGGGGTGTCAAGGCGAGGAGGGGTGGCGATGTTTGGGATGCACAGCCCTGGGACGGGAACGCCGCGCAGACAGACAGGCAGACACACACACAGGCGTGCACATACACCAAACCCGAAAGCAAGGACAACCCCAAAAAGGACTCACTTTGCCTCGATGACTCAACGCAACTAATAACCGTTTCTCTGCTCTCTGTGGCGAGTCCCTCCTGCCGCTGCTCTCGTTGGCAGAGGAGGGAGCGATTGAAAGTGACACACGGGGGGCCGCCGCCGCCACTTCTCCGCGCCGCCAGGCACTCGCCGCCGCCGCGGAGCCCGGGAGAGCGGCGCTCCCTCCTCTTCTCCTCCCCCTGTTTCCCCCGGTATTGATTTTCTCCGCTGAAGGTGTGAGAAGTCGGCTCCCTCTCCCTTCTTTTCTGCGCCGCAGCCGCCGGCCCCACGCCTCCCCGCCCCCTCGTCCCGACCTCTTCGCTCCGCTCGCCACCCGGGACCCTCCGGGACGGGGCTCTACCCTTGCCGCCCCGCGGGAAACCGCCCCGGCCCCGCCGCCTCAGCACCCCTGGAGGAGGGCGAGGAGGGGGCTGGGGGTGGGGGGAAGGAGTAGAAGCGAAGAACGCGGCGTGGGAGAAGGAAACAGGAAAACTTTCCACCCTGGATTCTCTACTTCTGATCCATGGACAGAGCCCAACTCAGCCAACTTACAGACAGGCTATAAGCAGTAAGTACAGCGGCAGTTCGCGGGAGCTGCTCGCTAGAGGCTTCCTCGCCAGCAGCCGGCTACTCCGTGGCTGCACAGCTGGCCGGCGCGGGGGGGTCGTGCCAGCGGGGCCGTCTGGACTGGCAGCCTCTTCCCTGCGGTCCCCGGGGGTGGGCCGGGACTGCGGCCGGACCCGGGGCGCAGCACCTGGCTGCGGCAGGCGGCCGGGCTGCTCGCCTGCCGAGCGCGATGGGAACCGGGGCGCAGCGCTGCCTGCCCCCGCCCGCGGCAGGTTGGCGCCGGGCGGCTGAGGCGAACCGCTCGCTTCCAGCGGGGCCGGCTCCGGCTCCGGCGGCGGGAGCGGGGCGGCATCGCACCCGACCGCTACTCGCCCGGCTTCACGCGGCTGAACCGCTCTGGAGACGGGCACCGGGGGCCCGGCCGGGTGAGAGGGGCCCGGTACTGGCCAGCGGCCACTGAAGCGCCCCTTGTTTCTCTCGCCTTTAGGTCCGTGCTCCTTCTACTGCGACCTGCCAGCGGGAGCAGCGTCCCCGAGCATGGAGCGGAGGAGCGAGAGCCCCTGCCTGCGGGACAGCCCCGACAGAGGCAGCGGCAGCCCCGATGTCAAAGGGCCCCCCCCCGGGAAGGTGGCCAGGCTGGAGCAGAACGGCAGCCCCATGGGCACCCGCGGGAGGCCCAACGGCGCCGTCACCAAGCCCGTGGGAGGTAACCGTGCGGCCGCGCTCGCGGCGGCTCCGCCGCCCGGGGCGCGCAGGGCGGCGGGCCCGAGGGAAGCGTGTGGCGGGCGGGTCGGCACCGTGAGCGGAGGGGCCGGCAGGTCCGAGTGGCAGCTGGAGGGCTGCTGCCCGCTTTCCCGGGCAAGCATTTGGCTGCTCGGCGCCGCTGCGGTGATGGGGATCCACGGGAAGACTTGGACCGGGCGTGCGGCGCGCAGCCCTCCGGCGTTAGAAGGCCGCCTGCCGAAAGAGGCCAGCCCGGGTCGGCCTCTGGCCGGGCAGCTCTCAAAAGGCGAGGGCTGATCCTGCCGGAGGGTAACGGGGTGAGAGCGTGTCCTGCGCTCGGCCCTTTTTTGGTGCGGATTGTCCTGGGGCAGCCCACGGGCATCCCCCTGCCCGGCGGCCCTCCCTCAGGGCACGGCAGCGGCCGGACGGCGGGCCCCGGCAGCGCCTTCGGCTTGGGTGCGGGCGGTCGGGCTGCCTTCACGGATGCAGGTGACACCAGTTAGGTGCGTTAACGCTCACCGTCACAGCTTCAAGAACAGGGTCACCAGGGTGGGGAAAAATGGTAGCGTTTATAGTTGCCTTTTGTGTTTTTATTTTTCTTTTCATAAATAGCATTTTGTAGCAGTTGTTGTAAAAGAGGATAGGACATGTGTAAGGTTCAGCTCTTTCAGCACATATCTTGAGCATTAGTTTTGCAGTTTTCCTGCGTTTCTCTAGAGTACCTAATCTTTCCTACTTTGCTGTGAAGTTACTGGTCAGTTTTGTGTTAAGAGCATGTTAAGTGCGTGGTTGCTTTTTTCCCTCCTTTTGTTCCAAGCAGATAAACTTTCCAGTCACTTCTCTTAAATGCCTTCTTTTTTCCCTCGTAACTCTGATGCTGTCGTATTTGACAATGCAGTCTCGTATTAGGAAAAGTATATTTAAAAATCTTGAAATTAACCAGATGTTGTAAGCAGAATACTGCAGGAAAGGCCACCGATAACTTTTCCTTAAAAAACCCTCTGTATTTGTGTTTTAAAATGAGCAGAGCGGTAACACATAATTGTAGTTGTTTATACACAAGGAGTTTGTGTAGCTGGCATTTCGAGAGATACATTGAAATGGTCGTCACATGACTCTCTATTACGTGAGGTTTATTTAGCGATTTTACCATTAGATGCTTGTTTTAGACCTCTTTGGCTCAATAGGCTTCCTAATTGCTGAAGTTTGCTAAGGAGCTGCAGATTTTATTTTAAAAGCGTAGGATTCATTTATATACCTAATGAAGGGTAAGAGAGCTCACTAGTTTTTTATGTTTTTATATATTTAGTTTTTAATCCTCTTCTCTGTGTTCTCCCAATGTACGGAAAAAGAAGAATCAGCTTTGCAGTGAAAGACTTGTAATACTATTCCATTTAGGAATTGGTGAAGAAATAATTTGTTGAATAATGGTAAAAGGGAACTAGTTAATCATATAAAAAGTAGGGTATGTAGTTTTTCATGCCTTTTTTGAGACTTGGGCATTAAAGCTGCTTGATTTTTAAAGGAATGTTGGAATTAGAGCTGAAATATTTTTCCTTGGGGCATTTATAGAAATATACTTTAAGAGAACTCTTTTAAATGTTTTTGGAATATATGTTTGCTTTCTAGTTGCAGCTGTATTATCCAAGAGAAATTGAGCAGCTTTTATAGTTATATTGGTGGTTCAGCCTGAATCTGGCCTATTAAGCTGTGGAAGATCTCTTCCACTTAAGAAAAATACTTTCATTTCTGAAAGCAAACTTAAGAGCCCGAGTTTTCATTCATTACTCTTCAGCTCATTTATAAAGGTGTTGTAGACAGGAGTGTAGAAGTGTGGAGGAATAAGAAATACAGGAGTAATTTTTTTCTTTTTCCTTAGCTGTTGTTCTTTAAACAGTCTCAGTCTCTTTGGGGTTAGGCTGTTCATAATAAAGGTTATTCATTACTCCTTATTGATACTGAAAGCAAGAAAAAATTACTCCTTTCTGAATACTTACCTAGGTTCTATAATACTCAATACTAAATTAGTTAAGGCAGATTTTTTTTAATAAGATAATGGTGCTGTTTAAAATTGATTTTTTTTTTCTCCTGGCAATACTCTTACAATAAATCAACATAGCTAATTTCCAGATATTTTCCTTCTGCTCTTTTTCAAGTTTGGTCTTTAAGAACCTGTTATAATCAAGTGATCTTTTCCTGAATGCAGATCGCACCTGTTTCAGGTATTTTTGGAAGTCTGGATCTTTGCAGTGATTACTGTGGTCTTTTCGCTGGAATTGTGAAATGCATCTGTAGACATTTGTGGATGGGCTTACTTTAAATTTACTGGCAAATTAGTATAAAAATTGTTTGAAGTAAATACTGATAGGGATTCTCCTACTATTGTGCCTAGAGTCTGACAAAAAGGAAACTATTGAAAGTCATAGTGAAGTGACATCCAGGGCTTCAGTTGCCAGTGTTTCTGTGTATTCTTATTTCTTGGGCTTTAACAAGTGCTAATACTTACTGAATGTGAATTGTATTTAGGACAAAAATAGAAATGCTTTACCAAAAACTAGAGATCATTTCAGTTTTTTTGTTTTATTTTTAATTCCATAATGTATGTCTAAAGATTTTGAAAGCAACGCCAAATGCTAGCAATTCTTTTTCTCATCTCATTTTGGGCCTTAGGTATGTAAATGCTGAAATTCCTTCCTATTTGTCAAGTGGCTTTTTGTTGTAATAATCTCAGTTTCTGAAGTTAATTCGTGAGAACAGAGCAATAAGCTCTCAATTATCTGCAGCTATGATGAGTGTGATGACCTTTGGTAACTAGTTTTATAATCATACTGTTTGCTGCAATTATTTTTCTAGTGACTTCCCTGAGAAATAGAGAAATATAATGCTATTGGTGTTTCTAGCTTTCTCACTAGTTTTATGAGTGAAAAAGTGTTTTAAAATAAGCTTATGTAATGCAGACAGAAAATCAATTGTTCTCATGAGAAATTTTGCGTTATGACTTTCCTGGTTTTTTATTCCTAATGTGAATGTCCTTAATTCAGAAGGCCATTACAGCAGCTATAATAATCTAGTGAAGGTCACTAAAAAGATAAACGAGGTCTTAAAGGTTGTGTTTAATAGGGGATTTAAAAGTTTTGGTACTGTTTACAATGTTGTTAGCGTCAGTCCAATGTATTAGAGTCCAGTTTTGGTCTGCCTGACTAACCCAGTGCTTCTAAAATATTTCAACAGTTATCTTAGCAGTCTGTTTTAAAACCTGTAGATAATAAAACACAAGTGCTCAGATTTTAAGGAGAGTAAAGTTCCTTGGAAAAAAAGACTTCTATCGCTTTAAAAAACATATGAAGCCTGGGAGAGAGTTTAGAGCAAGCAAGAGCACTATGGTGTTGACAGCTTTATATCCCTGTTGGGTAACATTCACTTACTAGAATTGGCGTCTCCTCTCAGTTAGTAATTCACTCCATAAGGATTAAAAAAAAGAGGGATGATTAATGACTAGGAAACTTATATTTACAGAATTGTTGATTGCAGTTCGTGAACCTGTTTGTGGAAGAGTGGATGTGCATATATATGTGTGTGTGTGTTGATTTGAAGAGCATAGAAAATAAGCGTCAAAAGCTTCTGAAAGCAGCTTAAAATGCCAGTATGCAGAATGAGATGTTCTCAAGTTTGATTTTGCTGAAAAAGAGGCATAGAACAAAATGATAGCCAAGGGAGCATGTTCAGATTTGAAACAGGAAATGATGGCAAAACATTTTTTGTTTAGATTAGTTTGATGCAGTCTGATAATATGTTCATATTCATTTAACTGTTAATAACCGTGATTCAATTTACAAAATATTAATGGAGGGCAAAGCTTTTGGGCAATTCAAACTGAAGTGTATGATCAGGGTGGTAATCAGTAGCTGTAATTAGGGAGCTTGTACGAAGTCAGATGTAACAGAAATGTGGATGCAGTGACTCTTCGGAGCGCTGCTGCTGATTGCTGTGAGCCCCCTGAAATTCCAGTGTATCGTGGTCGTGTCTGCTTAAGTGTAGTTAGAAATCAGTTTTAATTTATCTCTGGGGTGCCAGAAACACAGGCTGATGGTTAAAGAGCTGTTTGTCAAAGTCCATTCTACATATTTCTGTAAAAATATGGTATGGTATGCCTTTTATATCTTTCCAAGGATTTAAGGCACTTGACTGGAGCAACAGCTCACTTGTGTGCAGACGGAAGAATACAGCCTGATCAAATTTGCTCCTCTCTTCTCAATGGTTAGTTAACATGGCGTCCTGAACGCAGTAAGGAAGTGTGTTTCACTTATCCTTAGGAATTGAGCAAAGTGAAAGGTTAAGTTTTAGATTCCTGCCCATATCCTAGATGAAGAATACCTTCCTGCTGCCTGAAAGAAATATGTAGCTCTTGGAAAGAATTTAGCGCATGGAAATACAGAAGCGTGAAAGCCGCAAATCCTTGTTAGTTTCAGGAACCAGCATAGATGCGTTTTTATGTTTTATGTTTATATTTTATGTTCTATCTGTGGCTGCATGGTTGGAAAATGTTGCTTTTAATTTTATATGATTCAGTAGGGACTTGGGAAAATGTAAAATCTAGCATTTTACATGTTTCTGATATATAATGAAGAAGAAACCTCTAACAGGAACAGTAAGAAAAGCAAGAAAGTGATTTTTTTTTCTTTTTTTTTTTGGAACTGATTGTTAAAAATGAGTTTCTGGTGTTTTTGCTGATCTTTACCCTTCTCTCCCTTTTTCAGTCAGGCTATATCATGTAAATAGAACAAACAGAGCAGTCATTCCTGAAGGGTCATGCAGTGTATCAGCTGTATTTTTGCTGAGGTACAAAAATAGTCTTTCTTTATGTGTTTTCAGTACTTGGTCTGTTATTAAAATAAAGACACAGTTGGTTGAAGTGCGTGTGCAATTGAACATACGCATTAAACAGAATATAGGGTGTCCACCCATTCAATGACCTAGACATAATTTGATGTTTAGGGTAATTTTGGAACCCTTAAGTTGCATCTGCAGAAAGACACCAATAATTTGAATTCAAGATTTAAGATTAGTGGTAGTAAGATTTTTTTCTTTCCCCTGCAACAGTTCTAAGTATTTCATGTCATCTCCCTGCTTTTCCACACCCATGACCACGTTAGTTAACTGCATGCCGTAATTCTTATCATCAACCAAAGGAAAGAAAAAGCAACCAACATAATTGAAATAATCCATATTAATTCTCTGTTTACTCCTCCCTTTTTAAATCGGGTCTTGTTTTTTCTTGATCTTACTGGGATAGAACATAGTATATTTACTGTCAATTATTTATAGGGCAGTTCTTTGACAAACTCATCTTAACAGGAGGTTTCATTGACTCCCCAGAACTGTTTTTTGTGCCTAAAGAAGATGGCAAAGTCATATTAAAAACTATACAGATGCCAATGAGGTAACATATTTTCAAGAAATTAAATAGTGACTTAACATCCACTCAGAACTTAGATTAAGAGTTCAGACATCAAAAGAAGGCCAACAGTATTAACCATTTAGTGTTATGAATAAACACTTAGAAGTAAAGTTTGAAGATTTCTTTCCCAAATACCTGGTTTTGTGGAATCCTTATATTCTATTTAAATGCTCTTCTGATGCTGAATATTTTTTCTTGATCTAAAAATAGAAAAAAACCTGGCATAATGTAACTGTAATCAAGTTGTCATTTCAATAGACAGCTATGTCATATTGAAACTTTCTAGTTTGTAGCACAGACTTTCAGATGGTATCACTTACTTTAGGATTCCTTTAAAAGTATTTGAGTTTAGTATTCTTCATGGAGAGGCTAGCCTGAATATTTATTTTTGCAGTTACTTTCTATTATTGATGTTTTCTTTAGAGCTGTCTGAGTGGAATGGGGAGGAAAAGGGCCACAACGGTGGTCTGGAGCTTAAGTAAAATACTTGAACCAGTAAGATTTTTGTGACTCACGTTGACACAGAACATGGTAATACAATATGACAGCTATGGTGCTGTAAAATGAAGAGTTTTATTGCAGTCATGTATTTTTATTCACCAAACATCTGTGTGACCTGTTTAGGAAAATTCTTATTTTCATCGAGCAGTCCTCAACCTGCTTTTAAATCTTATTTTTAAACTTTTCAAAATAGCTAAAAATCTGTAAAACTCTGGAAGATTTTCTTTTGAATCCCAAATTGCAAGGCATAGCTACGTTAGGCCTTTAATTACTGCCCCTCATAATTTAGTTAAATTAGTAACTACTGCTGTGTTTTTCAGATTAAAGGCTCAGTTTTTCAAGGTATAAAGTATTACCAAGTCCCTTTGAATTGAGAGGATGGGGGTTTGTTGGAGATAACCTGTGCCTGATTCATACTCTGTAACTACCAAAGGAACGTGCTCTCCTTTTGAAGCTTGCAGTGGCTTTGAAACCAGCCTGCTGTGTTGAACAAGGAGCCAAAGCCCTTTCTAGCTCTGAAAAAATCTCCTTGTGGTAATTGGTTCCTACTGTACCAAATGTCCGGGGTCAGCTGCATCGGTCCCCACGGTGGCATGTGTCACTAATGCAGATGTAAGAAATAGTCACAGCAGACAAAAGGCAGCTGAGTATTTGATGGCTTTTGAGAAATGTTTTCTAGCCTCTAGCCATACTAAAAAAAATTGCCCTCCAAGAAGCTTTGTACTTGTTGCAGAATGCTCATCAGCAGCGTCTCTGCTGCAGGGCTGCAGACAAATGAGTTTACATTGATTAGTGCTATGAAAGACAGAAAATCCTCTTTGCCATTTCATTTGGGAGCAGTTGTTAGCCCACCTAGTTGAAGTTCTCATGGCCATTCCCAAGTGTTGACTGCTTTAATGTGTGATATGTTCTCAGCCAGCAAGGCATGTTGTCCATATTGTCACTATTCTATAGTTAGGGATTTTTTTTTTTTTAATCCAGAGTCCCTGTGCTTTGTATGAAAGTATGTATTGCATCTGTAGAGTATATTTTGTCCTAGTCTTCATTTGCATTGATCTGAATATTGGTAAAGGAAAAAATATTTTATATTTCCAGTGTTATTTCTTCTATTTCAGGGAACTTTAGAAAAACCACGAAACAGTATTTTTAGTCTGTTTTTTTTTTAATTTTTAAATATATTTGCTAGCTCTGTGAGTGTCCCCTGAAGATTAACAAATATCCAAGATTTTGGCATTAGCAGTTTAGGGCTGCTGACATTAAAATCTCTTACAAATGATATTGGGAAGGTTTTGTTTGTTTGTTTTATTGGTTGGTTAGTGCTGTGTTTTGCTTTGGATTTTTTAAGGGTAATTCTTATTCTGATTTTTAAAGGTGTGAATGTTGATGTTGCTAGTATCTGAGGACTTATGTAAAATCTCCTTCCAGAAGGCACTTCTGCTTAGAATAAAACAACACAAATAATTTACAGATTGTTTAAAAAATGAAGTGCAAGCCCTGCATTGATGTTCTGGTAAACTGAATGCTAGGGCAGGAATACTGTGTCTTAACTCAAGATATATTTTCAATTTCTTATCAAATGCTGAATGATTATTAGTGTTCCACGCAGTGATGTTTGGAAAAAGAAGATTGTCATTATTTGTAGAAGCTGTATGAAGGGAACAGAAAGAATTTGAAGAAAAAGGACAGGTAGCTCTAGATAAGAGTCTAAGCATATTACTTGTTTTCTAAATAGAAAATTATCTAACTAATTACCTGGCTAGAAATGTTTAGTCATTGTGCTCTAACTGATGTCCTTGTATCACATGGACATGCAATATTAAACAATTTAAGCACAACTGTACCTTGTTAGTAGCAATGTCAGCAAGGTAAAGGTCAGAAAAATCTTAATACCTGTCAGACACTGTTTCATATGAAGCTGCAGCATCTCTTGAGATAACCATATACCCTCTGCATTTTCAGAATGCAGTAAAAATGTCTTCCATTTAAACATGCTCCCTCGTTTGTTCCCAAAGACAAACACTGAGATGAAAAGACACACTGTTGACAGCAGATCTTTTCAAAGGTACTAAACCTTGCATGAAATGTCAGGAGGGGAGTTTCTTATATCAAAAGCATGATTTGTATGGCTGCGTACAGCCACAAGGTTACTTTGTGTCTCTCTCAGCTGTTCCATTCTGTTTGTAACGTTGAGAAGGGACTGGATTAGTCTGTCTTTACTTGGGTATCGCCAGCACTTCACTCTTGAGAAGTTGCTGACTTGTGTCAGCATTTGGACGGAAGCTTCAGATAAGTGAGGAAACTCACAAAGAAGTATTTACCATCTTGGTAATCTAAACTCACGGAGAATGTTTTGCCATAAATTTAACTGACAGGCGTATATTGGAAATGAAGCATGTTATTTTCAAAACTATAACCAGCCTATTTTTTGGAGAGTAATATAAATTCATATTTTGAGCATATTTTGGTTTATGTGCATTTCCATTATTTATATATTAAAATTAGATGTGCACAATTTCCAGCCTTATTATTTTGAATGGTTATTAAGAAATGTAGTTATAAATTATGAGTTATACAATACTTTGGAGTAAAAGGTGATTTTCATAATGTCTTTTCCCAACTTAGAAATAACTTCTTTGCCATAATACAAACATGTTAGTGAAGCAACATGATAGATGTCTCTTTAAGTATCGTAGTAAAAGAAAATGACTTGTATTCTGAGGCTGTGGATAGTTTATGTTGTTTTGGACCCATTTCCCAAGCAGTGATCGAAAACAGATTACAATAACAATTATACAGTCAGAAGATGCAATATCCATTTCTGTTTTAATTGAGTGAAAGAATAATAAAAACATCATTAAGAAAAATGAGGTGGACCTGTCATACACGCTACCAATTTTTAGACTTAGAGAAAATGCACAGTAACAGAAGTGTGAGGGTTTTTTTTAAATTTTCCTTTTTTTTTTTTTTTTTAAGTAGTTTGTTTCTGAAGCTAGAAATCTGGATAGTAGACTTCATATGAGCTCCTGTGAGCAAGTATGCAGTAAGGAGGTGTATTGCTTGACAGTAATGCTCAAGTTAGGCATTTTCTGAGTGTCTGGGTCTGGCATAATAATGAATGTATTATGATGACATTAGTATGATCACTGTGTCATATTGACCTGCCAGCTACATGAGCTTTGAGAATGCCATGGACAGGTAGAAAGTAGTAAAAACTATTTCCTTCTCTTTCAAAATGAAGAGCTGTGCTACTTCATGTAAGGGGAATGTTTTGGTGTTTTGTGCCTTCCTCAAATGTGTGGACGTGAATGCAAAGAAGAGTACTTGGTCTCTTAAGCCATTGCTCCCTGGGACAGACTCTCCTATGGCCCTTCAGCTACCAGATTAAAACCCAAAAGGCAGAAGGGCTCTGTGCCAAGGGGCCATGCATCTGTGTGCCTCTTGCAAAGGGACCAAACTATAGTTGGAGGCCTGAGGTTGAGGGATCCCGGCTCTCCATTTTCTCTGACTCCTAGAGCTGTAAGCAGAAGTGTCCTTTCTGCTGTACCCTACATGGGAAGAGAGAGCCTTGTTACAGTAGCCTTGGCTCCAGTACTGTATCATACAGCTTTATAAATCAACATTTGGAATGGCATCCAAAAGTGAAGTGGGAGCCAGTTCGGCCTTTGGAGCACAGATGTAATCTGCTTTCTTTGGCTAACACCTCTCAGTGAGCGCATGCATTTGCACTAGCAGAAGTATCTAATTCTTTGGTGTAGTTCTGTGTGCATATTAATGTAGCAATTCAGCTTGCTGAGCCCTGAAAGCATTGCTGACTCATGGCAGGTGAATCCACACACAGGTCAGCCTATAGGTAGGTCTTTTCTACCTTGCCCCAAAATGTTCCTAACTGGATGAAGTTAGGAACATTTTGGGGCAAGGTAGAAAAGACCTACCCTGTGCATACCTGAGAAAGAGAATGTATTTAACTTTTGTTCCTTGACCTCATGACTTGTTTGATCAAGATCTGGTAGTTATTGAACCCATTAGATTAATGTGACCTGCTGGCAGATTTATGTAAATATTCCTAAAGGACTAATATTCAAACTGATAGCTGTTAAATGTGTGATCTTACATTTGTAGGGTGGTTCCCCCACAATTCTGCAGTAAGACAATACAAGAGAAGGCCACTCAGAAGTTGTCCTCTGTCCACAAGGGTGTGAAAGATTGGAGTTGGAAGTAAAGGCCAAGCCCCAGAGGGCAGTTGCTGACCCAT
Organism: Serinus canaria; assembly: GCF_022539315.1. Classification (NCBI taxonomy): domain Eukaryota; kingdom Metazoa; phylum Chordata; class Aves; order Passeriformes; family Fringillidae; genus Serinus; species Serinus canaria. The sequence continues at coordinate 26,745,704 of NC_066321.1, forward strand.
AGTGGGCTGTAGGTGCAGACTGTCTGAAGACTCTCTATTGACTGGTGAAAAGGGAGGCAGAAGGGGAAGCTGGCTGCCTTTTGGAGGACAGAATGGCTTCTACATTTTCTTATTTGCGATTCTCTCCTCCACTTAGTTTCCCGCTGAAGATTTGATGAAGATTTCTGTGGTCTCCTTCTACCAGAAAAATCCCATCTAGTAATGATATTGCTGCAGCAATAGCCTTACCCTTGCTGAAAGTGAAGCAGGATGAGGAGCTTCATCAGTTACCACCGAGTTTGACAACATTTATTCAGAGAGAGAGTTTAATGTGTCCTCTTGCGTGTGTACTTGTAACTTTTGCTCATAGCCACCTCTGCCATATCTGTTGGCACTGTCACTTAGGTTTTCTAGTGCTGCCAGGATCTATAGGATATGAAGAAAGAGGCAGTGGTTGCAGATAATTCAGTTTGTCTCACTGTTGGAGCCTGCAAGTGGTTCTGAAGGCAGAGATATAGATTGGCAGACATTTAGCTTGTAACACGGAGAAGAGGTGATAAGATTTCTTATTTTTTTTTTGCCAGGGAGTGGTTCACAGAGGAATGGACATGGTGGAGAAAAGAACTTGCTGGTGGGTCCCAGTGGAGACCCCAAAATAGGCCCAAGTGTGGTCTTCAGCACTTCTCCAGAAATAAAACCTCAAACCAGCTATGAAGGTTTTTCTGTTGCATTCCAGGGGACTTATCCCAGTACCAGGAGACTAGTTAATAGAACCTTCATTAAAATGCTTTTGCTAGAAGATGTTTTTTTGCTTCAAAAATTACATAATATGGTGGCATCTGCTAGCACCACTGAATTTAAGGGCTTATTAGTGGTTCCAGTTTTCAGGGTTTAAAAATGTTGGTCATTAAAAATAATTTTGGGTGGAACTTGGCACAGAGAGTGTTAACCCCTTAGGCAAGTTCTGTTATATTTTTGAGAAAAAAGAAACAGAAAGGAGTTCCCCAGACTAAAGACCCCTCACAAACCCTATACTTGTTTTTAAGTTAAAGAAACCAAAACCTAAAACTAACAGGAAATTAATGGCTTAAGATGATTTTTTAACAAAAATTCATCTGATTTTAGAAGTGTTCATTCCACTGATTTTGAGTGAAAGGACTATATTTTTCATTTAATTAATATTATGAAGTATAGCTGTGGAGTATTTTTTCTTCTTTTGTAACTGGGAAACAAGTTGAAACAACTGGGCTTTTTTATTTAGGAAAAATGTAACTATAATGTCTTCACCTTTTTCCTTTCAATGGGAATAGTTGGACTTATTTTTTTAAGTGTTCTTTTCCAGCCTGATTCCATGATTCTGTTCCATGGATTGGAAGACTTGTGTGTAATTCTGGTGGGCAGCATGGTGCTGGTACCCCCAGGATTCCTGCATGCCAGAGGTGCTGCTGCACAGGGGGGCTGAGCTTTCTGCTGGAGGCACCTAGACAGCTGTTTGTGCTACCTTCTCACTCGGGCTCTCTCAAAGCAGTATTTTGTGCTCTGGGTTATCGTTGCTCTCAGTTTTGCTTGTTTAATTGGAGAGGTGGGAGTGCTTTATTCTCCTGTTTAATTGCTCTTGCCTCCTGGCTGCCCTGTGCGTGACTGTCCCTGGGCTAACAGGGTGGCACAAAGCCCCCGTGGGGCTGCTCCTGTTCCCACTCTGTGAGCTCAACAGGTGTGACAGATTCAAACTTTGGGTTGAGTTAGTGCAGCTGGTTTAGCAAAGGGGATTTGTTACCAGAAACAGCCGATTTGCTTTGACTAAGAAAAGGTCTCATCTCCTGTGAGCAACGCTTCTGTCCCAGACACGCCGCAGGAGAGGCTGTGCCAGAGGTAAATGCTTGGTGTTTTCCTATTTCTCATTTCTTGTTTGTCACAGCACATGCTCTAAATGTGGCTTCTCTTTTTTACCAGTTTTTAGAAATTCAAGCATTATCGAATCAAGTTAAGAGTTTCATAATATGTTTCTGTGGTGGGATAGTGGCCTGAAATATTTTGTGTTAAATAGTAAGGCTATTATTTCATCTAGGAGAAGGATTCTTTGGGTAGTTAAGCTGTCAGAAGCAGAGGACATCTGCAGAGACAGCAGTGACTTATAAATAAGATTTCCTGAGATCTGGTATAGCTGTGATGGCTGGGAGACTGAAGCCACAGAAAGGACTGGAAGCTGAAAAAGATGTAAATGATACCTTGTGGTTTGCATTTGCCATTGGCTAAAATATAAAATGTAGAAATGCATTTCCTGCCTACAGATTTATTGAATATGTAAAGCCAGAAAAAATAGCCGAGGAGGAGTAGAAAGATATTGTCCTTAGTTTTACTTCCTCTGGCCCTCCTAAGAAGAAAAATTCTACAATGTAATGTTATTTAACATGATCTTGTTTCTTTGGCAAACGCTGTATTAAAGTCATCTGTGGACTGAGCTCTTCTTGACTAAATTGCATCCTGGAACAAATTATTTGCAGCGGGCTTATAAAGCCATGAAGAGTAGGAGTTTAACAGCATCACATTACTGCTTATATGCAAAATCAGATATCTTGCATTTTGTCTAGAACACACTGGAGAGCAGAGGATTAGCAAAAAGTAGGGTCCTTGGTTTTAAACAAAACCTTTTGCTGTAATGAGGTGCTTGATGCCACACAGGATTGTAGAGTGGCAGAGGTTTTGGTACAGTCTCCTGTATTTGACACAGCGATTTCCCGCTGGCCGCCTGTCAGGGTGTGCACACAGCTTTCTTCACGTGCTTCCGAGTGGTTAGTGACAAACAACTGCAAAGTCATTCCTTTGGTCCCTATTAAAAAAGATTTACAGTGAAAGAATTCTCAGCTTCAGAATAAGACTGTTGGAAGCTGGTGCTTGATAAGTAAAAGGCTGAAACACAGTCCATTTACCCAAACCAAGCATTTATCGTAAATAGGTTAAGTGCCAACAACTTCTATTCTGTCCGATTTAATTGTATTCATAATTTATGGTATAACTTGAAAGTGAGCCTTAATGGAAATGCCTAATGCTTGCTGAAATGAGGGGGCTCTGTCTCTTCCACCTTATCATGGAATTGCACTGCCATGGGCTGAACCTGGGGTCTGCTTCAAGCCGGATCCTTCTTGAGCATGAACAGTCGTGGATGTGTGGCCCTGTGGAAATGGTGTGATTGTGCTTGTTTAGCCTGTCCTTGTATCTCCTGCACCTACAGCCCTCAGCTGGACTCTACAGGATTTTCTGGAGAAGATCTCACATCACCATCAGCTGCAGCTATGCTGTGATTGAAACAGAAGTGGTGTTGAGATTAAAAAAAAAAAAGACCAACGTCTTTTTTTCCAAATACTGTTTGGTGTCTTTCCTCTTGAAAAAAGCCCAGCCAACTAGACAAAATATCCCACATTTTGGAGTGCAGTTAATTTTTCTAATTATGAATTTGTCTTCTATTGTTACATGTGATCTTAAGGGTCTTTTCCAACTGAAGTGATTCTGTGATTTTATGTTTGTTTGGCTAGTCAAGTCTTTAGTAGAATCCTCCTGATATATTAACATAATAACTAGGTTTTAATTTCTGATCACTTCAGGATTTGCAGTTTACACTGTTTTGAAGAAGTGACACACTGAGGCTTTAAAGCTTCCATTTTTCCTTTTTTTTTTTTTTAATGAACTTAGTAGTGGGGTTATGTTTTTCAAAAAGGACATGATGGATTTGTGTTACACTTCAGGATGCAGGGTGGCATCTTTGCTGCTGAAATTCAGGTATTTCTGGTAATGAAAGCTGTCAAACTGAATTGGCTTCTGCCTTTTCAATCAGAGCTGCAGGATGTGAAAAGGAGAACTGGCAAACCTCTCCTGTGCCGTGCCGATTTCTGCCTTTTAAAGCATTTTTCTCAATTTAGGTTCTTTTTCAAATTTGTTGAGAAGAAAGACAGTTAAAATACCAAATCTGTATATCTAAGGTCAGCTCTACTGCAGTGCAGAGAGAAATAAATAAATGGACTGCTTTCCCCATGACTGCCTTTGCTGGATAGAGGTCTCTCTAAAAAAAAACAGAAGCAGAGTAGGTTTAGGAAATGTTTGTAGTTTGATTGCTTCCTGTGGTTACTGCCAGTTGTGGAAGCATGCTTTATTGTTAACTATAGGGAATCTTCATCTAGGTAATTTTCTCAAGACAGTCCATGCTCTGCTAATTGGGCTTCTTAGTTTCTGTTGTAGAATAAGGGTCTCATCTTAGAAGTCCAACCAAAGTTTCTTGTACATCAATGGTTTTAAGGTGTGTTTGGAAATAAGCATTTGTGGATTCTCCTCTTGCTATTACCTAGATTTTTTTTTTCTCTGCAATGAAAAGGCCAGCTTAGAGAATGGCCCACGCTGCAGTCTCTGCTAGGCAAAAAGTTTTCTACAGAAAGTAATGAAGAATTTTCGGTAGTTTCTGAATTTTCAAGTAGATGTCCTGGTTTCTGAACTCCAAACCATAGAAATTTGCTTTGTCTTCGAGGGAGATTACTCTGCATGTGTGTCGGTTCTGTTTAAAACAAACAAACAAAAAATAGCCAACAAGCAAAACCTGAAAACCCAAAGCATACCAGCAACAGCAAAAACTTTATTTTCCACTTTCTTCACTTGATAAAAATCTCTCCACTGGAGAATGATTTCCTTTGGGTTTGACACCACCATTTGATCTCAGTTTTTAATAATTTTGGTGGGTTTCACTCCCAGAAGAAAACATGCTTGTGCTGTGAAGTATTCCCACTAGAAACCTGGGAAGTCTTAAAACCTCATGTTACTCAGGGCAAAGAACTGGCTTTTTTATTAATACCCTGCTAGACAACTCCTGTACAGCAACACCATAACACCATGCTGTTGAAATTAATCAACTTGATGTTTGAAAATTGTTCAAATTAGATAAAATTAAATAACACCTAGATGGGACTCAAAACTTGTCCTGATGGAAAGAGATTTTAATCTAAAAAGACATGAATTTTATTGGTGCTTTTCCTTTCTAGTTGATCTTCATTTTGTACTTATTAGGATGCACAAGCACTGCTCCCTATTTAATGGCTGGAGAGGTGGGTGGCTCTAAGAGCTCTCAGCTTTCTGCTCTGCCTGTGATGCTTCTGTGCAAGCAGACCATGCACAGTAGTTAAGTGCCAGTAGTATCACATCTATTACTTAAAAAAGCTTGTGCTGGATCAAGTATTATTTTAAATAAACAAAAGAAACAGTGCAGGACTTTTTAATACCTGCTTTCTTCTCTTCCTTCTAGTTTGTCATTAGAAATCTGCAGCTTTTACTTGGAAGTCTTACAGCTGAAAATGTTTTCCAGGGAGCTATGTGATTGCAGGTTGCTAATACTTTTAACTGGCTCCAAGTACTTTTTTGTAAAAATGAATGCTGTATGCAGCAGACTATCTCAGATTTCCACTTCTCTAATGAAATATCTATTTCTCTCTCCTTAATTTTTCAAGAATTGATTACTCCCCAGTGAAATAAAGCTATAGATTAGAATGGGCAAGGAGGAGGAAATGTGCATTTGGTCTCTTTAATATATATTTAATTTCTTCTTAATTTCTCTGGCCTTTAAAAGAATCTTGGCAAAAAGTGCAACTGTGTTTACAGAGACTCTCTGTACATTGCAGCTTTTTCATGAAAGCAACAGCAGAGCTTAAATCTCATCTCTGATTTGCTTTAAATGTCTGTGTTCTGCAGAGGTACTGGTTGCTGCTAGCCATTCTCTTCTTCTGGGTAACGGTGGGAACAGTTTTTCACTGCTCTCTTTCGTTGGTTAGATGGAATTCTTGCTGTGTATGGATGTCCTTATAAAAGCCTTTCTGTAGATCTTGGTTTATGCTCCCCTGACATTTTATGCAGATGCCATCTCTATGGGGTCAGAGCTCTGTGTGAAGCACGAGAGAGCTGTTGGTGAGTCAGTTACGTTCATCAAAATCAAGGAGTAAAAGCCTGCAGTGTGATCTGCGATTGCTGTTAATGTTTTGTGTGCATCCTGCCGGTGTGTTTGTCCTTTAAGGAAACAAACTCTTTCCTTTTTAGCCCTCGGAAAACTTGTTTTCTCGCTGTGTGAAAAGCAGAGCCGTGGGTGATGTAGCATGGGCTGTGCAGCCTCGCTGCCTACAGCCTCTCTCTGCAGCTGGGAGAGCGGGCGCACGCCGGTTCGGTGCCGGGGGCCCCCAGCCCGCTCGCTGAGTGTGACAGGGATTCTGGCTGATCCCTCCTTAGGGAAAGAGCTGAGGAGTTCCAGGATTTATGAGTAAGGCTGGCTTGCACTGCAGTAGCACCGCATGTGAGACTATTATGGATGCTTGGTCTCCAGCTCTCTGAGTGCTGCTCCGAGTTCTTCAACTGGAATGACAGTGAGTAGTGACTAACTTGTATTGCTCTCTCTAAGGGCCCTGTAGCGAGCTGGAGGTGGAAAATCTGCATGTAGGAGCAAGCCATGGTATATATCTGCATGTAAAGAGCATGTTGGCATCTGCAGAAGTTTTTCCTTTTGATTCCAATGTACTGAAAGTATATTTATTTTCAGCTAACATTAAGAAACAGAGAAGTTTGAGGTAGTAAGTTCTTTGGAGATGCAACAGTTTAACTCTCTCATGCAAAATAGAGAGCAAAGCAGTTGAAACTTCCTCAGCGTGAGATTGGCTTGGAAATAAGTTTGATTACTGTTGTTTTTATTTTATTTTTAAAATCAGTATTAAGATTCCAGGTGCTGTAGTGAGAGGCCTGAGAACAGGTCAGTATCAGATCACATCAGACAGATGTGGTAACCTGCCCTTTGCTCTCTGTTTTTAAGGTACTAATAGCAGCTTATCATCAGTTACTCGGGGTCACTGAGTTCAGAGATGTTTTTCCAGAAGCTTTTTCTTTAGCAGGATTCCTGCAAGCATGGGCAGCAGGAAAGGGCAAGAAAGTCATCATGGGCAGAAGTTGTGTGGGGTTCTTTGTGCTATCCATAAAGTGATATAAGGTATGGCATCCGTTCTAGCCTTTGAGATTCTGTTTGTACTCAGATAATAAAGGAGTGGAGAGAATAGGTGCTACTCCTGTGTGAAAAGGAGAGACTGGTGTATGACAAGAAAAGCATCCAGCAGGAGCATAAAACATAGTGTGACATCCCTCTCATCAGTTTGCTTCACCACCTTTTCTGTCTTGCCAAAATGTAATTTACACAACTGATATTACAGTCTCAGCATTTGGCCAATTATCTTAATCTTTTGCTAAGACATTAATAGCCCCATCAAGAGTGCTGTGACAGCCTGTATGTTCGACAGGACTGGAAGTTTTGTCACTTGAAGAGACTTATTTTTGTTTTAACTAGTTAAGCGGTGTATGGACAAATAGAATTCAAATTTTAACCTTTGATGGGAAAAGAAATTTTGTCACTTATTTCAAAAGAACATGATCACCCATGTGCTGTCTCTTCAGGAAAGCACCTAGAGATTTTTTTTTTCACTGAGATTTTTTTTTTTTTTTTTTTGGCACTATGTGTTAGAATTTGGCTGCTTGAACTTGCAAAATGCATAGTTTAACCCAGAATCAAGCAGTGAAGAGGGAGCCGTATCAATGTGATGCTGTAACCTTCTTTCATGTTACTTTGAGATGTGTTTTAAAACAAAGAACTGAAACACTTCAAGTGGATATTGTGGAGTGTAGCTTCTGTAGCTAGGATGTCAAATTGAGAACCACTCTGTGCTAGATAAGTCACTAACTGAGAATTGCGTATCTAAAACATATTTTAAAGTAGATTTAGTTTCTCAATATTCAACACAAGGAGAGGAGTATTTAAGTTCCTTAGCAGATACTGATATGACTGTATTTATTCCAGGGCAGGGTGACTCCTCTTAACAGGAGTCTGGTTTGTAGATATTAGGTTTTGGAGCTACTGACAGTAGCTCAAAAAGATTTGATAGAGTTTGTGAAGGAGAACTGAAATGTGGCTTTTTCTTCTTTCTTCTCTCAAAGTAGTTTCTGGTCCAGGAAAAGAGTGATTTGTGTCCAAAATTCATAAATGCACTCAGATATATTTGTAGTTATTGTCTGCTGGAAAATGATTATATTTCATTCTGAAGAGGAGGATTTTGAGGTGAACTTGCTGGTGATGTTATGAGCCTTAGATGGCACATTTGGAAAACTGCTTTGGGCTGAGATTGTTCTCTGCACCAATATTTTCTAGTTTACCCTAGGGACTAACAAGTGATATGTAACCAGTTAAAAAATGTCAGTGACTGGAGGTAGGCTGGCCTGTGGCAGGTGATGGAAATGGCTGTGCAGTTCTGTAGGTTTTCAGTCTGTTCCCTCTTCCTTCTGGGAAAGCACTGTAGGGCTGTTTCCTGCAGATTGGCATGTTTTCTACTGCTTGTACTATTGAATCCCTTAAAGTTCATGCCTCACAATTTATCTAATGCCATAGATAACTTGATCCTGTAACCACAAAAGTAGATTTGCAATAAAACACAAGAAAATTGAATCCAGACCACCCCCTGAGTTTTTCACTTTCGTGGTTCCTCCTCATCCTTGATTCTTTTTCCAAAAGAGTTGTTCTCACACTCCTCATGGATGCAGTGGAAAGGCAGCCATGGGTCTCTCTGGGTCTGAGTGACCATCAGCTGCCAACACAAGATAATAATTATCAACAAAATAAATTCAAAAGTATTTTCCTTGTACAGTGAGAAGACTGACCATGGTCTGAAAATGCACAAGTATCCCAGGGTCCCCCAAGGGGACTTCTGCTGATTTCTCCATATGTTCACTGTGTAGAGAGAAGCAGAAATGGCATTTGTGGGTCAGGCTTTCATATGGCTGAATGTGGAGAAATGCCTTGAAAGAAATAGGGACATTCGTGGAACTGTAGAAGACTTCTGCAATGTTGAAAAAGTCTTATTAGGAAGTCTTGTTCATCTTTGTGCTGGCTATGATTCTGTTCCTGAACTGTATTCTCTAGAGCTTTTAGTGTGGTTTTTAAATGAGTCAAGTGATGAGACTTTAGTATTTTCCTTGGAAGGAAAACAAAAGTTATCCCACAAGGAAGAAAGGCAGATTTCCACTTACGCTGAGTCTTCTAGGAGGTGTGTTAATTTACAAGTCTGATTAGACATGTATGACACAGTTCATGTTCCTCTTATTGATGCTTTGTTGGTTTTTTTTTTTGGTGTTTTTTTTCCATGTAGGTTTGATGATTCCAGTCTTTTGTGTGGTGGAGCAGTCAGACGCCTCTCTTGAATACGATAATCGAGAAGAGCATGCTGAGTTCGTTCTGGTTCGCAAAGATGTGCTCTTTAGCCAGCTGGTGGAGACAGCGCTCCTGGCTCTGGGGTATTCCCACAGTTCTGCAGCTCAGGCACAAGGTATTCAATAGTTTTTTCCCACTTCTCTGCACTGCAGAAGACAGCACCCGGGGTTGTTTGATGTAAGGAAAAAGTAAGAAAATTGGTAGCAAATCTTGGAAGTTTTTATATCAGTTGAGTTAATTGCTTAATCCTAAACTAGGTGAATAACAAGCCCTACCTTTTTAAGCCTGTCTAGAAAGCATTAGCTAGATCTTGCTGAAGTGTGAAATCTGTTGATAATGATCAGTCAGGATATTCATGGCACACTTGTTCTGCACCACGAGGTAGGTTGCTGCTTCGAGGAAGTCAGCACAGAAGATACAACCTTTAGGTGTACAGCCAGATGGTATCCAGTATTCCTCTTTGTATCAGGGCAGTTTTGAACAGCATATTCTAGTCTTTCATTTTTAAATTATGCATTGTAGATAATGGTTTCATATATATGCCTGCTGTCTTTATGGCAAATAGTTGTAGGACTAAATGTGCAGGCTGATTTCTGTTTTCACTTACCTACTATATTGCTGCAAAACCCTTTGTAAATCATTATGGTCCCTTCCACTCAGAGATTATTCTCTGTTAGCAGCAAAATCTTAAAATAAACAAAGCTTTCCTCTCTCTGCCCAAAATATAAGCCTAAAAAAACCCTAACCTAAAATCGTAATGTTGAGGGAGATGGGCAGGAGGTGGTGGGTTGGGAAAAATCTTTCCAGAATTAACTTCAAATTTCAAGAGGATTTTTAATAATAAAACAAGTTGTTTCAGTGCTTATTCTTTTGGATGAGAAGCCTGTAAGTTTGTTTTCTCTCCATATTGCCAATAAAACCTGTGCACATTTAGAGTAGTTTAAAAGCAATTTGCCTGGGGATTTGAATTTTGTCTGTTGATTTGAGTTGCTTTGTGTAGTTAGGCATTTGAACGTGGGAACAGAAGGAGCAATGGTGGTGTTGAATCCAGGAATTCCAGGCAGTGGTTAATCTCATGGGCTCCTTGTGCAACCTTCTGTCCAAGCAGGGTGATAATGATTCATTTCCTCTGTCAGACTCTGCTTTGTGAGAGAGGATCAGATTCTTCATATAGGCAGAGTTTATGTACATGTGTTTATTTACACAATATAGTAGTAAAAGCCCCGCAAGAAAGGAGTTGTTTTGGTTTTTAATACGAAATGCTTTGTGTCATCTTAGGGACTCTTTTTTCCTGAGTGTAGAAGGTCAGCATATCCCACTGTTTCCATCCTGGTGAGCCAGCTTTCTGTTTGACAGCACTATCCATCTCAGTTAACACAGTTGCTCATCGTGTTGTGAGCTAACATGTGGAACATGCTGCATTAGGTGGCCAAGATTTCATTCTTGGCACTTCCAAAGGGGAACAGGCTTTGCAGAAAACCTGCTCCAAGGGGGCATGTCATCCAGTGCAGTGACCCACGCAGGCTGAGCATCTCACTTGGGGGAACCTCGCTTTTGTGGCACTGCTCTCTTGTGAGAATAGAGGGAAGGAGACAGATTGACTCATGAAGGAAATTAGTCACTGTGCAGGGAGGAAATGGCCACTGCGTTTTTGAGCTTTAACACTGAGCAGGTTCAGATACTCATCTGTCGTTTGATGTGCTGCTCCAGTAACTCCACTAGAAAATAGAAGCTGAATCTCTAATTATTGCAATTAGTCTAAAAGAAAAGACTAAAGTATTTTCATCTTTAAGGCACCTATTACATTCCTCTAACATCTCGTGGTATAATATTGAGAATAACAGAAAATACCTTAAACATCCATCAGCTAACAAATCTCTTGGTCAGCTTATTTACCTTCACACTGAAGGGCCAGTCCATCAATAAATTTTAGGTAGTTTCAACAAATACTGCAGGCCATGCTGATGTTGAGATATGAAGCTGAAGTATGCAGCATGTTCTGCAGTATCTTGCCTCTGTGCTAGCTGTCTGTAAGCTGAGGGATGGGGTACAGGCAGGGACAGCCAATAGATTTCTGAGATAGTTTTGTTTAATGTGAAAATTTATAGAATATAGGGCCCTAAGTCGTTAACTAGAGTTGACAGAAGCGTGCTACTGAATTACTGTTATAACAATTTATTTGGGAACACAGCTTTCTGATATTAAAAAGGTGGGAAAAATAAAGCCATTTACTTTATTCATTATGGCTGTAGGACAAGTCTGCTTCTGTTCTAGTGCTTGGAATTGATTTCCATTAGTAAAATGTACTAATAAACGGTCACTTAGTTCTTTTTTTATAATCGACTGAATTACAGGATCTGCATGAGAGGTTGAAGGTCATCAGGTGAATTTTTCAAAATGCTCTGAGCATCATGCTCTGCAAAACAGTGACATGAGTAGGTGTCCTCTTGTCCTCCAGGGACAAAGTAAACGAGTTTGTCAAAGCTTTGGTATTGTAAAAGCTGTCTAAACTGTAACTTAGCATGTAACAATTGTCACCTTTTGAGTTGAGAAGGTGTTTTATTTCAGCCGGTGATGCTGAGGGGAATGGCAATTTCACTTCATTCTGTGAGAAGCATCTTGCCATTGCCTGTTCTTTTTAGAACAGGTCTGCTGTGGCAGATTGAAGAGCTAGTTAGAGGAGAAAGAAGAGCTGTGGCAGAGGAGAGAATTGCTGTAGGATTTCACTCTGCCTTTGCTGCAGTTCCCCATGGCAGCCCTGCAGAGCTGCCGAGGCTCGAGTTGGTGTGTGCCTCGTGTGCAGGGCTCTGCCTCGAGCTTCCCAGCTGTACAGCAGCACAGCAGAGCCTGGCTGGCAGCAAGGAAACATGGCACTGGTAGGTGGTGTGTGCCTCCCTGAGGGGCCCTGCTGTTGGGTTGCAGCCTGGAGTTGCAGAGCTCCCCAAGGAATGATGCTGTGTCCGAATATTTGAGCTGTAACACACACACACAGCAGTCACCTGGCCTGAGCCTCATGTACTGGCTTGTGGTCACTTGGCTTGTTATGGATCATTTTTATTCCTGGCTGCTTAGTAAATTGATAAGTCTTAGCACAAACAGTGTTGGGGACAAAAATAGATCAGGAGGTATACATGAAGGTGGTCCCACACCTCCCTGGAAGGAGCTGTTTATTCCCACACAGTTTGGGCAGAACACATTTATTCCACAAACAGCTGGTTGTGATTTTTTGTTGATGGTGGTGGGAGCAGAGACTTTTCCAGCGAGTGCTGCCCTCGTGAAACTTCCCTTTTCTGACAGGAGCTGTGAAATGTCTTCTGGAACAGCATGGGAATTCGTTAACAGCTTGGCACTGGGGTGTGAAAGTTGGTGGTGTAAATGGCAACAAAGGTTTAATAAACATTTATGTATTTTTCTTTCATCACTCGAGTCTACACCTGACAGTAGGGAACCTGCTGCATGTGCCTTTTAGAGAGGAAAAGAGTCATGCCTTAAAAGGACACCTGTTCTATATGTAGTTTAATAAAGTTTACATGCCCTGATGAAAATTTTTTTCTTGGGGGTGGGTATTCTAACGGGGCTATACAAGAGAAGGGAACTGGTAGGAGGTACATAGAATTTACAGTGCTGAGTGCTGGGGCCAAGGCAGTATGAAAGTAGCTGCAATCTGGTGTACCTTGCGTGCTCTCCTTTGGCTTTGGGACCTGCTGTGAAAGCTGATCCCCTCCTCTGTGGGGTGGAAGAAGAACAGTGTTAGTTTGATGCTTTCAAAATATCTACTTTCTTAGAATTCAGGTGAAAAAGAAAACAGTGTGATTTCCTGTGGATACACGTTTTTTCTTTTGACCAATTCCTTGTTAGCTGTTGTGAGTGTGTACAGGGAACTGATGTGCATTGTCTGCAGAAGTTAGCAGAGCTGAATGAGCCATTGAAATGGAGTTTGCCTTCTCAGGTACTCTGTGTGTTGGCAGGGCAGTGGGGAGTGCCTGCCCTGACTGCTCTCAGGGGGCAGCTTTAGCCAGATACTGGCAGGATGGTTGCTTGGGTTAGCTGCTGTGTGTGGCCATGGCAAGGAAAGGGGTGTTCAGAAGAGTGAAATGGTGCTCAGATGTCAAGTTGATCAGGAGGAGGAGTGAGAAAATAGCAGAGGGAAGTTAGCACAGAGCAAGAGATCTTTCCCCTCCCTGTCACTGCAGAGATTGTCAAGCTCTGGTTCTTAAGCAATACTTTACCTTGAGCAGAGCCATTGCAAGAGGCAGTGCCTTGCATTTATACCTCAGAGACCTCTCTTCTTGTGCCCAGTTTCTTCTAGTGCTGTCTGTAGACTAGAGAGGGGGGAAGAGCTGTACTTGCATAGAGCTGTGTGTGGGTGGTTGGAGTGAAAGGCTGGAAGGAGAGGTTGGCAGCAGTCAGTAAGTAAGGTGTAGTACAAGAACAAGAAAGGAAAAAGGTTTTAAGTATCTTGTCTTGCAATGTGGAATTGCAGTAGCTGGACTCGGAGGTAAGTGATGCTTCCTGGGGATTGTGGCTTAGTGAGCAGAGATCAGACATCTCAGCCCTGTCAGCCTTGCATCACTGGAGTGGAGAAGAGGAGAATTCTGTTGGGCCAATCAGTGCTGGCCAGAGTAGCTGACATCTAGAGGTACCTGAGGACCTATTCCAGTCCTGCTCCAGCTGCCTGAGTGTGAAGCTCTGATGTTGCTTGCAGCCACAAGGTCAGCTTGGCTTTGGTGCATCTACAGAGAGCTGTGTTCTGGAGCACTGGTGGAGCTGTCTTTGCAGTCAGCTGCAGTAGGAGAGAAAGGTGGCTCTCCTGACTGTGTAGGAGGGAAACCAAGGCCCAGATAACATTAAGAACTCTCCTCTGGATTGATAGTGCACATGGCTGGGGCAGGAAATAACCCAGGCTGCAAGTGTGTTCATTACCTTCAAGGTTTTGAATGCCTGTGCTCAGCCCTGCTCGCTGCTGTTAATTGGAGGCCCCTTGCACTTGTGGCCTGCTTTTTAGTGTTACTTCAAAGCACAGACCAGATCTGTGTGACACAGTGCTGTTCAGCCAATCATTCCAAGCCCCAGGCTGCTGTGTGTAAGAATGTGGCAGCCAGAGTGCTGTGCTCCTTCACTCAGATTAGCCTTTGTGAGAGCAGCATGACCATCTTGTCTCTTATGGGATTATAACCATGTGTACAAATATTTGAAGGGTGTAAATACCGATGAGAGAATGGATTTGCCTAAGCTGGTACAAGAGGGTAGGGTTCTGAGGCAATTGGAAGGACCTGAGCAGATGATTAGTAGGGAAAGATCCTGTGAAATATTCCCATCTGTGCTGTCTCCAGAACCACAATAGTTTCCAACTGACTGTCAGGTAAAGGGGGAACATACCAGCTGGGGACTGTATTGAACACACACGCACAAGCTGGTTTTATATTTCTGTATCAAGAAAGGTACAGTGAAAGTGTGGTGAAACCCTGCTGAACTGTGCTTGATGAATACAGCTGAGTTTGCTGTAGCTGGGAAGACCAGATAGGCTATATTCTACACAAGTGCAAGGCAGCAGTACAGGAGAAAATGAGAGGAAACCTGAGTTCAGGTTTCTTATGTGAGTATGTACAATAGATGACAGGGCTGCTACAGTCTGAGATCTTCTGACCCCTCAGCCCAGTGTCACTCGTGTCTGAGTCATGGCTCCCTATTCATGTGAGCAAAGATTTTCTAGTGAGAAGAGTTCAATAAATACGAGAGACATTGGTGATATAATGCCTTAAATAACAAGACAATACAATGAGCAGCCAGCTAAATGTTTGGTCACTTCCTGACTGTCACTCCTTACTGCCACTTTTTACTTTTTCA
This sequence comes from Serinus canaria, assembly GCF_022539315.1. NCBI lineage: Eukaryota > Metazoa > Chordata > Aves > Passeriformes > Fringillidae > Serinus > Serinus canaria. The sequence goes on from NC_066321.1 coordinate 26,760,795, forward strand.
TTTTAATAGAGTCAGCCTGTTGGTCTCACCTAACAGGGTTGTCAGTCTGTGGAAAGCCTATTTCTCTGAGCTCAAACTCTTTTGACACGGACTATTCTCACCCTGCTAAACCAAGATTTATAGCAAAATACCCCAAAAGAAATGAAAGAACCCACCCGACCCTCTTCACACCTCTTTTAATCAGTTCGGTTTTATACCATCTCTAATTAACAGCTCCTTACCTTTAGTAATCCCCTTTGTCCCCCTTGCCTCCACTGGGGATATTTATAATGGATAAACTCTTCTTTCTTCTCTCCAGTTTTGCAGTGGCATTATAAAAGGCCCAAATCAAATAATGTAGCAGTAGTATGTGTGAAGGGTACAGCTCGTACTGACATTTTGCAGTAAACTGCTGTGCGAGTCCATGACAACTTGTCTGAGATTGCTGAGCAGACTGGATTTCTTGCAGTGATACTCAGCCATCCAGATCAAAGTTTTCTTTGTAAAAGCTGCTCCTTCTTGAACTGTTCATTGCTTGAGTTGTATTCTTTGTCATTCTCCCTGATGTTTGAAAAAAGAGGGCTAAGAACTTCTCAAATATTTATTTCTCTCCCTATATACATCATTTACCAGCAAATCACTGTTTTGTCTACCCTACAAAACTTCATGACAACTGTAAGTGAAATTCAATTAGCTGGAACTATGAGACAAAGTCACATTTTAATGAGAATATTGAAAACCTCTTCGTTCTTTGTGGGTTTTGATAGGCATTTCTGTGCATAATGGACACAGGGGTTGAAAGACACTGTTGTTAACGATTCAGCATCTCATGCCATTTCAATTAAAGCCCTAGAATTCTCTTTGAGAGTTCCTCAGAACTCTTAAGAAATCTGATGTAAAAAATAAAAGAAGCAACAAAGATTGAGGCTCCTTGTATTTGTAGGCTTTGCTAAAATTAGTGTTGCATTTTTTATGGAAAATGTGACATATAAAGAAATGTTAGAATGTCATATTTATAGATATATAAATGGAATAGATTTTAAGTTTTTCTTTGGTTTATATATATAAATACCTAGATGATATATTTATAATTTAGTATACACACATTTTATGCATATACATGCATTCAAATATATATATGAAAGTATAATATATATGTGGAAGCAAAAGCTCAGAATTAAATGAATTCATTAATCTCAGATTACTTGTCATCCTTATTCTCCATTTTGCTGTCATTTTAAATAACATCATTATCCAACAACATAATCTCCAGTGAATACTTGGGTTTTTGATAACCTCTACTTGAAAGTTCTTCTGACTAGTGGTCAGAAGTGTCTGTCTTTCCTTTTCTTCCCTGCCACCCTCCCCAAACTGGCATACAAAAGTTACCATGAGGTATTGACGTTCTGATCCCAATGTATTATGTACAGGATTCTTGTGATGGAACAAAGCCTTCTACAAACAATAATCTATTTTTCTAGATGGCAAACATCTGGGTAGTATAAGTAAATGGGTAATTTATTAGTGTTTGAACAGCTTAAAGGAGGGTAAGTCAAGGTAGTCCTGAACAGCTCAGCACTTCTGACGCTGCTTTCCATTTCATTTGCGGTCTGTGACTGAGCACAGCAGGCTCGTAAGCAGGAGAGGGGGCAGGGGGAAAGGAGGGAGCAGAGTGGACACAATGGGCTTTGGTTGTTCCAGTGAGACTCCCTTTCATCCTTCTCTCTGTGAGATTCCAATACCTGCAAAGGAACTTGGGTGTTGAGTGCTTTGGAGCTCATCATGTTTTGATGAATGCAGGTTCCAGTGAACCTGTTGCAGTGGAGTGTGTGTCATTTGTTTGTTCCATGGTGACAATGGATCAAACTTGGACTGTGTTCTTGTCTCCTTTGTTTCTGAGCAATATTGAGGCTATAACAGTGGATCAGTGCTTTAGTTCAGTGAGGGCCACGTTCTTTAAAGCTTTCCATTCACTTTATGTTGCAGGCTGTGTGCAAAAAGGTAACACTGCAGGACAGAGGTTTATTGAAGCTTTGTACTCTTCAGGGAAAATTTTGCTTGTACTCTGCCAGTGTTATAAACCAGTGAAGAAATGCTGGGGGAATGGAGCCATGGGCTTTTTTGTGTCACAGCAACCATTACAGTAGTTTGGGGTGAAATGAAAATCAAGTTCACTCTGAAAGGCCGGTGTGTACTTCATTAAAAATTTAGATGAGTATATAATAAATTTAGATTTTTCCTGTTTCCCTTCCCTGTCTCTCAGCTAAACCCATCATCTTCTAGTCTGAGAAGGACTGGTAGTTTTGAGTAAAACTGAGAAATGGTCTTTATTGCTTTTAATTAAAAATAAAATTTTGTTGTCTTTTTTTTTTCTTCTTCTTCATGAATCTGAAAATGAAGCAGTGCTCTATTTAAAAGTGGGAATAAGTGAGGTTAGGCTAGGTCTTCCCCTATCTAGAGAAGGAAAATGAGGTGCAGTTAACAGCCTGTTAGCTAACAAGCTAAATATTTAAGCATTCAGTAGGATGAGCAAAGCTTGGTGCTGGTTAACATGTTAGAGTAGCTCTTTTTTTTTCCTTCCTTCCTTGTTTTTTCTCTTTACTTTTTTAGGTTTTTAAGAATATTCTTATCTGTGGAATTTTTTTTCCATTCCCTCCTCGAGATAAGGGAAGCAGCATTTTAACCCAGTGGCATGAAGAGCCTTTTTTTTTTTTTTTTTTTTTATGTTCCAGGTGCAGATTGCCCTGCCCCATCTGCCTTCCCCACAGGTGCACAAAACCGAGCCCACCCCCAGCCACTTCTTTCTTTAACCAAACAGAGGTGTAGGGCACATCTCCCAGGTTGGTTTAGAAGTAAATCCCACCTTTCAGAGTCCTTGGTTTGCCTTGGGTGCAGGTTCCCTGTGCAGCATTATAGTGGCTGTGCTGCTGGAGAGAAAGCAGAGCTCTTTCTGCAGGCTGGTCTCTGGCTGACACATTTATCATCCAGGGCCCCATTCTGAATCTTGCTGCTCATGTTTGGGGAAATTGGTTTGAGCATGTGGAGAGCAAAGGTGCTTGGCTCCAGGGAGGCTTGTGGTGTAAAGCAATACTTCTCAGTCCCCTTCAACCATGTAGACAAACTAAGTATGAAAACCATTTTGTTTTTAAACTGAAAACCTAACAAAAAGTAGGTGTAGAAAGTCTGAGGAGGCTAAACAGATGGTTTAAAATGGCAAAAGAGAGGCCAACACACTGACCCCCTGTTCAGTGTTTTCTGTCTCTTCAGGAGATATCCTCCTGGCAGTGACAGCAAAGGGTCACTTCAGACAGCTTCTCACTGTTGCACGTGAGCATTGTGGAAAGGACCTGGCTTTAATCCTCCTGGTCCTTGCTGGAATATAAATGAAGCTGTCAGTCAGCAGCTGTATTTGACATTTGGGTCCTTTCATACTGGTTGAATTTTACAAGGGCAGTCTGCCCTCCTGCATTGTTTGTCATCGGGGGCCTGCAGCAGATTAAATGGCTACATTTAATGGAATGGAATGGGAAAGGATGAGCAGAAGACAATGCTATTAGTGACCTCCTTTTACCTACTATCCTGTTCACTGGAAGCCTACTCAGAGAGTACTGGTGAAGGTTCAAATTCAAGCTATGTCTGAGAGAAGTGGGTGTGTGTACCCTCCTCCCATCAACTGAGCCACCTGATTGTTCAGGCTGCATCTCTTCCTTTACTGGTGGAGGGCTTATGGAGGATTGCTCATACTCTGTCTTTTGGCCAGTAAATACCTTTGATTTATCCAGACAATTTAAAATAATATATGTTTACACAGGTGTGATTAAAAAGAAACATTTCATGAGGTTGGATGAGATGAGTTTGGGGCATTTTTCACTGTTTATTTATGGGCAATTTTACTTTCGACCTTATTCCAAATGAAAAATAATTCTTCTAGAATGAAGTAACTGTCAATAAAGCTAGAATAGCCCTGGGATCTGGGGTCTGTATTTTATTCTGTTTTTACTTCCCATACTGTTTTGGATGTATAGCACCTTTGTCTGTACCTGGCTGCTTCCAAGTTACCAGCGAAGAGTTAAATTTAAACAAGCTGAGAGGAGGATGCATGTGCCAGTCAGGATTCACAGCTAAATTGCTTTCATACTTTGTTTTTATAATATATTTACTGCTTAGCCACATTTTGGCCTTTTTCCTTTTTCTAACAAAAAATCATTATGTGGTGTAGCTTGTAGATAATTCCTACTTTTACAGAGACAACATCATGCTAAAAATGTCCCTTGGCATAGGGATCGTTAACTGATGGCAATTTGTCTGCCTTTCTGAGTATGTTTTTCTTCAGTACCAGCTATAGAATCTATGAAATAATCTGTGGGGGGAAAAACGTGTTTATCTTGTGTTAAAACTGAGGATGGACCAAATGCTTGAAGAAAAAATTCTATCAAATAATGAGCTATAGATAATACTGTATTTTTTCAAGATCCTGGAAGGAGATGCTTAGGCAGTGTTATGTGGCAGTCAGCATGAGAAAATTGGCATTTTGTGAAATGCTACCGTAGAATGTGCTTCAAACGTCACTATTTATGGATTATATGCATGGATTTATATTTCCATGTATATAGATAAGATCAGTTACATACTTTTAAGTGTTGGTGGTGTGTCTAAAAGCTACATGCATGACAAACATAAAAGTTTCCTTTTCTGTGGCATAACCACGGAGAACAAGTCTTACTTCTCTCAATCTGAAAGCTGTATTTGTTTGAATAATAAAATGAAGAGTGGTATTTTGTTAGTGATTATTAATAGAGTATTATTAATATTTTATTGTGATGCTTTCAAATAAAGGACTACACCTACTAGGGTTCTTTTAGGGGGTGAGGTTGTTTACTTTTCTGATATATCTATTAAAAGAGCAGAGCAACACCATATATTTGCATTTTCTGATCACTAAAAATCCTCCCTACCATAAATGTGTATGTGAAATTGAGAACCTAATTAAAAGATTAACAGCATGTACAGTAATTTACCCAAAAGGCATGTGTTAATTTGTTAAAACACTAAAGATCTTTATGCTTTCTTTTTTGATGCTATCAAAATATTTTCCGTGGAACTGGTTGAACCTGGTCTCTTCATTATAAATTCTTCTGCAGAGTAAGACAACTTAATTTCATATCTAATTGCATAAGGAATTATAAATTATCTTTTCTAAGAGACCTATGACACTAAAACACAGAATGAAGAAATAAAAAGGATTTGTTCAAGTACAAATGAAGATATATGGCAGTATTTTTATTACAGACAGCATTTGTTTGGGCTGAGTGTATGAATATTTTACAATAAGATGCAAAGTGCTATTTGTTGAGCAGTCATTCTAGCAATGCATCTTATGGTGTTTTTCAGCTAATTGCCATGAAGAAACCCAAATCAACAAAACCCAGGCCCACCCATAAAATAAAACCCAATGCAGAATGAGATAAATCTGTTCCAAGGGGAATACATTTTATGGGCATTTATAGAAGTGGGATCTGCTTCTTGGATCAAACATACAACTTTCCTTTTGTTCCCAGAGGAAAGACCTGTTGATTCCAAAAGTGTGCTTTAGCTCAGCAAAAAGGTGACTTGCTGCATGCAAAATGATTTCCAGCTAAGTAAGAGGTGCTACAAAGAGGAGCACAGAGGTGAAGGATTTCATGTCTGGTTTCTCTTGGGCATGATGTATAAAACAGTTTACTGCATGTGGGGCATTTCCCCCAAAGGGAGAAGGGAAATGTAGGTCTTGTCCTGGCTCCATTGGTGTCACACAGCCTGAGGGGGATGCCATTCTGCTGCACAGTTAGGATGTCCCTCCCTCCTGGAGACTTGAATGGAATCCTGAACAGCTCTACTCTCCTTCCTTGAAAACACAGGAGGTTGTGCTTTGGAAGCAGCAGGGTGTCACGCAGTAGCAAGTGACATTGTAATCTGAGAACTGAATATTAACATGATGGCAGAATGCAGTAGAAACTGGTATTTATTAAAGATTTGTCTTTTGTAGCTTCTTATAGAACTGTATTCTGGCATTGAAAGTTTAAAGTATTTAATAGTACATTTACTGTTTTGTCCTGCCCTGTGTCAGTGTTGGTGCCAAGGCTGTTTGAATGGTGCTGAACGTCTGTTTAACCAGTTTAGATTAAACCCTAATACCTTAATTAGTGCAAGGAACAAATTAATATTATACTGACCTTTGGAAGGTTTAATAATAAATTTATCACAAGAATTAGTTTGAAATTGCATAATAGACACGTTCTTTTATTTATTTATCCAGAAGTACTTTTATTATGAAGTTTATTAATACAAAGCTGCTTCTGTTAAGCTGATTGTTATTCCTAAATACTAAAAGATCAATGCCACATTGTCTAAATCCCAGTGTATGGATGGATTTGTGAATTTTTCTAGAAGGGGGCCAAAAGGGTAGTATGTCACTTCATAAAGGTGAGTAGGAAAGAAATGTAATAATTTTAGCTAGAGAGCTTCTATGGTCTCGTTCGAGTGGTATGAGACAAAAAATTCAGTATTTATGGTGAAATGTGGATTAGCCTTTTAAAAAAAAAATGTTTTATAATCCAAAGTATTTTCAATAACAAAGTTAAGGAACCCTTTGTAATCATACAAACATGAGATTTTTTCCCCCCTTAGCTTTCTGTAGCTCTGTGTTAAAACTTTATTTTGCAAGAACTTCATATGCTTCACAGTTTTGAGTGTGTATCAATACAGGAAAGTAGGGAGAGAGAAGGCAAAAAAGAAGAGAGAGAGGTTTTTCTACACTGTGTGTAATAGCAATATCATGACTTTGTGAGGGACAGCGGTGTGATTTTTGGTAGTGTAGTAAGCACCAGGTCTCTGAGGTCCAGCAAATCCCTGTCCCACTCTTCTCCTAGCTGACCAGAGCTGGGATGCAGTTGCAGGTACAGCTGTAGCACTGGCATGGCACTGTGATGCCCCAGGGTTGCAGCTTCAGTTTTGTGAAAGTAGGAGCTGCTACAGAACAAAATTGCCATCATGCATCTTCAAGGCTTCTCCTGAATCCTTATCTTTTTTTATCTGGGTCTCTTGTGCACAAATTCACATTTTGCATGTAAATGTGAAGGAGATGTAGAAATCTTAGCTGCAGATGGGAAAAAAAAAAGCCTCCAGTGTCTTCATATTTTAAAAAAATCCAGAATTAGAAGGAGATAAATTTATGTAACCTTTGCACCATAATAATATGGCAAGACCTGACACAAAGCCATAAGGCTTTTTTCACAGATTCAGTTGTCTGGAAATTGTGCAATGCTGTTTAAATAGAATGTCTTTTAATAGCTCACAAGAAATTAAAAAAATACATTAAAAAAGTCATGTTTTCACCAAGGATTACATGATGGCAGTTTTAACTCCAGTGCAATTAATAGACAGCGTGTACTTTGTTTTCCTTTGAGTGCTGAACATTTTCTCTAGATTTTATCTGGTCACGTATCCAGGAACTGGGTATGGATGCAAGCTGCTGTTAATTGAACTGTATTTAGGACTATTAAAACCCTTGTATGTGCAGCATGGCAGGATGTAGATCTAAATGTGCATTTGCAGCAATGTCACTGTGGCATGTGTATCCTGTAGTAGATAGGCAGCCCCTTGTCCACATATTTTTAAATACAAAACCTAATTGGTTTATGACCAAACTAATTTCTTATATTGGCATAGCATTTATCTTTTGCAAAACCTGCAGTTATTTTCCTAGAACAGTTGGGAGGTGCAGTTTGTCACTTAACAGGGAGAAAGATGGAATATGTTCTAATTTTGTCGTGGAGCATGGGCCCATTGAGTCAAGCCTTTTGTTGCAGGAATTTCTCTATATAAAGGCAGGCTGTTTTCCCTGGAGGTCCTGGTTTCCCCTATCTCATACACCTACTGAATGTCTTTTTACATCTAGCTAGTTGTATGATGTAGTATTTGGGGGGTGGTAGATGCTGTTTCATACGAGGAGTGATCAGTTCATGTCTGGAAGCAAAAAAAAAAATCCCTTACTTCTGTGCTTGATGGATTAAGTCTTTTATATAACATGTTTTATAGCAAAAGGGCTGTGTTTGTACAGAAGGAGGTGCCAGAACGCTAATAGAAGTATAGTAGCTCATCTGATGGGTGGGACAGATTTCTGTGTGCTGTTTGGGAAAAAAAATTAACCCCATGTGAGAGTGGAATATTTGGCATTGTTAATTCTTGACATTTTGTTTCCCATACTTCTGGGGCACTTGATGAGGGGAGCTTCATCTTCTCTGTAAAAATTTAATTTGTAAAGATAAAAAAAAATTCTTAGAGGATTCCATCAGAAGCTTGTTAGCATGATCCTGTCTTTGGCATGAGAACATGGAATAGAAAAGAATCCAAGCATTTTAATTTGCTGGGAACAAAAAGAAGCTGGTTGGTGACTTTGGGATGCAGTCTTGCTCTCTGAAGCACAGTACTTTGTGGGCGTGCAGGCATGTGACAGTGTGATCCTACATGGGGCTTGCTTGGTTTCAAACATGCCTGGGGCCTCCTGTGGCCCCTTTGTTATTTTTCAGCCTTTGGCACTGAGTGCTGGTGGGGGATGTGTGGAGATGGGGAAATGAGAGAAATGGATATTAGAATTCAGTAGCAGATTTAAATTAAGCAGAAACCTCAGTATGTTATAAACTTGTAAGGCTATATATACAGAATGGCATGTGGCTGGACCATAGTTATGCTCAGCAAACCACTGAGTACTGTAGGACAGTTCATACATTTTCTAATTCTTCCCAGAAAAAAAGAGGATTTCAGTACTAAGTAATACCTTGTTATCATATTCCTAACTGTTGGCAGCAAAGCAATTTGGCCTTTCAAAAATAGCAGATTAGAGATTTCCCTAAAAGTGTTCATACCATTTAGCATCTTAGAGATGTTCTGGGAGAACAGCACAGGGATTGATAGAAACTGGGGCTGGAGGTGACTTAAGGGAGCTAACAGAGTTTAGGGAAGGTTATGGAAAAGCAGGGCTTTCCAGCAGATGTCATGTGAGGAGAGATGGGAAAGGACCAGTGATGCCAAAGCAGGAACTGCTCATCACAAACATGACTTTTTCAGCCAAGGGGAGTCCAGGCTGGCAATGTCATTTGGAACTTTGCATCCTTAATAGGAAGAGTTAAGAACAGGAGTGAAAATGCTGGTCGTAGTAGAGATAATGTTCTGACCTCTTAAAACGTAAGCATGAGGTGCATATCTCAGAAAAAAATACTCCTCACAATGGTGTAAACTGAAATCAGGTTCTGCTACTATTGTAAGAAGGCCGAAAATGAAACTAGAAAGTTTTGATTAAGTGAAATACAAAAATTAAATGGGCATCCAGTGCTGTGATGTAGGGTCCAAAATCAGCTCACATGTTGCTGTTAGTTCATAGTTGTTGATGTTGTAGCTTCAATAAGGGATCCTTTACCAGAAAATTAAGCCATGTTTTCAGTTACAGAACTGTAAATAAAGTCAAATGCTTCTGAAATCAGTGGAGTTTTTGATTTCCCCTGATGCAGTGGAGGGCAGAGGTTGAAACATGATTCATGTTTCCAGTTGTATTTCAAACTTGTTTTATATGAAGAAGTAAATAATGTTGTGAGGTGGGTTGGGATCACAGCAGCCCAGGTTGACATAATTTTATGTATATTAGTATGTGGTTACTGATACTATACTTGATTGTTTGCAAAGAGCTTGTTTGAGGTGTTCCATCTGTATAAGTTTTCATCTGTATCCTCATATGGAAAGCCAAACTCAATACAGCTGTTTTTGAGTGAGTTATTTAGCTGCAGGAGATATTGGCCAAAGCCATTTTACTACAGATTATTTTTCCTTATATGAAAGCCATCCTTTTGCAGGATACTTTCTGTTTAATTATGTTCAGAGTAATTTGATTGTTATTTCTAATATATTATCAAAGTTTGGGTTTTGGTTCTTGCTTGCTTATGTGAATATCTGAGACACAGTGACTAAGACTGGAATAACAAAGTAGAGATTGCCTGTAGGAATCCTCTTACCACTTCAGAGTCGTGGAGAAAGACAGCCTATGTCCTCAGAGGCCAGAAGTGTGGGAACTCTTAAGATTGAAAGCAAGGAGCCTTGTGTGTCTTAATATATGTAAGAATTGGCTTGCTTTCAAGTACTTTCCTTAAGATTGGAGGAAGGAAGAAGCTGCAGAGGGTAGGGAGACACATGAAGCCAGGGGTTAAGAGCCTTAAAGTAGGGTAAGGTGTTGCTTTAGTTGTGTTTGTGTGTCTGTGTTTGATTGAAGGTGGGGAGAGCAAATATGCACTGTTTTGGCAAGGAATGAGAAGTTGGTCTTTAACTTGACTAATATGTGTGTGTATGTAGGAAGGTTTTAAAAGAAGGGGAATATAGTTGTTAATTTGGGCTATTTTTGGTTGAAACATGAATGCTTGGTTGTAATAAGGAGAAATACAGTAACTTTTTGTTTCCAGAGAACTTTTAAAAAATATTAATTCAAATTGAGATTCATATATTTTGTGAGTTTTTCACGTAGGGTGGAAAGTAGGGTACACGTCTGACTGCATCTATAAATCAAGATGGTGCCTTCTTTTCTATGAAGCTTAAAGTAACAGAGTTTTGGTTTTAAAGCCCAAGGTGGTTAGTACTTGTCTGTAGGCTTCTAAATAATATACAAATGCAAAAGATTTTTATTTGATTAACTCTTTTTAAAAAAAAATTATTAACAAGTTGCTTATGATAAACATTCATCAGAAGCTTTAGAAATTGTGGGAGATTTATGATGTCAAATGATGTCATTACAGCAATACTCTGCATTGTAAAACTTCAGAGCAACCACTGCTGTACCACCGGGGTGAATAATGGAGCATTCATTCACTCCTACCAAATCCCAACATCAAATATTCCACAGGCTCTCTTAAAACAGCAATTGTGCCTGTAGGAACATGTACTGAGAAGTAATGTTTTGGAGGGTGTAATCAGGGTACCTCAAAAAGAGTGGTAGATATTTTAATTCCCAGAAGTTGTTGTGTTAAAATTTAGAAAAGAAATTCTTCGAGGTAAAGGCTCTTCAATATGGAAGCAGCTGAAAAAAATCTTGGCTATGTTGTAGGGAACTGGTGAGGAGGAACACTGGAGGCCAAATGCTGCTTGGTTACACCATCCTATGTTTGGAGTAGTGCCAAAGATGAGTGCTTTCCCTGCTGCCACTGGACTGGGGGAGTACAGCTCTGAGGGGTCTGAGCTACCAGGGACTCTACTCTAAACCACACATAAAACAAGTTTAGCAATCTTGGACCGTTGAACAATGATTCATTTTATAATATGACCGCAAAATGTAGCTGTGTTGGAAATGATTACTTCAAACAGCTCGAGAAGCTGAATGAGCAAGGAGAGGTTGGGATTACCCTTAGCCCTACTGAATGTCCTTGCTGGGCTGGAGGTCAAGGCTTCCTGGTATAGCATTTGCCCTGGGCTGCACAGACAGGCAGGGCAGAGCTCTGCTTGCAATAGACAGACAAAGGTCTCATTCTGTAGTGGTAAATGTGCTTTAATAGCCACCACTGTATACCAATACTTAAAATGAAAGAAAATGTTAAGTCTGCTGCGTGTTACTTGTTCAGGATGTTAACAGCTGCATGGCAAATACATCTAGAGTAGAGGAGGAAGAGGAAGATACAAGTAACTTTCATAGCCATCCTTTCATATCTGTAATTACATCCAGACTTAGCAGCAGTGTCATTTCATTTTGCAAAGGAGCGTGGCAGCCCTTGAAGTGAGATTTGTTGGTGTTCAATCCCACACGGTAGAAAAGGTCCATTGTGCTCTGACCTGGTTTAAAACAAACCATACTAAACCATGCATGCATACTCAAAGAGTCCCTCCTTTTTATAGACAACTGCCATTTGTTACAAGGGTTGCTATGGCAAACCAGGGCAGAAAATCCTGTCTTGATGTCAAAGTGAAATACTCAGAAATTGTAAGAAGACAGATTTTGAGAATATAAATTAATTAAATGGCAGTAATTGCATTATTGCACTATCTTGCCAGCGAAATAGCTATTCCTGTGAGAGTCTATTACTGTGTTAGGTCTTGGAGTAGAGTGCAATTTTTTGAATGTGCTCTAGGTTTTCAAAATCTGTCTTTGTGCTTTTATTTAATTCTAACTAATGGTAAATAGCAGCTTCGCCTTCCAGAGGTGGTCATCATCCAGTGTGATTGAGTTGATAAATCTGTAAGAAGACTGAGTAAGCATTTGCAGTTTGGGCTTTAAAGTGACAGATATAGCTAACTATAACCTCACCAATCTGGCCTACACAGCTGCTGGATAGCTTGCTGGTTTGGGATCATTGTGTTTGGATTAGGACAGGAAATGTTATGTTTCTTCCAGAGAGAAGTCCTACAGTGTCTAATCTGCCTTTTGTTCCTTGGCTGCTGGAGGTGCAAAGTGTCAGGCAAGGAGACTTCTATGGTACATTACTTCATTTGAGAGAAGAAAGAAAAAAACCAAGGCTTTTTTTTTTGCTTGTCTTATTCAGCCCCCTGTGTCCTGAGTAGTTAACAGGTCTGACCTTACTGCAGTTGTGCTCTTCTTCAAATCAGCAATGAAATGACAAAGAATAAGCGTCAGAAACAGAACTGATAAAATGCATGCTGCCTGATGTCTTTTTAGTGCAATTAGAAAAGCTGCTTGGACTTTTTTTTTTTCACTTTAAATTCTGAAAACAAAACAGTTGTGTCTCCTTACACCTGTAACAGTTATTCACTAAAGTATTTCCTTACATTTTTAAGTGGGACTGTGTTACTGTCCTTTGATAGCATTTGGGGAGAAATGAAGATTAAAATGTTTGTTTCCCACATCTGACATAGGAGATTCAGATTTAAAAGGAGAAAGAAGACAAACCACTATACAGAAAAAGAATTGAACAATGTTTTCTGTCGATGTATTACCTTAGACCATGAAGAACCTCACTCAGGGTGCCCTGGTGAGTGAAGTCCTTTCTGTAGATGTTCTCCAAGCATCTCTGGTCTTTGCTCTGTTGATCTTAGTTGAGGAATCAGCCTCTGCTTGGCTGAATGTGGGCACAGGCCAGTGGCTCTGCATTGATTATGCCCATATTGCCAGTCTTATGAATTGACCATCTGCTGTTTGCTTTTGTATGCACTTAAGAGTCGGGCAGGAAGAGCACTGGTAGTAGCCTAGGATTAGTACCTACATCAAAGTTCAGGAACTCTGGAATCTTCTCAGTTTTGCCACTGCCTATTTGTCATCAGAAAGTCATCTGTAGCTGTACTGTTAGCACAGCTTGCTCTAGGTGGTTCTGCTGGTTAACAAAGATAAATATGTGCTTCTGTCAAACTTCCAGAGTTCATTTTATTACCCTGAGAGTGCCATTTTGTACATTCCCCTTGGAACACCTTGGTCCCTTTGGTTCCTGAGTAGGCAGTAGACTGGCCAGTGCACCCTAGGAATGGAATGTGACCAAGATTCTGTGTTGTGGATTGAATTTTATAAGTTTGGAAGAGGGACCAGCAGGTTCCCAAATGGGAATTTAAAAAAGGAGAAATGTAAAAATGTTTCTAACTAGTTCATGTCAGCATCTTAATCTGGAACTGGCCGTGTCTAATGCAAGATGCTTTTCATGCCATCGTGTTTGCCAGCTACCTCTTAGACTAAGGCATCTGTAGTGATTCAAGAGTTCAACTTTGTGTTAGAAAAAGAAAGGCACTTGTGCAATATCATTAAAAGCTGAGCCAATTTTTTTTTTCTTAATAATACTTACTTGAATCCACTGTCTTTCCTAGTATTTTGTGAAGCATTTTTCTTTCTTGTTGCATTTGTTGTTATTCAATTGAGAGATTTTTCACTGGATTACCTACCTTGAAATGATCTCATTTTCAAGGATAAAATTAGGGAGTTCTGAAAACATGGATATTCTAATGGTCACTAGTGCAGAGATTAGGTATAGGCAACTGTGTGCTTTGAAAAGGAGTTTTGTATCCACTTACCAGCTTTTCTTAAAAATGACAACAAAATAATTTTAAAGATACAAAAAAGGTTAATTTAAAGGTTATTTTAAATAATTTTAAAAATACAAAAAAAGGTTAATTGACAGCTATTTTTTCCTATATATTGCAGTCGTTCCTTACTGGTAAACATAGGCATAAAACATTGTAGCTACAACCACAACATTCATGTTTATTAGATGCTTTTTTATACTAGCTCTGCATTGTAAATAAATAATATTTATCTTAAATGCTATATTTTCCCACTATGTTTGCAACCACAATTAAACATCTTCCCTGTGTGGAATTATATCCCCAACTACTTCCTCCCAAGGTATTTTTAAACTTTTTGCCTGAATGATGTGCATTATTTTAATTACAGCACATAATAATTATCTGGAAGATATTGGTTGTTATGTCAGTCCGAGGTGGCACTTCAGTCCTTTTCTTCTCACAATTAACAGAATAATATTTGTTTCAGAGGTGGGCAGGGGTGTGAACCCCAGTTTAATCCTAGCAGACATGTCATTATGGTAGCAGGGGAAAGCAGAGGAGCAGGTCCCTCCCTGGGTGAAAGCACCAGGAACAAACGGGTGGCTATATTTGTTTTGGCAGGCTGAAGCTGTTGTGAGCCCGCAGTCCCAGCCAAAACCAAGTGAGCTTGGAGTTGACTTGAGCTGTTTCTCAAATGTTTTTGTGAACTCTCACTTTTTTTTTTAATTCCCCATGTTGTTTTAATTATATTTCTCAGTGCTGGCAGCATCACACTAGATCTTCCATGTTTCGGGATTATTTTTGAGAAGATTTCTCATCAGCTAATAGCAATTGTTTAACAAAAAATCTTCATTGGTTAGGGTGAAATCTGAGCTCAGATGTGTGATCACATAAGGGAAAATTCCACTGAGACTTGGAGTGGAATGAAGCCCCCTCCTTAATACTTTTGTCTAACATATGTCACTGTATTAAAAATAATTACTTTGGTTCCTTAGAGGGGAAGAAGAAGGGTTTTTTTAAAACCTGGAATCCTATCTTGAGTAGGCAAATAAACTCCTGAGATTGCTTTCATTGGAAAAGGATATTTTAAATGGTACCTTTTACTTGAACGTTGGCCAGTTTAATTTAGATTATTGCTTCTGACAATTAACCTCGTGTTGGGCTGCACTTGTCTCATTAGCAATGTGGTGAGTGATGAACTTGGATCCATGAGGGCTCAGCTCTCACCTGGGGAACTCCCCCACCATGGCTGTGCCACTGCTTATTAACAAAGTATTAACAATTTATACACAAATCCACCTAAAACTTGTCTCTGGAGAGCTGGGACTGGGGGATTAAACAAATATCTAGTAGTCTTATAAAATTCTTGTAATATTTTTGCCAAGAGAGAAAGTTAAACAGCAGAGGAGGCATGGATGTAAGTTTTAAAAATACATTGTTTTGGAAGGATTTGGTTTTGATGTTTTCCTTTTCAAACTTTTTATAATTTGAGGCAGAGTTTCACCTTCAGAATTGATCTGCTTAAAACCAAGTTTTTAAATAAAAAGGGAATAGCATGAGAGAGAGTAAGAATGTGGCTAAATAATTAAAGAATAAAATTCTTAAATTCTGTTTGAATGTAATGCTTCATCTGCCAGGAAATGATCAGTTGATTTGTTTTTCATTTAAGCAAAACCAGTTACGCAAGTTGTGGTTTTATGAACTGATTTTCTCTCTTTTTCTCCCCTGATTTTTATCCACCAAAGCAAGATATCTGTTACTTCCACAATCTGCTGCTCTCTGTTACACAGGGAATATTCTGTAATAATGTCATCTTTTGGTGGTGGTTTGGCAAAAAAAAAAGGATTGAACATAATTTTATTCAATAGGAATAATAACTTAACCAACTCTATATAGCTTGAAAGCTTCTTATATAAATATTGTCAGAGAATGTCCATACCCCAAGATTAAATACAAAGAATTTTCTGGCATTTCTTGGAGAAACAGCTGAAAAAAACCTGTTTGGTTTTCAATTTTTTTTTCTTACGTACTTTATTTCTGAGTTATAACAACAAGCTGTTTACTTGTGTCTAATTTTACAACATACATTTCAAATGTGGTGTCCAGAGTTAACACAACAACACATATCTTTATGTGCAGGAAGGGGGAAAAGTGTTAGTCCCTGAAGTAAGTTGTTGTTTTTTTCCTTTTAGTGTTAATTCACTCTGTGTTATATTGTATCAGCTCCCTACAAATACTTCTACTGTGAAAATCAGTAAAGGAAGCAGGATTTAAACTGACTGCTGTGTTCTCTCCCTTTACTGTGGCTATGCACATTATTTGTGTGCAGCTAAAGTATATCACACCTGCTTTTTAGAAACACTTAGTCCATTGGATATCTAATAATGCATACATGGCAGCAGATCCAAAGAGAATGTAGCAAAAATGAGTTGTTGTGGCAGTAAAGTGGGTCACTTTAGTGGAAAAATGGAATGTTTTCCTCTCCTTGGCTGCAGGGAGGGAGGGCTGTGTGCAGCTGGCCAGTTGGCTGTGCAGCCCATATGGGCACAGTGAAGAGGGCTAATGCTGAGGTGTGAATTGACTGGCAGCCATCCCCACTCCTGCCTGCCCTGCTCTTTCCACATCTACCACTGCAGCTTTCCCTGCCCTGGGAACGGCACCTTGGTGTTTTCTGGGCTGCCCCACTCTGTATGGGCTGAGTGAGCACCTTTGGGCATGGTTCTTGTTTAGCAGGCATCCCTGGCTCATCCCTCTAATGGCACCTCTGGTGCTTTCTTCCTTTGTTTATAAATTTGAGTAAAGTTCATGGGAAGAAAAGTCGTGACTCAAGCCAAGCAGAGTGTAACTCGTTGCCTTGGGGTAGGAGGAAGGGAATTTAGGGGTTTGTGGTCTGGAGATTTATTCCTGTAGAGCTGGGAGGTGCTGGCCATCATTCAGAGATGGGAGTGGCGAGGCGTGGGCAGGAGGAGGAAGGTGACAGTGATGTGGCCCTGGGTGGATGGGTGAGCAGGCACTGACCAGCAGAACTGCTTGCCATGAGGGATTCTCAGACAGGGTTGTTTCATCTTATTCACTATGACAAATCTGAGGTCTGTTTTAGCAGCAAAGAAAACCTATTCATTGATTTGCAAGCTCAAAATTGAGATGGTTTTCTTTGTACCCAAGAAGGGCCTAAAAGGCTGTTAACAAGGTTGAGACCATTTTCAGGCCAGAGGCAATTGCTGGTGGAGAGTTCTGCTGTCTCACTAAGGCTGAGGGAGAGTGTGCATCCTTCTTGCCCATCAACCTGTCAAGCCTTCCTGTCTTTTGTGAGAGACAGCACTGCAAATTCCCTTTCCTCTACTGGCAGAAAACTCTTCAGCCATAATAATAGCATGATTTTGCAGTTCAGCCAAGATTGCTCAAAAGTTATGGTTGTGATACTCAGTTGCATTGACTAATATTTTCTTTCAAGATAAAAATTACTCAAAAGATGCTTTGAGTATTACATTCCTTTTGTTCATGTAGGGCATATGGAGAAACTCACCACAGTTAATGGAATATGAAGCTTTTTGTACACTGCATACCTGGATAAAAGCTAGCTTAAGTCTCTAAATGCTCCCATTTCATTTGTGAAGAGCTTGTTAGCTTAGCCTTAACACAGAGTATTTAGATTTCAAACTCTTACCTTACTTTTTCTAAATGAAGAGTGTTCTTTAGACATCTCCAGATGAGGGGCTTCTGTATCTTCAGTTCACTTCTTTGAACATGTGACAAAAAACATTTCCCCTGAGAAGCAGGTAAAGGAGGTAACAAAGAGGCCACTGTTTTGGGCCTCCAGCAATAAAATTATTACTGGTTATGAAGATTGGGTGGACCTTAATTTTCAGTATGGCTTGACTGGACAGCCTCTTGAATTTCATCAGTGCAACATGTTTAGTCTAGAGCAGTTTGCCTAGACTAAGCCATTTCTCACAAAATCTTATAGATTCATCTCTATCAATTTTGTTTAATATTTAATTTTATTCTCCTAGATTGCAATTTTAATGGTGTGGCTGTGATCCTTTTCATCTACACTGTAGTGATGACTGGTCACACTGATTGGGATCCTTACTGCATGAGCTTTTCAAATGAGTTAATCTGTGATAAACTGTAAACCAGGGTCATCATGTGGGGAAAATGAGAGCTGTTTTAGTGCTGATAGGCTCCTCTGATTGGATTTTCATCCACCATGATCTCAGATGTCAAATGAAGAAAGGAGAGTATTTTTTTGCTGATTAGATAGAATTACAAATAGTTTTAAGTCTCAGTTACTGTAGTATTTTAGGCAGCTCAGATTTTTAGGATAATTCTATAGTTCCAAAGTTTTTTCATACTCAAAGTCTTTATTTCTTTGGTGTGCATACTGTCTTAAGACCTCCAGTATGAAACAATCAGTAACTCTTCATGCCTCCAAATGAACAATAGGCTTTGGGGGAGTGAAATAGACATTCATTAAGATGCAGATACCCAGAGTGCAACCCACATCCCACCACCTGAGTGAGTGCCAAGAGCAGAGAATAGATACTGGCTGTGGGAACCGGCTGTGTCGGCAGGAACCACACTGAGCCTTTTCCTCCAGGGTGACCTTTGAAATCAATCAGGTGGTGAAAATGATAGACTTCCCAAAGCTGCCTTGGTGTGTTGGGCTAGTAATGCTCCCTCAGAGCTGAGGTCTGCTCTGGTTCCCTGTGCCAGTAAGGAGAAGAGAATATATCTGGATTATATGAAGGCTGTTCAGCCTATTCTTTGAGAAGATGTATGCAGTGTCTTCATCTTCCTACATAAGGCTTTGTGAAGTAAGTTATTTATATCTTGTTTTCTCCTGTAGCATGATACTATTAGTTGAAATCCCAAGTCAGATACTCTGTATTTGTGGTACAGAGGAGAATGCTGGCAGCAGTATAGGTTGTGCCTTATGGTGAAATGGTATCTCTGGTAGATTGCAGGGATTTTCCAGTGTTGGTGCCATGTTCTGAATAAGACATCACCACTGTATCTTTCTTTAATTATATTCCCCCAAACTGGGAATGGGCCTCTAGATTCCTTTTCTGCTTTTGCATGTAGAAGCTGTGCATATGTGGGCCCAAGACCCCTGGGGCTTTGGGAGATGATTAGAAATGACAGCCTTTCCTCCCTTTTCTCTTGAAATATCACCCTGCAGCATTTTTTCTCTTTGATTTGACCATGAGATAGAGTTTAGGAAAGGGAAAGAAGTGGTGAGAGGAGGTACTAGAGCTCTGCACCTTCTCACAAGGGTGTTCACAGTGCCACCAGTGCTTGAGGCTTGGAGAGTCTGTCCATTAAGCTCTCAGGCTGCTTTTGGCTGGGATAGAGATACTTTTCTTCATAGCAGATCCACAATTTCTATATGGGGTGATTGTGTGACAATCTTAGCTGCTACTAAAGAAGTGGGGAACTGGAAATGCTTTTGGGCATGATGTGTGTGTGCTTCAAACTTCCAGATCCAAAATGTTAGTAACTCTTTCCAGTCTTTACCATGTGCACAGAAATTTCATCATTTAAATTAAACAAATAGTTATTTCTGTCTTTCTATTTTTCGGTCTCTTCTTCACAAAATGACTAACGCGAAGTTAAAATGCTAACAGGATCCAAAAAGGATCTGGTGGCTTTGTAAGAAAATAGGTTCAGTTCTAGGAAGATGTGGGCTAGGAAAACAAATCTAGGTTGATTTCAGCATTAATGTGGGCTCATCAACGGTATGAGGGAAAACTGTTTTTTCTGAGTCTGGTAACAGTTCCTGCTTGCTCTGAGTCATCTCCTCTAGTGGTGAACTAGTCTTTTTTTTTCTGCTTTTGTTTTCTGTTGATAGGAAATGTAACATAGTTCAGTAACCAGCACAGCTTTATTTAGACTTGTCAGAAATGCAAAATTTTTTGCTCTTCCTGGGAATAAAAGAAAGAGGTGGGGAACTTGAGATCAGATTATCAACTGAAATAAGTGTCAGTAAAGGAAAATTTCTTATTTAATTTAATCAAATTCACCTGAATTTGCAATGCTGTGCAAATTAAGAACTGGAGTTATTAAAATGTATTTTGAAAAGAAATGTTATAACCATAAAGATACTATTCTGTTTCTAGTCAATCAGTTTGTGAGGCAAGGGGGAGGTTTAGTCCCTTACCTTCTACCTGTTTGTGCTGTGAATGAGACCTGAGCCTGAGCATCAAGAAACAGTGCCTTTTCTTAAATATACATGTGCATGTGGATTTTTATGGATATTTCTGCTTTCACAAAAATCTTTCATATAAAAATGCTAAAATGCCAGTGTTACCACCTCCCTTGTTAACTGCTTCATGGTGGAATTAGTTGTTAACTGAATGTCATTTGAGATACTGGGATCAAGCTTGTGGATATTTTTTGATCCTGTATGGATCTGGCTATACTCTTACAGTAAGGCAGCTACAAAGAGCAGACAGCTTCAGAGTTGAATGGCAGAAATTACAGCAACTGTGTCTGCACTTACTGCATTCATGGTGAATTAGTGGAAGCAGTCATTTGAGATTATCAGTTAAGTCCTCAATCCCTCTATTTCCTCAGCAATACTTGCTTTTCTGTCCTGATAGTTAGATGCTACCTTAGTAGTTTTTCAGTTGTTCATGTTGTTTTCTTCTCATGGAAGTCAAGAACTGAATATCTGGTGGGAGGAAAGAAAAGACAGAAGGCAAACCAAAAGTAGCAATTTAGTGAAAAAAACATTCTTCTAGTCTTTATACAGAGTAAGGAAAACCCCAAGAAACAAATCTTAGACTAAAGAGATTAAGCTGTTAAACTACATAGGCCAGAATATGAAACTGCATTACTTTAGGGGTTTGTTTGTGCAGCACAGCATGCTGTATGCCCTTATTTTTCTTTGGACTTGAGACCCATGAATTTTCAAATCTACTTGTAGTTGACTCAACACAAAGATAAGTTGGCTACTGTATGTTTGCAGTCTGAGCCAGACTTTCTGTGCTCTCTGTAACTGTTGCTGTGAGTGGGCAGGATATTCAGATTCATACAAGGCCAGACAATGTCTGTAGGCTTAATTCTAAGCTTATTATCCTCTACAATGTCCTGTTAGCAATGCTCTTTTATTACCTTTAAAACGTGTTTTATGTATTCAGCTGTATTTCTTCTGCTCAGCAGACTGACTCTCCTTGTGCAGCTTATAGGCAAGCATTGAAGCTGGGTGAATTTGAAGGCATTTGGGGCATTGGCATCTTTTTAAAAACAGATGCAGGGTTTTCCCCAAGGAGGGAGAATGTCTTCTACCTCTCCTCTTCCCCATTGGGAAATAGATAAAATTCAAGAAAGGCTTCAGGGAGGTAGGGACCAAAGGCTGTCTGCCCAGATACCCTGTTTTTGCTGAACGTGTCATGAGGCAGATTGTTGGTGGCAATGGGCTGGCAGAAAGCTAACAAAAAAGGTTGGACAGCAAATGTTTGTGAAAGCTCTGGTCCTTTTACTCCTGTGCAGCCCTTTATAGGTGGTGAGGTGGCAGTACAGTCACCTGGTCCAAAATTGGTGGTGAGGGATCCATCCCAGCATTGTTTCTGGCTGTCCAGGAACACGTGCAGTGGAGAAAAGCACCACCGGTTGAGTACACTTGCATTCATGTTTCTTAGCAACTGAGGCAACTGCACTAAGGCCCCAGTTCTCAGTCTGTAAGGCTGAGCTGGAAGCCCACTGCAGGTCCCCACTAGCTGTATCTGCTTGTGTTGGCTCTCTGGGAGGCCCTAAATTAGACACAAGTCCTGGTGCCTTGTGAGATGGCAGAGAGCACATTTTGCCAGGGACCCTGGGACTCAAGGAGAGACAGCTGATGTCCAAAGCAAGAGGAACAGCTGTGATTGTAAGATGGCAAAGCAAACCTCTACTCATGGCAGCAGCTAAAGAAGCTCTTTGATCAAGGAATAAGCTGAGTTGTGACACTCTGGTTTCCAGGGTGTTCAGCAGGCACTGCTCCCTGGGAGGAGGCACAGCCTGTGCTCCTGGTGTCCGAGGGCTAAACTAGGAACAATCTTACCCTAAGAGCAGGGATTGCCCAAAAGGCAGTAGCTTCATGCAGAGCTGGGTGGAGTGCCCTGTTCTGGGCATTATGTGGGGATGATGTTAGTGACATGCAGTGGGTGCTGCAGTCCTGTGGGCATTGGGTCTACTGAATAATACCACTGAGACTGCCCTGGGGTGAGGGTGCCTCTCAGGAAGGGCAGCCTGGTGGAGGGTGAAGCTGAACTCCAGGCTGGCAGGGTGATGAAAGATACCTGGATGCAGTAGTCATGGTTTGAAAGACTTTCTGCCCTGGAAGTGATACTTAGAGGAGTGGTTGTCTGTCTCAGGTGAGAGAAGTGGACTTCTCTCTCTTTCTGCATTTTCTTGCTGTCCAAGGCAAGTGCACGCTTACCCCAAAAATGACAAAAGACAGATATTGTGCAGGACTGAATGTGGTTTTCCTCAGTGGAGGTGGTAGTTTTATAAGTAATACAGGAAATGTAAAACTACTTCAGAATCACAGAATATTCTGAGTTGGAAGAGACTCACAAGGATCATTGAATTCACTCTGGAAACTTAAGTGAATGGCCCGTTGTCTTTTTTTTTTTAATAGTACTTCCTTTGCTTCCTTGCCCTTCTATTTATTTGTGGTATTCCTGTTCTATCATATAACAGTTTTAAAAATAATCCCCTGAAGTAAATAACATCAAGTTTTTTTTTTTTTCCTGTTTCCTTACCAATTATTGACTGTTTTTTCAAACTGAATAGAGGTTGGAAAATTAAATAAAGACTTCCAAAATAACAAGCTCCAGAAAATTTTATTTAATTTGTGGGTTCATTCTGTTCGCTCTCTCTCTTCCCCCACCTCATTTTTTTTCTTTTTTTAAGAAGATCTTTATTAATTTAGTCTAGTAACTTAGTGCCTATATTAAATTAATCTAATAAAAGTCAGGGTCCTCACATAACGTTTCCCAAATGCGAAGCAGCATCTATTACATGAGGCACAATCTTTTTACTGTAAATTTAAACCTGATATGTGGAATTACAAGCCATTAGAGTGTTTAGTGTATGTTATTTAAGTCAAATACTTCAATACAGTCATGCTGGAGGAAAGGAAGGAGCAATGCTAGCATTCAAAAAATCAAAAACGCAAAACCAAGCTTCATGTATCAAAATAATTATCATCTATGAAAGTACTCTGAAGTTTGGCATGGAATCTTGTAACACTAACAGTCTTTCTATTGATAGTTATGCCCATAATTCCATAAAAATTTTAATATATACTAATATAAATATCATGTGTATCATGTAATTGCATAGTCTGTGTTAAAGTTCTTCTACTGATACAGATGTGCAAGCCAGAAAGTGTTTGAATTGACTGGCTCAAAGATGGGTTGTTTTGTGCTCTAAACCATCACTGGTACACAGAGTTGATGAGAGCATTTTTGAACAGCAAGAGCAAAGACTTGCAGCAGCAGTTCAAGGGGCTCTGTGCTTCCAGAGCTTTTTGTGGCTTGGCTGTGCTTTCCCCTTGGGTGAAGGTCACCCTTTTGTGTAGAGCCCTGAAGTTGCACAAGTCTGGGGTGGAGCGTTCGTCATTCGGGGGTTGTGGGTGTTCCTGTTGATTTGTGGATGTGTACATCACAGTGTAATCACATAGTTTATTCCTGTTCTCTCACTGAATTATTTATTAAGGGCTGAAACGAGGAAGGAGGGGGATTCTTTTGTATTGGCATAAGCATAGGATTATGTTCATTGTGTGCTTTCAATCACTACATCACCAACATGTCAGTTGGCAGAATACAGTTAGCCTCACGTTTTAGGATATTGCAAAGTTCAATTAATTAATATTTTTAAGTGCATTGGGACCCTCTGATGAAAGATGCTTTAAAAGTATGGAGGAGAATTCTGCTGATTATTTTTCCTATCTATTACCCCAATGTGTCATTGATTGAAATTCAATAGAATAATATTGGCACCCTTATAACAATGGACAAAGGCAGTATAGTATTTTCTCACATTTTCCAAAAAGCTAGAAAAGATGGCTCAATAATATAATACAAAAATTATTATAATCAGTTTATTTTC
The DNA here is from genome assembly GCF_022539315.1 of Serinus canaria. Taxonomy (NCBI): domain Eukaryota; kingdom Metazoa; phylum Chordata; class Aves; order Passeriformes; family Fringillidae; genus Serinus; species Serinus canaria. The sequence continues at coordinate 26,784,882 of NC_066321.1, forward strand.
TTGTAATTTTTCCTGTTGCTTTTCATCCTTTCTGCTTGAAAAGTCGTTCACTTTGCTGGATTAACAGTAATAACTACAAATTATGGCTTTATGTTGTTAGAGTGTGATGATATACTACAGCCAGTGTAGAGGTAAGAAACACAGGTTGAATTGTTATGTACTGCAGGGTAGTGTTTTTCTGCAACTGGTTTATGAATAAATAATTCATTGTACTTATTACATTGGACAGGCAGTTTTCAATTTCAGTAAGAAAACACAGCTCAACAAAGGAAAATCTCATGCTAAAGCATAGGGACAAGATGCCTTTGAAGGGGACAAACAGATGCAGTCACTGTCCCAGGAGCCTACCCATTTTGGAAGGAAGTCCTGCAATATTGGGTGAATAAGAAATGGCTCGGTGGACCCAGAAGTGGGGCTTTTATCGGGTATTGCTTTGGAGCTGTAAAAGAAATCAGAAGTGCTTGGGTGTTAATGCTAACCTGCAATTTCTCCTCAGTGTCTGTTGTTTTGATAAGAGCTGCTGTTAAAAAGCATGATATTTGATCAAAACTACTTGATTGAATTCACAAGGCAGCAGCAGATGTTGGTTGTGTTCTTCAGCCAGCCCCGTGTTTGCAGTCCACAACCTCTGGCTGTGGTCCTGGGATACAAGGAAACAAAATCTGGGACATGTGACTATCTTTTAACCCTGGCAGATTAGCATTAAAAAAAATTACATTAATGCTGCATATGGATTTGCATGAATACTACAGGTATCCATGTAAGTTGCAATTCAGGTATGATCTTAATTTGTGAAAATGAAATCAAGAGTATAGCCATAGTGGGAGCCAGGGATAGTTTGAAGGGAGCCAGTGACAGGGTGAAGCATGTTCTGGTCCTGCTTGCTCTGTTTAGCCACAAAAAGGAATTTGGAAAATGCCCCATTTGAAGAGTTTAATTTTATGGCAGTGATGTATTGAAAGCTACCTGAGGTGCTCCATTTATTGTTATCCAGTTATCCAGTAATTGCTGTCCAGATTAAAAGTTACCTGTGCAGGTGAGTGGGAGTTGCAGGACCTGGTCTTCATTCCATGTAGGACCTATTCCATAGTCATAGCTAGACTGTGATATCTGTGTTGTAAACCCAGATGTGGCATTCTTAGAATGAGTGTGCTGTGTGGCTATCTTTCCATTTACAATGACAAATGAGGTTTCTATCCTACAAAGATAAATAATTTTCATGGGACTCGAAATTTTTGTGTGAACTACATAATAATGGAAAGGCTTTGCCAGCTTAGCTGTGTTTTTCTAGAAAGCAGCTTTCTGCTTTTAGTCATTTTATACTCCTGATCAAAGTAGTTATTCTGGAAATCTGCTTTAGCCCCAACCTTGCATCCATCCAGGTCACATCTCAGTAGGGCAGTGTCCTAGGAATAATCCCAGTGCTTTAGGTGCATCATTTTTCCAGGTGATAAAATAAAGCTCATGAGGATCCTGTGATGAGTTCTGCTGGCTATAGAATGGGTCAGCTGTTGTATAGCAGAGCAAGGCTTCTGTTCAGTGTAGTGTTCTGCTCTCACTTGTGTAGTTACCACTTTCTTCTCAGGAGGAGCTGCTTTTTGAATGAAACCCAATTGGAAACATGCTGGCAGGGTGGCACATCATTGGCCTGAGTGGAGCAACAGCAGTGAATTCAGTGGTTGTTAGGTACAAACCTGACACTTGAGCTCACAGAAGTTTGCACTGGTGTGTTCTGCCATTCTTGTGGGTAAAGGGAGTTACACCCATTTTACACAGAGCTACTTTGTCTTTTTTCCCTGTCTGCATTTTGATGCAGCTGAGCTTTTATTAAAGTTTATAAAAGACCTGGCTGTAGAAGTACATGCCATTCAAGAACCAACAACCAGTGTGGATAGAGAATCTCTTCCAACATAGGTTTTGAAAAAAAATCTTTTGAGAAAACTGATGTCTTTATTGTCTTTAATTGCCTAACTGGCCTGTGCTGCATTCAGCCATTTCTTGGTGAGTTGAGAGCTGTTCTAGTGTATGGCCATTTCTTGACTGTGTGCAAGCATTGAAATCTGTTAGCTCTCCCTTCAAAAAACTTTCATAGGGAAAAAACCCAACAGATACAGGAAAGAGAGGCAGATTTGTTAACAGAAGAGTTTTGGGAGCTCAAGGAAGACGTATTTTTGTATTTCCTGGACTTTCTGATCTGCTCTGCATTATCCACACATAATTTTGAGAAGCTCTTGAGCTGAGAGAAGTGGTACTCCTAGAGAAGTAGTATATTCATTAATAACACAGTGACCTTTCCTCATTCCTGCCTCCTGTCCCAAATGTCAGTTGTTTCAGGATAAAAGCTTAGCCAGCCCAATTAAAGTGATTTCATTTGAAGTCAATGAGAGGAACAATAAAAAATGTGTATGTGGAAGTGACCCCTTGCTGCCAGGTTTTTTTCATCTTGGGGTTGCTGTTATGCTAAAAACACCCAGTCTGGATAAGAAGGGACCTTTTTAGGGGGAAAATTTTGGCCTGCTTAGTTTTTACTGGGTAGTCATTCAGAGATATCTTGGTGTGCAGAGAACACATTTGCTGAACAAGTTGGCATCATCTTCCCAAGCATAGCCCAAGAGTTGCCATGAAATAAGCACCTGTGAAGTCTGCTGAGGAGCTGAATGGAAACCATGGCTTCTGGCTATCGTTTGGACCAGCTTAATGTGCTCTGGAAAAAAATATTTCACACGTCATATCACACCGGCTGAAAAAATAGCGTGCATCAGCAGTGCTGTAACACAGAGTAAAGGACTCTCAGCAGGTGCTAACGTGCAGAGGCACTGAGCATTATGGTAACACCTGTGTTTGTTTAAATCCAGCCAAAACAATTTCCTCTCCAGTTGTAGAGGAGGATTAAAAAAAAAAACAAAAAACTCCTCAACTTCCAGTAGTAGCAGACATTCCTGTAAAACAATTTGCATAGTATTTCCCATGGTGCACTCTGGCTGCACTGGTTTTACTGTTTTTTTTTTTTTTTCTTTAAACCCTTTTACTCTGGGGACACCTTTAGTAACTTCAGTGCTTCCCAACCATCTCTTTGTCTTTTGCCAGCATTGCCAGGCCCGAGCAGTTGCAGATGGTGTGCTCTCTGAGTGCTTTCCTTAATTGAATGAAAAATAAAGCCTCTTGTAAAATATTACCAATTTAGATGTGACTTATGGGGCACATATGATGCTTATTTTTTCAATTACATGAAAACTTGGCGGGGTTAAACATAGGAAATCAAGTGTTCTGTGAAGCCAGTATAGATTTCTGGATTTTTAGGTGATTTTGCTTTAAATTATTCTATAGCAGGAGGAGGTGAAGGAAGTCAGCAGCTAAACTGTGTTTTTCCAGTGTGTATTTTATGCAGTGGACCCTTGATGCTCATTTCATGACTAATATATGCTGTACTATATGCATTTCTTGTTGTCACCAGAGATAACATTAAGTAAACTATCCCCTTAAGAAAAACAGCTTTTCTTGGCAAGTGGAATATGACTCAAGGAGCCAGCACTGGAGACATACGGTGCTGTGAATGAGTGCTGTGTGTTACTCTACTGGATCTGAGTCCAGGCACTATTTATACTGCAGCATATTCAGCACCAGATTGTTAAATCTTAATACTGAAACAGTGCATCATTGAAATGTTTTTGTTCTGTTTATGTCCCATTTTCAAGCACTGGATATCAAGCAACACTTAGTAACTTTTTTGTTTCATTTGGACACTATATCTCTTTGCCAAAAGCTTCTGAATCTGCTCTTGAAATATTAGCCTGTCTTTACCAGTATGTTACAGTGAAACTTTGTGCCACTGAGGATGAACTAGGTCACTTCCAGCTTCTTTCAGTGTGTGGTGACAGAATGCCTTGCAAAGCAGTACGTCGGTGGTAAATGCAAAGATTTAAGTGCTACAGACAAGGAGTTGTACTAAAATTATTTCCTCTTCAATCTGTGTAGGAATGGAGAAAAATACTCTATAGCAGGTAGTTCATGGGCTCCTTGTATTCTGTTGTTGTTTCTGCAAGCTTTGTTTCGCTGTTTCAGTGTGTTTATCTTGTGATCATTTTAGGGAGATCAGGATAAAAGGTTTTTGTCATTTACTGCAGTTCAGTTAGTTCCAGAGCTGGTGAAGAGCTGGGAGTAGAAAATGAGGAGGAGACAGTTGAAGTTTCTTGGCACCACAACATCCTTCCAGATACCCAAGAGGAGTTCTTGGCATGCCTGTTATCTCAGAAGAAGTAGTCTTCTCATGTATTAGTGTATTACTTTTTTTCTGGCAGTTGAGTTTATGGATGTCCTTTCAAAGATCACACAGTATATAAAGAAACCTCAAAAGGCATCAGATTAAATGGGAGAATGGTGTCTTGTAGGGCTGAGCTGAGGAGAGTTAAGTGAGCAGAACAGTGGGGAAATGGGAGCACAATGAAGGAGGGAATAAAAACAGTGGTGGCAATAGTGCAGAACAAGACTGAACTGCTTTGCTGTCATGTAAGATGGCACTGTGGCTTTCTTTGTTTGGTGTCTTCCTGGAAGTCATTCCTGGGATTAGTCATTGTTTTTGGTGTGGGTGGGCCCTCTGTAATTGTCTAAACAGAAATAATACCTCTGCACCAAATGGTTTACCATCCAAGTTTACAGTCTTTGTGACAAGCCCATCCAGAAGAGGTGATGATCCCTATTAAAGAATGAACAGAAGTAGAAATAGAACATACAGCATTCTCCCCCGCCTCCAAAAAGCTATTTTGGATCTGTGGTCAGCAGCTTGCAGTTGTTTGGTTCTTTTTTTTTTTTCCCCACAAAGAAAATCAACTGTCTGCATAGTGCAACTTGTATCTGGGAGTGAACTCTTCCTGCTTGGTGGGTTTCCATCCACACTGGGAATCCTACCATGCTTAGATTGTAACAGTGCTGAAAGCCCACACATAGGAATTTTCCTGTTCAAGTCAAAAGTGATGCATTTATTTACTGAAGAGTTTTTGTAGACTGCAAAATCAGGACTAGAAAGTACTCAAAGCTTATTCTAACTTAAAGAACTAGGTTTTAGAGCTGTGATGAAGGATGTGAAGGAAGTCTCCTGTGTTTCCTTGCAGTAATTTAAGAGTCAGGAACACGTCAGCAACTGTCAGCTTAAGATTTTGAATCTATTCCTGCTCTTCTCCACTGTTTCCTCATGAGTGAGCAGAGCATGTCTTTCTGGGCAAGACTGCAATAAACCTCAAGGCAGATCTTGGATTGTGGGAACAACCAGCCTTGCTGAAGGGTTTAATAAATGGCTGATAAAATAAAAAGTATGGATTTTTTTGTTTTCTTTTCAGGAATAATCAAGCTTGGGAGGTGGAATCCCCTCCCTCTCAGTTATGTGACTGATGCACCAGATGCGACAGTAGCCGACATGCTACAAGATGTCTATCATGTGGTGACATTGAAAATCCAATTACAAAGGTGGGTGTTTCTGAACATCTGTCCTTCCCTATTCTCTGAGCTGCTCTGTTGGTTACAGCATTACTACAGAGATTAGCACATCCTGTCTTCATTAATTTCTGGGCTTTTGATGAAATGAAAAGAAAATGGAGAGAAGGGTGGGTCACCTGGCAGCTTTTTGGTGCATGTTCCAACTGATATTGTATGTTTTCTGAAGCAGCAGTATGGTAACAGATAATGGAAGGGCAGAAACCCAATCAAGTAAAAATATGGGGCTTTTAGAGGCAGACCTTTCTACAGTCCATGATTTAATGGATTCTTAAGTTCTAATTTTATCAAATAATAAACTCCTTGCCTTTTTCTAGGGGCTGCATTGTGAAAATCCAGGTCTTCTGCAGCCAGTTGCTGAGATGTGGAGGAGGGGAGCATTTTTTACTTTCCTTTCTTTTCTCCAGTGGTCTTTCCAGCAAACAGAAGACAAGGAAGGAAAGTGCCACTGCAGCTCAATTTGGCATTTGAAAAACATTTTCCTTCCCTGAGGGCTAGTTCTGATTAGCAAAAGCAAAAGATCCAAATTTTTTACACTTATTTACCCTCCTTTCCTCCCACTCTTCCCTCCTTTTTTCTTGTCCTTTCTCTCTCTTGGCCTTCTAGAGAGTCTTCAAATGTAAGGTCCCTGGCAGTGCATGGCACATGCCAGAGCTGCAGATAAGCCTGCATTGCACAGCCTCCTGTAGCTGTATGGCCAGAACATGACAGAGGAAAGGATGAAAAGTAACAGACAGTTTGGAATAACTTACTGACAACTCTTTGAAGCTTTGGCTTGAACAGAAGAGGGGCCCACAAGGGTCTGTGCATGTCCTTTGGTGACAGGTACATACCCTCCCACTGTTCTGTTCAGTTTAGAGCTTGGAAATAGTTGATGCCTCACTGACATAAAACTTCCAAACAGCAACATTTCTTTCTTGTTGAATCTGTGATGGTGCTTGGGTTTTCTGATTTCCATGAACAGGTCTTTCCTTGGTTTTATATACTGTGAAAATTTTTCAGCTGGGCTGAATCTCTGCTATGTAACTGTAAAAGAGTGTCTAGACCCTGTAGCTGCTACAGAGCTACCAGGAGTTCATGTAGGCTGTTGTCACATCTGTATTAGTAAAGGGTTTGAACCTGAGATTAAGGTCTCATTCTTTTTCTTCAAAGTGCCTGAATGCCACATAAATAAAAGACAGTCCATGACTTTGACATAAAAATGATCACTGACTACTTGAACTTCTCAAGCACAGCTGAAGGTTCAGCTCTGAGGCAGAAGCCAGGCTGTAAGGGCAGAAGGCAGAACCACCTTCTGGGGCCGTTGGAGAGCACGCAGCAGAAATGGCAGTGGCAAGCTTCTCCCACCTTTTTTGATGTGCTTCTTGGGTCTGTCCCCATGCATGTAGACACAAACCATAAGCTTGTTAAATTACAAGAGGCACAAGTCATATGAAGGCAAAAGCTTCACTACATGTGCAGTTCTTGGGAATGAAAGTGAGAACGAACTGCCCGTGACAGATGTTGGGCATATGGCTTGGTGTGTTTCTGAAAGGCTCTTGGATACTTCAGTGATAAGGGCAGTATAAGAACCCCTGTAAAATTAAACTAATTTTTCAGTCTCTCCTCCACACAATGAGGGCCCTCACTGTTCAGGGATTTTGTCAGTGGCAGTGTACCATATATGTTTATTTTTCTACCCCAGCAGCAGGAGTATCTTTGTTTGGAGAGGATGGCTTTACTCAGCCATTCCTGGGGCTCGCTTTATGCAGTTTCTTTGCTCTCCTCAGGCCCCAGCAGGAATGGTTATGCACACATATGCCATAGGAGGATCAGCAGCTGTGTGTTGAACTGCACACCTTCTGGTAATCGTGCTTGGTGGGAGAGGGATAGAGGGGAGAAGCACCTTGATGGACTGGCCAAGCAGGAAACTCCAGGGTTGTGCTTGTTGTTTGAAGGTCTATAGCACTTGCACACAAAAAGTAAGCATCTGTGAAGGTGATGTTTCTATCTGCTTTTTGCTTTCTGTTTTAACAGTTGTTCAAAGTTGGAAGATTTGCCAGCAGAGCAATGGAACCATGCCACAGTTCGCAATGCCTTAAAGGAACTGCTCAAAGAGATGAATCAGAGCACATTAGCCAAAGAATGCCCTCTCTCACAGGTCAGTGCTTTCAGCAGGCTTAGGGAAAGAAAGATTTGCAAGAACTAAAGCTCATATTTCTTCTGTAGAGAGCCTACACTAAACAATTCCATTAATACCAAATAAATTTCTTGTTTTCTTTAGAAAGGAGAAATACTAATTAATATGTTTAATAGTATCTTTACACCATGTTTTCTTAGTGGGTTGCCAGGTAAAAATTATGAATTAATTGATTTCATAGGGATGTAAATCCATTATTTAGATTTTTATCTGAACCTATTGCAGTAGGACTAATGATCCTCAAATACAAGATTCAAGTGGCTTCTTCCCAGTAGCAAAGGCTTGCCTTCCCCCCTAAGCCATGGGTAGCTTTTATCAGCCTGCAAACATGATAAAAAGTATGCAGTTTTAACAGTTGTGGCCCAATTTCTAGGAAACAGCAACAAAGAATTGTATATGTAATTATGTTTAAAAAAGAACAAAAACTCAGTCTCATTCTCCATGACTGCTTTTTAAACGGCAGAGATGTCATGTCTAAGACACAGGTTCCTACAGATGTCACGAGCTCCATTTGTACTTCAGATTGTCACAATGAGACATTCGTAAAATTTTTATGACTTACTTCTCTTTGCCTCTCAGAAAAAACAGAATAACACTTTAGCACCCAGACCCAGGTGACTTTGCTAGGCATGAAGAGTATATTGCCTTCTAAAATGTGTACTAGAATCAGGTTCATCTGTCCATTGTACCTTCTAAAAGTCAAAACATGAGTAATGCCAGCTTCCTAAAAATCCCATGCTTAGCTTGCTCATATCCAACATTTTTTTCTCCTGTGACTGTGTGTCTTCAATTGCACTGTGTGTTCATCCTGCAATTCATGATCCAAAGCCTCCATGAACCAAGAGAATTCTCTCTGTTCACCACAAATTTTCCTCGCTGTGTTATGATTACAACTCCAGGGAAAGCACAGAGGTAAAATATGGAGCTGGTAGGAATCACATTCTTCACTTTCTTTAGCCGTGTGGGATCTGCAGAGCTAACAGGAATGGAAGGGTTTTGTGAGGAGAAGCCAGGGAACTTGCTGGTTTAGTAAAGGAGGAACAGACACTGTAGATATGCACAGTGTGGAATACACATTGAATACGAAAGTGTTTTCCTTTTCACACAGTTTAAGTGTCATTTTTTAAAATAGAATTATCTGTGGAATCTGGTCAGCTAATGATGATTGCAGCATATGGTTGTCTCTGCCCAGTCTTCTTCAATATCCAGCATAACTAAACTATGCATCATTTCATATGCAGAATTCAGTTGTTGTCTGGGTCTGTTTCCTCCTACTTCAGTTTCAAAGCCTACCAGGTGGAAACACTGCAGTTGGTTTACTCCTTCTATAGGCTTAGTCTGACATACATTTACAAAATTACTGATGGCAGAAGCATAGCAGCCAAAATCCTTGCCCCAGTATTTATTTAGTGGAAAAAGCTAAGAGGAGATCCTTTTGTAGGAAATTGAGCTTGCTTACTTTTAAGCACAGGTATAAATGACCTTGGGTAGTGACTAACTCTTGAATTAAGACTGCAGAATGCTGCTTGTATCGTTATTATTATTGCCATAAAAAGTTTCAGTCTCTTTTGGTTTAGCTCACAAAATGCAGAAGATACAATGGAAGGTTGTAGAGAAGCTGTCTATTACCATCATCTGAATATGCCTCTAATACAATTCCTTCTCCCAAATCAGTTTTAAAAAAATATCGTGCCAAATGTGAAATGTCATTACAACCCCCTTGTGGTTAATATATTATTGACAGCAGCAAATTGCAGAGTGGTCTCATAGGAGTGAAACTGCAGAGTAAATGCTGCTGTTTATTAATGTGTTCACAGTGCCTCAAGTACAGAAGCAGAGAGGGGCAGCGTGGGGAGCTCCCGCTCCCACCAGCGACGCTGCTCCGTCTCTGGCTCTCAGTGCCTGAGCTCTCCAGGCAGCCCAGATGGGGATTCTGATTGCTGCTAATGGGAAATGTAATCATTCACTTTGATTTCAAATTGTTCTGGGTTTTTTTCTGCTAGGTGTATTACATGTCTGCAGCTTAGCTACCCTTAGCATACGGCTCCTGTTCAAACAAATAAATCCCGGTTAACCAAGCTGGGGGGAAGGAGGGTAGGTGGGGGGGTGTGTGTGGCAGAAAGAAATTCAATTATTTCAATATTTCCATCTTTTCATAGAGATCTCTATGAAGATCTCTTTCTTGTGTTGTATCACTCATTTCAGCACTGACCATGCATTTTTGTCTCTTTGCTGGAGCAAGCTTTATAAGGACATGAGTGTGTCCCATGTTTTTCTCCTTGAACTTACGCACCAAATTTTCTTTATGTGGGTATTTCTTAACTCCTGGTCTAAGCAGCATTCATTCCACATGGCTGTCATGGCCACACACATACCAAACATATCTGCTGCTTTATTCCTTCCTTAAGGATTTTTCCAGAAATATTATGCATTATTTAGAAGTCTGCAACTAGTAAGGGATTTTTTTCCCACTCTCTTTTAAATGGATATTTCCTTTCTCCAGACTTATCAAGATTCCTAAGAGAAATACCCCTAGTGTTCCTTTACGTATAATAGTGTTGATAAGTGGTCTGAAAATTGTTACATTTCTTTCCCCTGCAGAAGAGAATCTTTCCTGGGATTTTTTCACCAATGGTTGATTTACTGTTTGATTTTACTTTGTTTATTTAGTTTAAGTTTTTCTTTCTCAAATAAAGGTTAATGAGTTAATACATTCTGTGATATTTAATAGCCTCATGATTTCAGTAGTGTTGATTTCTTGTAGAGCTAGATGATTTGGAGAAGGAACCTCCCCCCACCCAAAAAAAAAATAAAAATTAAGAGAACCAAATTGATATGTAGACGGAGTTCAACAATTTCCCCACCCTTCTTTAGTGAAAGGAAATTTAACTGAAGTGATGCAAAAAAACCCCAGGTTTACTCAACTTTGTTCAAAAACCCTCTTCAGCCAAGGCTATCGCCATGTCAGGCTTTCAGAATTCTATTGCTTGTTAAAATGCTGTAGAGCAAGGGAAGATTTATGGGCAGGGTATTGCTGCTGACTGCCACAATGCTAGGTTTATGTCTCAAAATATTGATTTTAATTAGAAAATTGAATCTCAGTTTTAGAAATTGGAGCTGCTACTTAAGGCTCTTACTTCATAGCCTGCAAACTCTACTGCACTGCACCATAGCACTCTTTGAGTGGAAAAGGCAGAGTGAAAAGGCAGAAGGCCCTCCTCAGTGAAAGTGAAATTACATGTTGAAGGCTGAAAGTAATCTGTACCACCCACTTATCTTAAGTTGTTCAGTTTTGCTCATGTTTTTTAAGTTCCTGAAACTCACGAGTTAGGGACAGAGTCCTGTGATATTGCAGTGAACAGGACAAGAGGCTGGGTAAACATGGCAGAGGGCAGGGATGGTTTTGTTTTAAAGCATTGTTAAATTCAGTGAGCAAGTGCATAAGCCTTGTAGCTTTGCAGAGATGGCCAAGAGCCTGCAGGAGCTCACAGACCAGAGCCTGAAGCCATGGTTTGAGCTGTGAGATCATCCTTGCTCTCTCCTCTTGGCGCAGAAAGGTTGCACAAGGTGCCCCAGCTTTCTCTGAGCTTTGATGTAAGTGCAGAAGGAGGGCATGAGGAAAATAAAATACAGTGTGTGGAGAAGGTGCATTGACTCCCATGTGTTGGTGCTGGTAGATTGCATTGCCTTGCTGACAGTGTACATGTGCTGGGAACAGTTTGACTCTGGAAGAGTTCAGAAAGAGGAAAAGGACAGCAAAATGTTAAAGGGATGCCTCCTCTAGAGCATGGAGGAAGGGAATGGAAAAATAGAATGGAAGAACCAGCAGTAATGGGGCTGTTTGCCACCCTATGGGCAGAAGCACCCCAGATATTAAATATCCTTTTTATTGGTATCAGGTGCTGGAAAATCAGTTTGCAGCCATCTCTTCATTCAGCTTGTATGGAGTTGCTTAGGGGGAATTTGCAGAGCAGGGAGAGGTGCTGGTTAGGCAAGTGATATTTCAGTTTTGTTGATCTTTCTTGTGGGTTTTGGCTGCACTGTGTTGTAGTATGTGTAGTTCCCTGTGCTCTGAATGGCACTGCTAATTTCTCTTCTGGGTGATTCTTCACACAAGGGCTAATCACACGTTTCTATAAATTATATTAATTTAACTTATTTGCCTAACTGTTGTTCTGCACCAAGTAGCACGGATGTTCTCCAGTTCTTGGCTGTGCAGTCTTGCTGCATTTGGAAGCAGAAGAGAGACATCTGAAAAGCATTATTTGGATTATGCATGCTGGAGCATCTAATCTTACCTTTAGGATCTGGTTCCTAAATTGTGCTTGCTGCAGTGAGCATGTGTTCCTCAGCACAGCACTGCCTCTTGTTATGCAACTCAAGTTTGGCTATTGCAGCATCACGAGTACAAAGCAAATAGAACTCCCCCCCAGCCTGAGCTGCAGGTCTCAGTGTAGGTTTGTACTACATTTTTTTTACATAATTGTGCAAAATAATTATTGTTGTGATTTTATTCATGGCTGGGCATACGGACTGGAGAATAAAACCAATATTTTGTACTCATCAGATGGTTCTTTTGAGTTTAAAGTCACACATGGGTGATCATTATGCACTGGTGTGTCATTTGCTTTCCCAGGAAAAGATTTCTAATCATGGGAGATATTTTAAATCCTTTTTGTTTTTCTTTCTATACTTCCAGAGTATGATTTCATCCATTGTAAATAGCACATACTATGCCAATGTGTCAGCAACCAAGTGCCAGGAGTTTGGGAGATGGTACAAAAAGTACAAGAAGATTAAAGGTAAATTGATTTTTTTGTTGTTGTTGTTTTCCAAGTTCTTGAAATTCTGCTGACAGTTGGAGATTATTTGATTTAAATAAAAGTAATAATAAACAATAATATTTGTGAATTTGTCTACAAAGAGGACACAGTCACAGCACATTTGAAATTAAATCTGATACTTTACAAACAAGGCTGGCATGAAAGCACAGGACACAAAACATGCTTAAAATATCCCATTTCACTGTGCTGAAAGATCAACTGTGTTTTGAATTAAGCAAAAACATTTTGGAAAGAAAACGTTCTAGTATCTCAGGATTTAAAAGTTAAATTACTATGTAAGTTGCCCTAGTTTTGTTTTGTTCCTGAAAGCTAAAAACCTGACTTTTTAAGTTTACATGTGCCCTTGTTCTCTGTTCTGAATACTGCAAAGTGTACTGGCATTCCTGCTGTATTTTATTCTGTGGAATCTGGATACAGAGGATTTAGTACTGCTTCTTGGGAGACACTTATGAATAGCAAGGTTCTGCACCCACTGAAGGAATGAGGAAAATAGCCCACTGTATGTATTTTTCTATAATGAAATTGTATTAGTAGGTCCTTAGTGCCTGAGGCAGTAAAATTATTCTAAGTTCATCCCATTCTCACCACTGAACAGTCTGATCACCTGTCAGTGGTGCACAAAATGATGTGACAAGCATCCATCATGTGTGGTTTGTTCTTTTATTGTTCCTTTCCTTTGGCAAGGGACTCCAGTGTGCACTGGACTATTTGTTTTAGTAGGTTTTTGGGTTGTTTAAACACTCTTGTGCTTTAAATGCTCAGCACTTAGAGGATAGTCAAAATCTTTTTCATAATTCCACCTGGGACCTCTGGCCCCAAATCTCCATCACCCTTGGAGATTAGCTGTATGTTGGGGTAGGGTTTTTCCATAGTTTTTCTCTCTCTTACACCACTGAATGGAAGATTCATTGTTTGAAAGAAGGAATAGACTGTTATTGTCATTGCTGTCTGTGATCCTTTCAGTAGCCAGGAAAATCATAACAGAATTCACAGATATTATGAAGAAATAGGGTAATGTCATGTCCTTCCTGAGAAGCTGCTGTATTTTCAGTTGTGTGAAGGTTAGCACCTTTCAAAAAGAGTCTGCTGTCTTTTCCTCATGAAAGGCTGGGAAGCATAAGCCACGAAAGGTTGCTTGTTTTGTTTCCTTAGGACAGACTAGAAATCTGCATAATAATACCATAAAAAGTCTGCTGCTTGAGCTAGGAACACATGAAACAAAATTGCATGAAACATCAGAACGAGTTCTGAGGCATCTGTTTTTTTCTCTGCACATCTGGCTTGTGCAGAGCATACCTGTTAGACGCTCATGCCTGGGCTGTGCAATGATTAGATTTTCAGTAGGGGAAAAAGAAAGAATTTTCTGGGTGAAATCACTTGTGTCTTGAAGGAAAATTGTCCAGGCAGGATTGGGGTAACAGTGCAGGCAAGGAAATGGAGATGTTGCTTTTCACCTACTAAAATGGTTTAGGCTAGAAGTAAAAATGTTGATTGGACATTTTAGTATGTGGTTACCCTCCTGCCAAATAAACTGGATATTTTCTTTTCTCTGTAAATTGCCATTGTGTGACTCAGAAGTGTTTCTTTTCTCTAAATGGTGTCTCTTAATAACAGAATTTTACTCAAAGTACTTTAACATATTCTCTTGGTTAAAAAGCAATCAAAAGAATCAAACAGCTTCAAGGTCATCACCATTCGCTTTTACTTGCTGTTCTGGGAGAGCAGAAATAGGCTTTTTTTTTTTTTTTTTTCATTTTTCTTTTTATTTTTTCAAAACTGGGCAAGGGTGCAAGTTGCAGAGGCCCTGGAAGCCCTTAACTGTAGTGTTCTTAACTGTAGAGACACTACTACAGCCCCTGAGTATTTCTAGCACACTGTTGTCTTCTACTTTCTTCTACTCTTAGAGCTTATGCTCTTAATTTTTCTTTACTTAGTAAGTGCACAGTTAAAAATTTAAGTGCAGTAAAAGCAGAATGGAACCTCAATCAAAAGGTCAAGGATCCAAACCCCAAGAGTTTGCCAGATAACTCTGTATCTCTGCTATTCAGAGACACAGCCAGTCGTTGCTGCTTGGAAGTTTATGTGTGTGTTAGTAGGAGGAGAAGAAGGAAGGTTAAGGTATGTGTGAAGTAAACACAAGCTGCTATAAAGCAGTTCAAGTAGTGTTGATTCATCAACCATATGAGTGGGAGAGAAAACAAAGAGTCTGTGGCAGGTACAGTGGTGCATGGGGAATAAACAGCAACTTCAGAGCACTAATCTTAACCGCCTGCAAACAGGGAGACTTCTGCACTTTAGGTGCTTTAATTTCTCATCATCTCTCATTTAATGTTGTTTTGTTTATTTTCTGTAGTCAGGTGGTCCTGCAGGACAGCTCAGTTAGTGTGCAAAATCAATGACTCAAGTTACATGCATCAGTCATCACATACTCCTTTTAATAATATTTTAATAGAGGACTTCCATGAAGGTGAATGGATGATGCAGTGATTTGTTTTTTGGGCTACAGCTGGATAGATTAGGTAAAAGTAATTTAGAGTTCTTGGAACCAGCACTTGTATCTTTGTGTAACTCTAGAGCTGGTTACTAGAAAGTAAAAGCTAAAAACAATTCACATGAGCTGTGGTAAATACAGAATAGGAAGGGGCTTCAAAATAACTTTATTGACGTTGCAAACTAAATGCAGCCTACAGTGTTAAATGTGTTTCCTATTATCTGCTAATGTCTGTTTTAATAAAACAGTGGGAACTAAATGGTTGCTTCTTAATCAAAACCATGATTTCCTAAACATAAGCTATGTGATTCTGTTACAAATTGCCACATATAGATCTACTAGGTCAAACTTTTTTCCTTTCTCATAGAAATAAATAAACAGTAAATTAATTATACTCTCTGGAAGATCAAAGTAATTACAACCAAAGACAGACAGAAATAAAAAGTTCTCTGGAAAAAAAGAAAAAAAGAAAAGCATCAGGTTGCTGAGTGCATAGCTAATGTTTAAATAATATAAGAAAGTGAACAATCAATAATTTGATATCATTAGCAACAGATGTAAAAGCTGTACACAAATGGAATTGTATCAAATCTCAAGTAAACATTCTCAGTGTGCATTCTGTTGAACTCACTGAAAAGACAACTAAACTACTTATGCTCATAATTGTAAAAGAGTTTTCAGTTAGTTCAGCTCAGGATGTCAATTTTGTCTTGTGTCAGCTGATGCTAGAATAAAATTCTGCTTTAATTTTTTTTCTCCTGCCCTGCCTCATCCCCTAAAGGTTTTAAAACGTTCACAGTTTACTCAGCAGCACGAGAGTTGGTGTACAGGCAGATTTGGGAATTGTCAGGGATGAGGATGGAGGCTTTTTATCTCCTCCTGGCCCTGGCTCTGCCACTTGGGCTGTGTGTGAAGATGTAGGGAGATTATAATGGGATGTCCACTCTCTCCAGTCTCTCTGGGATACATGTATATATTTGAAGAAGAGCTTGTATGAAAACCAGTTAAAATGGAATGTGTGCAGTGGTTGGGAAACAAAAGGCTTAACAGTTCTGTGGGCTTTTTGCCTTCATGGGTGTCTGTAATCACTTGAGGTGGTGATTAAGCTATTTGATATGTGTTGTAATTTTGTTCAAAATGTACACCATGAATTAATCTAAGATTGCTATGTGAAGCCTCTTTCCCCCTTTTTTATTTACTTTTTTTTTTTTGAGGGATAGAAGACCTTAGTTGTGCATACATGACAAGGCTTAATTATGTTTAAACCTGCCTCATTGAAGAATCAGAGATTCCACTTTTTACTAAAGAGTACATACTAATAAATGGCAACTATAGAACAATGGCTTATTCCAGTGGTTCTCAAGCTGCCTTTCTCCTGCCCAGTCCCATGGGGATGCTTCTGCCAGTCTGAGAAATGCTTGTCAGAGTTCTCTAGAAGCTGAACTTGCTGAAGCTGGGAGAAGGCATTTAACTGTGTTGAAATGCAGGATTTTAATAATTGATTGAAAAGTTTTAAATTTGATTAACAGATAGATACAGGAATAAAAACAACACTTTGTAAATAACTATATATGTGTGTGTATATATATATGGGTATGTATGGAGAGAGGTATTTCAGAACTTAATCATGCAATTCAGGTAATTCTCAAGGGATCAAACTTGTACCAGTTACCTATTTGTGTCCCAGTGTTTTGGGTTCATAGCATTTAAAATATTTTTTAGCTCTCTTTCTCAATAGCTATTCCACTTCAAAGTGTCATGCTTTCTATTTTTATCAGAAGGACTATCACTGTATCACAATTCTTTCACAACTGAAAATCTTAACTGGTGTGAATATTTTCTTTTTGCCTGATGACACAACTTAGCTTAGTGGGAGGAAGTTAGAAAGGCAGTGGGAAGAAATAAATACATTGTGGACTTAAAATTAAAAAGCCATACTTTTTTTGTCTGCGTATGAAGAACATGTCATCTTTGCTCCTGCCATCAGTGTCTGTCAAAATATAGCTCTCTGTGGATGTGAGTTTTGAGACTGTGGCTGTCTCAAAGTTTTTGTGGAATGATGAGGCTTTTCACTTTAAAGGAGGAGGCCTCAATTATTTCTGTTTCAACAGATCAAGAATGTAAGAAAAAGCTTTCATAGCTTCCTTAATTTGAGAATCTGCTTTGGCTCCTCTTTGATTTTTCCAATATTACTGATTTGTTGTTTATGTGCTCTTTTATTCTTGAAAGTTTGTTTGCTTACTTCCAATAATGGATAGACTGAGCAATCTGTTTCTCTTTTAATGTGTTTCTGGAGGCCAGTGTAGGTTCAGAGAGGTTAGAAACATGATTTAGAAAGGCTCCCAGCTTTCTTATTTCCAGGCTGAAGGAACTGAGGATTGCAGCACAGTGATAATGCCAGTGTGAGCCTAGGGAAAACTGTCATTATGTGCTTGAGGAAGAGTTTTTAATTGTTCCTCTGAAACAGATGTTGTGGAAGCCTCATGAAAAGGCACACCAGATCTTTCCCAAACAGTGTTTCTGACTTTTAAAAATACCCTTTTTACTGATAGATGCATGTGTATTTACCTCTCTGTAAGTAGAGGCTTTATATATAGTGTGTATTTATATACATTTATCTTGGCCTTTTGCAGAAATGTTGTTTTTTAAGGTAGTGCATTTCATATCTTGTTTGGATATTAGTTGTGGCTCTGGCACTAAAGCATTTAGGGTTGGCTGTGGGGCTCTTGACATTACTGTAACTTCTCCTTTGCTTACTTTTATACTCCTTACTGTGTATTCATTTCCCTAAAACCAGGCCTTTTCTCACTTTCGTAAATAAAAGAGAAGGAAAATAACATCAATCACAGCAAACTTGTTAGCATCTAGGTAACATACATGACCTGAAGATCATCTCGTGACTTGGGGACATCCTCTTAGTCAGTGGCCTGCTGTGCTGTTTTATGAGGAGAGTAGTTCATCAGTTGTCACTAATGATAAGGAAAAAGTGGCCTCTCTCTTTAAATATAAGTTAAAAGTGTCAAGAATCAGCAAGAATTACAGGCCCTTGACTGCTGTTTTCCCCACCCACATTAGCATTCTGCATTTCAGCATTGCCTGTGATGTTCAGTGCCAGTTTGGGGGGTTGTGCATGTGTCTTGTTAAAAGCCAGTTTAGCTGCTGCCCTGTGTTCCAGGGGTGTATGAGTTGTGGCCCTCTTGGCTATTCCTCTCTGTAAAGAGAATTAAAACACACCCTTTGGGTTTATTACTTTAATTAAAAGTAATTTTTTATCTTAGGTAAATGCATATATAAATCTCAGCTTTGCAGAATGTCTTCCTTGGCTTGTGGCTGTCTGGGGCAGTGGCTGTCACTGCTCACAGTGCAAGGGTAGGTGAGATTTGCTGAGTGGCATCTCCTGTGCCTGTGTGTGGCTGGAGCTGCAGCCAGTGCTGCTGTAGGCAGCATAGGCCACACAGTAAAGACTGGAAACCCTTCTGTGGAGAAGCTGTCCAGCCACTTGTCCCATGTCTTGCTCAAATGATGTCACTGCACTTTTTTTTCAAAATTTCTCCTGTTCCAGTACTGTGCTTTTCTCAGTGAGGGCCAGTTGTGTGCTGCAGCTGGGACATCTGCCCTTTTGAATTCTTAGTAAAGAATGGTCATCTCCAGTTTTCTAAAAAGAAAACATGTTTTTGTTTTAACCTTCTGAATCTCCAAATGAATTTTATTTCATATTTTAAAAAATTATTCATGTGATGCCAAACAGTGACATGTTAGCTCAGAAGAAAAGTTATTTTTACAAAGTAAGCATTAGTGGAGATAAGTTTCAAACAGGAGGATAACTTGAAGCTTAGGTACAGGCATAAGCTTTCCTCTGTGAAAAGCTGCAAAGTGTCTCTCTGATCCCATGGATTTCATAGAATATGTAACTCCAAGAGCAGAATGGCATTGTGTTCACTTGATATAGCTGAAGAGTTTGTATCTCTGACTTAATGATGCTTGTGTTCTGAGTCCCTCCCTTCACCATCTCTGACATTATAAATCAGGAACACACACATATGTATCTCCCAGAGGGATTGCACAATTGCTTGGTCATCTGGGAGGTTTGGACCTCTCACAAAAGATTGGATCTACTGTTAACAATAGTTTGACAGGAAGGGAGATACTTTTATATCAAATGGTAACATCAGTCTATCTAAACCAGTACTCCCTGTGTTTCTGTCAGACTGTTGTAACTAATGATTCTGCTGCTTCCCTTTTTCCATTTCCCCTGACTGGGTTAGAGCAAGTGGGCACTAGAACACCTTCAGTATCAAGGTTTTCTCTGCCACATGGATCTGGCACATCCTTTTAACTAACAATGATAACATGATTATGAAGAACTGAGTTCATACTTCTGTGTGCCTCTTGAACCTGTACAAGAAATCAAAAACCTAAAAATAAGATGATGATGCTTGTCTTCTGACAGGCATCTTTGGAAGCAGTGCAGTCCAGGGAAAGCCCATGTAAAGAATATGACTTCCTATGCTTAAGCTCTGGCAGAAGACATGTTAGCATCCATGTGTTCCAAGGGATGACTTAGAGCTAGTCTTGAGGATAAGGGTGAGAAGGTCAGCTGCACAAAGAGACTCAGCAATGTTAGTACACTCTGCTCAGTTTACCTCAGATTGGTGATTGGTGGTTAAAGGCCCACTTTTAATGATGATTCTAAGTTAAAAAAAATAGGGATTTGTGCTTTGGTGGGAACTGAATGGTTTGCAACTCAACAAAGAACAGACAATGGCCTTTCCTGTCTGTTTTCCATTAGGCTTGGATAAAGGCCTTTGCTACCCACAGCCAGCGGCCAAACAATTTCTGTATGTGCTCTATAGCTATTTTGAGGTTCTGTGCTGTCCTGCAGGAGGGGGAAAGGTTTTAAAAGTTACAGCTTTTTATCACATCTGCCTCTCTGGTCAGCCTGCTTTTCTCCAGTCCTGAATGCAGGAACAAGTGGCCTAGGCAGAGATCAGGCACTGAAGCCAGTGAATGACTGTGGCTAAATACAAAGATTAGATGCTGACTGAAAATGAGACTCCTCAGATCAGCCCTTTGCACTGAAGTGGTTAAGTGGGCTGTGATTAAAAGAAATAAGTAATTATCCCAATTACAGATAAAAAGATATGGAATTACCACTTTAAAAGCACCTCCTGTGCTCTGGAGTGGTTCTGTTATTTACAAAGTGGTAGTTCATAATTATGCAGCAGAAGCAAGAGGGCACCTCTGGGTGTAGTGCAGCAGCCCTGTCTCTCCAGGGTGGAGCTGGTGCTGTGCTTTGGCCCCCAAGCATGGCTCCAAAGTTCAAGTCTTGCTCCAGTGAGCAGGATGGTGCTAAGCCAGGAGAAATTGTGGGAACCTTTCTGTCTCAAGCTCAGTGCAGGGTATACCAGAGTTCACAGAGCTCTCCCAGCTTGGCCATGACCACTGCTAGAAATGGCTTTTATGATCACCAGGTTTTAAATAATAAATAAAACAAAGAAGCAAACTGAAGCACTGGAGAGCAGCCCTGGGTGGTGACATCCTGTCACAATTGAAGCATGGCAATTCTGCTGGCTAGTAACTTATTACAAAACGTTTCTTTACCAGCTTCTTCTTACTCTGGGGCAAAGTGCCTGTGTGCCTGTGGGACTGAAAAGTTCCGGACACGCTGGGTCATGGATGCTGGCGGGTCCTCTGTGTCCCTGCTTGTGCTGCAGTGCTGGGAGACGTGTTACACTCTTGCTCTCCCTGCTGCATCCCTTATTGTGCACAGGAATTTGGTTTCCAGTGCTGTCAGTCAATTCAGTGCCACGCATAAGCCCTAAATGCCCCACGGGCTGTTTGTCAGAATGTTCCTATTAACAACTCAGTGCAAATAAAGTGTGAGGGGAAGGGAAGGTGGAGAAATAAATCTTATTTTAAATCTTCTGAGCTGGTTTTATTTTAAATGGAAAGTTGCATGCAGACCACCCCAAGCTATTGTGCTGTGGTCTGCGTCAGCTGCTTGACTGTGCAAGGAAGACTGGGCTAGAGGTTAAGAGCATCACACAGGGGAAGGGTGCACTGAATTCCTTTTGTGCTGGATCCAGGAAGTTTTAACTCAGTATGGAGTTGAAATACATTGACACACATGGTAATCGTTACAGGATGAGAACGGAATATTCAAATACAATAATTTGCTGCTCCCATTCTGGGGATTATGTTGGTTTCTGACTCGTATAGAGGTAGTGACATGTTGTAGGGAGGTATAGAAAAATGAAGGGCAGATGCTCTTCTAGAGTGCTCTCAGGGCTAATTGCTGAGCTTAGCACAGTACCTGTTGTCCAGACACAAGTCTCTGCCTGCCTAAGGATGGGCTTCAGAAGAGTGGGTGGCTCTGCAATATGACAGTGCTGTTGTACTTGGTTTAAATAAGCTCTTCAAGCAAAGAACTGCAGAATTGTATACCAAGTGAGTGATGCAGAGAGAAAATGAAAACACTGCAATGCCTTTTGCTGTGGTCACACCACAGATGGAGGTAGGTAACAGCCTCCTGAACCAGCTTTTATTTAACTACCACAGGCATTGCAAGCAGAAGTAGTTTATCAGCAGTACTTGAATGTAGACAGTACATATCCATGGAACCCCTTCCTTCCCAGCAAGGTCCTGCTGCTCTCTCCTCACATATTGATATTCTTATCAGTACAGCTTCATATTCCAGTCACTACAGGCCTACAAGAGCTCTGAACAAATCCCCTGTAATTGGGAATGAACATGGAAAACAGAGGATGCAATTTTAAAGCCCTGTCTCAGGAAGATCTGAGGCTGAATGCTGGTGGCAGAGGAGCTTTGTGGCTCCTGTTTTCCTTTCTTAGAGCATTGCTGGCAAGCTGGCCTGTGTCTCAGGACAGTGCCACTCTCCATCTCCAGGGTGTTTCAGTCTTGCTCCTGTTCAGCCCTGCAGATTTTGTAACCAATCCACAGTTACCAAAGAACAACAGGGAGTCAGATACAGGCAGTGTGTTAAAGAAGGAAAGAGTCTTGAGGAGTTGAGTAATGCACATTTTTTCCATTCAGCGTAACTGCTAATGGTAACCTTTTATTACTAAAGTGGTCAAAGTGACTAGAATCTGGTTTGTTTATAGGGAGTGCATGTGTAGCTGTGTAGTCTAATGTGATCAAAAAAGGAAACTGATAATAAGGGAAAAATATACCTATGGCAGCAAGTCAGGTGATGTTTCTGTGTAATTCCAAGGAGCACTGCAGAGATTAACAGCCTGGCAGCCTTTTCATCTTAAACTTTATTTTTATAGGGGTTTATAACTTGGCATTGAAGTCAAGAGTGGGTGGAAACTTGGCAAATGTGGTTCAGCCCAGAAAGTGAATGTTATTTATATTTATTTCTCACCAAGTTTTCAAAAACACTTGGTTACTGTTTTTATGTTCTAACAAGTAATAATTTGTTGGTTTCAGTGACTTATTCTCTGTGTGCTCCTCAAACTACAAATAGTTCAGAACTTTTTCAGCTCTTCTGAAACTTCTAGCAGAAGGGCTCTTTATTTTTAGGGTTGTCAGTGATGTAGCAGGATGCTCCAAGTATTTCATTACACTGAGCAACAGCTTTATTCTACCTACACCTGCCAAGTAGCTATTGTACCTTTGGACTAATTGCACTTGGCTAGCACCAGTGTGTATTTAATGGCATTACTCAGGTGCAGGCTTAGTGCAGAGAGGCTGAGGAGGCAATGGTATTGCTGGGTTGGTGAATCATCTGTGTTGCAGAACGTGGTCTGAGGCTGTGACAAAGCAGCCCCTCCTCACTCCCCTGCCCACACCTCTGTATTGATGATGGGTTCATCCCTGGAATCACCACTACTCCTATTGCATATTTCACATGGATTTCATGTCTCTTCCTGAAGTGGTATGGAGCTTTCTGTGCCTCATTTCAGGGAGGCCTTCTGACATCATCAGGAGCAGGTTTTGAATAGGGATTTTCAGTATTTTCAGCAAGATGAAATATTGCATTATGTATCTGAGAGTGTGTGAGTAACACAGCAAAATAGTCATTTGCTGACAATAATATTTGTGCATCACACATTTTGCATTGCCTTTCGTAGTTGAAATACAAGTAAACACTTACTTATAAATTCAGTTGGGTTTAAACATTAGGTTTTGTGGAAAAGTGGAATTCATAGTTTTCTCAGTAATGAATTTTTATTTTGAATTTTTAAAGCAATTATTTAATAGAATGCTAAAGATTTTGTGGTGTTTTCCTTTTCAAGAATGGGAAGAATGAGTTAAAATTTCTTATGAGGAAATTCTGGCTATTAATTCACCTAGTTGTAAAATTCAGTACTTGTGAAGTTCCAGAGTGGCAGTTCTAAAATTAGTAACTGTGTGTATGTATGTGTTCAGGGCATGACCCTCTCTGCCTTAGATTAACTCTGGAAGGTGAAAAGAGCTGTCTTTCTATTTAGAAGAAAAGAGAGCAAGTCATCAGTAAGCTGTCACTCTGGGTATTAACTGTGTAAAGCTTCAAAGCTTTATATAGATTTGGTTTTTAAAAAGAGTTCAAAACCTCATACAGTTGTTAATCATTACACAAGTTATAACAGTATTATGACCTTTCTGAAATAAATTCTATCTTTCTTGCTGAGACCAATACAGGGATGAGGTGGTGGTTTTCTGTGATGACATATTTCTAAACACTTCTATATCAGATCAATATAAAAATGCCTATTCAATTGCATGTAGGGAGACTTATGGAATCTGCAACCTACTGTAAAAGGACTTCTGATTGCTTAAAATTACCTGGGTAGGAGTTATATTTATGCACTTGATAAACTTAATTTCAAAGTTCAAATGGTACTTTTAGAGAAAATTTAATTTTGTGATGTGTGCATTTAGTTTTGCAGTTACCTGAAAAGATACTGTGATATTGCTGACATAATATGTTTAGCAGGGACAATGCACATCAGTATATAAAACTAGAGTATATGCAGTATATTTAGTGTGTACTGTTTTAATTTTTTTGTAATGTAATGTCACTTAGAGTTCACTGTTGTGCTACACAAAGTTTTTTTGAAGAGAGTGAAGGTACTTTCTTTCAAGTGGGCATTTGTGCAAAGTGCTTTAAAGTTTCTGGACAAATTTATGGCAGTGAGGCTTTGGCTATAGGAACCATAGCTTCAGACTTTTCTCATGTGTGAATCTCACTGTTTTGTAATATGCTTTCACACAACCAGCGTGAGTCTGCTGTGGTGCACCTGGGTGAGCTGATGGTACCAGAAAGGTTTATCCACACAGGGTGCAAGGTAGAGTTCACGTGGAAAAGATAATAGTTGCCAAGTTTGTAAGCAGAAGCAGTGCCATGAGCTGCACAGGGAATGGCCTTGTTTCCATTTGGTTTGTGTGAGTAGATACCGATTTGAGTTTCTTTCCTTTACCTAGATTCCAGGGATTCTGAAACACTGACCATTTTCAAAGGTTAATCAAATTGCTGTGACAGATTCAAATGGTAGTAATGGTATAAATTGAAGTGTCCAAGCTTTTTTCCTTTTAGGAAAGGAGGCTGGGGAGGATACCTGCTGTTGGTTTATAGGGAGTCTTCATGAGCTGTGGATGAAGCCTGGGAAGTCTGAAAGAATGTTAATTATTATTCTTGTTGCTTTTCTTTGTGTTTCTTTTGCTTATGTTTCTATGATGCTTCTATACAATTGTCAACTTACAAAGTAAAGCAGGTGCTGTTGTGTGCAGCCACCTGCAATATAATCCTTGCCCTTAGTGCAAACTGAAATGACAGCAAGCTAATTTTTCTCTTTTAACAGTGGAAAGAGTGGAAAGAGAAAACCTTTCCGACTATTGTGTTCTTGGTCAACGTCCCATGCACTTACCAAATATCAACCAGCTGGCAACTTTGGGAAAATCTAATGAACAGTCTCCTCATGGCCAAATTCACCACAGTACTCCAATCCGAAACCAAGTGCCAACGATGCAAACCATGATAAACCCTGGGCTCCTGTCTCCTCAGCTCAGTCCACAGCTGGTGAGGCAGCAGATAGCCATGGCCCATCTGATAAACCAGCAGATTGCTGTCAGCCGGCTCTTGGCTCACCAGCACCCACAGGCTATCAACCAGCAGTTCTTGAATCATCCACCCATCCCTAGAGCTGTCAAACCAGAGCCATCAAATTCATCGGTGGAAGTGTCTCCAGATATTTACCAGCAAGTCAGAGATGAGCTGAAGAGAGCCAGTGTGTCTCAAGCTGTCTTTGCAAGAGTAGCATTCAACCGCACACAGGTATCAATTTCTGTTCTATAACCAAGGAGGGGCAAAGCTGTGGCTCTTGTGGGGCTGTATGGTTGTTGCATGCCATAGAAGCAGGTCAAACCACTCTCAGTCTTTTCTGCAGTCTCTTTGTCAGTTTTGAACGAGGCTGTTTCTTCCTGGAGCAGCTGTTTGTTTGGCCACTCCTGCGCCATTACTCGAGCTTTGCTCTCTAGCAGTCATTCTGCTCATGGGAGTTCTTCTCTGAGCTCCTCTCTGTCGTTATAAACTTCCACATTCCCCTGCCTGGTTGCCAGGTAATAAGAGACTGAGAGTCAGAGGTGTTTTTGGGATTCCTTCTGGTGCTTCCTCAATTCCTTCCTGTGATGCCTCAACTAGTGCCAGAGGCTGTTCCCATGAGAAATGTGTAAGGCAAGTGTGCTGGGAAGTGTCTGACTTTTGTGGGAGATTGTGTTTGCTTTCATACATCTGACACAGGTTTTCTCACTCACCTAGTGAAATGCAGATGTTGAAATGTTTGCATGCTAGTATCTGCTTAAGCCTGGCACATGGAGTACCCAGGGGGAATGGGTGCTCAGAAAGACAGGCCATTTACATTTATCCTGCAGGACACAACGTGTGATCTCTCAATTGTGATACTCTGTAGCAAGGCTTAAGAAATGGAAAGTGGCTTAATATTCAATGTTGGTACAAATTCCTTTTGTGTAGCTGGATTTGTTATTTGAGGTAAGATGCACCAGCCAAGAGAAGGAAAGGGGCAGTGTATATCTCCAGGAGGTCTGTCCCTTGCCCTGTACAGTGCCTTCGTCTGTTCTCCTAGATTAATGATTTTCTTTGGCACTGCCATTTTGGAAATGCCATGTTATGAGGGAACTAATTAAAGTATGGAGCACATTTTATTACTTCCCTTCTTCCATTAAATTCATAAGATGGCTGCACTCAAAAAAACACTTGAGTTCTGGGGTTAGCCTTGAGGATATCAAATGAAAACTGCATAGGAATGTATGAGTACTTCCTCTTTAAAATGCTGCTTTTAATTTGGAAAAGCTTTTCATCCCTCTGGGATCATAACCTGTTGTATATAAAGCCTGGTATAATCAAGGTGGATGGTATTGACAGAATGACAAATTCAGAACTGGAGCAAGAGGTCAGCAATAACATTGCCAGTGAGGGTTTTGTCACTGTCAAGGAACAAGAAATTCCCCTTTAGCCACACTGGGATAGCTGGGCTGGTAATGCCCAAGTCTCCCATTAAATAAAAGGCTCATTCCCCAACAAGAAAGGTATTACCTGCTTCTTAGCCCTCCATCATAAGTAAATGGATGTACATCCTGACTGCAGAGCAGGCAAGTCTTACAGCATCCATAGAAGATTTGCTCATCTCACAAGTGTTTTGTTAGTCCACAGTGCCCTGATACAGAAGACCAGTGGTCTTACATACAGTGCATCATGTCCCCAGGAGCCATCCCTGTAGCAAAAGAGTGTAGATACACTTGTTACATTTCCATATCCTCAGCTGTTAATTCCAGCTCAAATCAAGCTCCCCTCACATCAGCAGCTGTTCAGGGTATTAAGAAGAGGGGCTCAGGCAGTCAGTATTGCACTGCATAATAGAAGGTGTGGGATATTCCCACACATCTCTGGTGGAGAAGCAGACTCTGTAAAAGGCACTTGGAGTGGAAATTCAAGTCTACTCTCACCTCCTTGCATCCCCCGTGCTGCCTCTGAGGTACAGAGAGGTGTGTGTTTCTCTCTAGAAAGGTTTGACTTTGTTGCATTTTACAGAAGTGCCAGCATTGGAAACTGGAAGTCTGTTGTTTCTCCTGATGGTACCAAATAATAGATGCTGTGTGCCAGCCAGCTAATAATGGCATTAATCACTGCATTACAGGCCACTGCCTAATCTTCCTTCATGGTAGCTCTGTGGTGCACATTAGCCTATAATTAAGTATAGCTTCATGAAATATGTACTGTGAGGCTTGTTTAATAGATAAACTATTCTCTAATTTATTTTAAAGTCCAATGACCTACATACTCAATGCTGAAAAGCCCCTTCTTAGTAACATTATTTCTCCCCTGAGACCTTCCATCTGAGCAAATCTGTTAAATGAAGTAGAGGAGGCTTTGATCCAAACTAGGCTAAATCCATTGGAACAAGTGGCTGACACTTGTATGTGTGTGGGAGGGAGAACATGAGGAGGGGCAGAAGATGGAGAGATGAAATTGTATGGTTTGTGAAACACCAAATCTTCCTCTTGAAGTTGGAAATACATAACTGAAGACAGCAATATTTGCTCATACCTGTGGCCATGTCTGCACACATGAAAACAAGCACTTCAGGCTGTGACAAGTTCTCTACATTTCCTACATACACAGACTGTAGAGGGTGAGGAGGTTTTAGTGCACAGAGGGAGCTGAGCTCTCTCCTTGGTCTCAAACAGTGCAGTGAGGTCAAAAGGCTGTCAGTACAGTGCAGTACTGGTCCAGTGCAGGCTGGAGTTCTCAAAAAATGCCTACCTGGCTGAAGGCTGCATTGTCTTACCATCAGGATGACTTCCAGGTGATGGGTGGCCCCTGAAAGCATGCATTGGCCAGTGGAGATCCTCTGAAATGGGAGGCAGCACAAGGGGGCCTAATGGCCAAGGCTATGAGCTTCTTCCTGGAGAATACACACATGGAGTTTGGCCCATGTGTGTATGAGTCCTTGTACCATCCTGCTGTTTATTGTCTCCTAATATAGCATTCAGATTGCAACCAAAAGGTTGTACTAACCAGAACTTGCTTATTGCAGGTTGTAATGTTTTGATAAATTGGTAGGTGATGTTGGTTACAGGAAAAAGTAGGACTAAGATGACTATTTTAAAAGAAATGCATGAAAATGCACCTTGTGCTTTGCTGAAAAGCTTTTCAGCATATCTGGAGGGGCTGAAGTGATCCCACTCTTCAAAATACAAACTGGAAAATAGGTAATTTGAATCCTGTTCTGCATAAAGAAAATGCACATGTTATTCTTGTCCTCATTTGCTCAGCATTCCTCTTTGCTGCAGGCTCTTGGAGCTGTAGTCAGGACAGTTTATTGGGCTCTTCATAAGGAGTCCAGACAATTTAAATCACTTGATCAGTGAACTGCTGCTCTCTTTGGGAGTGCCCAGTGGACTGCAAAGCTTACAGACTGGAGGAATGTTTCGGTTTGTATCTTTCTCTTTTTTCAAGCATCTTTTTTTTGCCAATGTTGTGATACAATAGCCAAAACTAGTAAAATGTTTGGGCGAGTGGCCAGTGCTTGTTTAACTGAACAGCCTCTAAAACTGGAAATATTCTTGAATCTGAGGCTTTTTAAATCAAGTTGTTGTGGGGCCAGATACAAAGAGATCTGGATAAAAACACCATCATGTCCAGGCTCTTTCTTCCCAAAGAGCGCTGCTCCCTCCTTCCTGCCCTGAGTAGCTCCATGTGGGTGTGTTGGCTCCCCAGCCTGCAGATGGGAAAGCAGCACACACCCAGCTCAGCTCCTGCCTGGGTAGCTGGTGCCAACCACATTTCCTTGGATTAAAGGAAGTTAACAGCCTGAGGAGGAGGAAACTCCTCCAGTTTCAGATGTAGTGAAGTTTATGATGAAATCAGCTGCACTGATCCTCCATGGTCAAGGGATTTGGTCACACGTTGGCTGCAGGTGTGGGTTGAGGCATAGAGGAACATGGGATTGATGCTTCGTGTTGCCCCAACTTCTAGTGGAACTGCAGGCAAGTCCAGGGTTCCACAATGAGGAAGAAGGAAATAGCTCTTACAGGTGCTCTAAACCTTCTTATAGGTGCTCCAAACCCTCTTATAGGTGACCAGTGACACCTTTGTGGGCAACAAAGGTGTCACTGGTCACCCATAAGAGGGTTTGGGGGCTCTGATAGCAGGAGTGTGGTTGCTAAGGAAGTAAGGCTGTGGGTTGTGACTCCTTGTTTAAATTTTGCTTTCTTTGGCAAAATTCCCTCAAAGGAGTGGGTTCAGAAGAGAGTCCTCTTCAAGGCATTAAGATCAGAAATATGGTTTGTTGAAATAACTGACTCTTCCACCTCTATTTGCTTGTGAGCCAAATCCTGGACAGAATTCCTTTTGCAAATAATTTTCCCTTTAACTCAAATGAGAGGAGCACAAGGAGCTTTAATTCTCTGCCTGGTATCTAGTGAGACAGTCATGCTTCATTCATCGCTATGGTGTCTGCCCCATTGTGCACAGACTTTCAATTAGCCAGGCTTCTGCTTTGGGGTTTTGGGGGGAGTTTTTGTTGGTTTTTATCCTCATAGAAAACTCTCTGTTATAGCATGAAACCCTTTCATGCTGCCTGCTTGTTTTATTCTTGGGTGTAATGTGGCACAAGCAGTGTTCTGTTGTACTTGCAGGAAAGAAGGCAGTCTGTAAGGGAAGTGCTTACTTTAATAAATTGCAGATTTTTGGTACATGGGATATTTGTTCCAACAGTGGGTTTTGCACTGCCCAAAATTTCAGTTTCAATTAACTTAATTGTATTCAATAGGCTGAATGAAAAGATCTTAAGTAGCATGTGAGTCAGGCTTTCAGAATGAGTGCTTGTAGGAGGTGGCTGTTGCCTGCTCAGCTGATGCACAGGAGTGCTGAGCCCTGGAAGCAGAGGCACAGATCTACGGTGTGCACAAGCTGTGTGTCTTTGCTCATTTCCCAGCAGATTTCAGGATAAAGGTCTGACATGCATGTCATATTAATGGTGGCACTTTGTGGCTGCAGGTGGTCGGTCTTTCTCTGCCTCCTTTTCCTCATACATCCACATTCAGATCCACATGCACATCCTGTCTTCCCTCATAAAAACAGATACCATAATAAAAAAGAGGCTTTATTAAACTAATGCAATAAAGCCGTTTTCTTGGAGGATTTAAACACTTCATTTTTAATAATAAAAATCAAATTGTCATTGTTGCACCCTGTAGAAGTTTTATTCAAATCAGCCTCTAAATGCTTTGTGCCTAAGCAGCTCTCTCCTGAGATGTATGTATTTTTGCATTAGTTAAATGAGTTTAGGAACAAGGCTCATACTCTGCCTGTAGGCACTGAATCTGGAGATCAGAAGATTTCTTCTAAATGAAGGACTGATGTGATGTGTACACTGAAGTGTATTGGGTGACTGTTGGTCTCCCATTCATGGAGAGTTAGTCTCAGAGTCCTTCAAGTTCTGAGGTTTGTTAAACTGATACAAATGGTAGCACCATACATTTGGACTATTGAGAAAGAAGAGCTGGTCAGGGAACAGGGTACAAAAACATTTTTGTCTTTTGGAAATGGTGACAGAATGGATATGAAGGTGCTTGGTTTGGCTAACCACTCAAAATTTTCCACTGATTATCTAAAGCAATTTTGTTCAGCAAAATTAGACTGGACACATTGCCAGGATAAGCATTTCTGATAGACTTCCAGCACTTCTGCTTCATATCCTAGCTGGAATTAGGAAGAGATGCAAGGGAATGGAAACAAAGCAGTGGCATTTGAAAAGGAGCTGAGGTCCCAAGAAGCCTACAAGTACTTCATATAGAGGCTCTTGGCAAGTGCTGTGTACTTAGAGGCAAAGAGAAGTATTTCAGAATTGCTGAATGTATCTTGTTCAGCCCAGAATACAATACTGAAGGTGAGACCTGGAGTAAATGCAGAGAGGCAGAGAGATGTCATGGCAAAATCCTGCCTTGACGTGAGAAAAACACAACGGGTGGAAATGCTTTATTCCTTGAAGGGTTGGGAGAAGCCAGTGCTTCTGCTGCAGAGCTCTTGGACTGACCTGCTGTCTCCAGCTTGCAACTGCAAGTAGCAGACAGCTGTAAATATAAATGGTCATTTTTAGCCTGGCAAAATCAAGATTTTTTTTTTTTTTGTATGCTCAAGGTACAATCATGATGTAGTTTGGTAGAAACGTGTAGCTAACCAGGGGTTCCCTGGGTACTGCCTTCCATGCTGGAAACAGACCTTGTGTGCTGAGAGGGGACAGGCTGACATCACTGACCTCTAAGATCCAGATGTTGAAATAGAATAAATCTCTACGTTTTCTCATCTTGCTCAGGGTCACATCTATCCCTGATGGAAAGCAGAATAGCTTTTCTATTGAGACTTGTCAGTGTAAGTGCAGGGCTTAAAAGTACTTGGAACTTTAAGCCCTGCAGAAGCAATATTTTTCTCATATTTCAGCATTTTCTCTGTTGCTCTTGGCCATAGCTGAAGTATGGAGAGGCACAAATAGACTGAAAGGCTGAAGAAGTGTTTATGCTTTTTCAGTCTTTCATATATATAATTTCCTTATGCAGAACATATAAACTGAGGTTTAGCACATTAGTTGGGTTTATTTAAATTTTTGCCTTGGCCAGTGTTTTGATTGTCCAAAGCCTGTTCTGAACCTCTTGAACATTAGTGCCAGGTTTTGAAGTCAGATGGTTTAGGTTGGTATGAGGGAGAGCATGACTTCCATCCGTGTCATTGAATGTGATGTGTGTGAGGCCCTGTCCAGTGCTTGGGAGTCTCTGCTGCCCCGTGGCCCTGGACATGGAGGACACAAGTCCTTAACTTGCACTCCAGCAGCACAGCCTTGCCCCCAGCCAGATTGCTTTTCAAAAGTTCCCGTTGCAAAATTCTCCTGCCTTTGGTCACTGGGAGTGCAGTCTGCTGTCCCACTGAGATCTCACTGCCACCCTTTCCAGGCCTGAGCAGCAGCCCTTTGGGAAGAGGGCACAGAGGTTTATTTCCCTTCTGTGGGCTTTGGTCAAGCCTGTGTGTGTCTCAGAGGCTGCTCAGTTGGTCCCCTGGGTGTTGGAGTCACATGGAACAACATTCGCTCTACATTGCACTGCATCATCTCTCAGAAACTGCTTAAAAAAAGATTAGGTGCCAGTGAGGTTTGGGTTGTTTGTCCTGGAAATGCTGTCATTAATAAAAATAAAAGAAGTTCACAAATGGGGTTTCATAGAAAAATGCAAAGCAAACCCCTGTGACAGTGACTTTGCTGGCCTGAGGGGACTGCTAGTTTGAAAAAACATGGTCAAAATTACTCCTGCCTTAAATAGATTCAGTGACTTTTTTGTTTTGATTGGACATGTGCTTTTTTCTCCACCACAGGTATTATTTTCTTAAAGTCAATTATGGATCCAGTGTGTAATTTTAAAAATAGTGCAAGTTCCAAGGGTAAACCAGGCTGTGCAGAGCCCTTGTCTTAGGGTGATCACACCCCTCGTTTGCAAGCACAGCCTGTGTGAACATTCAACTTCATCAGTTGCCTCTTCAGCAGCCGGTTTGGAAAATGATGCAGAGGAGTGGAAAAGCAAAGATATTATCAAGCTGCATGTCCTAAAATGTATCCTGGGAGCTGTGTTCTATGTAGAAGATCTGTTTAGCTATTTAAAGTTATACCGAGACTTTCTAGTCCCTGAAGATGATCTTTTAGGTTTGCAGAGTTGGTTGCTCTGCAAACTGCCAATTTTTTTATTTTTATTTTTTAATATGCAAGATGTTAGTAAGTTGGAATGAGCTAATTTAGCCAATGGAATTTTATAAGAAATCTATGAATGCTGTGGGTTTCCCTCCCTCACCTCCTCCAGTAGAAACATAATTTGGAGAAATGAAAACAGTCTCTGGCTGGCTTTAGGGCTTTCTCAAAAATAGAAACAGTAGGGTTTGTCTGGCTGGGCCAGTTTCCTCACCACACACCTGGTGTATATCACTTTAAAAAATACATTATGCCTCATTAAATTACAATTAAATGAAATCATGATCATTTGTTTTTCTGGAAGGAAGATGTTTTGCATATTGAAAGCCTAATTTGTTGCAGGTGACAAAAAGGCTGAACAGATTATTTAATATCACTTTATTTTTTATAATGTTGCTCACTGGTTAGTTTGCGTATACTTCAGTAGCTCAGAATTATATTATTGTCAACATTATTGCTCTCAAGACACTTTATTTTATTATCCTCCCCTATCACTCAGCTATCTGCTGCTGCTGCTGTTTACCACTGTTGTTTATCTTCAGCTGCAGGAGGACACGAGATTTGTCCCTCATGAGTCAGTTTTCTTATTAGCTCTCCTGCTGTTTACATGGTTCCTGAGCTGCCAAAGCACTTAGAGGAGCTGCAGAAAAACCCTCTTGGCAGCCAGATTTCCAACCTGTGGGCCTGGAGCGGGGCACAGGGAGCAGGGCTCGCCCCTGCCAGCAGCTGCCATGTCCTGATGCTGGGGAAGCAGCAAGTTGCCCCTGGAGCAGGTGCCTGCCTTGGGAGGAGAGGCTTCCAGCCTGCTGATGGAGCAGGCGTGCTGCAAAGTACTGCTGCATCCCTGGAGCAGCTCAGGCTGAGACCCTCATGGGAGCAGGAGTGCAGGCACCACATCTACCACATGAAAAGATGCTTGTGGTGATAAATCAGAGCCTGCAAGCACAAGGGTTGGTAGCTCAGGCACTGAGATACATCTTGGTGCTAGGAGCAAGCCACTCGTACCTGTGAGCCTCTGATTTACATACAGAGTCAATGACTGCATGGAAAAGTAATTGCTGGCATGCTTTCACATATGTTTCTGCTCTCCATTTTTGAAATTGGACCATAAATTTAATGAGGCTAAAATGGGAGGGAGAAAAAAACTGTTTCAGAGTCAGCTCCAGTAGCTTTCAGGTCCCTTTCTTTCATACTAACCTCATTAATTTTTGAAGTTGAGGTTTTCTTTCAAAAATAAGTTTTATATACATATCCTTTCAAAGACACATGGAATTAGAAATTCAGAGATCAATGGAACCAATATTTCCTTTATTTACTTCATTTAAAGAATTTTTCACTGACTTTAGGGGAAATTGTAATATGGACTTGCATTAGTCATGCAGGTTGTGGCTTCAAGCTCCTGTATGTACTATTTTGGTTAACCTCCCCCAGCCTATGAGCCTTTCAAACTTTAGAAAGCTTTTCAACTTCTCTGAGAGGTGGTAAATCCTGAAGAAGAAGCCAGGTATGAGCATGCAGTTGTGTTGAGGTCACACAGGATACCAGAGGACAGCCCAGCACTGCTTGCTCTCTGCAGAGAGCAGACCTTTTTCACTGGCCAGCTTCTCTCTCACATCCCACTTCTGAGTGGTGCTAACCATGCTTCTATTCCCAACTCCAGTCCTTCTGGTGCCCACACTGATCATTGCAGAAAAATGTAACTGGGAGTGTCTCAGCTTGATCATATAGAGAAGGAGCTGAAAAGATGGAGCCTACCTTCAGGTTGTGTGTGGAGCTTGCTTAGAGCACTTTGTGGTATAAACTCTGTTGAAGTAGAGGTTTCACATGTGTATTTTAGTATAGGTGTTTAATAGCAGATAAATGCAGGTACAGGTATATCATATGTTGGTCAGTTGGTTTTGACAGGAAGACTGGTAAATAAGGTCAGTATATACTAAAAATGTTGGTGTTTAGTTAATTGGTCAACTGTAGTGGCAGTGCTTTTAGCAAGGCTTTTTGAAGGATGCTGCCTGATATGGAAGAAAATAAATGAAAACTAAATATTACAGGGCTTGGGGTATGTGGCTGCTTTCTAGTAACATTTTTCTGACAGGAAAGGAGTGAGCCTTGCCTGTCCTTGGACCCTTGCCTGGGTCCTGGCTGTGAAGTAACTGCAAAACACTCGTGTCAGCAGCCACAGCAGGGCTGTGCTGGGGCCTGCAGGGTCCCTGTGCTGCTGAACTGCTCTCCCAGAGCAGGCCAAGGTGAGCCCTCCAGCTCCCACTGGGATTTCACAGGGCTTCTGTGGCCAGCGTTCCTGGGAGCCTGCAGGT
The DNA here is from genome assembly GCF_022539315.1 of Serinus canaria. NCBI lineage: Eukaryota > Metazoa > Chordata > Aves > Passeriformes > Fringillidae > Serinus > Serinus canaria. The sequence goes on from NC_066321.1 coordinate 26,819,945, forward strand.
GACAGGAGGGGAGCAGGAACAGTGTCAGATGGCTCAGGGAAGCAGATTGGCAGAATAGCTTTTTGCAATAATGAGCATGTTCACAGTAAGTTATCATTTGCTATGTTACCCAAAGATGTAAGTGGCCTTGATGGACAGAAATGCTCCCTCTCTGCTTCCTTGCACCCCAGTACATTAAAACAGGTATCGCTCAGAAATTTGCTGTTGCTGCTCTTTGGAATGAAGTCCCAGTTTGTGAAGTGTTGGATATGAGGGGATGCCTGGGGGAAGCTGGTGGCACATGCTGTGTCCTTGGTGGTTTCTCTGGGCCCTGATCCTGACTTGTCTGCTGTGCCTTTAACTTTTGGATAATCCGTGGAACTATTGGGTGCGAGTGCGTACTCTTACACATAAATTTAATCCCAGCATTAAGCCTTTTTTAATGACATTTTCATGTCTCCAATTCTTTTATTTTTTTTACTCTTTATTTTTTAGAAATGCTGTGTAATGACTTTTGTAAAAATTACATTAATATGGTGTTCATTCACAGTTGCAATGTGAAGCCTGTGGTATTTTAAAATGAGGTATGAAAGAATGGGTTAAATCCCTAAAGCTAGATTCTAAGGTTTTATTATTGCTTCATTTTTTTCCTTTCAGAAATGATTGTCCAAACTGAAATGAGCGGACTGTAACATCAAAACCCAGCCAAACATTTTTCTTTATAAACCTCCTGCACTGTTTAAATGTCGAAACTAAATTTACCAACCTTGGCAGATTTGTCAAAGATGAACAGGATTGCCAAGTGTTCCCAGCTTCAAGTAAAAAGAGAAAAAGAGAGAGAGAGATCTAACAGCTCCTAAAATATTTGCAGCAAGCACCTGGTGATAACTGCAATTTTTTCTAACCAGTGCACCTACCTTCCTATCCAGCATCTCCATACTCAGAAGCTTAATACTGTGCCAGAATAGGACAGTCCCAAAATAAACCCCAGCCCCCAGAAGACAAACACTTTCCTACAAAATATCCCCTCAGGGAGAGCCCATGAGATTCTGATGTAGATTCTCAGTATTGCAACCCAGCTGGTTACACTAAACAAATTTTTAAAAAACCAAAGAAACCCATCAACGCATGACTGGCTTTTTTTTTTTTTTTTCCTTTTTTTTATTTTTTTAAACCAGGGTTTGTTGTCAGAGATCCTGCGTAAAGAAGAAGACCCTAGGACAGCTTCCCAGTCCCTCCTGGTAAACTTACGGGCAATGCAGAATTTCCTCAACTTGCCTGACGCGGAGCGGGATCGAATCTATCAGGATGAGAGAGAGAGAAGTATGAACCCAAACGTGAGCATGGTGTCTTCAGCTGCCAGCAGCCCAAGCTCCTCCAGAACACCCCAGGTAAGATGCAATCCCTTACTGTGTTTGTTGTCTAGATAATTCTGGGAAAGGAGTTTCTTTCCACCCTTGCCCTGTCTGTTGCTGCCCTTGCCCAAATGAGTTGTGGAAAATCTTTTGTAAGATTTTGGAGTGGCTGTTAAAGAGACATTTAGTGGATGTCAGCAAGACATGGTGATGATGATTCTATCTTTAATCAATGCCATAAGGCAAAAGAGTATGTAATGTTAGTGCCTGAAAAGTGCATGTGGGCATTACATACAGGCTGTTGATATATATCCATTAAATGGCTATTATAGAAATTATTATGGAAAGACAGTGCATGTAGCTTTTTACCTGTGTCAGTTGCCTTCCTTAGAGCACAGGGAATTTCTGGGCTTCTGGTTCATATTTGTTGCCATAAAAGTGAACAGAGGTCAATAGTGCATTAGATAGATGCTGTTAGAAAATACAGTGAGAAAATATTCTGCATAGGAAATCATGGTCCCTGCCTTAGAGGTTTTTACAAGTAAATGTCTGAGGTACAGAAAGTGGAGATGGACAGCGTGCTAGGAAAGAAGATGATGCTTACAGCTCCCAAGCAGCTGTTATCTCATTCACTGAACTGCTTGTGTTTATTAATGTGCAGTTGCCGCCCACTCTTCCCTGGGTAGGTTGTTCTTTGCACCAAGAGCAAGCATCCACACCCTACACTGTAATAGTCATCCCCCCCCTTGTACCAGGATGATGCAGTCCCACACATGTACTCTGCAAGGTACAGGGCTGCTGGTGAGTTCCTGTCATGACATTTGCCTGACTTGAGTCTGAAGTTTCTAACAGTACAGACATGATGTGTCAGTTCTAGCACTTAACTGATCTTTAGTAAATGGGCCCGTGTAACCCTTCTAATAATATCAGTGATCACTTCTCGTTGAATACTGTAGTCACAGCTGCTAAAAGTAAATAAGTAAACAAGCAAGCACTGCTGGGGGGAGTGAAGTTTTACATTCAAACTGACCATCCTTAGAGAAGATGTGTTGATTTTGTAGAAACTGTTGAGGTTGTTCAGTTTAAGCCAGACATGTAGGTGCACTTCACTGAATAAGAGATGTAAAGAACTGTTTTCCCTGTAAGCAAGCTTATCCTGCCAACCCAAATTTGACACTGAGTTTTCATTACATGGGAAACTCATTGTATGCTCCTTATCTTTTTTAGTTAACTTTTGATGAAGATAAATATATATAGGGACTTTATAGTGGGTACACTATTTTTCTGTTTAAATAGTGTAGCCACTTTCTGCACTGGTATCGATTCATTAAAGAATTAGCTTGCTCCTGCTTACATTTATTGCAATAGGTTTTGTACTAGAGCCAAGCATTGAAAGAAAATTTAGAGTTTAGATGCAATCCGGTGAGGAAAAAAATGGGATCTCTTGCCCCATTTTGTTCCTGTGTTGAAATATGCCATTTTCCCATGCTCTAGCCACAGCTAGAACATGATTTAAAATAATGGAATTTTTTGCCTGCCTTTGTAAGAGCTAAATATTGCTAGAAAACCGTAGTCTGGAAGTATAAACCAGCACATATTTGCCTTATTTCAGCTCGGAGAATCCAGCAGAATTTGGTGAGGTTTTTGATCAGCAAAAGCAGCACACAAAGGTTTGTGTACCCAGTGCTTGCCTTGTGCCCGCTGTGTACCATTTCCCCAGCCCTCAGAGGGCCAGCACCAGTCAGCACAGGTGCTGTTTTGACAACTTGGACACCTCTGCAAATGAGGCTCTTCCCAGCTCCTGGGCAGGCAGCACGGCTACTGCGCTTCCCCATATGCCTGCTCTTAGTTCTGAGAGACAAATGCCATCCTTGCAGGCTCCCCAGGCAGCTCCCTTACCTACCCTGGAGCGGGGTGCTCTGGGGCAGCAGTGCTGGGAGCTGTAGCAGCCTTGCAGGAACTGTGTCAGTGTGCCAGAGAAGGTGATGGAATGGCAATTGCAAACATGGTTTCCATAGATACCAATACCCTGCTGCAAGGCTTTTGGGATTGAGTGTGCTGGGTGGGAGAGGAATGGCAGATACCTGTGCAAGTGCTTGTGCTGGGGCTGTCCTGCAGGCAGGTGTAACCCAGCTCAGCTATCCCTGACTCTGAGCCAGCCCCAAGCCACCCTCTTGTGATATGCCTGGCTCAGGACCTGCCTCGAGGTGAGAACAAGAGATTGGTCCAGAAAATGGGGTACAGTTGCTGGGGGGAAGATGCTCTAAGCTGTTGGGAGTTGTTGTGTGCACACAGAATCCCAACAGGGTTGCAGTGCTCTGGCACTGTGGTTGCAAACACTTTTTCTTTTCCCCACCGTTGGCAATAAGGTGTTTCAATAGTGTCAAATTCCTTCTTAATTATCAAGCTTTGAATCTAGACTTCTGACATTAAATACTTTATTTTACTGACTTTTGGTTGGTATTTGCCTTTCCTATTTTGGTGATTAAATAAAAAATCAGCTTCCAGGGTGTGCAGGGCAGGCTTTTTCCTGATATCTGGCTGTGGACCTAGAAGTGTAGGAGACCCATGCAGGATGGAGTTAGATTTTAAATCTTTCTTTTACATGCTAATTTTGTTCTTCTCAGGATCTCAGACATCCATAACAGCCTTTGAGGCCATGGTGACCTCAGCTGCTGTGCTAGCCAAAGGCTCCAGTGCCTGGGAAGACTTTTTTATATCTGACAAATCTCCATTAAATCAGTCCTGACAGACTTGGACAGTCCTTTTCCTTTCCATGAACTCTGTTGTTTTCTTATATTTCCCACAATTGCCCTAACTCTCACCTGTCTGTAAACATTGAATTTCAGAGCAGGGTGTCTCTGTCAGTCCCTGGGTTGCCCTGTACCCAGCTCATGCCCTGTGGATGGGCAGTGGTTTAGCCCTGGCCTCCTGGAGCATGGTGGCTGTGCTCTGCCCCAGCTGCTGTCCAGCTGCCTCTGCCTGCACACGGGGCTGGCCTCAGGGAACAGGAAAATCTTACACCCTTTCTCTGTGTGTCCTGCCTGTGACAGGCAGGGAGCAAGCCCAGAGCAGTGTCTGCTGAGCCTGGAAAGGGAGAAGACACAGGTTAGGCTTTATCTGGAAGTTGTAAGGAAGAGTGATTAGTCTGGTGTGTTGTCTTGACTGATTTTGGCTCCATTATAATGTGGCCTCCATACAGAGGAGATCTCAGGAAGAAGATTTGGAGGACAACAAAACAGAAGAAGTTCAGAAGGTTTGGATTTGCCTAGTTAACCTTCTTATTAACAAATAAACATTTGAGCACGTCTGCCTAGTTAAAAATTAATATTAGATGTACCCTAGTAGACTTCCCCTCTGACACAAAAACGGGATCCATCTGAAAAGGTTCATAATTGGGCCAAATATGAGGGTCACTGGGATTATGGGTGGGTTGGGAACTATGAGCTTTGCCATTTAGGTTGTGTGCTTTCCTAAGACCTCTACATCTCAAGACAAAAGAGAGATTTTATATCAGTAACCCATGTTTCCCTTAAAAGGTTAAGGGGTGCAGTGATCAGCCCTTTGAGCCCAGGAAAGTCAATGGGATCTGTCTCCAGGGGGCAGCTGGTGCTGGGAGCACTCAGTGAGCAGCACACCTCCCTCACTCCCTCTCCTGCCACGGCATTCTGGGGACCACCAGTGCCAGGGGCTTTAAAATGGACATCCTGTGTCAGTCTTCTGAGCTGAATTGATAGAAGCCATGCAGGGGTAGTCCAGCCCAGGGAAAGCACTGGCAGCGTCCGTTCTTGTCCTTCATTTGTCACAGAAGCTGATGGGAAATCATTCAATTAAAAGGAGTGCAGTGGAATACACAAAATCTCAATATGAGTTTAGGAGAATGAGGGCAGCACATCAAAGGCATGCCAAAGCCCAGCTTTATGAAATGATTTTTTTTTTTTTTTCATTTCCACTGATTTCCTAGGTGAAATTAGGTGACTGTCTGGCTAGCATAATGATGATAAGGCTGGGAAACCATATGTACTCAAGTGACATACGTATAGTTTTAATAAAGGATGAGGGAGACTTGAGGGAGTCCATTAAATTGAGTAATAATTTATTATTTAGAGACCTCTACCCATTTACTCATTTTTTCTGGGAGAATTGGCTCTTCCTCCAAGGTGTAGGCCACTTCTAGAGAGAGGGGGAGAAGGCAGAGCCTGGTGGCTGTGCTGCAGTAGCTGGCTGGCAAAGCCAATGTCATTGTGTGCCTGCAGCCCGGTGCCCCAGCTACCTATCTTGTTGTTGAGCTGCTCAATAAACATGCTGGGAGAGGGAGAGGGGGAGGCTTGACAGGGCCTTGCATGTCCTATAGGAATGCACTGCAATTATTTCCAATCACAATTAACCTGATTAGAATAATGGACAGGAAGTGTCCCTCTGTAGCTAATGCAGTTTGGCATCAGCTGACTGAAATCCTTTGATAATTTCTGCACAGATGGCTGGGCTGAAAGCAGCACTTTTTTAATTATTATTTTCATGGTCTCTTGGTAGGCCAAAACCTCGACACCAACAACAGACCTCCCCATTAAGGCGGACAGTGCCAACGTCAACATCACAGCTGCCATTTATGATGAGATCCAACAGGAGATGAAAAGGGCCAAGGTATCTCAAGCTCTGTTTGCCAAAGTGGCTGCCAATAAAAGTCAGGTGAGTGATATAGGGGATTTCATTGTTGTGGGGATTTCTGGGTTTTGTTTTTAAAGCAAGCTCTGGGTTTGGGACTAGATCCATCTCTTTTCCCACCAATGAAATTACATCTGTTCCTAAAATAATAATAATTTTCATCTCTGGGGAACCTGTCATGTTTGGCTTTTGCCTGATTAAGTGGTTTGCTTTTCCCTTTTAAAAGAGGCTGAGGAAAGGGTCAGTTCACAGCCAAGCTTTTTCTCCCCTTTTGTCCAAACATGTCTGTCTTTTCCCACGCGTGGTATATAACTTACACCTCTGCTAGTAGGACAAGGAACTTCCAAAATGGTGGGATCCTACTCATACAGCAGGTAATGAAATTGCTTTCTCAAGTGGTTAACTAAGGGAAGGCAATGGGAAACAGCATATTAGGCAGGTGTTTCCTTTTTAGCATGTTGTATGTGCTGCATGCTCTATTGCTATGTGAATAATTCACATTGTATCCAATTATTTTTACAAAAAGGCATGAGAAGGCACTGCAGTGAGTTCTGCTGGATTCATTTCTACCTTGGGTGTAAAAAATACATGCGAGCAAACCTAGGTCGGGGTGAAATTCTTGAAGAGAATCCATTAATTTAAAAATTTCATCCAGCTCTTTAAAAAAATATAATGCACCAGAAGGCATTTTATGGAAAGGAGGACAGATTTTTTTGAAGGGCAGCAAGTAGATTGGAGATTGTTGGAAGGAATTCTTTACTCAGTGAAAAGAGCTGCTTCTGATCCTGGATGAAATTATTCAGTTCAGCAAGGAGAGAGCATCAATATGCACACAAAAAATGCACAAATGTGCATGTGACAATGAGAGAGTGGGATAGAAGTGTCTAGGTGCATGCACTCTGCAAAACACACACTTTCCTCTGTGCAGGAAAACAACATTACAGTCACTAAAGCAGATGTAAAATAAGCAGTTGAAAGGCATATAAAGAAAGCATCAAAGGCTATCAAAGCACATGGGAAAGCCTTGTCCTTCTTACAGGTATTTGTGTCCTGACATAGAGAGATCTGATTAATTTTTCCTTCTTAATGTAATCATTTCTTTTCTTTGCGTTTTGCTTTCTCTTGTCCGGGTAAAGGGGTTACACTCCCTCTACCCCCCAAACCAAATCCCAGGCTCAGTATGAAATACATAAAAGGAAAATACCATGGAACCCTCTTAAACTGTTAAATGCATAAAAATCTCATGTACCACATGGCAAAATATAATGAGAACTGGAGCTGTTAAACGAATAAAGCTGTTAAAAGCATAATGCCACTTGGCACAACTACTGTGCATTTAACGGTTTTCCACTGTGTAATAAATGACATATGTGGTAAACGTGCAGTAAATATAAAAACTGCACAATTGATTTTGCAAACGTGCCCCTTATTCTTTGCTCCATGCAGATATCAAAGTTCCACCCAGAATCCGGACTGGACAGCTTTTAATAAGGAGTGTTTTAACACAGACCGAATGCCAGCCTCTCTGAGGTTTGGCTTAAAATTGCCTGCAAGCTTCCTGTCATTATACCCAGAGGCTTCTTGAAATAGAGAGGGACTGAACCACCCAACAATAATTTGGGTAGCTCACCAGCTTTGGTCTGTGCCAGCTTGAGTGCACTTTTCTGGCAGCATTGCACACCAGCGCCAAAACAAAAATAAGATCTGTAGTCTTCCACGTGGAAAAAAAAGCAGGGCTGATTCTGAACACCAGATGCAAAAGGTTAAGAACAGGATCCACAAATGTTATTGTTTAAAGCAGAGTTACTGCACATGAAGGTTTTGTTTCTTCAGCAGCAGCGAATAAAGAAGTGTTTCTGAGGCTGATGTTTCTTTTGTTTCACAGCCTTGCCAAGGCAGTTCTGGCTCCCTGGGATGGCCCAGCATTCGCCATGCTGAGATGTCATAGCGCTCTGCTGGAGCATGAAAGTGGTTTATGGGGGCACTGGAAACAGGGATAGAAGAAGCCACAGCCAGGAAGCACTGTGGTTCAGGGCCACCCCCTGCCTCAAAGCCCACCTGTGTGCCTGCCCCAGCCTGGCTTGGTGTGCCTGTGGTGCCCTGCCGCTGGCTGGGGAGCTCTGTGGCCCGGAGGAGTGCCAGTAAGCAAGGGCACAGCTGCCTGCATGGGGGAGAGCCACAGTGGCATGGTCAGCCTTAGGTCTAGCTTGTCTGAAAAGTAGCAGTTGAGTGTTCCCAATGCTTTGCACAGGCCAGCTGTGCCAGTTGTGGGGATTTCTGGTGAAAATGCTGCTGATTTCAGCTGCTGAGTTACATGGTGGGAAGCGCTCATTGAAAACTGCCCATGTTTGCAGAAGAGAGAGTTTGGAAGGGGGGAAAAAAGAGCTAGTCTGAGGCTTTGCTTGGACTCTCCGCCAAGGTTCGTTCACTTGCTATTCTCCACAGGCCTGGCTTGTGTTGTGTTGGCTTCCTCTATTATTCCCTCACCCCAGATTACTGAGAGGCTTCCAGTTTGCTAACAAGGCATGTGTTATGTTGGGCGCTGCTGTTCTGTCAACAGCAATCCACGGTGCTGTGAGATCTTCACAGTTTTAGCAGGCAGTGAATCTCCGACAGGGATGTTTTGACATTGTATACACAGGGCTGTGTGTCATGTACCCAAGAGAACATCCAGAGGCTACAGAGACCTCGTTTCCTCTTCTGTCTCTGTACAGGAAGAGTGGTACCCACTGAGAACAGTTATTTCAAGAGGCATCATCTACTGGTGGAGTTAATTGATCTCTAATTTAACAAGTAACCATCTTCATTCTTAAGGCATGGCAGTGTCTCAGCAACTGAAGAGAAAGGCAGTTTCTAGAAACTGAGGTTGCAAATCACAGAGCCCACAAGTCAACATAAAGGCAGGTTTCAGGGCCTTATGGAGGTACCAAGGTAGTATGGTGAGAATTCCTCAAGAGAATACACCTTCATAAAGATTTCAGGCCATTCATTTTAGACATTGACTTATTTGTCACTTATTCACCTCAATATGCATTTTATTCCTTGCAACTTATATCTAGATCTTTTTAGCCTTTGTGAAGTGCTGTGCAACCCTTTGTATTTTTTAAGCCAGCAGGAGCTGAGAGTTCAGTGCCCTCACAACACAGCCTCCAAAGCTGCCCTCCTACTTTAGTTATCAGCTGTTAGGGATGTACCTGATGGACAGCAGGACTGTCTGGAGATACTGCCTGCTAGTGCCCTTTCAGTGGCTAAAGCTGGGAGCTGTATTAGCACATTGGGACTGTTTCTGAGTGTGGCTGAAACACCAGGGTTTGGTTTCTGGTCTACACTTCAGGCTCCTCTGGTTATATTTCATTTACAAGAAGACAGGTCTCTGGTATACTCTTTCAGAGAGGTTTGGTGGCCTGTGTGTATGCAGAGCAGGGCAGTGGGACAGGCAGAGACTTTGGATTGTGTTTGGATTGTTGGTTTTACAGCTGGCTTCTACATTCAATTCTGCACCTTCTCCACCGTACAACTCCAGGAAAACCATTTCCCCATGATTGTGGGACTCAAATGCTGTGCAGCAACATCTCCCCTTTGACCTCTGCTACTGAGAGTCCTGTCAGAGGCTGTGCTGTGCTCAGCAGATATTTTTTTTTCTTAGTCTTTCAAATTGGGTTTAGGAATGTAGTTCTGTTTGTAGTAAACAATGACTATCAAATTAAATAAATAATAGTGGGCACTGCTGGCCAGAGCCATTGTTGACAGTCTGAAGGAGGGCAGAGTTTGTATGAACATGGAGATCAAACTTCCCACAGCTCTGCCAGGGCAAGAGACTCTTAATCAGCCTGGGGTGGCATGGGGAAGCAAGGGGGAATCAGGCCTGGGAAGGGCAAATGGAGCCTCCACCAGTCCAGTGAAAATAAAAAGTATAGCCTTGAAACTGAAATTCTTTTCAAGAGACTGGAGTTTACTCCAGACTGGAGTTGGACCACAGTAAAGCAAGAGAGATCCCTTGGAGCAACATTTGAAAAAATGTTAAGGATCAGTCTTAAGGATCAGTCCCTGTGCTGTATTTTTACCTTGTTGAAAAGTAAGCAAACAAACAATAAACTTGATGAGGGTTTGAGTTTGGGGGCAGAAAAGTTCTTCAGCTGAGGCCCTTGTGGTCAAAAAAAGCCCCAGGCCTAAGGATGAAAATCACTATGACAGTTCCTTGCCTTTCCTCTGACTTTCCTTTTTCAAGATCCCTGCCTCATTTCCAGTTCTCTGGCCAAGGAGGGTGTTAGCCCCCAGCAGGATCCCAGGCTAGGTGGGACTCCACACCATGGTTCCCTTCCCATGCCCTTACCTCCTGCTCGTACTCCAGAAAGGAAGTACAGGAACTGCAAGAGGAATGAGCAGTGTCACTTTGAGGAAGGATTAGCTTTTGAAACCCTTAATTTCATCCCTTCCTCTGTTTCCTTCCCAACCTACATTCCCTTGTATTCATTTGATAGGATGGGATGCCTTCTCTCTCCCATTTAGCTTATAATAGGTGTTTTCTTTGGCCTTAAACTAATTAGCTTCCAGTGATGATGAACAGCAGCTAGAAAAAGCAGCTGGTGGTGAAGATGTGGAGTGTGTATAGTGTGTGCATACAGGGCACTTCTTACAGCCTTAGCTCAGTGCCTTCTTTATGGTGCTTTGAATCTTTGCAGCTGGGTGTGTCTATTGTGCTGATATTTTGATGTTCCTGTCACATATGGAGGAAATGCAGAAAGACATTTCTCTCCTTGACCAAACTTAGAATTTCTTCTATGTATCTTTAGACTGAGCTTCTTTTTCGCAGGCTTGTATATCACAGTGTGACCTCATCCAGGATGAGAGGAGTGGGCCCATGTGAACCTCATGGGGTTTGACAAGACAAAGTACAGTGTCCTGCACCTGGGTCAGGGCAACCCCAAGATCAGCACAGGCTGAGGGATTAAGGGGATTGAGAACAGCCCTGCCAAGAAAGACTTGGGGACTTTCACCAAGTAGGTGAAAAGCTGGTAAAGAGCTGTGGAAGTGCATTCTAAGTCCAAAAGGCCAACTCTGTCCTGGGCTGCAGTCAAAGCAGCATGACCAGGTTGAGGAAGGTGATTCTGACCCTCTGCTCTTCTCTGGTGAGACCCCACCTGGAGCACTGCATCCAGCTCTGGGGTCCCCAGCCCGGGAGGGACTTCAGCTTGTTGGGGCAAGTGCAGAGGGGACCACAAAAATGATCAAATGGCTGAAGCACCTCTCCTGTGGAGTCAGGCAGAGAGAGTTGGGGCTGTTCAGCCTGGACATGGAAGGGTCCAGGGAGCCTTCATTGCAGCCTTGCAGTATTTAAATGGGAATTATTTAGCCAGGCCTGTTGAGACAGGTCAAGGGGTAATGGTTTGAAACTAAAATGGAGTAAATTCAGAAGAAGAAACTTTTTCCAATGTGGGTGGTGAAACACTGGAACAGGCTGCCCACAGAAATGGCAGATGCCCCATCTCTTGAAGCATTCAGGTTGCTCAGAGTCCAACCTGAACTATTGAAGATGTCCCTGCTCATTGTAGGGGGTTGGACTAGAGACCTTTAGAGGTCCTTTCCAACCTAAACTATTCTGTGACAGCATCTGCAGCAGTGCATTGGCCTCTCAGCAGCTGAATGAATAAGAGACAGTTGTGGAGCTGGGACTTCTCTCACAAAGTCCTTGGCAGACCTGGGAGCTGATGGTGGGCTGCTTGCCCTAACCACAAGCCCACACGTTCTCTGTAGTGTGGGGAGAAGCTAGTTTGAACTTGGAATGCTGGAAATTTCCTCAGTGCACAGCATCCTTCCCTCTGAGGCCAAGAGCTCTAAGCAGACTTGGTATTCCCATGAATCTAAGGTACTTCAGGACTCATGTATCTCTTTTTTTTTTAAATAATTTCATGCTTTATGAGGCTAGTGGGAAACTGGCCCTCATGAAAATGCTTTGCATTTTCTGGAGAGGAAAAGTACCAAGCATTTCAGAAAATCCAGACTGTTGAGTGATTAACCTTGAACTATATCAAAATTCTCCAAGTAAAGCTTCTCAGGTTCAGTCCCCCTCCCCCGGCTCTCATCAAGAATTCATTGAAGCCATGACAGAACTCTCCATTACAGTTAGTCTTTTATCCATTTCAGCTTTCTTGATTAGGTTATCTTGAATCATTAGGGGGTTTATTTATTTTAATAGACACTTATTGGATTCATGGTAGGAGAGTTGGGCAACTAAGGAACAAGAGCTGAATATCATCTAGCTCATTTTGCACTGTAGAGTCCCAAACTAAGCAGAGAGAAGAGATGCTGAGGAAGTTTGTCCAGAGGACTCCTGTGATCCCACAGGAGGTGGAAAGGGAGCCTTCTCTGAAGAGTGCATTTCTTTACTAATCTTTCAAGGCTTGCGTCAATCATTGCTGCTTTTTTTTCCTTTTGTCACATATGTTGACATTTTCTGCACTGATGATGTGGGTGAGGAAACGGCCTTTTACATTTATTTTTGAGATTTATTCCTGAATCACTCTTACTAAAAACCTCTTCATTTGCCTACTCATGCTTTCCCTGGAGACCCTAGAAAATGTCAGTGCAGACAACTAACTGTATTGTTATTATTGTTGTTATTATTGTTATTAATTTTAATGTAAGTGCAGGGAAACACAAGGTCAGTCAAGCTGCAGGCTTATCCATGCTCAAAGCAGAACAGCTGCCTGTGACTAAGTCACCGTGGACACCCAACTGCCACCTCCTGCAGTGGCTTTTGGCAAAGTGTAAACACGGGCCTGTACCCCAGCATGACTGTGAGCCTGAGCTCTTCCCATGTGCCTTCTTTGTCCTTGGTCAGAAATTTGGTCCTTGGCAGGCTGCAGGGCAGCAGATCTGCAGGAAGCAGTTTTGGGGGTCAGTGTGTTTGTGCACATCTGTCCTGCTTGCTGGAAAAACTGACCTTACTGTAGTCTGGTATGTCTGGCTGCCCTGCTCCAGGGTAAGCCCAGCAAAAGTGAAAGGGTCAAGCTGCTGAACAGGGCTCTGGGATAAGTGACAGAGATATGGCTCAGGATTGCTGCACCAGCTCGCTGTCCTTCAGGGGGTTTTAGGGTGCCAAGCCTCACACTTTGGTGTTCAAAGCATGCTTTTTCTTTAACAGCATAAAAGCACAATGGAAATGGCTGGCTTTCTGCAGATTTTTGTTGTTGTTGTTTGCTTAGCTATGTGGAAATGTCTTTGATTGGAAGACAGAGGGGTTAAAAATAGGACATTAATATGTTATTATTTTTTTAATCAAACAAAATGCTTAGAAAATGTTTATCTTGTCTCATGAGAACAACAAAAATAGAGGCCACCACTTCTCTGCAGCTCTCTTTAATGAGCTAAATTGGACTGCATTCTCAATGCCTCTAGAAATTCTGGGGTGAAATGAAGGAAGTTCTGAGCAGAATTCCTTGAAACCACAAGCGCTGGGTGTGCCTGAATGTAGTGCCAAAAGCATCCTTTAATTGTGCTGTTTTTCCTCCTCTTATTTTTAATGGAAGACATTCCCATTTGAGAACCTTAGAAGCTGACATTAAGGGCTGGATTCTGCCACCCATATTGACACTAGTGTGTATCAAGCTCTGGTAACTCTGGCAGCCAAGGGGGGCTGTTTGTGTGGTGGAGTGAGAGCTGTGATGTGCAGAGGAGGCAGGACCAGAAACACAGCATCTTACAGGTCTGGGGAAGGGTGTGTTATCAGTTAGATTTTTCAGAATATGTTCACAGAAATTGTATTTACTTGTGATGCAGTGAGCTCAGATGCTGTGGGTGAGTGGGGGAAAAGGTGGTGAGATAGTATCTCCTGCACTTTTCCTTCTTCATGCCAATAAATGTAGCTGTAGATGAAAATTCACAGTGAATGGCTGTAGCTCCAAAAGTTTCTGTATGTTAGCGTTCCTTAAATGAAATAATTCTCCTGGAAAGCTCTGTGTAACATACACAGACCCCCAAGAAATAAATAAAACAAAATTTAAAAATTGTAACCAAAAAACGCCAAGTTGAGATTTTTAGCAGTAAAAGGAGATTTTGTGTATTAATAATTCATGAGTTCTCATTGAACATGCACGAAGAAACGGTGCTATTCAATAGAGAATACTGTCATCTGTCACTGTTTTATTTGACATTTACACTTTTTTTTTTTTTTTTTTTTTTGCCTGGTACTGCAAAACTTTCTTGGATGGCGTGCTAAGATTATTTAAATAAATAATTAAAAAAAGCCCATGCAGACTTTTCATCTGTGCATGGGGAAGGCGGTTACTTGCAGCCATAAAGAACGTGTGAGTAAGCTGTGTTTTCTCACATATTAGTCAAAGCTATTGCCTAATAAACAGCCCCATAGATGGATAGAGAGGGTCTTGAATGAATGCTTGAATAAAGAGAGGGAAGGATAGAAAAAGAGTAGCGAAAGCACAGACTTGATGCAGATAAGTGTACACATGCACGCAGTGGGTATGAGTGTGTATGCGTGGGGGTGAGCGAATAATGGCTCTTGTGAAGAAAGCTGACACAAATACATTGCAAAAATAAATATTTATAAATGGCGTTGGGGGAGATCCAGTCTCGCACAACGTGAGAGGAGACAGGGCATTTAGCACAATGACAATTCAGTTAGGCGCACCTTGCAATTTCTTGCTAATATTAGGCTCGTGGAAATCTTTCTGCTCTGTAGGTTAGTTATTATTTATAAAAATCACAGAACCAGCTGATACATTCATAAGCTAATTATTGTAGCAGCTGGGTACACATGGTGCAATATGTCTGAGGCTGTGAAGTATCACAGATTTCTTGGGGCCTGCTGTGGTGGGGGTGTGCTGTTGAAGGCTAGATCCCTTAATCTGATCAGCCAAGCAAATACTTTGTGGGGAAACTGGATTAATATCTCTCTAAATACCATGGATGTGCTTCACCTTCAGAACCAGGCTCCTTTAAACGTGCCATTAGCTTATCTCCTTTGGGGAATGGAGAAGTTCTCAGGTGTCCTCGGGATGGCGGGGTCCTTGCCTGGTGCCTCCCTTTGCCAGAAATTAATTTGGTTTGCTCATGTCTGCACACATGGTCACACTGCAGTCTAATCTTTTCCCTAATAGCTCCAAGGTCAGGACCTCGCATGTTGCCAGGCAAATTGAGCGCTATCCTTCTTAAAGACTAATGGCAGCGAGTGCCTAGTCCGTAATGAGGCCTGTAGTGTTGCTCTAAGTGATTGTAATGAGCGCTGATTATAACGGGACAGATAAATCAAAGCGCGGCAGTCACCGTCGGGCTGCCCCGAACAGCCCTGGGAAGGGGAGGTGGCCCTGCCGAGCTGGGCCTGGGTTCTGCCAGAGCCAGGCAGAGCCAGGCAAAACTCACATCCTCTCACAGCTCTGCCCAGCAATGGGCTCCAGCTCCACCAGGTGAAGGGCTTGTCCTGTGTTTTCTGCTACACGATGGGTGTTCATGCTGCAGGAGGTGTTAAACATACCTGAAAGGATGCTTGAACCATCCTGAAAGAGTTCAGTTGGAGACTTACTCGGATCACTGAAAACAGGGAACAACAGAATCTTTTTTTACTACATATGGTTTATTTTCTGTTTCAAAATTTATTTCCTTGATATGGAGGAACCCCTGAGAAAACATTGCCAAGCTGGGAGATTTTCTTCCTGTATTTTCTCTAAAAGAGACAAAGTTTTGGGGGATTTCTGAGCAGTGGAAGGAGGACAGTTGAGGATAAAGGATGTAGCCAAACCACATTAAAATGCAGACTTCACCTGACTGAGAGATTGCCCAAATACCAATCAAAACACTTTTAAAATACAACACAGAGGTTTTTTTTTCCCCCTAAGTAAATTATTATATATCTTGTTTTCATCCTTGCCCCCCTACCCCCCAGCCCTCCAAGTTTATTGCAAGAAAAGATCAGGTCTGCACAAATGTGGCCTCTCACTTGTAAAAACAAGGCAGTGTTGTGTTACAGATTAGTTTATAAATCCCTGGTGGCTTCACAGTTCAGTGCCTACAGCTGCTGCAGATGGGCCTGGGTTTTTGTCTTTTCGCTGTGCTGCAGCCGGCAGTTGAAGGAGAAAATGGAATGATCAGGTTATTAACATGTAGGCCGTGAGGAAGAGGCTGCACAATGAGAACAGCTGGTGTTGCTGTCTTGGCTGATGCAGCGGAGATAATCAAATCTTGCCTTTTTTGGGGGGGTGAAGGCAGAAGACACAGCGGAGAGTAACACAAACAACGGCTTATGATATTATACACGGGCTTTAGAGTGCACGGTAGAAGTTGTCAATGGCTTACAAGTTGTTACACAAAAAAGCAATACCAAAAAGCCCCCCTGTGGGCTGGTAGTGAACCCGGCTGTTCAGCTTGCTCTGGTCACTGCTCAGAAAAACACAGTTTTGGCTACTTCTTGTACCAAACATTTTTAACATTGATCAAGCTATCTTTTAGGTATTGTAAGGTGCCTGTCAAAATGGTGTCAGAATGCTGAGCTGTAGCTTGAAAATGATGGGTTATAAAGCTACTAGGTAAAATATTTTGACAGGAGTCAGTAAGGCGCGTTGACAGCATCCTCGGCATTATCTTCTCATCTGCTGTCATTTGCATTGCGTCTCCCGTGCAGGCACAGGAGGGGAGCCACTGTCCCCAGCCCCCAGTGGGCCGGCTGCTGGCAGGCAGGACGGGGCTGGCTGTGTCCCCAGGCAGCCATGATCCCTGCCTCACCTGCTGGGGACTCCGGGTCACGCTCGGCACACGCGGGGCTGTCCTCGCCCCAACAGCTCTTGCCCTTTGGCTGTCCTTGCCCTGGGGTTCAGGGTCATTCCCTCTTCCTGGATGCTTTCACCTCAGAGGTCTGAGCAGTTGGTCCCTGTGGAGGGGTCCTACAGCTCCTTCCATGGAACAGTAACCTTTTAAAGGCAATTCAAACTACCCATAAACAAGACAGCACAAATAAAATATGCTCTGACAATGTAGTTGGATTTAGAATTACCTCTGCCTAGGGTCTTGGTGTCTTTAGTAACTTCTGCGTGACCCTGTTTTTTGCTTTTGTGCTAGATGCAGACTTACTTTATGTAAGTCTGTGTCTTCTCTTAGATTTTATTATTTAAAGATGTAAAATTTTAGTGGGGTTCAAAGCTGATTTGCTTACACAGTGTCTTGATAGGATATTCTACTAGCCATTTGGCATAGTGTTGAATTTCTGGTTCTGTGGCTGCAGGTTGCAGTGAGGATTGTTAGCAAGTCTCAGGAGTTGAGTTACATCTCCTTTTCTTTTGCTTGGATGAAGAAATGAAGGGGCTCTGAAATGGAAGTGAAGATGCATCTCTGTTTCATCTTTCCTATTCTGTAGGAAAAATATTTATGTCTGAGCGTTTTGAACACACTGTGAATATGAAGAGGATGAGGCACTGGTTTTTGCTAAGCACCACTGCTTGTTTCTGTTTTTCCAACTTGCAGGAAATAGAATATATCACAGATTTGTCAAGACCAAATGGCAGCTTGGGGTGATGGGGATTTATTTGTGAGATGAGACCAGCAAAACTTCCAGCCCAGACCTTTAAGTCTAGCTGACCTCCCTCTCACACCTGGTTCCTTGGTGCTCGGTGAATTGACTGTGCTGACTCTACCCTTGCAGGGCTGGCTGTGTGAGCTGCTACGCTGGAAAGAAAACCCAAGCCCAGAAAACCGCACCCTGTGGGAGAACCTCTGCACCATTCGCCGCTTCCTGAACCTTCCCCAGCACGAGAGGGATGTGATCTATGAGGAGGAGTCCAGGCACCACCACAGCGAGCGTATGCAGCACGTGGTGCAGCTCACCCCCGAGCCTGTGCAGGTCAGAGCACTTCTGCCTCCTTGGGGTGGCTGTGTGGGAGGGCTGGGGTAGTACAGGGGGTGTCAAGAGTGCAGCATGGAGATGGGCTTTTTGTGGATTGACTGAAACTTCAAAGTACTTCTGAAATGACCATGCTGAGCATTTTGTGAGGAATGGGCCTTTGTTTCACAGCCTCATTGGGATTGTTTTGCTCCTCTGGAAGTTTTTGACTAGTATGAATTTTTGGTTGCACACCCTTGTTCTACTCTCGTCTCAGGTATTAACAGAATGAGAAAAAAATACAAATATATGTATGGAAAACCAGGTGAAAATACAGACTTTCTTCTTTGCAATTCCAGCTTCAGTCAGAAGAGAAACTCAGATTAATGTCTATTCCTAATAACTAGGAACATTTCTTCAATCTAAAAAGCTGAGACAACACCTTCCACAGCAGCCCTGCTTCCCTTCAGCTCTCCAATTCAGCCCCTGGCACTCGGTACCACTCACTTGCCGCCAGATTTTGTGACCACTCTGGGGGTTGTTTGTACTGTGCATTTCTCTGATGATCTTGCAGTTTCTCCTCCCACCTTCACTCTCCCCATGTTTGATGGTGGATTGCACTGCTTTGCTACTCTTGCTGTGAATCTTGGCATTCAGCCTCTATTCTTTGTTGCTGCTCCCACTGCTGCCAGCTATCTTGCCCCCTTTTTTCTAAAGGCAAGAGGTTTCTCTGTCTTGTCCTGCCCATCTGAAACATGTAGGTCTCCCTCACATTAATTATTGCCTAGTTCAGACCCTTTTGTCTCTTATGTTAACTTCTTTTTCCTTGCTTTCCTTTGTGTCTTTGCCTAAAAGAAAAAAAAAAAAAAAAAAAAAACCAACCTATTTCCTTGGGTTCAGGTTCTCAGGGCTGTAAAGAAGGGGAAGCCCTCTAAGTAATTAATTAAGTTTAAGTAATTAATTTAGCAAGTTCTGTCTTCCACGTCCCAAAATATTTATGGGATCTTGGAACCAAGAAGCTGCAAACAGGTAAAGAAAGGGCCCAAGCTAACATGTGGAAGACAACTAGATCTCTGTAGACTTAAACATATTAACCCAGTTCTGATGCCCACAGCAAGTGGGAATATCCTCTAAGGGACACAAAAAGTTTCCCTGGGATCTTGTGAGTGACCTTGATGATTAGCCTACTTTCCAAAGCCTTCTGCACATCACTTTTCTGCATCAAGCAGGTTGGCTCTTGTGAGTGACATGTTACACTGTGTTGGAATGCTGTGCATTTGTATTTGTCAGCAAGTTACAAAGCCATGGATTAATTATTTATTACAGTCAAAATATGAAAAATGAAGAAAAATAAATGGAACCAGCTGGCAACTTCATTCAACAAAACTCTGGAGACTGGTATGCACTTGATACAGTAGGCTTGTGTTTTGGGGGTGCTGCATTTTAAAGCTATGCTTGCCCATCCAAAAACCCCAGTAGGTTTCTGAGTGACACGCTACCAGTGCCAGGCACAGGAGATCTGCTGTCCACCTGCTCCCTACTGTCAAAAGATACCCAAGACTAAGTAATTTTTGCCTAGTTTTCAGTCTCTGGGACTTGAATTGTTTGGAGAAGCATGGTTTGTTTTTTAGCTTTGCTGCAAGGGTCACCATTAGGTAATTAGCCATGAAGAACCAATGACAGCAGCCAGAGATGTAAAGCTTAGGTCCTCACACCTGCAGTCATTGGAGATTTTGTGACACTTTACATAAGGGTAGGGGTCTTGGGCCCTGCTCCTGGCTGAACTCCAGGCCAAGTAATTACATTCTGCCTATCTGAAATTCCCCCTGTAGTGTCAAGTGGGAAAGCAACTCTCATTTCCTTCTCAAAGCAGCGGCCGGTGCAGAGTGTCTGCCACAGTCCTGTCTGCATTTTAGCAGGGGGTGAAAACATCCAAGAGCTGCAGTCACCCACCTACTTTGCTTTGCAGGTTTGCTGGTGCTGTAAGTCAAGCCCTTACCTGCAGCCTTGGTAGCAAAAGGACAGCCCTTTGAAGAAGATACAAGCAGCAGTGCTGTGAATAACAGCAGGTGCAGACCTATAACATAGAAGCAGGCAGGATGTACCTCTGTTCTCTCTCTCTGCCTAGCCCATCTTTCTCTTTGCTCTGGTGGCTTAGGTGTGTGTATGGTAGCTTCTCTCTGATGCTTGAGTCTCCTGCTTCTTCAGCTGAGAGACTGGGAGAGCCTGAAAGCAGGCTGTCCCACACTGCTGCCAGACTTCCCAGCCACCATGACAACCCTGTCTGGGCTGGGGACATCCCCCTGTCAGACGTGGAAGAATATCCTAGCAATCATCACAAGAGGCATGACCAGGCAAAAGATGTGGCCATACTGCAGCCTTTTCATCAGTATGGCTTCTTGGAAATGGCAAAGATATCATTGTGATGTGTTTTGTGTAGCTCACTTGCTGCTTACAGGGTTGGGGACTCTTCAAGTGAGGGAATTACCCCAAGGCCAGGTATGGTTTCTGTCTTCTGTAAGGCAGGGTGTGCTCAGTGGGGCAGTTGTGCTGTAGGAGATCAGCTGGACACAGGCTGGTTCTTCATGTTTTAAGAGAATGTTGTTTCCTTTGTGAGATTCTTGCTCTTTCTGGTTTGGAATTACTAGCTTGCACCTCACTGTTTAGCTTTAGGTTCAGGGTTTTAAAACCAAACATGTTTATTTTTCTCTCTTCCATTAGATTTTTCCCATCAGCCATATATTAATCCATTTAATCAATTATTTTACTGTTTCTCAAATGAATAATGTCTACAGTAGAAGATGAGTGTTTAAAAAATTCCTCCCTGTATACTTGATTTGTTTGTTATTGTGCTGAAGAGTCATGAAATGTGAGCCTTGTGGAGCTCTGTGACATGGCTGTGTTCTCTGGCAGCACTGGGTGTGGCCATATGGACTTGTCAGAGTGTGGATTTGCCTTCCCACACTGGTTATGGGGCATCCATGCTGCACCTACATGTTGCTGTGTGTGCAGGCTGAGCTTGCCACAGTCTCTCCTTTGGTTTTTAAGGAAGTTGAGGTGTCCATTAAGAGGCTCTCCCTCCATTCCATGCAGTGGTGTAATAGCAAAGTGCTGGTAGGAAAGAGAGCACTGAGGTTGTTGCTAGCTGGGGTACCCTAAGGACATCACCTCTGAATTACACAGTGCCTGAGCCACAGGGTCCTGGAGGCTGGGAGGGTATCCTGGAAAGCATTATTGCATTTTGGATGTGTTCTTATCCTCTCCCATCACTACCAGCAGGAGTGGGATCCTGGCTGGCCCTTTGATCTGGCCTGGCCTTTAGCAGTGTGCAAAGCACTCCCTTTGCAGCAAGCAGTCCTCATGCTTCTGTGTTTAGCTCCCTGCTCTGCAGAGGTGAGCCTTCCTTCCCTGTCTTACTTTCCATCCCTTGCTAAATCCCACCATTCCCTGGCTGTTTGCTGGCATTGGACCTTTCTGGAGTGTTAATGCTGACAAGTGCCTGCAGCTGCTTCCCATTGCCAGCCAGGGATTCCGTGTTTGTTACAGACATGCTGGGACACAGTAAATCTAATTTCTCTCCCTTCTCCCACTGTTTGTCTGCTGTGTCCAAGGTGACCACTCCAGAGAGTAACCATCTTGCCTGGCACTTTAATATAGTGTTAATTCATTGTTAATTGCTGGGGCAGAGAAACCTGACTCCACTGGGAAGGCCATGAATCAGGCTGTTGTCTCTGGAGTGTCTGGGTGGGTAAGATGGTTCTCTGGAGTAATGAGCCACCACTGCAGCAAAGGACCTTCTCTTCAGAGAATGTGGGAGCCTTGCCTCCCATTTCCTTTAAGTTGACAAGTAGATCTGAAGCCAGTAGGTACAGACGTGTTTAAGAGCAATCAAATGTGGCTTTCTGATACCCTGTTACTTTTGTCACTTTTAAAAGATGACATCCCTCCACCCTTTTATTTCTCAGAAGCTTTGATTCAGACAAATCTGGCAGTATATAATTGTTCAGATCATAAATTGTGGAGGAACATTAGTAAATAAAAGAAGGCATAGTAAAAAGCTCTAGGAATGTTCTTCTGTGTTGTGTGTTCACTGCAAACATTGTAATCTCTCTTTAAGTATGCAGAAAATAACACAGCACAGAAGTAAATGAAATACTGATTTTATAATTTTGTGAGGGATAGAAGGGAATGAGTATTTTAGAAATAACAATGAAATACAAAAGAGCAGAACATGGAGCCCTCATAAAAATGGGTCAAAGCAAGTAGAGATGGCAATCCAATGAAACTAATTTCATATTCTCTTTCTAGAAGTAATAAAGAGGGGGATGAACACCACAGTAATGCTTCCTAATGAAATATCTGATTCTAAATAATCTCTTGGAGTTCATGGGTCACATAATGCATAGCACACAGATGGAAAAACCAGTGAGACTTGAAATTTCTTTAAAAATAATATTAATTAATAATACTTAGGAAATCTTGGGTGATAAGTGAAGCAAAGCTGTGTTATTCCATAGGGTAGCATGGTGTCCTTAATGATCCATAGGATGATGTGCACAGTGAGGTTTTGCTGTGTTTGTCTGAGTTACTCTGGGGGATTTTGCATACTGGAAATTAGGACTGAGTTGTCTGTGAGACTTGGACAAAGATTACTTTCCCAAACTGTGCTAGCTCTCTGAGTCTGGTCCTTACTGTTTTGATACACATTTTTTGTGGGGATGCTGTGCCCTGTGATTCATTCTTAATGGCTGCACCATTTTGCTTTTTGATCATTTCTCTGCTCCCAAAAGACAGACCATAGATTGATACCCACTGCTTTTTCACTGCCCAGTTCTTTAATCCATGGCTGGATGTGATGTCTGCTCAGACAGGAGTGGTCATGACTGGTGACACAACTTGTATTCAGTAAACCCAGATGGACTTCAAGAGAAACTTGTATTGTAGGTTATTCATTACACTCAAAATGCTCAGAGCTTTGGTTTGGGAGGGTTGGATGATTTTTTTCCTTAGGTTTAGAACTACGAAGGGAAATGTGTGTCAGAACAAGGTCTGTGAATTTTCTGAGTGGAGAATATCTTTCTTTCTTAGTTGTTAGTTACCTGGAGTTTCATTCTTTCTCTTATCAAAATTAGACAGCAGTCAATTTCAGTGTCTCCTTTCTGTCTAAACTATTAAAAACCACTGAAAATAAGTCTCAGACTGTGTAACTTCTTTTTCTATGCAGTGTTAAAGGTGAAAGCAATATTTATTGCAAATGCCACTCACACTGCATTTATCTCTACTGTGTGTGTGATTGCTTTTGGGTCAGGGTAAAGGAACTGTGTTTAAAGCATGTGGTACATGCAAAAGAAAAAAATCTCAGGCATCTTCCACTTGTGAGCTGCTTTCTCATGCTTCTCCAGTACCTGTGCCCTATAGCCAAAGATGGTGTATTTTGAAATACCAGCTGTGGCTGCATGCTCTGGCTCTCCATCCTCTTGGTGCACACCATTTTTCTGATGGGTCACAGTAGTTCAGGAGCCTTGCACAAGTTTGACAGAGGCAACAGAGGCACAAATCAGACAACAGCCCCCTTACATTTGACTCTGAAGTACCCAGTAGATGATCTTGTGATTGGTAGTTGCCACAATTGCAGGGAATGGTGCTGAGCTGTGGCTGCTGCAGCCAAACCTGCCTGCTGCACCACCTCAGCTGTTTCTGCTTAGTGTGGAAATCTAATGTGGCTGAAAATGCTGCTGATTTTTATTAACATTAGGCCTGTTATTCCCCTTGAATGATAGCTGGGAGTGTACTTGCAATTAAAGCCAAACTGCCTCTGTTCTGAAACTAGTTTAGGTTTAGCACTGCTCCATTTAACCCTAGAAATGGGAGATGAAGTAAACTGCAGAGCTTCAGGTTTTCCTGTGGGGGCAAGTTTAGTCTTTTCAGAACAGTACATCCTTTTCACATTTGTACAGAACCTGAAACCATGAGGCCACTTCAGAGACACCTGTTCCCAGACAGCTTTTGTTTAGTCCAGGATCAGCTGAGGACAGGGCAGGAATGAGGTGGGACTCCTACATGGAGGAGCCCTGAGAATATGGCTAGTGCTTTTCTTCAGCAGCATCTCACAATAAAGATGACTCTGAGGGTACATCTTCTGTGAGGCTGTCCCAGAGCAGCACTGCTTGGGTTGCCCTGGCTTCCATGGCAAAATGCTCCAGGCAGAAGCTTCCCCTAAAATCTGGCTGTGCAGATTTAGTGCTGCTGAGACTTGGCAGTGAGCAGCAGGGTGGTGGTTTGTGTTGGTGTTGCTCTGACAAGTTGTCGTTTTAGCAAATGACATCACTGTAGCTCTGGCCTCTGTTGTCTCACCCTTTTGCCTTTCACACACAATCTGACCAGATTTAGTCCTCATTTCTTACAGTCCTGGCCCTGTTGTAAATGCTAAGCTGCTAGTGTTGTAAGGAGCCATAGTAGGTTGAGGGTGAGCAAACATATCGAGCAAGATCACTAAATAAAGCTCTTTAAATTCACATAACCTTTGAAGCTTGCCAGCAGGCAAACCTTGAAGGCTGAAAAGCCACTAGATGAGCCTCTGTTTCATTTACATTTGAAAATTTTTGCAGTTAAAAATGTTGCTCTTTTTCATTTAATTTTAATGCTTCCTAATTGCTCTATGTCCCCCACACTTGTTCATAAATTATAGTATCAGGCTTCAGAGATGTGTCAGTGTTTATAGGTAATTGCCTGTATGCAACATTTTATTCTCAGGCTCTCTACAGAAATCTTAGGATAAAGTTAGAGGCCTGGATCATTGCAGCTGGTCTTTTTCTGCAGATAGGCAATTACAAAAATTACATGGGGAAGGAAACCATTGAGAATAGTGCTACCAGAGCACTTAGCACTGCTTGACCCTCAAAGAGCAAGGAGCTACTCTTCCTTCCATGTTGCACAGCATCCTCCAGGGAAATGGTGCAGCTTCTGGGCAGTGCTGGGAGTTAGGCTGTGACAGGGCAGGACTCAGATGGTCAGTCTCCGTGCCCAGGGCTAGTCTTTTTTTGGAAATTCTTTGGTGCGTTCTTTTTTTTCCCTTTTTGGGTTTTTGTTTTGTTTTGGTTGGTTTGTTGTTGTTGTTGTTGTTTTTCCTCTGAATGCTTGGAAATACACAGAGACTGTAATGTGTGCAGAGATGAGGGTTTTTTCAGGGTCAGTATATTGTGCATGTTGTTCCATGTTTGCATGGACCTTTATAGGAATTGCAGATTGAAAGGAGAAGTGTTTTTGTGTGCATGCACTGTTCTCACGCATGAAGTATCCAGAAGTACAGTAGCACATATTTTTTCTCACAGTCATCTATGCTTACAGTGTTTCAAAGAATATTCCAAAATATCTTGGCACAGACAAAGTGAAGCTGTTTGCAAGATCCCTAGCTGTGGAACAACAAAGGCTACATTCTCAACACACATCACACATGACTTTAATAAAAGTCTTAAACAAAAATCAGATAGTGTGTTTAGAAAATTAAACTTCACCATTTATGATGCTACTCCCATTGTGAAAGGAAGTTGTTGTCCCCTTGTGCCTCCTTTGCAATGACTTCTCTCCCAGTTCTGCTCACTTCTTCACATTGCAAATGAGAAGATGAAAATCTTAACTACAAAGTACATTTAAAAACCAGTAATTTAGGACTAACTCTCGTTCTGGTGCTTAACTTAAAAAGGATTTGGTGTTCAGAAGCAAAGGAATACAAGCATGTATGAGGTGCCTCTGGTGGAACATTTGGAAGTTGGAATCATCTAAAATCATTATTAACCTTTTACCTTTACATATGGCAAAAAGGATGTGGTTAAATCACAGAACACATCCTGGTTATTACAGACCCAGCCATCTCATTAAATTTGTGTTAAAAACATTCTTCTGTTTCCAGTTGAGGCTAAATTTAGTTTTACGTTATTGTGCCATTATAGTCCAAAATAATGTTGACACCCTTCAGTTTTCTAGCTGTTTTTTACTCAGATTATTAGGCCATGCCCATTTGATGTGCCACACTTGAATCCAAGGCACATGGGCACAGAGAGCTGTGAAGAGCCTCTTCCTTCCTGCTGCAAGTTCTATCACGTGGATGTTGAGGGAGGTGAGCACATTGTGCACAAATTCTTAATGCAGAGCCACAATTGTTCTGGCTGTTTTTGAGCAGTATGTGGCTAAGTCTCATGGATAGATCTGGAAAACCTTGGTATTCTCAGTCTTACTTGCAAAAGCTTCACAGCCAGGATTTCTTTTGTTGGGGTTTTGATAATTCTTAGAGTTGAACCATGGAGGGTGTCACAGAAGGCCCTTGTACCCACAAGAAGGAAGAGCTGTCTCCTCTTTCTGTGCTGTGTAGAGGGAAGCTGTGGGAGCAACTGCAAATCCATCCAGTTGTAGCAAAAAGAAAGAGACACACTAAAATTTCAGGACTCAACAAGCCCCATAAAAAGATCTGTCTGGACAGCACTTTACTAGTTAAGTGCTAAGTTATTATTATTATTTATTATTTATTTCCTCTCCTATTTTTCCTCTTACTGAACAAGGAGGAAATATCTTTGTTCTTTCATTTGAGAAGTGAAATAAATGTATTCCCTGCAGCATTTGAAATTTTAATAATCCATAATAAATAAAATCATATCTAATAACATAACTGCTTTCAATTGGCAGCACGATCTCCTAGATGCATTGCAATGGCAGAAACATAAATAGTTGCAGCCTCTGAAAGCCTACTTCCTATTTGCTAAATATACTTGGCTTGCTTTAAATTCCTTTGTGTGCAGTCATTAATACAATCCTCTTTGACAGCATTTAATTAAAGTGCTTTTCTCTATTAAATTCATTAAAACTTTTTTTTTTATATACAACTGTTTCCCAGACACTGAATGTTAAGGACCTGTAGGCCTGTCTTTAAATAACTTCTCTCTCCTTGTTGTAAATTGTTAATTAAATTTAACTTAGACTGTTTAAAGATGGCTTGGAAAAGAAAGCCAGATTTCAGGATATGGTCTCAATCATGGCTGATTTTTTTTAACACAATTTTTTCCATGTAGTTATAGACTGCGTGTTATATTGTTTATGAATGTTGCTGTACTTTCAGCTGGAACCAAGCAAAGAAATACCCTAAAAAGCTAATTTCCATCTCACTTCAAAAATTTCCATCTTTTTAGTGCAGTTTCTTAGCCTAAGAGGATTTGCAAGGGGGGAGTGAGGAGGGAGGAGCTGTTTAGTATTAATAGATTATTGACAGCTTAATGTCTTGGCACCTAGACAGCCCATAAGGTATAATAAACAGGAAGCTGTCTGATGTGAGCCAGTCAATAGCGTATTCAATCAGAACCTTTCAGTTAATTGCTGGTTGACCTCAGACATTTCCTTTAAGTGAAACTGTCCTTCGCTCAGATCTCATCTGGGTTTCAGGGTTTAATTTGAGAATGCCCTTTCCATATGGCAGCTTGTGCAATACATTCCTGGTGGAGTTTTGCTTTGCTCCCATGCACAGCATTACGAGAGCCAGTGTGTGCCCGGAGCTTTCAAATCTCGTAGCCATGTGCTGGGCTGGGAATACTCCATGGAGCTGGGCTGGGAATACTCCATGGAGCTGGGCTGGGAATGCTCCATGGAGCTGGGCTGGGAATGCTCCATGGAGCTGGGCTGGTGCCGGGCAGCGGCGCCACAGTTAAAGCAGGCAGGGTTGTAAACTGACGTCAGGGGTGCTTTCAGAGCAGCTGGGCTGTTGCCGAGGGTGCTTTGGATGGAGTCAGGCCCCGCTTTGGTGCCTGCAGAGGCACGGCTGCATTAGGGAGACCTGACCCGCCCCTGCAGATGTGCAGGGCTGCAGCCCAGCGTGGCTGCCCGGGCAGAGGGGTCGGCACCGCTGCCTCCATCCCACCCACGGGCACAGATTTCCCCACTCCTCTGCACAAGTGCAGACCAGAGCTCATTTGTATTTAGTTTCCCTAATTCCTGTACTTAGCCATTCTAATTTTTTCGGACTGTATATCTTGATGAGGCCCAGATAAGCTACAAAGGCAAGCAGGCAGGAAACCACACGGGCAGTCCCTGACCCTGACTAACTGGAAACCATCTGCTTATTTGGGGAGGAAACCTCCATGGAAATCTCTTCTAGCAAGTCTGCCGCATTTGGGTTTTTCTTCCTTTCCCTCCAACTGTTGACTCGGAGCGTGTGTGTTTTCCACAGGCAAGATCAGGGAGGGTCAGCTGTGGCAGCTCTCGTTTGCAGCAAATGGTCTGGATTTCCCAATGGCAGTGAGTAACTGCCATGTGAAGGAAATGCTTCTGTTTCAGAGCAAGTTTAATTTACACTTCATGCAGTCAGGAGACATGTTTTTGTCTCTAGATCTGCAGTGATTGTGTCTTTTAGCCACTTATCATGCATTCAGACTGTGGTTTGCTGGAAGGAGTATTATTATTTTTAATCTCTAATTTTTCCCTGGTTTTGATTCATTTCTGTGGTTCTCTTAGTCCCTCTGCATCAAACAAACTATTTATGCCTTTTTTATGGCCTGATTAGCACCAGGGAAGCACTGCTGACTTGGAGTAATATTATTCCTGGTGTTCCCTTGTTTAAATGAGATGAGGAGTAAGAATGCTGCATTGCTCTGTTTGGGATCCATTAAAGTCCAATCTGGACCCCTGCCTGTAGAAGGTTGTAAATCTTTTTTCTTCATTCATGCATGTTGGAAAGGTGAGGGGGAATAGTTTTGAGATTATATTCCCTTTTTAGGAAGATTAAAGGATAAGAGAGGTTTGGAATAGTTATTTCTGTAGAGAATGGAACAAAACCATGGCCAGACAGAACAGAACAAGTGAAGAAATCCTAAGGTACATGTGTGACCCTGGGGCCATCAGCTGCAACACTCACACTTAGCTCCCAGGTCTCTCTGGCCAGAATATTTTCAGAAGTACTTCCTGGTTTTATCAGACTTACTGGCCAAGCTGCTATTCAGTGTTACATTGACCAAAGGACTCCCACATGCAATAAAAGTCATAAGCTTTATTGGATTTTGAGGTAGAAAAGATTCCCATCCATCTCCTTTTATAAACTGCATTACATTTTGTTCTTTCAGAGCTCCCGTCAGTACAACCCTTAGTAAATATGATGGTGAAGGAGTTAGGTGGATAGATAGATGGCTGTGAGCTGCTCTTTCTTGGGTGGTACAGCCTAGAGCTATAGAACTGCTTGAGCTGAGTTAAAGGGGTTGCTGACATTTCTGAAATGCTGGAAGAAAAAAATATGTTGGTCCTTTCTAAATTATTATTTTCAGTTCAAATTAAAAAAAAGGTTTGCGGCGGTTTAGAGCAACAAGCAACATAATGCTTTGAAGGAAAATAGGAAGAACTTGAAGAGCAAAAGTTTTTCTGAATAAAAGCAACCAGAATATGCTGTTTCATGAAAAATGCCTAAACAACTGCTTGAACTTTGTTAGAATATTCACCCCTCTGCTGCCCCAGGCAAACAGTTTGGTAAAGTAGACTTTACTTAGTCAATACTTTGATGTCACTCAGTCGACGTTTTTGACCAAAAAAACGTCGACTGAGTGACATCAAAAGATTTTTGACTGAAAAATGCTACATAATTCCAACCTTAGTGAAGCAAAGAATAGTGTTTTGCATTTCTAGCAAAAGTCTGTGGCTCCTTGCACACAGACCTACAGTAGCTGCAAGCTTGTGCTAAGGGTGAGCTTTACCCCTGTGATTACATGTGTGCAGCCAGCCACAGACAGAGCAGTCCATGGAGTTCCCCACAGCAGCAAGCTGGATGGATCCCAGGGCCATAACAATGTCATCTTCTGTTTTGTCCTAATACTGCCCCTCTGGCTTTACATTAAATTGTTTTATTTAAAATGAACTAAAAAACTGTGAATATAAACTGCACATGCTGTTGACTTTCCATTAAAGTAATTTTCTACCAGCATCCAGAGTCTGTAAAATAGGTACAGGTCAGAGTAGTGAGACGTGGAGCTCAACAGCCAGGGTAGCTTCCTCTGTTTTCTGCACGTGCCCACCTTTTCTAGAGCTTAACCAGGAAGACAAAGGATTTCAGATCTAATTCTCTGAGGCATCCTGTCTTCAATGACCTAATCTGTGCAGGAGACTGTACTTTGGTCATTTGCTTTTTATTTATCCAGTTTCAAGTTAGGGGTATAATAAAGCCCATTATGCCAGTTGTGTGTATGGTAATACTGGATAGTTTGCTTTTACCATGGTAGTTGATTATAATGCACTTTTTAAGACTTGCTTTCTAAAAAAAGGAATATTTATACTTTTATGTGTTTGATTCACACAGTATAGTTTGCACGAGTCCTGTTATTAAGTGCATTGGTGGTTACATCTCAAAAGCCAAAAAACATGCTGAGTAGTGTTTTATCAGCACAAATCTGCTATTTTCACTAACCATAACAGTCAGGTTCTCCTGACTTTTAACTGCTCCCATTGTAAAAATTAGCAGTACAGTTGGGTATTCTTGAAACCCCAAATAGCCATCTGTAAGGACCTAAAACAGTTTGATGGGACAAATAATTACCCCCCACCAGAATCCAGTGTTTAATCCAAACATATCCTTCCTGAAATAATGCAGTGCCTACTCCTGGTCTGAGTAACTGGAAAACAACATGATTATAGTGGCGCCATTCGTGCCACCATAGTTAGGGGTTTAGGGCTTGACCTTGAGCATGTCTCTAGGTTGGGGCTTGTTAGGGAAGATCTTGCTCACACTGCCCACAAATACTCTTCTGATGTTTAAAAGAAAAGGAGAAGATGTGTAGTGTTAATTAAACAAGAAAGCATAGAGGACACTTGAAGTGTTTTGTCTGCAGAAACCAAACCAAAAGTCCTTTTGTTACCTCCTTAGTTTCTGTGGCATTCTGCCAGCTCCTCATTAAGATTATCAAGGCTGGGATGGAGAAATGCAAAACTGACCCAAAATCTTTGGCAGACCCTCCCTTTAGCCATAACCAAGCTCAGGCTCTAAGTGGAAAGTGCTAAGCAAAGCTCTGCACACCACAGCACCCCAGAGAGCCTTGCTAGGGCTGTGAGAGAAGGCACAGAAGAGGCAAGTCAGAGGCCCACAGAGCTTATGGTCTTGTTTTGGAGAAGGTGAGTGCTAACTGGAAGGTTTGTGGCCCTCAAGGTGCACACAGATGTGAAAAGTCCCACTTGAGGGGACTCAGCATCACCGTGAAGAAGGGCAGTGTTTCTGAGGCTGTTGCTTTTTCCCTTGCGGATGAGGTTCCCTCTATACCGCAGGTTACAGGCAAGAGAGACTCGCATGGCTTCTCCAGAGCCAGCAGAGTCCTGCCTGCCTGCCAGGGGTGCAGCAAAGTGGCCCCTGTGCCAGCTGTGCTGGCTGTGCCCCATCCCCAGACAATGGAGCCATCCATCAGCAATGCCTTCAGGAGAGAGTCTGCAGCGAGGTTGTGCAACACTTCCTGACCGCATCGGCCACTCTGTCACCAGCGCCCTGGTTTGTGCCAGCAGCAGCCGGAGCGGATCTGGCTGGTCGTTGTATGGGCACAGGAGGGACGTGCCAGCTCCACCTGAGGGCTGGGCAGGAGCTGGCAGCTCTCCCAGGCTGCACCCAGGTATTAGAGAAAGAGGTACTTAGTGCTGGTTGCAGTTACTCTGCAGTGAGCCTAAGGATCTGGCTTGAACTAGCCCAAGATAGGAAATTCAGAGCTAATACATGAATGTTCATCAGCATGAGCTCATTTGGGCTGCCCCATAAAATCAGCCAGTTCTCAGGCACTTGCACAGCAATGAAAGTTGTGCCTGTGCTTTTGTGGGAAGAGTTGAGTTAGCATTTGAGGGAGAGCAGTTACCCCAGGAAACACCGGGACACTGTTCTGCATTGTCAGAGTTTTCTGATTTATTTTTTTAACATTATACAGACAAAATAGTGGCTATTGTGTAGGCACGTGCTGTCTATTAACAGAGATCAGGAAAGGGAAATAAACCACGCATTACTGAAGAATAAGATCATGATTGTGGTCAAGTGGTGGCAGAAGTTTTTTTTCTCTTTGTCAAGCTGATTTGTAAACATTCTTCAAACAACTGTGCAGACAGCAGTGCCACAGCTTCTTGAAAGGAAAGCAAAGACAAGGAAAGATTCCTCTGCACAGATGTTTTACAGTAACCTCTTAGACCTGTCCCAAAGTTATCTGGTCATCTGAAGTTGTCATTGCAAGCTATGATGCACATGTGGCCTCTTAGCAGCGCAGTGTAATCAGGCTGTAATTTATATTTTATCTTCAGTGATGATAGCACTTAAAAATGTTTTGTGGTGGATTTGCTCTTTGATGCATGGTAAGCTCCTGTTAGCATTAATGGGAGCAGTGTGTGCTGGAGAGGGGGAGAGACACCTTCCCCCTGCCTTCAAGTAGAGATTAATTATGTTTTGCTTATGCTTATCACCGTGTGGGATGCCAAAAGCAATGTACAACTGAAAATTTTGTGGGTTGTTTTCTTTTTTGTAATTCCTGTTGCCTTTTTTGTCACCTTTTTGACCATTTTTGATGGTTTGGTCCTGGAGAATTGCAGGATGGGGCTGCTGTTTCAGAGGCTGGGTGTTCAGTGTCTTGCCATGCTTTCAAATCCCTGCCTATTTCCTGCCCTTGAGCAAGGCAGCCGCCATAAAGCAAAGGGAAGCATGTCGCAAGTGTGCTCCAAAGATGTTGGAATGAATCACTTCAACCAGCTTACATTCCAGCCTGGAAACCAAACTTGCCTTTGACTTTAGGTTCCCTGTGGAACTCATTTCTCTCCTCAACAGTCCTCCAAGTCCCTTTTTGTGTAGCTCAGCGTGACTTGTACCTCGGAGCCGATAGTTTTAGGATACAGTTTTTCTGATCCAATATTCTGGCTCCACTGGTGGTCAGGAACAGATGAAGAGTGATAGAAAAGGCTTGAATGTTTGGGAGTTTTTTTTAGTGTGTGACTGCTTTGTCTTTGCAGACAAAGTGAAGGGCACCGAGGGCTGCTGGCTTACGAGGTGTTGTGTAGTCACCAGTTCTCGTTGGCTGGTTTGGTCTGGCGTTCGTGAGCTGGGGTACATCACATCACAGACGAGTGTTATAATTACCTCTAATAAGGGTATTTACTCTCCTGGAGCAATTACTAAGCTGCACTGGAAAACGCACAGGATGTGCAGCCAGCATTTGAGCTACAAAATTAAAAGAAGCTCAGACTGAAGTTAGATGAAAGTGAACACATTTATCCATGTCAGACTTCCTACCATTTTGCACGCTCATATTGATTTCTTTTGACATGGTCTTCTTTTATTGAGTACCATATATTTTTTTAAATCCCTTACCGATAACAGTACCTGCTAAGGGCAATTGTAAAAGGAAACTAAAGTATATTAAACCTGCCTGGAGTCAAAATGTAATCTAACACCTGTAGTCTGCAATTTGTCATCACTTCATAGATACTTTTTCTTTTTTAATAACAGTTTTGGATTTCCCTGAGTTTTGACCTTAGGATACTGTATAATCCAAGAAAAGCAAGGAAACTAAACCACAGTCTTTAACACAGCTTTATGGTGTCAAGGTGTGAAATCACTCTGTGAATGAGCCCAAAGAAAATACTTCCTTTGGTGGTGCGACTAGTGCTGCAGTGTTTACCCAACTGAATGTATTTTTGCAAGGGAAGAAAAAAGAGTAGTCTTAAGAACCACATTTTTAATGGGAAAGAAATGAACGCAGGTGCAAATTGAAACTTCTGCTACAATTTCTTGTACAGACATTCCTGGAAACCTGTAAAGAGTTTTGGCTGTGTAATTAATGTCCTTACCCCTGTGAGCCCCAGCCTGGGAGGCTGTCAGGGTGGAGACCTGGTTATGGCTGCTGCTGCCTCTCTTCTCTTCTTGCACTTTTCTGTATGTGGAGAGAGACCAGGCTAGGGAGTGTGAGGCTGTTTATTTGAATAGATAATCTCCTGCAGATTATTCCTGTAAACTCTGGTAAGAGGGACAGCATCTCCTTCTCAGTGTCAGATTTTGCTGGGAGTTTGTCTCTTCAGTAAACTCCTAGCAGGATAGCTGGGCACTGCCCAGGGGCTCTGAGCTTACAGAGGTGAGGTGTTGCTCAGTAAAATGCAGCTGAAGACCTTGTTTAGTCCTGTCTTCCGCTCTGCCTTTGAGTCAGCTGGCCATGGGGAAGGAGCTTTTCCAGTGGCTTGCAGACAGGAGGGATGTGGTGAATTGTTTTTGCATGGAGTCAAACTGGTGGCAGCTCCTGCTGATGAGCTGTGAGGGCTGGTAAGGGCAGTAATGGATGACTGGTGTTAGGTGCAGAAATGAAGGTTCTGGACCTGTGTTTTGTAGTGTGTGTCTGTTCTCTCTGCCTTTATTTTGGAGTCCTTAAGCAGGCAAAATCTTGCTGTCTTTAGCATAGAATGTGATACAATGTTATGGCTGGCTATGAGAACAGTGTAAAGGTGAAGGAAAGCTGAAAGGTCAGACTCCTTCCCACCACTGAGACTAGATTGGTAGAATTATTTGTTTTGGTAAAAAGACCTGTAAGATTATTGAGTCCAACCATTAATCCACCAGTGCCAAGTCCACAACTAAACCATGTCTCTAAGTGCCACACCTACACATATTTAATGTACCTCTAGGGATGGTGCATCCACCATTTCCCTGGGTAGCGTGTTCCAATGCTTTACAGCCCTTTCACTAACATCCAATCTAAACCTCCTCTGGCAAAGAGAAGGCCACTCCATTCAGCTTTGCTCCTTGTGGGTTTGGGTTATCAAAATTGATGTTGACTGCCCCAAGGTATTTGTCAGTGCTCATGCTGACTATGCACAGAGGCAGGTGGTGTCTGTTCAGCAAGGGCAGTTTCTGTTGCAGATGCACAGTCTTTCAGGAATGTAACATTTTTGGTGTTTCTCTTAGCAAGGGGCATCTCCTCATCCCAGCAAATCCCAGCGGAAGGGAGCTCAGGTACGTGACTGATCCTCTCTGCAAAGGGAAGGGCAGAACCACACTAGGAAACAGAAGAGCTTGGGGTTTTCACATAGAAATGCAGTTCCTGATTCCAGTGTGCTCACAAGGCTGTCCAGGCAATGGAGGGTGCCATGTCCCAGAGCCAGTGTTTTCAGCTGGAGCCTCGCTGCTGGTGGTGCCCGGGTGTGTGTGTGTTCCTGCTTGGCTCCCTTAGCCTCTCACCAATGTCATGTGTGTAGCTCCAGCTAGAAAGTGGGTGGAAATGGAAACAAACATCAGTGGCATAGTGAATCCAGCCAAAATTAAATGCAGTACAGGCACAGACTGCAATTACTTGATGTTCATCTTACAGCTGGGTTTGCTCACCTCTCTTTTCTGTGGGAACACCAAAGTCAGGTTTCTCCTGGGGGAGCACATGGAGACATGGGGAGTGGATACATGGAAAACAGTGCAACAGTCCCTTCCCCTGATAATTCTTGGCTTTGGATTTTAGATAGACCACAAACCCTTAGCTTATTACAAATAATCCTGATCACTCCCGTAATGATACACTACATTATATACTCTCCTAAATTTAATCATTCAATATCTCACTTCCTTCCCTGTAGGCATGTACTATTATATTTTACACATGGCTTCCAGCTGCTTTTCATTGTGGCCTTCAAATCATATTTCGGTACAGTGCAATCTAAGACCAGTCACTTTATCATTTAAAGTCAACTTCCATCACAGTCATTTTCTTGCAAGTTTTCTACCAGGGTTGGTGAATTTGTTTCAGAAAGATAAGTTTGTCTGTGAGGAGAAAGTCTACCTGAATGAACCTTCATGAAGCAGCATCTGCCAGAGATACTTTGTTCTGAAATGTTGAAAGGCAGCCATGCCTATCCGTAGAGTTTAAGAATTAAAACTCCTGAAGGAATGAAAAGAATAAATCCTCTGGGCATGGAAGGAAATCTGTATCTTCACATTTGATTTAAAAGTAGATGAGAAGTCAGGAAGGGAAAGGGAAGTCAGCTCCAGATGGTGCTGGCTGTGGAGGAGGAGGAGGAGGAGGCTGCCCCACCTGTGTCTGGGGAGCAGTGGGGAAGGGCATGTGGGATGGAAATGGGAGTGGGGAAAGGGGGTGTGGGGCATCTGTGCCACAGAGTGCACCCTTCTGAGCCCAGCAGCAGCTTTCCTGGGAAGAGGAGAGCTGAGCAGGGCCATTGTTGCTATCCCTTACCTCAGAAGTCCATCGTGTAGGTCCGGCCAGCACCGTGGGCTCCCTGGGAAGTGCGCCCTGTAAGCAGAGGATCAGGGATGTTTCCTTCTTGGCAGTGCAGAGGCAGAGCAGCACTGACCTGAAACCCAAAGAGATGTGGCAGGGTGTGCACAGCAGTGCGTGAAGCTGCTGGAAATTTTACCTGCAGCTGTAGGAGCCCAATAATGACCCAGGATATGAAAATCTGGAACTCCAAGAATGGTCCCTTTCCTCTGCGAGGCTGTGGCATGCAGAGCCAGACATGAAGTAAGCCAATCACTCAGACTGGCCAACATACTCATCAATCAAGTGTAGTTTAAAGCAAATATTTAACATAAAGGTAATTTAGACTTCATATTGTACCGTGTGCTCAGCAGTTGATCTGGTTTGCATAGAAGAGTGTTCTCTTTTGTGCTAAATAGCCTGTCCTGTCAGAAGGAATTGTAAAACTGACCACAGCCCAGATCTGAAGGACATCCTGTGCATTTATCCATCTCTCTGTACATGGCTGAAAAATATAGTGTGGCTGAAATCCTTTGTTAATGCTACTGGCAATCTAGAGGAGACCCCCAGAAGTTAGTAAAGTAATGAAATGTATCTGTTGTAAGAGCAGATTTAGTGTTTTTTCATTACCTAAGATAACAGGAGGTAAAATAGAATGCAAACTTTTTCTGGTATTTTACACTGATAACAGCCAGGTTTTGCATTTTCCCTTTTGGAGAAGGTGGAGAGGTCACTCTGGAAAAGGAAGGGTTAATTGAAATTATTCTTCCCTCCCGCACTCAGCCCTCTCTGTGGTTGATTGCTTTATAGATGCTGTAGGCATCTCTTCATCTCCTTCAAATTAAACATTTTACTGCTGCTGATCCTGTATTGTTGGGTTTTTTTCATCATTATATTTGATTGGAAGTCTTGTAACATTTTTCAAGCTGGATCATTTCTCATGCTATTTGTCAACTGAAAAGGGGAAAAAAAGCCTCCTTCCAACTCCAACAAGAATGAACTGAGTAATTCACACCCTTTCTGGATGTGTTTCTATCTCTGTTAGATGCTACTTGAATCCAGCTTCTGATTAGCAATGCTACTTGCAGCTTTCTGTGTGACGCTGTCTCTAAGTTCCCTGGCAGTTTATTTGTGGTGTTAAATCCTTTCGATTTTGGCTGCTCTGGGCCTTACTTTGCCAGGGGACACGGCCAGAAGCCACAACAGGGGAGACTAGGTAGGGTCTGTGTGACAAGTTTATGGGGCTTGGTCCTGGGCTAGAGCCAGCGATCCTGGCTCTGCTGCTTTCAGTGCTCCCTGCTGACGTAGGTATGGATCCCACCCTCATCTGTAACCCTGTTTGGAAACGTCAGCCCTTCTCTTTGAAAGCAATCCATGGACAAAAAAGAAATCCTCAAAGAGCAGCTGAGCGATTCCATTCATTGGAACATTATGCTCTTTTATTGCAAGAGATGTAATAAAACATAAACCAGATTATCTGTCATTTCCATTTGAGCTCCCCCTTTTTCTCCCACTCCTTGGTTAGCCATTTCTATGGCACCCTCGGTATTTACGTGCTTGGGAGGAAAATGTGCACGTTGGCACCGAAACAAGTTGGCCGCGTTTCTGCCCAGCCTCGGCTCTCGCAAGTCCTGTGCTGGCACCTGCTCTCGGCTGTCCGTGTGGAGCTGCTCCTTGCTGGGGTGTTCCTGCCACTGTCCTGGCACAGCTGTGCCCGTGGGGACAGCGGGCAGCGCTGCCAGCAGCAGGATGTGCAGCCGTGTCCCTGCCCTGCCAGCCCTGGCTCAGCCCCGCTGGTGCCCGGGCCAGCTGCAGCCCCGGGGCCGGTGACAGCGTCCCCGGCAGGCTCAGCTCCCCGGCAGGCTGCGGTCTGCTTCCCAAAAGCTGTGACTGGAGATCGCTGATGTTACAAATTGTTATGGCAGGAAGGTTTGATGGAGGAAGTGAATAAAGGGCTCTTCGGCACAGAGCCTTTTCGTTTATTTGCTTAACAGGCTGATATTGCACAGTGGACTTCCCTCTTGCGGTAATAACTTGACTAGTGTAGTATTTTACTGGGGGCTCGGTGTGTGTGTAAAATTCAGTGCAAGTTCTCAGCACGTTTCCATTATTTATCCTTGGTTTTTTGGGATTTTTTTTTTAGAGAGCTTTAATGTAGCGTTGATTCTCTGGATGTTACAGTTTGCAGCAGTCATTTTCTTCTTGGATAAAGAGCCAGAATTCCCTCTTACTTGTGGCAGAAAATAGTTACCCATATTGATTTTGTTAGCTTTGAGTGTCAAGCTCTAATAATTATTTCCCTGCATCTGAAGAAACCTCTGGGCAAATACAGCCCTCAATCCTGTAGGGGATTTTTTCTGTTAATCTCCCTTGTATAGATTTGGTTTTAAAGAAAGCTCATGGAGCTCCTCTGTGTTTTGAACAATTCAGAGCAGGTATTTTTTCCCCTGGAATAAGGGCTGCACGAGGCCCTTTCTTAGTCATTTTAAGTGGCTGTTAGGAAGATTAAGAGCTACATATGCTTTCTTTAAACTTGCCGAAAAGGAGATACTGTGGGTGAAAATCTGTTACAAGACTGCAAAGTGTTTGCCCAAGGGTGTTTCAGAATGGAGGGCTATTATTATTTGAACTCAGAACTTCTCAACTCTTGAAATTACTATAGAGAAAGTAATGCAGAGAAATCTGTTCAGGAGACACATTAAAGCCACCTATGTCAAGCAACTGAATTGACAATGCTGTCTCTCTCTCGAGAAGGGAAATCTTAACAAATCTCTGCACTTCTGGTTTTTTTTTTCCATAAAGTAGTTGTGATGGATTTTAATGCAAAATCGTTATTCATAAAGTAGCACCTGACAATCCCACGTGTGCCTAGGCCTTTGTAGTACTTGAAATCTTGGAGAAATGGTCAAAGAGTCTAGCCTGAAAAGATGAGAGGAAACAAGGATGGGCAGAAGAGGAGCAAAGCAGAAGAATGACTTTTCTGGGATGGGACAACTGGCCAGTCATCATGACAATGAAACTGTAATGCCTTTTGACTTAATTTTTATTTTGGCTATTTTATATTTTTTATTACTTATATTTTTTATTTCTTACTTATTTTTTGGGTTTGCATTTATTTTATATTGTTTGCCTTTTATATCACTTCCTCCTTTCAGTCTGTAGTTGTGCAAACAGGTGTAGCTGTATTACAGGTGAGAAGGGCGGTGGAGAATGCAGATTAATTGAACTTTTCTTGACCAGAACAAAGTAGGTCCTGTGTGCAGACCTGTACAAGTGCCCTTGTGTCTAGCACCGTGGGGGTCAGCATGTGAAGTGTGTGTCTGTTTGATCTTATAGGTGCTGCACAGACAGCAGTCCCAGCCTGCCAAGGAGAATTCCCCACCTAGAGAAGAGGCTCCTCCTCCACCTGCTGAGGACAGTTGTGCCAAAAAGCCAAGATCCCGTACCAAGATCTCCTTGGAGGCTCTAGGTATCCTTCAAAGCTTTATTCACGACGTGGGTCTCTACCCCGATCAGGAAGCCATCCACACCCTCTCTGCTCAGCTGGATCTCCCCAAACACACCATCATCAAATTCTTCCAGAACCAGCGTTACCACGTAAAGCACCACGGGAAGCTAAAAGAGCACTTGGGAACGGTGGTTGACGTGGCAGAGTACAAGGATGAGGAGCTGCTGACGGAGTCGGAGGAGAACGACAGCGAGGAAGGCTCTGAGGAAATGTACAAAGTGGAGGCTGAGGAGGAGAATCCCGACAAAAGCAAGGCGGCTCCAGCAGACATCGACCAGAGATAATGTGAGATAGGAGTGCAGAAAGCAATACATTGATCCAAGGATTTTCTGGTTTTATTTTTGATTTTTTTCCCTCGTTCTCCTTTTTGTTTGTTTGTTTCCGTTGCGCACGATCCATGTGCAAACAGAATGAATTCAGCATTGCCCGATCAGACACCGCCTTGACGCAGACACTCGAGTGTTACACTTTCTACATCTGACTGAAGCAATCGTTGTAGTCACATAGGATTATGCCTTCATCAATCTTGCACTTATGAAAGGGACAGCTAGCAAGTAAATGGGAAGAAAAAGTCCTATGAAATCAGTGAAGGGAAATTTACAACTTTGTGTGTGTATATATATATTTACATAATATATATATATATATATATATATTAAATTGCATGGGACGGAACTTTACAACCTGAAAGTATAGACTGTGAAATGAGCTCTTTAAAGATGAGACTTGTTTATGTTTTAAAACCACTTCACAATGAGTTGC
Organism: Serinus canaria; assembly: GCF_022539315.1. Classification (NCBI taxonomy): domain Eukaryota; kingdom Metazoa; phylum Chordata; class Aves; order Passeriformes; family Fringillidae; genus Serinus; species Serinus canaria. Next base: position 26,860,256 of record NC_066321.1, read on the forward strand.
TTTGGCTTTTTGATAAACTGCCGCCTGCTCTCAGGGTGTGGTGACTATTTTTGAATTCCTATTTATTTTCTATGTTTATCCCTGATTTTTTTTTTTCATTATTATATGGCTTCCTATCTGGCAACTTGATGGGTAATTTTTGAGGTATTTAAAGACATAAATCAACACTGCCAAAAAAAGAAAAGAGGAAAAAAAGAGAGAAAATAGAAAAACAAATCAGGGCACCTTAAAAAGAAAACTAGTAAGTTAAAAGTACTTTGAACACGATGCACACTTAAAAGGATACAGCATGTTCCACTCTCCAGATAGTCCTTTCTGTAGTGAACAGATGAGTTTTCTTGGGATTCTGAATGACTAAAGCAGAAATGCAGTGCATAAAAGACTTGTCCATTAACGAGGTCTTTATAGAAAGAGAAAAAAAGATAAATGTCTTGAGATTTGATGTATGGAATTCATACTATCAACCACATTTTACCATGGATTTTATTTACCTGTTCTCTGTTTCAGATCTTAAAATTTATAAGCTTCCTTCTTGTTGTTGCTTTTTGTTTGTACTGAAGTGAAACACACACGCACACACACGTGTAAAGTTACATTGCGACACAAAATGCCACAATCCCGAGAACCCTGGCCAGGTAAATTGCTGACAGCCCGAGGGTTTGCGTTGCTGATTTCCCGCTCGCCCTGCCCGCAGCCTCCCCGTGTTTCTGTCGTAGCTGGGCTCCTCGTGTCCGCGCTCCGTGCCCGTGCCATGCCGCGTTTTCAGCCGCAGGTCCCGTCCCTGCGCGCCCGGCGCTGCACTCCCAGCCCGCCGGGGCCGAGGCTCCGCAGCGCCCGGGTAGCAGCTACGTTGCACAGAGCAGAGCCTGTCCCGACTGACTCTTGGATGGCCTGAGCACTAAAGCTGCAATCTGCCATAGCGTCCACCCGCTCTGAGGCACCCTGTCGAGAGAGACGCCAAGTAGCATTTACTTTTCACTTCCGTGCAATGATGTCCGAGACAAAGACCTCACCTTGCAGCTGGATTGATTTCAGACGCCTGTAAACTGCAGCCATAATGGTACCAACAAAGCTTCTGGCTTTTTTCTTCCTTTTTTCACATGGGCTTTTCATGTAATCTTGACAAAGACCTCATGCAATATCACTTTGAAAGTTACTTTCTGTTTACTACACCAGGCAATGTAATATAACTGTTAATACTATTTATATATTTGAAAGGTATAAAAGGTAGGAGTTAAAAACGAAAAACAAACCTCTACGTGTAGATATTTACTCAGAACAGACAATATACAGGGAGAAGACGTTGCAATACAAGCTAATTCTAGCTGCTCAGTAACCTCTGGAGTTTTTATGAGATTTTTTCAGAGCTAATGTTTGAAACATAAGTATCTCTGCATAAATTTCATATACCTTTGCAAAATTATGGTGGGTTGCTTACTTAATGCCCCTTTTGCTCTTCATCCTTTAGTTCTGTAGTTTGCTGCAGCTTTAATCAGAATTTCGATGGTTGCTGCTTTATGTTTCTCTCAGAGCTACGCTTTCAAAACTGTCTTCTTATCCTGTAGCTGAAATCACTCCATACATTTGAAAGGAAACTGAATTTTGCCAAGCTATGTAAGTTGTTCATCTGATGATGGCATCGACATTTGGTATCTTTTACACTTCAACCAAAAATTTTATTAGGTATTTTTTCAATGCTGAGTCTTGCCTTTTTATTTTTAATTTCACTGCCAATTTTGCAGTGGTTCTAAGTGAATCTGTGGGCATTTTAGCCTGTGGTCTTGCCAGAACTTTGCGAATTACAATGCATATATGTCTATTTATTCAATATCCATCATATAATATCTATTTGGAGAAAGAAACTTTTCTTGTAGTGCCTCTTAACAAAGCACAATTTTCCGCCTTTTTTGTGAAATAAAAAATAAAAAAAACAAATTGTGTTTTATTGCGGTATCAACAATGTGAATAAGGATTAACATATTGTAAATGTTCATTTTTCCATGTAAATCAACTTTATCTTCGTTATCACTAAGTGATAATTAATTTTTAACTTATGTGCATTGTTAGGCTGTTAGAATTTTTTGGTTGTTGAAATAAAACGCATTCAATAAATATGACTTAATTTGTCAAGTAATTTACTGGGCCTTTTTTCTTTTCTCCTGAGTTCAAGTGGAGCAAGGTCTGCAAGATGGAGGGGGCATATTTTTGCCTGTTGAAAAAAGCTTTGATCAATATTATTGGGTCTTGAAAACCTGCAGAAGTCCCCTGGAGCTGGCACAGCTGACAAATGTGTACGACCAGGACTAAGCTGTTGTGTCAGTGGCTCTCTGTGCACTTGTAGGTGCCTGCACAGGGTGTTTCTGGTGGGGTCAGGAGGGTGGGGGTGCCTTCAGCCCGTCAGAGAATACACTCAAAACACACACTTAAAGATCCACTCCCAGTCTGCTGTCTTCTTTCACTGGTAGATTTTTTTCTGTTTATAATTAAAAAGCCACAAATGACTGCGTGTCAGGAAACTTTTGGAGCACACATGTCCATGGTTAATGGACATAATAAAAGGCTTTATTATATTTATAGCAGGGCATCCTACTGAGTGCGTAGAGGAATGCCGGAAGGATTGATGTATCTCAGAAATGTGTGAAATGTTTTTGGGGAGAATACAGATAAATGGAAAAAATTGCTCAAAATTCTTAAGCTAACAAAGTGGTAAGTATCTGGATTCAATCCTAGCAAACAAATCATATAGTGCACATCAGACTTGAGTTGTCTAGGAATTGAGATAGAGCAATTTTAAAAAGCATTTTTAATTTTTTTCTATAGTTCCAATACAATAGTTCTTCCCTTTTTGGTGGCTTATTTATATCCTATATAAAATATCTATGTGCTCTCTTGAGGAAAAAAAATAGGGGGGGTTCAGGAGTAACCACATCTTTGTGTGCCCAGCCACCTGCGTGCCACTTGTATTTAATCTGAGACCAGGGAAAACCAAGCACCTTTCTGTGTGCTCGGGGAATGTCTGGGCACCTGAGGCTGTGCACAGCAGCCTTTGTGGGGTGCTGTTCACTGGGGTGCACAACTGCTGTCCCTGCACTCACCTCTGAGGGCTCCTGGGCTGGCTGTGCCCTTCCCACGGGAGCTGGCACTGCCAGATCTGGTGTCTGGCTCTGCCGCCTCTGCTCTGAACTCTGGGCAGGCTTTTGCTGGTAGGTGGCCCAGGGCTGGGACTCTGCTGCCCTTCACAGGCATGGGAGGTGACAGAGGGCACAAACTTGAAAACTGCTCCTGCAGGTGCTGTGAAGGCACTGATGGTGTTGGATTGGGTGTCTGTCCTTTCTGCCTGCCAGCAGGACAAGAAACTAAAGGAGAAGCAGCTCTCACTTCACTGGGAGAGAATTTTATACATGAGCCCTGTGTATGTGTGTAGCTAAATAATATTTAGAGAAAGACACACTTTTACACAAATATTTTAATTGGGGGAAAAATCCTATAAGCATATGGGTTTTTCTTCCAAACTGTAAAAAAAATAAACATTTAATAGCTGCTATAGCAGAAATATTTCTATTAATGCTTCTACTTCTCTATACTTTACATGCTGCTGCTCCTATTTGTTGTTCATGTTTTAGTCATCCAGACATATGTATTTCCAATTTCAAACCTGTGTCAGGGAAAAATAAACATACTAAGATTAGTTTAAAATGTTTTAAGATGATGAACATACTGACTAGTGTCTTAAGTTCATTGTTGCTTAGATAAAAGTATCCACTCGATCTCTTTCCACTTACTTAATTACCAATTATTTGCTCTGGACTAAATGGATTAAACTCCCTCAATGATGAAATTTTTTTCTATCCTGAACCTGTTAAACATAGAGGGATAAAAGCTGGATACATGTGACAGCGAGCAAATGGCATCTTAAAATCATAAACGAACCATTACAAAAAATCTCCGCTTACAATATAAAGTGCAGCAATTAATTAAAGATGCAGTTTTAACTTATTTATAGCCATTAAAAAAACATACTGGTTTTAACACAAAATAACACAAGCCAAGTCATCCAGGGGAGAGACACTGGCAGCCGGAGACTTGGGGAGCAGGCAATGAATGTGATAAAGCCATCAGGGAACAGCAAATGCAGGCCACACCCTTGAAACCTTTGGGAAAGTTCACAGAAGCAAGGATGGAGAGAGGTGGCTCTGGCATCCCTGCCAAGACCCCCTTGTTTGTTGCTCGCATGCGAACGGTGCAGGAGGGAGAGCCCCACCTCTGGGATGGCAGGAAACCTGAGCGCTCCCTCCTCGGAGGCGGTGCGGGCGGTGGGGAGCTTGCCCACAGCAGAGCGTGCTCGGGGTGAGTCAGCCCTACCCCCGGCAAAGAGAGCATTCGGGTGAGGGAGACACAGCAGCAGTTCAAGTGCAGATTTCTGCAGGCTTTCCCCTCCTTCCAAAATTTTTGGTTGTTGTTGGGGATGCTGGTCCTGCTTGACTGGGAGGAGTGGCTCGCTAGAGCCAGGGGGAAGGAAGGTGGTGGGAGGCAAAGTGAAGCTCACCTACTGAGCTGTGAGTTGTGGCTGCTGCTCCCTGGCAGGTGGGTCTTTGGAAGGCTCTCCTGAGCACTCCCCTCTGCCAGGGTAAGGGACACACACCAGGCACACCACACTCCAGCCCTGCAACTGCTGGCTCTGTCTGCAAGGCAGCACTCGCTCAAGGAGAGTCATCCCCTCTGTCCCATGGTACATTTCAGGAGCTACAGCTGGTTCCTGCTAAGAGAAGTGGTGTAATTTACCCTTCAGAAGGGATCTGGTCTTGATTTGAAGACCTCAGGAGCTGGAAAATCACTGTTGCCCTAAGTAGTTTGTTTGAATGGTGGTTTCTCTCCCTACTAAATTTTACCATATTCTAAGGGGAATTTGGCTTTCCCTTCCTGGTTTTGTCTTTTGTCAGGCTTTTCTCTTCTGGGTCAAAGTGCCTCATAATGAAGGATATTTTTTTCCCTCAGAAGTAGCTGTCCTAATCAAATGAATTTTCCTGAACTGAGGCCTTATTGTTCAGCTGTGGCTGTTTCAAGGAAAAATTTGCTTTGGCTGGTGAGGGAATTCCCCCTTGTACTCCTTTTGAGAGTCCATCGAGATAATGACAGAAAGAAAAGCTTTAGGAAAAAAAGGCTATTTGCTGCTGGTGAGCCTGGAATGCTCACAGATAGTATCTGTCACATCTAAGGTATCCTTAGTTCTATTCTGCATAAATGCTACATAATTGTAGATTTTCATCTCGTAGCCATGAGGAATGACATTCCTTGGCATGGGGTGAAGATCTCCAACGAAATGTTCTCAGAAAAGAGACATTATTTTTATGATCAATCGTAACAGTTTTGATTTACAAGAGCGGAAATGCAGGTGGTGTTCACTCCTGTTACAGCACCAGACTAAACGTGCCACCAGCCAATGTCTCCTCGCTGAGTGACTCTGGGCACGACTTTCAGGGCTTTCTGGGGAACTGACTTCCTTCAGGGTGGGAAGGGGCAGCCAAACACAAACTAAGTGCACACACATGGACCACAATCCTTCTGAGACAGAAAGTTCTGTCGACCCCCGCAGAGGCGACAGCAGTCTGAGCCCTGTTTGAGGGGGTGTCAGCAGGCCAGTGCCTGCCTGTTTCTTAACCCGTGTGCTGCAGGTCTGTGGTCTCATGTTTAAATGGATGTGCTCCATGCCACAATAGGACTGCAAGTACAAAGTTAACTGCTGGCATTGCCCCAAAGCACAACCACTCACACAAAAGCTGTTTTCCATTGCAGTGTTCATCCATTTCCTGTCACACTTCTCTGTGCACTGCAGAGCTGTTGAGGTAGCAGGACACAGCACTGGAGGTGATGCTGCACCTTCCTCAGACACCCAAAAGTCATCTGAGCCATTTTGTCCACAGTCACAGGGAGAGCGCAGCCCCTCTGTCCTATTGATGCTGTGTTCTTCTTTACAAGGATGGCAGTGGGAAAAAGTGAAAGGACCCCACAGGAGCTTGCATGAGCTGGAAGGATGCTGAGAGCAACAGAACTCCTCTGTCACAGTCTCAGAACATCTGCTCCTGGGATGAAATAATTGAGTAGCCTGAGCATCAACCATGATGCCTGAGCAGCAACAACCACCACGATGTCCCCTGACAGCTTCCTTACAAGTACACTTAGGAGGTGCCCCCTCCATGACCCAATGACCACGTCAGTGGGACCACATTCCCTTGGCTTTTGGAGGAGAGAGAGAGAGAGAGAGAAAGAGAGAGCGAGCGAGCCCTCTTCCATGCCTTAACAGACTGTTCCCTCCTTGTCCAGCCTTGGTCCCCCTTTACCATATGATGAAGTACATGCTACATTCATCACAGACTCAGCTACTTATGATCAGAGATGACCAGAGAAGTTTTTGGAATGTGTTAGCTCTCGAGAGGAAAAAAATGTAGCAGATTGGTCTCACTGACACGAAGGAGACTCTTGCAAGGGAAGTGGAGCAGGACATGACCAGCAAATGCAGTCCTTCACCACAGGGTTCAGCCTTTGGTTTCTCAAACCCACCATGTCTCCTCTGTTTGTATTTAAAGGCCATTTGTCTCCCCTATTTGTATTTAAAGGCTGTTGCAGAATATCATTCCCTTAATGGATCTATTTTCACAAGCCATTTAGCATCATTTGTTCTGTGTCAACATTGTCCTTTCATTTAATTTCCCCCACCCAGCGTCCCTTCCTGACCTCTGGCCACCCACCACCCAATACTTCATAGACAGCAACTGCACCCCCTGCAAGCTGGGTGTCCCTGCGCCGAGCCAGCCCAGCCCTGTCCCAGCACGGCCATCTGGGGCTGCCGGGATCCGCAGTGACAGGCACGGCTGCTGCTCCCAGCGCTGCCCCTCGGCTGCTGCTCCCGGCCCCGAGCTGTTGTGGGGCTGCCTGCGGGCAGGAGGCTGCCCGGCCCCGGAGGGAGCGCAGGCGCTGCCCCGTCCCACCGAGAGCCCTGACGAGCACTGACAGAGCCCTTCGGAGGAGATGCTCAGCCCCAGGAGAAAGAGAAGTGCTTACAGCTGCCCCGGTAATGAATGGCTGGGACACAGTCCAGGCAAAGCCGTATTCCAGAACCCCCCTCAGTACACAAGGGAAAAACCAGGAGTGCCCCATGCAAGAGAGGTAATGAAAGACCACAGCGAGTAGCTACCAGCAAGAGAGGCATGTGATTGATCACCACGGACTGGGAAGGTATCTGGAGACATTAGCTTCTCTCTAAATGCAGGGAGATGACAAAGCACGGGCTATGAGCATACAGGACACAGAGCATGGCATGGTTCCCCAGTGGAAGCCAGCTGCTGTGGGAGGAAATGAGCCCCAGTGTAATGCAGGCAGATGAACAGCATTGCTCAGCCCTACATGACCACGGCTGCTGGGTGCCCTGCCCAGGCGGTTGTGGCTCCCACACCAGTGAGCCTGGAGCTAAGGAGTTTCCATGCTGGAGAGTGAGCAGGACTGTGGGGCTGAGAGAAATAATTGGGATCTTTTCCTCTTTCTTCTTGTCTTTCAAAATACTTGCATGGCAGCTGGGTGAATGCTGGTTTCATAATTGATGGACGTGGTCTTGGCAATCTCCTTTGAAGAGCCATGCCTTGTCACATAAATATCATCTATCAGTGCCCATTGTCTTTATAGTGATCTTGAGCAAACAGTTTTATTTTCAATCAGGACATCACACATTGATCTAAACGCTCATCTGTAATGGATCAATTTACATTAGGAGAGCAGTATTGTAGCATTGTTGTTCATTATATTGAAAGAAGTATATGTTTAGTTACAGGCTAAAATCAATTAAACAGCCTTGTGCCTTTTGCTGTGAGAAAGTCAACAAGCCAGTCTGTCTTGGACAATTATCCAGCTACAGATCCTCTAAAAAAGGGCTCCACTCCAACATCATCCCCTTCCACCCGAGTTCTCAGTTTCTCCTTCAGAGACTTATTTTGCAATGTTTTTCTTCTTGTGCAGTCTAGTAAAACACTCACCTAAAATGCATGTGAGAGAAATGAAAGCAGTCTTGCTCTGCTGTTGTGGAAGGGACTTTCCCAAGGCCAGGCAAAGCCAGGTAGCCAAAAGGGAAACCTGCATTCTCACCAGAAGGCTGCCTGATAACACACAACAGAATATGTTGGATATGCTGAAAAATGTAATGATACTGTTTGTATCTTTGTATATGAGATAATTCTCTCCAAGAATCCCCGATTTCACTGGAGGAAAAAAGGAGGGAGCGGGAGGCAGGGGAGGAATTTGTACCTTGGGCTACTTTTTCTTGCCTTACTGCAAGATAGAAGACTGTATTGAGTGCTGGAGACTTTCTGACAAAGGGAACATGATTTGAGTTGGTGGTGTAGCTGCAGAGAGAACTGGAACCTGCAATTTCAAAAGCAAAACACATAGGGGAACTGCAGGGCAATGCAATGATGGGATTTGAGGAGCACATTTCCTGGGGCTCTGGTGGATGTGATGGAAACAGAGGAAGGTATTACCTGCGCCAGCCCCCTGTCAGAGGCCTGTGGCAGAAGGGAGCATGTCCTTGTGCTTGCCTGCTGTGCTCTGTCACTGCCACAGGGCTGGGAGCAGCCGGACTCTGGGCTGCCATGCAATTCCCAACTGGCTCCCACTGCTTTCTGCCTGCTGGCAGCAACTGACCAAGCCCATGGTACAAGTGCAGCAGAGCTGGGAGGGCCAGGCTAAACCATGACACTGCAACACTTGATGAATGTAATCAAGGTTTTTGCTTTTCCTTGTGCAAAACTTGAAGAACTGGCAAAAGTTATCAGCAGGGGTAGATTCTTATTTTGTGGTTGGAATTTCCTCATGACCTGCCCTGTGCTCTAAGGGCTTGTACAGCATTCCTAGTTTATATATATGTGTGTGGATGTGTATATGGTTTTTTGGCTTGAGACTTCGCCCACTCCTTTCCTACCACTGAGGTCACTCCAACTCATCTCACTCTTTCATTATATGCACAAAACACTGCTGCAAAGCTAATAATAATAATGAGAAGGAATAGCTGATATTACAAAGCTTATTAGGAAATTGATCTTTGATTTGCTCTTGAATAAAAAGGCAGACCTCAAAACTGCTGGAGCCATTCAGTTAATTGGTTATTGGCTCTCTTGAGTGATTATATCCACCCTGGTTCCACCAGGTTCAGCAGGTCTTGTGCTGGTCAATTAGCCTTTGGCATCCATGAAGGGAAAGGCTTCATTCAGGTTTTCTCAGACACTGCTTGTGTAGCATAAGGTGGACTGAGCAGGAGAGGTTCCCCATGGTCAGAATCCTGCTCCTGAACTGGCACCAAAAGGGTATTTTTGTTGTACCCCAGCCCTCTGAAAAGGTGGATGCTGTTAAGTGGGAGGCTCTGCCCCAGGGACTGCCCTGCAGAAGGACAGCAAAAGGCAGAGGGCTTTGGGAGGAGCACAGCAGTTTCCTCCAGGGTGCTCTTCAGCCAGTGTGCCCAGGGTCTCTCTCCTGTGGGATGAGCAGTGCCAGCTGTGAGGATGGATGCCCTGTTGCTTGGTGACAGTGGGTCTGCAACTCACCAGTCACTACTGCTCTGATTCCTTCAGCATTTCCAGGGCTGTGCAGAACTACACAGCTGACGCCATTTGTGGCTTTTCCTCCAGAGTGCTCCATCCTGCCCTCAGTGCTATGCCTTGCCAAAGGGCTCCAGTACTTGCATTGCTATGATGCAGACCCTGTAATAATAGTGGTTACATCCAGAGAATTCAGTTCAGATTTTAAAACCTCATCAAATAGTTAATGACTGACTATTTCAACACAGCAGCTCCTGCAAAGAGAAGAGAGAGAGGGAGAGGGAAAAGTTATTCATGTCCCATCTGTCTGGAATGCTTGTCCCCTCCCTCCCACCCACTGAGTCACTTCCTCCCTTTATATATCACTTAAAATTTTTCCTTTCCCCTTTAGCTTATGATTAACAGGCATTTACCCTCTGCAAATCGTTCTTTTTTTATGATGCATGATCAATGTTAGTTAAGGCTCTATGGATAAAAAGAACGTATTGTCTTGCAAATGCACGTATGTGGTAAAATGCAGCATATACTGCATGTATGGTGTGTGGAGGAACACATCAACCACTACAATGTCCAGCTGCTGATCCAGCCTTCCCAACTGAGCTACAGAACTTGCAGTGTAGTGCCCTGGCTATTTTTATCCCCCAGCCCAAAGAACAGCCGTGTGCAGGGAGAGGTACATTGCCTGAACTGTGAGGTGGAGGTGTTTTAAAGCAGCAGGGAGGGTTTCTCTCAGCTCTAGGACCTGACCCAGGTGGGTGTGTGGGATGGGGCCACTCAAATGCCTCAAGGTGTGTTTGTGAGGAGGCTTGGCTAGCTCAGCCCACTGCCTTGCTGCCAGGGCTTGAGGCAGCTCTTTTACTTAGCAGGTGGTGAAGGGCTCAGAGGAGAGTGGCAGGCAAGAGAAAGGTGGTCTCCTGGGATCTCTGCAGCCTGTGGGGATGTGCTGGCCTGCCACCCCAAGCAGGGGAGACTGGCCTGCCTACAGCATTTTGTTGGAGGAGCAGGAAGGACTACAGAAGGTGAGAATGCTGGCGGGTTCATTCTGAAAGCAAGCAGGATAAAGAGGAGGAGCCTGGATGCCTTCTGAGTATGGATGTGAGATGGTGGGGATGAGTCTCTAAGCTGTAAAGTAGATGAAGGTTAGAAAAGGGAAACTTGAACCTCCTTGGACAGGTTATTTGAGTTACTTGAGGTTTCCCAGTGAAGAGAGAGAACACTAGGTCCTATGTAATCTAGTGCAAAACCTTGTATGTGTTTACTCGCTTCAGCTTTTTTGCATGTGGCTCAGAGGGAGGGTGTATATTCACTTGGCACCTTGTTATTCTGACAATACAGGAAAGTTTTGGTATTTAGGGATGTCAGACTGACACAGCTCATTAAAAAAAAAAGGTTTCAAAACCAAACACTTGAGCAGCTATCTGTGACTGGGGGGAATCCCAACCCCAAAGAGACACCAGCATCACTTTATCCAGCTGTCAGTTGCTGTTCTCTTTTTATGGTCATCTGCAATAAAGTTCCACCACCTTTTCTGGTTTCTGTCAACTGTCCATAAGCTGATGGCTGATGCAGTAACCTAGGTAGTACATCCACTCTGGGACGCACTGAAGGATGGGGCACAGATGTGTCACAGACCCTCTGTAAAGAGCCAGCTTGGCTCCTGCTGGAGGCTTTGGCTGTGTGTGAGTCCTGCTGGTTCTGCGCCCGCCTCCCACTTCAAGGAGCTCCCTGCAGGAGTGCCTCCATGCTGGGCTGGCACTGATCCTTCAGTGCCTTTTTTTTTTTTGGCTCTGACTCTGTGTCCATGTGAAAGTAGCTGTCCTGGCTTGTGTGTTCTGTGGTGCTGGGGCTGGGCTCAGGAACTACAGCCAGGCCTCTGAATATTTAGTATCTGAGAGGTGACTTTATTTTATACACGTGGGAGATGCTGCAGGTGGGCTGAGGCAGGTCCAGGAGCTGAGGGTGGACCTATATTTGCTGTAACTTCACAAATCATGAGCTGAGTGCACTGAAACCCCAGCAGTTTCCCTAGAAGAGCAGCACCGGAGAGGAATACATGGGTCTTGTAGCTTTTATGACACCTAATAGATTGTAAAATGGCCATTGAATTTTATTGCGTTTGTGGGAGACTTGATGAGTCGAAGGATGGCGTGCTGTGTTACTGGAAGTCAAATAACCACTGATGCTCCTGTTGCTGGGTGGCTTTTAAAAAGGGAAGTTTGTTAGTTCATTCTCCGATGCCTTTGCTCCAATGGGTAACCATATATTCTTCAGAAATTTTGTCTTCTGTTTTATCTATTCTTTCTCTATTTTTGGAAACAGTTTTATATGTATGAATGTGAGGACAGCATAGCTACCCTTGTATTATGCATCAAATTAATTATTTCATTAGCTCCAGGGCAACCTTTGGAAATAAGACAATAACGTCAGTTGTTTATTTCCCTGAGATGTTAATGATTAACTCTGAAAAGAAAAGTAATTCTTCTATCTGGCCTACATAAAGTTTCATAGTTCCATGGAACAGCAAGATGCCTTTAGGTAGTATATGGCATGCAAAAAGATAAGCTCTGTAACATTACTGTGCAGATAGGTTTGGCTCCTGGAGAACAACTTTAGCCTAAGACTTTAGTGCTGCCAGCTGGCAGAAGTGATCATATATGTGAAACTTTAGGCTGAGCCAGAAAAACCTGAGTTCAAATCTCTTGCCAGGGATTGTAGGACAGAATGATTAACCTGATTTTATATTTTTGGATAACTATCAAGTGCTCGAATATTTATAGCAATAAATGTCTTCCATATGTGCTGATAGTGCATCCATGGTTGCAATAGCATGATACGGCTATTGCCTTACTTGAAGACACTAATTATAACTAATCCTATAGGCATGTGAATCATGAAACACTGGCCCAATTTCTGTCAGCTTCTGTGAGATGCATCTGACTGTGTTCATGTGAGCAATGCAGGTCAGCAGAGAGCTCAAGGCAAAATTCCAAGAGTGCTGGGGATCCTGAGGTCTCTTTTCAGAAGAAATACATGCACTTGATATTTAAGCACTTAAAGCTGCAGGTGGCCACTTTACCATCCTATACCTTCTGAGACTTCCTTGTAGGTGTCATAAAGTCTCAAGATGCCACTGAAAATAAAATCCTCATCCTACAAGCCAGTGTTACGTAGCCCTGTGATCTGCCAACTCAAAGTTGGCAAGGGACTCTCAGGCTTCTGAATTTGTTTGGTGCCTGCTAGACTGGCACGATAACCAGACTTGGAGCACTGCTGGTGCCCACTGGGTTTTGTGGTACTGAGGATGCTCAACTACTGCAGGGACAGTTTTTATCCAGGGATGTAATGTCTTCCCAGGTCAAGCTCTGAAGCACACCTTAAAGTAAAAACCTCTCTCTCCACTGGATGACTTTAGAGCTACTTTCTGGTTGGTAAGAAAAAGCAACAGAGGAACTGTATGAAGGTTATAATGTTTTAATAAGAAGGCTATAAAAACAGAGAAAGAGAGACTAGACTGGCGTTCCAGTAGTTTTCTCTTCCCCTGAAAGAGGTAAGCCCGCCCAGACGTCTTGCTTTTAAATACTGGCTACTGCATCTGTTTTAAACCAAAAATAATACCTTTTGATTGGAAATGTTTCAGTAACATCATTTGTGCATTTTATTGAGGTGAAGGTTACAATTATTAGAGTCACCAGGAATTTCAGACATTTAAACACAGCCTCTATTTCTCCAGAGTAAACCACATCCCTGTGCGATTATTCTTCTATCTAAATGCCTCCAAACCAAGTCTTAACCCAGATCTGACATTTGTTGCTGGTGGTCCCTCATACAAATCGACCCTTGAAATGAACATGTGGGGTTAAACAAATGCCAAGGAGATGGGACTGGATGCTGAGCCATCCCTGTGGGTGCTGAGGGAGGCAGAGCCTATGTAGGATGCAGCAGTCAGCCCTGGGTAGATCACGTGGCTCTGAGCAAGCTGCTGCCAGTCTGGTCAGGTACTGTAGTCTGGGCCCTACAGACTTTGACAGAATAAGGAAAAGGGTTTGTCTGGTCATGGAAACTGCTCCTTCAGCCATGCAATCTCTTTATGGCTTTTCTTTCAGCTGGCTCCTCCACAGGAAGCCAGAAACTGCATCTGTGGCAGAGAAGGGACTTGGCTCAACAACCAGAATGTCCCACCCAGCATGCTCTGTGTTTCCTCCTAATCTTTTCAGCAAACATTTTTGGAATGTCAGTTTAAAAACTGAGACTCTTAAGAGGTTTCTAAGGCCTGAATCCCTTTGTTTTCTGGCCTTTCTACATCGTCTACTGGCAGCAGGGAGGCAGGTGTTTAAGCACTTTCAATTTCAATTTTTTGATGCTTCCAGGAGAGCAAAAGTAAGAATTTGGATCTAAAAGACCATTAAAATTCTGATATCAGTAACAACAACAAACTTTGAAGCCAAAGGAAGTGTCCTGCTACCAACCTCGGCTGGGACATAAGGAGGTGAGAGTTTGTTATTACTGCTTTTGAGACAGCAGCTTTAAGGGGAATCCTCTTCACCTGGCCAAGGAAGTTTCAGCACCTGACTATTTAAATCTCTGGCAAATGCTTGCTGATCTGGAGGGAGCAGGATTAGGCTCATGGTGGAGTGCAAGGATGACAATTCTGCCTTCTGTCCTCTGCTGTCTGTATTGTCTGGTTGTGTCTTTCCCGTGCATTCTATAAGAAAAGATGCTGAGAAACCTGAATTGGGATGTTGGTATCCCCAGAGAGAGAAGGGGTTATCATCTCACTCCAAGGTCTTGTCGTATAGCACTTTGACACTGGTTGTGCACTTCTCCAGGGTCTGGGCTTTCTGATCCTGTCTGAAGTGTGTGTGTGCCTCCTTTTCCCCATTACAGTAGCACATTGACTGCTCAATCCCTACCCTCCTCTTCCTCCATAAGCCCCCAGCAATTTTTAGGAGAAACATTGTTCCTGCTTATTCTTGCGGTGCTGATGAGCCTGCAATAATGAAGGACCAGAGCAAAATACAGAGCTCTTGCTCTAGTGAAAGAGGTGGGTCTGTAGCCATTGCTCATCCAAGGGCAAGCAGGTTTCTGGCAAGACTGTGTGTGTAGAGTTTTGTCTACATAGTGGGCCAGGTCTTGAGTGCTCTGTCAATTAAGGGCAGCGATTCAAAGTGATTCACAGCAGATTACACCAGCCAGTCTCTTGATGGAGCACACTCTGGTCCTGCGCCTGCAGGTGCTGCACAGACTGCCAAGCCTGGAGCTAGCCTGCAGTTATGCTGTCAGCCTTGCTTAGATCTAATGCTTTGTGACAACTGTCTACCTGTAATGTGATAATGGGCTGAAAACCTCTGCAAAATTGATAGGGTCTCTCGCAAAGAAGGAGAAATTTATAACGTATCAGGCCTGATCCCTTTCTTAAGGTCCACATGAACTGCAAAGATTTCTTTGCAGCTGACAAGTCTGATTGCTCTTCTGTTCCTGGCTAGAGGATGACCGTGTTGCTGTCTGTGAAGCTGCTGACCTCCTACTTACTCCCAGTCCAGGGGGAATTGACCTGTTGCATTTTCAGGTGCTTTAAATTTGTTCTTTGAATCCTAAAATATTGTTGGTGTCTACCTGCTAGGGCTTCATCCATTTTGTACCTCTACTTTTCATATTCTAGATAAAACAATCTTCTGTCTGCAAAATGTTTCCAGGGTTTGTAAAATAAGTTCATTATGTTTAATCCCTAAAATACAAGTCATTATCTAGAACAATTAACAAGTAGTGTTCTAAAAGAAGCTGTGCTTAACATGGTGTAACAAAGTCTTTATGGAAGAGGCCAGATTCCTACCTACTTTTTTCTGGTGTGATCTAGGAATCACAGCCATGACTTTGTGCTAGATCACTGCTGAGTGAGACTTGGCCCTAAAACATTCTGATGCAGTTTCAAACCCTCCAAACTCGCTATCCAGGTAAAAGCACTGCCGCTAGGAAGTTGCAGCCATGGGAGAGGTTGTCCTCCTGCCTCTGGAGATGCCAAGGTGTGTTCCCTTTGAGCTGTGCAGCTGAAGACCAAGACAGAGACAACATTGCCTGGTTCCTCGTGCAGGGCAACCCAAAACTCTTTATGTAGCTGAAGTGTTGTCATTTTAGCTGGTACAAGCAGCTACAGCTGTTTCTGTTCCAGCTGCCCGCTTCCACCCTGGCTCAAACGGGCCCAGGACTGGCATGAGGCACTGGCAAAGCAGGCACTTGTGTGAGGAGAGCAGAGCAGCCGTGGTCTCCTGGGGCATTGTAGTGGTGTGGGGGACTGGCCAGCACAGGCTGGGGTGGCTGCTGGGGCAAATGTTGGGGATCAGGGCTGCGGGCTCCCTTCAGGGCTGCCGGGCTCCCTTCAGGGCTGCCGGGCTCCCTTCAGGGCTGCCGGGCTCCCTCAGGACTCCCTCAGGGCTGCCGGGCTCCCTCAGGGCTGCCGGGCTCCCTCAGGGCTGCCGGGCTCCCTCAGGGCTCCGGGCTCCCTCAGGGCTCCGGGCTCCCTCAGGGCTGCCGGGCTCCCTCAGGGCTCCGGGCCCTCAGCTCTCCCCACACCGGCGCTCTGGCCCTATCCCGGAGTGTGCTGCCAGGAAGCGGCTCTGGAGGCTGTGGACTGTGCTCTGCAGATCAGAGTCCCCTCCAGAGAAAACAGGGATGTTTACACAGAACACAGCTATCCTAACGGCCATGTGATAATTAGAGGCTGGAGGCTGCTGGATAAACCCTTCCCTATGACCTCCTCATCCTCCAGAGTGTAGGCCCCCACGGTGGCTCTGACCCCTGTGCCATTCCCTGCCACATCTGTGGGCTTATCATGCCTCTTAAAGAGCCCATAAACCCATTAGCTCTGGGTAAATGATCCCTGGGCTGTCTTTAGAATAATTAAAACCACAAGGCAAACAGTTACTCTGGACTATCAGCAGCGTATCAACAAAACTTGTGTCTTGAAATGTGTGTTCAATTTCTGTTATTAAAAGGCGCAGAGCCATATGTGAAACATTATCATGCATCTTTGTGAAATTAGCAGAAGTATTTGAACAACCATTTTGTCCCTATCAAAACAGCGCCTTATTATTTTTTTCATACTGTGTAGGAAGGTGAGAGAGCCTTATGAAGGCAGGAGGGCTCAGGCAGGCAACCCAGCTTCAGTAGCCCTTGACCAGGTAGGTCTGTTGGCTGTGCAGAGGCACACGCTGCCTGAGGAGCCCAGATGGTGGCTGGCCATGAATGGGGAAGAGGAACTATGAAGAGTCCTATGCTGCCTTTAATCCTGATAAAACTGCAGGTTTTATCAAACTCCCTAACTGCTTTACTTTGAGTGAGGCTTTTACAGTATTTGCTGAATTTAGTTGCCATTAGGGTCAATAGAAGTTTGAGTGTTGATTCAAGTTGTAAAAGAAAAACCACCAATGCTGAATGGGCTTTGAAATTCCCACCACTTATGCTTAAGAACATATGTTAGAAAAGTGATGTCACTTCTGACTGTTTATAAACTTTCAAAATAGCACTAGACCTTAAAAAAAAAAAAAATTCTAGCCCTTAGTTTTTTGAACTGCCTCTCTGAAAATGGCACCAAAACTCCTTGAGAGCAAGGTTTTCTGAACGAAGGGGAAAAGGAAGAGGAGCTGTTTCTGATTAATAGTGACCAATAACTGTGAGCAAGGTCAACATGTGTCATACAGCCAGGCTTGAAGATTAACATGGTGTGAAGTGTTTTGGCATTTAATGAACACTTTAAAAAACACTTCTGAAACAGAAAAAAACCCAAATTATTGATCTGTTTGGCAGTGCATTACACAACTGACACTAGCATACAAACCCTTCCTGTGGACCAAGTGTCTTTAGCTCTGGTTTTTTGTGACATAAAGAGGACATAGTTGGAGCCTTTCTTGCATGTGTCTGGTTTCAAGGGTGGTGAAGACAAGCAAGATCGGATTTGGAGAAGATGATCTTTAAAGAAAATGCTGGTGCTTCTTGTCAGGCCTAGTTATCAGCCAAATGGACTGAGATAAGGCAAACAAAACTGTCTGCTTAGTCAGATTGAGCAACAACATCCCTTGATTGTCAGAGCTGAATCAGCAAATACAAAAAAAGCTAAATACAGCCAGCCCTACACTTACAACCCACTTGTGGTTTTCACGCTGACAACCTAGTCACTAAGTATAAATGGTCCTCCCACTGCTGGTTTGTCTGTATCTCAGGTTATATTCAGGGATATGACTGCATCTCTAGCTTTGCAATCTTAACTCGTGTTTTTTTTTAAACTGAACAAGTACATTGGAGCTTTCTAACAGTGCCAAGTATTTCTGCTAGAATATATTCTGGAGGATTCATGTAATAACAAACATGTGAAGGATTTCTGATATGAAAGACTCTTGCCTATAATAGTTTTTTAGCTCCAAAGTGGAATTAGTTTTGTTCTAAAAATGCTTAAAATCTAAACCTATATATTGCCAAACATGCAGTGGCCAGAACTACAGGCTCTTGTCTATATTATAGACAGTAGGTTAAGCATACCTGGTAATATATATGAGCCCTGATTACACAGACTCAGCTCTCTGTTTTATTAATGTCAAGCAGTCTTTCTCTGGAGAGCTGTGAATCCTGACTGAAATTTGACACTGCTTTTCTGAGAGAACATTTTGTGAATCCTTACTGAGCAGCTCACAAATGCATAGGGTTTAGTGGACCAAAGTGAACCAAGAGAACAGAGATAAGCTTCAGAATTAGCAATTTAGCTATATTTGTGTATTAACAGCTGTTAATATGTAATTTCCATTGGTAAATGAATGTACAGTCATTGTTTTATGCATTCAGATTCAGTCTCTGACAGATTATGCAGCGCCAAATGCAGAGAATTTAGAATTTCTGCTATCTGGAAAGGCAACTGAACAAAAATATTTTCAGAGACACCTTGGGAGTCCTGCAAATAGCATCTGAAGCTTATATGAAATTATACAATCAGCTGCCAACACCTCTCTAAACATCACTGTTAGCAAAAGGTGGACGTGTTTTAGGGTGTAGAGGGAAAACCACACTTTGTGTAAATTCTGGAGGCTCAACAGCCATTAGAAAAGACTCCTGTGCATTCTCTTGTGTGACACCAGGCCAGCTTGCAAAATGCAGCAAGATTTCTGCTCTCACAGAAAGACCTTTTCTGTGGTGCTGCCACCATAGAACTGAGGAAAGGCAAACACAATCAGGGCTGCTGCAGCTGTCCCCCAAGCTGAAGATGCCATGGCATGAAACATGTTTTGGTTTTTACCAAGTTGGACTCAGCTCAAATAGTGTGCTTTGTCCAACATCCTTGTGCTGCTTTTAGGTATTTTATGTGCTGCTTACCAGTGAGTGCTGTACTGCAGCCCATGCTTTCTCCAGCCCAGCTATGAGAATCCCTCATCATCCATCCTGTAGTGTGACGGACTGGTAATTAATTGGCAGGAAAGCTGACTGAACAGCAGCTCAGGAACAGAGCCCAGGCATAACACTGCATTTCCAGCCTTGGGGAAATGTGGGGAGAAGAATCAGGAGAGAGAAAGGGAAAAATCCACTGAAGTCTTATAGGGTAAATCTCAACCTTCCATTTCTAGTGAATGCCTAGGCAATGGAATTGTCAATAGTTGCAGAAGAACAAATAAGTTGGGAGAAATAACATGCATGTAAGGTGGGTGTTTCAAGCAGTTAATGCTGCAGTTGGCAGTGAGCTCTTTTGTGGGACTACCAAGCAGGAAGGGGACAGAGCTCAGGCCTAAAGGAGCAACTCTTACGTTTTTCACTTACATGAGGGAATCATCCAGTGATGAGTCTCTGTAGCTGTTCTGGCTTCTTCTGCCTTCTGAATGCTTTTCCACAAATCTTTTCCGTGCCAGGAGTTGGCAGCTGCAAATTTTCTGAATGCCCCTGCAGCTGGGAGATGGCCCACCTGGGTTTCAGCCCCCCTTGCCCCTAAGTGCAGGCACCCTGAACTGCATGATCACCTCTGGTGTATTGGCACTACTGATGTGGGTTCTGTTGCTGATGTGAGTTTAGCCTCTTCAAGGTAAGTTTTGCTCTGGTGAGTATCCAGAAGGAGCAGTAAATTCATCAGTTTATCCATTATAGAACTTAAATGCCTAAAGCATAAAATATTATAGTTCCCCAGAACTGAAGTTGAGGTGTCAAAACATCTCCAGCTGGGACAAAGTGAACAGAGTCTGCAAAGCTGCAGTTTGGCTCTGTTTGCAGTGGAGATACCAGTCTGGAAAAGTGCCCAGTGTGCTGTTGTAAGAAACCTGCAATAAGTACGTGGCCACCACTCATGGCATATCTGAGGGTAAAAAGAACATTACAAACCTCATCTCTCTTCAGTTTTTTGTGGGCTCTTTATCTTTTGCTCTTTACAAAGCTGTGGGTAGCCTTTTCATTAAAACTCCCAATTATGCATTTGACAGAGATTCTGAAGGCCAGCATGTTGTAATGTTGGATGACAATTGATTATGGAATGTCTGTGCAAATGTACAGCTCTGTGATCCACCCTGTATCAATATTATAGTTGGAAGTCTTCTGCCCTTGTGTATAATCAGCATCTTATGAAATCCACAGCATCCCTACATGCTGTGTGTAACAGTTTCTAGAGAGCTGGATCACAGTGTAAGTGCTGCATGTATGGGGGAGTGGAGGTGACTTTTACTGGTACCATCTACAAAAGGGGTTATTCCTCACAAGGGGGACACCAGGGAATCTCTCAGGCAAACAAATCCTTTGAGATGCTCTAGCTGGAACAGCTCTTCTGCAGCAGGCCTGTGTTTAGTAGGAGTGAGTAACCAGGGATGTCAGGGGTGCAATGAAAACACCCTTTTCAACACAAATCAAAAACATAGCATGATAAAGCTGTGATGGAGAAAATTAACCCTATCCCAGCCAAACCCAGTACAGCCTTCTGAAGGGGGAACTTGCAGTTGCTGCCTCTGTGTTTTGCTTTGTGTGTGCCATAGTTACAGCCCAGCTGACCTCCAGGCTGTCTGGGGTTTGAACAGATGCACAGAGCAGCTCGTTGGAGCAGGATTGGAGTGGGACAGCAGCTGAGCTGCCTTAGTCCTTTACAGACCAAATAATTAGCCTGGGCAGAGCACCCTGCTGGACTTCAGGTCCCCAGTGGTCTTGGGTGTCTGCCCTGAACTGAATTGCATGATTCAGACATTAGCCACCTGTGCCAAGTGCAGCTTGGTGATGGAGAATCAAAGCTAAAAATGTTCTGTATTTCTCTGTTTGGGATAGCTGTAGATTCTGCTTTGCATTTACAATATAGCCACCAGGAAGTAAAGGGCATAGAGGCTTTTTCTGCTCTTCCTAACAAAGGGAATTTGCAGGTTCTGCCAGCCAAACCTCAGTATAAGGCAGGAGAGTAATGGTAATGTTGCAGCTATATCAATTTGACTCATTTAGAACGAAATACAAAAATGTTTGGGGTTTAGAAAGAAAAGATGTGTCTAGAAATTATCTCTTCATTTGTGTATATTATAATATTGTGTAAAATGCATGCTCAATTGCTGCTGAATTGTTATAATTAATTGCATTATACCTTGAACAACTGGAAGAAATGTATGCATGTTAGAGCTGGACCTGGAACTTCCTGTCTGAGGGTGCTTGTGTTGTCTGGGAATTCAGACAAGGCTTTGAGGCGCTAAGTGCTTTGCAGTAAAATATCCTTTGAAAGAATTTGGACTCCAGCAAAGGAGCTAATACACACCACCACCACCCTCAAAAACACCCAAAACCCACCTTGAGTGTCAGTCAGTGCTGTCAGGAATGCACTAGCAGGAGCTCTGCTTTTTTGTTGCTACTCAGACATATTTGTAGCTTTGTTTATAATTCTTTCATGCATTTGAAGGTGTTCCACCAACTATTGACAAGACAACAGTGTCTCAGCTGAAGTCCTAGCCAGAATGAATTTTCTCCTCCTACACTTTTTTCTTTGGGGATTTGGCTTGTGCCAGCCTGCACAGTGATATTCCTCTGGAAGCCAAGGCTTGCATGCAGTGTCACAGTCAGCCTGGCTCTCAGCTGGGCTCTCAGGCTTCAGGAGAGGGGGGAAATGGCAACTTATGCTTTCTTCTGCTTCATGCTCCAGTTGGCCTTGGATCTCCTATGCAGCAGAATAGGTACTTTTAATGTGGTTTCAAATTGAGGGTCACAAATTACTTGTCAAGCTATTTGCCCATATTATGTTGCACTTTGGACTTTCATTCTCAAAGGTGAACATTGGTATATTTACAATCTTCTGAGGGAGAAAACCAGAATTTAATAGGACTTGCTAAATAGAGCAAATGAGGCTGCAGTGCACTTTCCCTCTGTTATATATTAAGCTGATGTTATTAAGTGTTAACTTAACAATGTATTGTATGGACAGCTAAAAGGGGCCAGGAAAAGTCTTTGTGTAAAACATGTAAACAGCTAGTTTTTTGGGGTTTTTTATTGGAATCATTAACTGCACTGTAGTTAAATCCTTTGTTTTCATGGCTGGTTTAAATTAAATTAGCAACATTGTGATTTTTTTTTTTTTAATATGGTGGCTTTAATTAATATCAAAAGATTTAACAGAATAATTGATCTATGTATATTTTAAAGGAGTTTTTTTCAAAAAAACCCCAATTTACTGAAATTTTCTCTGGTAAAAAGCTAGGATTGTCTAAGGCCAGTTCAGGACAAGCTTGTTTAATACGTCAATTTCAGTGATACTCATAATATGATCCAGTGATATTTGATCATTTTAAGTACACACATAAAGGTGGAGATGCATAGGAATTGAGAATAAGATCTTGAGACGAGTCCTGTGGGACTTAAGGGACCAATGTCCATTAAATTTCAAATATTTGCGTATGTAATACCACAGGTTTTCCAAGGGAGTGCTCAGCTAGTCCACACTTTAGCATCTGTACCTAAGCAAAGAGCATATTTAACAATGCAGGGATATGTATCATTAAAGTACAGAGTGTTACACTAAGTCCTGAGGCCATTCACTGTGGTTTTCATCCAGACCAGACTTCAGGCATCGAGTATTTATGGATTCTGTCTCAGTGCAGCTTTCCTTTTCAAGAGGAGGGGGTTTCTGCTCTGGTGTAGCCCAGCTGCCCTTGAGCACCTATCATCTTGGCTTCCTGGTCAGAGCTGAAGATTCCACTGTGGAAGTTTTAACTTTTTACTTCAGCTTTAGCATGTTTCAAAAAAACTCTTTCAAACTGAAATTACTTATCTAAGTCAAACTCATGAAGTAATGCTGGAGACTCTGTCCCAGCTGGTGTTCCCAGAGAAGTCGGGGTCTGGCCACTCTCAGGGCTACTATAAATCTTTCTCTAAACAGGCCACTTGCATGTTAGCAGATGGCAGGGAGGTGCACCAGGAGTTTTGGATAGGTTTTTTTGATCTTTTCCTTCTTTTTCCATTCTTTCAGACCCCTCTTCATTCCCAGTGAAGTGCTATGGTCATCACAGCCTAGGAAGCCCACAGGGCTGCCTGACACACTCAGGTGAATGCCAGGCTTGCCAAGGCCCAGCATCTGCAGAAAGCCCTTGAGGAGCGAAGCTTTATGGTGGTGGGATTGCAGGATCCCCACCCACAGCCCTGGAATTGCCTTTCCACATCAGCTTTAGCAGCAGTGACACAGGTCAGCCCCATCTGTGACTAACACACAAGAGGCTCTATCT
This sequence comes from Serinus canaria, assembly GCF_022539315.1. NCBI lineage: Eukaryota > Metazoa > Chordata > Aves > Passeriformes > Fringillidae > Serinus > Serinus canaria. The sequence continues at coordinate 26,883,528 of NC_066321.1, forward strand.
TCTTTCCTTCTCTGTACATCATCATGTTGCACTTAGCTCTTGTTCCTGTTTTTTTTTCCTCCTTGCTTCATCCTTCCTTTCTCCTACGCGTGCACCTGGCCGTTGCTGCCTTCCCCGTGTGCAGATGGGGCTGTTCAATAGCCTGTGTTTGTGGAATGAGCTAATTTAAACACACACATTTGTCTCTTATATAAATGTGTTTATATTGTTTTTATGTGCTTTTGCATAAAAGCTGGATCAAATAAACCTGAGCCTGGATCAAATAAACCTGGGAAGGATAGTAGCATCTGCTGGATAGGACAGGGATCCGGTCGCTGGGGTTAGAGTAAAAGCTCCTCACCTGAACAGTTGCTGACCGTGCAGTAAAGTACCTGCACAACTGCATCAAAATGCTCTTAAATAAATGTAGGTTGACCTGGTGAAACTCTTTGGGATTGGTCAAACACTGGAGGCTGTGTTGTACGGGCAGCTGGGGGAACTCGGAGCAGTTTTGTGGCAGGAGTTTTAAATGGGTGATGGTGTAAGAGCTGGCTTGTGGCCGCTTCTAGAAGCATTGGTGTGAGCTACCTCTGCCAGAGGTCATTGCTCCCATGGCTCTACTACAGCTGCTCCTGCACATCCCCCCAAAGCAGCTGCCAGGAAGCAGTAAAGGCAGTGGTGGCAGCAGGAGCCAGAGAGTGAGAGAGTGAACATCCTCTTTCACTTGGAGAGGATATTCAAACACTTCAGAACAAATATCACAGTTCTGCAAGTGGAGGAAAGACAATATTAAAAATGTCCCTGTCCTTTCCCTGCCTTTCTGGAAACACTTCAAAAGGAATGAAATGGGCAATCAGTAAATGATTCTGAAAAATACATTCCTGATCTATCAGTAAAGTCAAATAAAATTACCTAAACAATTTAGAGATTAGGAACATTGCAGAGCTCTAACACTCCCTTGAAGGGGTACCCCACAGTTTGTATTTACTGGAGCATGAAAATAAAATTTATTTCAGTAGGAGACAGCAGGACTTTCCAGGCAGGGCTGGATTCCCTTCAGGAGGGTCTGAGATTTCTACAGAAGGTGTTTGATGGGTGAAGTCAGCTTTTCCAAGGTTGTGCTAAAGAAAGAGGCAGGACAATGGCAATAACTGGTACCACAGATAATTTTAGGGACTTGCTGCAGAAATATCTCCCTCACAGAGCTGTTTGCTGGGTTCCCTAGACTTTAAACAGACTTCATTTCATGCTAGAAACATCAGGATTCATTGTTTTCTGTGTTTCTTTGATGCTGGAACCATCTTTCTAGCATGTAGTTTGAGGTTCAGAAATTTACCTATGGCTATTCTTTTCCTATGCAGTAATTAATCACAAAGAAACTGTTTAGGTCACAGACTTTTCACTGCCTTCCTTTGGTAATGGAGATTGTGGAAACATAACTTGGAGCTCAGACAGGCCCTGATTGCTGCAGCAGGACATTGCAGGCACAGCATTCATGCATGCCCTCACTATTGAGAAGGAGCTCTCCTTGAGCAAAGCTGCTCTTTGTCTTGGTGTTCAGAGCCTTCAGTGGGGTCCGTTTGCTCCTGCAGACACAGCAAGTGAAACTCTGTGGTAAGCAGGACCATTCAAAAGAGTCATTCAAAAGACTCTCTGGGCACTTGCAAAGCCTGAAGAGTAAAAAGTTCAAATATTTGTGATTTGCTGGGGGGTACTCCTATTGCCTGATGCACCAGTGCCCCTTTAATTCTCATTTCATTTTCTGAAGTTGGGTCTAAAACTGGTGGAAGAAAATATCTGAAGGTACCAGTAAATATGGTGGTAGCAATGTTCTGCTTTTTAAATTATTTTAAGAGTAACATCAAAGGACTACAGAGATATATTTAGTGACTTGTACTGCTCTGGTCAAGAACCTCAGTGTTTTAAATGTTTCTTCCCTTATAGTGTGTGCAAAAGCCTTTGTCGGCCTGTGCAGGGGGAATAATTGAAACAAATATTTCCCTATTTTTATTCCCCAATACTTTTCCTACTCTGAGGAAGTTTCCTGGCTTGCTCTGTTCTCTCCAAGGGCTATCTAGAAAAATTTTATTGAGAGATATTTGAAGAGAAAAACAGAATTCAGAATATCCTGTGCTTTGTGGATATCCCAGACTGATTTAGTTTTACTTTCTTGCCTTTTTCCTTTTTTTTTGGTGGTGGGGAGTGGGGCAGGATGTTGGGAGGAGGAGGGAACGGTGTGTTTATTTTTCCCACTGCAGTTAGTATTTTGTTGCATGCCTTGGACAGTGGAAGTTCTTGCCTAGAGGAAGTGTCCTTTTTTTAATGGACATGGAGACTAAAACAAAAATATTATTTTCTGCTTTAAATTGAGGTACATTTCATTCCTCCCTAAAGACACTCAGATACTTTTATCACATACATGAGAAAAGTGAATCAAAGCAATGTATCAGAAAATCCTGGCTGCTGTGCTTTTCCTGTCACTTCTTGCCTCTTGGCCACAGGGAGTGTTAGGCCCTTCGGGAGGGGGCCTGAGCAGGACAGCGAGGTGCTGTGGCTCCCCTGGGCTGCACTTCCATCCTCTGCCTGTTGGCCATGAGGATGGGCCAGGGCCAGTTGGTAGACAAGGGTTTTGCAGCTGCTTCCATCCAGCTAAGGGCTGGAAGGATGGGGTGGTTATTTCATGGAATTGCAATCCTCTTGCACCATGCAAGGCCAAACTCTCCTCTTGGGCGCTCAATGTCTGTGGAGTTAATCCCAACCTACAGTGATGCTGGAAAACTCTGACCTCTACAGCTAATTTCCAATTGTAAGCCTAAAAGAAGAATGGTTGGCTAGTTTTGTTTTTCTGCCCGTGCTTAAGTGCATTTTGCTTTCATTACGGGGTGTCAAGTTGTTAATATTTATGGAGGACACAAAAGAATGAAAATTCTGTTTTGTGTTCAATCTGACATCTTTTGGCACCAAAACCCTCTAGTCATGGTAGTAGTTCAGTTTCAATTCGGCAGAGCTCTTTCGAGATGAAGTGCTTTAAAGTGTGGTTTGGCTCTGAGGAGGGATTCTATGCAAATAGTATTCAGGGGGTCTGCCTTTATTGTCTCAAATATTAATAATTTCCAGATCAAATGCAGTCTGCCTTGAGTTTGTTTCTTTGTTCTTTCTTCCTGTTCTGTCAACTTGGTTAAATGTATCATCACACTTTTAAAGTCAACCTGCTTCTTTCCTTGGCACATGTCCCCCTGCACAGAGAGGTTCTGCAGGCTCCTCCAGCTCAGTTACCCCTTTCACTCTGCCCAAGGCAGAAGCAGCAGGAAGGGGCTCCTGGGAGCTGTGGCAGAGGAATGAGCTCACCCAAGTGGGTGCACTGAGGCTCCAGGGCCACGCTGGGCTCCGTGAACCTGCGGTGGGACAATATTCTGCCTTGTTCCTGGAAAGCTCTGCCTGACCACACACCAGCACCTGTCCAGATCTGCTCGGCCCAGTCCAAACTTATGAGGTTCCTCTAAGGGCTCACTGAGAGATGATGTCATTGCTTGCACCATGCTGAAATGCCAAGCTCTGGAGGCCTTCTCTGCAGCTCCAGCAGCACAGCCATGCATACTAACATGAGTGAAGTGACACTGCCTTGGAGGTTCTTGGGTCAATGAAGCTTGTTCTTGTGGAAGACAAAAGCTGCCTTATACAGCTCTGTGTGCATTTGGCAGCAAAAAAAAATCAAAAACCAGCAAAATTCTCAAGAAGGCTCTGGGGAAGGAGAGATTATTACTGAAAAGGGTATTTAATTCTCTTGTTAAAACAGGCCACAGATTCTTTGGAAGTTAAGGAAAACTGAATGCTGCAAACTGTGCCTGCAAACACTGGTACAGTCCATGTGTTCAGAGAATGTATGTTTACAGATAAGCTATTTGTTTGTGAGCAGGCATTATTTGTGATGTGTGCTTTGCATGCAGTGCTGAATCTGTGAAGTATAGCAAGAATGCACTATGAAGAAATGTTGACTTTTGAAGTATTTTATAATTCTAATGTTGAAATCCCAGTTGTCTGGAAAAATCTTCTTCCAGTAAATGGCCTATGTTTCCTGCTAAGACTTCATTCATTATTTGCTATGCTAGCTTAGGCATACATTGCATATCCATAAACCACTACATGTGGAATACTCATTTAGCCCAGACCTCTCCTGGAATAAAACCATGATAGCTCTCTGAGTACATGCTGGATAATTTCAAATTCTCATTAATACTTTTTATAGTTTATGACTGTACTATATTCAACTATTGATCAGATACTCTAGTTTATAAACAGATTTCCTACTGAGGATTTGTGTATGAGGAAAGAAATACGTGTTAGGGGTAGGATGTAAGCATGGATACAAATTAAATAGCAACCTTTGAGCTGGAGGCTTGGTTTGTCAGTCACATAGATAACCACTGCTATTGCCAGTGACCCTTTAAGTGCAGATGTTCATATTAAATGTTCTCCATCCAGTACCCTCTCTGACACACTCCATGGTAGCATTTAATGCACTTCACACCAGCCGAATGGGGCAGAACATAAAAGTTAATTTGCAAACTTTCACGTTTTCTGCCATATTTCAAAGTCCATCCAGACACTTTAGCTGAGGTTATTGTGCCAATGGATAGTGCCCTTTGATCCAGAGGAAGCCAGGCTTAGCTTCTGCCACACTCTCCTCCTGCTGCAGTCTGTGTGAGCTGCCAAGGGCTGTGCCTATTCCCCAGGAAGAGAGAAACTGTGTCTTGATTTAGCTCAGTAATAGAATCCTGGTATAATGCTTGTGCTGAAGTGGGATGATTACACAGTAGTTGTGTCTCCACATTTTAGTGACCAAATGAAATGGCAGCCTGGGAGGGTCCATCCCCCAGCATGCAGACAGGATGCCAGTCTTCCCATTCCTCAGCAAAAAGTATCAAGAATTGAATGGATTTAACACTGTCTTTCTTCTGCTTTCTGACATTTGATATGGAAAATGCTTGTAAGTGTGTGATCAATGCTTGGTTTGCTGCATGGGAATTGTTATAGTTTGAGGGGAGTCTAGGGGATACTTTATGAGCTATTAAATAACTCATTAACTGGCAGGCTGCCTACTTGACACCAGAATCCCAGGTAGGCTGAGGTGTCTTCTGATACAGTATGCCAGAGTTTGAAAATGCAGCAAATAAATGTTCATCTAATAGCTCTCATCTCCTCTCCTGCAGACAGCCTGTCATTTTAAATGGCAGAGACACAAATTGCCTTTGCTGCTGGACCTCTCCTAGAAAGAACACCTGTTTCCCATATCACTGACATTAATGCTGGATAAAGCTTTCTGTGGAAGTGGAAGATGTATTAGAAGATAGTGTTGTTCTATAAACATTAACACCTTTCTATTTTTTCTTCCTTTTTTTGGGGGTGGGGGTTTTTTGTTTGTTTGTTTGTTTGTTTTTGGTTTTGTTTTTGTCTAAAGCAATAGGTCTGATATAAGATACTTCTTTCAATCAGTGGTGGTTCACCTTTACCTGGAGAACCTGAGTCAGCTGCAGAATACATCACTGCTGTACTCCTACATCCCCAACATGTTCTGCTATCTCAGCACCTTTCAGCTGTAAATAAGGTATAGGGAAATATTATTAGATAGGCTATATTTACAGATAAACTGAGGCACAGGGCACCTCAGGGTATTTCTGTGTTGCAGCTGAAGGAGGAGCATGAGTGTGCATACCCTCATTATCAGCAGCTTCTCAGGACCCTTAACATCGTGGTAGCACAGGGGAGTACAGACAGCAGGTTAACCTGATCACAGCAATTGGCCCTTCTCTCTTGTGGAAAGTTGTGCCCCCTGCACTGGAGCTCCCAGCAGGAAGCCCATGCAAAGTCCCTTGATTGCATGCTCTGCTGTCTTCAGTCCACAGCTGGCAGAAGAATCAGTAGCACCTCATTTAAATTTTCCCTTTTTCACTTGCCAGGTTAAGGAATTCTTTCTGCTCCTCAGTTCAGGCCAAGCCACCCCAATGGCACAGGAATAACTGTAAGGTCAAGGTCATAGAGGACTAGCAACAACAGAAGTGTGGAGTTCATAACCATGGCAGGCCAGGGTGAGCTGCCTGAACAGGGGTGCCAAAGCCTTTGCTCCATCCCACACAAACACTGGCATGCATCTTCCTGGGGGAAAACAAAACATAAGCATCTCTTCACAGGGTGAGTAGGAGCAAGAAAAACCCAGGCACAGTGCAGCTCAATTCACTAAGTGAGTGCTGGGTGAAGCCATGTTAGTGTCTGAGGTGCTCCTGCTGCCTGTGGCAACTCACTGACTCAAATCCCTGCCATTGCATCCCATGACTGCCCATGGATGCTGGCAGGGAGCAGACCAGAGTGGGCAGCTCTCTCACAGCAGGGAGAGTGGACTGGAGGGCACCAGGTGGGAAGTACAGACGGTATTAAAGTAACAGAGCTGTGGCAAAGATGCATGGGGAGTATTAAAGCCTGCTTCCTTGTAGATTGTTGTGGTTTGTGGGAAGTGCAGAGGGAAAGGAAAATAATGTGCAATACGATTTCATGGTCAGTTTAGGGTGTTGCAAAAAAATTCTCTTGATAAACTGACAACCTGACTGCTCCCACAAGCAGCAGGGATGCCAAGGAGAGCATCTATACTGCTCATAAGAGAATTGTCATTTTCAGAAGTGTCTAAGGTGGCATGGAGGTATTTGCAGGGTAAAAAAGGTAAACCAAAAGGTATCCTTTTCATTCCTTCCCTGAATAAAATATCAGTAGAAACAAACAAAGCAGCATTGGGTAAAACCTGAAAGTTGTTAACCTTTACCATGGCCAAAACAGATGCAATACATATACAGTTTGGTCAGAAATCCTCTCTATGGTACTAGATTTGTGGCATCTCAGCATAGTCACAGTCCTTTGGTAAAGCAAGAGAAGAGAGAAAAGAAGCTGCTCAAATTACCCTGCAAATACCAGGAAATTACCTGCATCTTATTTGGCCTCCTTTGAGTCTTAGGTTTCCTAATCCATTTGAAAGATTTTATAATGTGTACTGCATGCAATTCACAAAAATTACAGTTGTAAGGCAAAGCTATTTACTTTACATTATAATGTTCAAAAACATTCTCAGTTGATAATATCAATATTCTCAAGGCCAGCTATTGGTAAACTCAGGCACACCAAATAGAATAGTAAAAATTATGAGAGTTTAGAGTGAAAGACCTTCAACTGCTTCCCAGTTTCTGGTTGTTTTTTTTTTTTCATGTGCACTGGGCTTCTGTTTTAAGCATGCACAACCAACTTTATTAAGTGGGACAGCTTCCCAATGTGTGGTTTAAACAAATGCAAGTTAAAATTCTCCCAGATTCACCTGACTCATAGTTGATGCTGTAAAATGCTTGACAAATATTGCAAGACACCTGTTAAATTTTTTTTGGCAAGATTCCCAGTTGCATCCAGCTGATAGATAATGCATCAGGTTTCAACTGTATGAAGTATTGGGAGATATTCTGGAAAAGGCTGCAGCAGCAGGTTGTGAATGAAGCAGGAAGAGCAGAGTTTTTTCCTTTGGAAGTAACAATGTTTTATTGTTCAGATTTTTCTCCCACATTGGTTTGGTTTTGTTGTGAAGGAAAGCAGGCAAGGCTGGAAGGGCCCTCTTGAGACCATCTAGTACAAGCTCCATGTGAAAAGCAGGATCAGCTAGAGCATTTCAAATGAAAAATGAGGCTGGTTATACCAGGCAGTGCACTTGGCATTTCAGAAACTTGTCAGAAGGCAAGGAAGAGTAAGAAAGGGTGATGGGCTTGGAAGAAAGAAAATGTGGCTGCTTCAAAGACTACTCTAAGCATGCTTTAAATGCCTCTCATTAAGCACTTTTCCATGCTCACCATTAAGGGAGGAAACAGATAGTTCTGGGATTTTATATTTTGCTAGGCTAAGTGATGACAAACGGAGACAAATTTATATATAGTTGTATATACTTTATATAGCTAGAGGTAAGCTTAAGTGAATGCTGTATTTAACAACAGTAGATGGCAACTCTGCAAAACATTCTGAAACCTTTTCTTCAGGCAGACTTCTCTAATGACACATGGGTACAACTGTGGTGCACAGCAACAAGCTCCCTATCTGGGGAGCTCCATTTGCCAGAACTTCAGCTGCAGAGCAATCACAACAAATGAGCAGCAGATGAAACAGGTGTCACACATGGTGGGTGTAACACACTCAGAGGTGGTGGCTGCCACCACGCTCCTGGCCTGTGCTGCTGAGGCTGGGACCTAACATAGTGCTTTGAATGATGGATCTCCCAGTGCACTTGGGTGAAATGAGGCTGGTTTTAGTAATGTCTGTAACACATGCAAGATGGAGATCACTGGCTGTCCAGCAGTCAGAAGGAAATACTAACATCTTCAGGGACAGACTGACAAGCTGGGGTAAGAGATGAAAAAATGGTGGTGGTTAAATCCATGTCTCCAGTTGCCTCTTCATGATGAGAGGCAGACCCTTGGGGAGAGTGTTCTAGGAGCAGGCTCTGGCCAGTTGTGCTGTCTTTGCCTCTTCACTTGTGCTGAGGGTGTTAGCTCTGTGCTGCAGCATCTTTGCCCTGTGACAACCTGTTTGGTGCACCACCTCCCAGTGGCTCCTGAAGGGTGTATCAGCAATTCTAGTGAACTACTCTAACCTTGGACTGTTGGTGGTGAGGAGCCAAAGTTCCTATCTGGCAGGAAGTCTAAGTGTTTAAAAATTAAAATTCACTTGTAATTGAAGTGAAAAATTAAAATCTCAGCATCTTGTGTTAAGCAAATTCAGGGAAATGTTGATTATTTCCCCAGAAATTGTTCTATTCGTTTTAATGTTAAATGTAATAGTCATATTAAATATTGAATCCATGGCTACAAAGGGTCAATGTAAATATTTACTATAGCATTAACTACATGATGTGATTGCAGTGGAATGTTTGGACTCTTTTCCCCATTACAGTTTTATCATAATCGACATGTTTCCCCAAACATTTTGGTTTGAACAAAATGGTATTGATATTTTTCAAGAAAAAGCTGGTTTAGTCTGTGTTTTTCCAGGCAGCTGTGGACCATGGGGTAGAAGTCAGGCTGACCTTGTCCCTTCCAGCATCCTGCAAAGAGCTCTTCTGTTGGGTTGCTCTTCCAGAGTAGAGTTTTTGATACAAAGTTGGGGAGGCGTGCCCCAGGGGTGCTTGGATTGAATGAAATTCTGAGAAAGGAATCTGGGACTGCTTAGGAGGACAGAGGAGAGCAAAACGGGCATTTTAATAACACAAAGGGGAGATGCTAGACCCCGCCATTCACAGATATTCATACTGTGCTTTTGGAGCTAAATCAATGGGAGTAGGCCCCAGGTGCCTTTAGAAACCCATCCCTCAATGTGTTGCAGCCTTGCATGGCTGTGAAGGACTAGCCCAGCCAGACATGCTGGAGTGGGGTTGCAAACATGCTAGAAAATGCTGGACAGTGCATTTTCAGAATGCTGAAGAGTCAGTTTGCCTTAAGCTCAGGCTGCTGGATCCAAGTTGTTCTGATGGGGTGGGCTGGTGGTGCCTCAGCAATCATTGAGCACCTGCCAGGGCTCCATGATGGGCTTGATGGAGTCTTGTAGGAATGCTGGAGTTCTCCTGCACCTGCCTCTTCCTTGAGCACTTCAAGGCTGCTCTCCCTGCACGTCCCTGCCTGGTGGCACTTTCACATAGGTGCAGGTGTACCTCTCTTGTCCCCTCGGAGTCTTGCCCGCCTCATGGGCAGCCTCTGGGCTAGCTCACCTCTGGGCTTATCCTGTCAAGGGATGAGCAGCTCTCTGGCTGAAGCAGCTGCCAGAGGAGGAGGTAAAGGCAAAGCTGCTTTGTACCACTTTAGGGTGGGCTTAATAATTTTCCACTTCTCAAAGAGGCAAGGTTTTCCTACTGCTCCTGCTGTCTGTGTGTGGTGGAATAAACATCTGTTCGGCAGTTCTAGTTTGCAAGTGAAGGCAATTACCCGTGGCACAGGTGTGTTATCCTCTGCAAGCTTTTATTTCTCTCAAATATATGGACATGTCTGCAAATAATTTGAGGTATTGCTATTATATAGCCTTACACCCTATGGAGGATAATTACTGAGCTTTTTTTCCTTTACTTTACTGTATCTTTGTTTTATTCACAGAGGAAAACTCCCACTTATGCCCCTCCCAGTTGCCACATAAAAATTCTCTTTGAAGTGGGAATACAAGTCACAATAAGTTTATTGTTAAAGTAAATTAGCACTGAATGAGAACACAGTGTATCTTTATAAACCAATACGGTTTTTGGAGAATGAGCCATTAAATTCCAGTAGTTTAGCTCCTGTTTGTGGTTCACTGCCGGCTTGTGTGAGTGCCTGATAAGAATCAGTGGGAGAATGAGCTGACCATCTCCTGCAAACAAAACACTTTTTTTTTACCCCTCTGTCTGCAAAATACAGAGCCTTTAGGGTTCTGTTTCCTTTCATTGCAGGCTGCATCTGCAGATGATTGGAAACATACCTATAAGTCCCAGGATGTTCAGATAGAAAGCCTTGGAAGTTCAGTTCTACATCAAACCCTTTGAAGTTCATTCCCATTTTTGCAAATGACTGATGGAAATGACTGATCATCTGAAACTTGTTAAGAATGTAATCCACTAACTCCCTAGTGGCTTTTGGATCAGGTTTTCGCAGTGGGCTCTCCTCAAATAAGGGACATTCATTTTTCCATCTCAGTTTTTCTCCATTATTGATTGGTAGGAATCTGAAATGGGACAAAATCTAATTTAAATTTTCTTTCCCTACAGTAATTTAAATAGCCTTTAAATGGCAGCCTGGCGTAAAGTGATGCCTAAAATAGGGCAAAAATAACAGAAAAAAAAATTGTGGGCTTGAAAATTCCAGAGGAAGTTGACATCTTTTAAACATGGGCTGGATTGTAGTGCTAATTTATTCATCTAGTTGTTTTCTGGATCTTGGGGCTCATCCTAGCCTTGAATGTGGTAGCATGTTTTCCTGAACAGGGGACAGAGGGAGTATGGAATGCAATTGCTAGCTCCATGCATTCTGGCCCAGGGTCCACTTGTTTTGGCATGTCTTTAGATTGTGTTTTCAGAGCACTCAGCAGAGCTGGATATGAAAATCTCCTTACCACAAGACATTCCTAAATATCCCAACTTCCCCGTGATCTTCGCAGGAGACTTAAACAAATTCTCACTGCCTGCTGTCCCTGGCTCAGGAGTGAGCAGTGGAGGGAATTTGCTGACCTGGCTTAACATACTGGTATGCAAAAAGCAATGCCAGGATCTGGTCAGCATGGCAGATTATTAAAATGGCCCTGTGTGCATCTGCAGTGAAAACTTAGGAAAAAAATTACCACTTTACTACTTCTCTTTCCATGGGCTGTTTAAAGCTGGCCCAGGAAAACTGGAGAGTTTGTCCTTTTTATTGGTTTGGACTCTGAACTCTTTACATGTGCATATGTCTCCTGGTAGGGCTGTTACACACAGGATAGGAGAAACCTGGCTTTGCCCATCAGACCTCTAGTTGCTGTGGAAGAACAGCTTTCCAAATTTTTACAGGTTTCCCTGGGGTGGCACATTGGATGTGGTAGGAACACAGAGTCCTCTTAGATTAATTTTGTAAATTTACAGTCTAGACTGTACTAGGATACATTGGTCTTGATGGATGAAAAAACCCCAAACCCCATCAGACTGTTTATGTCTTAAAGAAACAAACCTTCTGAAGTGAAATATTGACTTGCTGTGAGCAGTGCTGAAGCCAATGCCTAGAGATGATAATGTGAGTCTTTCTCTGGGCTCAGAAAGCATCAGCCCACTTGGTGTGTTGGAGCAAGGGTCCAGTACCCCAGGCTTGGAATCCAGTGCACTGGACAGTGTGAGCTGGTTTTTCTTGGACTGTGACAGTTTCTTAGGCTGCAGTAGCCCACAGTAACTAGCAGACATTGCTGCAGCCCTGAGGTTGCTCTAGTTAGCACTGGGAGATCCATGCAGTGAAATATTTCATGCTGTAGGAACTGAAGTGCTAAATGCACTTCATTCCACTTGGGAGCACAAGGCCAGGTAAAGCATTAACACCAGAGTTAAGACAAACTAATTCAGGAATAACTAATACTGTTGACTTTGCTTGCACAAAATGTCACTTTCTTTGAGCTTTTATTTTCTCTCCCAAGAGCAGGTTTAAGGGCAAACACAAATATTAGTCATCTTTCTCCTATTAATTATTGTTAAAGATTTAAAGGCTCATAGACTTTGAAGTTAATGCCCCATTCAATGTGGGAAAAGGCAAAGCTGTACATCCCCAGTGGTGTTGTTCTTTCTGGCTGGCTGGTTGATCACAGACTGACTGTCCTGCCTTGCGACATCAGCAGCACATGGTGCTCCTTAGGGGCAGCTCTTGGGAGAAGAAGAGGGTTTCAGATGGACAGAGTGAGCGAGTGAGCGTGGCTGTAGGTGTGCAGCACACGTGCACACGTAGGGGAATGAATGCAGCACAGCCCTACTCCTAAATCCTGGTGTGCCAAGGCCTGCTGTCCTGCCCTTGTGCAAGATTTTATCTTTGCTTATCTTGTACAGTGATCTCTTTCATTTCATATATACAAAAGGACTTCTGAAATCCTGGATTAAGTTTGGAATAAAATGTTGATTTCCTTCGAACGTGGGTGGTTTCCATGCCCTGCTCCATTCTCAAAGTGACTCTGTCCAAATGGCATTGAAGGACTCCTGAACTCACATTTGTCAGTTCCAGGTCAGATTCCTTAGCTTTACAAAAGTGAAGATGTTTCACTTCCCACTTTCTTGAATAAAGATGAGCAGAGCTATTCCTTTCTAAGAAATTTCTTCTCTTGCCTGTGTGGTTGACTTTTCTCAGCCCTACACAGATAATATGAGGGATGGAGTTTGGACTCATATTTAGAGCTATTAATGGGGATGTGTGTAGGAAAAAGGGACCCAACCCTGCTAATAAGATTTTAGTAAGATTTGAAGAATGGAACAGCTTTTATGAACTTAGTATGTTTGTAATACAACATTGAATTTAAACCTATGAAAAGACAAACAACTTGGCTAAAAAAATTGATTGTTTTTACCTAATCAGTTTCATTTGCCACAAATGCAATTTTGAAGCAATGAAAGAAAGATATTATTTTGAATCAAATTCAATGAATAGTTTTGGCTAGAAGTGTTGAAATATTTTGTATTATGTCCATATCTGTATTAAAAAAAATGCTCTGTACTTCTCAAAGCATTTCAATTTGGGGCATTTGTAGTAGAAATGGAGGTTTTTTTCTGCAGTGACAATTAAAGCTTAAGAACTCAGATTTATAAATTGATGTATCTTTCTGTGATGTATAAAGAAAAAGGATAGAATATTTTGAATTTTTTTTTCTTTTAAACCTAGGTGATTTTTCTCAGAGGGTTGAAAAAGAAAACATTTCATCAGGAGAAGATCTTCTTAAGAGTCGTCCTATTTATTGTAAAATTTAGTTTTTTAGTATTGCTTCTGAGCCACTGAAAGCAGCTCTATTTGTAGTAAAAGCCAGGGAAACCATTACCTAGAAGTGGGATTTGTTCCACATTGCCTCTGTGCTCTGATTACCACTCTCCAGGGCATTCTAGGGTGTCTGATGTTCTACCTGCCTGGACTTGATTGAACAGTATAAGAAGGAAAGGTAAGGACTCACTCTGTAGCCTGGCCTTCCTTTCTAGTACATGGGTGTCCACAATGCAAGTCTTTCCCCTTACTGAAAAGGTCTGTAAAAAAAAACCCCAAAACCCCCAAATCAGAATAAAACTCCCTCCTCAACTTTGTGCAGTTTGAATGGATATCCACAACTCCATTTTGTGCAGCAATATTTGTAAAAATGGAAAAGCACTTCTCTCTTATTTCTGAACTCATCTGCCTCTTCTGTGACAGTGACAGGCTCAGAAATGACTGCTGATTAAAATAGGTGGAAATCATGAATACAGAGGGACTGGGAGGAAAATTGCATTGCAATCTGCCATCCATCCTGGAAAGCAGAAGGGAGATGATGCTGTGCCAGCATGTCCTCTGTACATGCTGTTTAAGGGCAAAAGGGGAGCTGGACTCTCCCAGGGGTTGATGCTGAGCTTTAGCACCTTTCAGAAATCAGCTCTTGAAGCAAAGGAGGGAACATGGTGAAGGCAGCACTGGCTGCCCAGCAGGGCCCGGGGCAGCAGGATACCATCACCTGGCAGTGGGCAGGTTGAGGCAGCACTGGAGAGAGCCACTTGGCACGGGGCAGGTGGACCAGACAGCAGGAGTGCAGCACCATGTGCTCCACGGCTTGGCATTAATGAGACACCTATTGGAATTCTGTGCACTCTTTAAAGACCTTCTGTGTGGAAAATCGTTACGTTTACCCTAATCCTTTGCAAGTGAAAAAGCAAACAGGAATCTTCCCCGCTGTACTTATTTGTGGACTTCCTAGGAAGCTTTTGGAGCTGTGCAGGTCACTTTGTGTCCTGGAAGGAGGTGCTGAGCGGTAGACAGCTGCTGCAAGCGACACAGTAACTGCAGAGTCTGGTGCACAAGGTGGGGAGGGGTCAGCATTAAGGTCTGTTATTTGACTTGACAGTCAGAGTTGAGTTTTTCCAAGCAGCTTCCCTCTGTGTGTGCACTCTGAAAAGCACTGTGTGCTCTACATGCAGAAGAGAGCTAACAAACCACAGATGCAAGCATGAAGTGGAGAACAGCACTTAGAAATGCAGGTCCCCAAGATTTGTGCTCTATTTTGAAGAATCTTAAATATCTGGCATGCTGAGCTCTACCCAAAAGACAGGGTATAGGAGTATCAATGAAGAAATAGACTGAGCCATTCCAGGCTGTGTTTAGAAGTGCTTTTTCCTAACCCAGCTTAAAAGCTGTTGGCTTCCTCAGTGGCAGTAACTTGCAGTCTGTGGAAGTAGGCGCTGTACTAGGAGCACAGTGTTCTCTGGCTTATGATGCATCTGGACTGGTGGGAAGGGTTCACTTAGGGGACCTTATTGTTTTCTTCCCAAGGAGATGTCCATTGCACATATGCTTTTGTAGTAAATGGCTGCTCTCCTGCCCTAATCCTTTGCCTGCACTGCCATTTTATGATCATAGCCCTGATCTACCACCCCTGATGCTTCAAATTTGAAACTCTGGCTCAGCAGTAGGATAATTTAAGTGTTGTTCCTGGAGCCCTGCCCCAGAGAGCTGACCCTTGCTGAGGCAGAACTAGGAGCTCTCTCCTGACTTAACATGAGCTTCAGTGGTTTGCAGCACCACAGGAAGTGACCCTGCACCCTCAGCCTTGGCACCTCTTTCTTAGACCTGCCTGGAGTGAAGGATGGGGAAGAGAGCAAAATGAGAAAGGCAGAGGAACTATTCTCTTGTTGGGGGCTGGGATGCCCTACTACTTACTGTAGCTAAGAACAAGCATAGCATCCTCTGTAGTACCAGAGCCAGGAGGCAGCAAGAGAAATGTATAATCTTGTGCCTGGTGTGGTAGGGGGAGGGGAAAATGTCTTTTAAAGTGTAATAACACCTAGGTTTTATAATCCTGCCCAGCTCAGGCTTGACAATTCTTCCGATAGCCCAAATACTATAAATTTAGTTGAAGATAACAGAACAGATGGGCAAAACATATGGTTTGTAGGTAGTGTGTGGTGGTTGATATTTGTGGTACATTAGGGGAATTTATTTTATTCTATCTCTTTCCTAGTATAACTTTTTTGATACTTTCTTGAATTCTTTGTGCCTTTAGGTGAGCTTGGGGCTTTGCAAATGTCTTATAACTTAGCTTTGTTCAACCAAATTATCTGTTGCTTTGTAAATATTCTTTAGGGAGCTTATTGCCTGTACATGTTAACTTCAAGCTCCAGTTTGAGCCAGAAGAAGCTGGATCACTTAGAGACCAATCACTTATTCCATCTGTCCCATTAATAATTGTGGAGAAGGAGAACTTGAATGGACAAATGATACAGTATTGAGACTGCTGCTTTCTCAGCCCTCACCACGTGCACTGGACACTGAGAGTTTGCCATGGATTCAGAGTGTGACTGCATGGGCTGCCTGGGAGCAGTTTGTGACCAGCTGGGCAGAGGCCACATTCCCACCTGTGCTGGCCTTTCCCTTCTCCCCACACAGCTTCCTACCAGCTCTGTCTGCAGGAGGGGACACCTCAAACAGTGTGTGCTGCTGCCAGCAGCATGGATGGCTTCCCTTCTGGTTTTGTTTAGAGAAAGCCTGCCTGTTCTGCAGGGGACTGCTGGAAAAACACCAGAATATTAACCCTCTGATTTACCTGCCAATCTCCTCCTCAGCAAATCTCAATGTTATGCCAGAGCTAGATAGAAATACTGAAGTTTTTATATGATGTGAGACCCAGGCAAGTCAGGTTATCTTCAGTGCACAAGTATGCAAATGCTTCAAGTGTTTGCTTATGGAAATCTGAGAAAAGCTGAGTAAGAATGAGTCATGGTTACAGCACAGATTTACATTTAAGGAAAAGGAATGTCAGAGAAATGTAGAGGACACAGTACATTTGCCCATAACTTCATGATAGCTGAGAAGAGCCCTTTTTTCTTTTGCAAAAGACATTTGAAATCTGGTCTTTCTATGTGGCCATAGTTTGAAAGGAAGGTGCATGTTTTTGCCATACTGAATGAACAGGATAAAGTCCAGCTTCTAATAAAGGATGAGATCAGGCTTGAATGAAACTCAGCTTCAACCTGTCAGAATTTTCTGTCCCTGAATCTTATCTAAGTGCTGTGAGTTTTGAGACAGGGTGCTGACCCACCCACAAGTGTCTGCCTTGTTTTTTGAGTGTACTCTTGTGCTGTAGAGACAGTGTTTTGGACCAGAGCTTCTGAATACATTTAAGCCTTTGTTTGTTATCCACTGATCCACCTTAGTTCATCACCTGCACGTCTGCCTTCCTGCAAGCCCAGAAACTGCAGGTATCTGTACTCCCTGTCACATTCAGTAACAAAATCCCCTGGAGTAGTATTCTCCATGTATTGCTGACCTAATGCATTCCACTTTGGTGAATCTACCTGAAAACTTTCTATGGGTTTTTGACCTCAGTTTAAGCCAAGGCTCTTCCCTATTACCTCAAACTCCTAAAAGCAGCCTGGTGGTGCATGAGCTGGCATTAGAAATGTGGAGTCTATGGGCACCCTGATCAAACAAATAAGGTAAATATTTTCTGTTTTGCAAACACTGTAAATATGCTGCCCTGTGTCATAGATGACATGAAGTCATCAAGTTTATCCTGATAAGAAAGCCAAATGTGCCATGGGGAACCAGATGAAGCTGAGAGTTTTGATCAATTTAACTGAGCCAGGCTTGGATTGATGTCCATGCTGCTGAGAGCAGGATACTGAATAGCTGGGTTTCCATTCAAACTGTGGAAAATTGAGCAGAAGATTACTACTTTAGCTGTCTGGAGAGATGCACTGCAAATTAATGGAAACTAAGGATGTAATCCTGCAACACATTTGGCATTCCTGTGAGCAGTGTATGCTTGATGCATAAATCTGCTCCAAGCAATGGGGTCAGTTCTGGGCTCCCATTGACAAGGATGGATTTCAGGATTGGCTTGTGGAATTGACTCACTAGTGTGGATTTGTATTTCAGGAGCAGTGCTCAGCTTCCAGCTGGCAGAAGGTCGGTGTGAGTTGTCACTGAAAGCACAGCTCAAGGGCTCAGGGAAATTGTAGGAGAAGGATTATCTTGGCAATACTATTTGGGCCTTCCCGAATTTTAGGATTATTGCAAGATGCACATGCTGATCAATGAAGATCCTTAACTCTGGCATCTCCCCCTTGAGGTCGGACTTTAAAATTACAAAATTCTGAGAATCAAAGGAAACTTCAGAACCTCATTGAAGACCCAAAGCTGCAGTTCCTTGTGCAGGCATGTGACTCCCATGCTAGCTGGGTGCATTAAGGCTACAAAATGAGGGAGTAAAGTAGTGGAGAAGGAGTTTTGCATTAGTTTCTGTTGATACCAGAGTGGGCAGAACTTGGATCCAGAACTTGAAAAGGTGAAGGCCAAATAATGGGCCTCATATTAGTGGATGATAAATGTCGTGCCATGTTGCTTAGTCCATCTCTGAAGGTCTATGGAGAGATGCTGTGGCTGGGGACAGGATGAATGTCCCTGAGGAGCCCCAGAGTTTGGTCTTGTTCTTTTGCTTGACTGGAGAACACTTCTGCTCCAACACACAGCCTTTGAAACCTCATAATGAGTTTACAAAGTCGCTTTTCAAAACTAGAGTACATTCTTAGGAAGGGATTCCTGCATGGGTCAGAAGTTATAAAAGAATTGTTACTGAGTTTCTGATGGTATTTTATGTATATATGCATTAGAAATGTTCCTTTTGGAAGGTTGCAGGAAGCATAACTATTCCCTTGGTCTTTAAGTGAGGTGTTTTTTCAGCTGTAATTGTGTCTTTTATTCTTAAACTTACCCTTATAATTAAAAGGGCATGTCAAACTTCTGCATTCCTAAATGCTGACCCATTTAAGGTGATTGGTTGTTCTTGATGTATTTTTTCCTTCCACTTTTCTCTTGCCTGAGTTCCTAGTTTCCAGGTAGCCAAAATTATCTGTTTGCTACTAATAGCTTTTCCACCCCTCTGCACCACCTAGTTAGAGGTTCAGCAATGCAGCCCTTTAAAATTAACCAGAACCTGGTTTTGTTTGGGCTTACACCGACTGTGTGCCTGTAGCTCCAGCAGGCAGGACAGAATCAGTCTCAATCTATAAACATAAGTTTTCTCTGAAATATTTGGCAGTGACTTCTTTTAATCTTACTGCTGAAATTTCCTTTGCAGGACTATGAAAAATGTATTTTACATCTGATAGGGCATTTAATGAATCTTTGGTTTACTCAGAGTTTCAATAAATGTGTCTTGCTGAAAACTTTATAGACAGGCCCTTTGGCAAGGGAATGGGACAGAGCAGAGCTGCAGCCTTTAAAGGCCTGAGGCTGGAATCACCATTGCACCACATCTGGCTGAGGGGGGTGGATGCCTGCAGTGCACAAGGTACCAAATGCCATCCTGATCCTGAAGCAATTTTCATCTGCTGTGCACTGGTGTGAGTGACTGCATGTAGCCTGTGCACACTTTTCTGGGTGGCAGAGAAAACTGCAACTGAGAAGAGAGATACCAGCACTGAAGGAAACAAAGAGGAAGAAGAACGAATATTTGTTGGCATTGCTGTGGAGAAACAATTAAATAATTAGTAACAAAAACTGCAATGAAAGGGGATTTAGCTATTGGCTTCATAGACGGCTGTGGCTCTCAGAGCCCTTTACTCTGGTGAATGTTAAGTAGCAGAAGTACCCAGGGCTGCAGCTGTCCCTGGTGTCCCCAGTGTGCCTCTGCTGAGTTCACCCCTCCCTGAAATCTTTCATGCAGCTGCTACCTCACAGAGCTGAAGACTTGTAGGCCAGTTTGCTTCTTCCTCTCCTTGGATGTGGTGACTGTGATTAGCTAATAAAGGGGCTCCATTGTGAGAGAAATGTGAGTTAGTGAATGGAAGGAACATGTTGACTTTCAATTCCATAGCACTTATAATCTGTTCAAGACCAAAAATGTCATTTGTTACTAAAGGCTTGTGATTTTGCTGTTCTTGGTATTGTTGCAAAGGCAGTCTAATTATGTCTCTATTTGGACTTATATTGCTTGTACACAGGCGTCTCTTTCCTGTCCTTTTAAAACAGGAAAGGCCAGGAGAATCTGGTAGCAGTGTGGCTGTCTCTGTCTCTGGGGAAACTGCACATGGGGCAGCCTGTGTTCCCCACAGATATTCTGCCAGCCATGCCATTCCCCCATATTAGCAAGAATGTGGGACTGGCCCAAGGCAAGGATGGGCCTTGTTTACTGTCAGACCTGTCTCGGCTTATTTTGGCCCACAAATTATTTTCTTCTTCTCATAAATTAATCCTATAGCTTGAATTTAGGCAACAAAAAGTGAATGGGGAAAGGGCATTCAAGAAAAGGAGAAGAAAGGTGTGGGGAACATGGTGTTGATGGCTGGCACCCAGAGTGAATGGAAATTAGGTGAACAAAGTAAGTCATCAATATCTGGCTGATGCAGAGTTTAGGACCTTTAATTTAATGTTTGGAGAAGGATCCCAGGTCAGGCTGAGGCACAGGGTAAACTCATTGGGGCTGTCTTTAGGTGCTCATTGTATTAGTACCAGGAGCCATAGTTCTCCTGCTGCTACTGGATTTCTGTGTAAAAGTGAAACTAAACTGGGTGTTTCTGTTCACCTTGAGTAAAATGAAGGCATAATAAATAAGTCAATAAAATCTGTCTTTGTGAGGAAGTAAACCAGCCCCTCTGTGTGTGTACCTGCCAACGCCCAGAGCACCCTTGTAAAAGAGCAGCGGCAGCTCTTCTCCCAGTCCCTTCCTGGTGGGAATGTGACAGTGGGTGCAACCTGCACCACTTTCTGCTCCTGCAGAGCACCAGGAGAGTTAAACAAAGAGCCAAACACTCTTGAAAATAAAGAGGCAGCAGGGGCTTGGCATCTGTTTTGAGAAAAGAGGAGGTATGACTAAATAGTTGAGGGGAGCAACCGTTTTAGTCTTTTCAGGGGCCTGGTCTATTGCATTTTGCTGAGGCCAGAAGGATGAAGCCCTGTGTTTATCATTAGGACTAGGTACACACAGTTCCATGGATTTTGTACTTTTACAGCTGCTCTGGAATAATTTAAGAGGAAAAAAATAATCCTTTATGGTCCTTGATTATCAGGTTACAGTTTATTAGAGATATAAGTGCCAGCAATTTAAATGACTCTGTATTAGATTGTCCTTGAAAAAGCAAAATTTCTAACTAAAAGGACAGCGAACTTTTTATGAAACAATAATGCCATTTTAGACGAACAAGTACTTTATATTTTTACTTTTTAAATCATTGAGTACTTCTAAGCAAAGTATCTGTGTATTGTTTATCTTCCTTCTTCATGAACAAAAATATTTTATTGCTAGCTATTATGAACTCCACAATCTCTATGCAGAGATTATAAAGGACTAGATACAGGGCACTATCAATAATCTTAGTTAAGGTTTCAGTTCTATTACCTTACTACACTGATAGCATTCACCATGGATTGAATGACAGTCAAAAGCATGCTACAAGAATAACTGGACAACATTTACCTGTATGAAGAATTATTCTACAGGGCTGTATATCCCACTGATTTCTGAAAGCATGGCTGCTCTCTATATTGCAGTTTGCTGCTGCCATTTCACCCTGCAAGGGATTGTAAAGCTGG
This sequence comes from Serinus canaria, assembly GCF_022539315.1. Classification (NCBI taxonomy): domain Eukaryota; kingdom Metazoa; phylum Chordata; class Aves; order Passeriformes; family Fringillidae; genus Serinus; species Serinus canaria. Next base: position 26,904,800 of record NC_066321.1, read on the forward strand.
AGGGTTACAGAAGGACGCTTGTGTGAGGCTGTATTGAGTGCTGGCTGCAGTGGCTTGTCTGTACTTGATTGTCTTCCAGATCTCTGGGGTTGTGCTCCACCTGTGCCAAAGAGTGTGTCGTCTAGTGGTTCCCATCCTTTCTGGAGCCAAGCCTCATGTTCGAACCCTGGCAGTGTCCCATGCTTCCTTGGAGTGAGCTCCAACTGGATCATGGCTTGGAGTCCCGGTTTGCTGCTTCTGCATGTACCCATGCACCTGCTTTTGGATGTGAAGTGTTAGCAAGTACAGTTTGGTGTGCTAATGCAAAATCTGTTGGAGCAGGTTGCCCACCTGAAGTCAGTTTCTTAAATGTATGGCAAGTGCCTTTCTGCTGGGATTTCTGGAAACCCTGCTGCAGTTTAAAAGGGAGAAATAGCACTGTTTCCAGCTCTTTAGACTGATAACTGCACTGCTTTTTGAACTTGTTTTTTTCCCTTCAGAGTGGTAATTGGACTGGTTTGTGAACTGCACCCTCTACACTCTCACTCCATTCATGAATACACGGCGTGTACTTCAGAATAGTTTGGGGCTTCTGTACTCTTACTACTGTCCCCAGCGGTGTTCCAGTGGAAATCTCTGTCCCTCAAATCCCTGGGCAGGGAGAAAGATTTACCTTGTCAGGTGTTAGTTGTAGGCCTGCCTCTAGAAAGCAAGGTTGAACTCTGGTTTCTGGATAGTACTGAGGGAGAAGCTGTGATGTGTTGCTGGGCTTCTAGCAGAATATTGCAAGTCTAAGGTCCTGCTTTTATTCTAATGTTCAAAGGAGTGTAGATGATACTGCCATGCAAATCATGAATATCTGTTTTTCCTTCACACTTGCTTTATTAGCATTGTTTTTCTGTGCCAAATTCTAGCTTGAGTTGAAACCATGCTGCAGAAAGGCAAATTATCTTGTGTTTGCTTTAGCCCAAAAGAGTACACAAAGCACTGGAGCTCTCCAAACCCACATCAAAGATGAACTTACCCTCCATTGCTCCTGACCCATTTATCAAAAAGGGTGAGCATTTGCCACTTCTTGGAGAGATACTTAACTTCCTGGTAATGTAGCAAATTACTTTTCCCCTTCTTGCTTGGAGAAGACACTTGAAAATTAAACCTGTGTGGTCTGGGCAAAATGCAGAACAAACCTGGGTGGCAAACAGCTTAATGGAGAATATCAGAGCAAAAGGATGTAATAGAGAAAAGAAATCTGAAGTTCTGAAGTTACTAGTTGGTGGCAGTGTCTTCAAATCTGCAATGAAAGAGGATCAGCTCAACAGGGAACTTATTCTGCTGCTGCTTACTGTACCTGTGAAGGAACAAAGTGGGAAGGTCTGCACAAAGCAGGAATTTGTTTTGCCTAAAATCTGTCCCACTCAATTACTCTCAGGCTGAGAACTGAACTTTGCTCAGTTTGTACAGCTCTAGCCTCAGGCTCCTGTAAATTATTTTGATCTACATGGATCCCTGAGGATCTCTTAACTTTTGAGTTGGGCTCCTCAGCCTGTTCCATGAGAGGGGAAATCCTGCCTTGCTGGCAGGGGTCTTGCTGCCCCTTCTGATAGCAGCAGTCTGGTTCACACTCATAATCATAGCTCCTGGTGCTTCTCTGAAAAGTGGCTTTCCAACAGTGTAACTACAATTAACTGTGCACTGTAAGTGCCACAAATTATCTATTTAAATTTCAAAAAAATATATATTATTACTTTAAAAACATGTATTTTCTTTCTAAAATCATCACACCAGCTAAGGTCTATGGCATTTCTGCAAATGATGACCAGCAGGGGTTAATAGCCATTCATGGTCCCAGAGGTTATAATTTCTCAGCAGGGTTTTTAATTTATTTTTCTCTCAGAAATTTCCTGTCTTTAGGTCTGTATTGCCTAAATGATACTGATCCTCAAATGTCAGTTGGCATTCAGGAGTGCTCCTCTGGCTAACTCAGTTTTTTCTGCAAGCAGAGTGGGAAGATTTCTGTCAGTTTTGTTTCTCATAGAAAATATACTTTTCACTACATATATTGGCCTCTATCTGGGAAATGTTGACTTCAGGGGTTTTTGGTTTAAAGCTTGTTGGCATTTTTTGTTTATTTTTAGTTACCTTCAAGTTTAGAGCCAAAAGTTTATATTTGTTTTCTGTGTGGGAAATAACAGTAATTTTGTAGGTTCCCTACCTCACATTTTTTCACCAGGAAAATATTATATTGCAAAAATGGATTGGGAAAAAGGGAGATTATCAAACCCCAGTGTTTTCTGCAGAGATATAATCAATTTTTCTGTAGCTGAAATGTGTATTCTTTATGGTTGGACTATTTTTCTGGTGAAACTTCCTTTGGGGGAATGTGACATTTTCTTGGGCCCAAGTGATCTCTTGGTGTCTCTTAGGACTTCAGCTCATCAGTCCATGTATCCAAGGCCAGTGCTAACCCTGGGTTTGTCATACCTTCACAAACAGCTTCCACCACCAGCAGCTTTCTTCCACTAGTGATGTGCTACAGGGTTTTATGGGAAACTCAGGTGAGCCAAGCAGGCAAATGAGTTCTTTGGCTCCTGAAGCAGCTCATAGCTTGAACTGTTATAACTGTTTTGTAATTGAACAGTTTTGCTTTTCTGAATAGATGAATTTTGATGCCAATTATTCCACAGGTGTTTCCTGTAGGCCAACTTGCAAAAAAAAAGTGATTTCTGTATGCCAATTTAGCAACATACATTATGAGTACTGTCATTTTTCTTGGGATTAAGACTGTGCTTTTCAGTTAAAGGAAGAGCCCAGGTTTACACGATGGAATATTGGTGGTTTAGCTTCCTGGTTCCACTGCTGAGGATTTACAGTACTGTGAATCTAGACTATCATCATGTAAATCCATAGTAATGTAACTACTTCCCTCCATGGAGCTGTCCAGGTTTATACCAGTGAGAATAAGAACAGTACTTGGCCCTTTAATATCTACCTCCAGATAATAAAAGTCATATGAGGGTTTCACTAAATATTTGGCAAACCTACTAAAACAAGCCCAACAAACTATGCAGGACGTAGATTAATTTCCTCCACCAAGCATCTGGGTTCAGCATTATAATTAGCAGCAGATCTAGTGATATGCCAAACAAAGATGTTTATGTCAAATAGCTATTTCTGAGAAGGAAAAAAAAAAAGGCAGAGAGAAAGGGGAGCTTAAATTAATTGAATGTCATTAAATGAGTCCACATTGCTAGCCTGAGTGATAAGCAGTTACTGCCAGAGGTGTTTACAGATGGCAGCTAGCAAAATTTTCAGTTGCATTATTCAGTTTGGTTCATGACTGTAGAGGCATTGCAGGGGCGTGGGGGACTTTAATCTCTCTTCACTTTCATACCTCTCCTAATGGCTGCTTTTCCCACTTGGAATTCCTTTTGATCTCCTGACATGTGAATCACACTTGTTCACTTGGATTCACTTAGACTTTAAATCAGTTCTCCATGCTTAGTGCACCTCACGTGGGTGACAGGCAGTGCTTAGAAGAGTTGGCATGGAAGCTTCCTCAACATGTAGCCAAAGCAGGCATATGCACAGCCCAGTGAAGTTTCTGCATCGCCTGAACTGCCACAGCAATGCTGTGCATTAGAAGAGAACAAAGTTCCTGTTGGTGTTTTGGAACCTGCAAGTCCCAGTTGCTGCCTGAAACCTGGGGAGGGGAAAAGAATGACTTCTTCAGACCTTCAAAGATGTCTGAATTGAGCTCTGCTTCTAGAAAGAGTTACAGGTCTTTCTGTGGACTTGATAAAGGAAGCTCAGATCTTCCTGAGATTAGGCAGTCGCTCTATAACAACAGCAGAACTGCAAAGAGTTTGGGTAATGTGAAGGAATTCAATGGGTTCCTAGAATGACTGAATGAAATTGCTGTCCAAAATGATCAAGAGAAGTCCAAATACAGATTTAGCAACTCTTCTAGACTGTTTCACCACAAAATGACCTTGGGTTTATAGCTGTGTCACGATAATCTTTGAGCCCTCAGTTTGTGAGTGAGGGCTGTATTCTGCCAGTGGCAAAGGATGCTTTCCCTCATTTATAATCTAGAGATATTAGACATCATAAAAAGTTCAATATACCAGTGTGATGATAATATATCTGTTGTCTGCACTACAAACTTCCCAGCTAGCATTCTGAGATTGTCAGGCAGTAATTAGAATGATGCATTTTAAATCTTCTGAAACAGTGCCAGGAAGAGAATTGCTTTCTGTTTTGAGCAGTGTTAGTAGTGCAGCTGGAAATGTGGCCTAATGAAAATACTTTTAAATATCTCTTGGTCTGTGTTTGGTCACAACTTGCCCAAGGAACACAGGCAATCTCTTATGTTCATCTTGCTAGGTTGAAGAATTATTTAACAAGTGGTCAGTGCTGAAGTGGAAAGCACATAGGGAAGAGTCTAGATTTTAATGCCACTGAAGTGAACTGCAAGGAAATCAAAACAGTACCAAAGAACCCAAAAAAACCAAAGTACCAAATACACAAAATATTCAGAGGGATTTGTAATTCTGCCTGACTGTCAGGGTGGAACACATTCCCCTGCAGCCAGTGTGACCTCCAAAGACACCCAGTGGATTTGAGACCCAGTTCTGGATCTTAATTTAGAGGACAGCCATACTGATCAGGATGTTTCTCATCAGAACTGTAGTGTAGCGTATTTAAAAAAGGAGATCTATTCTTTCATAGCTGCAATTTCTAAGTATCAATGCAGAGATATGACCAGAAGATTGGTTGACTTGTCTGGATTGAAGCTCTGGCAGAATAGGGATGAAAATTAAGTACTAAATTTTGAAACAAAGCTTGAAAAGGTAGTTTTCACAATATTGTTTACTTAACTTTTCATAAGGAGCTCTAGTCATTTGTGATCAAAACTGTTATGTCTACAATGAAAGAAATATTTATTTCATTTGTTTATAATCTACACCCAGGAGTGAAGGCTCTGATCAGGTCATGCTTCTGTGCCTGGGGCATTGAGTTACACTGAAGTCAGACTCTAGCAATATTATCTCCTGCTCAGGCTCCATAGTGGTAGTAGTCTATTAATCCTGGGATTTAGAGAAAGTTGATGAATGAACAGATGTCTATGTGTCCTCTTTCCTGCCCAAATCAGTGAGACAAACACTTGGTAAAGTAGAATAGAAATAAATTAGTAAGTTTAAAATATTCAGATGTTATCTTTTGGTCACCCTAGCATTTCTCAGAGTGAAAGTCAAATTTATGTGTGGCTGTGTTCTCCACTAGACTAATTTTGAGATTTCTGCCTTTCCTATAACCAGTTTTTGGGAACATTGTAAAGTTTTGTCACACATCCTTTATACCGAATGCCACATCCTCAGCTAATGTAAACCAGCACAGCAAAGCCAACTTGTGCTCATTTACTGCAACCCTGGGCAAGACTGAAGGAGATGAAGAGGAAGTCATTGTCCTATAGAGTAGAACCAAACATATGCACGTTGAAAATGGTTTCAATTCTTAGCCCAGTTTTGTTGTTCTGCTCTGGAGTCTGTGTGCATGGGTGTCTCCAAAGGTGAGGATCCATGTGCTGCACTGTGAAAGTTGCTGTCACTAGGAAGCATTTGCAGGATAAATCCATCTGCAGTCACTCTTTGGCTCTTGATCTGGAGCTGGCACACTGTTTAGATTCTTAAATGTCGCTCCTGCCCTAACACTGAAATCTTTCTTAGGGATACACTTCCCACTTTCACTTTGGGTTATGTGATCTCTATGATATCTAAAATTGTTTCTGTGCTTTTCCACTTCTTTCCAGGCAGTTCCACAAAAATCCTGCTGTAATCTCAGTGAGGATGCCCACAGGTTTTTTGCCCTCAAGCTATGCAAAAGAAGCAGAAGGCACTGCTCAGGCCAAGGCTGTTGCTGGCTGTTGATGAATGAAGGTCCTCTCTCACTGCCTGTTCCTGCACAGATGGGTTTCATGCTCCCATCTTGGCAGTGCCCTCAGTCTTGCAGTTTTCAGAGGCCAGTGCTACCTGCTGGGGTGAGGTGTGGCAGCTCAGACGTGTCTCCTCAGGACCCTGAGAAGCAACAGCATTGCTGGAAGATCAGGATGGTGTTCATCCCTGTGCTCAGAGAAGACCCTGTCTTGTGTCTTTTAAAGGTAAAGGGGGAGGTGTCTCCTCTTTCTCTTTCTTCTACAGGGCAAGATGAGTCCCAGTTTGGTAGCTGGCATGCAACTTCCTTCCTTCTGCTTTTTTTTTTTCTTAATTCTCATTTTCTCTCTGTAGTGCAAAAATAGTATCAGTAACACATTTATATCCTCCAGGAAAGGTAACATGTGGACAATGTTGCAAAACTCCAGGTGGGAGCTGTGGCTGTCATACAGAAATGACATATGTACAAGTTACCAAATATACACAGAAGCTTTGAAGGAGAAAGGTGTGATTCCAGAGAATATTATTTCATGATTCCTGAGAAAAATGGGAAACTAGGTTCATTGCCCCTCATGGGAGTTTCAGTGTTACTGAATTACTTAACAGTTAGCTCTGAAAGTCCTTATGTGACGTGAAAGACACCTTGATTATGTCTTCCCTTAGTAGAAGTGCATATTGTACTGTATTGAGGTACAAGTGAAGATTAGGTTTAGTGGTAGCACAGGAGAAAGGCAAGTCTTGAGAGAACTTGCTGTGCTCCTGGGACAGTCTCTGGGATAGCTCTGAGTCAGCTCCTGCCCTACAGAAGTGCTTCTTCTGATCCAAGAGCCACTGTCTCCTGCCTGTGTGGCTCAGCCCTGCTGGCTGCTGAGCCCCCTAGTTCCTCTGAACTCTTGCCTTCAATATGTGATGTAAGAGTGGCATGGAATGACCGGGGCTGGAGTGACATGATACATCACCCTAGCACACCTGGCCTCTCACTCACTGTGTGATCTCTGCTGCAGAGCTTCCTCACAGGCAGGGACAGCTGCATGAGATGATGAGGAGTTTGTCTTTCCAGTGCTGCTTCCCTGCAGAGCTCCTGTGGCAGCCAAGAGCCTGCAATTCCTAACCACAAGGAGCCTTGTCTCCTTCTCCATAACTCTGAGCACATGTCATGGCATTTAGTTTGGGGACAAAGCCAAAGGTGCATTTGGGTCAGGACAGGGCAACTTATAGCTCAGTTTGTTGGCAAGTTACTTGTGTGCAGAATTATACATGGGAGAATTGGCTGTCGAGCAGATTGCTCTGAACACTGCTCCATTGCTCCTAAGACATTTGACATGCTTGCCCTAAAGCCCCTAAGGAATGCCATCTCCTTTCCTGGCTCCTGACAAGCCTTGGCCATGGGACTGGGCAGACCTGTGTATGCCCAGCCCTGCTTATCTGCTGATTGACAGTAGGGGCATTTTGGAGCTGGACTGATGAGAAAATGCAAATGCTTTTGTGAAAAGCTTTTTTATTTTTTGTGGAAAAATCTAATGAAAGCATTTTATATGGACAGAAAATCCTAAGTAATTTTAAAAATTCACAGCCAAATTGTTTCATCCTAAACCAGAAATATTCCCGTTGGAGCCAGTGTCTGTCTTCTTTATGGGAATTGTAGCTACATTCCCATTCTTTCACATGCTTAGGACTTTGTAATTGTCCTGTACCTTCTCTGATGAATTGCAGCCAGGGATTCTAGCAGTGATAAGCTCTCCTTTTTCACAGGGAGAGTTCTATGATGAAGCATGAAATATGGGCAGCTAACCCACAGAGGAGGTGGGATATCCTCCAAACCCCAGTTCTGATATGGTGCTGTTGCTCTGGTGTGAATAAAAAAAAAAATCTTCATTATTTTTTCTTCCTTGCCCACCCTCCACTAATCTGGAAAAAATCCATTTCAAGAAAAAAATCAAAATTTTCTCCAGAAGAGAAGAAAGCAGTTGATATGGAGGAAACATAATAATTATACGGAGCCAGTTATACAAGATTGTCCATCTGTTGGCTCTTGTTCTATCAATGGCTCCCTGGTAGTGTCCATCACTTGTCTGTCATTCAACAGAGTAACCCCCCCTTTCATGAGACGTGGCAGTGAATTTCAGGCTCACAGCAGGAACTGGTGTGTCTTCACTTCAGCGGGAACAGGGCCCAGCCCTGAGCTCGTCCCACTCAGCCAGATACTCTCCAAAAGTTGTGATCTTTTCAGCACAGATTTTGGCTTCTTTCAGCTCATTCTGCATATACACATTGGAGCATAAGCTAGCTCCTTAAATAAAAATCAAAGCAAAGCACTTGACTTCAGAAGAATAGGAGACCCAAAAGGAAAAAAAAAGAGAAAGAAGGAAGGAAAGAAAAAAGGCCGCTTAGGTAGTGGGCTGAGCAGATGCCGTAGGTTGTTATAGCAACTTGAGTTCTAAAAACAGGAGAGAATACCCACATGCTGCCACATCTACTGAAGAACCCACACTCCAGATTTCAAAATCCAGGCATTGAGGAAACACTTCTTTCCTATTATTAAAAAAAAGACAACAACCAAAAAAAAAAAAAAAACCCAAAAAACCACACGCACACACACAAAAAAAGCCCCACCAAAACACCAAAAAACCCCCAAGCACTAAACAACCACCTCCCACCCCCAAAGCAACAAGAAATCAACCAAACCAGCCAACTAAAAAACAATGTGTAAATCATCCTCAGAAGAATCCACATACATTATCCTGTGAAAGAGAAGAGCTCTTTTAGATGCTTCAGGAAGGCTGATGGTATCATTTGTTATGATATTTAAAGCAGCCTGTGTGCCCGCGTGTGATGTGGATTTCAGCTCTCAAAGAGAACTTGAAAGCCTTCCAGCAAAAACGTAAGCACTCTGACAAAGATTTTTGTAGCGGGAATAACTGTCAGCAGCAGATACCAAGGTGACAGTGAGCAGTTGTAACATCAAACCTAAAACACCAGTTTTGTGTACTTGTATGAGAAATAATGACTCCTCAGACAGTGCCTGTCTGTCAGTGCAGGAAAAAAACACTGATCAGTAGTAAGTCTAGGAGATAAAGCTTCAGACAGGTATAATAGAAAGTTTTCATGGTAAAATATCAAGTTATATGTAAAAATATGTAAATCAGACACCATGTTACTATGGCCTGGAGAGGCAAATAGGTGTCTTTTGGTGTAGCTGAGCACTGGACCAGACCTCCTGCTTGCACATGAAATATTGCTTGATTTGGGATCTTTATCTGTTTGAATTTTATCTGAGTAATTTATGTGGGAATATCACAGCCTGGGATGCTCCTCTGGAAAAGGCAGGGAACTTGAAATGCCACATTTGGTTATTCTTTCTTAATTTTATGTTGTGGGGGTTTTTTGTGTCAGACTATTTGTGCTAAAAGTCATCTGTGAATTCATGCCTTGGGTAACCCATCCTCCAGCTGACTTCACACAGTGACAGCAGCTCACAGCATCACGCTGAGATCAAAGCCAGGGCTTGAACAAAGCTGGCTGCTGGGAATGGGGCAAAGAGAGAATGGACTGTCCTTGACACACAGAGACCAACATCTGGACAGGTAGGAGCTATTCCAACAGAAAGGCAATAGAAAGACAGGGCAGAACCATGAGTCTGCTCTGTCGAGACAGCAGCAGCTCCACTCCAGGCTGGCTGGTGGCCCAAGGGTGGCATCTCTGGGGCATTTGTGTGTGTGCTCTTGCCCCAGCTGCTGTGGCCTGAGAGCCTGAGGAGCAAACCTCAGTAGCTGCCCCAGTGCTGCCTTCCCTTCTGCCAGGCACAAGACTGCACAGGAGGGTTTTGAGAGCAGATTAGCTGAGACAAAAGGTACAGGTATGGTGCCCAGGTATGGCAGCAAGGAAGCTCTTATGTGTGTGCTGGCAAAGGGGTGAGTCCTTGTTTGCCTGCAAAAGGAGGCAGTAACTCTTACAGGAGACACAAAAGTTACTCCTGAAGGTCTTTTGAACTTTTCTCTCCAATCTTACTCTTTTCTAGAGGTATAATTTTCAGTAGAAGCTAGCTCAGGCCAGCTATTTGCTGTACTCATCTTCCAAAAATAGTGTATCTGGTCAGAATTTTTCTTCTTTTTCCCTTTAATTCAAAAATGTCTGAAAGATATTGCCCAAACATACCTCCAGTAGTAATAATATTTAATGATACATCTTCAGACAGAAAAGAGTATGGAAGCTATTAAACCCAGAGGCAAATATTTTCTGAGTTATGGGTGTCACAAAACTGAGTTATAGGTAGAATGTGAATGGTTTTGCAATCTTCATAGCAGGTGTTAAAATCATTATGCTAAAATAATTATTTATTTGTCTTGAAAGTGTAACCTCAGATTTTTAAAGCTAGCCTGGAAGAAATATAGAGGAATATATTTTCATCTGTGAATCAATTAAGCAAGAGATCCTGGAGATGGGGTGTAAAGGAGAGTTAGTAGAGTTAGTAAAGGAAAGAGGTTTGGTTTTAAAAACTATAATTAAAAAAAAACCCCAGCAACAGAAAAATCAAATTATGTGTTGCATTTTTTTTTGTATGTTTTTTTGTTGGTAAATGTCCAACCACCAGTGGAGAGCAGTCCAGGGTACATGCTCAGGCACAGATAAAGCTCTGGTATGCTGTGGAACAGCTGTTAGATTTAAATCTGATAGATTTGAGACAAAATAGCCTTTAAGAAAGATTTCTTCCAGCAAACTGGCACAAGTGCTGTGTTAGACATGATGCAGTTACTGGGTGAGCTAACTCATGGCTTTTGCAAGGTCCGTGAGTGAAAAAGTACCAGGTAGTGCTTGCTCTTGTATTTCATAATGGATTTGTCAGAGAAGTTTTCCTTAGTGGTCTCTCACACTGGATGTGAAACACCAGGGGTTCAAATGGAGTAAAAGAAACAGGTTCATGGTTACACAAACCCAGCACAGCACAAGGAGGTGTCAGCAGCCACGGGTGTACTTCAAGGAGCAAGGACAGGTGCTGGGCAAAGGAGCTGTGCCCTCCCAGGTGTGCTTGGGTCTCAGCAGAGCAACCTTTTTGGGGACACAGGGTCCCAGGGCCTCAGATGGGAAGGTGCCACCCTGCCCCTGGCCTGTGTTGTGCTGCAGTGGAAATTGCTGCAGGTGCCTGAGCAGCAGCTCTGCTGCCTGGAGCACAGGAGTCCCCACAGCCAAGTGTAAATGCTCTGGCAGTGGAGATCTAAGCAGTGCCAGGTGGGGAGCTGCAAATTCCTGTCTCAAATTGTGTTTTTAAAATGGACCTTATGGAGACCAATTACAGTTTCATTCTGGGAAAGATAAAGCAGACCAAAGAGTGCTCAAGCAAAGGCAAATTTCTCTTCTGCTGGATGAAACCTCAATGTTTTTTGATGAACCACCCATAGTTTCCCTCTCAAGACTTCTGTTAGACAGAAGATTTCTGTTAGTCTTATTAGGGCTGAAGAATAAAGCTGGATGGAGAGTGTATGTTTAAAAGCCAAAGAGGTTAGTCCTGTCTCACTTGTAGTGAAGGCAAGAAGATTTAATTGCTGAGTTTCAACTAGCAAGTGAGATGTAATCTTCATTCTTCTGTTGGGTGATGGAGTGGGGAAGGAATAAAAGACCAGATTTTGTCCTTGAGCTTACTGAAAACCCTTATGAGCCTTCTTTGAAAATAATTCCTGGCACAATCAGCTTTAAACCTAAGTTTGACTTTTTTTTTCTCTCCCTATACCAAACATGATTAGAACATAGTATGGATTAATTGCTCTGCCAAATGTCATTCCTATAAATCAAATCTGTTTTCTGACATATGAGTGAGTGTCTGAATACTCCAAAGCCATTAAAAATATCTGCATAATTTTAAAACCTGCTAAATGTTGTTGTTTTCTCTCTCTCTCTCTTTTCATTCTTGGTACAGTATGGTATTTTACTCTGATGATGAGAAGTTGAATGGCAAGTTTCAGTCAAATGCTTTTTTTTTTTTTTTTTTTTTTTGCGATCCAATCCTAAAATCTTGACAATGGCACTTACAGTGGAAATGCCACCAACTGTAAATTTACACACGGACAAAACTTGGCATCCCTCGTCAGCTCTTCTTCAAGCATAACTTATGGGATCCCTGCCCACATTCTCTCTGCAGGAACTGGTGTTATCCCACTACTGAAGTATTCATGTGTTAGCACCCCAGGTGTAGAACAGTGTGCGGGACCAAGCCTCCAGCACTTATCCTCCTAGTAGCAGAAGCAAAAAAAAAACCCCACCTATTTCAAGAGGCCATTAGGTCTGCTAAGATAATGTGAATGGCTTGAAAGAATCATCATTTTCCAGTTCAATGTGGCTTCACTGAAACGATCAAGGGCAATTAAAGCAGTGCAACAGAGAGTGATGGAGCAAAGGGAAGTGGATGGAGTGGAACTGGTTTTGTAGCATCGTGGGTCTTGGGCAAGAGGTTTTATCTTTCTTTTCTGTTCCCATGCCTTGTGTTGTTTAATCTGTGTATTTAGGCTGTGAACTGCGCAGCTGAAACTATTCTGTACTACAAAAGAAACACACATGCATGATGTCTAAGGTAAAACAAAAGGGCTGTTTCTATGGAATACATATAAGGGGCCACACTGAATTTTCACTGAATTTTGAGAGCTTCTGGTGAAAAATGGTTGTGTGAGTGCAAAAGTACAAAGTGAGGGCATTATTGCACATTTCCATATGGGTGATCTAAAACATTTGGGTCTGGGCTTATGCAGCCACTAAACCAGAGTTCATGTTTGGGTAGATGGAACAGGCAGAAGACACAATAACCCATAAGAAATCAGGATGTTGTTCAGTGAACTGCACAGTTCTGTCTCTCCTTCCACCTCTGAGATGCTCCCAGGATGCTGGGGAGGATGTGCTGGGGGCTGTCACGCAGCCACTTCTCTCTGAGAGCTAGGTAGAGGCCAGAAAACAGGCTGCTAGGTGTTCTTGTCACAGGTACAAGATATATTATCAACCTGAATATGAGCTCAAGAAAAGTGGAGGACTTGCCTGGAAATGACAATGCAAACCACATGTAAAACTGGTCCTGCTGAATCATTTTTCCTCTCAGCCTATCCTGAAGCCTTCAGTAGCACAATCCAACACTTCCAGGGTGGAAGTCAAAGGCCAAAAGCCTCTTTGTGCTACCTTCATTTGTCCTGCCCACACAGCCTGAACAAAGCAATAGAAGATTTGAGAAAGGCTTTGAGAAAGGCTTTATTAGCATCACCTGTCAAAACCACTTGGATTTGTAACTCAGCAGTGTATTTTCCTCATTATCATGCCTTCTTTTATACACCATATTCTTCCAACATCTTTTCAGCTCAAATTCCTAGCAATAGCCTGGGAAACCAAAGCAGGTAGAATAACTTTTTAAGCAAATTCCTCTTTTTGTTGAAGTTGTCCAAGCAAAGGTAATCAAGACAGAAAATAATGTGTTTATTCGCTCTTTGTCTCTAACTTACTGCCAGCATCTGGAATCATTATGGAAGGTAAGTTTCAACCTGAAGCAAAAGCAAATGTTTTCTGACCCTCTGCATAACCAGCACTGGAGCTATATGTATTTGGGGGGTGGGGAGGAATAAGAAAAAAAAAAAGGAGCTTGGTAAGAAAGCAATTGCACTAAGTTGCATGGCTATGAAGTGCATGTGTCAGACAACTAAGGGCAAGTGAAGGTGAGGTATAGAAATCCCCACAATCTCCTAATCATCTGAGGGGGAGAATGCAAACAGTCAGTGGCTTCAAAATTGTAAAATTTGCACAAGAAAAATAAATTATTCTGAGCGGGAGATGTTTTTCTTATACTTAGTTTCATGAAAACATTTCACCTCCTCTGCATGGAGTGCACCATATCCCCCGCCCTTAGCGTTTTGCCGCACCAAAATAGGCAGAATACTCTGAGACTCATCCTATTAACACCTGTGAACTTTTAAATTAACTGCTAATGGGCTGTCTGGAGCCTGGTAGGAGTTAGGCAGGGGAGAAGCACCTGTTTGGAGCACAGCGTGGCAATGCACCTTTATCTTCCCGAGCTAAGACCTTTTGCCTTAGTCTGGAATGCAGGTAATGTCCCTTTGGGAAAAAGAGAAGTAGTGGGTCTTTTGTGCTCTGGAGGGGGTAGAATAACCTGGAAGGCTGTGTTGTATTTGAGGAGAAATTGTAGGATAACAGCTTTACACGTGTGGTGTGAAAAGGAGTCCTTTTGCAGATAAACAGAGGTAGTTAATTGGACACAGAAGTGGCTCACGTAGTAGGAGGTTGAGTTTTGTGTAGAGTAGGTGCGAGCTGGGTTTTGTGCTGCCTTCTTGCAGCCATTGTTCCGTGTGTCTGCAGAAGAGATGGAACTGTGCATGAGGCGTCTTGTTTGATCCCTGCGAGGGTCAGACCTGCTTCTTCTTTCCTGGTGTTCTAGGCAAGTGAGGCAGAAAAAAGCTTTTTTGTGTGCTGGGTAGAGCAAGTGGAGGTGTAGGTGCTATTGTGTTTATTTTCAAGCTATCTAGCCCTAATTTGCCTGGGACAGATGCTCTACTGGGATGAGGGAACCCTTTTGAGGCTCACCAGGAGAACACAGGTTCAGGGAGTTCCTAGGCAGTGCCTGTCCTCTGGCTTTCCTCTGCTGGACACTTACAGACAAGGACAAGGAAGTGTAGTGCTCTCTAATGGCAGAACTTGGCTAAGAGCCAGATGTAATTTAAATTCCTCTACAAACTACTGTTCCTCTCAGAACCAAGAAATGTCTCAACAAAAGCTGAATGTTTTAATATTATAATTTATTTGTCCTTTAAATATGGGAAGACCTGGTGGAGGCAGGGCTGGCTTGCTGCTCTCGGCCAAGTGTCTGTGATGCTTTTCCCAAACTGTAGAATGTAAGTTATGGGGACTCTGGAAGAATATTTAGCACAAAATGTAGTGGTAACAGATAGACATGAATCTGGAAAAGTCTTTGAATGTGGAGTGGATGAAGTTGGCAACAGTTCTGGCTTCATAGGGTCCCCACATTCCAAGAGAAAGATACTACATGTTTGGAAAGGTATAAATGAAGTCAGGACCGGGGGGACAAACTTAAGAGATCATCTGACATTGGGGTATAGGTGTCAAATAAAATGTCTGAACCAGCCTTTGGCAATTTCTTTTTTGTATTGTCTTACTATTGCCGGTATTTCTTGGGGCAATATACTTTAAAGAAACAAACCAAACCAACCTCTACATTTGTAACTCAGAACTGTTCAGTGAGAAAATATACAGGCAAGTATCATTCCTGCAATGCACTGTTTACACTAGTTTTGGGGACTGCACAGTGTAAAGCAGGCAGTAAATTAGTGTGTCATCTGGTTGCTATGAGCTTATTACGGGTTACAAATAACTTTTTTTTTTTTTTTTCCCTCCTAAGCTGCTCAGTCAGCTTCATATGTTTCTTCTGTTTGCTGTTGCGTTCACTGGGATAGTGCCTTTTGTACAGGTGGCAGGGTCAGCAGAGACACAGGGGCGGTAACTTTGCTGTGCCTTTTATAATGTTTCATATGAGCATAGCTCAAGGATTATCGCTGGTGGTAAAGGACAGCCAGCACTGATGTGTATAAACACTCCCTGGAGTGCCTTGCTACAAGG